>NC_045700.1:19274421-20490431 GCF_009834535.1 Camelus ferus
TCACTGTCCACCCGATCCTTCCTGTATGTAAGTTACCCACAGCAAACTTCAGAATTGCTTTTCGGAGTTGCCAGCTTCATTTTTCATTCTTAAAGCACCTTCTCAGTTTGGAGGTTATTACTCAGTATCTCTGCCCTCCAACAGGCATTAACCCCATCATGGCGTCTCTACTCTTCTGGCCTCATTTAAAAAGGCCCACCTCCTAATACCATCACATTGAGGGTTAGGGCTTAAACATATGGATTTTAGGGGAATACAAACATCCATCCACACAGAGAGTAAATTCAATCCCTGCAATTCTGACTGGGAGTGGAAATCCTTCCTCTGCGATTTTTAGTTACTTTATGTCCACACGGTTTTGGTCAAAAACTAGCTGTTGGTCAGAATATGGCCATAGACAGCTTTGCTTTCACTCATCTCTATTTGAGGCCACAATAAATCCATTCAAAGATCACAAGTTAAAAAATTTATTTTAAAGGATCCCAAACATCTTGTGGGAGAAAAAAGTAAATACTTGGAGGATGTATGGCTTGTGTCAAACACCTAGATTGTTTTGACGTTACATCCCGAAGTTTTATACTCTGTTGATAAAGCCTTATTTAAGTAAGACGAAAAACATTTTATCATGCAGACTTCTCTTCAAGTATTTACTCATATTTGAAATATATTTGAGTGAAAAAGATAGTAACAGTGAAACAGGTGTGGTGGTCTCCCTGCAGAAAACAGCTGGCATGTGGATAAGCAACCTGGCCAGGAAATGAGGTCCCACGCCCAGCCAAATTGCTTCAGAGTAATTTAAAGGCCAAACACAATGAAAAATGTCAGAGTTCTTCACTATGCTAAGAAAAGCAACAAATAGAAACTAGTTTCAGAGTACCAGCCAGGCATTCAGACCTGGGAGACACTCTCCCATGAGTCAGAATGGCAGGGAAAGGCTACTGTTGCAGTTTGCATTCAGTAAATCATTGGCTTGTGCAGCCTTTAAAATCCAAGAAAACTTCTGCTAGTTTTTAAAGCCGCAAACGTTTCAAAGGGACATCATTTTCTTCACATACGTTATGACACGGAAGTCCCATTTTCCCACACATTTACTGACTACTTCAAGCAAAGCAGTGTGTGCTCACGATGGGATATGTAACGATGAGTCACAGCCATCTTCTCTCTGAAGGGTAAGAAGATAAAGTGTGTCCCAGTATTTACTACCCAAGGCACTGTGGGTTACGATCTACAAGGATTGTCTGAAGAACAAAAAAATGAGGGCAGAAGAGCATTTACCTGCATTAGCCTCTAAGGGAAGCTTTCCTAGAGAAGCAAATCAGATGGTGGAAGGTGGGCAGGATTTCTGTAGGAGGATGTAGGAGACGGATGGGAACTTACAAAGGGTTGAGGCAGCCAACCATAAGGTGGAGACTTAAAAGTGAAAGTACCTCAGTGTACGTAGAAGGTTAACTGGAAGGACAAATGGAAGACAAATCTGGAGGGAAACGTTGATCACAGGGTCATAAAGATACTTTACATGATAGACAAAAGGTGGTCGTGGCAAGGTGGATCTCTTCTGAGTTCCCACCTCTAACACACTAGGTACAAAGTTCACAGCTTCACATGGTATGAATTAAGGAACAGGATTCATTGGGAAGCTTAAATAGGCTAAAGATAAACAAGGGAAAAGAAGCCATGGAGCCCTGATATGACTTTCGTTCCACAGAGAAGTTTATTTTTATTGGGATCAAGGCAGTGCTGAACTTGACCTGTATCTGAGCAACAGTTGTCAGACCACCTTCCTCAGTTGGTCTCACTTCTTACAGGACATGTAAAGGAAATTAGCCCATCAGTGGATGTATTACTCAGGGCCCTCCAGAGGAACAGAATCAACAAGGGGTGTGTGTGTGTGTGTGTGTGTGTGTGTGTGTGTGTGTGTGTGTGTGTAAAGATTTATTATGAGTGACTGACATGTGATTATGCAGGCTGAGAAGTCCCATGATCTGCTGTCTGAAAGCTGGAGACCCAGTAAAGATGGTGGTGTGTAATTCAGCCCAAGTCTGAAGGCCTGAGAACCCAAGAGGAGCCCGTGCAGAGGAGCCCGTGGTATAATCCCAGTGCCAGGGCGAGAGAAGACTGATGTCCCAGCTCATGCAGTGAGGCACCAAGCAAAAAGGCTGGATTCCTCCATTCTCTGTCCTTTTGTTCTATTCAGGCCCTTGATAGACTGCATGATACCTGCACATGGGGAGGGCCACCTACGTTACTGTGGCCACTGATTCAAATGCTCCTCTCATCCACAAGTACCCTCGCAGACACACCCAGAAATGGTATTTAATCTGGGTACCTCGTGGCTCAGTCAAGTTGACACAGACAATTAAGCACCATAGTGGGTAAATTCTCATTACCTAATCACATGGAGTCTGAATTTGTGATGCCAGCTATTTATAGGAAGTGTCTGGGGAAGGCAGATAGCCAGGATTTGGAGGCCCTGGGACCCATGAGATGTTGCAGTATCCTCTGTAGGGGGAGCAGGCTGAGTTTCAAAGGAGATTGCAAGCCCCAGCTAGCTGCCAGGGTCATTTTGGGACAATTCTGCCTATTATATCACCAAAGGATTGGAATTAACTAGATTAACAGGGGCTACAGGTCCAAAATCTTCAGGCATCAAACAGATAGAATGAAAAATTTTAAACACACACACGCACACACACTCATCCCGTTCAGGCCTCTAACATTATCTGTGACCCTGATCTTGCCAGCAGCAATTGCTGACTCTGATACAGGTAGTAGGGCTCTGAAATCAAAGAGATTATTGGGGAGACTACTGAATTAGACCAAACAAGGTATAGGGCAGTGACAATGAAAATGGGGCAGCGAGGACAGAAATCAGCAAGAACCTGAAAGCAAAGGTCAGCAGAATTTGCTGACCCATCAGATGAGTGAAGGAGAGGAAAGAGTCGAGGGTGACTCAACTCATGAAAACAGGTGACCACAGACATGGCAGTACCGTGACGGGCTTAAGAAATGTAGAAGACGAGCTGGTTTTGTGAGAAGTGGGCAATAATCTGGGTTTTGGACATGTGGGAATTGAGGAGTCAAACAGAATAACTAGAATGCCTTTCATACATACACGTCACTCTACCAAGCATTTGCTATAAAATATTGATTTAATGCTTATAATTATTCTATGAACTAGCAACTATCATTATTATTGGGAGAAAAATGAAGACATAGAGAGAGTCAGTGATTTGCTAATTATGCTGTTCATCTAGCAAAGCCAAACAAAAAAATCTTTCTGATGCCAAAACTAATCAACAACTGAATCAATACACAAGTTCCAACCAAAGGCTGGATCTCCAGCCCCATCCAAAGGCAGGGGCAGAGGCTACGAATCACCTACCTTATCACGAGAGAAGCCACAGGCAGAAACTGAAACTGTTTGAAAGGAAGACACAGAGACCAAGAGAAGGATGGCCATGAACAAAATGCTGGGATAGCTGAATTTGGGTGGGTGGTAGGAAGCAGGAAAGAACAGGAAGATGGAGAAGGTAAGAAACCAGAAGACAGAAGTGGGTCTGAGTCACAGAAAACAAAGACATTTCAAGAGAAATCCATAATCTACAATGTAAATTTTTGCCAAAGGGAAAGGTGAGTGGAAGGCTACTGGAAACTTTGGGATAACAATGCCAGATTGTTATATTGGCCATTAAAAGGTGCTTATATGTCAGGAACTGTTTTAAGTACTTTATAACACAATAATTGTATAATTATCATAAGCTTATTATCCCATTTTACAGATTGGAAGCTGATGCACAGAGAAGCAGTGCCCAAAGTCACCCAGCTAGTAAGTGCTGGAGCTGCGATGCCACCCAGAGTCTGGTACGAGCACACGTCATTTTCCGTCATGCCATGGTTTCGGGAGAATGGCACCTGCGCTGACCAGCAGACTGTAGCACATTAGAGAAAAAAGGTTAAATGATACCTTTTATCATCTAGTAGTGGTTTGTGGAATAACCTGGCTCATGTTCCTCTTCTGCACAATCCTAAAAAAATGTTTCCAGGGACTTGGAGTCCTGGAAGGGTCAGCCTACTCGTGCTGCCATGGCAACACTGCAGCTTCCGTGGCCCTGGGGCTGCTGGATCTTGACAAACGGGCTGAGACCTCAAAGGACAGGACTATAGCTACCATGAGGGTTTCTGTGACTATCTGCCACTCTCTTTTTTGTCACATTCTCCCCAAAACAGCAGAGAGGCCAAGGGGAACCACATGTTTGGTAAGGAGAAGACAGGACACTGGAGAAGGACGAGGGAGGGGTCTGAGTCAATGCTGAACTAGAGGAGGTCTGGAGGTCAAATGCGACCACCTTTTCCACTACGAGTCAGGCCAGTGCTTTGCCACGGGCTGCAGAGCACACACTACATACATGCTGAACCTCAATTCTACAGAACAGCAGAAAGGCACCGAGGGAAAAGGAAAGGCTGTAAACAACACTCACCAATCCTCTGTCTTGACGAAGACCCTCTCCTTGACCCAACTCTAGCTAGGCTCCTCCGAGCCCTCTTCTCCATGAGGACTCAACCTTGGCTTATAAAGACTTGAACAAACACCAACATAGTTGTTAACAGCTCAAGGTCACATCCCAACGCTGACCCCAACCTCCCTTAAAGTGCTGCCTGAGAAAACTCAAGGCTGCTAAATGGATTGCCTGTTTGTTCCAGCTAACACCTGAACATGGGGCCCCTGTCTCCGGGGCTCTGTGGGAGGGTGGGGCCCAACTTTAATAAGCACCAGTTAGCGAACCCAGATGAGTTTCGCATGGATAAATCTCCTTCCAGTTTTCTGTAACTTTTCACTTCCTGACTCTACTGAACCCCTGCTCACCCCTCCTAATCCTTCATCCCCGCTTTGAAACACCCAGTCACAAGTCAGTTGAGTTTAGTTCACGCTGGACTCCCTTCCCTATTGTAAGTTATTATGATTAAAATCTGTCCTGACCCTTCTGACTAGTGTCTGGCTCTACCTTTGACAATCTCCACAGGAATACCCTCTCCAGCACTTTTAATCCCCCTACTCCTTAATGCCTCTGAGAAGAAGCCTTGCTTGTAGACTTTCTTTGAAAAGCTCAGCATTTGTCCATTTTAGCCCATTGGCAGGAGAAAAAGTGGGAGTGAAACTGAAGGGACTCTGGCCCCAGAGAGGGGCTAACTACGATTACATAGCTGCTCTCATCATCCTGAGCCCCAGAGGCCTAAATTCCTCATATGCTATTTTGCTGAACTTGTAGCCTCCACAGCCCCACTCCCCATATCTGCTCCATGCTAATATTTCACATTCCTCTGCCTTCACCATTTTACTGACGAAGACTCAGCAGTGGTTCCACTGATGGAACACACGTACCGAGGGGAGGAGGGCAGACCAGAGCAGGGGAGCTGGGGGTCACTGCCCTTCCCTGGGGGGCCACGGAGGTGAGCATGGAGAGACAGTGGTCCTCGAACAGGTGTTGGAAGAACTGAAAGCAGCTCTGTCTATGCCAGTGGTTCCCCCAAACTTTGCTACAGATTGGAATCACCCACACATGTCTTTGAAAACAATGGGCTGCCTAGTTCCTTTATCCAGACATTCTCATTAAACTAGGATGGAATGGACGTCTGAATTTTGAAAAGCCCCCCAGGTAATTCTAATATGCAGCAAAGTTTGGGAACCACTGGTCTATATCACACGTAGCCCCCTAGGCATTATGAACAGGCTGTAACATGCCTGCAACTCTCAGTGATAAAAGTAACAGGAGCAGCAGCAGCCTCTCTGAGTGCTCCATAGGTAACACGTGCCTCTCATCCATTCATTCACGAGACAACCCTGAGATAGACATTATTCTTCAATTTTACAAATGGGGAATCCAAGTCTCAAATATCTTCAAAAACATGATTCAAACCTTTAAGGTAAATAAAGAATGGGAGAAGGATCTGAACACAAGATTCACCCCCAAAGCAGTTAGTCTTAACCAGTATAGCATACTGTCCCTACCCAGGACCTCTTGCTCCAGATACTTGAAAAGTGGCTTTGAACATGCAGCCTAGATAATGCCCAGAAAAGGGTCTGGCTCAGGGAAGACCAGATCCAACAAACATTTTTTAATTTAAGTTGGCATGGTGGGCTTTTTCTGTCTGGATCTACTATGAGGATCTGCTGTTTGAAGGACCTCCCTGATCCCTGAACTTCTTACTAAAAGTGGTCAAGAATCAGGCTTGGTCAGCTGGGTTACCAAGCATAGTGAGCTTACAGGAGACACTGCAGGTGTCAGGGTCGAAACTGATGAAGTTCTAAAGGTGAACAGAAGTCCAGGGAGACAGATAGTAAAGAACATGAGAGGGATGGAAGAGGCGGATGGAATGTGTTAATTTGGCAAGGCTTAGTACGTGAGAAACAGCAACACTGCTGGGGATGTGGCTTGATTCCAAGGCAAAGGCTGTTCACATGGAAGACAGTTGAAAGCAGATGAACTGGGCTTGAAGCAGGGAGTTTGGTGGTCATGGGATGGGGGTTGTGTTGACACAGATTTTCTAATCTTCATTCTACTCATTTTGTATGAATACATGAATGATTTGTGTCCAGAACAAACAGAACTCAACAAATGCATACTATGAAGCGTCAAAGCTGGAAACATACATTTGGGCTGCTGTCATCTGTTGGATGACAGTCCTAAAAGAACCCGGCCCAGCACTTGCTGGTTGTGTGATTGTGGGCAAGTTACCTAAACTCTCTGAGACTTCACCTCCTTATCTGTAAAGGAAGGATGTGATTTGCTCTCATAAATTTGTTGTTGGATTAAGTAAGATAATGGCATAAACACCTTGCACATTTCTTGGCACACAGCAAGAGTCCAATAAATGCTGGTTTCCCTGCCTTCCTATGTCATCTTGTTCTTTTATCTCTGGAATGGAAACACACTTAAACGTTTTTGTAATATGCAGCAGGTTCAGTATCACTTAAAAATATTGCAGGTGATTAAATGTAATAGTATATATGAAAGTGTTTTGAAAATTATAAAGTACTAAATGACTCTAAGGTATCATTATTTTAATTACATAATTATACATGAGCAGATCCCATCTCGTGACTCTATTACCTCTGGCTGCTGACTCTCAAATCAGCATTTCTAGGACAAATACCTAGGCCCCTTTTCCTCAGGGGCATTCACTAGATCCTCATTTTGCATTTCCAAAAATGGACTGATTACCTTTCCCCCAAGTGCTTCTTCCTCTTTCTGCTTCTCCTTCTGGTACTTCGGACAGATTTATCCTCTCTCTCTTTATGTGAGGTGGATCTGATTATGAACGTAAGAAAGGGTGATGGACTGAGCAAAGAAAGATGTTTGTGGAATCAGAAGTCATGGTTTGAAATTTTGGAAAGGCAGAATAGCACATGGTGAATATCGTATGTTTAGCACCTAAGGCCTTTATTCAAATCCCAGTCTCACTTCTCATAAGCTGGTGACCTCAGACAAGCCCTCTGACATTGAGGTGGGAAGCCCCATTAAAAAAGACCGGCAGGACCACTACTGTCCTGCCAGCACCATCCAGTTCCCTGGCCCAGCAGCTTTATCTCTTTTTGCCTCTGAAATGGCTTACTTCTAGGAAAGTGGAACTTACCCCTAAAATTCTGTTGGTTCCCTGAGCTAACTCCTGATTGGTCCATTTGTAGTGTTTCATTTGCATGGAGCAAATGAAGCTCCTGATTGGTTATTTCTCTCACTCCTGATTGGTCTATTTCTACAAAGCTTGTTCCTAATTAGTCATCTTTGTTATACCTTATTTGCATATGATGTTACAAAATGTTGCAAAACTAGACTGGTAGCCTATAAAAGCCTGTATAAACCTACAGACAGGGTCCAGAGCTTGGAGTGTTAACTCCTCTGGGCCTGCTGGCGTAATAAACCTGAGTTCTCCAACTCTCCAAGTGCTTCTTGGTCTCTCGCCCGGATCCAGGTTGCTGTCACAACTGAGCTGTAACACCGAGCTATAACATGGAGCTGTAATACTGAGCTATAACACTGAACTGTCACATGCTTTTCTGCAACAACATCGATATGCCTCAGTTGCCTCACCTGTAAAATAATAATGACAGCGCCGCCTTATAGGGTTGTGGTGATGATTAAATAAGATGACACAGTATAACTACTTACAATACTATGTTTCCTATCATTGGTGTTAGCTTGGTGCTGCCTCTACAGCTATATATCCTTGGATAAAGTAGCTAAACTTAGGAGTCTATTAGCTCATTCTGTGAAGTAGAATAACAATGCTTGCCTGTTAGTGAATGTGATGATTAAATGAGAAATTAAATTTGCTGCCAAATTTATCTAGAGAAAACTCTAACTGAAAAAGATACATGCACCCCAATGCCCATAGCAGCATTGTTTACAATAGCCAAGATATGGAAGCAACCTAAATGTTCATAGGCAGATGACTGAATAAAGAAGTTTGGATGAAGTTGTGACATATATGTATAATGGAATATTACTCAGCCACAAAAAAGAATGAAATGATACCATTTGCAGCAACATGGATAGACCTAGAGATTATCATACTAAGTAAAGTAAGTCAGACAGAGAAAGACAAATACCATATAGTATCATTTATATATGGAATCTAAAAAAATGACACAAATAAACTAATTCACAAAACAGAAACCGACTCACACACATAGAGCACACATTTATGGTTACCAAAAGGGAATGGGGAGAGGGATAAATTAGGAGTTTTGCAGATACAATACGGGTTTGCAGATACAAACTACTATATATAAAATAGATAAACAACGTTCTACTGTATAGCACAGGGAACTGTATTCAATATATTGTAATAACCTATAATGAAAAAGAATATACTTATATAATCGTATAAATGAATCACTATGCTGTACACCAGAAACTAACACAACATTGTAAAATCAACTATATTTCAATTAAAAAAATTGCTGCCAAGGAATTGGAATCATTCTCTAGGTTAGTCATTGTCAAGGAAGATGGTGGATTGAGTCCAGCTACCTAATGAAGACATAATATGGATGTGACCCCTTCTTGCTTCTTCTTTCCATGGCTGGAGTGATCATTTTACCTGAGTTTGGCTAGCTCCCTTCTCAGTTTGGACGCTCACTCTTTATCTCACCTGGAAGCCAGGTGGGGCTAGCGCCCAGGCTCCTGCACAGGCCAGCTTAGCAGCAGGCACTACAGGCAAACACTCTTTCTCTCACTGTCTATTGGCTTCCACCCTATGCCACTGGGACTGGGATTCAGTTTCAGACTTAAGGAAAAGACTTCTAAACTGACCCAAAGAAGTTTTGCACCTGGTGGATCCCAGATTTCTACAGTTCTCATTTGGGTAGTGGCAGAAAAACCTCACAATATCCAAGAATAATGTGCCTTCTATTTGCTATGAGTGTATTTTTCTTTGTAATCTCCCCCAAACTGGATGTAGGCCAAGCTGGGTGTCCCTAGACCCTGGCAATAGTACTGCCATAGGGGGGACCCCACACTTTCCCTAATCTCTAATCACCATAAGCATTGGAATGACTAGTCATTCTATTTCCATGTTTGATGGGATCATTCATGCCAGAAAGAGGGGCATGTTCCTTCTTTTTCAACCACTGGCTGTCCTTGCCTCCTGAAGTCCAAGGCCAATATCAAGTGGACAGACTTTCTCACGGGCAGTAGCTGTTTCCCTGCTACATCCTCTGGTGTATAGTCTCTCAGTCATCTGAGCTCAACCTGCCTGTCACTTTGGGCTCCTCCTTGTCATTGTGCATCTAACAAGTGTGGATTCTCTCCCTGATGTCTTGACTTCTAAGTGTTGCTCTCTCTCTATTCAGTGCTTTTCTAGCTATGACAACACTGGATTCACCTTCCTAAAACAATAATTCTCATGTCTCAGTCCAGTGGTTTTCCCACTGTCTTTATGCTGAGGTGAATTTGCCACCAAGTAAATGAGGCTTAACCCTGAGGGCTCCTCACTGGCAGGGGACCCAGTATCGTGTTCACGTGGTCAGATGCTATTGTAAAACTAGCCAAAGATATTTTAATCCAAATTAATTAAGACCATGTCTCTGCTTTGGCAAACCCTTGTTGACACACCCCCTTTTGCCAGGAGGTGATAAAACAGTGGGCAAATTCTGGCTCTGTATAACAGGATTTTAGTTGAGAATACGTTTTAATCCATTTTAGTGCTAAACTTTTTGGTTCATAATCACATTATGTTATTTTCCTAAGTTTTCTAATGTTTTTGAAATCTGTCAGCCTTTAAAAATCTGTAATATGTTGTGATTTATTTCTCCACTTGAAATAAACATTCACCTTGTACCTAATTTTGTACGAACATTCTTATGGGGGCACCCAATTATATAAGCTTCAAGATTAAAAAAAGAAGATCCATTTCTGTTTACATCATAGTTTTTAAAAATACAACTAGTTTGGGATTCAGTGCTTTCCCTTCTGGGATGCTCATATTCATTCCAAATTTTCCCAGCCCCACCACAGTCAGCATGGAACTTCTACTCCTGTGGTTTACTCCTTTTTCCCTCAAACCTTTGGATGTGTCTGAATTTAATCTATCCTTTTGAACCCTAGCCACACTGCATGTCAAGGATAACTATACAAACTCACAGTTATTGGCTATTTCCATATGGTAGGCATTATCTATACGTTGTCTTTAGTTCTTACACCACCAGTGGGGGGAGCATCATTTAGCTCATTCTGTAGATGGATCAGCAGAAGCTTTGTGAGGTTATTTTGCTCACTGTCACAGAGCACAGACGTCAGGAGGCAGCATTTTCTCTGGCCCTGCAGCAGCACCTCTTAAAAATGGTTACTCCTTCCCATACCTGTCCAGCAACATCTCTGAAGCCCGAAGTACCGACAGCACCCACCTTGTAAACAGCCAACTGCTTGTGCTGTTACTTAACGATGTTGTAGACATACTTCTTACTTTCGCCTCCCTGCTCCACACCACTGGAGTACGTTAAGCTAGAAAGCTGGGATGAGGTCTTACGCAACTTTTGTATTTTCTGTGGAGCCCACTGCATGCAGACGAGTTAGTATTTATTACATAAAGGAGTAAATGAATTGCTCAGAACACGAAACCAAAAGCAGCTGGAGGCAGATCCCAAGTCCAATTCATAGGAGCTTGGAAACAAGAAAATTGCTATTTCCTTCTAACTTTTTAGCACCAGAATAGAAGAGAGAAGTAAAAAGATGCATATTAGAAATATCTTTAAGTCCACAATGTCGAAAACTATATTCTAAACATAGTATTCACAGAGAAGCACAATTTACACGTGTCTTGATACTGACAGTTCAGTATAGGTGATTAAACTCAGAAGGAATTCAGAGTTTTTAGAATACAATTGAAAAATTATGTTGGAACTTTAAAATCAGATTCTGTCCTTCAACTTGAAAAATGCATTTTTTTCAAAGCCAGTAAAAATACAATGATAATGAGGAATAACAAATATATTGCATATCAGAAAGATTATGATGCCAGAGTAATTTTTTTTTAAATCTCTCTTTGGTACCTAATTGTCCACATGTTGTTTCATGGAATACTGGGAGTGAGAATTATAATCTCAAGTTCTCATTTCTTTCTCCCTCCCCCTCCGTTCATACTCTCTCTCATCATTAATGTATTAAATTGGATGGAATGATGGAAGGTTTTGTTTCCATGTACAAGTTATAGGCATTTGCCTCCACAGAGCATGGTGGAAAATTCCTCTGGTATCTGGCCACTGGTGAGTCATTTAATGACAGAATCTCCAGTTTATAAGAAATGTTAGATGATATACACAGCAAAACAGTTCAGCAAACTAATAATCACAGCTGTTTAGCATTAAGAATTATGTTACTCACACATCTTTTCTTTTTCAAAATAAATCTATGAGATAAACATTCTCTTTATTTTACCCATGAAAAAAAAATCTAGGTTTAAGTAGTTAAATAATAATAAGTATGATTAAAATTTATTAAGTGCTTACCATATGCCACATAATGTTCTAAGAGTTTTATGTGTGTTGACTTGCTTAATCCTCACACAATGCTGAGAATAGTACTTGTGAGGAAGGGACCATTGTCCACATTTTATAGATGAGATAACAGAGGCCAAGAGAGGGATTTTTTTTTTTTTTTGTAATTGAAGTATAGTTGATTCACAATGTTGTGTTAATTTCTGGTGTACAGCATAGAGATTCATTTATACATATACACATGTATATTCCTTTTCATGTTCTTTTTCATTATAGGCTATTACAAGGTATTGAATAGGGTTCCCTGTGCTCTACAGTAGGATCCTGTTGCTTATTGTTTTATATAGAATAGTTAGTATCTGCTAATCCTGAACTTCCAATTCTTCACTTAGTATGACAATCTCCAGGTCCAACCATGCTTGCTGCAAATGGCATTATCTTATCTTTTTTATGGCTGAGTTGTATTCCATTACATAAATATACCACAACTTCTTTATCCAGTCGTCTATTGATGGACATTTAGGTTGCTTCCATGTCTTGGCTATTGTAAATAGTGTTGCTGTGAACACTGGGGTGCATGTGTCTTTTTGATTTAGAGTTTCCTCCAGATACTTGCCCAGGAGTGGGATTGCTGGATCATAGAGTAAGTCTATTTTCAAGTTTTTAAGGAATCTCCATACTGTTTTCCTTAATGGCTGCACCAAACTACATTCCCACCAACAGTGTAGGAGGGTTCCCTTTCTCCACACCCTTTCCAGTATTTATCATTTGTGGACTTTTTAATGATGGCCTTTCTAACTGGTGTGATGTGATACTTTATTATAATTCTGATTTGCATTTCTCTGATAATTAGCAATATTGAGCTTTTTTTTTTTCACATGCCTATTCGTATGTCTTCATTGGAGAAATACTTGTTTCGGTCTTCTGACCATTTTTTGATTGGGTTTTTTTGTGTGGTTTTTTTTTGTTGTTGTTTGTTTGTTTGTTATTGAGTCAGGAGAGTTTTAATGACCTGCCAAGGTCACACAGCCAGGAAGTGGCAGACCTGGATTGAAAAGAGGCCAATGAGCTCTAGAAACCACCACTCTGCCCAAAATAATGCATCTATTTAGAGAGAGTCTTTGAACTTTTTTATTCCAAAGACTATTTTCTTAGTTACACTGTTTCAATCCCCTTTGCAATTACCTTACAAAAAGTTATTAAGCCTCAGCTGGAACACCCTATTGCTGGGAGGACTGGCTGCCTCTGGTGAAAGTTAGTTCTATTTTTGGACAGCTCTATTGTCAGAAAATTCCTCCTTGTATTGAGTAAAATCTACCTCCCATTACCTGTGTGAAGGGAGTGGGTTGGGAGAAAATGTCATTAGATATGAGGCTGACGGGAAGGTGCAGACCAGAAGGTGAAGTGCTCTGAAGGCCACACTGGCTTCTAATGCCGATGTGGAGGCTAAGACTGGTAAAAACCCAGCTGTGAAGACACATCTCCCCATCCTCCACTTGGATGGCAGGATTTCCAGCTTCAGTGTGGGAATGTCCACATATCCAGCCTGCATTTGACCTTGTTGGCTTCCACTCATTACTCCAATACCAAGATATTTTTATCTCCTGATTCTGACTTTGTGTGTATTAAGCTACCCTCTTCAGCTTTCTGCATGTATCATTATCTTTAATCAAGCTATTGATAAGCTCCCAAGAAAGATCTTACTGGATCATGCCTAAAAATTAGAATTGAAATCATTGATCACCACTGAGCGACAGTATTTATGCCTAGAGCTGTAACATCGGCCGTTCTCTTCTTTTTCTCACCCTGAACTATCCTGGGTGCTTCAGCAGCCAAACAACCACTGGCAATCAATAGTAAACATCACAAAATTTGAACTCCTATAGCCAGGGAGGACACTTAATGGTGTTATACAGGAAATGAAGCAGTATTTATGTTTCTGCTCAATGGAGAATCAATACTTAGTAATGATCTAATCGGAGTGTTCCCCTTTGCTTACCAAAAGAAGAAAAATACCATGGATCTTAAAAGCTTACCCACTGCCACAGCTTTGAGAACAACATGGAGTCAAACGGGCAGAACACAGAGCAAATCCATGAGGCCGAGACAGAACTAGGAGACTGAGCCAAGAAAGCAGAAAAACAGGGCATTCACTCCTGGCCATTGAATGACCGACAGCACGCAGGCTGGCTTTTTAGGTTATGGTGGAGAAACAGCCCCCACTTAGAGATACCTGGTAAAGACTCTGTGACTTAAAACCTTTCACTGGTAGTTATAGAGAGGAAAAATCTCGGAAATTACAACAAAGATTGTGATGCAAGGGAGCGATCATCCCTGCCGCCTGGGACCCCAGGGGATGGAGACCGCAAAGGAAATGAACAAGCTCTGCTCGGAGAAGGAGGAAAGGAACTCTGAGCTAAACCAAAACAGAAGCCGCTCCCACTTGCATTTCCAGCTGACCGAGGAATGACCAGATTTTACTAAAGAGAGAATGAAATGTAAGAGTGGGCCATTTGTAACTTTCAGTTTACTATGTGTAATTATTCTCAAGTAACTTTTAAATAAACTGCATATAGTTTTGAAACTACCCATGTATTTTTCTCATAAAGTCCCCTGTTATTAAAAATTAATAATAATAACTCTCCCTGTGTCATGGCAGAGAGATATCTGGTCTGAGCTAAGCCAAGCTGAAAATCACATTTAAGACTCACATGTGTGACTCTGGGGCTTAAAATGAGCAGAGCAGGGAAGCAATCCCTTTTGCAACGTTGTCTCGGGCGGCTTACTTTCACTATACATAGATGTCTGTCTATGCAAAGCTCCACAGCGGGTAGCGGAGTGTGTCTCAGTTCCTGAGGCATCTGACGTTTTGAGCAAGAGGTCCATTCCAGTGCTGTGCCCTGTGCCAAGTCTCACCCTTCCAAGCCCCGGGGGTACTATGAGAGAAGCTGTCAATCACACAACAAGGACAGTTACAATTTACATGGCATTCAGCGTGTGACTGCACTTAAAGCAACGACTTCTGTTTGCTCCTTCCTGCATTTCTCACAGTAGCTTTTTGGCATAGGTCTAATCATGCCAATTTTGTATTTGAAGAAACTTCAGTCTAAAAACGTAGAGTATCTTTTATAAAGCAAATAACTGAGAGATGGGGAGGTTGTGTCTGCTTTCTACCGTGGAGTCACTTGCATGCCTGATGCAATTCTTCGGTTTTACTACCAATTCTTTTCCAAGGTTTCTTTTTTTTCTTTTCTTTTTCCTCCTTGTGGCACTTCCAGCACCATGACTTTTTATGCCCTGCCTTTAATGGACTGCTGTTGGCTCCCTACTCTACCTTCCTGGAATGCTATTAAAGGCTGCATATCTCACAGTCAAGGCCACCCTGGCTTCTGCTGGGCCCAGGGAAAAGGTGTAAATGCAGGTCCACATTCCATTTGCCTAAATACTAAGTATATAGACCAAGACAACAAACTATTTGATGAAATATGTTCATTCCTTCTACCTTAACAGGAAGGCTATGCTTGAGTCTAAAGTGATCCAATTCCTTGGCCAAAATGTGGTGGTGGTGCTAAAGGAGACAGGTCCTGGGCCCCAGTGACGTTCTTCCCTTTTCTTCTGGCTCCTGACTCCACTCTGTGCAGAGAAAGCCCTCTCACGTTCACCGCCCTGGGTCTAGGAGTGTGCGGGGTGGTGCTGTGATCCACCCTAGGGAGAGGGGACCTGGAAAAGAAGGCTGTGTGGGGCCGCTTGAATTCTGGGATTCTGGGCACCTGCATCACAGTCTGGGAGGTGCTAGTTGTGAGGACATGTTCCACTGGCCTCACAGATGCCTCACCTTGCAGCAAGAGGCATGCTGAAGTTAGCACAGAGTGGGAGCTTTTTACATGGCAATGCTGCTTGAGATTTCTACAAATCTTGGCTTCTCTCATTGAGAACCATTGAAATAACGAGTAAGCACTGGGCCAAATGCCATCAAATGCCTCTGCAGGTGAAGCTAGTCTTTTAGAGCATATTCCCTTCACCTCTTTGGAATCACATCCTTCCATATGCTCAATGCTTTTAATCCAAGCCATCCGCTTATGCAGGTCATAACATGAAAAACTCATTCTCTGAAATATGTTACTTTTCCTAAGGGATCTTATGAATTTTGTTTTCAAGGAGGCTGCAGTGTAAACCAAAGGAATAAATTTGCTAATGGTGGACTTTTTAACGACAGCAGAAATATATTTGGGGATGGGAATTTTCTTGATATAAATCTGTATTAGTTTCCTAGGGTTGCCATAATAAATTACCCCAAACTTGGTGGCTTACAACAACAGACGTTTATCTTCTCACAGTGGTGGAGACTGGAAGTCAGAAATCAAGCTGTCAGTGGAAGCACACTTCCACTGAAGACTCTAGGGGAGATTCCTGTCCTGCCTCTTCCAGCCTCTGATGGCTGCAGGTGTTCTTTGGTTTGTGGCTGCATCACTCCAGTCTCTGCCTCCATTCTCCTCTCTCATATCTCCCTCTGCCTTTTTATGGGCACTTATCATTGGATTTGGGGCCCACCTGGATAATCCAGGACAGTACATCTCAGAAGCCTCAACTTGATAAAAAGCCTATTTCTAAATAAGTTTACCTTCCCAGGTTTCAGGGAGGCATATCTTTGGGGAGTCACCATTCAACTCACTACACTCAAATCCTGCTCTTTGGCCATCATTCCTGTGCACCCACAAACTGAAGGCCAACCTGCTGCAGGCGTAGGAAGAAGGGAATGTTAGCCCAGCATTGCAGTCCTTGGGGGAAGCTGACAATCCTACTCATGAGAAGGGAACCTCAATTATGATGGAGAGATGAGATGGGGAGCTAAAACACCTAAAGCATTTGAGAGAATAAATAGAAGGTTATGGCCTTGGTTTTTGTAAAGTTTAAGTCAAACCCAAGCAGATTAAAGAGTAAATCATATCTCCTTCCTTTTCAAGACCCTTCATTTCATCACAAACATACCTGGAGATTATAAGAGCTTAAGATACAAAATTTAAATTCTATTTACATTCCCCCCTGGGCAGGGGAGAGAAAGAACTATTAGTAATTGATGTCCTAGTATGCCCTAAGATTTTTACCTATAGTACTTCATTTTATCTTGATAATAGCCCTATAAGGAAGATATTAAATTCACACTCATTGTACAAATGTGGAAACTGAGGCTCTGAGATGTTAAGTAACCTGCTAGGATCTTTTACAGCTAGAAGTTATAGGCGCTGAGAGCCACAAAGTCCATGTTCCTTCTAGGACTCCACTGCCCTGGGATCAGTCTAGATTAGACCTACCCCATAAAGTTGACTACCTTGACCCGCCTATCTTCCTCTTCTCCCGAAATAACAGTTAAGTATCCTTCACCAGCAGCAAGAAGCCAAGGGCTAGGAATGTGTTTTTTTGTTTTTTGGTTTTTTTTGCTTACATTGTACTGCCATCTAGTGGGAACATAATTAATAGCCGTATGGACCATTTCTGGTGTCTTTTTTTTTTTTTTTTTTTGGTATTAGTAATTAATTTCTGCTTTTTAAATAGGGACCCTATCAAAATCTGCATCAAATAACTTCCCTTGCACTCTATATACACATGCACGCCAGTCTGACATAAATGCACCTCACCTGGCCATCTTCTCTGTAACAGAGAGTGAAAGAATTAGGTCCACCTTCAGTAATAGCAAAACACAAGCAAAAATATATGCTCCCCTAACTTCCCTTTAATGAAACTGGAAACCTTTGGCATTGTCTAATTTGACAACAATCTTAGGGAGGAGTTCAGACAAAAATGGCTAACAGATTTTGCTTTTAATCATTTTTCATACCTGAAAATACAGTTTCTGTCCATCAAAGATAGCTTCCATACTAAGCTCATGGCAGAGCTGATTCTGGTGCTGACGGTGCCCAGGGCACATGGGTGTGAGTTGGCTGCTAAAGTAAGACCACCTTTTAGCTGTAGAGGAACAAAATCTGCCACCCCAAAATGTCTCTTTGGCATGCTGATTATTTTGAGTTGAAAACAATCAAGTTCCAAAAGATTCAGGAAGAAACTTGGACCTTCCCTCTAACTACCTATCAGAATGTAGATAGGGAACCTGTTCCAGGAACAGAGCTATCACTATAGATAAGGATAGTGTGAACTAGGTGAATAGACAGGGAGGAACCTAGCAAAGTCTATTAAAATTCCTCTCTGTGTCCATTGTCTCTGCCTGAACTAGCAAACATTTGTTTACCAAAATTTGCTTTCCCATCTCCATGTAAATTGCCTTCCTCCCCTTTGAAATCCCATACCACTACCCCCAACATTCTTTTTGGTCTTTAGCTGAAGATGGTACTTAAGGTGGGAGTTTCAGCCATTCGGGGAAGTTACTCAGTATTCTTTCGTCTCTCCCATGTATACATGTTATTAGTCTTTGGTTTGATTTCCTCCTGTTAATCTGTCTCATGTCAGTTTAATTCTTAGACCAGCCAGAAAAACCAAAAGGGTTGAGGAGAATGTCTTCCTCCTCGACACAGGTAATGCAATGATGAATGCCTCCGTGTAAATATAGAAAGAGAAGGTGCAGCTCTCATCACTCCACTATAAAATACACATTCTAAGGCTCCTAAGGCACCTATTAGTATTCGTATTAGTCTCCTATTGCTGCGGTAACAAATTGCCACACATTAAGTGGCTTGCAACAAAAGCTTATTACCTTATAGTTCTGGAGGCCAGCCATCTGAGATGGGTCTCAGTGGGCTAAAATCAAGGTGTCAGCAGGTCTGCAGGCTTCTGCAGGCTCCTTAGCCTACTCCAGCTTTCAGAATACCTCCAGGCTTGGGCCTCTTCTTTCCTCTTTAAAACCAGCAACATCGGATCCAGGCCTACTCACACTCCCACCTCTCTGGTTCTCTCTGTTTCATCTCCCTCTTCCACTTTAAAGGATTCTGTGATCACACTGGACCCATTACAGTAATCCAGCCAATATCCCTGTTGTGAGGGGAACTGATTAGCAATCTTAATTCCATCTGCTACCTTAATTCTCCTTTGCCATATAATGTCAGGTTGCAGGAATTAAGGTATGGACATCTTTGGCATTGTGAGGAGGGGGCTGGAGAAGGGGCATTCTAAAAACAACCAAGAGAAGAGAAATCTTGACTGGAATGTTTCATACCGGGTCACAGTGGCACTGGGAGAGGCAGCTGGCATTCAGAGTCCTTTCTTTCCCTTCCCACCCCTCCCCTACATTCACAAACTGCCAGGAGCCTTGTAAACACGCATGAGGACACATCCACCCTGAAATTCTACTTCACTTTTCTCCAGTCACATTTAATAGTAGATAAGAGCATAGATCGGGTAGACTTAAGTTTGAATCCCAGATTCATCCCCAGGTGTGAAAACGAGTATATTACTCAGTATTTTACTTAGCATTTCTAAGCTCCATTTCTTCATCCTTAAAATGGGCACAATCTCTTCCTCACAGTATTGTTGTAAGGCTTAAATAAGAGTGTCCAAAGGGCCCTTCGCAGAGCACGTGGTGCGGTGTGGTGACCTCAGATGGTGCAAAGGAAGAATTTCGGAGAATGAGGACTTTTTTCCACTCAATCTTGAAAGGGAGATGAGCTAAACACCTAACTAAACACTGAACTGGATGCTTGGGCGACAAGGAAAGGACAGTGCCTGTCCTCACTGAGTTAACTTCCAGTGGATGAGATAAGATGTCACATGTGAAATTAGAGACATGTGGCACCATGAGGTTCTTCTTCTGAAATGAGTTAAGGCAGGCTTCCACTGTATCTGATGTTTAGGTATGACTTTGCCCAGACACCTTTACATGGGTACATTTGAAAAGAACATACAAGAGAAATATAGTGTTTCCTTCATTCTTTTCTATTCTTCATTTTCTGGAACATGCATACCTATGTCAATGCTTCAGTGACTCTTTATATATTGCATTAGAGTACACACAGACAGAAAGTCATCCTGACACGTTCTCTCAAGCTGATTGAGGGCAGAACGTCACATATACGCATGTATGTTTAAGCTACTACGCACATGGATGCCATCAGGTTATACCAAAATCCATGTTAACCTTAATAAGAAAGCTATTTTGGGCAATGAGGTTAAAATGTTCTTAAGAACTTCTTAGGACACTAAAATGTATTTTCAAGTGGAAGTTCTGAATAATGAATGAAAAAGTTTACTAGTTATATGCCACTTACATATAATGCACTCAAATTACGAAAAAATCTATGCTTTTCGGCAGGCTACATCCATGTGTCTCCTGTAATCTCATTTCAGTAATAAATTTACTTAAGAACATGCTCACGAGAGAAAGTAATTTCTGCAATGATTGTAAAAAGTTCTGAATTTGTAGCACATGCTATGTTTTTAATGCATATTTTATTTTAGGATTTTTAAATAACTCTTTCATGCATATAATGCATGCATTTTTTTGAATATAGAAACTTACGGAGTTAAATATTATTTTTCACATTAGAAATATAAAAAGGAGACCAAAACTCTTAAGTTTTACTTTCACTCCCATGGTCTTTTTGATTCTCCCACGAGGATCAGAAAACAGAACACTTCTCTCCAGTCCTGTGAGACCTTCCTGGGACAAAAAGGGAAGATTTGGCCGCGACAGTCCTTCCTGGGTTTCTGTCAACCCGCTCACTTGGGTGGCATCGTTGGCGAGGAGTCACTGCATTTTGGATGTGGCTACAGCTCTAATCCTGATGGCATCTCTGTAGACTGCAGGAGATGGAGGACAACACGGGGGCTGGAAAACCTAGAACCCTCAACAAGATCATACCTCTCAGGTTTGTACAAGCCTAATATCTGTTAAATCCCGGGGACTTCAGCACGAGGACTTTCCATGCAGCTTAACAAACCAGACCTCCATCTGGAGTTCACATGGCTGAAGCTGAGACTGACTGGAGGGGGAGGCAGTCATGGCTTGGGTAATGAGGCTACCGCAGAGTGTGTGGGCAGCTGTACCTCGGAAGGAACGTCCCATGGTGCTGTTGTGAATATGTCAAGCGCCTCCCTCAGAGAAAATCCTAGAGCTTTATATCTGAGAATTCTTCAACCCTCAGGTTAATGTGAACGCCCAGGCAGCACACTAATTCAGTGTGGCAAGACCAAGGGCTCGGTCCAGTTGGTGACAGTTAAGACCACATTCCAGCAGGCCCAGGAGTTTGTGAGCCCTGCCAGAGGCATGCTGGAAAGGAGTCACCCAAAAATCCATCATATTTAAGGGGCGGGTATAGCTCAGTGGTAGAGCACAATCCTCAGGACCTCCATTAAAATAAATAAATAAATAAGTAAATAGCCTAATTTCCCACCCCCTAATCCCCCACCCAATCAATATGTAAAATTTAAAAAATAAAAAACCCATCATATTTTGTTCCTCTTTGCTTCACTGGGAATTTTTTGAAAACAAGTTGTATAGAGTGTAGCTTTTAGAAAGCAGCTAGTTCAGTTCAGAACTTAGATAAATTAGACTGGTTGGTAATATTTATTTAGTACCTTGTAAGTGGCAAACACTCTACTAAAAAATATGCATTATTTTATTAACCACACTATTAGGTAGGTGGAATTAATCACTGATGAAACTGAGGTTTAAGGAAGTGAAATGACTTTCCCAGGTTCACACAGGGAGTGAAGATGCGTGTTGATCTTTCCCTCGCATTTTTAACCCCTTTGAGTTTCCCCTATGTTGCCTAAGAACACAGCAACTAAATATGCATAAGCAAACAAACAAATGTCTTAAACATATTTAATTCACTTTTCTAATTTTTATTCAACTGATCAGTCTCCTCAGACACAAGTCACAGATGCTTGGGATGGCTTTTTGTCTAGTTAAGAAATGGGCCACATTAGTCTCAAGGTCATGTGACTCAATGTTCTATACTTTACGTAGACCCAGTTCTAAGCTAAGGTGCTTACTGCTGCTAAAGCCATTAATTTTTTGGATGATTAAAAACAAGAGCAAAGGATTAACAATAATTAAACGTCTCTTAGAAAAGGTCAGTGGTACAAGGAAATTGTTAATTACACTGAAAGAAGAAGAAAGTTAAAAAGAATGTATTTTTTCAACCACGGAACTGAGTAAAAACGATCCAAGCTGGGAGATTTACTAATTCATAGCAGTTAAGTAGTTAATTAGAAGTCTGTAATTATCTTTGCCCCTTCATTAAGAACTCTGTCCAGATTTCCCAGTGTAACTTGTTGGAAACCCTCCTTATCTTGGTTATTGTGATTTCATGAGGAAACTGCTTCAATGTGTTAAAGAATGTCTCATTAAACTTAAAACTTTGCTCAGCCATCCATGAAAGCACAGGTTGGTTCCTAAGAGTCTAACAGTTCTGAGTTTGCCGGTAAAGTGTGACTGGAAGGGCCCAGGCCAGCATGAGTAACTGTCTAACCCCCAATCACCAGGGCTGATACTGACCCACTGCACAGGTACAGCCGTATTGATTACTTACGCAGGTATACATTCTGACCGGCGGTGACATTGCTGATTGGCCAGTGCCCATGCTGTTTTAGTTTTTAAACGTTATGAACATCACTTGTTCTGCAAATAGATGACTACCCTTAGAGAAAGCAAAAACCCGTAACAAGATACTGACTGCAGGTCACCTACCTTGGCAATGACATGGGAGCTGAATCTTCTGTCTAGGACTGTAACAGACTAAACCCATGAAGACAAGTCCCTCCAAAAACGATCAAAGTGCAAAACAGCAGTAGAGCTGTACTATTCTGTATTACGTCTGACACACAGGTCCTGTGATTGTTATCAATATTGTCAGCAAACTTTCTCAGAGTATTCCTAAATGTAGTGGCTGAAGTGCTGTAAACAGGTAAACAGCAAAAGAGAGGTACCCTGTGCCATCAGGTGACACAGGGGGAACGAAATTAACAGATGTGTAACCTCTTAACCCAACTCTGGCATAGTCAATACTCAATAAATGGTAAAGGATATGAGAAGTATTTCCCTATGTTTTACAGACAGATTACAACCTAATTTTGTAACAATATATGTTTCTTTACCAAATGAGTGCACTGCGATGTTTTTAATGACCTAACTATAGTTGGGCATTTCGGTTATTTTGAAATTTTTGCAATTGTAAACAAACTCCTCATGAACATCTGTACAAATAACACTGTTTCTGCATTTTGGGTTATTCTTCATTCTAGATTTTGTCAACTGGACTGGCTGCATCTAAGATGTGCACTTTCTAAACACCCTATTACAAATAGTCTTTCTCTCCTTATTTGCCATCTACTTACTGATAATCGTGAACTACATCTGGTGCCTGACTTTATGTTTAGAGATTTGTCAAATTTGTAAAAAAAAAGATTAATAAAAGTACTGCACAGCATGTCATGACTATGAAAATCTGTGATGCAGAAACTGAGGACCACAAAATTTCAGATTTAAAGTAGGAATTGAAGCTGGAATTGTGAATTCAAGGAATAATTTAGATCATTTCTTCAGAAAGAAGGATAGGAATATATAACAGTATACTTGTATGCAATAAACGGATGAATTTTGCTGGAATGAATGGTTCACTCTTACAAAGACATAAAAGGGCATCAAAAGTAGGCAGAGCCCAGGTAGATCACCTTCAACATCAGCTAAGACACCTCAGCGTTAGTATCCAGGAATTAGAAGAAAAATCAAGATTTCTCAGTATGCGGTTGGCATGCAACAAGTCATTATAGGAAATCTGTGGTTTTTAGAGTGCACGGAGGGTAATCAAGGTCATCAAAAGCAAAGTAAGTCTGGAAAACCTGTCTCAGTCAAGAGGAGCCAAAGGATATATGACATCTAAATAAATGTGATGTCCTGGATAAAAGGTAATTAGGTAAAAATCTAAAGATAACTGAAAAAAAACTATGGACTTTGGTTAGTAGTAATGTATTAGTTGGAATAAATGTGTCATACTAACGTAAGGTGTTAATAATACAGGAACTCTGTATTCTCTTTGGGATTTTTTTCGTAAGTCTAAAACTGTTTTCATATTAAAAATTTATTTTAAAAAAGTGAGTGTGGGGAGTTCACAATATAGGAGATTGAAGTGAAAATTTGGAATCTGCCATTTTATATAATTTTGGCTTCTGAATTATGTAGATGTTTTACATACTAAAAACAAATTAAGCAAGTTAAAAGGATTAAAAGACATTCTAACGACAAATAAGAAATGTAAAGATATTTGAAATGTCATGCTTTAATTATTGTTAACAGAAATAACGATACTGTAATTGAAAACCATTTTTAATGTTTGAAGATCCTGTGTTCTAGGATAAAGCAAACAAGTAAATTTGTTAACACTATTAGAAACAATATTATCCAGTGAATAAAATATAAAAATAAACATAATGTTAAAATTGAATTGAAAATATCAGAACTGACTCATGATTTTTAAATATGTATGTGTGTATATGTCTACTTCTCCCATCTCAGTTGACTGAACACGTGAGGGAGCAATCTCATGCCAGTGGCCATGAGTGCAACTAGCAGCCTTATTTGGTTTCTACATATAATTCTTCACTAAAATCAATCAGAGTTACTGGCCAAGTCCCTGCTTCAGGCCGGGAAAATATAAAGTGAGTCTGGATATTTTAATTTGGTTTTGTTTGATTGTTTGTTTTGTTTTTTTCAAGAAAGCAAAGCAAGTATTTATTAAGGGATAGTATGATCTCAAGGGGTGAGTGGGCAGATTCAGGTGAACAGTTGGGCTAGATATCTTAATTTGTGTTTTATAAAATGAATTGGACATTTTAAAAGGATACAGGAGATAATCTTGAAGGACTCCCACTCGTCATTTTGGTATAATCTGGGCATCCAGCAGCAGCAGCATTAACGCAATTGTAATAACTGTATTTGATTGCAAGACATTGCAAAAATATTTATTGGATTTTACATGTAGATCATATAATTGAATAGCCATGCCTATATGTATATTTCACAATAAAACAAAGTTAAATGACTTACTCAACATTTGTCACTGGTACACAAGATTGATTTTCAGGCAGGCTTCTATAAATATTGATCTAACAGCATTATTTTGGAAGCTCTTCAAACAACAAAGCATACCGATCACATGTTAGCTCATTTTCATGTTAAATCCAAATTAGAAAAATGACTAGATGGTTAAAGGGTACCGCAGTGATAGAATGCGTAGTTTAGCTCCAAACTGTTCCAGCATTCTCAAATATGAGAACTGAAAGATGCTCGCAACATAGGATTACTGTTTTGAGCAACTCCGTGTTTTTCATAAGTCTATAAAAGACAATTCCCAAAATTTTACCTGAACTCTCAAACACAAGAACAGCCCCTCCGAATATCTGGCTATTAGAATCCTCCTATAACGGTGGATGTTTGGCTTTCCTGTTTTAATGTGACTTTCAAACTGATCACAGCTGTGCTCACAGATGTGTCTAAGAGCTTTGATGTGTGACTGTTGGCTTTGTCATCTAGGATGGTTTACCATCGGCAAACACAGCCTCTGCTGTTTTCGAAACCTACTTCTTGTGTGTTTGCCTTTGACATGCTTTGGAGTCTTTGCTTAAAATGGGCACCCTCTTTGTTTGGGGGACATAGACGGTTTGGTTGTCCGCTAGTGTCTGTGTCATGAGATTATCTATAGCTGAATCTAAGTAAGGCTAATGCATCTCTCTTGCCTCAGAAATTCACTATCAGCGTGATGAGTTTTGTTAGAAAAATCCAAAATCACAGGGCATATATTATTAGGATATCTCTCATAATTCATACTAAAAATGTATCTTCATTTTGCAAAACTTATATAGTTTATTATTATAAAATATTTCTCATTATAACAGACACACCATTATCAGTCACATTCAGGAGATTTTTTTTTTTTTCTGGGGTGGTGTCAATAAAAAACTGGCAGAGTCAGGACCTCCAAAAATTCCCATTTCTATAAAAATAAAAAAACCTGGTAATGGCTGTCAAAATCAATTTTTTTCAGAACTCTGAAAATTAAATAAGATCTTCAGCTATTCAAAGATTATTTGTTTAAGGAAATGGCAGAACATCAATAAAAACACCGAGCTTTGTGACTGTTTTACCTGCCCTATTCCCATTCCACCCCTCCAAACTTGCTACAGCTTTCAAAACAAACAGCCTGCAATCTCAGTGAAAAACAAGAGCCTGGTAGTCCATTGCAAATGGCATAATGGGTTGAAGTTACCTGAAATTCCTTTTCTCATTATTTCATTCATCTGGTGGTTTCCTGGAAGACCCCCCCCCGCCAGGTTGTCTTTATTTTACCTGACTCAGAGCTCACCCAATATGAACAGCTTTTCTCCCAGAGGTGTTGAAAACATGTAAAAACAATTATTTAATTTCATGAAGTAGTAGATAACAGAGGGGCAAACAAGAGGCTAACCAAAAAGCTATAAAGGAAAAGCTGAGGAATAAGATGTCCACAGGGACTTTGAGAAGTCCTGACATTTTCCTGGGAACCTAACAGGACATGCCCATTCCTAACCTTTCACTTCTGGCTGAACTTGAGGCATTGTACAAGCAGAAGGTGGGATGCTAAAATAGAGTTGTCACCTATGTGAGTTGGTGTTGAAGGCATGTCTAAACAAATACATAGAGCCCCTTGGCAAAGACTGAGAGACATACTGGTTCCAGACATTTGAGACAACTTCTATCCAATCATTAGCTGACTACTAAGCTAACTGAGCAGGACACTTCAGTGGCCACACTGAAAAAGAGTGCATACATTACACAATTAGTTTAGAAAAAAAAAAACACTAAATGAATAACAACAACAAAAAGCAACTACAGTAATAAGCCTGGGAGAATAAGAGAAATTCTGATTTCCAGAGGTGCTATATTATATTATCTAAGATGTCCATTTTTCAACAAAAAAATTATCAGATGTGCAAAGAAACAGAATATTGTCCTTACAAAGTGAAAAAAATCAAGGGAATAAAACTATCACTAAAGAAGCCAGGCATGGGATTTAATAGAAAAAGATTTTAAATCAACCACTTTAATATGTTTAAACAACTAAAGGAAATCGCGTCTCAAGAATTAAAGCAAGAATAATGTTTCACGAAAGAGAGAACAGTAATATGTAGAAATTATGAAAAAAATCAAAGAGAAATTCTGGGGTTGAAAAGCACAACAAATAAAGTTGAAATGTCACTACTGAAACTAAACAGAAGACTTGAGCATGCAGAAGAAAAAACTGTACGAAATTGAAAATAGGTCAATTGAGATGATTCAGTCTGAAAACAGGAATGAAAAATGAGTGGAATGAAATGAACAGAGACTCAGAAACCTTGAGATAACAGTCAAGTAAACCAATATATGGATAATGGCTCTCTAGAAAGGAGTGAAGAAAAAAAGGGAGTCGAAAGAATATTCGATGAGCTAATGTCCAAACACTTCCCAAATTTAATGGAAAACAAATTTACACATCAATAAGTTTAATAAACACTGAGTAGGATAAATCTAAGGACATCCACATCTATACATCGTAATCAAATTATCAAAAGCTAAAGGTAGAGAATGTTAAAAGCAGCGGGAAAGAAGCAACTCATCTTACACAAGGGATCCTCATTAACTTAAGCATCTAATTTCTCACCAGAAACTAATGGAAGGTAGAAGGCAGTGGGATAACATATTCAAACTGGAAAAAAAAGACTATCAAACAAGAATCCCATATCCAGTAAAACTATCCTTCAAAATACTGTAGAAATTAAGAATTTCCCAGGTAAGAAGAATCTGAGAGAACTTATCACTAGCAAAACTGTCATACAAGAATTACAGTAGGGAGTTCTTCAAGCTGCCATCCAAGGACACTAGACAGTCACTGGAACCCTCTGAAAATAAACAGCACTAGTAAACTTAATGACACAAGTAAGTATAAAAGATTATATAAATGTATTTTTGTTTGTAAAATTTGTTTTGTGTCCTTTTTTTCATATCTTATTTAAAAGGCAACTGCATAAAATGCTTATTATAAATCTATGTTAATGGGCATGTAATATATAAAGATGTCAACTGTATGACACTAACAGCATAAAGATGAGGGAGGGGAGGGAACTAATTCAGAAGCAAAATTTCTGTATATTATTGAAAGTTGGTATTAACCCAAAACAGATTATAAATTAAAATGGCAATTATAATCCCCAGGGTCACCATTAAGAAAATTTAACATATATGCTAAAACAAATAAAAAGGGAATTAAATGGTATATTAGATGATCATGTCTATTTAACAATGAAGAATGAAGTAACAGAGAAAAAGAAAGACATCAAAGATACAGAAAATAAATAGCAAAGTGGCAAATGTAAATTATACTTTATTAATTACATAGCATCTAAATTAAATGCTTTAAAAGACAGATATCAATATAATGGACAAAAAATAGGAACTAACTATATGCTACCTACATGAGATTTACTTTAGATTCAAAGAAACAGTTTGAAAAGAAAAGAATGGAAAATGATACAACATGTAATCCGTAAACAAAAGAGAGCTGCAGTGCTCTGTTAATACCAAAGTAAACTTTAAGACAAAAATTGTTATTGGACACAAAAGATATTTTATAATGATCAAATGGCAAATTCATTAAGAAGATGCAACAATTATAAATATATATGCACCTAATAAATGAGCCCTAATATATAGGAAGCAAAATTGTCAGACTTGAAGGGAGAAATAGACAATTCAACAATAATAATTTGAGACTTCAACGCCCCGCTTTTTATAATGGATAGAACAACCAGGCAGAAGGTCAACAAGGAAATAGAAGGTTTAAACAGCACTGTTTCCTAGCTAGAACTAACAGACATCTACAGAACACTCACCCACAACACACGGTACACATTCTACTCAAGTGCACATGGACCATTCTCCATAGTACATCATATGTTTGAAGATAAAACAAGTGTAAATAAACTTAGTAGGATTGAAATCATACAAAATATGCTCTCTGATCAAAATGAAATAAAATTAGAATTTAATAAAAGAAGGAAATTTGGGAAATTCATAAATGCTTGGAAATTAACAACATACTACTGCTAAATAACCAATGGATCAAAGAAGAAATCACAAGGAAAATTAGACAATATTTTAAGATGAATGAGAATGAAGATACAACACACCAAATTTATGGGATGTGTTGAAAACAGTGCTTAAAGGGATATTTATATCAGTAAACACCTTTATTAAAAGAGTAGAAAGTTTCAAATCAGTAACATTTTATTTAAGAAGTAAAAAACTAAGAGCAAATTATACTCAAAGCAAGCAGAAGAACATAAAAACATCAGTATGTGGGAAAAATAAAGAATTAAAAAACAATATAAACCCAATTGCTGGTTCTTCACAAACACCAACAAAATTTACAAACTTTAAACTGACAAAGGAAGGAAAAAAGAAAGTTCAAATTACTAAAGTCAGGAATGAAAGAGGGAACATTCCTACCAATCATACAGAAATAAAAAAGATTATAAGGAAATACTACGAACAATTGTATGATAACAAATTAGATAACCTAGATGAAATGGACAAATTCCTACAAAGATGCAAACCATTTAGACTGATTCAAGAAAATAGTGGAAAATCTGAATAGATCTACAACAGTTAGAGAATATAAATTACCAATCAAAAACTTCCCACAAGAAAAGAACCAGATGACTTCACTGGTGAATTCTACCTAATATTAAATAAATAATTAACACCAATACTTTACAAACACTTCCAAAAATAGGAGAGAAAGTATAATTTATTTTATGAGGTCAGTATTACCCTGATACCATGACCAGAGAAAGGAGTCACAAGAAAATAAACCTGAAAGACCAATATCTCCTACGAATGTAGACACAAAAATCCTACACAAAATACCAGCAAATGAATTCAGCAGTGCACAAAAAGATTATACACCGTGTCCAAGTGGAATTTGTTTCAAATATGCAAAATTTATTCAGAGCTATGAAAATCAATGTATATTAACCCCCTATTTAAAAAAAAATGACAACTTAAAAATAAAACGGCACTTTTTCAATCTGATACAGGGTATCTATGAAAACCCCACAGCCAGCATCATATTTGATAGCAAAAGACTGAAAGCTTTCCTCTAAGATCAGGAACATGACAAGGATGTCCCTTATTGTCACTTCTATTTAACACTGTAAGTTCTGCACACATACACACACGTGCACACACACAAACATCCACATTGAAAATAAGTAAAATAATCTATATTTATAGATGACATATTTGTATATAGAAAATCTTAAGGAATCCTCACAAATGAACAAACAAAAACTATTGGAGTTAATAAGCAAGTCCAGCACAGTTGCACGACACAAGATCAATATACAAAAACAATTGTATTCGATATACTAGCATTAAAAAAAATCCTGAAAATGGAATTAAGAAACAATTTCACTTATAGTAGTACCCAAAAGAATAAAATACTTCAGAAAAAATTAATCAAACGAGTACATAATTTGTACTTTGAAAAATATAAAACATTGTTGAAAAAATTAAAGACCTAAAAAAAGGGAAAGCTTTCCTGTTCATGGGTTGAAAGATTTTTTATTTTTAAGATGATAATACTTCCCAAATTTATTTTCAGATTCAGAGTAATCCCTATCAAAATCCCAGTTGACTTTTTTTTTGCAGAAATTGAAAAGCTGATCCTAAAATTCATATGGAAGTTTTAAAGACACAGAATAACAAAAACAATCTTGAAAAAGAACAAAATTGTAAGACTCACACTTTTCATTTTCAAAACTTACTACAAAATTACAGTAATCAAGACAGTGTGGAACTTGTGTAAGGATAGACATATAGATAAAGGAATAGAACTGAGAATGCAGACAAATAGACACATACATTTATGGCAATTGATTTCAACCAGAGTGCCTAGACAACTCAATGGAGAAAGAATAATCACCAAATAGTACTGAGACAACTGGATACCTACATGCAAAAGAATGAAGTTGGATTACCCTTACTTCACACCTTATACAAAAATTAACTCAAAATTAAAGACCTATCTGTAAAAGCTAAAACTATTTAATTCTTAGAGGAAAACACAGGTGTAAATCTTCATGACCTTGGATTAGGCAATGGTTTCACAAATATGACACCAAAAACACAAACAACCAAAAAAAAAATAATAAAATAAAATAAAAAAGGATAAAATGGACTTCATCAAAATTAAAACAAAACAAAATAAAAACACTTGTGCTTCAAAAGACACTATGAAGAAAATTAAAAGACAACACATAAAATGGGATAGAATATTTTAAAACCATATATCTGATATCCAGAATATGTAAAGAACACTTGTAACTCAACAATAAAAACACATATAACACAACTTTTAAAAGAGCAAATGATTCGGATAGACATTTCTTCAAATAAGACATATGAATGACTAATATATAATATGATACTCAACATCATTAGTCATTAGGGAAGTGCAAATTAAAACCACAATAAGGTACTGATTCACATCTATTAGGTTAGCTAAAACCAAAAAGACAGACAGTAACAAGTATTGAAAATGCGCTTTGGAAAAGTCTGTTTATCAAATGGTTAAACAAAGAGTTACCATATGACCCAGCAACTCCATTGTTAGGTATTTACCCAAGGGAAATGAAAATATACAACTACATCAAAATTTATACATAAATGTTCATAGCAGCATCATTCATAATAGCCAGAAAGTGAAAACAACCCAAATGTCCAGTTCATCAACTGATGAACTAATAAACAGAATGTGGTGCATCCAGAGAATGGAATTTTATTTGGTAATAGAAAGGAATGAATCACTGATACCTACTATAAAATTGATGAACCTTGAAAACAGTACACTAAATGAGAGAAACCAGGCCCAAAAGACCACAGATTACTATATTATTTCTTTACATGAAATTTTCAGATAAAAAATTTTATGTAAAGGCAAAAAGTACATGGGTGTTTTTCTGGGACTGGTGGCAGGGGTGGTGGAGGCGATGGGAGGTTGTGGGATTATGGCTAAGGGGTGCAGGATTTCTTTTGGGGCAATGAAAATATTCTAAAATTGATTTTGTGATGATACTCAACTCTGTGAATATGCCAAAAGCCATTGGATTTTTATACTTTAAATGTGTGATTTGTATCTCTGTAAACCTGTTTAAAAAGGGGTTGTGTGGTGTGGAGAAAGAAGTGGTGATACACACTACCATGTGGATGAGCCTTGAAAACATTATGCAAAATTAAGGAAGTCAGATGCAAAATATCATATGTTGTATGATTAAATTATTATGAAATGAAAACAGGCAAATCAATAGAGACAGAAACTACATGAGTGTTTGCCAGGGCCTTGGGAGAAGGGAGAAGTAGGTATTGACTACTAATGGGTACAGAGTTTGCTTTGGTGATGATGAAAAACATTCTGGAATTAGACAGTCGTGATAGTTGCACAACCCTGTGACTATACTAAAAATTGCTGAATTGTGCATTTTAAAAAAAGAGAACAAAATACTTTTCAATTAAAATAGTCAATTTATAGTGTATATTGCTTAGCAAATGATAAGCTTAATTATCTGACCATATTTAACTTTTAATCTCCTGAGGATATTTATGTATTTATGTATTTATGTATTTATTTATTTATTTATTTATATTTTTAAAAATATTTTTATTGAAGTGTAGTCAGTTTACAATGTTGTATCAGTTTCTGGTGTACAGCACAATGCTTCAGTCATATAAATACCCTCCTGAGGATATTTAAAGTTGCTTTTGAATCAACTAAGTGCTCCTTTCTAAATAAAGCTCCTTAAACTCTATGGTAAATGGGTAATAATTAATATTTATGAATTTAAAAAACATTCCTAATGAACAGAAGATATGACTCACACAGCCCTACCACTCACACTATAATGTTTTTACTCAAGAATATATTAGCTCCAAATTTAAATACAGAACTCAGTTGAGTCACAAATGCACATTCATCAGCTCTTACCACATCTAGTCAAGCCATTAAGAACTTTGATAGGAATAATTTTGTACACAGAAGAATTGTCAATTGTCTTGTTTTGGGATAATAAATCCAATGACAAGATTCTAACAGCTACATATTATGACTGTATTAGTTTCAACTGCTATCTCTGAAAACAAAGATTAATTGACACACCCAGAGCTGTTGGACATAAAATCTCCCCAAGAACAGTTAATTCAATGTAGTCAAATAATCTACTTTTCTCAATCAAGTTCATAAAAAATAACTTGACTGAATTTTAAAACTTTTTAACCATTTGTTTTGACATAATAGACAATGGGCACTGACAAGCATAATCAAAGACACACAGGAAGATTGACTGAAGTGGCACTTTGGAGTATTTGGAGAATTTTAAACATTCACTGAAGAAAGGAGTAATGTGAGTTGAAACTGTAAGTGGGATCTCTATTTTAGGTTACTGGCTACAATGCTGGAAAGTTGGACAAAGATTCCTGCCCTCACTGAGCTTATATTTTAGATGGGAAAGAGGGTGAAAATATAAATAAATCTAATAAATAAATAGTTTAGTATATTCAAATGAGAAATTATATAGAAAAAATAAGTGGAGTACAGTAAATTAGAACAGAGTAGAGGGGAATCAAATTGCAGTAATAAATGGTATCATGAGAGTAGATCTTATTAAAGAAAGGAAGTTGAACAAAATTTTTTTTTTAATTCTTAAAAATTGAAATATAGTCAGCATACAATGTTGTGTCAATTTCTGGTATACAGCATAATTTTTCAGTCATATATATACATACATATATTCATTTTCATATTCATTTTCTTTTGAGGTTACTATAAGATATTGAATGTAGTTCCCTGTGCTATATAGAAGAAACTTGTTTATTTTATATACAGTAGTTAGTATCTGCAAATCTCAAACTCCCATTTTATCCCTTCCCACTTTCTTTACCCACTGGTAACCATAAGGTTTTTTCTATGTTTATGAGTCTGTTTCTGTTTTGTAAACAAGTTGATTTGTGTCATTTTTTTTAGATTCTAGATATAAGTGATATCATATGGTATTTTCTTTCTCTTCCTGGCTTAACTTCACTCAGAATGACATTCTCCAGGTCCATCCATGTTGCTGGAAATGGCATTATTTTATTCTTTTTTATGGCTGAGTAGTATTCCATTGTATAAATGTACCACAACTTCTTTATCCAGTCATCTGAACAAAATATTTAGTGGTGGGGGAAGAGAAGTCTTGGAAGAGTTACCAGTAGGAGTAAAGTTCTTAAGGTGCAATGGTGTGTGGAAGCTGGCTTGTAATTGCTCATAAAAGCTGACTGTTAAATTATTAGGAATTTTATGAGCAGGTTGTTAAACATGGTCATCATTAAACATTAAATCAGATAAACTTTAAATGAAATATATTACAAACAAAGATAATAAGTATTAAAAACTCATCACTTAATTATTTTACTAGATTTTATTATGATTGATGCTTTAGAGGTTATTTACATTTATAAATATTTATTTCTATATTGTGAATACTCTATAATGATGCACCTCTGGGAATCTCTTTCCAACTCTGTGTTGGAAGATGTCACAATGATAGGTCAAAATCCCCAACGGCAGGAGCATTTATACCACAGAAACTGGCAAACACTACAAATCAGGGCTTGGTTTTTTTGTTTTGTTGATTGTCTAGACTTAAGAAAGAGATGGAGAGAATGTTAGTGACGCATGTTAGAAGTGTATATCATTTTTTCAAGATTTTAGTCAACTTCATGTATAGAGTAGTCTTTGCTTCTGGGTTGATTTTTCTAGGAAGTTGCTATAGTTTCCTCTTCTTTTGTATCTGTCAGTTTCAGATGACTGAGAGGTTTCCTCCATGTCCTGAAGGAAGACCGGAAGACTATCTGTGTTTATAATGCAGGCTTCACTTTAGGATAGGAGGATAGGGTTCTGATTCTACGCCGTGTGTAATTCACATACCATAAAGAGGAGAGTGCCGATACTCACCCTAAGAACCATAATTCCCAAGGAGGTCATTTTATTTCTTTAGGACAGAGGCTTGCAGACTTTTCCTGAGAGTATATGCTGCATTACAAGTGTATGGGAAGGGGGTGTGTAGAAGAAACTGGGACAGACTTTTAATTAATCCCCTGCTTTGTTACCCCTTTTCCCAAGAATCTCCAACATGCTAACTGCAAACCAAGTATTTCTGATATGTGGCTGTCAGATTTGCTTCTTCCCCCATGGCATCTTACTCTTGGCTGCTACTTTCTCTCCTCTTCTATGAGCCTTTGCTATGCTATCCATATCCCAGAATGTATTGAAACTGCATGTCCACCAACGATTCTCTTTCTTTGCTCTCACATTTAGGCTTTATTATTTGCAATATTTATCTATAATCATTTTAGTGGGTGCTTAGTGGACAGAAGGGATAGACGGGTTGGATTAGTCTACTATCCTTAACTGTGGTTTTCTACTATTAGGCATTAACTAAAAAATCATAAATGTGCACAGATAGTTATCTAATGCTAGTTGTAACACTTTATATAATGGAGTAAAGAAGAAAATGACATGTTTTATAAGTGAGCTTGGTGAATGAAGTATGTCACATTTCTACAAAAGTCAGCCGTAAGATATTACATAAATATATTTATTGATGCAGAAACATTTTTAGAATATGCTGTTTGAATTGAATTAGAATATGCTGTTAAAACTGAAATAAAATTTAAAATAACATTACTGTAACTCAAATGAATTCAGAGGTTTCATGAGGTCCAAACTCTGCATAGAGCTGCATTTTAAGAAATATGTCCGATGGTCAAATTAATTAAAACATACAAAATCAATATTTAGCAAAGAATATTAAAGGCTATCAAATTCATATACTACAACAACCAATTTTCTCTCTTCATCTATTCTCTCAAATCCTGCAGCTGCTTTGGAACATCTCACTTACCAACACCAGCCTCTTCCCCTCCACAGAAAAAATATGTCTGCAGAGATCTACAGAAGAATTATTATTTACTGGTAAGTGAGAAGGGAGTTCTAGATTTGCAGATACTAACTAATATATGTAAAATAGATAAACAACAAGTTCATAATGTATAGCACAGGGAAATATATTCAATATCTTATAGTAACCTATGGTGAAAAAGAATATGAAAACGAATATATGTATGTTCCTATGTGACTGAAGTATTGTGTTGTACACCACAAACTGACACAACATTGTAAACTGACTGTACTTCAATAAAAGTATTAAAAAAAATAGTTCTTCTTGTGCAGTGGAACTATGTAACTTGATTTTTCCACGTTTTCTGATTTTGAAAATAAATATACACTTGTTCAACATACTTATTTTAAAGGCATTTTGCTTTCTGAATCAAAGCCTGTATGTTTGCATAAACAATAACTGTTCATATTGTTTATTTTTTAACTGCACATGACCTTTCTTTGAAATCACATTCATTAACTTTCGTGAGGTATTAATTTTCAATTATGTTAGCACTGCATATGCTCCTGAAAAGAACTGTGAGTTGTGTACTGTTGTTTAAAGATTTCAAGCAGAATTATTTAAGCCTTAGTGGTTAACAACTGCTAACAGTACTGCTGCCTTCACTAGCGATCTAGATCTGTCTGATTGATTGGTTAGTTTTCACAATAATATTAGCCAACACTGTCTCAGAAAATAAATCTGTCTTTCAGAATTGGATAATTTTTTTCTTAATTGAAGCTATTTTAGATGTAACCAATTAAACGAAGTTTTTACAAAGAAAATGAAAGACTGTAGATGGGTTCCCATAGGATATTCTTATTTTTTGCTTCCCTTTTTTTTTTCCACAATACTACCCTCAATGGAAGGAATCAAGATCTGTTAATCTCAGCATCTCTTTAGAAACTCTCAGTACAAACTCAAATGGGACCTGATAACTACTATTACTTTTTTCCCTCTCATGGAAATACTATGGGTGTAAGAAACCATGGCTTCATTGTTTTTAAGTTCAGTATCTGTCTCTTGCAAATTTGTACTAAGTAAGAACACACAACTTACTGACTTTTTTCTTTAAAATCTTGCCTGATGGATTTTTTTTTTGTATGTAGGTATATATGCATATGTATATGTGAAGTGTGTACTAACAGATATTTCTTTACATCCCAAACAAACAAAAAGTTATATACCCATTGTCCTGCATTTACCCCCCCCCCAAAAAAAAAGACAATAAGAGGGATTAGAACACCAATTTCACTTCTTTGCAGGAACAATTACATGATTATATCCCATGGCTTGGCGACAGCATGCAAGCCAAGTAATATGTTCCACCAGCATTATCCATTAGGAAATAAAGAGCTGCTTTTGTGACACTGCAGTTAACTCTCAAGTTGGAGACATCTGAAATATGTGATACATGCTTTTTCTAGTCCTTTATAGCATTTTCCATTCAGGAGTCTCAACTAACGATGATTTATTGGTGCCTATACTTTATGGTTAGAGAAATTTGGTTGTATGGGAGTAGTTGTTCAGTCAGTGTCCAAGTGAATCATGTTGAAGCAAAGCACTAAATGAAAGTATTTTTGAACTGTCTGTATCAAATAAATAATACGTTCTCTTTAGTTTATAAAAAAAAAAAATCATTCTTCAACTGTTTATTCAGTGAGGTTGTCAGTCTACACTCTGTGGGCTGCTGGAGCCAATACAATATCTTGACATGAAAACAGAGCTGTTGTTAATGAGATCGATGTTAAACAAAATTCAAGAACATGAGGATGCAAGGCAAATTTTTTTCTACCAAAATCAGCATTAAAACCTGATCTAAATTAATGCACTAAACTAATGATCTGAACTTAAATGATTAAAGCTTACAAGATCTTAAAAAAAAAAACTAACTAAACTCATAGTGAACAGATTAACAGATTGATGATTACCAAAGGCAGGAAATGGGAGGTGGGCAAAATGAGGGAAGGGGCTCAAAAGGTATTAACTTCCAATTTAAATATGTCATGGGGATGTAATGTACAGCATGGTGACAGTAGTTAATAATGTTGTATTGTAGAGTTGTAAGTTGCTGAGAGTCAATTTTACAAGTTCTCATGACAAGAAAGAAATGTGTTAACTGTGTGGTGATAGATGTTTAGTAGACTTGTTGTGGTGATCATTTTGTAATATACTCAAATGCTGAATCATGTCGTACACTAGAAGCTAATATAATGTTATATATCAATTATATCTCAATTAAAAAAAAACTTTAAAAAGGTTCAAAACACTGGATCAGGGCATAGAATAAAAAGTCAAATTCCAGGTGAAGGCGGGGACCTTGGTTTACCTGCTGACATAGTGACTATAAGAAAGACTTTGGTAAAATCATTCTGGTAGAATTCATGTCTCAGTCTCAAACTGATAAATACTTTACTCAGACCCCAAGGTTTTAAATTAGCAACATTAGCTAATAAGATACTATTGAGGAGACTTAAATGAGATTACATCATTGAGAACTTCTGCAGCACTGAGCACACCAAGAAATACGTATAGATATAATATTAAATCAAACCCAGAGTATTAATATTTTACATGAAATTTGGGGTAATATTTGAATATTATGGGTATTTGTAATGTTAAAAATAATTGATGGTTTTCAGCTATGAGAAAATATAAGTTTGTAAACTGAATTGGAATATTTATGGCAACTCTGCTCCTAGCTTTTGTTAATTCATTTATTAGATTAATAAGGTTACTTATGTTTTAAAAAAGAAAACATATTAAATTTTAAATTTAGTTTAGCATCCTGAAGAGAATGTACTTTGCTAACTTGGAAAGTGGGAGCCACCAGTTAGGGGACATTATCTGCTTAATCTGGGGTAACCAATCATTACTTTAAAGTAAAGTAAGAGACTGCTCTCACTTTTATTTAAATACTGCTTATAATTTTTTTAAAAGTTAGATAAACTAAAAGGCTTAAGGAAAACTAAATTTTTGTAAAATTCAATGTTAACTTTAAAACCTCTAACCATTGAAACTCATGCTAATATGCCACAACTCATAACATAAATTGGCATATAACACAACTGGTGATGGCCTTCTGTCCTTCATCAACTATCAGAGCAGTTTATACTTTTAGAAGTTTGTGGGGGTAGAAAAGAATGGAAAGAGGGTCAAGGGAAATAAGGTCAGGGAAACAGCAAGCAAATGTGGTTTTTTATGAATTAGGGAAACTCAGAAGAAAGCCCCAGCATTCTTAGTATTCTCTGGACCCAACTTCAGATGTCAGTGTACAGAGAGCTTCCTGGAACCCCCGCTGAGGTCCAAGTCCCAGCCATCCACAGGACCCAGTATCATCTCCATCAATGTTTAAATCAACACAGACAACACCCAGCAGGTGGTGCCAAATTACAGCTCAAACCAGTATAGTTTTAGATCACACAGCCAGACCACTGAAACTCATCCTGGCTAACTACATGGACTTGCGTCAATTAATTCATTAACTTCACACCAGTTCAATCCCACATTTTCATAAAATTGATTTTTTTTTATACTTCAATCACTGTATTAACGTTGGAATTTTACTGTAACTATAGTTTTGTTGATTCTCAGGTCCCACCCAAGATATTTTTGAAATTCGTAACAACAGACACAGATGCCTTGTAGGAGATGGGGTTAAACAAAGCTCCCAAACTGTTCTCAGTCTAAAGTTGTTGGAACTCAGTACAATTTATCTGGTGCTACTATATATATGGGGCGGGGGGAGGGAGATATAGATATAGATAACTTAATGCATATTTTAACTAAATATCACAAAAATGAAAACACAATCCTACCGTCAAGACACTGGAATCCCTGAGGTGGAGATGGGAGGGGGAGGGGAACAGTGGGACAGTTCACAGTTAGTGGTATAACAGGGGAATTCAGGTATGTACTTATCTATATACAAGGTACAAAAATAAGGTAACAGTTTGCAAAGGCTTTGAAGAGTTAAATCCACACACATTAAGCCTATTGTTATGTTCTAGGGGGAACTGCCTCAAATTGAAGCCAAATGACTTCCAAAAGAAGAATTTTAATTTTTCTGTATAACATATTCCACATTTCTGATGAGTTATGTATTGTATAGCTTTCCTAGCATAAATCTAGATATACATAACTTTATTCAAATTGTCTTTCTGTTCAGATTGGCTATCCTCACTAAGCAAAGAGAGGAAAGTTGTCTTTCTAAGATCATAAAGAATCCAGCAGAAACTTTCAGTACCCTAAATAGGAAAATCAAGTCTACCTGTATTAAAGATGATCAATCAGTGGTGTCTTGAGCTCAAGGAGACAGCAAATGATGAGTTTAGTTTGATCAATATTATGCCACAATGATAATAAATGAATAGCTCTATTTAATCTTCAACAATTTATGTAGAGTCAAAGTTCTAGCTTACATCAATCTATTGGTTAATGAGAAATTTCTCAGTGGAGACATTCATTTATTGGTTTCTGTAACAGATTTATTGCATACTTAAAACGCAAACAGTAGTGTACCATGAGTAGGGTAGACAGACATGGAACAGACAGAACATCTGCTTCCATCAAACTTATTTTCTAGTATAACAAACACTAAATAGATTAAATTTATAAAATATATAGTTAGTTAAAAGCACTATGAATAAAATTAAAGTAATACAAGTAGTAAGTTTTTTGATGGAAGAGTGTTATCCTTTTCAACAGAATGACCAGAGAAGGGTTCACAAAGAAGGTAACATTTGGTTACAAACCTAGGGGAAAAGTTATATATATTTTAATTATATATATATATATATATATATATATATATATATATATATATATATATAAATATCTACATGACATAAATTCAACCAGTGTGCATGTTAGATATAAATACAGCCAATTAATTTATTCTCCTCTTCAGCAGAGTGAGAGTGTTAATTCAAACTAGTGTTTCTCTGACTTTACAATTACAGAGTCTTTTAACAGGTGGGTTCTGTATGGATTTTTGGTCAAAAAAGATTGAAAATCAACAGCTATAGCAGGCACTGTGGGTTTGTAAACCCAATACTTACTCAAGCCCCCTTTTTAAGCAAGGGATTGTATCAAATGGAAATCTACATGCTCCTTTTGACATAATCCCTTGCAACTATAATAACCATACAACACTGGCAAGTATTGGAAATACTTCTGATTTCTTGAAAGACTTTGGCTCTATGGCTCGGTATTCTTCGTTTAAATTATTGAATACAGATGAAACACTTTTTGGACCGCTGGGTGGCAAGGACAAAGGAAAGACCCAAGGAACCTGAGATATTATCCCTGCTCATATGGTTGTTAAACCAATACCAAAAACTGCTTTACTCAAGATTTGTTTTTTATTCCTTGAGAAAAATACACCCCTATTCACTGGACTCCTGTAACTCAAGCTTTCATTTACCCATCCCACACATCTAAGGTATTATGCTCTTATGCACACCATCATGTGAACAGAAGGCATTCCTGTGCCTGAGACTGCACGTCTTACATGGTTCCTGAACTCACGGTGAGACAGGAAGGGGGCAGGGAATAGCCATTCAAGGAATGCTACAGCAATTAACATTCAAATGGTGGGAGATTCAACCCCCAGTAGGCCTTGAGGCTCAAGATGGTGGGAGATTTGACTTCTAGCAGACCCCGAGCTTCATTATACGCCGACTGTAATATATTAACATGGTAAATAACATGCCCAAAGGCGCCATGGCATTCCCAAGTCTAGCCACAAAAGGTCAAATTTTCTGGGAATCTCAGCCCCTACCCCAAACTAGTTAGACTGGTCCTTGCACGGATTAGTATATGAAGCTACCGAAGCGCATAAAAACGGGCAACACTGCCCCTCACAGCCTCTCTCTCTCTCCCGTTCGTAGAGGCCCACACTCTTGTCTGTGGAGTGTGTACCTACTTTACTCTAATCTGAGCGCCCAGCCCCCACACCTCGTGGCCCTTCTCTTGTCTTTCAATGTATCTCTCTCAGTAAATCTACCTTTACCCAACTGTGGCTCGCTCTTGAATTCTTTCCTGCATGAAGCCAAGGACCCACACGTGGCGGGGCACGTCCCAGGGGCTCAACCGAAGCCTGGGACACGGCCCTCCTCATGCCCCACATACGTTTTCCTGCATCAATGACACCTCACAAATGATGAATACATTACCTTTTCAATTTAAAGACAGTCTTTGATAAGAAAACACTCTATTTCATAGACAATTTTAATTTCATAAAGAAAGAAGTGAGTTAAGTACAAACTTGGGAACACATAATCAAATTCAGGTATTAAGTACTAGGAGAAAACTTGACTTAATGAATGTTCTTTCAACCACAAAGAAAAGGCTTCTAGGTCTTGAGAAAATGGTATTGATTAATGTCCAGTAACACCAAATAAATATGTCATGATGGCGTAGAAGTACCATTTCTATGTGGATCTTGATCTTTTGCTGTCAACAGATGTGCAAACTGTCATTCAATTGTACAAAGTTATTTAGTAGCTTGTGTTTCAAAAAAAATTATAAACACAGGTAGAGTATTTTGTGACTCATAATGAGAAAAAAATTATTTTTTGATAAAATTAAGAAAGCATTTACAGTATCTAAGGTAGTATAAAATGCATTAGACATCCTATGAAGTAACCCAGCACCACAAATTCTATCACACATTTATTTATGAGGTTCAAAAGCCTTCCCCTCTCCAACCATAACTAGCTCCATCTTCCTTCTCTCCTACCCTCAGTTTTAGCGCCGCAGTTATGTAAAAGAGGAGTGAAGAAATCAGGAATTTCCTTGATTCGTAGGGAAAGAAACTGAATTTTAAATATTCTTTGCTGAATTATATCAAGTGAATGAGTAAGTAATATTTTCTATAACTTCTAATTAGTTACTTGTTTTATCCAAAGAGTGATACTGTGGCTCTTGAATTTTCTAAAACTGCCTTGCTTTATGTATTATACTATTATCCATTGTGGGAGATACTTGAAATAAAGCTTTGGGGGAAGATAGTGTATTTGGTTTTTTATGACTATTTTATAGCCACCTATAAATTGAAACACACCTGCAAACATCAAATTTAAAGAATCAATGCATCGATGAAAATGCTAAAGGAGTTACACACTTTCTTTTTCACTTTTGGAATTGGAAAGTTGTTCAAAATGAGTGTGTGTATGTGTGAATTTTATAAATTGCAATTAACTAGAAATGAGGATGATTAAGCTATCACAATTAAACATGGATTCTGCCTGCTTTTGTTATGCCCTAAGAAAGAAAAGCTTAAATGCCTTTTTTTTTTCTGAGGTTCTAAGCAAATGTTTCCATGACAGGAGAAGAGACTATTTAGCTATATAAATTTAAAAAAGAATCTTCCTGATCACATGGGTTCCTTAACAGCAAACATTTGATAAAGAGCCCTGCACAGAAAAATGTCCCAGGAGTAACTGACTTATCCCAGCCTCTTCTGCCACTGATTAACAGCATTTCAGGACAATGTCTATTTATCAGATGCCACTCACTCTCAAAATAAGCCAAGATAGCATTCTGAGAATTGTGAAGTCCAAATGTTCTGTGATGTTTTTGGTATTTATTTTAAAGCTATCTTTGCAGTTTATTTACAGTAGGTTTAACTGACTGGCTAAAGCCTGAAGTCCACTGGTATAGTAAATGGAGATCTCAGTACTTCTTCCCAGGGCTACTTAATGAAATGTCTGTTTCTTACAAACATATTTAAAATCATTCAGTTATAAAATAGCAATGCTGTGTTTCTAATCACCATATCATTATTATTTGAGAATCAATTAAAACCATTTTTTCTTAGAAGGCTTCATATTGTAAAGACACATACACAAGAAGTCCTTTCTAAATTCCCATTCCACTGTTTGAGCTCCTTGCCATGTGTGCGGTTTAGTATTACTTTATAGGATGGACTCAAAAGTGGAGAATGCCCCTTTCTCGTGCAAAAGCAAAAGCTCTTTCCCATAGTTGATGTTCAGCAGAAGCCAAGGAGTTGAAGAAGTGAATATGGAATCTTATTTTTCCATGCACTAATTCTATGATTGAGTAAGTCACTTGGATGAATCTGCCTCCTCATACGTAAAAATAAAGTCAGGGTAATAATACACACTAAACTCCTATGGTAACAGCACTCTCAATTATCATAAATAAGGTTTGTGATTATTATTCTGTTCAAAATGATACAGGTGCAAGCAATATCATATCCCAAGTACTGTACAAATGTAATATGTTGTTAACATTATTAATTTGAGGAGTGGAGATGGTTGAACACATGTAAGGTTATTAGATGCGAAGTTATTTCCCAAAACTTGTATTTAAAGATTTGAAATACTGCCGACCATATACTGAAATAGACAGTTGCTTTGTACGTGTTACTCCTAACCAGTAAATTTTCTGAGGGATGTTACAATTTTTACCTTAACCGCTGTTTTATTCTAGTATCTGACATGGTGTCTAATATGTAGGAGGCATTCAATACACAAACACACATATAAACACACACATTATTTACACAATTACTGACTTGCCAGATGACTAAATGTATGAATGAAAGAAGAAAACCTTTCCTTTCTCTATGCAGATATAGGGGTGGAGGAAAAGTTTGGGATTAAGGGTATGGGTGAAAAACTAGGACCAATTGGTAGGACCAAGAAAAAATTAGTAAATCTAATTTGTAAAAACTTGTTCAAAAATAGACATATCTATGTTGCTAATAGGGATTTCTTTGTAATGAGAGATGCTCGACAAAGGCCAGGTGGCCCCCACCATGGCCATGGCAATATTAGGAAGAATCACTGCGCTGGTTGGGAGGATGTTCAAGGTAACATCTATGATCCTTTCTAATAGTCAAATGTACAATTAAAAAAAAAAAAACCTTTAGATATTGAATAATTAAGATGTTTGAAAAAATTATCTGGACTATATAGTTAATATATTTGATTTTGTCATCTTGTGTGCCAATCCAAAGGACACGTTCTGCATCTGGCAATTCTGCATAACTTACCACAAAGCAGTGACCAAACCGAACCGTGAGGAAAGCCTCAGTGCTGCCCCCTTTCAGAGGCAACAGTCCTGCTTGCTGTTTCCTTAGTGAAATGGAGTTTCCTTCCCATCAGCTGACATGCAACTAAGTATTTTGTTCAAGAACTGACAGAAACCAAGCACTTCCTGAACGTGACCTTTCTGGACCTTAATATCTTTCCAAAAATCTCAAAAGATACGCTTTGCCATCATAAGTGTCCTGGAGAGAAAAGTGGGAGCTGGCGGACAAGCTGAGAGTAACAGTTATCAGTTCTAAGTGCTGAGTACTGGAGCATAACGTTTTTCATCAAGAACATCCAGGAGAACCGGTCCTTAAAATATCTACAGTATCAAGTATTGCAAATGAACAATTACTATGTGAGAGATAAGCAAAGCGTGTGCACACAGGTTGTTATTACTGCGATCTGCTCAAAATGTAGAGGGGATGACACTCCCTTTATATGTAGGAATCGACTTTTATATACATGTGAGGGTCACCTCATAACAATCAAACTGCAGTAAAACGCAGTCCTGGTGGAATGCTTTAGTTAAATGCACTGTTAAAAACCAGGGAGTCATAAAATAAGACCAGTTAGAGGAATTTTAGAGATTAACATTTTTTATCTCGTATTTTAGTTAAGAAACCTAAAGCCCAGATTGATTAAGTGGCTTGCGTAAAGTCAGGTGGTAAGCTATTAACAGGTCTATTTGTCCTTAATCTCAGGCTAATACACACTTCCAACTATTACGTAGAAGCTCATTAACATGTTGATATGGTTAATTAAACAGCCTAAATGAACTAAATGACATATTTCAATATAACAGGGCAAATTGGCCTTGCACATTTAACTGCTTTCCCTGCCGTCTTTCTAACTCGCCCAACTCATAGGGGAGCATTTATACCGCACTGGAAATGGGGGGAGAGTATTCGCCACAAGCCAGAGATTTTGTGGAATCTTTGTAAGACACAGCACAGGTGAGATCAGAAGAAGGGAGGGCTGACCAAAAGGTAAGACACTGTAGGTAAAGTCAAAGTCCAGTAAATACCCAGCAGAACCTAGTGCCACCAAGTTCAAAGTTAAGTGTTGAGGCAAAGGCAGTAGATAAGAAGTAAACACTAACCCTTCCAGTTCTTCTGAGACCAGCATTCCAGAACTGCTACACACAATGTCAGCCAAAGCACTCACTTCCAGCTTGCCTTGCCCGTGGGATGCAGGAATCTCTGTGGATAAGTGGGTGTGGATAATTGGTTGGAGTTAGGGGACAGCCACTGACATTCATGGTCTTGTAGTAGAAAAGCAATACTCCAGCTAATTTGGTTTGTAACAACCGATGTGGGCAAGACAACTTTAGCACAGTGCCACAGTGCTTCTTCCAACCAAGTCTCATTCTTTACTGATCACCAAAAAAAAAAAAAAAAAAAAAAAGAAAGAACTTTTCATCTGACATCATAATACTATAATCCAAATGTTCCCATTCTCTTAGTTTCTGAGACCCAAGTGTGTAAATAGATATCCAGAGCAATCTGATAGAAACCATGTCATAACCATAAGCATGAAGATACTATATCATTCGAAGTAAGAAACTTACATTCTGTGTAGCTATAAGCTATTTTGGAATAATTTCAAAACAATAATTATTAAAGTAAATCAAAAGAAAAATCTGTACTTCAAGAAAAAGAATGAGTATGCCCAGTTGGAGCAAGCTTTGAGGTCTGTTATATTTTGTGGCCAATGGAAATTGGAACCCAGCCTTGTAATTCAAGTGTCAGTCCTCAGGACACAGGGAACAAAGGTCTGCAGTCCATCCCACGAGAATTGACTTTGTATTGAGGAAGAAATTTAAGAGTATGCTATCTTGAAAACTCAAACTTTTAAAATGATAAAAGATAAAATTAAACACAGAGGGGTAAAAAAGAAAAGGAACTTCAGCCTATAAATTTTAAAGATTGTCCCTTTTTCAGAGTCATTCAATATAAAGATGGATGTATTGCCTCTCTTAGCAGAATACCGTTAGGTGTCTGGTCATCTAATTAATTTTTCTTACTTGATTCATTACTCACAATGAAACTTCTCATCATAACTGTAGCTTTGCTTGCAGTGAAAAAAAAGTAGCCTACTCACATCCATACAAGTGTTTAGTTTTACATTTGATTACAAAGTAATAATCTGGCCTGATTTTATGGGCTGGCGTGGAGGAGGAAGGGATGGGCATCAAATATACAAGCATGCATCAATAAAAGATGAATGAGCGTCAGTATTAAGGTATGACAAAGAAGCCAAATAATTAAATGGGATAAGAAGGTTTCTTACGGATTAATGTATGGTCTATAAACATTACGCATAAAATAACACAGCACTGTAATATGTGAAGCAAAAAGACAAACCAGGAAATGTCATTAACAGACATCCTTCGGTTATCTGCAAATAATTTAAACAAAAGTAAAATACAGATATAGCATATGTGAATTATATAATCAACAATGTATATCTTATATGGAATTTTATAAAATGTATAGATATTCTTTTATAATATCCATGGTACTTTCATAAAACATACTAAGCTATAGAGAAAAAAATCTAATCATGAAATTTTACTGCCAATATTCTCTGACTATATTGCAATAAATTGAGAAATGATAACAAATGGACAAAAAATTCCCCAAACTATCTTACTGAAAAATTTAAAATCTCAAATAACTCACATCAAATAAGAAATAAAAGTTATAATGGCATACTACTTTGAAAATAAGAATAGTAGCAAAATTATTCTTATCAAAACTTGTAAACAGCCAAATTAAAACCAGAATAGTATTCTATAACCATCAATGACTCTATTCTTTGAAGAAAGACCTGAAACTTTATTCCCCTGAGCTGCACAAGACTTAGAATGCTTTATCAAAGGGATTTAAACATTAAAGAACAAATCCTAGGCTATTTAAACTTTTCCAGCATATATATATAAATAAATAAAAAATTTACAAATCCTTTCTGATAAGCTCAGATTAACAGAAAGGAAAATTAAAAAAAAAAAACATTGCTGAAAAACATAACCAAAAATTGTACATAACTATTAGCAACTGAATTGAGTGTGATGCCAAAAGGAATATAAAATAGGATTAAGCAGTTTACTCTAGAACCGAAAGAATAATTCAATATTAAGTCAATGATATTTTTCATCGTATCAGTAAGTCAGATGAAAAAATTTAACCACATGGATAGAGACCCCACAAAAAGTGTTTAATTAAATTTAAATCCATTCTTTATGTGAAAAATACAAAAATAAACCTTTTTTTTTTAGGTATCAATGTGATTTTTTTTAAACATTTTTTAAATTGAGTTATAGTCATTTTACAATGTTGTCTCAAATTCCAGTGTAGAGCACAATTTTTCAGTTATACATGAACATACATACATTCATTGTCACATTCTCTTTCACTGTGAGCCACCACAAGATCTGAATGTATAACTCAATCCAATCAATATTATACAAATTGGAGAAAAACAAGAGGCTTTCACATATCTGCTCCTACTTCTCTAAGAAATAAGAAGGCAGAGGAGGAAGAGAAGGAAGGATAGTATGTCTGAGAATAGTACAGTGTCTTGGATTTGCTGAAATACTGTTTATAACTTGTTAAAATCTTTTCCATGAATAGAGTGCTTTTCTCAATTAATCACATAAAAAGACAAGTGTATAACCATTTGCAAAAGAAATACCTCCAACGGGAAGGTGTGTGTATACAATCTCTGAACTTCCTTCTGTGTTCAAACATAAAAGTGGCCTGAGGAGGTGGAAAATCCTGAAAGGGAAACTTCCTTACACATCTTTTCTTCTTAACAAGAAAAAAGTCCTTTACCAACATTGAAAGCTGGAAAAAAAAAATCAATACTTCCAAGAATGTTTAAGTTTGTAATAAACAAACTGACTGTTTCATTAATACCTGTTGGAAAATGGATAATCACTGATCTACCTATAAAAGTGAGTTACAGCATTATAAATGCCCTGTCCAATCATACATTCTCTTAAAAACACTGGAACTTGAATAAGAAATCTGCAGGTTTTGATTTCATTTTAGAATATATTGTTCAACATGTGTGACATAGTTGAGCAAATTAAAATTAGGTCATACTGGATAAAGAAGTCATGATATGTGTACACACACACACACACACACACACACACACACACACACACACACACACAATGGAATACTACTCAGCCATAAAAAATGAATAAAATAATGCCATTTGCTGCAACATGGATGGACCTGAAGATTGTTGTTCTAAGTGAAGTAAGCCAGAAAGAGAAATAAAAATACCATATGATATCACCTATATGTAGAATCTAAAAAAAATAAAGACACAAATGAACTTGTTTACAAAATAGAAACAGACTCATAAACATAGGAAACAAACTTATGGTTACTGGGGGATAAAGAGTGGGAAGGGATAAATCGGGAGTTTGAGATTTGAAGATACTAACTACTGTATATAAAATAGATAAAGTTTCTACTCTATAGCACAGGGAACTATATTCAATGTCTTGTAGTAACTTATAATGAAAAAGAATATGAAAATGAATATAAGTATGTACATGTATGAGTGAACTATTATGCTATCCACCAGAAATTGATACAACATTCCCAACTGACTACACTACAATAAAAAAAATTAAAATAAATAAAATTAGCTCATAAAATAGGAAAAGTAAAGGTATTAAATCTAAATATGTTTCAAGAAACCAAACGTTTCTGTTCAAGGAAGAAAAATTTTATCTCCAATTTTAAAAGAAAACACAAATCTTAAAATGTTTACCATCCTCCCTCAAATTTTTATTCTATGATGTATAAGATCATATTTTCACCTGTGCCTTTGAAACTTCATTTGACCATACATTTCCTAACAAGGATATTTTGTATCGAAGACCAACAACTATTTTAGACTTAAACTTTTGTTGAAAAAAAATATATCTGAGTCCTTGAAATTCTTGTCTATAGAACTGATATCAGCTGTTTATATCCTAGACCATCCAGCAAAGAATCTGGTAGCTTACAAGTAAACAGGTTTTTAGTCTTTGTGATGTCATGTATTGGGACATGTTTCGACATGTCACAACATGGGGTATTTTCCAAATTGCAGGATTTGTTATGATATGTGGAGCTTTTGATCTTTTTTCTCAGGTTAGGCTCTCCTCCTGACCCCACTGACAAAGCTGAAAGAAGATACAGAACCCATTTTTCTTGGCATTTGTTCAAACTCCCTAATTTATTTTAAAGAAAAGAAATTTTAAAGCAAAAACAAAAACAAAAAACAAACCCCAAATCTTTGACTCTTGAGAAATCAAGTATAGGATCAAGTGACTAAGTTAAGTGTAACCAGAAAATAATTGGTTACCAGTGGGCAAAGGGGGTGGGAAGAATAAATTGGGAATTCAAAAACTGCACCTCTTAGGGATTGATGCAAATGTTAGCTACCCTTGATTGTGGTGGTGGTTCCATTGGTGTATACATCTCTCACAATTCATCAAATTGTACATTTGAAATATGTGTAGTTTACTGTACCAGAACCATACCACAATAAAGGTGTTAACAACAACAAAAAAGAAACTAATGAGTTAACTGAACTTAAAAGGAATGAATTAGGTCTTTATGTGTCAGCAAAGGATACAGTTCAAAAATAGTGTTGAGTGAAAAAAAACAAGTGGCAAAAAATTGGTCATTTATGTAAATTTGAAGCACAAAACAATATTATATTTTTATGGGTATCTTTCTTAAAAGCATGCAGAACAAGGTTGTAAGCACGTGCACCAAGTTCCTTATACTTGGACAAGGTGGAACCCTGATGAGCTCAGAAATCGAGAAAAGGTTTTACGACATTTTATGATATTCTAAATGTAAAAGGGGCATATATCATACATGTATGTATATCAGTACTTATGTGTGTTCAGATGCATACTATATATAGAACTATATATTGCAATTATATAGTACATTTCAGATAGAAATATGAGAGATAGGTAGATAGACATGATTCAGGTTATGGTCTCTGTACCACACTTGTTGAGTTTGAATCATTTCTTTAGCTGTGTGGTTTTGAGCAAGTTACCTTACTGTTCTCAGCTTCTATTTCTTCATTTTAAAACTCTGTTGATATTAGTACTAACCTCATAGGCTTATTATGAGGATTAAATTAATTTATGTATTTAAATGTTTAGAACAGTGATGCCAATATAACAATCCACAGACATTAAACTCCATCATCATTTTATAAACAGAAGAAAAAACACTGGAGGCAAACATAGTAAATAATGAACAGTGATAAATTCTGGTTCGTGAAATAGGATTGTATGCTAGCTTGAATTATTGTTCACAGATATTCATTGCCCTTCTCTGGGAAAGGACTGGACTCCTCCTTCTAGTTGACATCTGTCTTATTTGCTTTGGTCAATGAAATGTGAGGGAGATTAACATGTATCTTCTGAGCAGAATCTTGAAAAACCCAGTGCGTGATTCACATTTTTTCCCCCTTTTCCCCTGTGATCACTGAAACACTTGGAGATAGCCTGAAATCCTGAGTCACTACGATGTGAAAAACTACCCTTACAAATCTGCAGTGTGCATGCAGCACAAATGAGAAATAAGCCATTTGTGTTTCAGTCATTGGGACTTTTGTTTTATTTACTATTGTAGCATAACCTAGCTTATCCTGACAGATGCAAAGGCATTGAGGTTGCAAGTTTATGACTATTTAAAGTACAATACATGAGACTGGTGTGTTGATCCTAAACAAAAACAATTCTCATGGATTTTTTCCACAGAAAATCTGGTTAAGCATTAGGCCATGTCAAATTTGAGCTAAGCACTCTGGAGACAAAAAATGCATTCCACCACTGTTTTCAAGGTGTGGGTAATACATGGGTGTCAGGGTTGGGGAGGAGTAGCTATGTGTACAAATAAGTAAATCAGATGTATTTTATAACACGAGGTTAAGGCATCTTTCCCAATGGCTTCTGATATGAACATGAGGTGAAGAGGATAGGACATGCAATGGGCCTTTCTAATAGGTGGTCCCAAAGCTGGCTCTGCAATCCTCAGCCCATTATGTGCCTCCAAACGAGAGTATTTATACAGTGAGCCCAGAAATTTGGGGAGAGGAGATCGGTGAGGTTTCCCCGCAAACCCCTCCCTCACCACTTCAAGACAAATGAAGGTTGCACCCAAAGACCACTTAAAGAGTTTGAAGGAACCCCTGGAGACTGACGGGATAGCAACCAGTACTTGACTCTTGCCAGAAAACCTCTCTGTGAGACGCTAGCCAAAGCATGTTGTGTTGCAGAGGGAAGAAAGGACGACATAATAGGAACAGTCTGTCATTCTAGAATTTAGAAAGACAAGGAAAGCGGGATTTTCATGGGAAGTGCCCACTGAAGTGGGCCATCCCCAAAGAATAGACAATAGCATCTGAAGGGGATCAAAACATACCCCCTCCATGAAATATGCCACTTTGGTATAAAGATTATGTTAAGTTGAAGACATTTGATTCAACAGACACAAAACAAAACAAACCCCCCAAAACCAAAAAAATACAAACCAGCCTTCTCAGATCTCTCATTACCTGACTAAAGGCAGTAATTCCTCTTCAGGTTAGAGCTACTCTCAGAAGGGAGAGCATAAATAAATCTATCAGAGTTTTATGGACTCAAAGGAACAGAAAGCTCACTCTTAGCTGTATCCCTGTACAGATAAACATTATCACAAACTTTCCAATTTCCTGTCCTGTTTTCCTGAAAACCCACTTATTTTTCCAAAAAGTCCTTTGTTTTCCCATACGTGCCCCTTCCCTGCTCCCCATCATCTACTAAACTGGGTATATAAACGCCAAGTTCTAACCACCTCTTGGAGTTCCTCATCCCTGAGTTTCTCTCGTGGGTGTGTACTTTACACGTGTAAATAAACTCTGCTCTCTTTTCTCCTGTTAATCTATCTCATGTCACTTTTGTTTGCAGGGCCCCAAACACTGAATGTAGCAGGGCAGAGGAAAACTTTCTTCTCCCCTACACATCCCAGGGATTGAAGGGGGAGCACTTGGACATCTATCACAGATGCCCTAGGCCAGAAAGACCTTCAGATCCTCCCTCGCCTCACCCCTGTGGCTGACCTTAAAGGGTGCAACTAGTGAGTGAGTGAGCATGGAGAAAAGAAAGACGAAAACTGCAGTACCTCTTCCTACCCCTCTGCAAGTCTGAAGAACCACACAGCAAGCAAGTCTGGAGAGCAGGGGGCAGGCTGTAGGGGTGGGGGTGGAACAGGAGAATTGGGAATATAGCGTCTACTAGCCTAGACTGGATTTTGTTTTTCTTTTGAAGATTCTCAGCACATAAAGAGAACAATTCTAAGGGTACAGCAAGATGACTTTTTACGTATCTCTACACATGTCTGACCAGCAGCCAGATCTTCTGAGTCAATAAGCACTATCTTAACCTCTATCATCTTAGATGGTTAATCCTTCTAAAATTTTACACAGAAAAAATTACACAGCATGAAATCTCTTGTGTCTGGCCTTCTTTCCCTCAACATCATAGCTGTGAGTGTGACTCAGGATGCTGTGTGTACCCATTGTCCTTTTCAAGACTTCCAATGTATGAATGTATCACCATTTGTTTTTCCACTTTACTATTGATAGGTGAGTTGTTTCCAGGCTATGTCTATTATGAATAAAACTGCTGCAAACATATTTGTAGGAATGTTTCTGTAAGGTACCTATCTAAGAGTGGCATTAATAGACTACATAAACATTAGTAGATCCTGACAATTTTCTTAAATAGATATAAACATTCACTCCATAATGAGCAGCATAGAAGAGTTCCAGTTGCTCTACTTCCTTACTTTTAAATTTTTATATTTAGTAATCTTTTAAATTGGAGACATTGTGTAATGGTATCTCATTGCACTTCCTCAATGAGTAATGATGTTGAAGAATTTTTCTTACACTCATCGATCATTCCTTCGTGTGTGTGTATGTGTGTGTGTGTGTATTGACTGTTCTAATTAATCTTTTGACCATTTTAGCGACTTTTATTCATTGTCTTTTGTATTTACTTGTATTTCTTTATATTCTCAGTATATTAATCCTTAGTTAGATATGTTTATATCACAGTAATTTCCCTAGTGTGTAGCTTAGCTTTTCATTCTCTTAATTGTGTCTTTTGATGAACAGAAATTCTCAGTTTTAAAGAAGTCTGCTCTTTCAATTATGTCTAATCATTTTTGTGTGCTATTTAGAAAATCTTTGCCTATCCTAATATCACAAAAATAATTTCCTATGTTTTCTTCTAGAGGCTACATTGTTTTATACTTCTCACCGAGGTGTCAGATTCATAGCAAATGAATCTTTGTTTAGGGTATGAGGAAGCATCAAAATAAATGTTTCCCTTGTAGATATCCAATCAGTCCAGCACCTTTTATTGAAAAGACCATTCTACTACACTGAGTTGTAGTACTGCCTTTGTCAAAACGCAGGTGACACTATACGGGAAGGTCTGCTTCTGGACTGTTCCCTATTCCATTGTTACTTTGTCATCCTTGTCTAATATCATACTGTCTGATTTAATTTGGTTTTATAGTAAAAGTTTTGAATATTTGATCATGTAAACCCTTGAATTTTCTTCTTCAAAATTTTCTTAGCTATTTTAGATCCTTCATATTTCCAAATAAAAATTTTAAATAGCTTTAGATAAGGCTTTTAATTAACGGAAAATGAGGCGTTCAGTGCCTGAACATGACCAGAAAAATTCTAGGATCTCCTCAAATTAACCTCCATGTGTGAGAAAAAAGATGCCATAAAGAGAATTTAAAAGTTAGTGGATAAAACAAGTACAACTTTTTGTTTGCACTCAACCAAGTTGAGCTTCAATAACCAAATTGCAATATAGAATAAATATACAATATTCCATAGGAAAGCTGTATATAATTAGCTAAATATTTGAAGGGAAGGAAGAAAACATTACAACCTTGAATACTGAAAGGGTAAAATTTAACTGCAATTTGAGGTGTAATAAGCATTCAACAGGAAGAAGGGAGAGAAAAAACAACTGAACTGTAAGAGAAATTTATTTCCTGGAAGAGGATATAAACGACATGGAAGAAAAATATGGGCATGTAATCAGTAGAGGCTATACTCAATACCTTGTAGTCACTTATAATGAAAAAGAATATGAAAACAAATGTATGTATGTGTGTGCATGACTGAGATGCTATGTTGTACACCAGAAATGGACACACTGTAAACTGACTATACTTCAATTTTAAAAAAAAAGGCAATGATTAAGGTCTCAGGATGTAGTCAGATAGAACTGAATTCTAATCATGGTCTGCTACATTCAGGCCAGTGATATTAGGAAAATGTATAACCTTACTAGCAAAATGAGCATCTTATCATTCCTAGCTTATGAGTTATGAGAAGTAAATGAAAGAGTGGATATAAAGCACTTAGCACAGTGATTGGCACTTCTAGTAAGTGCTCAATAAATGAGCCTTTGGTTATGGTACGATGATGACTCTGTTATATTTCTTAACACATCCCTCATATGCATTTGACTTTTCAACCTGTTTCAGTAAATGAGAGCAGTTAAAGATCTTAATAGGGAAATGGGATACGGAAAGGAAATTCACATTAGCTTAAATGTATTTTATAGATAGTAGGTAGTAAAACTAATTTAGAACATGAGGATGAAATTTTTAATTACAGAGAGAAAGATTTTGTGAGAATAGCCTAATTTCATAACAGACAGAAAATCTTCAGCTAATTCTTCCATGAAAGTAGTGGTAAGAACTATTTTGAAAAAAATCTTTTTGTGGCAACTTTATCTGTGCAATATTGGAAGATACACACTCAGAAAATTTACCACCATTTAGTTTCTCTTTTTCCAACAATAAGTTCCAAATTCTGGAAGGAGAACAGAATTTAACACTCTCCAGGAATGAGAAGAAAGGAAGATAACACTTTGGGCCTTACTGGATATAATCACTTTTGTATCTGCACTTTCAGAAGAGGATCCCATGCTGTGGACTGAAGTTGAAATGAAATACAATCATTATATCTGGCATTAAATACCCATAAGCATATTTTATAACAACACACATTAGTGCATGCCTGCCAGATACATAACAAAATGTGAGTATATTTTAAGAGAATCCTAAAGTAACTGACACATAGCAACCAAATTGTTCAGAATAATTTCAGGTGCAAAACTGAAGAGAAGGAAAATTTTTCTTTCACTTACAAATTATATATGTAGAGATAGGGATGCAAAGCTGAGTGCTAATGTAAATTAGGATGAAATAGGAGAAGTTGGCTCCAATCATCTACCCAGCTTACCCACTTCCGCCCTTCAGTAGCAGGGGTGAGCTAAAGCTTTTCTCTCCTGGGAAGGAGATCAGAAGACCTGGGCAGAGGGTAAGGCCAGGGCGAAAATGGCAGGCAGCCCCTTCTCTGTAAGTAGGAAGTTTGAAGAGGATCCCCATGCTCCCTAATTCTCAAGTCCAACACCCCCATATCCAGTTAACAGTAAGAGTACCAAGCAATGGGGAAATTCCTGATTGGAAACCCCCTGCCTGTCTCATTCAAGATGATCTATCTTCATCTTTGTGACTGATGTCAGCACTTCATAACACTGAGGTGCCCCTGTGGAAAGACGTGTGTGTGACATCGCCTTCTCTGATTCAGGGATGGAACAGATGCAGAACAGTCCTGCTTTGTGTGCTGTGAGGCTCCCCTAAGGGACCAGCTCACTCTGGGGAGGGTGCTGCCCGCCCGGAGTCAAGTGATTTCAGAGACTTTGAGTGCCCTGTGGATCCCAAATTTCCAAGGGCTGCCTAGTTGGTCAAAATAGACCTTATTATGAATTATATATATTATTGGTTAGCTGAAAGGAAAATCATAAAGGAATGCAACTGGAGATAGGTATACATATTCTCCAGAGGGTCCGCGGGCAAACACATCTTATTCGCAGGATGGCCGAACAGCCTGCAGCAGCATGAACTCTAAACACTTGGCTAGCTCACTACCATGACAGGAACAGTGTTGGAGCTAGTTCCTAAGGATGTTCTCTGCAAGCCAGCACAGTCCCAGGTCTCTCAGGTCTAAAATTCTCTTCTTCCTCACTGGAGTTTACCTTTGGTGAAAGGGACACACACTGTGGTAAGCTTAGGAACACAAATTAAATTTTAATAACCTTATTTGCTTCCTGGAGAAAGATGGAATGAAGATAGATAGATAGATAGATAGATAGATAGATAGATAGATAGATAGAAAGGAAGGAAGGAAGGAAGGAAGGAAGGAAGGAAGGAAGGAAGGAAGGAAGGAAGAAAGAAAGAAAGAAAGAAAGAAAGAAAGAAAGAAAGGAAGGAAGGAAGGAAGGAAGGAAGGAAGGAAGGAAGGAAGGAAGGAAGGAAGAAAGAAAGGAAGAAGGAAGGAAGGAAGGAAGGAAGGAAGGAAGGAAGGAAGAAAGAAAGGAAGAAAGAAAGGAAAAAAGAAAGACAGACAGACACAGATAATGATACAGATTTAGATATAAATATATAGATAGATAACTCCAAAGATCTTCCCATATATTGAATGCAGGCTCACTCCAGGTCCACTTTATTTCAAATCTCTTATTATTAAGTTTCAATAGCTAGAGCATGTTCTCTGAATATAATTTGCTCAAGGTAATAATTGATCAACATTACAAAAAAAATCTATGAATAATAAAAAACAATAATAATATATATTATTTTAACATGTTATATATTATATAGTAAATATAAGTGTAATTGTAAATTTAAAATTACATGAAAATGAGTATTATAGGCTAAAATATGCATTTGATATATGCATCTATGTGTAGTGTGAATATAAATAATATATAATAATATGTAATATAATATAATATATATAAAAGGAGGGAAATATTAATATATTAACATAAAAGGAGGGAAAGCAAATACATCAAAATTATAATAGTGGTGACAGGGTAATGGGATTGTGATGGTTTGATTTTGTTTAAAATTTGAATACCTTGTAATATTCTATGACTTAAATAAATTGTAGAGTAACTTTTTTATTTAGAGACAGCAGAGAGGATAGTGAAACCTGCAGAAGTGAGTATGATTTTATTAATGCAGATACTTCAAAATACATAGATCCTCTCTGGGAATAAAGAATTCACATTAAAAGATGGAATAAGCACAGCTCTTACAGAACATGAGACTCAGTGTCCTCCTTGTCATGAAGTGAGGGTCAGGCTATGGTCACAGGAAAGCAATGGTCCTCTTTGGAAGCACTATCTCAAGAAACATTCCAAAGCAGACATTTCCAAGTCTTTTTCCAATGCTACTTTGTCAAATTAGAATGAAATCTGTCCTGCAAATAGATAAATTCTATAAAAAACCCAGAATCTTGCCTAAGTTGAAATGTAAGGTTCTCTTCTCTGGCAGTTAGAGCATGAAAAGATACTGAATAGATAATGTCTTTTGCCCTGATCAGCAGTTTCCGCAGAGCATAGAACACCATCTTCCTGCAACCTTCAGTGTTATCCAGCAGTTACTGAATTATTGGGATCTTTGGCCACGAGAGGGAGCCCTCACCCAGTGCAACAAAATCTCAAAAGAGTCAATAAAAAGGCATCAGGAAGGTGAAATACAGTCTTGAACTAACCTGCTCAGCTTTCTGTAGTGTCAGCATTCCCTTTTAGAGCATATCAGACTTAACTCTGGAGATGTTAAATCCCCATGTGTCCAAAAAACGTTACAAGCTTCAGTGGCTTGAAACAATTCCAAACACAAGTATGGAAGTTACCTTGTCAGAAGCTGGCTGCCTCACCTCTGAATGCACCTCTAAGAAAGCTTCACTTCAGTAGTCACAAATCTCTCCTAACAGGATACAAGTGACTGATATGTTGCAAAAAATAAGACACATTCCAACAACTGCACTGCAGCTCAAACATCAAATGTGTAAGAAACATCTGCCCAGATGTGTAGCAAAGCTGATGCTAAGTTTGCCTAAGCAATTGAGAAAAATGTCCATTGTGTGCTGCTGTTAGCTAAATATATCGTCGACATTATATATCAAGATACTTAATTTACCTGATCTAATGGTAAGAATGGAAAAGCGGGGGTGTTTAGTATTGGGAGCAGTTTCACGCTATAGTTGCAAGAACTAAGTCTAGGATTTGCCACAGAGTATTCTGTTAGCAAAAAAGACATTTCCTTCCCAGTTATAATTCTTGTTTTGTTTTTTTTTTTTAAGCTATGAAATCCTTAGCTGTATAATTTTGAGACAAATCAATTCACCCCCTGGAACCTCAGTTTCCTTGAATGTATTTAATCTGCACTCTTAAGAACTCATCTCAGGGGAATAAGGATTTGGGATAGAACTTCTTGACAGTTGTTTTTGTCTCTCCCTGCACACTTCCCGCTTCAAAGACAGAATTTTTGTAAACTTTTCCTTATATATCCCTGATTTAAAATTGACCTGGCAAATACATTCTTACTTCTCCCTGCCACTTTCTGATTTCTTTTAATTATTATTATCAACTTAATCTATTCCAATAAACTACATTCCATCCACTAAATCTTTTTAATGAGCTCTTTGAATTTTTTTTACAAAAATGAAATAATTTTTGTTCTTAACAAATGATTGCCACACTTGTCTGGCATTTAAAAAACAAAACAAAACAAAACAAAACCATGCCTCAGGACTCCCCAGACTGTACAACCATCCATGGGAGGACACTGCTTCACCCACCAGCAGGGCTGGGGGTCAGCGCCGCTTATCAGCACACCCTTAGGATTTAGCCTCGACACAACAGAAGGGCCCGTGAAGCCACTTGGAGGCACCCCTAGAACACAAAGCTCTGATGACCAGAGGGGAGTGTGCTGGGAGCCCCCAAGGAAGCCTCCTACATAAGCCACTTCCCCAAGACCAGGAAGTGTAACCAGCCTACCTAATACATAGAAATAAAGACAGAGAATTAAACAAAATGAGGAGACAAAGGAATGTGCCCCAAACAAAGGAACAAGACAAAATCCAGAAGAACTAAGTGATGTATAGATAAGCAGTATACCCAATAAAGAGTTCAAGTAATAATCACAAAGATGCTCAAAGAGCTTGGGAGAAGAAGGGATGAACACAGGGAGAAGTTTAACAAAGGGTCAGAAAACATCAAGGAGAACCAAACAGTAACTGAAACAAAAAATACACCAGAAGGAATCAACAGAGGATTAGATAACACAGAGGAACAGATAAGCAACCTGAAATATGGAATAGTGGAAATTACCCAAGCAAAGCAGAAAAAAAAAAAAGGAATTAAAAAATGAGGACAGTTTAAGAGATTCCAGAACAACACTGAATATACTACCATTCACACTGTAGGAATCCCAGAAGGAGAGGAGAGACAGAAAAAAGAGAAAAGGGCAGAGCAATTATTTAAGGAAGTAACAGCTGAAAACTTCTCTAACCCGGGGGAAGAAACAGACACTTAATCCAGGCAGCACAGAGAGTCCCAAACAAGATCAACCCAAAGAAGTCCACACAACAACCAAGAATACTCTATCCAGCAAGGGCATCATTCAGATTTGAAGGAATGATAAAGATTTTTACACACAAGCAAACGCTAAAAGGGCTCAGCACCACTAAACTGGCTTCACAAAAAGTGTTAATAGGACTTCTCTAAGTGCAAAAGATCACAACTAGAAATATAAAGATTGTAAAAGAAAAAAAATCAAATTGATAAAGTTTCAACATACAGTAAAGGCCAACCATTTATAAAGTTAGTAAAAATGTTAAAAGATGAAAGTAGCAAACTCATCTCTGCCCACAGTAAGGAGTTAAGGGATACACAAAACAAAAGACGTAAAACAGGACGTCAGAAGCATTAAATGTGGGTGAGGGGAGAAAAAAACGCAGGGTTTTTAGAATGTGTTCAAACTTAAGAGATCATCAACTTAAAATAACCACATATATTCATATCTGTATGAATGATGATACAAGTTGCTATATATGAACCTCATGGTAATTACAAACCAAAAATCTGTAACAGATGCACACACACAGAAGAGAAAGGAATCCAAACGTGCCACTAAAGACAGTCATCAAATCACAAGGGAAGAGAGCAAAAGAAGGGAGGAACAAAAAAGAGCTGTAAAAATGACCCCAAAACAATTAACAAAATGGCCATAAGTACATACCTATCAATAATTACTTTTAAGTATAAATGGACTAAATGCTCCAATCAAAAGACATAGTGTGGCTGAATGGATACAAAAACAGGTCCCATATATATGCTGCCTACAATAGACTCACTTCAGACCTAAAGGTAAACAGACTGAAAGTAAGGGGAGGGAAAAAGGTATTCTGCACAAATTTAAATGGAAAGGATGGGACAGCAATACTTATATCAAACAAAATAGACGTTAAAACAAAGACTATAACAAGAGATTTAATAAAAGGACATTTCATAATGATAAAGGAATCAATCCAACAAGAAGATATAACAAATGTAAGTATATTTACACCCAACATAGGAGCACCTAAATATATAAAGTAAATATTAACAAACAAAAGGAGAAATTGACAGTAACACAATAACAGCAGGACATTTTAACTTCTTTCCATATCAGTGGACAGATCATCCACATAGAAAATCAATGAGGGAACAGTGGCCTTAAATGACACATTAGACCAAATGGATCCAAAAGTAGCAGAATACACACTATTTTCAAGTGCACATGTAATATTCTTCAGGATAGTTCACATGCTAGGTCACAAAACAATTTTCAATAAATTTAAAAAGATCGCAATCATGTTAAGCATCTTTTCTGACCGTAATGTTATGAGACTAGAAATAACTATAAGAAAAAAAAAATCTGTAAAAAACACAGACATGTGAGGCTAAACAATATGCTACTAAATAACCAATGGGTCACTGAAGAAATCAAAGAGGAAATTAAAAAGTACCTGGAGAGAAATGAAAATGGAAACACAATGATCCAGAATCTATGAGATGTAGCAAAAACAGTTCTAAGGGGGAAGTACAATACAAACCTACCTCAGGAAACAAGAACATTTCAAATAAACAATATAACTTTATAGCTGAAGGAAATGGAAAAGGAACAGACACAACCCAAAGTTAGAAGTAAAGAGATAATAAAGATCAGAGCAGAAATAAATGAAGTAGGGACTAAAAAAAACCAGAAAAGATCAATGAAACTAAGAGCTGGTTCTTTGAAAAGAAAACAGAATTGTTAGACCTTCAGCCAGACTCATCAAGAAAAAGAAAGGGCTCAAATTAATAAAATCAGAAATGAAAGAGGAGAAGTTACAACCAACAAAACAGAAATACAAAGGATCATAAGCAATTATTATGAACAATTATATCCCAACAAAATGGACAACTTAGAAGAAATGGATAAATTCCTAGAATGTACAATCTCCCAAAAGTAAATCAGGAAGAAACAGAAAGTATGAACAGATCAATTACCAGTAATGGAACTCGGTGATACACTTTATTAGACCTTAAGTCAAGTAAGGTTATTAGACCTTGCAGTTCCACGTGTGCAAGAAAGAAGAGAGTGATTCAGATTCTCACTCCACAAGATTTGTGACCATCGGCAAGCTACTTAGGAGACTTGACCCTCAGTTTTCTTATCTGACAGAAAGTGGTTAATGACAACACAATGTATGCGATGTAAAATTACTTCACAAAGAGGAAGCTTGACACTTAGAATCTATCAGACGCTTTCTAGGGCCAAATATCCCTGATTCTAATAATGAGCAAAAAATCTACCGCCTAGCGAAGAGCCTCCTGAAAGGCAGCCAGGCAAGGATTATGGAGGGAAACTTTTCCCTTTTTCTTTTGCTTTTTATTCATTGAGAGGGAGACGAAGTCAACAGCTGCTGGAACAAGCAAGCTCACTTAGTGAGCTGAATAATATCAAACTCTTGCTCAGATGAAAAGAGCAGCTGGCTTTTTACCAAAGCATCATTGTCATACACGCCCTCACATTTGGGATTATTAGAAATTTACATGGGGTGAATAGCACTGGAAAACTATATTTACTTTTCCATAAATCATCAGAAACAAATGCTAGCATCCTCTCAGTGAGATATGACCAAAAAAGAAAGGACACACGCACACAAGCAGGTGTGTATTTTTCATGCGAATGTGAGGGAAACTGCTAGAAATAAATTTAAGCTTTCCTGTGACAAAGAAATGGAAGACATTCAAGGGAAGATAGATGCTTAGAGGAAAATGGGGAAATGTAGCAGAGAAAAATGTGATCAATTTAAAAGCATAAATTACTTCAAATGTTTCAGATAGAACTAATTATTCCTAAGCCTGTTAAGTAAGAAGTGAGAATGATGGCATTTCAGACCCAGGCGTTTCTAAGTACACACTTCCAAATTTTACTCCATTTACTCTTGCCTGGTTATAAAAATTCAGTACAGGTAAATTGTAAGGTGTAAATAACAATAGAAAATCCATAATTTCATATTCTAGTCAAAATTAACTCAGTACAGTGTAATTCCTTTTAGTATATGTTCCATATACTTCTGGAAACTGAGGTCAAAATGAGACATGAGAATGAAGAGAGACAATCCCTGGAGGCAGAGCTGATAGGACTTACCCATCACAACTCGGGCAGAAAAGTTGCACAATGTTGGAGTTTTCCCCCTAGTGGCTTGCAAAATGGGACCAGAAGTATAAACACACTTTAGTTGTGTAGGAACCAGATTTAGTTTCTACAAATCTGGGAAAGAAACTGGATTTAAAAACCTAGGCAAAGTCATTTTATTTTTGACCTATTTACTATTTCCATGAATAACACGACAGAGTGTTTTTCAGGAGTACAAACGCCAGCCTTACAAAATAGGTAAAAATCAGTGTGGAGACAGAGATAGACTAGTAGAGTTCTCTTCACACTTCCGAAATTGGAAAAGATGCAAAAATCCACTTGTCCTTAATCTAAAGCAGAAATATTAGGAGAAGAAAAGTAATATTATGCTTCCAGGCCCACCTTCATTTTTCATGCTTTTTGTTGGTGGCTGACCTGTGGTGTTCAAGTTCCATCAACAGATCTAATACCAGATTAGAAGTTCATGCAACCACAGTAATTTACTTATAACTGTTTCGCCATCATTATACATCATGCACTCCCAAAGTTAAGTTCAACGCAGTGCAATGGCTATTTGTGTAAAGATCGCCAATTAACTTCACAATGGTCCTTTGATGTTTAGAATTACTATAAAACACTCTCCCTGACACAGAGCATTGCTTTGTCATCAACACAAAAAGAAAATTTTTAAAGGATCAAATTTTACGCAGTGTATTTATAGTTAATATATGGAAGATTTCAGATGCATACATTCCATGCCCACTAAGCACTGTTTTCCCCTAAAAAGTACTCACATGCCTGATTTTTTTTCTTTCTCTCCTTACACAACACTAGGCAAGTGTGTGTGAGAAGCCAACTAGAGATACCTATAAATTTGAGAAACATATCTTTGCGATATGAGTCTGGACAATATAGTTCAGGGGAGGGTGAAATTAAACATTTCCCAAAGACAGACAAGTTGAGAGATTCAGTGAAAGGCTGTGAATTATGATCTATGTTACGTCTTTTTCTATCATCATAGGGAATGTGGCATCCTCATACAGCTAGCTTTCTCTTCACCGCAGCAGGAAGGGATCAGGCTCAGCAGAGCCTCTGTTCAGGCTTCAGCGGAGAACACTGATGTGGGGATTTCTCCCTCACGGGTAGGCAAGGGATGGAAGGACAAGCAAACAGTGTCAGAGTCTAGTGATGAGCACTGACAAGAAGGCAGCCTATTCAGGGAAGCGCCTGGCTTTCAAAGATCTGGGCACATCTGGGAAAATGGCAACATGGGTCTCCTACAAGGTGCTAGATTTCCTGATCTCCAAAAGATAAAGAAGTCAAATGTGTAACTGGACGACTTTGTGCATTTTCAGTAAACAGAATATTTGGGGTATAAAGGGCCAAGAGGCTTCCTCCAGGCGTCTGGCAGGGATCTGCCAGAACAGGCTTATAGGGACAAAGTCACTTTTTTGTACTGATGAATTTTTCCAATAATCAGAAATGGGTCCCAATTAGATGACAAAGAAAAGTAGGGCCAACTGCAAGAGAAAGGAAGATCAGGCAGAACAATTTTAATACACATCCAATAAAATAAAATTGCTAGAGAAAAAGAAGAAAACCTATAACAAAAAGTATATAAGGATTCAAGTGTAACACCAAATCAATTATGGAAAGAGAATATGGAACTCTATAGGAATATGTTTGAAAACTTATGAGTAAACGAGTGAATTCCTAACAAAGTACCCCTTGCCAAGTTAAGAAGTGGGAAACTTGGATGGATCAACCCCAATAGAAGAGATTCAAAAGGTGATTAGGGATATATTATTGGAAAAGACTCCCAGAAAACTATAAAATATTTAGGAATAAATTTAACATGAATGGAGTAACACCTGTATTTATGATTCTCAACCTTGGCTCTACATAAAATCACCTTGGGGAACTTTAAAATATCCTGATGTTCTCAGAGAAAACAAATCAGAATGTCTATGTGTGAATTCCATGTATCAACATTTTTTTAAAGCTTGTAATTTCAATGTGGTATTAACATAGAGAGTCACCAGTCTGTATGAGAGAAAATTATAAAATTGTATGAAAAGATGTGAAACAAAATCTAAAAGGAACACGATCTTTTTTGATGAGAAAGCTCAATTTCATGGCGTCGCTCATTCTCCTGAATTAATATATAAATTTAATGAACTCCAATCAGAAATTCAATAACTCTTTTTAATTGGAGAAACTGAATTAAGCACTTATATTAAAGATGATTACCATTACCATGGAACAGTCAAGAAAAAGACCATGATGATTTACCAGTTATTATAAAATACTATGAATAATTGATTCATGATTGTATTTGGATAAGATAGGACAAACAGATCAGTGGTGCAGAACAGAGAATCCAGAAATGGCATCCCATATATATGAGAAGTAACAGAACATCTATGTGGTAGTTCACTTACACGAGAAAATGATGAATTATTTAACAAATAGTACTGATATAACTTGACATACACCTTTTAATGTTTACCAGTAAACTCGAAATTGTCCTTTTAAATGCATAATAAAATAATAAATGTATACATACATATGCACATAGTCTTTCTAGGAGACTTCATGTTAAAAATAGGGATGGCTGGGACCTTCTTAACCAGGACTGTTTCTTTTCTCAGTTTTTCTCTGGCAATCATTAAATTCTTCCCCTTCTCCTTTATCCTTCTCAGACCCACAAAACTGTACCTCCAACAGCATTCTGTTTCATTCAATTGTTTAGAAATTCTTACCATTTCCATATGTTCTTCTACTGGAGACTTTAGGTACACAGAAAAAGGAAAACGTACCCTAGAGTGGACATTCGCATGCAGAAACTTTAAAGATACTGTGAATGAAAAATATTGCCTGCCATATCAGGCTGTGGCCTTCATGTCATCAGCCACTCCACCGCACCCTCCTCCCACTGACAGTGAGGAGAGAACTCAGGATGGAGACAAACAGGCAGTCTGACCTCTGCTGCCACCCAAAATGGTGAAAGAACAGGATGCTGGCCCTAGAGAGCTAGGTGCATACCAAATAAATGATTTCAATGAGCCCAGACTTTTGCACCATCCTATACACAGAAAAGCATTAAATTCCTTACCTTGAGATATCTGGTTTTCTTCAATTAACAGTTATCTTTTGATGTTCTGACTACCTGGTCTTTGTTGTAAAAATTCCTAAATATCCCGGCTCCTCCCCTACCTCATTGGAGCAGCCTGTTAGTGATCTGAGCGGCCGTCTCCCAGGCCCGGGTCCTCAGAAAGCCCGACGAATAAAACGTAACTCTCAACTTTCAGGCTGTGCATTTTTTTTCAGTCGACAACATTCTCACCAAAACCTGAACCATCAGGGCAGAAAGACCACTCTGAACACAGAATCTGTCAGAAGATTCTAACTTTATCATGACTAGAAGAAAAAATGGTTACTTAGCCTTTCATTTTTCCTACTTTTAGAAATAGATTTTCTCTTTGACTTTTCCATTGAAAGATAAGTGTTTGGTATCTTAAGCTGTTTAATTGGTCTAGAAATTAATTTGGATAAATTAGGAAATATCTGTGGTAAACTGGCTTCAGTATATTGGCTAACCCAGCAGAACAGCCTGTGGGAAATTACATTGACCTTGATTACACAGTGCACCCATATTGGGTACCAGACATGTTTGGGTCTAATTTTTTCTCATACCTCAACACTTAAAAATGTTTTACAATGGTGTAAATATAGATGCTCAGAATTACTTCTTTATGGAATTTTTTTCTTTATCAAACACACCAGAATTCATAGACTCAAATAAGTGCTGCTTCTCCAAAGCACCCCCGACATTGCCACCACTGTTACTCATAAGAGGCTTGTTGCTATTTCCTGTTTTCCCTAGAGACTGTCAAAGATTCTCCAAACCTCTTAAATGATCCTCTGAAGCTAAATGTGCAATCTGAAAACAGCCAAAATCACAGAGAGTAAGACCTGCATAGTCATATAGACAAAGGTGGGAAAAGGTATATATAGTTACGTAGAATTGATTTGGGACAATTCCCCAAGTAATACACTGTGCACCCACATGTACATGGAACAGAGTAGTAGGTTCTAGTTTCTTAGGTGTCTCAAGTTTATTTTCAACGTAATACTAAACAGTGTTTCTCAGTAACTACATTGAAGCTTACCACTCACGTGGGAGACAACTGTCATTTTGAAGGGCTTACACTTGTATCTTATGGTCACACCTTTTACACGCTGCACAGACAGACCCATAGATATCTTTATTTATTCTTCTAGACCCACATGGTCCCTTCACTGAAGACAACCCAGTCTACTCAGCAATTCTCCAAGGTTCCTCTATCTCCAAATTCAGGGTACTTTTTACATCACAAATAATCCTGGGGCCAAATGACCCTCCTCAACCCTCTGTCAATCCCTGTCCAGCACTGCTTCTGACATCTGACTCTGGATGCCCCCTCCAGGTATTCTTTTTTTGTAAAATGAAAATTTGCCACTTGTAGCAGCACTTGCCTAAGAGATGACAAAGTCAAGGGTGGCATTTCATTACAACGGCTCCTAGCCAGCTGAAGCTGATTAGCAACCAGGGACTTTGAGTGACCTCATGCACCTTGCAACAGGAGCATAACCTGGGAATTTGTTAGGCATGCACATTCTCAAGCCCCAGCTCAGACCCACTGGGGGAAGCGCCCAGAAGTCTGTTTAAACAAACTCTCAGGTGTTTGTGACCACATACTCGAATTTGACAACCTAGGGTATTGCCCCAGGGTAATGTCTCAATAAATTAGTCTGTTAGGCTGACCCTGCCAATATTTCTTCTCAAGCAAAAGTTAAAATCAAGGTAACCCAACAATTCTAGGCAGAAAATGGGAAAAAGACATAAAGAATGCAGTAGGAATTTTAGGCTCATAGAGGGAGCTGATTCTTCAAAAAGAAACACAACATACCTGTGTCTTATCTCATAGTTGTATTCCTACCTTGTCTCATCCTGGCTATGTGTTCCACACTCCTCGCTGACTCTCCTGGGTGCCTTCTGCAAGGTTACATGTGGGTCCTGAAAAAAAAATCTTATTTAAGTTTCCATCCTTTATTCGCATTTCAGTTTCTCTCCTCAAAGAAAACCAGCTATCACTACAAAAGGCACAATTTCTAGAGAATCTGGCATCAGAGTTCTCCAGCAACACCTGCTTCTCTTTGCGTCTGCTCACTAAAAGCGGGGCTTTCTGATATCTCATATTTTCTAGTACTGCCTAGTTTTTAGACTATGAAATATAGTTTTTACTTTTTCTATTTTATGGAAAATAGTTTTTAGTCCAATGGAACAGTCCCTTAACTGCTAGCTCTTGCAGCAGCAGGAGGCAGTTTGCTTGGGGGAAAACAGGAATAAGGAAAAGCATGGACTTTGAATTGGATGCTGATTGGCAGAGTAGGAGAGTAGTCAATTTTTCTAATTTTTTCTTTGTGCTAGAACTTCCTAAATCATAAATCCTATGGGCACATGATAATTGTTCATTTGATTAGCTCTTTGGAGCAGTGATTCTTCACCTTGCCTAGGATGTCAGAATCATTTGAAGGACTTTTTTTTTTTTTAAATCTCTGGGCACGGGACCCATGTATCAGTAGTTCTTAAATTTCCCAAGTGGTTCCAATGAGTAGCTAAGCTTGAGAACCACTATTTTGGATTTCCCAGTTAAGGATTGTTAACAGTGAGTTATCATTGCCTGTTTTCTCAACATTCCTCTTTTTGCAGTCAGCTACCAAAGGTCAGACCACAAATGGGTCCATGAACAACTACATAAAGAAGAGAAACTGAGTCATTCCCAAATAGCTCTAAGCTCAAAATAAGACACAATTACAAAATTAATAAGCTCTGATGCTGTCTACCTCCCTTTCTTTGCACCTGTTTTTTGTTTTGTTTTGGTTTGTTTTTTCCTATCTACCCGGATCCCTACTCTGCCTTTGTGACAACATACTCGCTATTGTTGAAGAAAACTATTGGACAAACCTGCTAATATTGAAGCTTCAGTGACCCAAAAGGGGGCTACTGTTATCTTTGATGGCCTTTTGCATTTTCAAAAGTTATCTGAAGAGGAAAACATCTAACTCAATGGACTGAAATGCTAATGGCTATAATTCAGGGTAGGGAGATTTCTCTGATCCAAGAGACATTCCCACCATGCTGTGTGCCGGCTCTGGGAAAGACAGCTTGCAGACTTCCAGACCCAGCATGGCAGGAACAGACATGAAGTAAGGGCTTGGATTTGAGAGATGACACCTTAATAACTGTCACATGCAAACATGATACAAGAGAAAATCTAGCACACTGCCTGACACAGAGCATTGACTCATTAACTCTTTCCTCCTTCCCCAATTATCAAGTTTTTAGAATCCTTAAAAACATTTTACAAATTTTTCAACTATTCAGGGAACTTAAAACAATGTCTGATTTAGAGGACTTTAGCTAATTTCTGGAATTATAAACAGTTTTTAGCATGAGATGGGAATCTCTTCAATTTTTAGAGCAATATTGATACATATCAGTTACAAACCTTGCTAAATCACCCCTTCCACTCCTTCTAGCACTAAAATCCATCGTCTTGGTTAGTTTAAGGACATTTCTAACCCATAAACGCCAACAGCTAAGTGTAGCTTCCAGACGTTTGTATCTACAACTTAAAGACAATTTGTGAGGCAATGCCAAATAATTTCTAAATAAAAAATTCAAAGCTCAGTAACTTTTCATACATGTTTAACATTTTGTTTATCAACTTACTTTTAAAGAGTTTCTGAACAGAAAACAGTTACTAAGTAAAGCGGGATAAAAGAGGCCTTTCACAATTTGCCAAATTACGCATCACTTATTTAAAATAAAACAAGATGCTTGTTTAAAAATAAGAAAGGCACATGTCGCCTCTAACTACTGGCTAAAAACAGATACTAACAGATGATTACAGAATCACTGCAAAAGCACTATTCACTGCGGTCATTTCCTCCGGAGGTGAAGTCCAAACTTGTGGTCCCTTGTGGTGGTTCTACAGCTTAAGATGGGGCTGTGGCTGGCAATATAAATATGAAACTAGATTTCCGGAATAATCAGTCATCTAATTGCACATCCAAATGTATTCTGTATTTTCACATTTAATTAATTAGGTCTTAATTGAAAAGCATTCTGCTCATAATGATTTGTTCTAATTTTCTTTTAAATCAAATTACCAAGGGAAAAATTTAGTTTGGAATTCATTTATAGAGGAGTTTTCATATGTATTGAAAAAAAGTAAAAATAATGAATTTTCAAACTGCTTCTTAAAAGGAAAAGTCTTTTAGTTCGTTTATAGGTGCAAAAGAAAACACTAAAGACAATGCAGATAAATAAATTGGATTTCATTTGAATGAGCATCTAACTTTGAAGATGGAGAAAATATTCCTTTTATTGTTGTGGATATGCCCATTATAATAGTGGTATAACTAGTCCTCCAGCTACAACTCAGATTCCTGGGTCAGTGCAAAAGGCCTTGTTTATTTAGAAGAGGCAATTCTCTGAGAAAGTGTCTCATTAGACTTGGATTCCAGGCGCACACAGTCTGGTCTACAAATTAAAACAGCCAATTAAATTCCCTTTATGAAAATTGTACCTCGTAGGGCACTTACACGTGCAATGAGGTCTTTATTTTCACACTTAATAGACTCCAGAAAACCAGAAAAGGTGGGTTTTGAATCTTTAGATATGCTACAGTTGATAAACCCTAAGATTCACATATTAACATTCGGGTAGGCTCTTGCATTTCCCATGATTTTAGCTTTGAAGCCATCCGTCAACTTAGTATTGCAGAAGAAATGTCAGGAAATGCAGAAAAAGAAAATGCTCCCAGTTAGGTTTTGGGGGCACATAACTGGAAAAAAGTCCGATCAGGTTTTTAAAATTAATGCCATATAATGTCGCACAAACTATGTCCCACACTGTGCTCAAAGAGGTCAGTTTGTTAATTCACTTGGGAGGCATAGTTCTGAAATTACTGACTTGTACATGTAATAGTTTAGCTTTAACTTAGGCATTACATTTAGCACCCATTATAGCTTCTCTTCCATATTGACCCTTGCCCTGAACAAGATGTCATATCATAAACCCAATTAAACATGGTACTTACTGTGGCTTAAATACCAAGACAGATTTAATGTATTGTCTAATTTCAATGTTTCTCTTCCTGCATCACTTGCCTATGACAGTAACATAAATGAACAGTCTGTGCCTGTGGATAGGCCAGAATTTAAATGGTAAAAATGTCATCCTAGCGACATGAAGACACACAGGGAAGAGACCACCCTGTGACTGGAGTAATGCATCTACAAGCCAAGGAACAGCAAGGATTGTCAGTAAACACCAGGAGCTAGAGGAGGGAAGGAAGATCTCTCCCCTAGAGCCATCAGAGAAAGTATGGACCTGTCAACATCTTAATTTTGAAATTCTAGCCTCCAGAACTGTGAGACAATAAATTTCTGTTGTAAGACACCCAGTTTTTGGTACTTTGTTATGGCAGCCCTAGGACACTAATATGGTTATCTAAGCTTAACAATCAATAAAATAAATTACAAAATACATCATTTTGATTACATAAAAAGAAGCTTGTACACGTGAAAGTAAAACACAAAACTTTAAAGCAAAAAAAAAAAAAAATAGGGGAAATTATTCTAACAAGTATGGTGAAGCATTTGTATCTGTTAACATAGCAAAAGTTTTTATAAATTGTTGAAGAAAAAAAATACAGAGGACCCCAAAGGATATGCATAGATAATTCATGAAAGATGAAATATGAAAGATAATGAAACATGGTAAAATATCCAATCTCATTAAAGAAGCAGAGAAATTAAAAATAAGGAAAGAATGAGTTCATTTACATTGTAACAACATTTTTTTCACTTAGTAAATTAAAACAAAAAGATTAAAGTAACTTATTGTTGGCAGGGATGCAACACTGGAACATTCAGGTAGGCAACATATATCAAGATTCAGTCCAAAACCAGGCAAAGACACTACAAAAAAAGAGAATTATAGGCCAATATCACTGATGAACATAGACGCCAAAATCCTCACCAAAATTTTAGCAAATAGAATCCAACAACACATAAAAAAGATTATACATCATGACCAAGTGGGGTTCATCCCAGGGACACAAGGCTGGTTCAACATATGCAAATCAATCAGTGTAATACATCACATCAACAAGAGAAAGGACAAAAACCACATGATCATCTCAATCGATGCAGAAAAAGCATTTGATAAAATTCAACACCCATTTATGATAAAAACTCTCGCCAAAGTGGGTATAGAGGGAACATATCTCAACATAATAAAAGCTATATATGACAAACCTACAGCCAGCATAGTACTCAACGGTGAAAAACTCAAAAGCTTCCCACTAAAATCTGGGACAAGACAAGGATGCCCACTATCACCACTCCTATTCAACATAGTCCTGGAAGTCCTAGCCACAGCAGTCAGGCAAGAGAAAGAAATAAAAGGGATCCAAATTGGAAAAGAAGAGGTAAAAGTGTCATTATATGCTGATGACATGTTACTATATATAGAAAACCCTAAAAGGTCCACACAAAAGCTATTAGAGCTGATTGAAGAATTCAGCAAGGTAGCAGGTTACAAAATCAACGTTCAAAAATCAGTTGCATTTCTTTACACTAACGATAAATCAACAGAATAAGAAAGTAAAGAAACAATGCCCTTTAAAATAGCACTCAAAGTAATAAAATATCTGGGAATAAATCTAACCAAGGAGGTGAAAGAATTATACACAGAAAACTATAAACCATTGATGAAGGAATTTAAAGAAGACTTTAAAAAATGGAAAGATATTCCATGCTCTTGGATTGGAAGAATTCAATATTGTTAAAATGGTCACACTGCCCAAGGCAATCTACAGATTTAATGCAATCCCTATCCAATTACCCAGGACATATTTCACAGAACTAGAACAAATCATAATAAAATTTATATGGAACCATCAAAGACCTAGAATTGCCAAAGCATTACTGAAGAGAAAGAAAGAGGCTGGAGGAATAACTCTCCCAGACTTCAGACAATACTATAGAGCTACAGTCATCAAGACAGCATGGTATTGGTACCAAAACAGACATATAGACCAATGGAACAGAATAGAGAGCCCAGAAATGAACCCACAAACTTTTGGTCAACTCATCTTTGACAAAGGAGGCAAGAATATACATTGGAATAAAGACAGTCTCTTCAGCAAATGGTGTTGGGAAAACTGGACAGCAGCATGTAAAACAATGAAGCTAGAACACTCCCTTACACCATATACAAAAATCAACTCAAAATGGATTAAAGACTTAAACATAAGACAAGATACAATAAACCTCCTAGAGGAAAACATAGGCAAAACATTATCTGACATACATCTCAAAAATTTTCTCCTAGAAGAAATAAAAGCAAGAATAAACACATGGGACCTAATGAAACTTACAAGCTTCTGCACAGCAAAGGAAACCAGAAGTAAAACAAGAAGAAAACCTACGGAATGGGAGAAAATTTTTGCAAGTGAAACCGACAAAGGCTTGATCTCCAGAATATATAAGCAGCTCATACGACTCAGTAAGAAAAAAATAAACAACCCAATCCAAAAATGGGCAGAAGACCTAAACAAGCAATTCTCCAAGGAAGACATACAAATGATCAAAAAGCACATGAAAAAATGTTCAGTATCACTAATTATCAGAGAAATGCAAATCAAAACTACAATGAGGTATCACCTCACACCAGTCAGAATGGCCGTCATTCAAAAATCCACAAATGACAAATGCTGGAGAGGCTGTGGAGAAAGGGGAACCCTCCTACACTGCTGGTGGGAATGCAGTTTGGTGCAGCCACTATGGAAAACAGTGTGGAGATTCCTCAAAAGACTAGGAATAGACTTACCATATGACCCAGGAATCCCACTCCTGGGCTTGTATCCAGAAGGAAATCGACTTCAGGATGACACCTGCACCCCAATGTTCATAGCAGCACTATTTACAATAGCCAAAACATGGAAACAGCCTAAATGTCCATCAACAGATGACTGGATAAAGAAGAGGTGGTATATTTATACAATGGAATACTACTCAGCCATAAAAACCGACAACATAATGCCATTTGCAGCAACATGGATGCTCCTGGAGAATGTCATTCTAAGTGAAGTAAGCCAGAAAGAGAAAGAAAAATACCATATGAGATCGCTCATATGTGGAATCTAAAAAACAAAAACAAAAACAAACAAACAAACAAAAACAAAGCGTAAATAAAGGACAGAAATAGACTCACAGACAGAGAATACAGACTTGTGGTTACCAGGGGGGTGGAGGGTGGGAAAGGATAGACTGGGATTTCAAAATTGTAGAATATATAGCACAGGGAAATATACACAAAATGTTATGATAACTCACAGAGAAAAAAATGTGACAATGAGTGTGTATGTCCATGAATAACTGAAAAATTGTGCTGAACACTGGAATTTGACACAACATTGTAAAATGATTATAAATCAATAAAAAATGTTAAAAAAAAAAGATTCAGTAATTTTACTATGCTAAGGCAGACAAATATTCATTACATTATGAGCTAGAATATTATGCAGCCATTACAAACCATATATATATATGGTTTAATATATATATATGTATTTTAATGGAGGTACTGGGGAATGAACTCAGGATCTCATGCATGCTAAGCATGTGCTCCAACACTGAGCTATACCCACCCCGTATTTATATTGCTGATAGTAATTTTGTCTATTTCTGGTAGTAGGAGTGGGGACATGGATGTCTGTCATGTTCTGCATTATATACTTTTAAATTTGGTATAAAAACTTTGTAAGTCATGAAACAATAAAACATTAAAATATTAAAAAAAATATTGCTGCCCTGAAGGTAAGACAGCAGGGGGTTTCTCACCCAAGGTGTCAGAGAGTTGGATATAATGTTAAATTAATACTCGAAATACATGAATTTTAGCCTCCTTGAAATAAGGCAGAATGGCTTCTGAAAGACAGTGTATCTCTTTCCAAATTGTTGAATTAAAATGCTTAGTCAATAAATAAAACAGTCAAATTTTCATCAATATTTGAGTTGCTTTTTCCAACGTGGTGCCTTTTCCTAATTAGAAGAGGCTTCTAGTTTAATTGTTTAAATAGTGAGATGTCAACACAGAACTGTTTCATTCTTGCCTCACAGTGGTCTCTGCCCATCCACTCTCTTCTCCAGCCCGGGCATACTCATCACGAGGTTGATGTGAATCATGTTAGATAATGATGATTGTCTACTCAATAACCACAATCCCTTCTTTCCTTAGTTTATAATACTCATACTTTGTGCATGTTGCAACAAGTTCACAGAACCTGGATTTCTCTCCCAATGGAGAAATCCATTGGGATGAACCGTGACTGGTCTAAGCCATGAATGCTGTAGTAGATTGCCTTGCTGGTTCATAATTATTTGTTCGCTCCCCACACTGGGCATGCTTCAGTGAGAGAAGAGAACACTTCTCATCTCATTGACTTTGGCTTGGCTGTGTGATTGCTTTACCCTATGAAATGTGGGTAGAAGTGAGAGTGTGCCTATTTTAAGCAGAACTTTTTAAAAAGCATCATGTATTTCTGCTTCTCCTCTTGCATTCCTGTCCTGAATTATGAAAATCATATGTCCCAGTTTCTGTGCTTCAACCTGGGTCCATAAATGAGGACTCATGAAACACACCTGAACCTCACCCACTGACGAACTGTTGTAACTGATCTACAGACTCATGAGCAAGCAACAACAAATATATGTTTCTTGACATGTTAGTGTGTTCCTTTAGCTGCATTATTGGAGTGAAAGCTGACTAATACAAATGTTGATATAATTCCCCCTTTTTTGCAATTCATTTAGAGATAAGTATTTGACCCTGTTCTAACTAATCAGATGTATTAGAAAGTATGCTGTGGGAGGGAGCTTATGAGAAAGATTTTGACCTCTGATGAAAACAAAAGCAACGGAAAAAAGGAAACAAAAAATTGGCTTTATTGCTTAAAAATATAATTATTGGAGTTGTAGTAGTGATTTTTTTAACTATGAAGAACTACATAGTATGAAAAGTAAACATGCTAAGGATAGCTGAGCAGAAAGCTAGAGAAAAGCTGAGTATTTGATAAGATTGTTGAACTGCTGCAGAAAACATGGTAGCTGCCATTTCCAGAGGCCTTGTTATGTAGAAAAATGGAATAATTTGACTTCTTAAACCACTATTAGTAACTCTTCTGTTATTTGCAGCCAAATCACCAAACACATACTATATGATTAAAGCAATATGCCAAGAAACGCAGACCATGTACACACAGAAAATTTTAATTAAAGCAACACAGTATATAAATTGCACTATTTTTCATTTAGAAGTGCAAAAGGACATTCCTATACATTATAGCATCTATATATTGTAAGACCAACACCTGTCTCATTTTTTAAGAATAGCTGCCTAGTATTCTATGCATGAGTAAACTATACCTTTGTATTGAATTAGTAATCTAGATTAACCTCAGTGAGCTATTATCCCAAAATAAATTTTAAAATATAAAAAAGTATGAAATAATTAAAGTTAAATAACATGGAAATTAAATCCATAAATTATACACACACCTAAAGGAGTCATCAATATCTGAAGAAGGCTTCATTATCTGGCATTGTGTATAGCCCTCCACTACAGATGCCTTCCTCACCCTGCTTGGACTCTGAAATCCTACACTGAACTTCCTCTTCCACAGGGACACCGTTTTTATTCCCCCTTCTCTTTCTGAAGTTCCACTCTGCGTCACTGTTCTGTGTGGGGCTCTTACACTAGCCCCTTGGACTCTGACACTAAATGTTGGAAAATACTTCTGTATGGATGGTCTCATCACCCTATTTGGATTCTAATACCCCATATGGGGTCACCAGCATGCACTGAAGCCTTTACCTACCTCTGGTTTCAACTCACACGAGGCATTCTTCTTATGTAGACACTATGCATTCCTTACTCTGTCCCACCCAATGATTTTAGGACTGAATTGTGCAATAAGGGAAGAATGAAAAAAGGGAAGGGAAAGAAAAAGGACAGAGAAGGCACTGGGAAGGGGAAAAGGAAGAGAAAAAGCTCATTTGGCTTTAATTTGCAATTTCCTGATTACTTATTAGGTTAAACACATATCCTGAGTTTATAGACCATTTGGTATCTGATTCAATTTAGTGCCTGTTGAAAGTCTTTTGCCCAGTTTTCTAACAGATTGTTAAATTTTTTTATTGATTTCTAGGAATTCATACACACACACACACACACACACACACACGAGTACTGTTTATTTTCCACTTAACTGAGATATAATTGATGTACAACAAACTGCACATATTACAATACACAACTGTATATACCCTTGTGAAATCATCATAATCATGATGGTGAACATACCCATCAACTTCCTTTGTAATCCTGCTCTTTCTTCTGCCCTTCTCCACTGCTTCTTCCATCTCCAGGCAACCATTGATCTGCTTTCTGTCACTAAAGGTCGGTTTGCATTTTCTAGAATTTCGAGCACATGGAATTATACAAGTATGTATTTATTTTTGTCTGGCTTCTTTCACTCATAATTATTTTGAGATTCTTTCATGGTGTTTCATATAGCAATAGTTCATTCCCTTCTTTTTTTGATGCTGAATGGTGTTCCATTGCATGGGTACACTACTGTTTGTTCATCCATTTACTTGTTATTTTTTTTAAATTGAAGTATAGCAGATTTACAATATTGTGCTAGTTTCAGGTGTATTGTAAAGTGATTCAGTTATATATTTCTTCAGATTATCTTCCATTGTAGGTTATTACAAGATATTAAATACAGTTCCCTATACTATGCATTAAATCCTTGATACTTACCTATTTTATGTATACTAGTTTGTATCTGTTAATCCCTTTCTCCTAACTTATCCCTACCCACCTCCTTTTCCCTTTTGGTAATCGTAAGTCTGTTTTTTATGTCTGTGAGTCTGTTTCTGTTTTGTATATAGATTCATTTGTATTATTTTTTGATTCCACATATAAGGGATATAATATTTGCCTTTGTTTCACTTAGTATGATAATCTCCAGGTCCATTCATGTTGGGACAAATGGCAATATTTCATTCCTTTTATGGCTGAGTAATATTCCATTGTATATGTATATAACACATCTTCTTAAGCCAATTGTCTATTTAAGGGCACTTGGGTTATTTCCATGTCTTGGCTATTATAAATAGTGTTACTAGGAACATTGGGGTGCATGTACATTTTTAAATTAGAGTTTCATCTTTTCTAGATATATGCCCAGGAGTAGGATTGATGGATCATATGGCATCTCTATTTGTAGTTTTTTAAGAAGCCTTCATAATGTTTTCCACAGTGGCTGCACCAATTTACATTCCCACCAACAGAGAAGGAGGGTTCTCTTTTCTCCACATCCTTTCTGGCATTTGTTTTCTGCATACTTGTTGATGATGGCCATTCTGACTAGTGTGAGATAATACCTCATTTTGGTTTCTATTTGCATTTCTCTAACAATTAGTGATGCTGAGTGTCTTTTTATTGGTCATCTGTATGTCTTCTTTGGAGAAATGTCTATCCAGTTTTTCTACCCATTTTTTGATTGAGCTTTTCTGTTGTTGCTGTTATTGACTTGTACGAGCTGTTTGTATATTTTGGATATTAGCCCCTTGTGAGTTGCATCATTTGTAAATACTTTCTCCCTTTCCATAGTTTGTCTTTTCCTTTGTTGCTAATTTCTTTGCTGTGCAAAAGCTTTTAAGTTTGATTACTTCCCTTTGTTTATTTTTGCTTTTGTTTCTCTTGCCTTGGGAGACTGATCTAACAAAATATTGCTACGATTTATAACCAAGAACACTCTCTTCTAGGAGTTTTATGGTGCCATGCCTTATATTTAAGACTTTAAACCATTTTGAATTTATTTTTGTATATGGTTTGAGATGTTCTAATCTCACTAATTCACATGCAGCTGTCCAGCTTTCCAAACAGCACTTGTTGAAGAGTTGTCTTTTCTCCTTTGTATATTCTTGCCTCCTTTGTCATAGATAAATTGACTGTAGGTGTGTGGGTTTATTTCAGGGTTCTCTATTCTGTTCCATTGATCTATATGTCTGTTTTTCTGCCAATACCACTTTGTTTTGATTTCTGTAGCTCTGTAATACAGTCTGAAGCCTGGAAGGGATATGCCTCCAGTCTTGTTCTTTTACCTCAGGATTGCTTTGCAATTCTGGGTCTTTTGTGATTACATATAGATTTTAGGATTATTTGTTCTAGTTCTGTGAAAAGTGTCCTGAGCATTTTGACAGGGATCACATTAAATGTCTATATTGCTTTGAGTAATATGGCCATTTTAACAATAGTAATTCTTCTAATACAAAAGCATGGGCAATCTTTCTATTTCTTTGAATCGTCTTCAATTTCCTTTATCAATGTTGTATAGTTTTCAGCATATAGGTCTTTCACCTCCTTGGTTAAGTTTATTCCTAGGTAGTTTTTTTCTTTTTTTGACACAATTTTAAATGGGATTTTTTTTCTTTGTTTCTAATATTTCATTGTTAGTATAAAGAAATGTGACAGATTTCTGTATGTTAATCTTGTACCCTGCTATGTTGCTGAATTCATGTATTAATTTTCATAGTTTTTGGGTGGAGTCTTTAGGGTTCTCTAGATAGATGATCATGTCTTCTGCAAACAATGACAGTTTTACCTCTTCTCTTCCAATCTGGCTACCTTTTCTTATTTTTCTTATCTGATTGCTGTGGCTAGGACTGCCAATACTATGTTGAATAGAAGTAATGAGAGTGGGCATCCTTGTCTTGTTCCTGAATTTAGTGGGAAGGCTTTCAGCTTTTCAATGCTGAGTATTATGTTGGCTCTGGGTTTGTCATAAATGGGTTTTATTATGTTAAGATATGTTCCCTCTATACCCACTTTGGTGAGAGTTTTTAATCATGAATGGATATTGAATTCTGTCAAATGTTTTTTTCTGCTGTTTGAAGAAATTGTTTACGTATTCTAGACATGAGACATTTACAGTTCTGTGTATTGCATACATCTTCTCTCAATCTGTGGCTTGACTCTTCAGGCACCTAATCATATATGTTTTTACAAAGCAGCTCTTACCTTTAATGCAGTCCAAATTATATCTTTGTCAGTGCTTTTCTTTGTTGTTTTCAGAAATCTTATTTATATCAAAATCATAAGGATATTCTCACATATTACATTCTAAAATATTGTTTCATTTTCATATTTAGATCTAGAATTCACCTCAAATTAATTGCTGTGTAAAATGTGAGATGGCAGTCAATGTTCTTTTTTTCACTCCACATAAAATACCTTCATATTCCCACTGCTCTCCAGAGCCATCTTTGTCATAATCGACGTATGCACATATGTGTTGATCTCTTTCTGTCTGTTTCATTCTATTCCTTTGGTCCTTTTTTCCTGTTGTCCAATACCACCCTATCTTTATCCCTAGAACTTTTTGTAGGGGGAGGATGGGTTAAACTTTAATTCTGAACTAAATCTAGGCTTATAGAAAAGTTGTAAAATTTTCCATATACCCCAGAGTTTCTTATGCCCCAAACCAAGCTTTCCTGAATGTTTTTATCTACATAACCATAGTACAATCATCAGAACTAGGAAACTAGCATTGGTAGAATACTATTAACTTAAGCTGCAGACCTTATTCAAATTTCATCTGTTTTTCCACTAACATCCCTTCCATGTTCCAGGATTCTACTGAGGATTTAACCTTGCATTTAGTTGTCATGTCTCCTCAGTCACCTCTAATCTATAACAGTCCCTTTACCTTTTAGAATCTTGCCACCTTTGAAGAGTATTGGTTAGTTATTTTGTAGGTGGTCCCTCAATTTGGGTTTGTCTGATGTTTCCTCATGATTGTTACTGAAGATACACATTTTGGACAAGAATAATCAGAAGTGATGTTCCTTTCTCAGTACATCATTGCAGGTGTCATGTGATAATGGTGACATATCTTGTTACTGATGGTGTTTACCTTTATCACTTGGCTAAGGTTGTGTCTGCTAGATTTCTCCACTCTTTAAAGGTACTATCTTTCCTATTGTAGCTAATAAATATCTTGAGATATTTTGAGATAGTGCAAATGTCTTTTCACCCCAAACTTTTGCCCATTAATTTGAGCATCTGTTGGTGGACCTTGCCACTATGACTACAATCGTAGGAACAGACTAATGGGGATTATTCATCTTCCTCTTTCTGTCTACATTTATTATTTAGAATTCTTCTTAAGCAAGAGCTGTCTTATCCCTGCATTTATTTATTTATTCAATTATTTATATGGGTGTACACTCCCAGATATTTATTCTATTCTATGGAACAAAATCCAATAATGTCATTATTTTATTTCTCAAACAGGTTGAGCTTTGGCCATTAGGAGCCCCTTTAAGATGTCCACTGTGTTCTTTCAACAAGCACCCATCTTTTTCCTTTATTTTTTATTTAGTTATTATTAGCACTTCCTTATTTCCTGAGGCCACAAGATATTCTGAGCTCACCTTGTGTTTTCCCTACCAGTCCAGGAAGGCCATTTTCCAAATATGCACTGACACCTTTTATTGAAAAAGTGTTTAGATACCAAGGTCTAGTGCTTGATGTTCTCCTGGAGTGTCACCTGTTGTTTTATGCCCTCTCAGTGGACAAAGCTGGGAATATATGTGTATATACTTCCCAGTGCATACTGTCAGGCTTAAATGATGAAACTGCCTTTGAAGAGGAGCTGGCTATCTCCTCACACTCCCCTCCTTAGAGTGCATCTTTAAAATCTCAATAGGCCCAATAAGAGATCTTTTGAGCTCTTTGGTCTTACAATGCAAGTTTGGGGACCTTCTCATCCTTGGAACTATACATATATGCTTCCAAAATTAACTCAGAAGACTTCACAAAGAGACTGTTATCAGGATGTAGCCTTTTGTCTCTTGAGCAGATAAGTTATTCTTGCTTCTACTTTGCTAAATAAATTATGTGAAAATCTGTCCAGACTTTTTAGTCACTTCTTTTGCTAACTTACATTCATGTAAATCTGATACTGCTTACTTACTTACAAACTGTTCTCTCTTCTACGTCGCTTCAGGGGTCTTTTGCTGGCAGGGCTGTTTTATTCCCCACCCCTCCCCACACACACTTGTGTTTCTGAATCTTTGATTTAAAGAGAGGGATGGCTTTGGATACTTACACATTGGTAGAAAGGAGAAGAATGCAGAAGAAAACGGATTTACAGATTTGGGGGCAAAAAAAAAATCGGGGGAATTTTCCATTTGAAGCACCAGTTATCTCCAGAAAGTGAAAGATAAGTCATTTGTTTAAAGTATCCATGGAACTGGAAGGAGTAAAGATTTGTAACATTTAAACAGTTATTGCAAATAATGGGAAATAGAGTCAATTAAAAACCAGAGCACGCACAGCTGCTGAGTAGTTTTTGGATAAGTTCACATTGATAACTAGCCATAACTTATTCTTGCATAACCACTCACTCCAAAGCAGCCTCTGCTCTGGGGCTTGCCAGCTCTCTTCTGTACAGCTTGGTCAATGGTTCATTACTCTGGCCGCACATTAGAGTCACCAGGCACCTTTTACGAAATACTGATGGCTAGGCCCCACCCCCAGAGATTCGGTTGTAATTGTTCTGGAGTATGACATCAGCATCCAGATTTTAAAACCTCCCTAAGTGATTCTAAAGTGCTCTGAAGGTTGAGAAACACAGACCCACACATAATGCTCATTCCCCTCACTGTTCTCCATGAAAAGCTGCCCAGGCAAGGCGTTCGTGAAGTTTAGAAGAATTCACTGAAATTTGGAAATTGGGAGTTGGATAGGCAATCACATTTAATCAAATCAAATTCAATTCCAAGTTTTAAAAATTTCCTGTGGCCACGCCAAGAGCAGGAAACATTCACCGGGCCTTCAGCCCACGTCTCCAACCTCAAACCATTTCATGAACTCTACTTTCCCCCTTGACCCAAATCTCTTCTCATCCACTCCTTTCTAGTCTCCCTGACTCTAGGAATTAAAACTTCTCATTCTATTATGGCTGTGATTTGGCTCCCAGTAACAACCTAGTGTCCCCTCACTTTCCTCCAGCTTGGACTACATCTATTCACCACCTTTGAGAGTTTTCAAGAGGCAACATTCTTGCATATTAACTGATGTGCAGAATCAGGACAAAAAGTTGATATGACTTACATGGCTTCTAGGGCCCAGACGCTTCTAAAGAATACATAGCAGATACAGACTTGCAGGATAAGATAATTATTCTTTTTTCATTCACTCAATAGATAGTAACAGCCTGCCATACATCAGGCCCAAGAAGGAAAATAAGACAGAAGTTACAAAGTAGTGTAATAGGTACATTGGTTTGGTGTACGTAGGAAGTATACAGTAGAAACATCAAAATGAACTGGAGGATGGGAGGAGACAGATGAGGGGGCACTGCAGGCAGCATAGAACCCAGGGCTCCAAGCTGGCTTCCTGAGTCCAGGTTTATACAAGTGTAGAATTAGGTCACCGCCATGGGATGTGGGTGACGGTAGCCTAATCACCCTTTTCACAGATTAGGAAACAGAAGTCTAGCAGTCTGGGAGTTGGAATGAACTGTAGGAGGTCTCATAGCCCGTCAGTGGCAGTGCCAGGATTAAATTAGACTCTGGGCTACCAGCCCAGGGATATTCTTCCAACAAGTGAGTTTCTAAGATCCCAGGAGAACTCCTATAGGAAAGGGTCAGGCAGCAAGAGCTGTTGGCGGCCACTGAGGCCTGAACCTGTGTGGTATATCCCAGGCATACGGCACGGCTTCGGAAGATTACAGGAGAATAAAGAAGAGCAAGTATGACTAGAAAAAGATGACTCTGGGACACTGTATCTGAAATAAGTGGAGACGTATTTGGGGGGCATAGCAGCAATGAATACACATCTACTATCTGAGGACGAAACAAATTCACAGCAGGTTTTAAAAATTAAATCCAGTTCGTAAGGAGTCAAAGGAGGGAGGGTAGATCATTTCCCAACTCGTGTTTACAGTTGCTTAAAAACTGACCAAGTCAGGCAAAACCATCATCTAATGGGGCTGTCCTAGTGCTAGTCTTTCTTTTCCTTTTTACTGACCTACCACAAAGGGCTAACATGGAGAAATTGCCTCCAGTTAGTTTTACATGCCCCAGTTTCCGCATTTGTCGTTATAACTCGGGAAACTTCCTTGCTTGGACAAAGATGAAGCAACATTAAAACAAAACTTCTCCCCAGTGTCCACTAGTTCATCCAGTAAGCAATTTCTTCACTACACACCAGAGGTCAGTATTGGCTCATTAATTTACACGAGCTATTAATTTTTATTTTCCCAGTTAGTAAAAATGAGAAACAAAATATGGAGGATCATTGTTATATTGGAACAGTGGTATTTTTTAAAATATCTTAAGCAAGGATTACATCTGGGTGGATAAGCATAGACCATGAATGACTTAACAAAAAGAAGGAAAAAGAAAAACGTGGTAGGGGGAAGGCCATGCAATGAAAGTGGCCTTTGTTCTTTAGGAAAACATTCATAACTCATTCAAGGCACATTAATTGAGCACCCTTCACGTGATAGCTACCCTTATGTGTGAGGAATGTTCATGACCAGCAATAGTAACTTACATGCTGAAAAGGGGTATTAGAAAGGTAAGTACAGTGTTCAGAGCTCAGGAGGTAAGAATCTTATTTAACTCAGTACACCTACAAAAGTGTATCAATTTTAGATGCAAAAGTTACAGATAATTTGGACAAATAAGACAGGGGTCCAGCGGTATAATAATGACTGTGGTACCGAGAGAAGTTAAAAGATTCAATGCAAAGAAGAAAAGACCAAAGACAGATCTGACAGCGATCTACACATGTATTAAAGGCTTTCCACAGGAAGAGGAAATAGATTTGTGTTGCGTTGCTTCAGTCAGCAAGGGGTAGGATTATAGAGATAGGGACTGCGACCTCAAATGAGAGAGTTTTCTAAACACTACAGCTGTTTCCACATTTTTGTCCAGAGTGTCATAGAAACAGTGCCAGAATGCTGGATTAGGACAAACTAGATGCCAAAATCTTTACATTTTCTAAGGTTATGCGACTATATGATTGTGATACCAAAGAGGAAACATTCGTGTGGATTCCACAAATTCCAAGCCTCCTTCCAGGCATACATATTTTAGGTGCCACCTGCTTTAAAAAGCCTCCCCAAATCCTCTAGAACAGAGGGTGCTCACTATAAGTGCCTCCAATATTTTAACCATATATTGCCTTCTGTCATCTTTTGAAACATGTTGTACATTTTTATATTATTCAGCTTTGTGTTTCTATGTCCTACCTACAAAATTGACTCTTCTTTCAGGAATGCATGTTATTTTATCCTCTATGATACTTAGTACAATACAATGGAGTTAGTAGATACTCAGATAATATTTGTGGAGTGAATAGATTTTTTTTATCTACAAGGTAACAAATAAAAACATCCACTTTCCTGCCTCCCTGTGTTGTTTCAAGGCTCAAATGAGATAAATGTGTCTGAAAGCACTTTGAAAAGGATAAAGAGTTATGCAAAAGTAAGGCATTATTTCAGAGGGAGTTCTCTCAGTTATAACCTTCCATGGCAGCTTAAATATATTAGGAACTAAGGAACATTTTGAAAAACTTAATCTGAAAAGGAACTTGTCCCTTCTGGGTGCAAATTATAAGACTCCTGGAAAAAAATGTTTGTGCATATTTTTTGTTTGTTTCTAAGTAGCATAAGGAGCTATGGTCTTTCAGGGAAAATGTTGCTCTGATAGAAGTAATTCACAATGAAGAAAACTGCCCTTGTGTACTTTTGGGAAGGAATTGCAAACAAATGAGCTACTTTGTCTTCTCAAGCAAAGGGACTTACTGGGCTTGGGTGGCAGCTGTTCAAGTCCATCTGGTCAAGAATTCACTAAGATCATAATGTGAAAGGAGCTCCAATGCAGACTCACACGACAGCCTGCAAATGTTCCTTTGGAGACAGAATGGTTTCTCAGGCCAATAATCTGCATTTTTAAAAGTCCCTAAATATGAGTTCCTGGAATAATTCATAACAGCTTTAAGGAACTATTATGATACACTGGGAAAGTCACCCAACTGCCCGACGTACTTGGTCTGTTGGCCTGTGAGCATTTGTTTAGAGTTGGCCTTGATCGTACCACAATTTCATAAACAGACCTTTTATTTTTTTTAAGAACTTTTCCAGACAAAATATTGTAAGCAAATAAAAGACACGGTTGAATTTTCTAAACCTCTTACTAACTTTGAGATGATATTTTAAAACTTAAGACATGCATGCTCGTAAATAAGGAGGGAAGGCAAAACATAATTAACTAAAAGTTCATAAAAGCATCTCAGGAACTATACAAGTGAGAAAGAGGGAAATGATAGAAGTATAATCTATAATCTACCCCAATAGTATATTATATTTAACTAACTCCTTAAAATATGGCCTAGCATTTTAACATGCTTTTTCTTATTAGGTTATGGGAAGAACGCTGTGAGGCAGAAGGTGAATGTTTTATAGGTGAGTACGCTGATGTAACTGACTTTGTATTTTCACGGTGGAAGTAAGCACCTTGGCTTGTCCTTTGTGTCTGGGGCCATTGCTTCAGTCCTGTTTGCTGCAAGTCTGCAGAGTACCTGACACCCTCTCCTCACTTTGACCTTCTTACCTTCTCTAAGCCAAACACCTGTCTCCTCTCTTCAAAATCCTCATGAAACTCCAGGGACTTTGGTAGATAGAGAAGTTATTTCTAGGTTTGTTTCAGAATTATTCTCCAGTGGGCTTGGGCTGGTTTAGATTTGGGGCAGAGGAGCAAAACGTCATGGGAAGCGCAGATTAGTTCTAGAGCGTGGGTCAGAGGCACCAGGGCAATCTCACATTTCCCTAGGATGTCCTTAGCGATCCCTGACATAGCCATCTCAAGCCCGGGCATCATTTCATCAGCCAAAAGTCGTGGCCAGTCTTAACAACTCAGAGTAAAGAATGTTTTAGGTGTCCTTGGGGAGTCACAGTTCACTCAGGGAGGTCCAGGGATTGCTCAGTTGTCTCTTCAGTAAGTTAGGAGGTAGTAGAGACATTCTGGTGGGCATTTCCACTGGAAACACAAACGCTGCCTCCTGCTACTCAGGGTTAATGCTGACTTTTGAAAGATACAGCAGGTTTATCACCAGGGCCTCCTTCCACCTGTTCCAACAAGCACTGCAATCAGATGGGGAAACTTTCATCCCTTCAGGATATCCAGCTCCAGCTAACCCGGAACGGTGAAATGAAACAGGCCGACGCTTGATTCGGAGGTTTGGGGGGGAAAAGCAGATCTGGCAACAAAGTGACTGAATTTACAATTCCCCATCCTGCAGTCATCATAGTAGATCACCTGCGGACTGAGCGAGCAGGAGTCAGGTTTGGAGATTACCTACCAGACAGGCCTCCTGATGACTTCCTCGGGCCAGAACACATGTAACATCTGTCTCTGGGAGGTGAAAAGTCTGGGCACTCCAGGCCAGGGCGAATGTCTAGGTTTGACTCACAGTTCTCAGAAGGGAACCTCTGGCTCCAGCCCCAGCATGTGAACAAAATACCTGGCAAACCATAGGTTTTGAGCAAACATTAATAGAATGTGTATTCATGGGGGATAATTGTCTGACCTATGATATCTTGGTGAGAAAGGTTCTTAGAACTTACTGTTAAAACGTATTTCAATTGTTTGCTTATGTACTCTGTCATTCAGAATGAATTCTTCAAAACAAAACTGTTCATGTCCATCTGCCCAATGGCAGTACAGTTACAGCATCGGATAAGCCCTCAGTGGTTTCAGAATGAACAAACCAGGTACATTTAATTACTTACTGTCATATAGCTCAGGTGGCAAAGGGCCAAAATTTGGGGGAAAAAACTCAATTACTAACTTGGATCTGGGCGAATGGGTCCCATAATGTAAACAGAGACCAAAGCAGCATGTCCCACAGAATACAGTGACAACAAGTAATACTCTTGGTAAGTAGATTATCAGCAAAGGGTTACAAATGGAATGTTGGCTTATCCAAACAGATGAGTGGCTTATAAGGCAATTCATTCTCACAGGAAGTACAAGCACATGGGAATGAGGGATATCTGTCATGACAGATAAGAGTCCAAGCCAATGGTTTAGAATCCAGGACTGCATTACCCCTTCCTGAGATGGGTGATGGCAGATAACAAAAGAGAAGCTCATGAACAGCGATCAAGTTGAAGCTTAGTCATCAAACTTAGATGTCTAGAGAACAGGCAAATAAGACTTAGGGTCAGACTGAGGTCCATTTAGCAAAATTAAGATACGACACTGGAGCAGAGGCAAAGGAAACAAGATCAAACCGCAGCTCCCAGATGTGCAGCCATGTAAGTCACCCCAGCAACATTTCAGGAGCCATGCTGAAAGTCAAGCCGGGGATAAAACTGCAGGAGGGCTTTACGTGGCCACAGCTCAGGAAAGATGAGACTTACAGAGACTAGAAACCAGGTCTGAGCCAACATTTGCAACGGTGGATTCAATTTGGGATGTTCATTCTAACAAACACCAATTCAATTTCCTGACATTTTCCAGGATGTTTACAAAACCTAATTTCCTTGGAAATGATTTTTAAACATTAATTACAGAAACTTATTTCACTGTGCACACTTTAGCAAAAGGTGTAATAATTTATAAAAAGTTGGAGCTTTCTCTATTAGAGAAAGCAGGAGAAAAAGTCTTCACAGCTACTCCTTACATATGTATTCTTAAAATAATTACTTAACATATTTATATGTACATCTTTAGTTTAATATCTTACCTAATTGTCCAACAAACTAATCCAATGTTGTCGGCGATGCATTAAATGAACAAAAGATAAGCTGGGTGATAGACAATGCAGAGAGCCTAGTGGCCCATGAAATCACTGGATTTGCAAAGTGATTTTCTTTTCAGCGCTGTGCTCTATCTAAGAACAAAATCTGTTGGCAAAGCACTTTAGTGGCAACCAATGGATTAGAATATAGAGACATCAGGAATGCCACACGGGGTCAAACTAATGGTCCATTCAGGCCAGCTTATTACAGAGGCAACATGAGATGCCAAGGCTGTCTGTGTCTGATGTGCTTTATAATGATGGAAGTATTTAATGTATCTTCCTAAAATCTCTTAATGAACCAACATGTAACTCTAATCTACCATTTTATACAAATGCCTGAATTTTATTTGTATTTCTATTTTTCTCCTTTATGCTGTAACATTCCCCCTTTTTTACTTTCAGATTTCTAGACATTTCCAAAATTTCCTGAAACTTCAAATTCTTACTGGTATTTCAAACTGTCCCCATCCCACTTTGTTCAGCAGCAGTCGTCCTCAATGTGTGGTCCTAGCACAGCAGAATCAGTTGGAAAATTATTAGAAATGAAAATGCTCAGGTCCTACCCTGGACCTACTGCATCAGAAAATCTGAGGCGGGCCCAGCAACCTGTATTTTCACAAGTCCTCCAGGTGATTCTGAGGTATGCTCAAGACTGGGAACTACTGCTTTACAGTAAGTTTATCCATTCATCCTCTGCCAAAACCCTATCATTGCATTTACTTTGTTTAGTTATCTTAGTAACTTTTGACCCATCTGATGTCTCAATTGACAACAAAAACATTCAGAATTTGAAACACTGAAATACAAAATAGGAGTGAAGGAGGAGACAATATTGGTAGCAAAATCAACAAATATAAAGAGGTTGGAGTCAGTACGTTCAGGGTCAGGCTTTATACCTCAAAAACACAATGAGCACTACATTTAAAAAGCACAGTCACAAAACTGTGATGATCCTTACTAACATAGAGAAGAACGAACTCACATTCATTGTATCCGAATTCCTCTATTCAAAGAATAAATCATTAAGGCACTTTGGAGACATTTTCATGAAAATGAAAAAAAAAATGTTTTTCAAAAATAACAAAGCAAACTGAGATATATATAAAATATTTATTTATTTGAGCGTCTGAAGACGCTAGAAATGTGTGTCCTTATATTACTCTATTTGTCCTCTTTGAAACATAATGTCCATTAGTTTAAAAAAATATTTTTTATTGTGATAAAATACATGTAACATAAAATTTACCATCTTCACCATTTTTAAGTGCACTATTCAGTGGTATTAAACATATTGATAATGTTGTACAACCATCACTGCCATCCATATCCATGAATTTTCACCTCATAAAACAGAAACTCTATATTCATTAAACAATAACTTCACAGCCCCCAAAGTCCAGGCTTTGGCAGCCATCACTCAACTTTCTGTGTTTATGATTTTGACTACTCTAAGTAGAATCACATAGCATTTGTCTTTTTGTGAGTAGCTTTTTCACTTAACACAATGTTCTTAATGTTCATCCATTGCATAGCATATTGAAGACTTACCCTCCTTTTAAAAGCTGAATGATATTCCATTAATTTCACTCAGCATTGTTTTATAGTTTTCATTGTACAAGTCTTTCACTTCCTTGATTAAATTGATTCCTAAGCATTTTATTCTTTTTGATGCTATCATAACTGAAATTGTATTTATAATTTCTTTTTCAGATTGTTCATTGTTAGTATATAGAAATGCAACTGATTTCTGTGTGTTGACTGTTTTATTGAATTCATTTATTAGCTTTAACAGGTTTGGGGGGAATTTTTAAGAATTTTTATATTTATATAAGATTATATTATCTACAAATAGATAATTTTACTTCTTACTTTCCAAGTTGGATGCCTTTTATTTCTTTTTCATGCCTAACTGCTCTGGCTAGAACTTCCAGTACTATAAGTGGTCACCCTAACCTTGTTCCTCTTCTTATAGGAAAAGCTTTCTTTCAGTCTTTCACCATTGGGTATGATGTTCACTATGACTTTTCCATATATGGCTTTTATTATGTTGAGGTAATCCTTCTAATCCTAGTTTACTAGTGTTTTTATCATGAAAGGGTGTTGAGTTTTGTTAAATGCTTTCTCTGCATCAATTGAGATGATCATGTGGTGTTTTCCTTTATTCTGTTAATGTGGTGTATTACATTGATTGATATTCATATGTTGAACAATCCTTGTATTCAGGGATAATCCCACTTGGTCACCATGTATATTCTTTTTAAAATGCTGCTGAATTTAGTTGCCAGTATTTTGTTTGCTAGTATTTTGTTGAGGATTTTTGCATCAGTGTTCATAAAAGGGTACTGATCTATAGTTTTCCTTTCTTGTAGTGTCTTTGTCTGGCTTTGGTGTCCCAGGGTAATACTTGCCTCCTAGAATGAGTTAGGAATTACTTCCTTCTATTCAATTTTTGGGAAAGGCTGAGAAGATTTGGTATTAGTTCTTTTCTAACTGTCTGGTAGAATTTATCAGCAAAGCCACTAAGTACAGGGCTTTTCCTCATTGGTAGGTTTTTGATTACTGATTCAATCTCCTTACTAGTTTTAGGTCTATTCAGATTTTCTATTCCTTCATGATTTAGTCCTTGTAGATTTTATATTTCTAGGAATTTGCCCATTGCATCTAGGTTATCCAATTTGTTGGTGTACAATTGCTCATAGTACTCTCATAATCCTTTTTATTTCTTTAGAATTGGTAGTAATGTCCCCACTTTCAGTCCTGATTTTAGTAATTTGAGTCTTCTCTATTTCTTAGTCCATTTAGCTAAAGATTTGTCAATTTTGTTGATTGCTTCAAAGAACCAACTTTTTGTATAATTGATTTTCTCTATTGTTTTGCTCCTCTCTATTTCACTTGTCTCTGCTCTAAACTTAATTATTTCATTCTTTCTGCAAGCTTTGTGATTAGTTTATGCTTATTTTTATAATTCTTTGAGTTGTAAATGTAGGTTGTTGATTTCAGATCTTTTTTTTTAATGTAAGCATTTATTACTATTAATTTTCCCTTTAGCTCTACTTTTGTTGCATCTTATAAGTTTTGGTATATTGTATTTTCATTGTATGTAAGTATATTATATGATATTCCTTGTGATTTCTTCTTTGATCTATTGGTTAAGAGTGTGTTATTTAATTTCTACAATTTTGTGAAAATTCCAGGTTTTCTTCTATTTTAACTTTTAAAAAAATTTCTAACTTTATCTCATTGTGGTTATCATACTTTGTGTGATATCAATCTTTTAAAATCTATTGAAACATAATTTGTGGCCTAACATATAGTCTATCCTGGAATATGTCCCATGTGCACTTGAAAAGAATGAGTATCCTGTATATGTCTGTTACGCCTAGTTGATTTATTGTGTTAAATCCTCTGTTTCCTTACTTAAATTCTTTCTGGCTGTTCTACCTGATATTGCGAGTGGGGTAGTGAAGTGTCCATTATTATGAGTGGAGTATTATTATAGAACTATCTATTACTCCTTTCAATTCTCCTTTCAAGTCAGCTTTTACTTTATATATTTTGGTGGCCTGTCAGTGCATAAATTTTTATAATTGCATAAAATTTTTATAATTGTATAAAATTCTCATTGTATTGAATCTTTTATTAATATGTAATGTGCTTCTTTGTCTCATAATCTTTTTGGACTTGAAGTTTATTTTGTCTGATGCTAGCATAGTCACCCCGTCTCTTCTACTGTTTGCATGGAATAGCTTTTTCTACTCTTTCACTTTCAATCTGTTTATGTCTTTGGATCTAAAATGAGTCTTTTGTAAACAGTATATAGTTGGATCATGTACTTTTATCCATTCTGCCAATCTCTACCTTTTGATTGGAGGATTTAATTCATTTACATTTAGGCTATTTAACTGATAAGGAGGGACTCATTTTTGGTATTTTGTTATGTGTTTTCTGTATGCCTTATAGCTTTTAATCCCTCATTTCCTGCCTTACTTTCTTCTTTAACGTTTAGTTGATTTTTATAGTGATATTTTAAAGTTCCTTTCTCTTTAAATCCCTCTAGTAAATTTTTCATTTCAGTCATTATACTTTTCATTTCCAGAGTTTCTTTTTGGTTTATTTTTAGATTTTCTCTTTACTGATATTTCCATTTTGCTCATATATCATGTTTTTGTTTTTGTATTGTATTGTTTTTACTTTCTCCACATCTTCCTTTAATTCTTAGAGTATTTTAAAGGCAGTTATTTAAAAATCTTTGTCTAGTATATCTGTCATCAGGTCTTTCTCAGGGACAGTTTGTTTGTTTGTTTGTTTTTCATTGAAAGGGCCATATTTTCCTGTTTCTTTGCATGACTTGTGATTTTTTTTGAAAACTGACCATTTGAATCTAACAACATGGTAACTGGAAATCAGATTCTCCCCCTTCCAAGGTTTGCTGTTTATGTTTTCATTTATTGTTTTAATTTTCTTTCTTTCTTTCTTTCTTTTTATTGCTTAGGCTGCCTCTGTGCTGAGGATCAGGTAGGAATTTAAGGTCTTTTCAGAGCCTTTTCTTGGTTATGTGTTGTCACTTTCTAATTTTCCCAGTATATACGGTTGTTTTTGAATGTCCTTATCTTTAATGTCTGGCTCCCAAAAGGAGAACAAAAGGGGAAATGAAGTGGGGAATGAAAGGGTATTAGCCCTTTAAAAACCCTGGAAGTGACTTCAACAGAGGGGGAGGGGCTTGCAACAATGGAGTAGACGCAAAAACAATGGCTGCTCACCTCTTTGTATACACTTCTGTGATCAGAAGCAGCAATCAGAGATCAGAGCACAAATCCTTGATATTTGGAAGATGGGGTCCTTTTTGTCTACCCTGACTCTTACCAGCTATGTGCAAGGTACTGTTGCCTGCCACATGGCCGTAGTAGCAGTGGGTAGGTGTTACTGTCCTAAGTCCTAATAATCATTAACTTCAATTTACCATCCAAGTATTGCCCTGGAAGTTATCTTAAACAGACGCCAGAGTTCCAAAATAGTTATACTGGACAGACTTTGCCAGTGCATCTGCTGTCTTGGTAGGGAGACAGATTCGTGGTGTTTCTTATTCTGCCATCTTCCTGTTGGTTAGCTTTTTAACATGGTCCAACTGAAGCATAGGACAATACTGAAGAAGCTGATGATTTTGAATTCGATTTCGCAATGACATTATCTCATGTATCTGATCATCATGGTAGCAATTTTTACACACACAGTTTTTATTTTTTAAACTTAAATTCAAACTTCTCAACCTTTGACTTTTTCTGAATTATAGCCCTACTACCAGGAGAAGTTTGATTTCATGTTCAACTGGGATTTGTTGAAAGAGAGAAGATGGGCCTGTGTTCTGATAGCATTTCTGGAGTCACACTGACTAGTACAGCATGCAAATCCCAGACTAGCTGCATCACAGACTGAAATAATAGAAAGAACATCTCCCTGAGACCATAGCTTTGCAGAGCCAAAGCACTTAGTCAACCAAGTAAAGAATTTGGTGCAAAACACTGTTAAATTTAGTGGTGGGAAAAAGTTGTAATTTTCTCATATTCTTTGTCACCTACTGTCTGACATATTTTTACCCACTCAGTTGTTCTCTAGATTTCAAATTGGATTTCTAATAATACATGCACACCAATGCCATCATCAAGCTGTTCATGTTCTTTACATGTCTGCCCTTAATAATTATATGCTAGTCTTTGAATATGGAGATAATATCTTTGATCCAGTACTCATAATGCATATGTCTTGACTTGTTGCATTTTGCTAGAGGAATAGATTTGTGTTGATCCCTTCACCACAGTTTCTTTTCCAGTCTTCATGTGACCAATGGCACCATCTGCACAATGTGAGTGTGGCTTGCAACTTACACCAAATATAGGACTGATCAACCAGGCTGATGTGGGAATTCAGCAAAGGCTTTTTGGCCTCATTAGCAATAAGAACCAGCAAAAGGCATCATCCACTTAAATAGATACTGTAATTTATCTCTAGAAAAATCTGAAGGACAAAAATAAAGACTATATACTACCATAAGTCTGCTGCTCTGGATACTTGAATGATAAAATATAAAACTGACAAAGCTGGGAGCTCTGCAATGGTCAGACTGTCAAGAATAATTAACAGTGTGTTCTGACAATAAGAGAACAGGAGAAAAGAATGTCCTGGTGATACGTGAACTTAAAGTACTGTGGAGCATTCTGAAGAAACAGCTCAACCTACAGGTACTGGAACAAAGGGAGGGAGCTCTGAGAGAACTGGAGGTACCAGACTTGAGATCCACATTTAAGATTAACTCAATGTTCTTCTCAGAGATACTTTTTTAAGTATGAAAAATTTTACTTTATTATTAATAGTAGTGTATTTTTGCTATTTAAACAAACTTACAAAATGTATAATTAAGAATATAAAACCCTTAAATTAAGGTGTCTATACATCCTGTCTCCTCTGGATACTCCTGTATCATGCTTGTGGCTCAGATACAAATATTAACAGTGCCCCCTTTAGTTTACAAAAGTGAAAAGTGTCCTGGGGGGTGTGTGTGTGTGAGAGTATATGTGTATGTACATATAGTTTTTGTTTTTATTGTTTTTTGTTTTGCAAAGATGAAATGACAGTAGACGTGTGGTCCTAAATTTTTTTCAATGAGTATGTATCTTAGAATCTTTACTTTTCAGTCATTCAAAATAATAGCTTTTTGACCTACTACATACTCTCCATTAAACAGTTATTTAATCTTCTATTAAAACCATTTGCATCATTTCAAATTTTGCATGACTACAAACAATTTTGCCACACACATATTTTTGCCATAATTTTGTGCACATGTTTTAGTGTTTCTGTAGGATGAATTTTTGGAAATGGTATTGTTAGATCAAAGAACATGAATATTCAAATAATAATTAGTATTCTCAAGTATAGTCACAATTTTGAATCTTCAACTTAATGACTCATAAACTGCAACTTTTCCCCTTAATTTCTATTTTAAACTAAAGAGTTTCAATTCATTATGTTCACAAAGATTTCAGTGATGGCTGTTTCTTTATATGTAAAACTACAGCAACCTATCAAACTAAGCCATCCCGTGTAACTATAAAATTCATTACTCTTTAGCTTTTATGAGTCTATGAAGTCAGTGAAATGACAGTCAATAGTCTCACTTGTTTAACTAGGGCGACTGGTGGGGAGATGTAGAATACCCTAGAATCAGTAAGCTATGGGCTGCATTGCCGGGTGCGAGCCCGGACTCAGAGACACCCGCGCAGGCATCTTCCTGCTGCTCTGTGCCCAAGCCTGTGCCAATCTATGGAGACATGTGCAAGAGGCACACAGGTGCAAACCCCTTCTTTTCCTTCCTTCGTTCCTTCCTTGGATCCTCGCTCATCTTCTTCCTTCTTTCTTCTTTCCCAGTTTTTTCTTCATTCACTCCTCTTTCCTTCGACCCCACTTCAACCTCCACCTCTTTCGCACGTTATCAATGTGTACCAACCAAATGACAGGTACAGGTCTTGAAGAAGACACAGATGACTAAGATGGAGCTCTTGCCCTTGAAAAGCCCACAGTTTAGTCAGGGAGGCAGACGTGTAAATAAAGAATTAGACAGCCTGATGAGTGCTGTAATTATGCATCTAATATCAGTAGCAGGATAAAGAAAACTGAGCAACTAATTTTGCTAGGAGGACTCATGACAGCTTTACAGAGGAGACGGTACTTATGATTCGTCTGGAAGGTCATTCGTTTTGAGTGTGGGAGAGGGTTACTGGGGCACACGGCCAGATGGGCCCTGGGTTCTGACTGCATCAGACACAGGCTGCAACCTGGAGGGCAGGTGATGTCATTCTGCCCTCAGTGTCTAACCTGCTTAACACAGACAGCAGCAAGCAAGTTGTAACACAGTGGTTTTTACTTGAACTTAAATGTGTCACTGCTAGCTGAAGGGAAAACATGCCTCTGAAACAATGCATCCAGCTTGTACGAGTTCTCTCCCTTTGTAAAAATAATCTCAGGATTTTGATTTCCTCTCTTTAGGAGAAGCATAGTATTTAAATACACAAAATTTTTTACTGCATTATTTTTGATATTTGTAACTACTTCTTCAATAATTAGACCAAATACTTCAATGACTCATTTGATACATACCACTCTTCATTCTGGCTTATCCCCAAAGGTCAATACATGATGAGTAGATAGGTCCTGATCCTGCTACCAGGACAGAACAAGCACAGTAAGGCTCATACAGGTAGATGTGTAACTATAGACATCATTACAATTGTCTAATCAAAACTACCAGACTCTTTGCTACATTAGAATGAAGCTTCTGAGGCCCACCCAGCTGTGTGTGTGCTTGAGCGTGTGCATGTGTGAGTTTCCCTCTAAGGAACTGAAAGCACGTCTCCCAAAGTTTGGGTATTTCCCGACAAGTTTAGATACCATAATTTCTTATTGATTCTATTTTACACAATTTGTTATTTAATCCTCTTGCCTTCAAGCTAGAGGAAACTTGGTCCTATTTAATCTGGACAGGTTATGCTATGCTAGGGTAACACATCCTCAAATCTCAGTGGCTTTAAAGCACCGGTGTATTTCTAGATCAACTATATGGAAATTGCCTGTCTATGGGGGCTTTGCTCTGTATTATCCTTATCCTAGGACTGAGACTAATGGAAGATATACCATCTGGAGCATCTCTGATAATAACAGCAGGGGAATAAGCTCTAGAACAGCTCAACTGACCAATGTGTGACCAGGAATGGCATACATCATATCCACCCATAACCAATTGCCTAGAATTTGTCACATAGCCATGCCTAATTTCAAGGAGAAGGAGAAGCATATCTTACAAATGCCTAGAAGAAAGTGTGCCTGAAATAGATTTTTGGGGTGTGGGACACTTGTGGGCCATGATCAGGGCCTGGGCTGATTGAGTACTGTGTGGGGCTTTCCAGGAAGGCATATGGTGCAGATGGAGCCCACAGGGTACGCTGTGTGACTTCAGGTGTGTGGGGCAGTGAGTGCAGGTCCTGATGGAGAGGCAGGGAGAGGATGGGATGGGATGCACTGCATGTCAGGGGTGGCTCAGAGAAAGGTGGAATCAGTCTCGAGGAGCTAAGCTGCAATCGAGAGGAAGCTTGATTTCAAGGGGTCTTAGGAACAGCAGGGGAGTCCGGGGATGGACCTGGGTTGCCCAGTGCTGGACTCCCTCATTCAGACTCATGGGTAAGAAGTCTGGCTCATATCACCTTCATGCAAACCCCACTCCACTTGCCTTAGAGGCCAAGCCAGGTGCAGGGAGGGTGGAGACTCCGGTCCAAAGGCCAGAACAGGGGAGTGAACCGCACATGAGCGGGCAGCAAAGCCATAGCCTTTCAGGACCCCAAAGGGCCTAGAGGCAGCACACATTCTTCTAGTGAGGAAAACTGGGGCCCCAATACAACATATGCCAAGAACCAGCGCCACAGCAACCCAAACACACTGTTCTATCGCACACCCTTGAGGCCAGCTGTTCCTTCTAGCAGCTACATGATCTAAAATTCAGCCCCAGAGACCATCACTGCCTGATCCTCAAGCCTTTCCTAAAAAGCAGACTTACGGCATGACTCTCTCTTTCTGAAGGCAGAGCCAACAGGTCTTCCTCACAGATGGGACATGGGTGTCAGAGAAACAGAGGCATACAGGATGCTGCTGAGGTTTTTGGCTTGAGCAGATAAGACCAGGTAATGTGGGCCTAGGGTAAGGGGAAGGAGGTGTCGAGGATATAAAATTTAAGGAGGCACTCATTTTCAAGGTCCTGCAAAAGCAGTGTGGGCACTTGCATAAAACTCTGAACGAATTAAATTCCATGCTTAAGCAACACACTTGCTTCACCCTGGTCCCAGTCCTGACCAGAAGAATGGTGTCACCATGGACTGAGTTGGGGTAGGCTGTACAGAAGCAGGGTGGGTGAGACTGAAGTGAACAGAAGAATTCTGGTTCCAGACATGTTGACTTTGAGGTGACTACTGAACATCCAACTGGAGGCATCAAGTGGTCCACTGAATCACTGACTCTATCTCAGGGCAGAAGTCTAGACTAAAGTTATACATTAGGGAGTTATCACAAGACTAGATGAATTCATGGAGGCAGCGAGTATAGACAGGTAAGAGGTTCAAGGGAGTGCAGAGTCCTGGGAGACAAGTGAAGAAAACGCTTCAAGAAGTCGGGAACCATCAACTGTCTTTCATGTCGCTCTATCAAGTTAGATAGGGACTGAGACTGGGGCACTGACGTCCATAGCCTGGAGGTCATCGATGATGCTGAAGAGAAAGTTTCCGTGGAGAGATGCAAACAAACGCACGAACCGAGTACACTGATCAGAGAGAGGAGAGGGAGAAGGGGAACCGAATTTGGCAAATGCAGACAACTTTTTCAAGGGAGAGGAAGCGGGGGAAGCTGTAGAGGGAGGGGAAGAATCTGGAGCAGGATTAGAGCACAGAATTTAGTGCTCTCGAACTTTCCAACCTCTCAAGCCTGGGTTTTGTAATGGGTCTTCTGAGCTCCGGATTTTTCAGCAGGTAGGGACTGGAAATAACAAACACTTCATTCTGATGGGTGAGAAAAGTTTTACAAGAGATTTTTTTCCAGCAAGACACATGTAACAGGAAGTGGCAACATGTGGCAATTCAACAAGGATCAGCAACTTTTTCTCTGAATTTGTTGATTTGGAAATCATTTGTCTGGCTCTGCAACTGAATCATCATTTACTCTACCAGCTTTTTTTTTTTTTTAAGTCTCACATGCTGATGCATTTTACGCTGCCAACTTCTGCTTACCACTGAGGATCTAAAAGTGTGTTCAGAGGTAATTTGAACAGGCTCTTTGAAGATAGTGAATCTTTCACTAGATCCACAGAACAGTAAATATAACTTGATAATCATGCCAAACATTTCTTTGCATTGTAAAATTGAATTGGCAGCTTTGCATAATAAAGGGCTAAAATTATGAACCACATAAGATTTGCCTGAAACTTGATTGTTCAGGCTCAAAATTCTCTGCTGAATACTCTCATGCTTGCTTTTGTATTTATCCATTTTCATGTGACTGCTTACAGCAGACATTTCCTTTTTTTATCTAGTCCATAAAAATAAACTGTAATATGCCAAAGCCACCCCAATAGCACCCATCATACTGCATGTATTATACAGACACGTGTTTTACCATCATAGTCGACATACCAGCATTTATAAACTTTGTGGATGGACTGGTATTCCTTTAAAGAATGTGATATTTTATAAACTTTTATTCCTTTATTTCTTGCTATGCTTCACAACATATTTATAAAATAAGGTGGGGTTTTTTTGGTGCAAAGTGTGCCATCACCAGGGTAGAGGTATAAAAGAAGAGGAAGAAGAATGAGGACCATGAAGTAGTTCCATTTATTTTTGAAGTATGGGTTAATTTTGGCCCCATGGAAACTCTTGAGAAAGAATCTAGCAAGAGTAAGATCATGCAGTGTTAGCTTTCCCCAAGTGAAAATTCTGGAATAGAGTTATAAAGTTGCTGCTTACAAATTTAATCATCTACCTTCTGATTGAAATTAGGGAATTATGGAAGGGCCAGGAGGGGACCTCTGAATTCATCTAATTTGACCTCCTTGTGCAGATAAGAACACAGAGGAGTGTTACTCTGCTGGTCACCCTAATGTGACATAGAAAACAGTGGAATCTAGGTTTCTGATACTTTGAGTATCCATCTGTTCCAGATATCCAACTACTAAAACATATATTTATCAAGCACCTAACAGGTACAGGGAATCATTCAGACCTTCTCTGAAGGGTACAAACTTGTGGGAAAGACTCTTTGCCCTTGGAGAACTCTTAGTCCATTATCAAAGGATAAGATAGAAATTTCAACATTTAAAATACAAGATTCATTTTGTTAAGTGACATGAGAGTGAAATAAAAATTTAAGAAGGGAGAGATAAAACAAAGCTTGGGAAAACAGTGTAAGCTAACTTGTGATGTGGATGTTCACTGAAGAGAGATGGGGAAGAGGATGGTGAGCCTGGCAGAGGGGTTATCATTGGCAAGTCTGGGAAAGTTAAGCAGCGATGAAGAAGAGCAAGTCACCTAATGTGACTGCATGATCATTTGCTTTCACATTTTCCTGTCACAATATTTCATGCCCACAAGTCATTTTAAAAGAACTTAAATATCAGACCAAATTTTAAATGAACTTAAATGTCACATTTTAAAGTAACTTAAATATCAGATCAAAGAGCATTAAATAGTAACTCATTGAAGTCCCTAATCTGAAAATAACTTGATCAGGATTCTTTGGACCCGGAGAAGAAAATGAAGTTGTGCATCATTTACCAAAGTTTGCAATGCATTCTGAAAGGAAAGAGGAAAAGAGAACTGATGTGCTTCAACCCCCTGTGCTGGTCATTTGTTTGTTCTCCAAGCCATCCCCTGCCCCTCTCCTGCTCTGCTGTGAACTGCAGAGTCTTACCTCCACAAACCAGATTCCTCAGGCTCCCTTGACTAAATGGCTACCAGTTAGGTTCAGTTAACAGGGGGAGGAGAGGGCACTAGCATCAAAGGGTGGAGGAAAAGGCAAGCCAGAAACTTTCTTATCACTCTGTGCTTAAGGCTCCATAGTAGTCCCATCTTCCCTCTGGTTTAACTCTTGTGCAATCTCTGCTGTGGTTCCAGTTCCAGCCCAGCAGATGAAGCATCTTCTGGGAAGCTCCTTCTCCGTGGTCCCAGTCCTGCTGGGTATCCCTAGCTCATGGAATCTGGTAGTCAAAAGCCTTCCTTTGAGCCTCAATTCTGGCACAATAGAAACTCCCTGATGATGTCAACTTCTGGATGTGTCACAGTTCCTTGTTTTGTCCTTCAACTCTTCCAACACAGGAAATGAAAGATTCACATAAGTGGAATGTTAAAAAAAGAAACTGTATTAAGATATAATTAGATCTAGGACTTCCAACGAAGTCATCATGCATCTGTCTCCTTCTCCCCATCTCTGGACTCTTCTGTGCTCTCTCTGCATTCTCTTCATTGGCAGGCATGGCCTTTCTTTTTTTTTTTTTTAAGTTGAAGTATAGTTGACTTACAACTGTTGTGTTAAGTTTCTGGTGTACAGCATAGTGATTCTTTGGTAACCATAAGTCTGTTTTCTATGTTTGTGAGTCTGTTTCCGTTTTATATATAAGTTCATCTGTATCATTTTTTTTAGATTTCACATACAAGTGATATCATGTATTTGTCTTTCTCTGACTTATTTCACTTAGTATGATAATCTCTGGGTCCATCCATTTTGCTGCAAATGGCATTATTTAAATTTTTATGGCTGAGTAGTATTCCATTATATATATGTATAAATAATATACAACACATATCTTCTTTACCAAGTCATCTGTCAATGGACACTTAGGTTGCTTCCAAGTCTTGGCTATTGTAAATAGTTCTGCTATGAATATTGGGGTGCATGTATCTTTTTGAATTAGAGTTCCCTCTCAATATATGCTCAGGAGCAGGACTGCTGAATCATATGGTAAGTCTGTTTTTATTTTTTAAGGAACCTCCATCCTGTTTTCCATAGTGGCTGTACCAAATTACATTCCCATCAATGAAGTAGGAGGGTTCCCTTTTCTCCACACCTTCTCCAGCATTTATTGTTTGTTAACTACATCATTACTTCTTAACAATGGTCATTCTGACTGGTGTGAGATGACACCTCATTGTATTTTTGATTTGCGTTTTTCTGATAATTAGCAATGTTGGGCATTTTTCACGTGCCTATTGGCCGTCTGTATGTCTTCTTTGGAGAAATATCTATTTAGGTCTTCAGACCAGGTCTTTCCATACAGCCAGAAAGATGATTGTTGGTTGGCATAAGTCTATATCTTTGAGATTCATAATCCAAATGAAAAAGAGACTCTCTTCTCTAAAAACTCTGTATTAAATCTCAAGGTTGAGTCTGATTGATTTACTGGAGTTTGGGGGAATTCAATCCTTTGTATGGTCTTGGTCATGGGGGTTAGGGGTTTCTATTCCAGCCTCATCAGAGTTTTATTGAGGGAGGAGTAGTGGTTACTCAAAAGAAAGAATACTAGGCAAATAACAAGCATCTAATGTGGGGGGATCCTGAATGTTCTTTAGTTGCCCCTCCATATCCATTCGTCATCCTTTCTGACCCAAATCTATGTCCAGGAACATGACCTCTTTGACCCCAATCCCCTGTCCTCCTTTGTCATCTGGCCTTTTGTTGATTGCCACCAATTGAGCACACTGCCAGGGGACTGGAGGCAACAGGAAAGAGCCTTAGGTCTGTATGTTCCACCCCACTCTGCCAGACGGTGATTTGGCAGTGGCAGCATCCCTCTCTGTAACAGCTTTTTCAGAACTGAATGGTATTTCTCTGTTGAGTTATACCACAGTCTATTTGTCCATTCACCTACTAAAGGACATCTTGGTTGCTTCCAAGTTTGGGCAATTATGAATAAGCTGCTATAAACATCTGTTTGTAGGTTTTTGTGTGGACATGCTTTTTCAACTGCTTTGGGTTAATACGAACAAATGTTATTGCTAGATCATATGGTAAGAATGTGTTTAGTTTTGCAAGACATTGCCAAACTATATTCCAAAGTGGCTGTACCACTTTTCATTTCCACTAACAATGAATGAGAGTTCCTGTTGATCCATGTTCTTACTGGCATTTGGTATTGTCAGCATTCTAGGTTTTGGCCGTTCTAATAGGTGTGCAGTCATATCTCATCGTTGTTTTAATTTGTATTTTTCTGATAGCATAGAGCATCTTTTCATATGCTTATATGCTATCTGTATATCTTCTTTGGTGAGGTGTCTGTTAAGGTCTTTGGCTCATTTCTTAAACAGGCTTTGCTTTCTTATTGTTGAATTGTAGGCAGTTACTCTGTCTAGTATGCCAACTGTCCTCAGTAGGGATCTGGTACTTGCTGGTGAAATTATTATTTCTAGTTTATAGCTGAGGAAGCCAAAGAAACTTGCTGAAGAGCCCATAGATAGAAGGGGTTGGGATTAAAATGGAAACTCTGGTTTGTCTACCTTCAAAGTCTGGATTGGAAAGTAACAATTTCTCTCCTTTTAGCAGATACGCAAACCCTAGGGCACTTGCCTGATTGTCATTTACCTTTTCTGACTATACAAATATGACAGACCAGGAAGACAGAGCTTTTGGCTCCTACAGTCAAAATGGCTCTTATGTTAAAGAGCAAAAAGGATTACGATGAAGACTCCCACTCACCTACCACTCAAGGTGGTCAATGAATCCAGTTTGGTTTTTTTAATTTTGGTAAAATACATACTCAACTCCTCCTAGTCTATGAGGGAATGGGATCTTTATAAGTCTGTACAAAGAGTAAGTTTTGCAGTTATAACCCCCCCCCCAACACACACACACACCTCCTTGCACATTTCTTAGAGAAAATTGCTAATTAATGCATGAAAGAGTAAAATTCTTGCTCCCTTTTTTTTTTTTGAAATATGTAGTTTTGTGTGGAGGAAAATTGGAGTCCAGTGGAAACTTGGTCTCAATTAACTTTAGTCCTTTGAGGAAGGTCAGCAGTGAGGACAGGAGTCATGAGGTACCCTCAGTGATCCTCAGCTGAAACTGTAAACAGCTTTTTTAAAGTGATATGATTACTTTTAATTCCTTACCATAAAACTTGCTCCAGCAGCAGATTCATGGAAGCATAATTCAGCAATGTAAGTGCATAATTGCTTGTTGTCCAGGGCTCCCGGACATACCGTGTTGGGAAGGCACAAAAACAAATATGTAAGGGAAAACAAACACACTTGATCTGGGGTGCTAAAGTTCATCCCTTTCTCACCTCATTTCCATGACATCTCCTTACCCAAATGATAGACAAAAATATATTATGAAATTAAGAAGCCTAAGAAATTAAATGGAAAAAAATAGCAGGAGTAAACTACAATTAAAGGCATAGGCAGGAAAGACAAATGCTCTGATGCATCTGAGATTTGACACATTGGGATCCAACTCAACAAAGCAAGAAGGAAAACTGGGCCAGCCACATCCTGCTGATAGAGAAAGCAGCTTTCAGTTCTGCATTGTCCAGTTATCTGGAGAATCACAGGAGATCCAGTGTGCAGGAGAAATGAGCAGTGGGGTTTGTGGAGAGAATCCAGTACAATGAGGTATTTGCATGCAAGCTAAGCACTGACTTGGAATGGCCAAGGAAGACAGGGGCTTGATTTAACGATAACGTAACAAAAAGGAAAGAATATATACAAAACTATAAAAATCTTATTTCTTATACTTAGACATGCCCCCAAGCTGGGGAGACTTCTTTCCAAAAGCATGAATTCACAAAGGAGAGAAATTTATTTTGAGGAAAGCTTAGAGCAGAGAAGGCTGGACAAATGCTCTTTGGGGTCAGAGTCTGCTCTGGGAGGGGACCCTTGTCTCTCACGGTGCTGGGAAGTCACGGCGACCCACAGATGCAGCAGCGAAGACCTCACATTTTCTCCTGCAAAATTACAATTGCGCCCCAGAGCTTCATAGTTGGTGAAGATGGAAGACCTTCGTAGGTCTGTGTTTATTTGTTTTGCTGTAGGCTCTGTTGTAGCCTGTGAGAGCCTTGAGAGCAGGGACAACCTTTACTCATCCTTGTTCTCATTCCTTAGCTCTGTGCCTGGACACACAGTAGGCATTTAATAAAGCCAGTTCTGTTGATCTGATTTTTAAGCGTCAATATTTTTTCTCCTTAGGAAAAAGACTTATACTCACACACCCTCAGTTGTGTTAAAAATAATAATACTGCTAAATCGGAGGCAATAAAACATTCATTTATGCCAAAATTAAGAAAAAAGAAAGCTAAAAGTAAAAGACTAAAGTATATACTCACAAAGCATATTTCATGTCTCCATGTCTTTATTTTTTTCTTTCTAACATAAAGAATGAAATAGGATTCCTCGCGGCCCACACACTCTGCTGGCTGCTGAGGACCGTATTTCCATTTCTAATCAGACACTCAGTGATTAACAATAGGCGTTTTTGTCACTAAATAAACCCTGGGCATCATTAATCGAATATAAATTAGCTTAAAAGGAATGAGATGTAGTGGGATGAATCGTGTCCTCCCAAAATGTACGTTCACCCTGAACATCAGAATATGACCTTATTTGCAAACAGGAGTCTTTGTAGATGCAATTAGGATGTGAAAAAGAATCTTGAGATGAAATCATCCTGGATTTAGACTGAGTCCGTAATCCAATGATGGGTGTTCTTACAAAAGGGAGGAAAGGGCACAGAGACACAGGAGAGAAGGCCATGTGAAGACGGAGGCAGAGAGTGGAGCTCAGAAAGTGCCAGTGCATGACTGATCTCTACATAAACACTTCCTGCCCAAGAAATTCCCCATCACCTTCCTCTACTGCCACCAATGTCTTTTAATTTTTATTTAGACTTTTCGATCCTTTAGAAGTATTACATGAAATTCCAGAGTATGTTGCTGCTCTGAATTGAGTTGTGTGCTAAGCAGTAACAGTCTCCTGGGAAGGGAAGGAGAGCTGACGTGGTGGCGCACTTCCAGATCTGTGCCACCCAGAGAACGGGTTCTGGATTTTTCTGACATGCTCCTCAAGGGTGATGATGCTCAATGTCCCTCACAGTGTCATTTCTCATTCCTAAATTAGCCCGCCTTATTATGTCTCAGGAATCACATTTTCCGATTAGTCTTCCCTTTGCTCCTGTTGAACTGTAATGACTTTAGAATGAGTGTCCTTCTTAGGGACGCTTTGATGACCTAATTCCCGCTGTGGTGGTAGAGGCTTTAGGTTGGGGGGACTAGATTTGTGTGTTACGTCTTACTCCTCCAGGAGATAAAATTAGTGCTCAGAAAATGTGGTCTTCCAAGGCACATAGCTGTCAAGTACAGTTAATCTGATGGGCTGATTCTTCTTCTTCTTTTTTTTTTACTTTTATTTGCTTTTTTTTTTTTTTGCTGAATTTATTCCCGGGCCATAAGTTTTTGTTTCTTCAGTTTCTTCTGGGATATCTTTTTCTTCTGTGCAACCTCCTCTTCTGGTTTAGGAACAATCTGCTCTTTTTCGGTAAGGATCATCTCATTGTGGCACGGAGAGCTCACGTAAGGGTTGATCCGGCCATGAGCTCTGTAAGTCCTGCGCCGCATCTTGGGAGCTTTGTTCACCTGGATGTGCTCAATGAGCAGTGAATCTACATCTAAGCCCTTAAGCTCTGCATTACTTTCTGCATTTCTGAGCACGTGCAGTAAAAATTCAGCCCTATTTCTGGGCCATCAACCCTGCATCCAGCCCCTGTTTTGCCTGGGCACAGCTACCAGCTCCACCACTGTAACGATGGAACGGCACACACGGCTTCTGTGAAGTGGCGTCCTTCAGATACTTGCTGGCTTTTCGGACATGCATACCCTTAATGGCCTGGGCAGTTTCACGAGTGTTCTTAAAGTGAACACGAAGATTTGAACCTCTTGATTTGCATGATTTTGTGGAGTTTTCTGGGTCAAGTGAATAGCGAACCATTTTTAGAGGTCACCTCAGGCCGCCTACTGGAAAAGGAAGTTCTTTTTTTTTTTTAATTACAAGGTGAATACACAAAGTGTTTCTAGCTAAGTACTGTTATTTTTGAGACATAAGATATTAGTTTTGGCAATGATGTTTCTGAATATGACATCAAGAACAGCACAGGCAACAAAAGCAAAAATAAACAAGTAGGACTACATCAAACCACACCAACGAAGCTGTATCAAAGCTTATGTAGGACAAAGGAAGCAATCCACACAGTGAAAAGGCAGTCTGTGGAATGAGAGAAAAATCTGCAAACCATATATTTGATAAGGTGCTAATCTCCAAAATGTATAAGAAACTCATACAACTCGGTAGCAAAAAAAAAAAAAAAAAAAAAAATCCAAACAACCTGATTAAAAAATAGGCAAAGGACTTGAATAGATGCTTTTCCAAAGAAGACTTACAAATAGCCAGCAAGTATATCAAAAGGCACTCAACATCACTAATCATCAGGCAAATACAAGCCAAAACCACAATATCACCTCACACCCATTAAAATGGCAATTAAGAAAAAGACAAGAGATTACAAATGTTGGCAAGGGTGTGGAGAAAAGGGAACCCTTGTGCACTGTTGGTAGGAATGTAAATTGGTACAAGTCATTATGGAAAACAGTATAGAGGTTCCTCAAAAAATTAAAAATAGAACCACTACATGAACCACCAATCTTACCTCTGAGTATATGTCCTACGAAAATGAAATCAGTGTCTCAGAGAGATATCTGTCCTCCCATGTTCACTGCGGCATTCTTCACAATAGCTAAGATACAGAAACAACTGGAGTTTCTATGAACAACTGAATGGATACAGAAAACGTGGTTTATGTATGTACACACACACACACACATACAGTGGAATGTTACTGAGTCTTAAAAAGAAGGAAATCCTGCCATTTGTGACAACACGATGAACGTGGAGGGCATGATGCTAAGTGAAATAAGCCAGACACAGAAAAACAAGTACTGCATGGTCTCACTTATATGTGGAATCTAAACAAGTCAAACTCATAGAACTAGAGAGTAGAACAGTGGTTGCCAGGGGGTGGGAAAGTGGGGTGATGTTGACCAAAGGGTACAAACTTTCATTTATAAGATGAAAGTTTCTGGGACTCTAAGTTATAGCGTGATGACCACAGTAAACAATACTGTGTTACAAGTTTGCTAAGAGAGTAGACCTTAAGAGAGTTCCAACCACGCCCCCCCCAAAAGAAACAAACAAAAAACCAAAAAAACATAACTTTGAGATGGCAGATGTGTTAATTAACCTGATTGTGGTCATCATGTCACAATGTATTATGTATATTAAATCATCCTGTTGTACACCGTAAACAAAACAAAAATAAATAAATAAATAAAGAGGTCTTAGCTTTTCTATCTTTAAAAAAAAATAATAATTGTGGAGTTGACACCAAGGATCCTTTTGCACTGAGGTAGTTTGCATAAATTCCAACCTATATATACACTTTGAGAAAAGGGATAGCACAAAGTTGATTAGCTCTGTTTGGCCTTTGGGTTAGAAAAATAAACACTAGCTGTTTTAAGAGATGAAGCCTGAAATCTCAGCAGCTTAACAAAAAAAGATGTTTATTTTTCGTCATGTAAGATCCAGTATGCAGCAGGGGTGGGAATGCGAGTGAGATCTATGTTTGATTTGTTAGCTTAGGCCACCGTAACAAAACACCACGACTGGGGAGCTTAAACAACAGAAAGGTTTTGTGTCATAGTTCTGGAGGCTGGAGGTCCAAGATCAAGGTGTCCACAGGGATGGTTTCTGGTGTGGACTCTCTTTGGTTTGCAGATGGCCGCCTTCTGGCTCTGTCAGCACACCACCTTTTCTCTGCACTTGCACAAGACAGAGAGTGAGCTCTGGTGTCCCTCTTCTTACAGCTACCAGTCCTACTGAATTAGAACCCTACCTTTATGACTTCATTTAACCTTAACTAGTTCCTTAAAGCCCTATGTCCAAATGTAGTCACACTGGGAGTTAAACCTTCAAAATATAACTTTTTAGAGAGGGGTGCACCATTCAGTCCATAATGATAATGTACACAGCCTTTCAGAAATAAAGGCTGAAGGAGAACCCAACATCTTCAGTGCGGCGCTCCCAAGGTCTCCTTGAGTGTCAACATCCAACAACAATAAGGAAAGAGAAAGGACTGAGCATAGGAGGGTAAGGGGCCAAGGGCAGTTATCACTTTGGCCCACATGCCACCGGCCAGATGCAGTCATATGTCACCTAACTACAAGGGAGGCTGAGAAACATTGTCTAGAGTGTGCCCAGGGTAAAAGAAACCTCTCTCCAGCCCTTGGTACTCCTAGACATGGTTAAAGAGAAGAGAAAAAATGTACTTTTTCTTAGTTTTTCCAGAGTGTTCTCCAGCTCATGTTACTTTCAGGTTCTTTTCCCAAAATTTTAACCTGTTTTTGCCTATGGAGCTATGTGGCTCCAGAAGCGCACAGGCAATGTGTTTGTATAAGGAAAAGGGAACATAAGATCACACGCAGCTTGTGTCTTCAATCGAGAGACTGACGGGAGATGGCAGTCTGAGGATGTATGTGCAAGGTGTGGCGAAGAGCTTCATCCACTTGAAGTCTGAGAAGCCTTAAAGCCCTCACAATGCAGAGTCACCAGATTTGTGTACAGGATCTCTGTGTACACAAGACAAGAGAAGCCCCTGTGTGCTCCATGTTTTCCGTCATGGTGGGAAGGGTAGGAAGAGAGCTGGAATAAGACCCTTGAAAAAGAGGCAGTGGCAAAGCACAGACACGTTCCCGTTACCCCTCCAGTATCCTTCCAAGAAAGCACATGTAAATCTTAAGTGCACTGCGAAGCCATGGTTTAAACAGGTTTATCACCCCAGGGACAAAGCCCCAAGCCACTCTGCTATGCCAGCTTATGCACCACTGTCAGCATAAGCTCTTGGTTGGAGCAAGTATGTAGGGGACCTCCCAGTGCCACTGAGACGAGGTGAGGATCCTGGTCTCCCAGCCAAGGAAGCAGGCTGGTCCAGCTAGGAAGAGGGAGGGCTGGGTGTGCCATTCATTCCTGTGTGAGAAAGTCCTAAGAACACGCTTCCCTTCCAGCTAATTCTCCTAGCAGAATTAAACTCAGTATTTTTCATTCTTCTCTGAAGGGTACAAGTAAAGGCCCAATACTTTTTTCCCAGCAATTTTTTCCCAGTCTAAACATTTTCATTTTTGGTTCCTGAAAACAATAAAATTCCATTGCCATGTGCTATTTTTCGGCCGTACAATCCACTTTACTGTATTTTTAAAGTAAGCCTTTCTCATAACCCTGAGGTGCTTTTGTCTATAGGTTGTTGGTAAAAACAAGTTGGCCTCTTTGACTCAGTTCGTTGAGATATGAGTCCACTGAAATGTGTCCAAAGGGCTGTTGCCAAACTTGCTGTTTTTCAATTTATGTTTGAGCCAGAGGAGTCCTGGGAGAATTGCACTCATGCAGGTGCTTAAGAGCCGACAAAGCTGAACTGGAGACGAGTAGAAGGCAAATAAGCGAAATGAAACATAATACGCGATGGAGTCCCCAGATGCTTCACTAGGGAGAGCAAGGTTATGACAAGGTGAAAAGAGGCCGCAGATTTATTAAGTGGCCCGCTCCTCCCTGAGAGCTCTCTGCCATATCTCCTTCGCGCAGGTGCAGATTTTGCCTTTAGTTTTACAAAGATTTGAGCAAGAAAGAAGCTGCTTTAAAAATAGATGGAAAAAAAAAATCAGTTTCCGTGCACTGGCTTACCCTGTTATGGTCTATGCGTCATCTTATTCTCATACGTTGCCATGTATATAGTAGGAGCTTAGTAAATGCTCACTGCATTGAGTTGTTCAGCTCTGTTCCCTCCCTTTCTAATTAAACCAACACCGCATGCTGCTTGCTACCTCCTGAGCTATCAGTAATTTTGTGGTTCTTCATTTCTCCAGCAAATAGCTGCAGTGATTACTGTTCAGCCTTTAACCCCATCGCTTGTGGGGCCGCTGCCTGCACCCATCCCCCAGTCATGCCACGGTGACCCGGAGACCCACTAGAAGGCAACTGTCCTTCATTTATGTCTCCTCACAGGTCCTGATAAGAGTCCCTGAAGACAAAAGGGACACTGAATCCCCACTATTTATTATATTTCCTTTCCATCAGATACAAAGCGTCCTATGTTTCTATATTCAGGGGGGGAAAAGGGACGTTATGAGTCATCATTGGAAGACCATGGATTTTGGACTCAGACTGATCTGTATTCTCTCCCACATTACACTTGTAGCTGTGAGATGATGGGTCTATTTCATCATCTGAAAAACACTAATACCGATTTACAGGGATGTTCTGGGAATCCAATGAGAAAACACATGTGCAGTATGATTACAACCGTACTCATGCAATAGTCAAATATGGGTGAAAAAATGTAGCTTCTTAGTGTTCTCTAGCCGGTCCTTATAAACTTGGACACCAGTTGATAGTGGAGACAAACATGTGCTCTTGGTCTGATCCAGGAGCTGGAAGTCATTTAGGTAACACAATCTGGTTTAGACGCTGCTCAGACTTTCCATTTTCCTCCTCTTCCCTGGGATGATGCCCGGCATACAAGGGGGTTTATTCTGTCCTTGTGGTAGAGGGGAGAGAAGGCTCAGGTCATGCAGGGTCCCCTGATGACCCCTATTCCCTGCTGTGGGTGGACTGGCCCACCTCTCCTATACTGGGGATGGCTGTGACGAGCTCTCCCTAATCCATTTGGAGTGAAGCTCTGGCACCCGCCACTGGAGTCCCACATGGTTCCAGGCATTCGTGTGTGTTCTCCAATTCCACCCTGACTTTATCCTACTCACTCAGACTCCAAGCCTCTGGAAAGCTGCCCCACTCCTTTCTCAACACTTCCACATCCCCTCTGGGACATATGGGAACTTTTGGATTCCTGTCACACCGACTGCAGACAGTAAAAAGCCAGCAGGTCAAACCTGGGCTCATGCATCTGAACCCATCCTGAAGCCTTCCCCACAATCTAACTTCAGCTGAAGATGGACTGTCCCAGGGGCCTGCAGCCTCCCCAAGTCTGTCCTGGAAGGTAAGCGATTCCCCTGATATCTGTGTACTCCCCATACCTACTACTTCACTAGGTGGGGCAGTGGGAATGAGAAACTTTCTGCTCTCTTTTTTCTTTTTCCATGATCCCTCAGGGCAGGAAGGGGTAAGCGTTCTTGTATGTTTTACTTTCCCTTCCTGTCTGAATGGAACTTGATCCACATCACTTGCTCCTTGTTTCTAACTCCCTTTAAGACTCTAGTCTCTTGCTTCAGTTCAAATGGTGGGACAGGGTGCCAGGAAAGAAATCAGTCCACCACAAGAGAACTTAAGTGAAAAAGCATCTCCAAACCTTTTAATTGTTACAGACAGAAAACGGTTGGCGTAAAGCTTAGAATCTTCTACGAATTCCCTATAGGCAAACAGCCCATACTACATGGTCCCTTCTGTGCGTAATTCAAGTATTACACCTTGCATTGATGAACCCAAAACATCTTTATACACTTTATAGGACAATTACCAGACTCATTTTGCCTACTCCACCATCTCTAGGCAGAACTCTGCCGAATCTATCTTGATTAAATAAAGACATCTGTGAAAGTCTTTATGATGGTTGCACCACAAATCTTGCCAAGTAACTCATCCCAGTATTAACCAGTAGTTCCCCTTAGGAATGTTCTCCAAGTTACATTGGATTCCAAATACCTAATTGAATAAAGTATGCACTGCTCTCCTTCTGTTTACTTGTGGATGGCTTTTAGTGATTAGGAAAAGAAGCAAGCCATAAATGCAGCTTGTCAACCACAACAATGTGCCTTTTCAACTTTTGGCTGATTGAGGCATGAAAAGGTAATAATTTGACTACTTTCTATATAAATGTAAGTGCATATTTTCACAGCTTTGCTTCAAACTTAAGCTTCTCCAGCTGATTATTAATTGCCAGGAGATGTCTGCCCAGTCTATCACAGTGTCTTAATTAAGCAAATGCACAGAAATTATATGGGGGCAGAGGCTCATGGAAATCAGGTGTAATGATTTCTGAAGAAGCAGTAGGTATAGATTCCCCATGGTGTGCTAATAATACACACGAGCTAGAGGAAAACAGAAGTAAGAATTCTTTTTTTTTCTTTTCTCCTTTCTACCTATCTCCTCCCTTTCGAAAAGGTGCTAACTATTCAATCTTTAACTCTCAATTTAGGTGCCTTTTCTTTTCAGAGAATTTCTCGGACTTCCTTTTCCGCACCCCACTAGGATGCATTCAGTGACCCTCCTCTGCCCTCCCACTGGAAGGCAGCACGACTGCTGCCCTAACCACACTCTGCTCTAATGATCTCATTATGTCTTTCTCCCCTAGTAAGTCTATGGCCTTACCTTGTCCATGCCTTATTCATCAAAATATTGCCAGAATTATATAAAATGCCTGGTCTACAGTTACCTCTCCAAAAATTGATTGGTAAAATAAAATGTACAAAATCACCATTTTGACCTATCTGGAGCACGTTAGAAACCAGAAGATATAAATATTATGCTTATGAACAGAGCCTGCAGTGAGCAAACCTTCAGTTAATTCGCTACCTATTTTTGCCAAGCCAGGAACGAAAACATTTTGGATTAGATTCCCTGTGGGCTGCTGTGTTTCCCATAACTTGCTCCTCATGGCTTTCCCAGGGGGCTGGGGGCTGGGGAGAAGGGCCCACTGGTGCACAGCAGATGCCCAGCAGGCCTAAGGCATGTCTGACACATGGGTGATGAGGAAGATGAGAAAAGGGAGCAGCAGCTCCTGCGACGACATATTTAAGAGCCTGAGGATGTGTATTGCTTTAAAATTACTGATCCCAAGAAACAGTGACTGCAAATGGTAGGTGGGATGTGTCCTCCTGTCCACATCAAATGAGTTGGTAAACAGAATTTTCCCTGAGTATTTCAAGCTCATAGAAATGTCAAGAGTAAGAAGGATGGTGCAACTGGGATACTTGTGCAGTCTGGAGCTCCCAGTTGAAGGTGAGAGAGGAAGAAGTTGCTAAGTGTGAACAGGCTGGAGCATCGAGCAGGAATAAACTGTGACTCAGTACTTGTCTAAAGGAAGGGCAATGAAATGTTCACTGTTTTAGAAAAAGTCAAGTGCTCACCTCTTTGAGGTCATGGCCGTCCAACAAGAGATATGTGAGCTGCAGCAGATGAGCACTTTCTCCAAGAAGCTGAGGGTTTGCTTCCTTAATCCTACAAAAAGAAAAGAAAAAGAAAATGCAGCATGGATGTTCAAAGAGGGAGAGGGAAGCCAGAAATCACATCAATGACTGCAGAGCCATTCAGTGTCATATGGTCCCTGGGATTTGCATCCTAAGGGCACTGGCCCCTTTCAAGGAAGATTAATTTGGGCAATACCTATTGAATTTCCACTCCTGTTGAAATTTGAAATAACAAAATCTATTAATCATGCATATAAGCAAGGTGGTAAGGGAGTACAAAAGCAAGAGACGTTCTCTTTCCCAAAGGATCTTAAGGGCTTATTGAGAAGACTATATACATAGATGAAAGACACCAAACCATGGAGAATATGGTTGGCATAGTATGGGCAAGAGGTTAATATTTACATGGGTTTCTGGTTGGCAACAAAGCTTGCAGTCCAGTTACTAAATATTGCTAGGTAGTAAGTACAAAGTATGACCTAAACTATGCTCAGCCCAGACGAATAGTGAGGTCGGTGCTGGGCATTACCCCTCCTCTCTGCTCATGGTTCACTGTCCTCAGGGAAATATGCCTTTTGGTCTCACACAGCCTCTTTCAGGACCTGACTCCTCTGCCCCACCCTACTCTCCTAGCCTGGCAGCCAATTGCTGCAATTCCAGTTTATCTGCCAGAGGAAACTAATCTGTGTGATTGCAAAAGCATGTAGTAACATACACGAGAGGGACCATGTGTGATGATTTTGCTGTTAGACAAGAGGTTGGCTGGCTCTAGCAGAGAGAAGGTACTGTGCTTGGAGTCAGAAGTGCAATAACCCAGGGTCCGTCTCTCCCAAGTGGTGCCCTTGGGTAACTCACTGACTCACAGAGCCCAATTTTTCCTCATCTTTACAGAGCTGGGATCCCAAATGTAGTGTAGGCTTTGCTAGGTCAGTGGCCTGGGTCCACCAGGAGTCCATTTTGCTTGAGTAATGGTTTGTTTAACTAGAAAAACACATATTTCTCTAAGTCCTTCATTGGTGAATGTTGGCAAAGTTGTGTAAAACGTGGGTCACAGCCAACTATTTGACCTCATTTGTGACAGTCTCAGGGGAACTTGGGAAATGCGGTTAACATATAACAGGAAAGTATATCATTTTCCTCATAAGGTTATTACGAGCATCCAATAGAGTCTAATAGCATTGCTCAAATATTTCTTGAATCTGCTATTTTGCAACTAAAATTAAGAAAAAAAATTGTTGATAGTAAAAATAGAAGGCTTAGGATACAGGGAAGTAATTTGGAGTTTGTATTCTTAAATCCAAGGTGGGGGCCACATGCTCTACATTTCCTCTGGGGGTCGCCCCAGCTTCCAGCACCTTGAGGCATTGATTCCATCCTACTTATCTCTCTGTTCTCCAGAACAGCTAATAAAGTGGCTTATTGCACAAGAAGTTCAACACAGATCTGCCAAATGAAAAATGAATAAAATTATAATTAGAAGCCCATAACAGCAAGGAGCGGCAACACTAATGCAGGCAACGCTGTGTTTGCTGAGGAATTGCTCAGGAGCCCACAGTTTAGAAATGCTCTGCTCAGGGGGTGCACCATTAATTAATGAACAGCCAAGTGCTGAGTTCAGGAACAAGAGAAGACAATTACAGCTCCACTGCTGGTGAGGCAGCTCTTTCATGGACACGTGAGCCCTGCATAAAGCCTTGGATATTTCCATCTTAATGAAAACAACCTTGGAGAATCACAGGCGACAGAAGAATCTGTTCTTTATCCCAGACAGTTTGGTTGTCTCCTAAAATGAGGTTTTGTCAGCCTGATGCGAAATCAAGATTGCAGGTTTTCTTTACATATGCAGCCCCCTCTTAGCACTCTAAAAAAGAGATTGCAGAGAGGCTGTGGATATTAAAGTCCCACCAGGCCTCTTTTCATGCTGAGTATGATTTGATTTTAGTCTGAGGTCAGAGGGAAATGGATAATTGGGGCAAATTGTTATCAAGCCAGGCACTTTCTCCTATGACTGAGATTCTGAACTCAGATAAACTTGGCCTCTCTTGCAGATCCTGCCTCTGCAGGATCCCACCTTCCACTCCTGGTGGCTCCCCCATTACTAATGGCCCTCTTCACTCAGCAATCCTCCGAGATTTCTCAGTTATTATTTATGTTCTTAATAGACCCAATGACTTTCCCTCTTAGGTCTCTGGCAGTTTCTAGCAGTCTTTGTGAGCCTTTGCAACTATAAAAGAAATACTCTTAATAATTATTTGTGGATTGGCAAGAACTGGCCCCCAATAGGACAGTTTTTCTGATCGACATCAAGGATTCAGTTGATGACCTGGATGATTAAAGGCAATTTTGTTTAAAAACCATGCATGGAGAGTTCAATCAAGATAACTAAGATTCATCTATGTGTTGAAAACAGCCATGTCAGGGCCTCTGAGCCCTTAGAGGGGAAAAGAAGACACAGTATGTAACCTCCATTGTCTATGTCATGATGCCAAATAATCTCAGGAGGTTTGGTATCCTTGTCAATGCTGTCTTCATTAGAGGCTTGGAGTGGGCGTGAGTGAGGACAGCCAGGGTCTCAGCAAATTCAGTGACACTGCAGTGCCAGGACTCGGAGCCAACAAGGAGTTAGGACTGGTCCAAGTGCAGTGAGGAAGGTGGCTGGGGGTTCTAGCAAAGCAGACACCATATCCTGTGGGGAAGACAGACTTCTGGGGACAAGGACAACAGGATTGGAGCAAATGTCCTAAAGCAACCGAAGGAGGGAATAAATAAATGCAATATGGTCTTTTAAAAAATTTCTATTTTTGCTGTAACAAATTACTACAAACTTACGGGCTTAAAACAACATGGATTTTTTTATTTTATAATTTTGAAGGCTAGAAGTCCAAAGGGCATCCGACTGGGCTAAAATCAAAGTGCTAGCCAGGCTGCCTTCCTTTCTGGAGGACAGTCTAGGGGAGAATCCAACTTCTTGCCTTTTCCAGCTTCTAGATGCTGCCCACATTCCTTGGCTCATGGCCTCCTTCCATCAAACCTTCCTCATGATGTCATTTCTCTGGTTCTACCTCTTCTGCTTCCTTCTTCCACCTTTTTTTTTTTTTCCTGTTTTGCTCTATTTTTGAGGAGATTTTAAAAAAAGTTTATCTTCTAAGGTTTCTATTGCATTTATCTTGTCTATTGTATTTTTAATTTCCTTTTTCATAGCACCCTACTCCAAAAGATAGAATAGCTTCTCTTACCTATTTGAGATTGCTACTGATAGTATTATTTTGCTTTTTAATCTTCTTCTTTTGGATAATCTCTGTCTCCTCCATGCTCTGCACATTTAACCTTAGGTTCCCTGGATATCCTCTCTTGCCTCCTTCCAGAGCACTGACTGACAGTCAGGAGCCATACCTCTGGGCAAAGGTGGAGGCATCCTCTCTAGAGAAATGGAAGAGCCCCAGAAAGTATGTCTGCATATTGTTAGTAAAAAGATCATTGCTTAAAAAAAAAGTCCAAATTTAGTAAATTTCCATGATAAAATTTACTTTTTGGCAAACTCTCCTTGTGCATTCTGAGTCAGGCCTTAAGAAAGTATTTAGAAGCTCAGGGTCCACAGGTATAGGCGTGCATACATTTACCTAAATTCTGTCTTCATTCCCTAACCCTCATAAAACCTGGTGTCCAGGCCTATCACACGCTTAACTAATTTCTCCCCAGAATTATCCTCCTGGAAAGTGCGAGAGGGGCATCACCTACTCCAGCAGCTGTCAACCAAGAGAACACGTGGAACATAGAACTGAACCACAACGTGTCTGATCCGAAGAAGGCCAAAGTACAGGGATATCATAGGCATTTAAACAGATACAACAGACCTTGCTTTGATAGAAGAATAATGAGGAGTTGATAAGAACATAATAAGATGAAAACAAAATGCAATCAGTGGTATCACCGAGGAAAGAAATGTCTCTGCTCAGGGAAAGTTTTAGAAGGCTTTCCAGCATAAGGATCCTTTGAACAAAGCGTTTCTGGAAGAAATGTGTAGACAGCATGGTGAAATTTCCCAGCAGCAGGAGATATTAAGAAAGGTACCATGAAATCTTAAAATGAATTATTGTTCCTGGGAAATGATGAGAAGTTATGGGTGATGGGAGGTTGGCCCTGAGAGTAAATATTTACTCTCAGAATCAGGATCAGCAGCAGCTCTGCACCTCTATTACAAAGTTACTTCAGAAAAAAATCAGGTGTTAACTTATTCTTTGAAACGTTTCGGGCCGCTCACTTTCTCATTTTCATTGTCTTTCTCTCACTGGGACTCTGTCTGCCTGTTACTTCCTCCTCCCCTAACGACTGCGGTTCCTATGTCTTCCGTTACTCAGTGATTCAGGAGAGGTATGAGGCTTATTGAATCAAAAGGAGACAGAACGGAGTAAGTCAAACGTATGTGACGAGATCTTCAGTTTTAACTCACATCTATTGGACTCAGAAATCCTGCTGGATTCCAGCTTTGGCTGTTTCATAAAAGATGATTAAAGTATAAGAAGTTGTGGTGTATATATACAATGGAACACTACTCAGCCATTAAAGAGAATAAAGCAATGCCATTTGCAGCAACATGGATGGACTTGGAGATTGTCAAACTAAGTGAAAGTAAGCCAGAAAGAGAAAGAAAATTCCATATGATATCACTTACATGTTGAATCTAAAAAATGACACAAGTGAACTTATTTACAAAACAGAGACAGACTCACACACATAGGAAAAAAAAAAACTTATGGTTACCAAAGGGGAAAAGGGGAGGAGGGATAAATTAGGAGTTTGGGATTAACAGATACAAACTACTATATATATAGTATAGATAAACAACAAGGTCCTACTGTACAGCACAGGGAACTATGTTCAATTGCTTATAATGGCCTATAATTAAGAGGAATATAAAAAGTAATATATATACACATATATATAATTGAATCACTACACTGTACACCAGAAATTAACACAACACTGTAAACTGACAATGCTTCAATAAAAAAATTAATAATCAATGAGACGTCTTCCTTCAGTGGAAACAGGGTCATAAGCCAGCAGGGGGCAGTGGTTGTTAAAAGTGGATGCAAGTCAAGAATATTCTGTATTCACTGTTCCCCTTTTCATTCTGGCCATATTTGAAGACTTTTACGCATTCTAAAGGTTCATCTAAAACAGCCTAGCCAGATCTTTCTTTTCTATGGGCAACGCCAGTCTCTCAATTTCACAAGTTAGGCAATCTGAGTTATGTTTCACCCTTCTAATTCCTTAATTGTTATTATCCAATTAACCTTTACTTCTTATGAAAACATTGCTGCTATGATATGAATCTTCTCAAATACTTCCAATGGCTTCTTAACTATGGGGCAGGTTCCAAGCACTTCAGGCTAATAACCAGAGTTCCAACAACCCATGCTAATCCACCTTTACATAACCATAGAATCACATGGTGTCGTGCTTGAGATGCTTAATAAACTTTGTTCTTGATATTGATATATAATTATAAATACACAAATTTATATAGATGAAAATATAAGGGATATTGTCCTTCAACCATTTTTACTACTTCTGGATCTCTGGGCCAATAATATACCAAAAGCAAGTAAGTCATTTCACAGACTAGAGGCAGGCCCTTTAAGTATAAAGATTATATACTGTAAAATTTCAGTATCACCTCAGAATTTAACCACCTGACCTCTGGTATAACACTATCCATCTTCCTGTGACAAGAACCAGCTTTTTCTTCCAACAGATAAACTAGTTTAGTTCATTCACATCCAGGAAATAAACTCACCCACTGATTTAAAATTTCATGCTGACAGTAGTGGGAATAATAATTTCACCTTGCACGCACAGAATAGCTTATAAGTGCATAAGACATCTTTACTTACTGTATTATTTGAAGTTATTATATCCTTTGAGCCTTACAGGTTTCATATGAGGTTGATAGAAGAGTATTAGTTGTTCTATTTTACAGAAAGGGGAATTTAATTTTAGTGGAAATAAGGTATTTGCCCATGATGACATGGCTAAGAAACAGCAGAAATATGATCTACACTGGGTCTCCAGGCTCCCAGCTAAAACATAAGCTGGACAACTTTGAATGTTAGAAAAGGAACTGGCAGTCATTTTGGTTCACTTCACTACTAGAATCTTTCACCCAAGTCTGGGAGAACTGCACCATCTTGGTATTCAGGGAAAGTCCAGAAAAATTAAATGGAATTTGGTAGAAACTAAAGAACTTCTTCCCTGCTACCCAAATGTAGTTTCCAAACTTTTTTCTTGGCAGCAGAAACCCTTTTTTGGTGAGGAAACGTTAAATGGAACTGCTCTGGTTGAAAGGGACAGAGAGCCCAGAGAAGTGCAGGCTTGACTGACTGTCTTCTCCACATTGCTCCTGAGGGAACTGCAGAATCACAAGATTCCCCGAAATATAGTCAGAACCAAAAAAAAAAAAAAAAAAAAATGGATTTGTAGTATTCAAGATCCCCCTTTCCAAGCAACAGAACCTGAGTCTAGCTGATCTAGGCAGAAAAGGCATTTATTTAACTTTAATCTTCTGAAGGATTTTGATTCTCTCACAGGGAGGCCTGGAAAAGTAGCCCTGAGGGCTGCTTGCCAGAAACAAGCCAGAATTGATGCCAGAAAGAAGAAGCCGGAATTGGTGTGATAAGGACACCACTGCTGCTGCAAATGCTGCTGTGATGGACCTGCCCCCACTGTTGCCCAAGAAAGACATTCGTGGTGTCGCTGCCACCATCAGCAGAGAGACCTGGTGGGACCTTAGTGTCCTGAGGTCTCCATTCAAAGTCCTGGGCTGGTGTGTCTGATTGAAAGAGCTCCACTGTCAGGCCCTCATGACCTTCTTCTAGCTGCAAAGGAGGCTGGACACCTGGGAGAAGGTGCTGCCTCCACCAGAGCTCACTAGGTGGAGAATTCCCTGAACACAGAGCTGGGGGCAGATGCCGCTGGCCCAAACTAGTGACCAGTGTACAGAATGCTTTTGGTTCATGTGCATTGTTCTCAAACCCAGTTGCACAGACAAATCACCAGGGGAGCTCTGGGGACAAATTAAATGACAAAATACCACGGAGACCAACTGAATTGAATCCCTCAACATGGGGCCCAGACATCCAACTATATGTTTATTTCAGGCTCTAGTGGAGACTCTAATATGCTGTGAGGGCTGAAGACTGCTACCCCCTTCTGGTCTAAAGCAGTTCCAGCTCTGTTTTTAGGATTTCATTACAACCAGCCCAGCACTTTCCACAGCTTTTTGCACATTTTACTTCTTTGGAAACTGAGTTTCTCACACCAAAATGGAGTAAAACCCAAGAATAATCATCCTAATTTTTGCCTTCCAGCCTGTCCAATCTTTACAAGAGGAAAACTTTAAGGTGGAAGAAAGAGTGGCTTTATATTCTCCCATGCCTGCAGGCACCCCTGGGGGGCTGCCCATGTATCCAGAATCATCTAACATGAGACACGTTCTTTCATTGATTAATTTAACCTGTATTATATGCCAGGAACTGTAAGAGGCACTAGAAACACACACAGATCCAGCCACGTGACTCAAACACACAGCTCCTTGCCCTTTTGGTATTTCAGCCTAATGAAGGAGATTTTTATAAACTGGTTTGAAGGGAAAGATCTAAGATATACTGGAACAAGACAGGTTGGAGAAAGCCAGGAAGGGGGTTGGATTATGGGGTCAGGGACTGTTCCTCTGATGACATGACTTTCAAGTATTGTTCAGGGAGTTAATGTGGCCAGATCAGATATGAATTTTCCCCTAACTCAAAAGCATTCTTTTTCTCTATTTAAAAGAGGAGATTAGACAACCAGATGGGCATTTGCTCAACTGGCTTGCTATTTATACTTTGGAACATATTGAGAAATACTGAATCCACTACAGAGAGCAAAACACACAACATTTGGCCAAACCGAAGTCTCTTGAGGAAATTTCTCAGGAAGCGCTGGGGCCCATCTCCCGTGAACTATGCTTGCTTAATAGGACAGATCTGTAATTTCCTAGTTAGCCTCCTGAAATCATTTGTGGAACAAGGCACAGAATGAAGAGATTTATCTCTATAGTTAGTCACCTCCTGCCTCATGAGGGAAACCCTGTCTGACACGTTCATCCTGGAGTCAGTCAAGTTCCTCTCCTTCAGCACGTGGGAGGTGAGAACTCAGGCAGTCTTTTCTGGGCTTGGATTTTCAAACTGATGCTGCCTGTTGTTGGAAGTGGCCTTTGACTGAGGGAACACTGCCCCAGCCTGAGCTACCTATTTCTGTGGCTTTTCTAGACCAAAATAGAACAGTAGTTGGAGTGAGCCCATCCACACAGAATCAGCCGCAATGCCACTGCTAAACGACCCGCCCAAGGTGGAGACCGCTGGCTCACTGCCCACCCACACCCTCTGCGCAACTGCCCACAAGGATTTCACCGGGGGGTGGCGTCGCTTTCTCAGTAGCTCTGGTCTCACAGCATTTTAGCAGAGGCTACGGTGGGGGTGGGGTGCGTTGTAGACTGAAGCCACTGCTTAGAAGCAGGTATAAAACAAAGAATGCTTCCCACCATCCCGTTCTGTACGAATCAAGTCATCAGCCACTGCAGTCGCTGAGCTGCCACACACCCTGAAAGGAATTCAGGGCGAAGATCAGGATGAGGCACTCTGTGCTCTGGGAAAACAGGCCAATTAGGCCCTTAGATAGAAATATTTCAGGGGAAATTTTTTATGAACCTGGATTCTCGCATCTCCCCATACTTAGAAAAGCACTAAAATCACTAATGGAGATACCTGTTCCTCATGACTAGCAGTAAGCTTTTACAAAATGTGTGCTTGACTGCTCTTTCTTCAGAGCAGTTCCTCAGAGCTGAGAGGAGGTCTCCAAGTGCACAGCTCTCGTGCTGTATGTTTTTATTTCATTCAATCCAGGAATCCGAGCTCCGTGCTAGCCCTGTGACCATGGGCTAACCACTGTTCTGGGCCACAGCTTCCTCATCTGTAAAATGGGGCCATGACCCCTGCCTACATTAGCACACTGTTGGCATATTAAAGGAGCTGGTTAAGATTATCGTAAATTGTAACACACTTTACAAACATAAGGTAGGATTATTATATCCTTCTCTTCATTCCTTCCCTATTGCCCCCCATCAGGGGTCTTGCAGAAAAAGAAGCCCCCCACTGCCCCCACCACCAACTTTCTGTGTGAAGATTTTCCACCAGCACATTTTTCCACCATCAAAATGCTCCTTCCCAGGTCTGAATTCTTTTCATCATCATCATCACTAATTTGAGGCCTTCGTTCTCAAAGGTTTTTCCACAAAAGAAGAGAGATCGGGAAATCATAGCAAGAGAGGTGGGAGGGAGGGGGCCTTTGAAATCATAATTAGGGAGGTAGAGAAGTACCAGTAAGGTTTCAGTTCTACTGATGGACTCAGGGAACATAAAGCTAAACTGACACACTTTTTAAAACTGTCAAAGTTGATCATGTTTGCTTGTTTATTTATTTTTAAATTTATGTACAGTAAAATGTCTCTTATTGGGTGTACAGTTCTAGAAGTCTTGACAAATACCACAACCATGCTCAGACCAGTCCCATCAGTCCCAAAACTTCTCCCTTTTGCTGTTCCTCTATAGTCCAACCCTGTCCTTTAACCTCTGGCCACCACCGATCTGTTCTCTGGCTCTACTAGAATTTTAAATTTAGAAATGAAAACTTCCCATGTGGGTCGTAAATATGGTTTCCTTCTTAATTCTGCATTGCCCTTGGTCTGGATTTTTTGTTGTACTGTAGCTCACAGTAATAAAGTTCAAAGAAGAGCTATTGTTTTCCAAGCATTCCTATCATTGTTTTGGCAAATGATGTCCTGTCTGGGTGCCAGAGGAAGGTTCTGGGGGTGGGGATATATTGTGTTTGCAAAAATGAACAAGACCTCATAGAAAGCCCATTTTCAGCACAGAATTGCAAACTTGGTGTAAAATTAGAATTGCTTCTCAATGAGAAACAGCCTTTATTAAAGAAAGTACAAATTCTTTCAGGAGAATCTCAGGTTTGATATAACTTTTAATTAAGTTTCTCAAAAGCTGGAGCTCATTTATTCTTCCTTCTGTCTGCCAACTAGCAGTGGTGTGCAGGGCCCTGTATTCACTGAGACCTTGCTTTGAATTCTAATTCCAATTTGAGTTTTTATACATAATTTTGGTTCATTCCACAGGTCTTCTAAAATTATTTGCTTGAATATCACCAACATCCATCTTCCCCTCTCCCTCCATTTTCACTGTGAAAATCTCTCTGGATAAGGCTATTAAGGAGTTTGAGCTATCTCTTCTCAATACTGGATTACAGCTAGTATTTTAAAACCAAATTAAACAAAATGAATTCCCTACACAAATTAAATTCCAATATGCATTCATTTCTTATCCTGACTGGAGATAAAAAGGTGATAAAATGAACCTTAAGAAAACGATGTTAGCAGCAACATTATGAAAAACAGGTGAGCTTTTCAGTGTTTATCTGGCTAGTGAAAGGCCAAATACTGCAAAAAGTTTTAATGAAGTTTGAGATTCCAACCAGTGTTTCTTTTGGCATCCAAACAAAAGGCAGACTATAAAAACAGAGCAGGCATTTGTGGAAGGCAAAAATCACTGCGGGACCTTCTGGGGGCAGCGTGGAGGGGGGGTGGTGTGATGTTTCAGAGTCAAGACAGCCAACACATGTATTCAGAATTCCCCAAAGCAAATTTTCGGAAGTGACTGAGTTAATTCCATACACCTTCACCATTTTTGACCCAATCTGCATTTCATGGCTGCTAGAGCTGTAGAACTGTACCAGGTGGAAGCATTTCCTTGGACTAGGAGAATAGAGAGCTTTCATATGCACTTTATATACATGATATCTCCTCCTTTAATCATGTGTTTTTTGACTGCAAATTTCACTTGACTGAACAAAATGTATTCAGAATTAACTCTGAAATGTAACAGCAACTGTGTTTATGGGGGGCCATCCTCTAGCGACTTAAACTGGCTTTCACTCCATGTATAATGTCTGATTATGGAACATCCTGGAAAAGGAGCTAGTTCCTCAGGCCCTGTAGCTGTCAACAAGTCTGAGAGGCCTGTACCTAAGAAATAATAAAAACACACATTGATATATATATGTATACGCTTCTTGTTTTTAAGTAGCCATACTGATAAACAGATTTTAATTATTTTCTACTGCCTGAGAGCATATGGGTAATTACTATGGTCTCCTTATGTTCTCCAAATAATTAGTACTTTATGATGGACTATTTTATGCTTAAAAATGGAAAACAGCTTTGAATTTTGTGAAGGAGGAGCACCAGAGAGTCAGAGAATGAGGCACACAGAGCGCCAAATTTCTGAAGAGGCATCCTACCCGCCACCTGACGTATTAGCCTGTCTCTGAGTATGAGGTTTCAACCCAAGAAATCTTAGAATTTAAGAACTGGAAATGAGATGAAGGAATCTAGTCTTTCACATTTGAAGAAACTCAAGCCCAACTGATTTAAGGACTTGCTCAAAGTCACACAGGTAGCTAATAAGCAGAGCTGCAAGGAGTAGAACCAGGAGTCTCACGTGGCTCTGCTTCCCACCTCCATCTGAGTGCCAGGGAGGAGGGGGACTCACCGAGCCCGCTCTGAAATGCTCAGAGGCTAGAGGAGTCACAGGTGTTCACTGATGGCTCTTCCTGATGAGCTCACTGAACCCCTGATGGATTCCCAAGACACATCAACCAAATACCCTCCTCCTAAAACAAAGCCAGTCTTCCTGGTGACCTGAGGAAATTAATGATTGCAGTCAACCGTCTCAGCTCCTTATCTTTAAGACCTTATAAATACCAGCCTTTCTTTGACCCTGCAGCTATCATAATAACTGTAATGATATCATATAACATAACATACATGGTATCATAATAGCTATAACAATAGCATAATACAATGAAAATAGCTCTAATTTTCAATTTTTTACTGTGATTATCTGGCCTTCGTTGAGCATTTAACATGACCTAGGTGTTTTGCTTTATACTTTTTAGAAAACTTTAACTCTCGCAACAAATTAGTCTAGTGGGCACTTGTGCTGGTTGTTGCCTGTTTGCTGTCAAATTTGTTTCTGGTTTTTCCCCTGCCCCGTGCAGTACTGAAGGCGGATGAATTCTGCAAGTGACATCACCCAAGCTTTCTTGCCAAATGGTTTTCGGTTAGTTTTAGTAAAGAGGTAAAGTGGCAAAGATGAGAAGTTAGGAAGAAGGGAGATGCCAGATATTTCTGCCCATTTCTTCAGTTTCAGGCAGCATCCCAAGAATGGCCGTGCCCCCTCCATTGTTCTAGCCCTTGGTTCACAGCCCAGGCTCCAGGGCTTTTGTAACACCACGTTCTCCCTCCCTCCCTCCAGCCCTACGGGTGGCAGGAGCTTCCTGGGGGTTTGCCTGGGGGTTTCAGCTCTTCTAGTACCTTTACAACTAGTTCCCATTGTTAAAAATTCCCTCTGGACCACTTGACATGGATTCTGTCATTTGGACTTGAAATTCATTATTCTCCTCATCCTATAAATAAAGGACATGAAGGTTAGAAAAGACTGTCTTCATACCAGATAGAGGACTATGTTGCTAGACCCTATGCTAACACTTTTACCAAGTATTTCATTTAATCCTCACAAAAATATTATAAGGTAGATATTATCACTCCTATTTCACAGACGACAAAACAAGGCCCAGGGAACATAAATAATCTACCTAAAGGCATACTAGTTAGTGGCGGACCTAGGAGCTATGCTGAGTTCAGTCCCTAGACCATAGTGAGGGCACAACCAATTAATTAAGAGGTGCTGGAAGATGGTACCACCTCTTCCAGAGTTTCAAGCTCTTCAGGAAGTTCATGCTAGAGACTGGAGAAAGGAGGCCTCTGCATTACCACAACTCGGCCAGTTTACCAGAAGGCTCACCACCACTGCTTTGCAAACAATCACAGCACTAAAAGCAGTGATGTGCTGCTAACTGTTTAACAATCCACTCGCCAGAGGCGGGTGGGCTGGGGGTGGGGAGTCTTGATTCACTATGTCTGCCAATTTCCATAGTATAAATATTCCTACTGTGGCTGATTTCAAGCTACTAATGTGATGTCAGCCAGCTCACAGGATTCCTGAACCTCTAACAATCAGCTCCAACACACCAATGGCTAAAGCTATAAAAGGCACGTGTGTAGTTTTTGATGACTTGGTTATATTAAATGCATATATTTTCAGATATTTTAAAAAATATCCGGATTCTAAAAGTACAAGTTGATGAATTCCTATTCTTCAAAAGACATCATCAAAAAATGAACAGCACACCACAGACTGGTAGATGTTTTATATATACACATACATATGCATATGTATATATGACAAGATACCTAGAACATACAGAGAAATCTTACATAAATCAGTAAGAAAAGAGAAAAACAATAGTTTTAAAATGGACAAAGATTTTAACAGGCTCTTCATAAAAGACTACAACGTTTATGGCCCACAAGTATTCGAAAACACTCAAAATCATTACTCAGAGGAAAATCCAAATTAAAACCACAAAGAGATACTGCTATATATCCCCAGCAGAGATAAAGCAAAAGTGACTGGCAAAACCAGAACTGGTGAGCATATGGAGCAACTAACATCCTTATATTCTGCTGGTAATTGAGGGCATTTGTAAAACTTTCTTTGCAAAACCTTCAGCTAAACATTTGCTTATCCCATGACATAATTTTACTCATGGTAACCAAAATAAGTGCATATATCCATCAAAAGACATGTATAAGAATGTTTCTACCAGTTTTATTCATAATAGCCCCAAACTGGAACAGCTCAAATGTCCATTAAGAGAAAAACGGTTTAAAAATTATGAAATATTTATACAATATAATGTCCAGCAATAAATAAGAATAAACTGCTGATGCTCATCCCCTGAAAAATATGAGTGAATTTCAAAAATATGAAGGTGAGCAAAAGAAGCCATATACGAAAGAATACATTCTGTTGTGGCCCTTTTATATGAAGTTCAAGGCAGGAAAAACTAATCTATGGGAATAAAAGTCAGAACGGTAGCTATCCTGGGTGTGGAGGGGGCAGTATTATAGATTGCAGACATGAGTTAACCTTCTGGAAGTACTCACATGTAAAGCTTCCTCGACCTGTACACTTAAGATGTATGTATTTTAATGTATGTAAAGTATGCTTTTTTTTTTTTTTAATAAAGTAATCTTTGGGCCCCTTGGGCACATGATCTCTGGATCACGCACAGGCAAGGTCCCTGTGGAAGGGTGTTCTCTCTCAGAATATTCTTGAGCGCATGCCCCTCCACTAAATGCCAGAAGTTTATTTACTATTGCCACTCTTTTAATAAAAATTTCTCTTACATGAACCCTTAACTTTCACCAGATCCCTTAATCAACATTAGACCTTCTTCTTAGGGTCACTGAGTCAGTAACTGAGATGATGTATCACAGACTCAGGCAAAGACTCAGGCAAAGCTTATTTGATGAATTGTATTATTTCCTTCCTTCCTCCCTTCCTCCCTCCCTCCCTCTCTCTCTCTCTTTCTTTTTTTCTTTCAACTGTCCAGTTACTGATAATTTACCAGCTTCTAAATATTTACCAAACTCTATCTTTGGAAGGGAATCTAGAACTTTCCAGGTGATTTTTAAAGATTTTGGTTTATTAAATAGGAACTAAGTCCTCAGGCTTTCTTCTTTGTCTTGTCTCACTACCACCCTTAAACATTTTATATAAGCTTTATGTCTCTAGAATATCACTGGCTACTCTTCTATCTTTTAACATTATTTGTCTACTCATCCACCCTTTTTCCCTCTCAACTAATGATTCCCCAACTATTTCTTCTGCATTATTTCATTTAATTTGTTTCCTCTCGGGGTCTTTTGGGCCTTTTTTTTTCTGTTATATATTAATTAAAACAAAACTATTGTAAATTCCATGTCAATAAAGTGCAATTGAAGCAACTATGCCATTAAAAGCAAGGCATATAGCATATTATCACCTGTGTGAGCTTAAGCAACTTACTCTGATAAAATGTGATCAATGGCATTTCACATGAAGTCAAGGGACTGCCCATCCAGAGACTATCTGTAGGTTATCATTTACTGTTTAGAGCAGTTACATTATTTATCCAACCATTTAGTTAGTAGAGGTTAAACTTGTATAGCGCTCAGGTCTCTCACTTCCTGGCTTGTTTCTAAACTCCTGAGAAACTTAGCCAAATATCCTCCTGAAACTAAGATTTCTGGTATCTACTGTATTTGCCTGAAATCACCAGTCTAATCAGGCTCTAAAATTTGATGTACTATGATTTCAAACCTCCCTTCAAGACCACTATTGGGTCACCTGCTTGCTAAATTTCAAGTAAACTAACATATCAAGCGAGCCAACCAACCATATCTTCTTCCTCCTGTCTTGCCAAGAGAAAACGGAATTCTTCCAACTATTTGATTAAGATAATTTAACAATATTACCATTATCATAAACAGAAATGCTATGCCGTGGGGCATATTACTGAGGAAAAGAGGCCAGTCCAAAAAAGAACAGTGTTCAGATGGCCAAAGAATGCTGTATACAATAAAAGTAGATCTTTAGAATTTTGCTAATGTTTATTCTTCTCTTCTGTTCATTGTTTTTTGGTATAGCACATACAGAGCAACAAGAATAAACATGGGAAACCCTTTACTTTTTGACTTAGCATAGATGGTATCATATTAATACGTGATAGGAACAATACAGAATTACTCCTCCACCTTTTCTTTCTTCTAGTTGTCTCTAACACGGAAAATAACCTTCACGTTAGAAAAGCACAAACTGATGAGAGGTAGTGTGATGTAAGTTTTAAAAAGTGGTTCATAGAATTCAACATGAATTTGGACCCAGACTCCTCTCATGCGTTTCATGATCTTATACAACTTATTTGCTCTCTTGCTTGATGATATCAATAGTGCCATCTCTAGAGGGTTAGGAGTGTTAAGTGAGATAATGTATGGAAGGCACTTTGACACAGTAACAGCCTAGTAAGTGACAGGTAACAGGGGGCAGAAGCCCAAAGTAGATAAAAGAATATCTAAGAATTCCAAATTTGACAATCTTTCAAGGCCTTAGAAGAATCACATCCCAATGCACTGATATAAATTATAAAAATAGTAATGACTGCCAGTAACCTTTGAGAAGTCATGGCAAATGACAGATGGGCTAGACGGTTGCTCCAGTTTTCAAAAAAGAGGGGAAAAAAGAATTCTCAATACTTAGTAATTCTAACCAGCCAGTTAGATGTTTTCATCTCCAGTGACATTCTGGGTGCATTACAATTACGAAACATATTCTACATGCAATTTTAAAAGGAAGTTGTGATTACTAAAACCAGCATTTAGTCAAGTGCAAGTCATGCTGAAAGCAACCAGATTTCCTCTTTTTATTTGGAGGGGCTGAAAGACTAACCAGAGAAATGCCATAGACACAGTATATCTGCATTTGGACAGGGTGTATAACAAAGGTTTCAGAAAACTTTAACATGTTAATGTGCATTATGAGTATCTAGAGGAAGCTACTAAATGCAGTACTTTCTATACTATTTTGCCCATGGAACACATTTTGTGTAGAGCAGCTAATAACACCTAAAAGAAATTGGGTTGGGCAGAACATCATCCAGAAACACTAGTCTAATCTAAGCCTAGACAGTGGTAATACCTTGGGCTCATTAGGCAGCCTTTGGAAAATGTGTTTATTTCCAAACATCAGTTTTTAAAGAAAGTCTGAGAAACAAGAGTTTGTCCAAAGGAGGATACCAGTATAATGCATTATATAATTTTATATATATATATATATTTTTTTTTTTAAACAATATAATATATTGTAAAGGAAATAATTAGTAACTATTATGGACTAAATATGCATGCCCACCCCCCACCCCCAAATCATCTGTTGAGATTTCTTGCCCCTTTCATCATGTGAGGACACAGACAGAAGATGATGCCTAAGAATCAAGAAACAGGCCCTCACAAGATATTGAATCTGCCAATGCCTTGATCTTGGACTTCCCAGCCTCAGAGCTATGAGAACTAAATGCCTGTTGTTTAAGTCACTCAGTCTACAGTATTTTTGTTATAGCAATCCAAATAGACTAATTATGGAACTATGGAAGAGACACCTTTGGAAGTAGGGCTGTCCTATGAGCCAATTTCAAATTTTTCATATGGAAAAGGAATTAGAATCATTCTGTTTAGTTAATACATAGTTTTTGTGGGGCCAAAAGACATCCTTCAAAGTCCCACAACCGCCATTCCTGGTCTCTCAGGTGTCTACTTGCCCTCAAGAGATAAAAGTACATTCCTCACTGGGTGTGTTTGCCCTAACAAACTAATACCCTAGGTAATGCCTAATCTCACAATAGCTCAGGCTGGCTTGTTTCAGCCCACATCTCCACCTCATTAGAGTCATAAATCCCACCGCCCTTCACAGACCCTAACTTCTTACCTCACCTACAACCAGAGAACTGTGCATGCATGCAGCCCCGAACATATTGTGTTCACCAACCACTTACCCATAAAAGACCCCAACAACTGGCCCTCTGCTCACACAGGCACCTCCTGTCTGTGTGGCTCACTGTTGTCTATGGCAGCTCACCTAATAACTCCTCTTCTATTTTCATTCTTTGTCTTTGGTAAATTCTTTTACTGCCTATGACACTAGCCTGCCGTGTTCCCCAACAGTTTCTACATAGATAGGAGTATTATGTAGAAATTATAGGGAGGCAGGTTTTGGCTGGATATAAAGACTTTTGTAAGAGCACTGGTCTCGGGATTTGATGAACTATAATAATATGCCCAGTTCAGCCATACCCTAGCTAAGCACCCTTCAGCAAAGGCCCTGACCTCTCAGAATCTCAATTTTCTCATCAGGGAAGCTCACAGCAGTATTACAAAGTAAAAACACTGTACTAAATGTGAAAAGATCAGCACAGCTCCTGATATATTCTAAGTACTCAATAAGTGGAATTATGATTGTATTAATAACAGTTAGTGTTGCCCAATAATGAAAAGGATGAAGAACAGCTGATGATAGAGAGCATCTCCATGAACATGATCAAGCACAATTTTTAATGATTTAGAGTAACTGAAAGCCTACTATGGGCAGCACACAGGGAGAGTAGCTGTAACTCAGTTTCTGTCTTTATAAGCTAGCAACCACATGGGGCCTAGCAGGGGAGATGAAACAAACATAGTAACAAACCAGGACATTAGGACAAATGCTACCAAAATTGTAAGAGGTTCACAAATTAAGAGCACAAGGGCTAATCCTTTTGAGGGAAATATGAAAGCCTTTATTAAAGTGGTAGTGAAACAGCATGTAAAACATTAACCAGCTTTAACTGGTTTTGCCTCCTTAGATTGTTAACTAATCAAACCTTGAGTATTCTACAGAGACATCACTGCGGATATACAAGATGATAACCCATGTCTCTAGGATGACCCTGGAACCAAGAATCTTCAGTTTAGGAACTCAAAGAATAGAAATGTTGCCACCAGAGCCCTTTATGAAGCGAGAAGTCCATCAGTAAGGAAAATCTGGCTTCCAGCACCTTGTACGGACTGATTCAATACTAGCCAATCAGCTTCCAAGTTTGAAATTCCCCTGAGCCCTTAAATTTCACCCCAAATACTGTATCAAAGAGACAGATTTGAGCTGTGCCTCCTGTCTTCTTGCCAGTCGACCTTGCATTAAAGCTCTTCCTTCTTTCAAAAGCCTGTGCCATAGCACTTGCTTCTGTGTGCATCAGGCAGTGAGACCTTGCTCAGTAACAGCAGTACAGAAAGAATGGAAACTATTTCAGTGGGTGGGTAAGAGAAGTAGGACATCACAGAAAGAGGATTATTATTATGAGGAGAGTATGTAGGAAGGAAAGTGTAGGGATAAATACAGATAAGCAGCACAGTTTGAAGGGATGCAATGGCTAGTCTAAAGAAAAATGAAATGTTAATCTAGATGATTTGGGAGGATCATAGAATGAGTCTTGGACTTAACTTAGGAGAGACAGTAAACATTTGTGGGGAGAGGAATGACTTTAACCAAACTGTGCTTTAATAACTGAATTTGGTGGTGGCAATACAATTGGTTAGGATCTGCGTGATGCCTAGTGCAGAAAAGCCAGTAAGAAAACCAGCAAGTAGAATGGGAGAAAAAAAAAGAAAAAGAGAGAGAGACTCAAGTATCCTGGAAGCAACAAGAATGGAGAGGAAATTCTTAATGAGTCACACCTGCAGAGCAGATTTTTGTAGAGGATTTGACAAATGAGGCAGGTGAAAATTGAGTTTTAAAGAAAGGTAGCTTTCAGTTGGAAGACAGAGGTCAAAGTTATCTCTTCTCAATAGAATAGCACACAGTAGACCCTTACTAAATATTTGTTCTGTAGATGAATACATGAATGAATGATTTGGATTGAGTTCTAAGAGAAATGTGAAAAATGGTAATAGAACAATTAAAAGCTTGTGAGGGTCAGTTTCAGGAAGGCAAGGCTTGTTGGATAGAGATGGGAGTTAAGCAGTGCATGGAGGCCGAGGATCTCCATCAGGAGTCCACCAAAGAGGGCCCATGGGCCAAATCCAGGCCAGCACCTGATTTTTGTGCAGCCCATGAACTAAGAATGGCTTTTATATTTTTAAATGACTGAAAAAATAACCCAAAGAAGAGTAATATTTTGTGACAGGTGAAAATGACATGAAACTCAGTGTTTTTGTTGTCTTATTACTGCAGAAGGGACCAGCCTGCACCTTAAGCAGTAATAATATGCTAAGCATTTTAGAACTGTTCTGTATATAATTCTCACTACAGCCCTATGAGATAGAATTCACTGTTCCCATTTTACTGATGAGCAAACTGAAGCTTACGTTTCACCAAGTTCACACAGTTCATTAGTGGCAGAGTCAGAAACTACATCCATATTCATCTTTTTTTTTTCCGGACTTCCCATTTCCCCCTAGGATAAAAGCACTGGCTCTAAGAGTAGCTGGACCATGAAATGCTTATAAAAGAGGGTTAGCGGAGAATGCTGAATGCTGAGGGCAGCTTTGCAATTGAATCAGAGGAAGAGAATGGTTCAGGCAGACCTATTTCTAAGAGAAGTGTATGAATTAACTCATTTAATTCTCATAACTCCTCCATAAGTTGGATACTACTATTAATATCTGACATTGAACAAGGGTTCGCCTTCTTAAAGACGACTTCCCAGGTGAAAGGGCCAGTGTGTGGGTACTCAGACGCTCTGGGTCTTTTGATGGGTGACACCACTGGGCCTCCAAAGGCTCATGCTAAGTTTCTATGATCTCACATTCAGAGGCGCTTAGGGAAGGCTTCCAGGGTCTTGCACTCTTTTCCTAAGACTCCCCTCTCAGGTCCCTCAACCCCACCCCAACGAGGCTTCTCAGACCCTCTAGTTAATAGTTCCCTGGTTCCTCCTAAGAGTTTATTCTAAAGAGACTCCCTGAATCACAACCAATCAATCAGCCAACGTATGAAGAAATGCAGAAGATGAGTTTAAGGTTCAAGTGTTTAGGGATGTGAAAGCATGAAACCCTCCTACAGAAAGCCTGGAGGCAGATGACAGTCTTCTGTCAAAGATTTCAGCAGCTGTAGATTTCTGGTTTATAGCCTCATAACTGGCGTGTTTATTTCTGTGTTTGATCTCCTTTGGCCCTTAAAGCAGCCACTTTCCCACTTGGAAATTACTCTTGGCAGCTGAGGACAAAACAGGAAGTGATTGGAATGCAGTCTGCTTTAACAACTTTCTGAACTTCCAGAGTTTTAAAACGTGTTAGCACTGGATTTACTGCTTTGCTTTAACTGCCTCCATTTCTTACAAAACACCTATGTAGTGGTTAAAGTGTCAGTGGCAAAGTCCTGTACAAATACTGACTTAGTAATGAACTTTGTACATCAGCCCTTCCAGCCGTGTGCTAAATTCAAAGCAGGCTTTTTTTTTGGCGAGAAACTGGTGAGGGTGAAAAGAGAAAGGAGCAGCTGGGAAGAGCAGGAAAGAGAAAGGAAAGGGGAAGTTAAACCTTCCCTCCCTGTCTGTCTCAGAAAACCCAATATGGCATCTTCCATGAGGAGCTTGTTTTCTGACCACAGCAGATATGTTGACTGTTTTAGGAGGTTTCTCAGCAATTCCACGGAGCACCAGTGCATGCAGGAATTCATGGACAAGAAGCTGCCAGGCATAATAGCAAGGTAACAACAGCAACAACAACAACAACAACAACAAAAGGCCGCTTTTTTTATTCCAAGGGATGAGGCTCGCGCTCGTTCTGCGCAGTGATCGCATGGGTCGAGCCCAGACCCGCAGGCTGGGCGCGGGGATAAGCTGACAGCAGCTGCGCGGGGCCGCGCCGCCCGGCGCCCTTGCTCCCGCGGTGCTGCAGTGAGACGCTCGCTTTAAGCATTCAAAGGCTCCGGTTTGTGCAGGATTTCCAGCTGCACCGAGATAGGCGTTAACTATTTGAAGGCACAAATCCACGTTCGTTTGGGAAAAGATAAGATCCAAATATGTGAGCTGATTTTTCAGCTCTCCTCCAAATTCTACATTAAAAAAAAAAAAAAATCCCAAACAGCGTCTGGTATTCTTTTCATTAGAATCAAATATAAATAATTACCAAATACTATTTACCCCGAGGACTGAGTGGGTGTCTCTGAATTATCTTAATATCCATTTAAATTCATTTTCCTTATCCATTATTATAGTTAACACTCTCGGGAAAAAAAAATCGTATTTTACTTTCAACTTTAATATTAGCAATATGACCCTAAAAAAGCATTTCCTCATTATCAGTGAAACTCACTAGTTCCTATCCTTCTTGCAGACTCTTTTTCTTTCTTTCTTTCTTTCTTTTGTGATTAATGTGTTCAATTTGTGCCAGAGCTGATAAGCATTTTGAGAGTAACAGATTCCACATGCTAAAGATAATCAAATCACCTCTCTGGGGGTGGATTGCTGTAACTTACTCTGCTTCAGGAAATAATAATAGAAAACTGGGGGAAATGAATGTGGATCCAACAGCAAAGGAAACTGATATTTTTATCTTCTGCTGCATTTTTCTATTGTAGGCCTGAAATTCTTTCACCAGGACGGTTAACTTTGCCTGACTAGAGAAGGCACTGTTGGGCATATATATGGAATTTTGTTTCCCTTTCTATCTTCTATTTTTCATGGTTCACTTTTTAAGTGGTTTTTTTTTTCCCCACACTGAGTATTATATAATATATTAATAATTAGTAAGTAATAGCATAACAATGCAAAAATCAAAGCAGACAGCAAATACAGACAACTTCTTACCTAGGAACTAATTATAGTTTACTTCTTTGGATCTTTTTGCTCATTTCTAACATTTAAGGTAATGAGTTACTTTCTGAGTCCTTTTGCAATAATCCCAAGCATCTGTTCCATGTCTGTGGCTCATGCAGATAAATGATGTGGTTTACTTCAGCCACCAAGTTGATTTGAAGACATACTATGGCTGCACAGAACATAATGAATGATGACTCTTGCCCTGTCTTCAAGGTGTATACAATCTAACTGGAAATACTGAACGTAAATTTTGTGAAATACTGAAGAATTTTCAAAGGCATAACTAAGTTTCATTACAGTGGTAATATTTAGAATAATTAGAAATAATTATTAATTAGTAATAATTAGAAATCATCTGAATCAAAGTATCATTTATTAAAAAAGCATTTTTTTTCCCTGAAGGTGATGTGGAATGAGATTTAGCTGAAGGACCTTCAAACTTGCTACTTAAAAGTTTATAAGCTTTAAGGAGGCAACATGCCAGCTTAAAAATTCATTTTTACTATAAAATTCGTATTTCAAAAAGTCAAATGATTCTAAAAAGCTTTTAACGACAACAAGAATACTGGTTCCTTGCCCTACCCATTCCCATTGCTGAGGCCTGCTCTCCAAAGACAATCACTTTCAACACTCTGAAATCATTAGCTGTTTCTTCTGGAATTCTCTTTCCTAATTCTAAATAACATGTTATCCTCTTTCTTAATTTTGATGTATTAAAATAGCTAAATAAACATGCACATCCCTCCCCATATCATGTCAATACAGTATATATGTATACATATATTTATGTCCAAATTTGGTTACATAATTTGTATCATTTTTGCCTATGTACATATTATTCATAATTGAACAACTGCATTTATACTATAATTACACTTCCTCTAATGTACAACCTTTTGTTTTTCCTAGAGTTAACTATTGTCTTGATTTAACTTTATTTTCTTAGTTTTCTGTATACCTATCACTACTTAAAACCCCAAGCAGAATTATTCATCTCCTTTCAACATATTCCAACAGATCAAGTGATCTGTTCATCTTTCCCCATGGGAACATCTTTTCTGGAGTTCTCTGTTCTTTTTTTCTAGTCTGGGGTGATTTGCTGTTGGCCTGCTATACAAGTATTGATGAAGGAATTCATTCACCTTCTAGAAATTCTCTTTGCCTTGCTCCAGTATTAAATTCCCTGATTCTAGATCTCATGCTGTTCTTTTCCTAGTTTCTTTAGTCTTTTTTTTCTTTTCTTGCGAATTCTTTAAGAGCTTTCTAAGAAAGAGAGAATGGGAGGTAAACTTTTCGAAATGTTTAAAAATGCTTTCACTCTTTGCTCCCCTTTGTTAGATAGTTTGGATATAGAACTCTATGCTGAAAATGATTTTATATCAGACACTTAAAGATATTTCCCCATGGTCTTGCAGCTACTGGAGTTGAGAAATCTAATGCCATTCAAATTCCTCATCCTTGGCTTGTGACCTTTTTGTTGTTGTTGGTTTTTGTTTTTTAATCATTCCTTATATCTAGTATACAGAAATTTTAAGATAAGGAGATATGGTGCAGGTCTTTGTCACCCATTTTCGTGGGTAGTCCCTGGGACATTTCAGTTAAGATTCAGATCCTTCAGTTCAGGGAGACTTTGGCATTATTTAATCATTCCTCCCCTCTACTTTTCTCTTGCTGTGACTTCTGTTCATTAAACAGAACACCTCTTGAATTGGTTCTTTAATTTTCTTACACTTCCATTTTTTGTTGCTGAAAAGATTGGCCCCCTTTCCTGATCAGCCAAACTGAAACTTAGAGACAGGGTCTTGGAGCTTAGAAGAAAAGAGACAGCTTTATTACTTTGCTGGGCAAAGGGGACTCACAGCAGGCTAGTGCCTTCAAAACTGTGAGCCCACCTTGGGGATGGGGTGGAGTGGTTATACGGCTGAAGCTCAAACAGTAAACAATCAACAGAATCATTTCCTCCTCATAAGATTTAGAGTGGTTTCGTCATGATGCCTCCAGGCGACCAATTCTACAGAGGCTAGTGGTTGTCACTTTTTTGATCTCTTTATCTCATATGTGCCGAAGGCGTGGTCTTCTTGGTATTTAGCCTATTTTGTATAGTTCTGAAACCAAGTATGATTATTACTTTTGATTACTGCAGTAAAGCAGAAACAGTAAAATTAATAGCTTTATTTTAACAATTGGCCTGGGGCTGTGAGTAGCAACTGGTCAGTCAGGTCAGCTGACCGTTTTAAGGGCAAGCATAACAATAAGCAATCTGTTAGCTTAAATGTGGCCATTTTATTAATCCTCCTTCATTTTTACAATTTTATCTTTCAGCCCCTCTGTTAGTTGTTTGCTGTTATATTTTTAATTTCCAAGAATGTTCCTTTTTTATAGCATCTTGTTCATCTTTCATAGCTATAATACCTTCTTTTATCCAATAAAATTTTCCTCTGCTCTCTGCATGTTCTTTTGAGTTCCACTTACCCATTTCCCTTGGTCTCTCTTATGTTACGGGTGCTCCTCAACTACCTGATGAACCTTGGTTGTCCATCCAATCAAATAATGAGGCACTTAAAAATTGGTTCAGATCCTCTTTGTGTATACATGGAGTCTGTTGAGTGGGTGGCCAACTCTAATAACTGGATGTGGACTTAGCTCTCGGATGGGAGATTTTCAGTTGCCAATGTAGATAAGTTTACTCAGTGAAATGTGTTGTCTCCTCAGGGAGGAATTATTTAATCTCTATCTGGAGGTGAGGGGTGGGGTAGGGAGGGTTATAGTATATAGCTGTAAAGAGTAATGTTTGTTGCTGTTGTCACATATAATACATTTAGATCCTTGCCTGGAAAATAGCAAGTTTCCAATAATTGCTAGTTATCATCATAATATATGAAATGGGATAATAATATAGTATCTAACTCATAGAGGAGTTGTAAGGATTCAAAGAGTTAATTCACATAAATCACTTAGCTGTGCCTGGAATAATAATAAGTTGAGTGCTTGTCATGTGCAGATACATTTCTAAAAGAGTTACATAAATTAAATCATTTAATCCCCACAACTCCTTCTTAAGATAGATACTATTATTACAACCCTATAAGGTAGGTGGTGTTATTATCCTATTTCTTAGTAATAAAGGCACAGAGAAGTTAAATGATTTGCTTAAGGTAACATATTAATAAGGTGGGATTTCAACCAAGGTGTTCTGCTCCATAGCTCACTATGCTATCCACAGGATATACACATTTTTAAAGAATTAACCAAGAGCATAGATAGGTATGGGTGTAGTAAGACTCAGGATTATGAATTGGAAGATAATTAGAACTGAGGAAGGCAACTCATTCATAGGTACCCTTGATTCTGTGCTTTCCAGTTTCCTTAAGAACCTTGCTTCAACCTCTGCCTTCATCCTATTAGTCTGGGCAGGCGCTTCACTTTAACCAAAAACTAGGCTTATTTACCATCCTAAAGCACAAACAAGCACCATTCTTTCAGGTCATATTTCCCCTCCAGCAGTCTTTTTCCTTCTCACTCTTTCATTCTATTTCAAAAATCTCTAGATCTCCCTCTTTATTGAGTTCACTTGTAATCCCACTGCCACCTGTCTCCTGCCCTCAACTTCCTTATCAAACTGCTGTTATCAAAGATACACATATTGCCTAATTCAACAGAGAGTTTTCTTTCTTCAGTTTTTAGTAGTACATGCTGTCACCCCTGACTCTACCAATGGCTTTTTCCTTCTCTAATTCTCCTATCATCTCTCTCGGCTTTACTGCTTCCTCTCTGTCTCCTTTGTGTTTTCCCCACTATCCCTGATGTTTGAAAGCTGGTATTGCGTCATAATCCTACCGCTCTTCTCTTTACAGTAACCATGGTGATAATTTTCTCTCCTAGTTCTGACCATTACTTTATGATAATTCTCCAGAATACATCACTGACCCTGTTGTCTCTCCTACTCAGCTTCCATCTTGCATATCCAAATTGTCTGCTGAATTCAGATTTATCAAAAAACCAAAAAAGGAAAAAACCCAAACAAAAAACCTGATGAAACATAAACTTGCTGTAAAATTACATCATCCAGCTTCCTTTTGATACCATGCTTCACCCGATCAAATTGGAAACATGGCAGTCATTGTGAACCTTGTATTTTTTTCTGATTCATAAAAAAAAAAAAAAAAAAATCAGTCTAAAGAAAGTCCTGCTGTGCATCCCAGTCCATCAATTCCATTCTTTTTCTATACTAGAGCCATAATACTGGGCTTTATTATTTCAGATTTCAACTTGAGAACAAAGTGGTATCTTACTCATTTTTAGACATCAGGGTCTAGGATAGGCACATAGTAAATGTTTAATAACCATTTGCTTATTGAAAAGAAGTTAGAAAGAGGAAGTGAAGAAGGCAGGTCTCAGAGAGGGAGTATGAATCACCATAGCCTTGCTCCCATCTACAGTGAATGGCTTATTGTATCACTAGCCTCAAAGGCCCACTTTTTCTGTTTTTGTTCTCCAAACAATATTTAAACAAATGGTATTTCCTACCTCTGAGATGTTTATAGTGCTGTTTCTAAAAGTCTCCCAGGTCAAGACTGTTAATGAATGGAACCTTTCCTTCTAAAGATTTCTAAAAACAGCAGTATAACCACTGAAATGATTGAGACTTTTCATGTTGGCCTAGTCTCTATAATTTTAGTCTGTTCTCTTCAATTAGACTTGATAATCAAATTTTATAAACTACCTGATACCTTTTTCTTAAACTATATACATTTTTTTTTCAGGATTGGAGACACAAAATCTGAAATTAAGATTCTAAGCATTGGTGGAGGTGCAGGTATGAATAACACATTTTAAAATTTGTATTTCACGCCAAACATCATGCTGTTTCATGGAAATATTACTCATTTTTTTTAGGAAAGCCATTTTCTTTTGCTTTTGGAAGAGACTGGTTTATTAAAACTAGTAAGAGTCATACCACTTCAACTAAGGTTAATGTCCCCATAGATTTACAGAGTTTAGGACATCAGCCTTCGTTATTACCTGTAATATGGATAAATGTGACTTTCTTATTTAAAAAAAAAATTAAAAATGGAAAAAATATAGAATAACTTTGAAGATAACTTTTATCCAAAATTATTTAACTGCTCACAGAAAAGGAAGATTTTATAAGATGTTCCTTAAGCTTGTTTCACTTAAAGCAAGGTCCATAGACTGGTTGCTGGTTTGTAAATTATTACTGGTACACAAGGAGATAAGAAGTGTGCACTGGAATGTAAATCAACACACAGCTCCTTTCATTGAGAAAGCATTGATACAGGAAAAAATATGTTTAACAACAGTTCATTTACATTCTTGTGGCCCCACTCTTTGAGTTGCACTGGCCTAAACCATTCCTTTCCTCTGGTTCAGTTCTAAAGCTGCCCTCTAAGCATTCAGCACATTCCTCAATCCCCTTTCACAAGCAGGTCATGGTCTCACTACCCTTAGAGTCAGTGCTTTTATCCTAGGAGGAAGTGGGAAGTCTGGAAAGACAGATTACTGGGGGTGCCGTTTCTGACTCTGCCACTAATGAACTGTGTAAACTTGGCTGAAACGTAAGCTTCAGTTTGCTCATTCGTAAAGTGGGAACAATGAATTGTATCTCACAGGGTGGGAGTGAGACTTATACAGATAAAGTTACCAAGTCCTCCCATAAGGTGCAGGTAGGTCTTTTCTGCAAAAATAAAACAAAAAAAATTTATCTCCAGACTCTGACTCATATTAAACTCCTGAGTAGTGTTTGCTTTACTTTTAAGCTCCTAGTCACCTGGAGGTCTGAGTGTGTATATATTCATATATATTATTTATATGTTTATACCTTTATTATTATTTTCTTTTGAATCAATCACTGAGTGATGGCTTAGTACAGGTTACCACTTGGTAACAAGTAGACACTACATTACCACTTGTTACGTAGTACCAAATGGTAATCTCTCGAGTCTCTTAAGTATAAGTGTTCTAATGCTACATGAATGAGTGAATTGTAGCCGTATTAACACAAAGATAGCCAAGAGTCTTCTAATGGAATAGCATAGCTAGCATTTGATGACATCATTTGCTCATTTTTCATAAAATACACTGTGATATAATGTAATAAGGATTGACTCTTAAAATAATTTTACTTTATTATCATCTTTCACCAAGAAAATAGAAACCAACAAGGACAGATAATGAAAGATACTGTCATAAATGATCTAATACACTGTGTTTAAGCTAACACACCCTGTTATTGCTTCTGATATTTTATGTCCTAAGGATTATAAGAGTGATGAATTGCCCAAAGAGTGTCCTATTAATTCATTTAACCAAGCCGGTCATTTCCAGTGTGTTTTGCATATGAGTTTCGAGCAACCACAGGCAATAAGTCTATCATTTGAGAGTGTCACTTGTGCTTGGACGAGATGAGAAGCCCTACAGGAAAAGTAATTAAAAACAATCTCTACCATGGTCAAGTTAATTGGCCTTATAATATAAAGTTAATTGCATTTCTAATGTAAATTTATCCAGATGCTTCTATCTAGAGAAAGGAACATTGGCCCACACAGTGATTCCTTATAAAGGTGCACAGAGGCACTAACATACAGAACTCCTCAGAAAAGGAGGAGTGACACTTGGTGTTCTCCTGAATGACCCCTAACACTGCATTAATAACAAACTCTGCCTTGGGGAGAATATCGGTGCCCTCTAAGGTCACTCTTCATAAGAAAGTGATCAGAAACATAAGAAGAATTCCAAGATAAATTCAAGCTGTAAATACTTAGTTTTCACTGCTCAAGTAAGCTACATGAAATCGAAAGCAATGCATTTAAAATCCTAAAAAGGTCTAGAAGTTCTTGGCATGAAAAAATAGTGTTTTGGGGGAAAGGACACCCCACTGAGTCTGAGTACTCATATGCCAACTGGGAGATGCTTATCTAATAATCTGTCATTGCCTAACTGCAAGTACTGTGCAGGAGAACAATATGTTATCATATAGCGAGGAACTTCCTGTCCTTGCCTTAGAGAAATGCTCTCCCCACATGGTTAACAATCTACAGTGTGCCTGAGACTTTTGCATTATCCTGTGGCTTGAGTATCCTTTCAGATCAGTCACTGAACTCCAATCCCTGGCAAATGAGGCCCCTGGCCCATAATGCATCTTACAGGGTTCTTCTACTCCAGTCTCAGGTGTCTCTGGTTTCACTTCCCAGATGTTCTCTTCTTGGATGCCCAGACACCTGCAGATCCTGTTCTGCATATCTTTGGTGCAAATATTCTCTCTACGTCCATAATGGTGCTACCACTTCTCACTACCACAGTGAGAAAAATACCAAAAGCTAACAAACTAAAAACCTCTCTACATCAAATTGCTTCAATTATATCACTTAACGCTCATGTTCTTTGGGGAGCCTGTTTGATTTTCTTTTCAGAAACATGAGCAGGGGGTGCTATGCACTCTTTCTGTCTTTTGTCTCTTCGGAAGAGATTGATATTTGGGTGGAGAGGGATCTCATTGATTAAGGTTTTGGAAAAAGGTGTTTGGCAATTCAGTCCAGAAGCCAAACAGTTATTAAAGCTCTGAGCAGTTCAAAAGAAAGGAAATTGATGGAAAACGTTTTGATGTCGCCTGTAAGTGATCTACCACATCAATAAAATACAATTGATAAGCAACACTGTTATTCATAGATTATACGTTTAAGTTACGAGAATGCTTGAAATAAATATTTATGTGTACCCAAAACAAGAAAGAGAGGAAATCAGGAGAAAAGCAAATCATGCACAGAAATACAGACCATATAGTTTTTACACAGGGCAAACTGGGAAGCATAAAGTGTATGTATGTGCATGAATTTGTGTGCTTTAATGAAACACACTGAGCAGTGGGAATTGCTTTATCTGAGGCCTCAGAGTATTCATACCATATTCATTTCAGCAATTGTTTTTAGATATTGCGAGCAATTGCACTGTATTCTAAATCTCAAAGAATATGCTTTTTGGTCCATTTTCAACATTGATGCTTCCTAAAATTAAACTACCCAATATAGCTTAATTATTTTTCACTTTTAATGAGTGTTGTCTTTATGTCTGATGGTACACGGAGAGAAAGAAACCCATATTCTTTTTGATATGGGAGAATGTTCTTAATTTACAGTGCACACATTTATGCCTGGAAAAATGTTTCAGAGGCAGTAATGGGCAAAGTGTTCTCCTTGCTCTGGGCTCTGCTTGAAGGAAAATCATTTTATCTACTGCATTGTTCAGTTCTTATGTTCAAATGCCAGAAAATTTTATGAGGTTTAGATAGGACTATAACTCAAATAATCTTATTTTATCCAGCTTTCTACTTCTATTTTTATTAACCTATTGTATACCTACTCAGTTGCCGTACCTTATATAACAGTGTATATATTGATAATTTTTTAATCCACTGAAGCAACTCACATATGAAAAACAGGTGGTATGAACCCTTTTATAACATTTTTTGATAATAATAATGCTGACATATGTTGAGAGCAGCTGGGTGGTTTTCTTGCTCTGTTAACATATAGACAGCAACATTCCTGCAGAGATTAAAAAAATAGAAAAGTTTGGAGACCATCAACACCCTCACTCCAAAGACAAACAACCTGAGAACCATCAAGGCAGAATACAACTCAGATCTCTTGACTTCAGTCCAACAAACTACTAAATAGATATAAAAGTTAATTACCGACTTGGCAAAGGAGAGATTGGGTATTTAGTAATGATTAGCTATTTGAAAATCTAGTTTTATTAAATTATTAATCTTGTTTCCTTTCACAAATGACATGTTAAGGTGACACTGAAGTTTAATTTTCTAAGCTAGGTGGACAGAAGTAGAACATATGTAATTAGGGCAAGAACTGGAAGAGCCAGTGTATTCAGTTTAGAAGCAGGAGCTGGCTGGAAGCACAGGTTAACGTTTCCCGTGGTCTGAAATAAGCCAATAATCTACATCAGAAATTTAGGAATGACCGAGGAAATAGAGGGAATGGGGACTTTTTTTTTTTCTGCCCAGAAAAACAGAATTTGAATGTGTTTATTGCCATCTTCAGATATTTTCTGTTGAGCAAACTACAGAATATTTGCCCCTAAAGGTCCAGTTGTTGAAAGAGAGATTTCTTTGTTCAGTATTAAAATTTACTACTGATCAAACCTATTCAGAAGTGAAAGCACACATGTTGGGATATAAAGAGCTATCTGTCATTCTAGGAGTATCGGCATAAGCTGGGAAAATACTTCTCAGATATGTTATAGAAGGGACTTAGGCACTAATTTCTTGGGTGTTTGGCCCATTAAAGGTGCCTTCAGTCCAGAAAACCTATGGTTTTATGAGTAACCTTCTAGAAAGAGGTAGGAGTTTCTCCAGAGTGGTATGGTTGACACCGTGTTTGGTTATACTGAGAAGTGGAATTTAAATAGGGCTTCTAGACATGCAGACAACTGTCAACCTGGATTCTAGTTGCTTTGTAACTTAAAATGAGTAAGCACTGTTTTACTCATCTTAGCACTTACTCCATAATCAGCAGGATATGGACTCTAGTCGATCACTAATCTGTAGAAGTTAGGACTGTCTACTTCACGTAACCATAGTTTGGGGGTTCAGATATAAAGTATTGTTAAAGGCATTCATGGCTATATAATTTTAAAATAAACTATTCTAAATACATATGTTTACTAAAATAGTTTACATCACTGTATTGTGTTTAAACTTTCAGTGAACATGGAAGTATTGTCAAAGACAGACACATTGCAGACTTGAGCGAAGGGAACATAATGCTACAACACTGGAGCCATTGTCATTAAAACCAAAGTAAACAAGATTGTTTTGGTTAATTCAATAAAGCTTGAAACAGGAAAATGGGATAATGAGCAGAGTGAAGACAAAACTATCATTGTCTGCAGATTAAATGACTATATACTAAGAAAAGCAAATAAACTCAGTTGTGCAGCCTTAAAATTAATAAGAATGCGGCAATGGCCTGATACAGGTAAAATAGGAAAAAAGCAATATGGTTGATCCACATTTCTGTTTTTGTCAACATTTGAGTGTTTTTCATTCACAGTTTTGATTATTTACAATGTACTAGAAAGTTCATGGCATGTGGTTATCTGTAATTTTGCTGAAGGTCAAGTTTATATCTTGCCAGTTCTTGTACCAGTTTGGGACGCAGTCTGTTAGTGAATATGCTGCTAATTGACATACACTATTGAATAAAACTCTGCGATTTAATACACACAATCACGTAGCCCTGGTGGAGGGTGTCTGCTTTCATCTTCATTTTGTACCTGGTGAACCTAGTCATATATGCCACAGGGGGTTTGAGGGTTTTAGAGGTTGGGCTCAATGCGCAGGGTCTTCTGTAGCTTTGTCTCTCTCTATTAACAACAAGAAACTGATAGAAATGATGAAAAACATTGGATTAGCAAGCTAATAACATATTTAATACAAAATATAAGAAAGTTCGAATTTTTACTGAGAACAATTTGAGATTTAAAAAGCCAATATGCAAGAGTGATGAGGTTACAATGATCTGAAAGCTTTCATGTACAAAAGGTAAGAGTATGAAGTGAAATGAAATTTTCCTGAAAGTGATGTGGCATTATGTATCAGAACAGTTCTGATAATCATCTAACGCACAAGGACCTTGTAATGCTGGTTGTTAAAATACTGGCTTACTTGGTAAATAGCCAATCCCTTCTGTCCCAACACATACCCAGCTGCTGCTCCAGCCCTTCCTTGTAGATTCTGTACATTTCCCCAACCATCCTGTACCTCAGCTCCACCATCTCCAAGGACTCCAGCAATTAGACTGGTCTTGCCTGCCCAGGGGGTTCTAAGAATGTGCTTTAGCCCGCATCCTTTCTCAGCGTTTGGCATCTGAGGCCTGTTTTTTGTTTGTTTTGTTTTGTTTTAAATCACCAAAGATCAAGGGGCTCATTCTAACCATTAATAGATAGAGAGGGAGAGAGGGAGGGAGGGAGAGAGGGGATGGAGAGGAGAGAGAAAGGGAAGAGAAAACAAGAGAAGGGAAGAAAAGATTTCATCAAGAATCTTTTATCTTTTGCACTGCAGCTTCAAATCAGATTGTTCTTGCTCTGGTTACAAATCCATAGCTGAAATTATTTTTCATCACTAAGCACAGGGTTATCTGGACAATTTTTCTCACTAGAAACAATTTTTTTTGTGTGCCTGATATACTAGTAGAGGGAACTGGGAAGATAGTAATCTTAATGCAACATGGAATAGAATAAAATCTTTGCTACTGATAATCTGAAGAACTCATCTATATTTTGACATGAGAAATGAAGCAAGAATAGATGGAAATCAAATGGCTGGAGATACCTCGACCAGTCTCTGATCCTTCATTTTCTTGACCAGGAGGATGTTCTCATTTGGGGAAGCCCTAGGGTTCTGAAGCTGGGATTTGTGTTTCAGTTAATGCAGGCTCAGTCCGAAAGGCAAACCGTCACCAGTACGTGATGAATGCTCTTTCAAGTTGTCATTTTAATTATGGAGATGCCCATTTAGAAAGGCAGGTCTTCACTGCCTTCTTTCCCAGTCTCCTTCAGACTTTCTCTCAAGTGTCACCTTTCCCAGGAAGCTTACATGGCCAACCAATCAAAAATCTCAAAGCCACCCCTATGACTTCCACTCACTCTTTATCCTTTGATTTTCTCCATGGGACTTACCACTATCCATAAAGGATGTTTTTGTCTGTTTTATTCATTGCTACATCTCCAGTGATTAGAACCTGGCATTTAGTAGGCACTCAAAAAATATTTGTTGGATTAATGTATAGTAGCTCCAATTTATTGAGTAATTACTATATATCATGAACTGTGGTAATTATCTCCACAAAATGCCTTTAACATTTACAATGACCCTGTAGCAAAGACTGTCTTATCCCTAATTTACAGATACGCAATTTAAAGGGCAGAGATACTAACAAATTTGCATAAGATGTTTCTGGTGAATACTAAATTTGAGTTCAGTTTTGTCTCTGTATAGCCTCTAACTTTTCCTCTTCATGTTTTTTCCCATTTAATCAAATGACCTTGGGTTTCAAGCCAAAATGCAACATTCCTCTGCTATCTCATTAAATATATCCTTGAAATTCAGGGAGTGAAGAAAAGTTGTCTAGAAGATAAGATTCCCACCCTTTCCCTTGTTTTCAACTTTTTAAATTTGCGTTCCATTGTCAGGGATTTCAATTGTATGTCTGTCTTCAAATATAGGTATGATGCATTTAAAATATGGCTCATATGGAAGTAAGATAGTATAATGACAAAAATATCTGACTGTAGCATTAAGAAAAACACTCAACTTAGCTCAGAAAGGAGAGATTAGAAGTCATTCTACAATTGTGGCTAATTGAGGGAAAGGGTAGTAAAAAGGAAAGAGATTTGCAAGGAAGGAAACTTTAAAAACTTAGTTTTCATTTAACTGTCCAAATCAAAAGGTCAGCATATTCAGTTTGATAGAAAATAACACAGGAGTGAACAGGACAGAAAAAACCCACAACCCTACCTCACAGAAAACAACTTTTGATTCATGCAGACACACGTTTGAATTTTGCTCACTTTGCTCAAGTTCCATATATTGATCAACTGAGCAAATCAGTTACATCATCATAAAATGCCCAGACTCCAAAATCATTAATCTGCTTTGGTAGTCACAAAACGGGCTGGGGGACAGAAGGAAAGAAAGGAAAAGAAACAAAAAGAAGGATGGTATATTGGAATAGAGTTGCTTAATCATTACAGTTTTTCCATTTGTCACAGGAAACTACAGATTTTGTTCCAAAACGTTAGGGGGAACACAAAATAAGGCTTTAGTTAACCCAAACAACTGTCGGCCTAAAGGCTTAAGATGTCAAAAATAGAGTCTGTAATTGTCAGAATTATGATTAAGCAATGTGTAATAAGGGATCATACGTGAAATTCAGAGACTGACTATAAAATGAACATGTACTGCCTTGTTCCCCTTAAATGCTGTTTTCTGGACCTCAACATTAAGATTCTTGCAAGCCTTTGCAATGCACAATAAAAGCAGCAGGCTGCTGGCTTCTATGTTTCTTTTGTTTACTGATGAATTTACTGAGAATTTATGAATTATTTGATTGATTCATTTCTGGTTTACTTTCCCCCGTTATTTGACACATTGGTTTGGTTTGTGAGATCTCTAAAAGCATTTATAGGGTGCTCATGTCTGATACTGGAACAGAAGGACTCAGCTGAGAAAGAACACATGGTCTCCATTCTTTTTACTTCCCCCCCTTGTTTGAATCTCTTTATTGCTGGCTCGTGGTACTGTAGGGTCTGATAACCCCTCACATGCTTTTCAGTGATTGATGGTCAAACCTGCTCGGTTGCTTAATCTAGCATTTTAGAGTCCTTGATATTTTTAACCAACTCATTGGAATCCAGCCTTTGCTAGTGAATAAAATAAATGAAGTAAAGCAATAATTCAGATCAAGGAACACAAGAAGGTTTTATCTCTGCTACCACCTCCAGTCAACTGACAAACAGTTTCTGTCTGAAGGATTCTGACGCTACTTCCAGGCTCTGTGGGAAAGACGACCAAGGCCGTTAGTCATGTGTGGAAGAGTTCAGCAGGCCTAGGAGTTAGTTAGATGAAGTAAGGAAGGAGGGGAGAGGATTCCTGGTAGAGGAGAAAGCATGGGCAAAGGACAAAATGTAAGGAAGAGCATGATGTATAGGGGAGAAGGGGGAGAGAGAAAGGTGGAAATGCAAGAAATTCAGGGTACATGGAGCCAAGAGTTTCAAAATAGGAAGTTGTGAGAGATGAGAATAAGGAAGCAGGCAGGGTGGTCCATACTCCGCTAAGGAGCTGGGCTTAACCTGTTTTACCAGGTTTTAACCAGGGAAGTGATGGGCTTGCTTAGCTGAGGGTTTTAAATGGTCGTTGTAGTGATGGCTTTGAGGGAGACCAGCTTCAGCAGAGATAGGCTGAAGTTTTAGTATATTATTGCAGTATTCCAAGAGAGACATAATTTGGGCCTGAACAAGGACATTGCTAGTAGGGATGGAAAAGAGAAGGTAAAGAAACATTTAGCAGGAAAACCTGCTGATGGTCAGGGAGGGAGGATGAAGGAAAGGGCGAAGTTTGGGTGTCTGGATGGATAGTGAATGGTAGAGGTGATATATCATGAAAATATTTGTCACTAAACATATTTATAACTGACTGCTAAATGTTCAGCCTGTAATACTACAGAACATCTGAACTACCTCTCTGTTGACTCTCTTTTTGTTAGTGAAGAGGTTCAAATAAATATTTTTTTAAATGAATTTCTCTTATTTCTGAATGATACTAGAAAGCAAGTTACATAAGATATGAGATCAAGGGATATATTATGGGAGATTATCTATCTATCTACCCATCTATCTATATCTCACAATAAGAAATAACAGAGTCTGTTATAAATAAAAACATAGCACAGAAAATAAGTGCCTCATGAGCACAGTGGCATTTATTGTCAAACCCAAGATACTTTTAAGAGTGAGAGTGGGAGGGTGTGGGTAAAATAATTAAAATTATGACTTTTTTTTGAAATATTTATTGAAAAAGTTTTTTTTTATTATATTGGTCAATTTATAAAATAGTTATTTTATTTCATCAAAAAGCTTACAAATAACAGATGTTGGCAAAGATGTGGAGAAAAAGGAACCCTAGTATACTGTTTGTAGGAATGTAAATTGGTGTAGCCACTATGGAAAACAGTATGGGGGTTCTTCAGAAAACTGAAAACAGAACTACCATATGATCCAGCAATTCCACTCCTGGGTATATACCCAAAGAAAACAAAAACACTAATTTGAAAAGATACCCACACCTCAATGTTCATGGCAGCATTATTTATAATAGCCAAGATATGGAAGCAACCTAAATGTCCATCAACAGATTAATGGATAAAGAAGATTATTTCTCAGCCATATTACTGAATATGGCTCAACCACAAAAGAGAAGGAAATTCTACCACTGCAACAATGTGGATGGACTTAGAGGGTATTACGTTAAGTGAAATAAGTCAGACAATAAAAGACAAATACTTTTTATCACTTATATGTGGATTCTAAAAAAATAAAATGAATGAATGAATATAACAAAACAGAAACAGACTCACAGATATAGAGAACAAACTAATAGTTACCACTGGGGAGAGGGAAGAAGGGAGGGGCAAGACAGGCATAGGGGATTAAGAGGTACAAACTACTATGTATAAAATAAATAAGATATAAGGATATATTGTACAGCACAGAGAATATAGCCAATATTTTATAATAACTATAAATGGAGTATAATATAAAAAATTTTGAACCACTACATTGTACACCTGAAAACTATATAATATCAACTATATCTTCAACTATGTCAATACAACTATCCACTATATCTCAGTACAAAAATATTTTTAAGTAGTTCTTTAAAAAAAACTATTTTCAAAAATAAAATTGCAATAATAATATTTTGTTAAAAAATTTTTAAAAAAGAACTTTGGGATAAGAAGCAAAACCAGATGAGACATCAGCAAAATGAGCACAAAGCTCAACCGTCCCTGGCAAACAAGAAGTACGTCCCCTGACTTATGAAGTCAGAACTGGATTTTACTTGGTAACTCCTGAGAAGATAATTTCTTTATCTCCTCTTGTGGTTTATCCATTTCTGCTAGGGATCCAGCAGTTCACGTCCACACACAGGCTCACGCTCTACGGGCTGTTACATGAACCCGTGGTTTCCCTGTCTCAGCCGCAGTTCTAGCATTGTGTCCTGTCATTGCCCGAGGAGGAGGGACAGGCTGGCTCCGACTGTGGTAGAACATTCTGCAGGCTGGTGAAGTGACAAGACAGGAACATCCCTGGGAGGTGTGGGACACAATCTGCTATTTGGGCAGATCCCAGATGTCAGGGTCCACCTTAGCAGAGCTCATTGAACTCAGGAAAATTGTTGCATTTCCACTGCATGAGTTTTAAAATCTTAGATTTGAGGTTTCCAGAATTGATGATTTTTTATTTAAAATATATGGCTAGGCTGACAGAGGCTGACAGAGGCAAGAACACAACTTTTGGCCTCTGCTCCTTTGGGGTGAGCTGGAATCTCTCTATTTCTCATTAGCCTGCAGATTTTCTCATCAGCCTTTTGCCTTAGTTATCTTATTTTTTAACCCTTTAAAAAATAATTACTGTAGAGAAAAAGAAAAACTTCCTCTATCCTTTCAGTATTTGGTATTTTCCTATTTCTTAGTAGAAGAACACACACTTTGGAGTCAGACAAATGCCTTAAACTTTAGACATATTATTGTCCCCTGAGTGTCAGAGTACTCAAATCACCTTACTGGTTGGGAACAATACTATGGAGTTTGTGATAGCATCGTGGTCAAGATTAAGTGAGATGTTTCAAGTAAAGTGCCTGGCACAGTTTTAACAAATAATAAGTGGCCAGTAAATGACTGCTAGCATTATTATTAAGGAAGGAATTAAAGGTTTCATGTTGGTGGAGCCAGCTTTGCAGAAAACTGCCACCTAGACTCCTTCATCCTCCATTTCAGCTTCCTTCTCACTCCTTCTCGCCCGCCAGCTCCCCACCCTCTCATATTACTAGTATTTAGGGTTGTAATTATCATTAGAACACCCTCTTCTCTTAGTCTTGCATCTTTTGTTCCTGATTTATCGTCCTCATCTCCTTCCTCTCTCTCAGTCTTATGACCTATGCCCTTGTTTCCCACCACATATAACCGTGGAAAGATTCTGTTAATGTCATTTATGCCAAAATGGTAAGGACTAATACCATTTTCATATGCTAGTCTTGCCAGCACAGAGGTCTATTTTAGTGAAGGTCAACATCATAGCCAAAGAGGATAAAAGTGCAAAACTTAATTTGAAGGCTTCAGCAATAGGGAAAGAAGAGATATTTTTAAAGAGAGGGACTCAATGTTAACAATAAAAATAATGAACAGCTAACATTTACTGGGTGCCAACTCTATTTTGCACTGTGCTTTATATCCATGGCTTCATTTAACCTTCACAAACGGTAAGTTATGTACTGTTATTATCTCTATTTTTCTGATGAGGAAAATGCAGCTTAGAAAGATAAAGCAAATTGCTGAAGGTCATATTACCTGGTAAGTGGATCACACAGGTTTGGAACTCAAGTCTATCCAACGCACCACCATCTCTCTCCTGTAATCACTTACAGGCTAAATTTTCATCAGGGGAGGTATCTGCTCCTCTTATCACCATTTGCTAGAGCCTCGTGTGTGCCTGGCACATAGTGGATAAGTAATCAATCGTTGGTGCATGAATTAATGAACAAATGTCTATTCTGCCATAACCGCCTCTCTATTTACCTCTCTGGGAGCAGTCTTGCTTCAAGGCCCTGCCTTGCCTAATATTCCAAAACTGGATTGCCAGGAGCCTCAGACACACTATTCTGCTTGCTGACTTCATGCCTCTGACTTCCTGTCCTCTCTACCTGCACGTCCCACTTCCCCAGAAGTCTCAGGGCTCACTGCCACTCACCCTGTGACACAGAGCTCAGGAGTCATCTCCTGCCACGAGGCTCTCATCTCTCCCTCCCTGCCTCCTTCCCTCTTCCCACCCTGGCCCAACCAAGCCAGTGTTCCTTACAGCCTGTCTCTTTCAGGAGACCATGGTGTTTTTGAGGGCACATGGCCAATATAATTTTGTATCCTTTTTTGTACCTGACACATTTTATATCTGACATATTTTTGTATGCTTCTGGTCCAGCCTAATTAATCAAATGTAAGGTGTATTTTTTTCATATTTTCACATCTCTGAAATTGATATACATCTTCCAGTTGATGAAATCTTAAAATGATAATTGACAGTGTTTTTTTTCTGATTTAGTGATATAAAAAGAAGGGTTGATTGTATCCTGTAATCAGTGGCATCTTAGATTTAATGTAACACAATAATAGATATTAAATTAAGGTTATTTATATGAATGGATGAATGAATGAATAACAACCATAGCCTTCCTCAAATCACACTGTTATTCCTACTTACAACGTAGCTGTTCTGCATCATAGTCATTGTGGCAGGGCAGCAGCTGAGAATTATTCTTTATTTATGCTGGGCTTTGCTAGAGATAATAAACTAGTTCAAATTACTCTTAATCATTTCTTTCTGGACTGAGGTGATCTGTTCTGTATGCTTGTTCTGTAGGTGAAATTGATCTTCGAATCCTCTCCAAAGTGCAGGATCAGCACCCAGGAGTTCGTATCAACAATGAGGTTGTTGAACCAAGTGCTGAACAAATCACCAAGTACAAAGGTACCTGAATCCCTGGTGCTGTATGTCAAATCCTGTTCTGAAAAGCGTGTCATCCCAAGTGCGTCCCTTTAGTCACTAACAACATGGTTACTGTGGTATGTTCTTTGTAAGCTTATTCGGAGAAGAACCTAATTAATTTATTTTCTTGGCAGGCATGACTAAACACCTCAGAATATGAATGGTGAATAGAATCCTTTTGTTACTGACTCTCCATCTATCCCCTGGTCATCAACTATTATTTTTGCTATTTATTTCTTAGAGATAGAGTCGTTAATTCATTTGGAGGAAGTGAAACAGAATCCCTGCCCTTAAAGAGCTTAAGTTTAATGGGTTACAGCAGGAATCAGCAAGAGGCCAAATGGAAGTATTTTAGACTTAGAGACCACATGATCTCAGTCACAACTACGCAGCTCTGCCACTGAAGCACAAAGGCAGCCCTGGACGATACGTACACTGATGAGTGTGGGTATGGTGCGATGAAACTTTATTTATAAACACTAAAACTTGAATTTTACATCATTTTTACCTATCATGGAGTATTATTCTTCCTTTTGATTTTGTTCAGCCATTTAAAAGTGTAAATGGTACGAGATATGAAAGATAGAGGCATGAAGTCAGGAAGTAGAACAGGGAATGTTTTTAGTTTTCAGTCTATTTAAAAATAGGTGGTGGACCAGATGTGATACATGGGTGGTGGTTTACAGAATCACGTCACCTGTTTTATATCAGCTTTTCATTGATAAAATTCACCACTGGATTCCCTATTTAATACTAAGACAATGTAACCTGTGTCTGATCAGGATTCTCATCATTATTTCTTACTGACTCTTTCATTCATCTCCCATTTCATTTAATACTAGAGAAAAACCAGGATGAACTCTCTGGTCTTCTGGAGGTACATAAAGAAGAAAAATGTGCTTATATCTGCTATGTATATAACACTGATTGCATTAAAATTCTAAATGGAAATGGGTTCCAAATTTGCAGTTAAAATTGATGGTGTGCCACCTTTTCTCTGTATTTTAGAGCTTGTAGCCAAGACATCAAACCTCGAGAACATAAAGTTTACTTGGCATAAGGAGACATCATCTGAATATCAAAATAGAATGATGGAGAAAAAAGAAATTCAGAAGTATGACTTTATTCATATGATTCAGGTAAAAAAAAATCTATTGTTACATACTCTCAGATAAAAGTTTTTTCCGAAGTATGTATGAAGAGTGCCTAATAGTTTACTTCAAAAGAAAAATAAAAATCTGATTTCTGATTTTACAAGTGAGCATTATCCAAATTAAGGGTAAGGATGTTGACAATACTAAGAGATTCTCTGTAAGATTCAAAAAGCCAGTTTCCTCTACTCCAAATACCTCCATGGTTACTGATTTCTTTTCACTGCTGGCTTCATTAATTTTTGTAGGATTGAAAGTTTATAGGGAGTATGTTGCAGCTTTGGAGATCACTCTCCAGTTACTCTCAAAACTTCTGTTCTTTCTTTCTCACCGCAATGCTGCTTCCTCTGTATTACTCCTCTATTCCTTTCCATCTACTCTGCATTTTTCTGGGGTATGTCTCTGTCTCTTTATTGGTCCTTTTAGTCCTAACACTCTCATGACATTCTTTCAACTTAATATTCACAGTCAGCTGCAGAGAATCTGAGACTATTAGATCAAATTTCAGAGCATCTGCTATGACTTGCCTCCTCTTTTTCAGCCAGGTCATGTCATAGGTTGTCAGCCACCTCATAGATTAGCTGCATCTGGGTGCCTATCTGTGTACAGTCCCCGTGGTCAACAGCAAGGAGTGACATGATACCAAAAATGGCCCCCGAGGCAGGACAGGCTATGTGCAGGGCCATTGTATTTCATCCATGTGAGATGGGCATAGCTTAAGTTGCTTTTGCTTTATGCAATAAATTCCATCATGGCATCTACATAAAATATTGAATTCTTATCCAAAAGAGCTGAAGATGAGATATAAGAAGTACATGTCTGCGGGAGTAGGTTCCAGGGATGTAAGCCATTAGGGAAAATTTTCCACTGCCAATGTATAATTCCAAGTTCTATCTGTGCTGGGTGGAAAGGTCTCTCCCTGCATTTCAGCAGAGATGGTCCGGAATTATTAAAAAATGGGTGGGCTGACTCCTAACACCTTATGACCATACATGAAACTCATGCTTTATCCAGTCCGTTTTCCTAGAGAATCTGTCAACATCAAAGCCTGTCACATTTTCTGTGATTTAAAAAAAGCATCTGTGAGCATATGGTGAAGCTAGTGCAAAGGGCTTAATTTTAAAGCAACGTTCCATGAAATGGGGTCTCTGTTTATGGTGCCAGGACCATTTTCTCCCAGAAGAACTGCAGTTCACAAAATATAGAGTAAGCATGGAATCGATGCCCCCATGTGGAGTGGAGACTAAGTGTCTCCAGCTAGAAATGTCTGTTATTGAAGCCAGAAAGAGTAAATTTAAAACTTTGTGACTTTAGTTGAGTAAATATCATAGTTTTGCCTTTCCCCCAATATTTTCCCATTTTGTTATTCTATTCCTCTACATAACATCTTTAACTTTTAAATTTCTTAAGTGTCTTGAGTAAAAATCCACTCAACTTGAAAATCAAACCTTCTAGTGAGTATCTAGTCCAAGCAACAAAGACACGGACACAGAAGAGCGTCTCGTTTCTCTTTTCCTTCATTTCTAGATGCTGTATTATGTAGAAGACATCCCAGCCACCCTGAAATTCTTCCATAGTCTCTTAGCTACCAGTGCGAAGATTCTCATTGTTCTTGTGTCAGGTAAGTTATTTTCCTTCAGTTTGAATTTTAAAACGGCAATATTGCATGTATACATGGATGCATGTGTTTGAAGGCAGCTGGTATACTTCTTCTTCATTAGGAAATTCTTGACTTGGCTTCTGATCATAGTCAATTAATTAACACCGTATTAGGAAAGTCCTTCACAACAGCTCTCAATTCAGGAATTCTAGTGGAATTAAATGTCTCTTCTTCCTCTTGGGAAAATCTGTCTTAGCCATCTACATATAAATTCTTTTTTAATATAAAATACAGTGAACACAACTGACAGGAATTTTTTAATAAGACTAAAAACAGTAAATATTTCTACTTACCTCCTTTTTGTCCCTTGAATGTCTCCCCTCTGTGGTGTTTATTAATAAATAAAATAAAGGTTTAATTATTTGGGACACTATCATATTTGACTAATTTACATTTCTAGAGCCATTATCAATGTTGTTCATTATAGGTTTTCTCAAATAACTACCACAAATGATTCACTTGTTTTGTTTTGTATTATTGTGTTATTTCCCAAAGAAGGCATTTGATCATGTCACATTGCTTCCAGTGATACAATAAGTACCACACAGAGAACATAAGCAAACAGATCAGCAAATGAAACACTGACACTGTTGAGTTCATTAATTCATTACTTCTTTCATTCGGCAATCTTTATGGATTGTCCATGCAATGCTAGGCAGGGTGACTTCAGATTTACAATAGCTATCTTCCTAAGCTTATACAAGACCTCAAAGTCAAAAACCGTATGTCACAAAATTCATTTATTCTTAAATGTGAGGAATGGCTTTAGGGATGGCAAACACAGTTGTTGCCTATAATCTTGGATTTGAACTCATGTGGGAGTTTGGCAAGTGAGAGTTCCTGTAGGCAACCTCTCCTCCAAGCAAAAATTTGATACACTATTTTTCTCAGGTTAGTTAAAAATACCCATTTATGTGGGAGACTTCTATCTTCCTATTTAGAAGGGCTTATATAAACTGGATGTTTCCCACTAACCTCTCTCTAAATTAGGATACTTGGGTAAAGCACTTTGTACTGCATTTAGGAATACAAAAGTAAATTCAGTTACAAATACTGAAGGCAGTCTATTCTTGATAATCTGTATCAACAACATAGAAACTGTGTTGCAGGCAGAAGCAGCAATTCATCCAGAAGTCATATATGTTTGATTTTAGAATATATTTCATATTAAATCCAGATCCACTGTTATTTATAGTTGGTTTATTCTTAAATACTTTCAGAAGTTAAGTATTTGAGTGTCAGAAAGCAGCTTTCTATGAGTATATGCCTACCAACAAGAAAAGGCCAGTCTGAGGTTTAGAAAGTGGCTATAAGTGGTCTACAAGCAACTACGAATCGACTCAGTGCCCCTATGGATGCAGTATTCTGATGACCACATCATGAAGAAGTTAATAGAATCCATGTTCATTGGCATTAGGATATGTGTAAGCCAATGCAGGCCCAGTGAAATGCATGATGACACATGAAAAGGAGGATGCTGAGGCACTTCCTGGTGATGTGAATCTGGCCCATGAGTCTCAGTTTATGCAAGGGCTATTTCTGGATAACCATACCTATGTTATATGGCATCTACACATATATATATGTAGCTCCTATGTACTATATACATATATACATACATACATACATACATTCATGGGGAAAAAAATTAAAGAAAAGAAGTAAAAGCTCAAAAACCAGTTAGCTTTTTATTTAAAAATGTGGGTCAAAAATTATTCATTCTGTAGTTTGATGGTGGAAATATTTTACTAACTTTTTCAGGATGCAATTTACAATTTCATTACTGTACACAGTCTGGGAGACAGGTGTCCCAAAGAGGGAAACTGTCAATAGATATGGTTCCTAGACAGAAGAATGCAACAAATAACAGCTGTCAAGTTATTAAAAGGACACTAATGACCTCCTTCCTTTACCATATGTACTGCTTTCTTAGAATAGATTTATACAGCTATAGAAGAAATATTACATATATATCTTTACCTAAAGAACCACTTAGCAAAAGGAGAAAATGGATTTAGGTATTTTATTTTGAATTTTCCACTTCTCTCCTAAGGCTAAAAGTCATACTTTATTGCCTCTATTTATCAGGAAAGTTGTTAAGTAAATAAATTAATGAAGTATAGGTAAAAAACAATTTTTAAACCCACCTTGTTCAATATAGTTTCCTTTGCAGTTAAAGAAAATATTCTACCTGATAGGGGAAATAAATTTTAAAGTATGTTGATTTTGTCATCAACTTAGTGTAACCTGCATGTCTCCAGATTCCCCAGTCTTACGGGCTCATACTTAACTCTTACAAACCCATAGTAAGTGATTGGAGGCCTCATCTCAGCTTACTTGGGTGGTTCATCCCTCACCCCATGACTCCCGAGGATTCCTGGGGGTCCTGCTTATGTGCTCCTGATGGTTGCCAGCCACTGTTTCCTCCAAATTTCTGCTCCCAATTCAACTTTTGATTTCTTATCTCCAAACCTTACATGTACTAAGCTATCTTTTCTTATCCTGTTCTGCTTTGTCCCACCGTGGACATAGCCCTACTTCCTTCATTCTCCAAAGCACCATCCGTTGATTTTGGAAGATATCAAGATCTGTGAGGAGGAAGAACAGCAGAAACACAATTCAGCATCAAAAAGAGTGGCTATTCTGGCTTTCCTCTTGCTCCGTCAGGACCCAGTTCTCTTGCACCTGCTCAGAACTTCTCTCAGACCTCACCCGTATCTTCTTAGCTCAGTGCTTTTCCTTAAGTACTGATTCCTCTCACCCGCCTTGTGCCCCTCTTGTTATACAGAGCCGTTTAACTCCTTTTTGCTCTACCTCTCTTGACCTAGATAAACCTGTACACCTATAAAACTATCTTAACAACAATACATTTCTCTGAGATAAATTCTATTAGCCCCTCGGTATGTGGAATTGGTTACAGTTTCCTTTTTCAAAAATAGAAACAATTACTTTGTTGCATTCATAAAGCCCAGACATAGATTTGGGTCAACTTTTAGAAAAATGGATCATGGTCAATTTCCAACACTGAAAACAAATGTAATCACAAGAACTTTCCAATCAGATTTGTCTTATATCATTGTCAATCAACATGTATAGGATGAATCCACATTTTTATTAGTCACTTTTTCATTTGATGATGTCACCTCCAATCCCTGTCTGCCAGACCAGCCCACGGAGAGCAGACAAGTTTGAGAAAGCTCCCCAGGTCACCTGAGGTGCCGGATCAGCTTCCCACCTCAGCCTGCATAAAAACCACTGCCCTAGGCAGCCTTCTTAGTCCAAACTATAACTCTTGAAACACCACTCTCCACACTGGCCCAACGAAAACATTCCTTAAACTTGAACAGTACCCTAAAACTTGGAACACTGACACAAATGGAACCATTTTTTATCAAGTATGTTGGAGTCACTTTCTAAATGGAATCTGCTTCATAATTCCCTAGAAGTGCAGAAGCCTGCATCCTTTGTTTCAGGGCAATACTGTCATCCATAGCCTCACTGCAGGGTGGCAAACCGACCACTCACTGCAGACAGAGTCGGCCAAGCCTAGAACTAGTTACTAAAGTAAATGTCTCAGAGCCCTCATTGAGCCAGCATCTCATCTAAGCAGATAATGGCATATGTGTATTAACCTCTTGCTCTAAAGGGTCATCTTACAAATGCCTCACAGCTAAGGCTCCTGCTAGTCCAACCCAGCCAGAAACTGACCTGTCACTGAACTGACAAGTTATTTCTCTGAAAAGACTGAATTACTTAGTTATGTGAGCACCATATGGATACCCATTTTTGCAGTTTATTAGATTGTAAGATAATGGAATATAGGGTGAGATTCTAGATTTAATTGTGCATGGCACCTAGCTTGGTTAAGGTGCCAGGTGTGTTCAGCATATTCAGCCTGCACTCTCAGACAGCATAGTCATTGTGTAGATTTGGTTCGTTCAGCTTTTACCAATCGCCTGTTGTCAGTCACTGCTAGGCTCTGAGGTTGCAAAGATGACTATTACTCTTCCTCTACCTTTGAAAGGCTCCTAATCTATTAGATGTGTAAACACTTTCAGCAGTGTGCCAAGTTTCCTAACAGAGGCACATGTGGAGTTTAAGGAGAGTTCATGGAGAGCAGGGGGCTCTGCCTCTCATTTCTAGCCCCAGATCTTTGCTAAGCCTTTGGCACCTAGAAGACAACACCCAGTGAATGTATTTGAATGGAACTGAATAATTGTTTATTGTTCCTGCTTTATAATAGCCTAACTACAACTAGTTCTGAATGTCCATCCAAAAAAGAGAACATGTTTTAGCTAAAACTTACCACATGATAGACATGAAATCAGAGAATATAGAAAGTGCTGGATATTTGAAGGTGGATTTAATAAACAGGAATAAAAGACTCAATAAAGAAGATATACATATTCACACACACAACACAGTGCACACTGAAGTAGGCAAACAAAAGCAATGAAGCATAGGCAAGAGAAACTAGGAAAAGAAAGAGAAACTGAAATCAGAATTAAATGACAGTATTTTACTGGTCAGCCCATTTGAATACATGTTGCTCAAGCGAAGAGAGGTCTTCCTCTGGTTGCTAAGGATCCTTAAAAGAATTAGCCCAGCTCAGTAAATACTCATTTATTTATAACAAGAAGAAGTTCCTGATTATAAAGAGAAAAGATTTGATTTGCAGATGAAAAAGAAGAGAAATAAGAAGAGGTGGATTTTTTTTAAATGAGGAATATCTCACACTAAAATAATGTCATAATAATAAATTTGTTTTCCTGCAAATGTAGTAGCCAGGCATTAGTTGAGAGAGTTACTAATTAAAATGCAACTTATCTGGTTAAGGAAGATAGAAGGAAATCAGTGAAGTTTTCTGTCCTGCCCTCTCCTTATCTAAGGAAGGAGGCAAATCATGGTGTGTTATTTTTAATACAGTGGGGGGAAAAGGATCTGGTTTATATCATGTTGAAAACAAAATTAACACCATATGTTGTGCCCACCGAGAGCCATTATGATAATGCATCAGTCAAAAAGTGTATAATTGCTCAGCTCAGAAATGGCACTGAGTCACAGAACACTGACACCAGCAAATTCTCTGCAATTAGTGTTTGGTTCTTTTTACTCTGCCAGGTTAAAAATAGTAATAATAATAATAATAATAATAATAATAATAATAATAATAATAATAATAATAATAATAATAATAATAGTAACAGAGCCTCTCCTCAACCACTGAAATATTTATTTTCTTGTAATGTCTTGCTTGTAGGCAAATTCTTATTTGGGCAGAGAATCACTGTCTCTGGAATGAAAGGTTTTTTAGCATATACACATGACCCTCATTTTTTTTTAGTTGAACTGAGGTGTTCTTTTGTTTGTTTTTGTGTTTGTTTTACTGCTTCATTCCAATTCTACTTTCTCTGAGAGCTTATCCTGCAGGTATCATTCCCTTGTCTGAAATATTAGTAGAACATCAATTATCTAGGCTATTTATTATTTACCATTTTCTTTCTTGATAGCCTTTTTTTGTTAAGTCAGGGTACTTTAGCCTGGTTGATGGATGAAGGTCAGGGGTCTTTGAACATCCTATAGTTATATGCAGAACTGTGTGGGTATGTATTGTTTGTGTACTTTACTGGAGAGTGCATTACTTTCTTTCCATCATAAAGGAGTTTCAAATCTCATGCCTTTGAAATCTTAACTTTTAATCCTTGAAAATATAGGTTCTCTCTTATAGCGCTGTGGCCAAGTCCAATTTAATTTTCTAATACTTGAGCAATGTTTACTATGTGCCAGTATGGTTCTAAGTGCCTTACTTTATTAACTCAGTGAATCCTTGGAACAGTCCTATGAATATACATTATTATCCCCAATTTGCAGAGGACAAAACTGAGGCACAGGTTCATAAAGCTAATAATAGGAAAAGCCAAGCTTCATATGCAGTCAGGCTTTAGAGATCAATCTTAATTACTGCATTGTATCCACTACGTATGTAACAGCCCAGTATTACATGCATAGATTAGAAGGTCCAACTCTGATCCTCTTTATTCCTTGCTCTAATTTTTCACTAGCACTTAGTACTATCAGATATCTGATTTATTACTTTATTACTTATTTATTTAACTTTCTCTCCCCCTACCCCCTGCACTCTTCGAACTGAGCTACACATAGGCAAGGAAATTTTTTTTTTTTTAACTTGACTGCTCTGTTCCAAGCATCTAGTGTACTGCTTGGCGGAGTAGGCAAATGAAAAGAATAGCTGAAAGTGTGAACTCTGTTCTGTTGACCAGGAACCAGCGGCTGGGACAAGCTGTGGAAAAAGTACGGATCCCGCTTACCCCGGGATGACCTCTGCCAGTATGTCACATCATCCCATGTCACTCAGATGCTGGACAAGTTGGGGATTAAGTATGAATGTTACGATCTTCAGTCCACCATGGACGTATCTGACTGCTTTATTGATGGCAGTGAAAATGGAGACCTGCTTTGGGATTTTTTGACAGAAACCTGCCACTTTAATAAAACAGCACCACCTGATCTGAAAGCAGAAATTATGAAAGATCTGCAAGAACCTGAATTCAGCGTCAAGAAAGAGGGAAAGGTTCTTTTTAATAATAATCTGAGTTTCATAGTGGCTGAGGCATAAGTATCCATCATGAGAACGTATTCAAAAATTGTTATTTTGAACAGCGTTGATCATTCACTTAAATGTGTGTTAAAATTATAAATACGTCTCATAACATAAACGGAGTATTGTCCCTTATATGTAAAATCTAGAAAATTCCAAGATATTCTTGGACTTCCATGTAGAATTATATATGATAAATGGTCTTAATTCTATCGCTTCTCCAGGTAGAGCGGATACGTGAGGGCTACAGACTGCAAAAGCTGGAAAAATGAGACAACTCAATTTCACTGACTTATATCGTGATAAAATTCTTCTCATTTGTTGATTGTAGTGGAATTTCCTGGACTACCAATAAAATATGTGCTATAGATTCTTTAAATACTAGTAAAGTATATACTTATTGATAATCCTGGACATTAAAAAATGATTTTTTTCCTTTTTGTGAAGTATTTGTCTATGTGCATTACTGTTGTAGTTTCTTATTTTTATTGATTACTAAAAATAAACACTTAAGATGTTACAAAATTAACTTTGTCATGTGTTGTTATTTCCTCTCATTTTCTTTTCTCTTTTATCTATGATTTTATAGTGTTTTGTTCTTTTTTTGATATATTTAAGTTTTCCTATTTTATTCAGTCAAATTTCCTTTTTTTCCTTTTTTTAATTTCTGGGTTTCTGACACATTTTTAAAGACCTTCTAAAACTGTGGTTTTAAAATATCAACATATTTTATCATAATAATTTTATAGTTTCACTTTAAAAAAATAAATGTTTAAAATTTACATAAGCATAAAGAGTGAGATTGAGAAACAATTTTCCCTCCAAAAGGGAGTCAGCTACATCAACACAATTTACTTGGGAAAAATGCTCCACTGACAAAATATATCTTTTATGATTTACTAAATTTCTAGAAAACCTTGCATCTATTTCAATACTTTATAATCCCTTACGTCCTTCTGTCTAAGATCTCCTCTAAGATCAAGATAGCAGGATTTCAGGGGATTTTTGAAAACTTATTTGATAATCTTTGTTTCATCTTTAATAATAAACATCTGTCATTCTTACAAAAATAGTACATCTCTTATGATAAGTATTAAGTCATTTTGTAATTAATAAACACGTATTTTTGAAGTACATAATTACTACTCCCTGTTAGAAACAGAACAAAAGTTAAGTTGTACTAAAGAGCTCACGAGCGCTGATTCTCCCGGTGATGAAGCCTTCAGCGCAGTATGACATTCACTCCTGCACTTTACAGAGCTACCACGTAGTGCTGCCGTGCAGTCACTTAGAAGAGTCACTGCCCCTCCCTGAGACCGAGGGAGTACAGAGCCTACTCGTGCTAACAAATAACCAAGCTTTATCGTTCATAACGAGTATAATTGACCTACATTCCTCTCTTTTCTTGGACAATTTCATCAATGTTTTTGAATTATAGGTTCCAACCAATAAAACGACAGTTATCCAATGAGATTCCTGAATATGAACCCTGAACCATTAATCATACTGATATGTACCCCTGACAAAGGAAATCCTGTGAGACAGGCATGCCTGATGGATATGGACCATAATGACCTTGAGCAACTTCACCAAAAGGATGGAAATCAAGACACTACAGAGCGAATTCTGGCCTTTTCTAAAAAGCACACATGAAAAACAAAAGAACTAACATACTGTTTAAAGATAGAAAAGAACAGCAGTCTATAGATGAATATTTATAAATATGGTCTTTTTCTCATATACCCCTTACTATAAAATACAAAGATAAATCAATTCTCACCAGCTTCAATTTAATGCAGTGAAAAGACTCAAGCCTTTTTTAAGGAAAATCCTCATAAGTTACCCACCGGTAAGTGACGGAAAGATACAGGGGTATAGCAGGTGCAAGGGATGGAATTATTGGCTTCTGCCCAGGCTGCATGATACCACCAAGGACTTGGGGCAGCCACATGCTGACATTTCAAGTTTGTTCACGTGGTTCAGAAAAGAGCCCACAACACGAATTTGGAATGTTGTTTTACACATCACTGTGCATCTCTCAGTGTTTAATGAGGGGCCATGAATGTGGGAGATGCTAAGTAATCGGTGTTCAGTGAATTCTTTCTTTCTCAAGTATCTATCTTACACCTATGTGTTTATATTCTCATTGTAACTACAGCTTGAGAAACCCAACAAAACTGCTTGTTTCCTTCAGCATTAGTATAAACCTTAATTTATTTAAAGTGTTTCTGACACTTTTTTTGCATTTATTAGTATTGCAAAAAAAAAAAGTATTAAGTGGAGAACCGTATTTTAGGGCCCTGATATTTACTTATCATAAAAATTGGCAACTTTCTTAACTAAAAAGCCTGCCAATCTGGGCAAAAGAAAAAATTTAACTTTCTGGTGTTCATCCATAAAATCAGATGCAAAGGTCACAGAGAATACTAGATATTAAATCTGTGAAACTGCACAGACCCAAGTGTATATTTAATGTATTTATAATGTTTGTTTAATAAAAATAGCTCACACTGAATATTTTGTCATTTTAAAAGCATATTTGCATTTGCTTACCCTATCAGAATATTATTTCTAAGAAAATAAGGACTTCTTGTGAAGCCCCACAGGGAAGTGAATATATAAAAGTCTTGTTAGACAGAGAGGTAGAACCAGATTTCTTGGGTTCAAATGCTGGTTACCAGTGTGGGGGGAAGGGGAATGGAAGGATAAATTGGGAATTCAGGATTTGCAGATACAAAAGACTATATATAAAATAGATAAACAGCAAGGTCCCATTGTAGAGCACAGGGAACTCTATTCAATACCTTGTAATAGCCCATAATGAAAAAGAATATGAAAAGCAATATATATATAAATATATATATATAAATATATATATTAAATATATATATATATATATAAAACCCGTGAAACTGCACAGACCCAGTTATATATACATATATATAACTGAATCACTAGACTGTACACCAGAAGTTAACACAACACTGTAAACAGACTATATGTCAATAAAAATTTTAATTAAATGATTTTTAAGAAGAGAAAAAAATGCTGGTTCTGTTCATTACTCACTGAAAGATCTCAGGCAACTCATTTTCTCCCTATTCTCACATTTCTTCATCTTCAAAATGAAGATAATAATCATAGTTCGCGCCTCAGAGGATAGTAATGAGCAGTCCAGGAGTTAAGCTACATAAATATTCTCATAAAGTGGCAGGCTCATAGGGAATTCCAAAAATGTTAACTATGGTTATTATGAACTGCACATTAAAATTAGATATAAAATGCAGAGCAGATTTTAAGAAATTAAAACTAAGGAAAATTATGACTGAGGCCAGAGAGCTAGTACCCAGGGAAGTCAACCTAGTTCCTGACCTTGACATTTCTAGCCAAGGGTAGAGGGCCTCTCTGCTTCTAACAGAACTGAGCTGGTGTTTCACAAAGCCCACGTTGCCACGAGGGAGGGGGCCGCTTGAACCCCACTTCAGGGCATCTGCCTGCCTGTTGCTGTAAATACCTGCACTCTGTACTATGAAGAATGGCCCCATCTCAATCCTGTCTGGGTAGACCAAACGGTGGGCAGCTGACCTAAGGACAGCGTCTTGCAGACTGGCCAGAAATTGACTGGAGTGGTTTCTCTGGACAAATATAAAATGGATCCTTTTAATTCTCTTAGAAACTTGGAATTACAAATCCGGGGGAATCGGGCATTCATTCCTTCCCTCATTCGTGAAATAGACATTCCACCAATACTGACTGTGTGAAGTGCTGGTCTAAGCAAAGGTGATACTGCGGTAAAGAAAACAGTTCCCAACGTCAGTGAGTTGATTTCTAGCAGGAGGGTGAACCAAAAAGTAAATATTTGTCAGATGATGATAGGCACTATTAAGAAAACAAAAGAGGATAAGGAGAAAAGAGTACTGCAGGGAGCAATATTAGTTGTAGAGGTCAAGGAAGGCTTTTTTAAATGGGTGAGATTTGAACAGAGACTTAAATGAAGTGAAGAGCAGCCCAGCAAAGAGGCTGGAGAAGAGCATTTCAGGAAGAAGGAAGTGCAAGCACAAAGCCCCTGATGTGGGGACGAGCTTCGCGCATCTGAAGAAGAGTCGGGAAGTTAGTTGGCTTCCTCATGGGATGTATTCAAGTCCAGAGAAGCCACTGCGGGCCATGTGTGGGAGGACCTCACAAGGATGCCCACGGTTAGAGAGGGAGGAGAACTGCGGAGAGAATAAGACCACATGGCCTTTGAACAGGAGAAGAGTTCTGGCTGTCTGGAGGAATGCTCCTTGCCATTTCCAATTCCTGCCTGTGCCTAGCCTGAAAACAAATACCCTTTTCCCTGAAGTGTCCACGTGGGTGTCTACCTTTTGCCTCCCAAATGTCCTAGTTAGAATACTGTATAAGATCTCGCTTGATTCTTACTTTCATGAGTTTGAAAGACTAATTATTAATATCCTTTATTGGAGGTGAGAAAGCTGATGTATTAAGTTAAATGACTTGCCCACCTCTCAAAATGAGTTTGTAACAGGAGGTAAGCAAGCCCCTCTACATTCTGACTTCACACTGTGCATCTATGTACTGGGAAAACTAAGTTTATGATCCGCTTGCATCATAGATGCAGATTATCTTAAAGAGTGTAAGACTTCATCAAACTAATTTGCCTTTGCCCCTAAATGTCCATCTGCAAACTGAAGGGGCTCTGATTATAGAAGAGAAGAAAAAGAAAAGAAGAGAAGAAAAAAGAAAAGAGAAGAGACGGTCAAAGGTTAGTAAAAACAAAAATCACCTCTTTGAATGGAGGAGTAGCACCCTTTCTAAACACTATGATTCACTAATAACTTACTTTTCACCTATTCCTAAATATCTGGGTTCTCCCATCCATTTTCCTTGACTTTCACCTTTATTTCTGTACCTCTATTCCTACTGGGTCCCAGGTATCACTAGTTTCATGTTTAAATCATCTGTCACCCATATCCTAGCTCCCCCATGATTCATACACTGTGGAATATGCATTCATTGTATGTGATCAACTAATGCAGGGTAGTTAAAGCTATGGATCGTGTAATCCACTTCTCAATGTGATATACACCATGAAAAGGCAACCACAGTAAAAGGGGGGTTGATTTAAGAGGCTCCCTGGGCAATGACAGTCACAATTTCCAAACGTGCCAAAAATTCATTAGGGCTCCATGTCAGATGGCTGTAATCTCTGTAGCAATGGTTTAATAAATACAGTGATGCACTGTTCTGGAGTCTGCAATGACACATTGTGGATATCCTATATAAGCAGTGTCTTCCCATGATCATATTCTTCTCCTGAAGAACTAACTGTGTTTCCTGATTTGTCTTAATGATACTTGAAGGACTTTGCAAACAATATGCCTACAGTAGAAAATGTTGAAATAAATCACAGGGGCTATCAACTACTACGGTCCAAGCTTGGTGAGTTCTCCAAAGACATTTGATACAGAAGACGCAGGAAAATGTCAGTGCCTCTAATTTATGTCCTATAGCTAACTAATTTTATGCTAATTCCATTTCTATACTGTGATTCCGTTTTCTACACTGTGATTCCGTTTTCTACGTGTTGATGGATGGGTTTCATGAGTTAATTCTCTAGTTTCCAATGCAGGCAGAATGCACATAAATCCCAGGGTTTTGTAGAAGAGACAGTTGTTCCATGCTACTTATTATCAGCACAAGCACACTGCAACCTTGGCTTATTTATCAAGATATTGCTGCTGTTTTGCACATTTTCCAAGAGGCTTAATCTACCCCACATAATAGAATTTAATGGGAGAAGCATAACAATCTTTGTGGTTTGTTTAATTTTATTTTATTAGGTTTTTTATTTCTTCGGGTCTGATTGGGAGAAGAGTTTGGACTTCTCTCTCATTTTATAAAAGATATCCAGAAAATGCGACAAGGAAATTAGCTAGGGCTTACTGTCTCAGAAGATACCTCATGGGATGGATTTGTTTGGGCAAGGTTGGCAACCCATGGGTTTCCCATCTGTGTGTCCTAGGAATGCTGGAGTACATATTGGTTCCCAGGCTTGGCTGCTTCCCTGTCTCCTTTGGTTTCTCTAATTTATAGATTTCCAGGTTGAAAAAGAGTTGATTAAAGAGAAAGATTCTTTGCTAAATAAAACAGATCTTAAAGAATTTTAAGGACTCCATGTTAATAATAGTTAACATTTGGTGGGGAGGGTATAGCTCATTGGTAGAGTATGTGCTTAGCATGCACAAGTTCCTGGGTTCAATCCCCATTTCCTCCATTAAAAATAAATAAATAAATAAGGCTAATTACCTCTCCCTCCAATAAATAAATAAATAAATAAATAAATAAATAAACAAAATTAAGAGGAAGAGCAAATTAATCTTTAAAAAAATAGTTAATATTTATTGGGGGTTTATGATGTATTAGGCATTGTGTCACATTATTTAATCTAATCCTCATAACAAGCTTATGGATTACTTACCATTTTTATCTCAATTTCACAAAGAAGGAAACCGAGGTTTAAGTTGCTTGCATAACTTTCCCCACATTCTCACAGCTGGTAGAACCGGAATTCTAGCCTCCACAGATAAACCCCAGAGGCATTTTCTTAACTACATCATTTTGGCTGCCTCTAATGCTGATCCTTATTGATTCTATTCCTTTCTCTCCTGACTCTCCAAGCTTCATTACAGGAATTATCTGCTAGCTTCGAATTCTCATTCTGTTTCCTGGGGACTGATCTCACCTGGTGACTCAAGTACAGAGTACCTGTTTGACATAGTCAACTTTGATCCAACAGTGTATTATCTCCAAAAGGCTGCCCCTGTATGACTGGCGGTCTGTCTTCTTGGGCAGAGAAGGACAATACCAGAGAATTGATGTATTATTTTAATCCTGTGTACACATATTCTTACTTATTGAGTATCCATAATACAAGACACATTGTAATGGCTAATCATAAGGCCTGTGTAGCTCCAGATGGCCAGAGAATTAAATGTAATGTGGCAGAGACTTTTTCCTAATTACAATTCTCCCCTTATTCTATGACAAAATAAAATCTAATTTTTAATTAGGTACATGGCTGCCCAGATGAGGACTACATTTCCCATACCCCCATTGAGCCAGATATAGTCATGTGACAAAGTTCTAGCCAACAGGATGAGAGGAGTAACAATTTGTGGGACACCCAGACAAAGGAAGAGGTATATTCTCCGCATCTGCCTTTTGTTCTTCTGGATGACTGGAATGTGTATGCGACAGGGAGTTATCTCAGACCAAGTAGACAAGAGTAGGAAATAGGAGCTGGGTTCCCGAACCTGATGGAGCAGAGGTGCCAGACTAGGGATGGACTATTACAAGAGAGAGAAATAACTCTCCACCTTCTACATACAGTGTTAACTTATTTGAAATAACAGTGGTTGAATACATGCCCTACCTACCACAAGTAGGTTCATCTTAACCAAGTCCTTCCCAACGTTTTCAAAATCTTTTTTTTTCACATCTATAAAGCAGGCCAAAAGGAACATTGAGAAAATAAGAGAAAACTGAAAAATACAACACAGATCACAGTGGGTCTAGGAAAGGAGGTGACATTTTTGAGGAGAAAACTTTTATTTTTCCCCAAATAGAGCCAAAATATCAAGATAAGTGCACCTATTTTGTCAATCATCTGAATTCTAAATGTTTAACCTGAATGCTATCAAATACTCACCTAGCAAATGACTTAGTCATTCATCATGGTATTTAGTCCTGTTTCAACAAGTTACAGAGACATGAACATCAACAAATTCTATAAATCTTACTCACTTACTACTTTTAAAATTTCAGTAGTCAGAAGAATCCCGCTGCAGGCTTATTAGATATGCAAATTTCTTGGTTCTACCCTACATCTGAATCATGTGCGAGGCCCAGGAATCTGTCTTTTAATCATGCAGGTGGTGTGATTCTCAGGCTCACCACAGCCTCAAAACCCACAAGATATGGAAGCTTGTATGGAATATTGGTAATAATATAGTAATAATTATAGAAGTATGGCATCATTCACTGACATATCTAGACCAGTATTTCTCTAAACACTACAAATAATAATTTAAAATGAACTGAGCACAAGTTATGTATGTATAGGCACTATACAAAGTTTCTGATGTGTCACTTCATTTGCAAAATAAAAAGGCTTTTTTTTTTTTACTAATTGCGCTCATTTTATAGATGAAGACTATGAGGTTTAATAAGTTTAGATGGGCTTGTATGCAATCTAAGCTGAGATGTGGCAGAGCTGAGACTCTTCTCCAAAGTCCAAGAGCCTAACTCTGAGATACTAAGAACTCTCCTTATTTTCATGAAACATGAAACCATGTTTCAAAGGTTATTCAAGTAAGGGCAGTAATGAGTGCACAGTGTTCATTATGTCCATACCTGCCATTTGCAAGATCTCACATAGAACTTATGAAAAAAATGAATTCAGGAATTAGAAGAAAAGGAAGAGCATTAAAAACATGTCTTCTAACTTTTAAGACCAAGCTTTTAATAAACCATCTTCGCTATTAACGCACATGATAGATATAAAAATGCTTTCAGTGATTTCCCAAGATTATGCATGCTCTATGATCATAATTTTAAATTCACTATCATTTAACTCAAGATCCTTTACTGAATTGTTTCATTTTCTTTAGTTGGATTGTATTGATTTTTTTTTATTTTTTTGGTCTATACTTGGCTAAGCTGTGGTTGGTTAGCATTTTTCAATTTTGTCAGTTTTTGCCAAAGTGTATATATGTATATAAACCACATATGTGAGTGTATCTGTGTGTCTGTGTGTCATAAATCATTTACATGTGCACTTCCACATATCACAGCTATCAATCTCTAAAGTAAGAGGAATCATGATGTGGATCACAAATTCATGTTAATTTAACATGTATACTTGCTAGTTTTCTTAATTTAAAATAATACTTATATAAGCAAGACACCAGAATATATCAAATCTTAAATGGGTCCTTAATTACAGCAGGACGTTAAACAAAGAAATTAACATACAAAATGTTCCATTTAACTCAAAGACATCAATATATCTCATGCTTTTGTTTTACAGCAAGAATTTTTAACCAACAGTATTATTCAGGAGAAAAAATCTCCATTTTCAGTAAAAATAAAAATGCTAAAATTAAATACATTAATATTTAATTTTATACTTTCATTTATATTATGTGCAAAATTATCTTAAATATTTGTTATGAGTGAAGTGGCTTTCTACCAAATTAGGCCTTTTCATAGTAGAAAATGTTAACATAAATTGTAGCATAAATCACTGCCTTGTAGAATACCAGAAGGCGCATATAAAAACCCCTATCTTTACTGCACATATTTCCCATTAACCATAATCTATTAGTAATTGAAGTTCATTACAAATTCTTGTAGACTTTATTGCTATCATGCTGCATGACATACTGAACCTGGCTTGCATAACAAGAAGTCCTTGTTGGGAAATATCCTATTAACAATGACAGTGCATTTGTCATTGTGATAATAAACCCAAGAGCTGCCTGTAGATTATAAATTATCAAGGCGCCATTTGTGCTGCCCTGGCTTGAAGGTTTGTCAGTGCTTCCATTTTAAAACCCTGATTTTCAGTGAGTTGTAACTCAACTATCAGAAATCTGCAGTGAGCTGCAACTTTGCATCCAAGGACTCAGCTCGAGACTCTTTTTGGAACAAGTCTTAAGTATGATTTACATTTTCCAATCAAAAAGAACAGAGGTCTGCTGGGTTGTGCACAACAGTACCGAAGGGATCTGTAAGACATAATCATTTTCCACCCAGAAGAATACATTTAGATCTGGCCCAGATACCTATGGTTATTTAAAATCAGAGTTTATAACAGCCCCAACTGTGTGCCTTAAAAAGACATTATTTAATTTTTAGGAGGGTAACAACTAAACTCAAATGTCAGGCATTCAAGGTAACAACATATGCCAAGTGTTTTTTGTGTTTGTTTGTTTGTTTTCCTTCTCTTGCGAGAGCTCCCACTCCTATCCTCTTCAGATCAATCATTTGAAAAACAAAAGAATTTACGTGGAGCAATGAGAAAACATTACAGAGAAGGGAGAGGAGCATGGGAGAAACAAATGTAATATTGAAACAGAAATAGCCACAACTGTGTAATAGATGTGCCTTTGGCTTGGAGGTGAGCTTTACCAGTCTGTGATATTTCTGCGCCAAGGAGCTGGATGGCCGCAGAACCAGGAAGGGTTTTCTGCATTACAGGGCAACTGGTTCCACAAGCTTCGCTATTTCTTACTTCAAAATAGAATTTTAGATAATTACGGGTTACCTGAAAATTCTCCCCAATTCCCAAATTAAGAACATGCATTTCCAGGGATACAAACACAGTAACTAAGAAATTCAAGTCTTGGGGTTCTGCAGAGAGGGAATGATTGACAGGCTGACTTTGGACACCGTGCGCAAGACGGGATATTAGGTATGATGGGAAAGCGACGGCGAAGGAGAAGACTCGGCCTGGCTCTGACAGTGGCTGCTTACTGCTCAGGGGAACTGACAAGCAAGAAAAACATAATACAAGATCAAGTGAGACATAAATGCAACACTGAGCTGCAGAAACTACTTGAGGGAATGTAACACAATTAGTTCTTACGAGAGGATTAAAGAAACAGATTTCATAGGCAGGACACTTTTGAGCAGGATTTGAAGAATTCCATTTTTTTTCCCCTTTCTTTAGAGACTCCGCCCCCACCCCATCCCCCAACGCAGCGCCTTTTTCTGGAATAAGTCACAGCATGAGGCGAGTAAAAGATTCCTATTTCAGAAATAACCATTAGCTTGGGATGGGCTGGACTAATTCATGCTGGCCTAACTTCTAACAATGACAAGTACAGAATCACAGCCAGAATGTACCTATTTCTTAGAGAGGGTGAGCAATAAAGTGTAGCCAGAGGGAATGAATCTGCTTTTTATTTCAGAGAAACTCTAATATCTAGGTCCTTCTAGCCTTCTTTCAATGGGACTTCGGTTTTACTCAATCACTAAGTGGGAAAAAGCAGAGCAAATGGGCTCTTTTATTGAATTTATTCCCAATGTCTTTGAAAGAAAAGTCAAATAATTCAGGGGATACCAGTCTAATTTTTGCATAGCAAATTCACTAAGAAGGACGAGATGCAAAATCCTAATCCATTTCCCAGATACTATGCTAAACAATACATGTATTTTATTGCATTCTTGCAAATCATGAAGAAGGTTTTAGTATTTCCACTTTACAGAAGGAGAAACTGATACTTCAGCAAGTTGTGGAACCTAAGACAGGTAAGATTTGCCTAGCATTAAACAGCCAGTAAGTGGTACAGTGGAAATTCAGACTCAGGCCTATCTGATCATACAGGCTGTACCACACATTAGCTTCTGTACACCCCTATGGTGGTTTTTAAAATTAATCTCAAGAAATAAACTAGAGCATTGAGAAAGAGAACGCCCACCTGCCAAAACTTAATTCTTATTACTTAATATTATGCTTCATTTTCTTTCTTTCTAGGTCCAAGTAATTTGATTGACACGCTCAGCCATGTATCATTCTGCTTTACTTTTATTCTCAAGAGCTCCTCCAAAATACAGTGATTTCATGTTTAACTAAAGGCAAAAAATAGATAGATAAATTTTATTTACTCAATAAAGATAACTGGTTCTATCAAAATTACACAATATTCTCTTTGACTTATTCAGAACAAAAACCATAATTCAATATCTACTATTCATTTGAAAATATTTCCGATCGCTCTAACAATGAAGCAGATAGAGGTTGCCCATACCTAGATAAAAGTTTTGCCACCTTAACTTCAAATTTCACAATGTGCTCAGATTTTACTTCCTCTGTTAGCATCTTTGCCATTTGGTGACAGATATCTGTTCTTTCACTTGCTTTCTTTTCAAACTCCATCCTAGTGCTCTAATAAATCACATTTTTTTCTAGCAAGTTTTATGTCCTTTCATAATGGTGAACGTGACTTGCATAGTACACAGAGTACTGAAATATTCTGAACACATGGAGTAGGGTCATTTTGATTCCAAATACTTGCCCAGGCAATAGTTTGCCATTTGGAACCAACCTGGAAGCCAATGAAAGCATGACGAGCCATCTGCTCATTCTCTCCTTCCCATTCTCAAGAATTTAAAACAACGATTCCCATTCCTATAGCACCTTTCATGCACAGAGTCTGCCAATTGCCAGATATATTGTTTTATTTATCAACCCAAGCTTCTCACTACAATAAAAATAGACATTTCAGGACAATGTAAAAATGTGCTTTGTGTCATATCCAATGATATCCCCACAGTTTTTTCTTCATGGGGAACCAAAGAGCAGGGACATCAAATGTCTTACTCCAAGGAGAAAGCATATGACTTCGGTAAGTAATGATTTTCTCTCTCTGCCCTGACCAAGCTCCCAGGTCTTCACAAGCTAAAGACACTTTGAACTCAGAGTCGGGAATATGGTTGTGGGAAAAACAGGAATGGGTCTTCCATCCTGGGTCAAGCCAAGGAGACAGCAAACCTCGTGGAGAAAACTTTCTATAATCATGGGCAGCTACTGCAAAGTAAAACTGTCACTTCTGGCATAGCATGCCTGAGCCTGCAAAGCCAAGCGAGGGAAACACAGGACACCACACTCTAGGACATGTTCTCCTATGCCTCAGAGTGGCAGGAGCAAGCGTTCCCAAGATCCCAATTCACTCTGCCCTCTGCCACCCAAATGAGTGTGCAAGGGTGGAGGGATGGCCACTGATTCTCAACAGGTTTTTTTTATATGTGTTGAGGAGGTGCAACGAGAGAGGGCTGCTTGGGCAGGGGGCCTGGAAGACAGTGAGAGCACAGGGGACACCAGTGACCATGCGGCATTGCTGACAGAGAACATGGCACCACATCTGTTCAGTTTACTGTCGCTAAAGAGCACTGGCTCTCCCTGGAGTGACGCTGACTCTCCCTACCCCAAACTTACAGTTTTGACACTAGAGAGAAGGATGGGTAGGGAAACACTTTCTGAATTTGAGCTTTTACCTGAAATGTCTAAGTCATCCATTATTCATCTGAATTTATGGAAAGGTAATTCGATTATATTTTCCACTATTAGGTGGAAATGAAAGAGAAAGTGACATAAAGTAAGCCCAATTTGTAAAATATTGCTTTTGTAACTTTCAACATGGGCATCTATCACCCACGTAAGGATTCAACATCTGTGTAAGTCAGTTTGCTCCTCCTTCCACCCCTGAAATCTATGTTACCGATGCCCGGGCATGACATCTTGTCCTAGACGTGACAGTAGAAGGGGCATTCCCATAACAATAAGACAGGCTCGACTTTAGATTCTAATAACCTCATCTTCCCACTTCCATGCAAATTGCTCTTAATCTGTATAGATCTTGCTATCCTGAGCCAAACTCTGCTTTCCACCCAATTTCCCTATGTTATCTCTTCAGCATAGTGCATCACAGCTCAGGGAAGATTATCTCTTCGACACAGCCAAGTACGTGTGTATTCATGCCTGTGCACCTTACCCCACACTAAGAAATTCATCTCCCCACAATTAGACAAAGCTAGAAGTCAGTAGTTAAAGAAATCAAAGTTTCAACAAAAGAAAGCCATATTAGAAGTCCTGGTCTCCATCATTATAGACATCATATAGAATTCTTCATTCCCTATAATCCATGTGCTAAAGCCCATGAAATCACTTCCTGATCGCATCTTCTAACTGTACCCAATTCCCAAAACTTTCCCACTGTGACTTATAGAACTCCTGGTCCATTATAATTAAAGACCCCTTATCTTTCAGACCCTGACTCTCTCTTAAGAATACGACTTTCCCCATAGCCTTTGCAAATGATAAATATTGGCCCTCCTGCACTCTCCTACATTGGGTGTGCAGGACGGACAGGTGTCTTCTTACTGCCTCGTAGCTCCTTCCTTTGTATTTTCTCTTCCTTCTTCATGAAAACACTCAGCTTTGAGTCTCAGATGAGCAGGTGCTTCCACACACCAGTCCTCCTTGTAGAAATCATCAACTCACACTCAGGCCACTTCTTAATTTTTGAAGACTTTTGATTCTAGCTCTTTGTCACTTTTTTTTATACCATTCCCACTTCTTGGTAATATCAATGTCCTTCTGGTCCAATGTAATTCTTCTAATACCCCAGCTTCTTGGTCCCTAAGCTCCTCTCTTCCTATGACCTTCTCTACTCTCTGTTCCTCAGCCAGTTGCTCCATGAATATACCACCAACCTCGTCATTACCTGAACCATGTCCCCTCCATGTTCTCTATTTCCAGCATCACACTCTCTGCTCACCACCTGCTCTTTCCAGCCCATTTCTTCCAGTATTTTCTCTCCAACTGCCCTTTGAACCCATCGGGGTCTAAAATCCATCAGTGATAACAATATTTCACTTTTTCTGACCTATTTTGGCTTCACTCTCTTTCTTATCCAGCCTTAATTCTGTGACTAATAATTATAAACCTGCCCTTGCATATACCCATGACTTTTTTGCCCCTTTCTAGCTTCATCATAGGCAAAAACACAGTCCTAGTTAAATACAACTCTCTGTCCACTCCACGCCTACAACTGTGCAACTCAACGCTGATCAAAGAAAAGCATAAAACTATGATAAATGGCCTCATTTTAAATGCATGATCACTAATCTCAAATGGGCTCTTAATGCTAACTGGAAATTATATTTCCATACCCATTTCTCTCCCACTCTACCAGTGAACTAGGTCATACAGGAAACCTCCAATAGCTCTTCTCCCAACCTCCTTTGTTAGCTGATGACTCAGTTCACCCTCCTCAGCTTCACAGTTTACTGAGAAAATACAAGCAACCGAAAGAGAACTTCTGCAGACTGCCCCTACATCTACTTACCTATCTGCATCTGTGCCTTCTCTCCTGGTACCATGGACGCACTGTCCTCACTCTAAGCTAACACCAGTGCCTCTACTTGTGCCCTGGGTGCCAACTCCTCCAGTCTACTCAAAGACATTGCAATTATCCTCTCTCTTTCCTGAACCATGATTTTTTTTCTCTATTAGATCCTTCTTATCAACATAATAACTTACTGTTTATTTTCCTACATAAAAAAATTCTTAACTAATTCTATTTTCTCCTCTTGCTACCCTTTATAGAAAGTCTCCTAAAAAATGTTTTCTATACTCACTGTCATTCATTTTCATGTTACTTCATTCTCCCTTGAGCCCATTCTGTTAAATTCACACTACTCCACTGATACTGTTCTTTTCAGCATCACCAGTGACTTTAGATGACTACATCCAATGGTAAGCCCTTAGTCCTCACCTTATTCCATGTATTAGAAGCATTTGTTACATTCTATCTTGAAACACATTCCTGTGACTTTTAGGACACCCCCGCCCCCCCCCCCCACCTCATGTTTTGCTTCACACCTCATTTGCCACTACTTTTAAGGTTTTTGTGATGGTTAATTTTACGTGTTAAGTTGACTGGGCTAAGAGATGAACAGACAGATGGTAAAATCTTACATCTGGTTGTGTCTGTGAGGCTCCTTTTGGAAGAGATTAGCATTTGACTGATAGACTGAGTAAGGAAGAACAGCTCACCAATGTTGATAGCCATCATCCAATCTATTGTGTGCCTGAATAGAACAAAAAGGCAGAGGACGGGCAAATTTGCTCTCTGTTTGAGCTGGGACATCCATCTTCTCCTGCCCTCAGACACCCCTACCCCACTCATCCTAAGTATCACAAGGTCTCCTGTCTGCTCCCTTAGAGCTGCTCCCTTTGTGCTGAGCACAAAGCAGTTCTCAGAGAGGGAGATCAGTACTGTATTTGTGCATAAAAGAAAGCTTGTGGTTTTGATGCATTAAGGCCCGGGTGTGACGGCTGTCCAGTTTTAGGCTGGTGAGAACTAACCCCCTTCCTTTCTGCAATGCAGCATTTAGGAGCCAATATCTTATGCTGAATCTGAATCGCTTTCCACAATGTCCATTCCTCACAGCATACTCCTTCTACATACTGTATTCCTGAGGTTATCCTCGTCTCTACCCCACCACAACCACCTTTTCTAAAAATAGCTTCTCTATCAGTCAGGGTCCAACCAGGAAAACAGAACCCACTCTGAGTGTTTAAAACAACGCAGGGAATTAGTTCCAAAGTTACACAGGGTAAAGGGAGGATGCTGTGCAGTCACCTGGTACAACCTCAGAGATGAGCAACAGCAGGAGGCCCCACAATTTCAGGTTAGAAGGGACAAGAGAGGACGGTCACCACTGGAGCCCTGTGGAGGGGGTCACCTGGTGTAAGACGGAGCCAGGGGAGGTCACTGCAGGGTTTGCTGGAGACACAGAGGAAAAGCAGCCATTATTGGAAATCCTGCCCTAGGCAGAGAAGTGGTAGCATCTCCTTCTTATCCACCGACCTCTAATCTTCCATCAGTGCCTTCCTTGGCCAAACCCAGCCATAAGCATGTGTCTGCGGGCACAGCACAGGACCCTGGAAAACAGCCTACAGGGGTTAGTCAACCTTCTGCTTCACCGCCTCCTCATCCTTTGTGATATAGAGCAGAGCAAGGAAGCAGAGAAAGAAATCCAAGGGCAAACAGTGCCATGAACAGGCACACAGATGGGGTTTTGTTCATTTGCAGTTGTCAGTTAATTGCCCCAGAAAATCTAAACTTGCATTTAAGGACCTTCAGGATATGAAGTGCAGCCAAGCCTACTCTCCACAGTTTGGGTTTAGGTGGGCGGCTTTGGTCAGGGGTGGGAGGATAGGATAGTGAGAAGGAGGAGTAAGAGAAGAGCCTCCAGTGCTCTGAGGCTGCATCACATCCCTCAAGGCCACCTCCTCAGTCCTAAGGGAACCATCAGGTGAGAGGTCTGATCTGGAACGTGGCCATCAATTCCTCAATCACTCCCAGGGTTCAGTGTTATTTGCAAACTTGCCTCCCATGGTTGGGCTTCTGATTTTCAAGAGCTTATAAATTCTCAAAAGGGCTAAAAGACCATATTACAAAGGACTATTCTTACAGCAGACTCCACATTGGGTAGTAAATATGCGATACTCTTTTTGCAAGACGTTAGATAACAGAAAACTGAGCAGAACCACGTGATTTCCTGGAGGGAGCTGCTCACTTTTTCAAAATGTAAATGCAAACAACAGAATGTATGTCTACACCCTCCCTCCTAGTAACAGATTATTACACAGCTACTTTCCATGCAGTGAAAGCTCAGTGTTGATGAAGCAAAGCTTTTGATGTCTGACCACAGACCACATCCCTGACATGAAGTCGGCATGAAGTGGGGGCAAGAAGATGAATGGGGTGGGTGAGAGACACCAATTCATGTCCCAGCTCCTGTTAGCATTGGGAAATCCTTGGAGAAGCTGCTTGATCAAAATCTATTTCTTCACCAATGATAATGACTATAATTTATATTTACTGAATATTTACTATTTGCCAAGTTGCTCAAGTACTTTATGTATATTAATTATTTGAATCCCCAGAACCATATTATTGGCTTCATCTTACAAAAGCAGAGATGTTAAATGACTACACAAGCTCATGTAGCAAAAAAACAAAACAAAACAAAACAAAAAAACAGCAGAACTAAGGTGTTTTTGCATTTGTACAACACAAAAGGTGTCCCACCTAAGAGTCTACCATTCCCATTATAGCCGTGGTAGGCTTGTGTATGGAGCAGGATAATTTTTCCAAAGATGGCAGTAAAGTGTTTTGTTCTAACAAAACCAGTGTATTATGATATGTTTTGGACTGATGGGAGTAAAGAATTTTGAAAAAAGTATGCCTTTTTCAAATCTGCACAAATTTTCCATGTGGACAGTCATTAGAGGCACTGGGTAGAACCAGGATACAGATCCAGGCAACGATGCTCCAGGGAGATTCTAGAAGTGTGGTAGAAAGATGTGTGACTTAAAGCTCATTGTGCAAAGTAAGGTACCATACATAAAGCACAAACATTTGTTGGCAACTTTCGCTGTCCTGCACTCCCTTAAGTTGTGCCAACAATCACATAAACGCCTATCAGTGGTCACACGATTAGGTATGTTGGTATAGTTACAAGAGATGGAAGGTGAAAGAGTAATAAATACAAGGAAAAATTCTTCTTACCAGTGGAAACTCAATGCCCACTACAGTCCCTAAAGATAAAGTATCACTGCCACATATTTCTCAGGGAAGAACAGACTGTCTCTGTACTTAATCCAGAACTGCAGGTGCTCCTCAGTTTCCAGGCATGTTCCCCAAACTCACAGGACTTCATTTTTACAGACTGGGTACTCCATTTGTTATGGAAGAGCTACGTTCTTTCATATCTTGCCAGTCTCAAAAAAAAAGACCCAATACTCACTTACTTTGATAATAAACTAGAAGGTTTCCACAGACGTCCTTTGAAGTAATTCTTTTCCCATTTCTCTTTTTCTTCCCACTAATCTTGGAAGAGCTTGAGGGAAAAAGTCAGTATTGGGTTTTGTCCTTGTCCTATTCAAATACTTGTTTTGGGTTGTGGAGGTGGCCACAACCCAAAATTTTAAAATTTATTAGATTTTCCACATACTTTTTCCTCTTGACTTTTTCCCAAGCATCCAATCACAGCATTCTCACCAGCACTGACCCTGGCAAAATCATTGCCTGACACGTAGTAAGGAGCCCCTCAGGGAAGCCGGATGCCCTCTCAGCAGACGGCTGGGCTGCTAGGGTGGAATATGGACACCCCTTCCTTTTGCACATTTTTTTGCAGAACTTACTGCTCACTCGGACCATGAAAATGCACAATTTGCTTATTTAGCTGCAGAAACAATACACGTTGACAAAGGAAAGTGATGATGAAAGGAGGTTTGTTACTTTCACTACATAAAAGACTCCAGTAGGATGGTTTACTAACATATCATGAGAATAATGATGATGATAATTATTATAATAGGTATGATTTGTGGATCACCCCGTAAGAGAGAACAGTGTCCAAGTATCTCTTTTTCCTGCCTCATGGAAAGACAGAGCTACTATTATGGATCTCTGAACTCTTGGGAGGGAGACAGGAGTTGCTGAGGTGGGACAGGACTGGTGAGACTGATAAGTGCCTGGTGGGAGAAGGGGCCTCTCACCTTGTGGAACCACACAGACCATATTATGCTGAACAGCTTTTCAAGGGAGAGCAGGTGCGGAGATGAATGATGGGAAGAATTTACCAAGAACTGGGGTAGGAAAAAAGTCCTTAACAGTTTAAATACTACTTTTTAAACAAAAGACCTATAGGGAGTCAGTGGGGGTGGGAGGTGTTGTAAATCCCTGATACTGACTTCTGACACCCTTCAAATCCTAAATAAAGGCTATAATCAGTCCTCTACTCTTTTCTCTGTATGCTGCGTAAGTTTTCCTCTTGTCTCCTTCATCCTAGGAGTTAAGTTTTAAACAAAATTTACAGATAAAGGAACTAAGAAAAAAAGTTTATAGATGCAGCATCATTAATTTACTTATCAAATATTTACTGGGTGCAGACTATGGTGAGAGGAAATGGGCCAGGTGGTGAGGACTCTTCAGAGCACCAGATGGACAAGAGCTGGCCTTCATAGCATCCATTCTAGTGAGAGCTACAAACAAAAGGGGAAAAAATAACATGACACTAAATGGGGCTTCCCCTCTCCTGGGAGTTTTAACTGAGGCCTTGAAGCTGAGACTAGCAGGTGTCATGTACTCCACATTCTAAATCTAGTGCTAGATACTCTATGCTGGCTATGCAAGAAGACTGGATAGAACCAGTTCTGCCATCTGTTTCAGCCCTCACCTCCTGGCTGTCAAGAATGGGAAACAAGAGAGGCCTGGGAGCAAGGAGCGATGGACAAGGTGTTGTCAGACTGCAGCCTGGTCAGATGGATGCAGATTCTTTTATCCTCAGAAAGTTTGATCCTCAGAAAGCAGAAGCCTGGAAGACACAGGGTTAATGTCCTACTACTTGTGGTTGAATGCCTCCAGATGACCTTGTGCAAACTTTGGTAGCAGGTTTCACTGGGAAGCCTTTGCTATGGTCTGAATGTGTCTTCCCAAAATTTATTTGGTAAAACCTAATCCCCAAGTGATGGTACTTGAAGAAGAAATATTTAGGAGTGACCAGGTCATGAGGGTGGAGCTCTCATGAATGGGATTAGTGCCCTTATAAAAGAGTTCCCAAACAGATTCCCTCGACCCTTCCACCATGTGAGGTCACAGTGAGAGATGGCCATCAGTGAGGAAGTGGGCTCTCACCAGACACTGAATCTGCCAGCACCACGATATTGGACTTCTCAGCTTGTAAAATTCTGAGAAATAAATGTTTGTTGTTTATAAGACACTCAGTTTTTGTTATAGCAGCCTGAATGGACTGAGACAATCTTGCACACTCTGGGGGATGGCAGTGCAAAGCTGAATTATTTTCTCTATTCCAGATACTGTCTCTGCAAAAGGGAACTGCATCTGAGTTATCTCAAAAGTGGACTGGTCAAAGGAGTGAAGAGACCCCAACCCAGCTGGTTGAGGGAATAGGCCACAAGAAGCCAGGAGCTGACAGAGGTATAATCAACCAGGACCTAAGGCATTAACTGTATCAGAAATTGCAGAGGGGGAGTCCCAGCTGGAGGACCAGCAGTCAGACCTACAACATGTAGATGGCCCTGATGCCAGGTTACAATTACCCGAGTGGAGTAAGTGGTTTTATGCCCCGTCTGGCTCTGCCCTTGCTTCAGTCCTGAAGAAGACACAGGGAGCCTACCCAGTTCAGTGGGGGCAGGAGGGGAATGCAAACTAAGGGGAATAGTAAAGGAGCTGATCTTGCCCTCTTCGCCCAATACAGTCTCTCCCTGAGGCCGACCCAAGTTGGGGGAAGCTGAAAAGCTTTAAATAGTATAAGTCCAAGAAATTAAAGTGTAGAGGTTTCACTAGATTAGAATTTTAATACCTGAGAGGAACAGAAGCAGCTATGGGATTATCCATTGTGGAGGATAATGAGTTAAGAGATCAAGGTTAATAGAAAATTGTTTTCTTCGTTCATACACCAGCCCAGCTCATTCAATACTAAGGTTTTTAAAGAACAAATAACCCTGCAGATTGCGATTAGCGCTGTGAATGAGCTAACAGGTCAGGAGAGGCTTCTCCCAGGGAAGTGTCCTTGAACCTGAGACTGAGTGATGAGAAGGAGCCAACCAAAGAGATCTGAAAAGAGCCTTCTCTTTGAGGAAACCACAAAAGGGAAGGCCACAAGGCAGCAGCTTTTAATGATCTACGAATGGACCACAGGGCAACAACAGGGGAAGAGGGGCCTTTGATAAGGCTGGCCTGGGAGGCAGAGGCCTGATTCTTTGGGAAATTTAGATCTTGACCTTGAGCTTAAAATTAATTATAAAGGCAATAAGAAGACATTAAAGGATTTGAAGGTGGTCAGATTTGTGTTTTAAACAAAGAAAACAACTCTGGCTTCTGTGAGGACAACGTATTGCTGGTGAGTAAGAATGGACCTAGGGGCACCTGTTGGAAGTGTTTTACTAGTGTAGATAAGACATGTATTGGACTATGTATTAGAACTGGTGTTGAAGAGATGTGGGTGGGTTTCAGATAAAAGCTGTAGGTAGAACTTGAGCCACATATTGAGGGATCAACTAAGAATCTTTAGTGAATGCAATTGGTGCCTGTTTTTACCCTCTCAACTGACAGATATACCCATTTCCCAGCTGCCATGGGTGCTTGATGCTGACTGCTCGTAGCTGCCATCTTTGGAGAATTTTCCCCAGTAAAACAGTAGCTGCAATACTTGGGAAGTTATGTCCTCCACCCTCTCACTCCCAGGGAGCCAGAAACCTGACGTGTGGTTATAACAGGCCAGCCTCCTTGCCTCAAGGTGAGACCAAGAGCGTGCACAGTTTGTACTCCAGAGCTCCCCTGTGGGATTGCACTGAACTAGTTTCACTTAGCTCTTTTCGCCAGCCCTCTCCTACTTCCCTCCCCTTCTCCTGAGAACCCTCACCAAATAAATCACCTGAATATCACTAAATCAGTACCAATATAATAAATCACTTGAGAATTCCTGTCTGAGGCTCTGCTTCTGAGGAACCCAACCTGAGAAGAAATTTAATTTTGAACACATTATGTTTGACATGACTATGAGGCATCCAAGTGGTGATGTTAAGTAGGCAGGTTGATATATGACTCAACCTCAGAGAGATGGAGTGTCTGGGCATCAGCAGCATTTGAATGGTACTAGTAGCCAGAGGAATTGATGACATCTCCAAGCAGGCATGTAATTAGATAAGAGAGTCTGGAACTGAGCCTTCCAACAGTGAGAAGTAAAAGGTAAGGATTCCACAAAAGAGAGAGTATGGTATCTTGGAATCTGAGGAAACCTTATCTTTGTGTATAGAATGGGGTTATAATAGAGTTCTACCATTTAATATTATGGAGAGTATTAGATTCTCTAGTGACCGGTGACTGTGTCTTTTAATATACAACACAGGGAAAATTCAAGAAATGCGATTTCCTGTTAAAGAATCTTTTAATCATTGACACCTGCAAACTGGTGCTTTCAGCATCTTTGCGATGCTAGGTGAGGTTATTTCATGTTAACTGCACAATTACCTCATGTCATCAATGAAGCTCTTTTCATTTGAATTAAGTCCCAGTCCCTATAAAATTAGAATTTTCCTCATTTGCTGAAGTCTTCCAATTACTTTCTAAGTTGAATTAGTAGTGCACTAAACTTTTATTTCCAGAGAAACGAGTTCAAGTAGAGGTCATCCATGCAAATGAGTTGAGTGATCTCAAACTAGCATTTAAGTGTGTCAGGAAGTTCTGTCTACATTATTTATTTTTTAAAGGCAAATGAAAGATAAGAGTATGAATTTTGTGTATTTATTTAAGGAGAGATTTCTGAAAATGACAGTATTTTCATCCAAACCTTCAGCACTCATCAATTAACCTATCACGGAGCAAAGTTTATGGCAGGCCTGAAAAGCCAAAGAGGAAGAGACAACAAGCCAAAGAGATAGGTCCAGCAACAAAGATGTTCTTAGTTAAAGGTACCAAGGACAGTTAATCTGTAAATTACTAAAGTTTATATAAAGCTGTAAGGTAATGAACTCTTACTATGACAAAGCTCTCAATTCTCATTTCACCTTCCCTGCAATGCTTTAAGTTAGGTGGTATTTTCTTTGACGTAATAATGGTGCAAATGATCAAAAAAGCTAAACAACTTGTTTGAGAAAGCAAAGCTGGTAATGGTAGATTAGAATTTTTATAAGGTTCCTCTGGTTCCAAGGTCCATAATTGTCCCCTCTATACTAAGATCAATCATAAAGAACCAACTTCTTCAGTACTGCAGCAGAAAAGACCTCCAGAAGATTTAGGGAAGCAGTGGGCTGAATGCCTAGCCATGGGGAGTTGCTCTCTCCATGAATGCACCTCCCTAGTGGGGCCTCACTCACCTGATCCGTGTACCTTCTTCTTTTGTCCCTATGATGTAAAGACTGTACTTCTCTTTGTTTTTAAGTACAGTTTACTTAGATATATTTTTCTAAGAAATTCGTAAAAGGTGTGCATGTAGGGGAGTGATATCAAGTGAAGATATAAACAGATTCAATTTTAAAATTCAGGTGTAAAATCCTAAAATAACATGACTGGGTCATGTCTGGAGCTTGGATGCTACTGGTGGGAGACAGACATGAGCATTTATCTTTTCTGTATCTTTTTGAAACCTCTTTTTGCCTAAGAGTTGAAAAAGATTTGGTCAAAAGAGAATGGAATTCAGATTGCCAGAGCTCTATATCCAGAGTTGTTAACAGACAGTCTGCGTACAGGAATTGTGTCTGAAGTTCAGATTACAAAAAAGGAAAACCGGACCCTTTGAGAGCAGGAAGGCTGAACATACGTATGAGAACTCAGCACTGAAGTTCAAATTTTTGGAGGCTATTAGTAAATCTAAAGAAGTATGTTAGCTGATACTAGAACCTTATCACTGACATCTGGTCTGGTAAGGATGGGAGAGCTGCAACCCTTGGGAGCTTGGGTCATCTTCCTGAGGACCCAAGCTAGGAGTGACATAGATGATTCATCATTCTTCTGCCTTATTCAAACACAATTTCTCCTTTTCACAGCAAATAACAATGATGAGGACCCCCTAGATCAAGGAGCAGGGGCAAAACAGACAGACTCCCTAACCTATAACATTCACAAATACTAGAGGCAGCAGCAATCTTCCCAACAAACTATAATGGAGGCCAATATTTATGAAGCTCAGCTGCTAGTTGCTTGGGGATATCTCTATTAAAATGAATTTCAAGGGGGTCTGATTCCCTGCTTAACTAGGTACAAGACTGATTTCACTGTGTTAGCTAACTCACTGCCATGTTACCACTCCTACTCTGGGATTTACAGAAATACTTGAGTCAGGGAGATTCTAGGAAGACTGAGCCTACTGCAGAAAAGCTGAAGAGCGATCCAGAGTAGCCAGACTGGCTCATCACAAACTGCGACAATCTCATCCAAACTCATTATCTTCTATCTGCCTGCCTAACATTTCATGATTATCTTCTCATGACATCCATTACCTTTTATGGATCCACGCAGGTCCTAGCTTACTTAAAGGCTTTGCTGCACCCTCTTATGCAGCTAAAGAAATTTACCTTTTATGTTGCCTCACTCTAGTTTCACAATATACTAGTGTAGTGAGCTGAATGGTGGTCCCCACAAAGATATATCCATGCCTTAATCTCCTGAACCTGTGAATGTGACTTTATTTTGACAAAGGGCCTTTGCAGATACAATTAAGTTAAGGTTCTCAAGATGATGCTATTATGGACTATCTGGGTACACCTTAAATCCAATGATGAGTGTCTCTGTAACAGTCAAGATAGGAGAAGACAAAGAGAAGGCAGACAGAGATTGGAGTTATGTAGCTACGAGCCAAGAAACACATGAAGCTAGTAGAATTTGGAAAAGGCAAGGAATGATTTTGCTCCTCAAATCTTAAAGAGAGCACAGCTCTGCCAACATCTTTATTTGACACCTCTGACCTCTGAAACTGTGAGGCAATATGTTTTTTATTATAACCCAGTGTGTTATAATTTGTCTCAGTAGCCACAGGAAACAAAAACAACTAGTAATGACATTGAAACTATACGATAACTATAACACAAATAGAGTAAAAGATGGAACACATCTTGGTTATGGCTATTGAACAAGAGTAAGGTTCCTGAACACCTGCTAATATTTTTGGAGCATTTTGAACCCAGAATCCTCCCATATTTCTTTGTCATCTCAAACTTATAGAACCATGAAGGTGGGCAAGACCATCCCAACTTTACAGCTGATGATACGGAATATCAGAAAGGTTAAGGAATTTTCCTGAAGACCACTGCAGTGGGTAGGAGAGTGGGGATTTGTGTCCAGGTCTGTCTAATGTCAAGACTGTTGTCTTTCCAATATGTTATTTAGCCTGTTCCACAAGTGGCTCACCTGTTTTAAACTTTTTCAAAATTACAGTAAACTGGTGGTGTAGCTGGAGAGAGTCGAACACAAATGTTGGCTGCCAAAGACATACGTCGTTAAAAGCACTGCAGTTTTCATCTTTCTGTTTTAAAACGTTTCTTCCGCAATCTTCATTCTCTTCCTAGAGAAAGACTACAGACTAGCTATTTGTGAGTCAGATTTGCATCCTCCTTTCTTTGATGTCTTTGGAAAGACTTTTAGAAAGCTGAACATGATTATGAAACTAAGAAATCAGTCATAAGTAATTACCAAAAAAATTATATTTGTCAAATATGAACAATGAGTATAGATTGGCTGGATTAAGTTTGGCAAAGTCTGACCTAAACTTTTGCACATTTTTGGGAGAATTTCAAGTTTCCATGTTTACCATGACCAGAAGAAGGCTATGTCTGGCATGAGCAATTATGCCAAAACAGAAACTTCTTGGAATACAATATTAAAGAAAATGAAATCACTTCTAACTGCCCCTCCCCACCAAAAGTTCTTAAATTGCTTATACTCCTGATTCTTTCCACGGACAAAGTGAACAAACTGCCGAGATTGTGAACATTTGTTATTGTCATAGCAGAAGGTAAACTATTTTCATAAATATGCAAATATCTCCTACTGGGCTCCTATAATATTTCCAGCAACTCTACTGCAGTGCATGTCTATTTCAAATCTGATGATATTAAAAAGGAGGAGAAAGTGCCGAGGGTGCAGCTTGGAAATACTTCTGACCAGGAAAGCTAGCAATTAGAGCAGGGGCAGGCAAGCAGGCCTGGGATAATTAACGGTACCAAGACAACCTGCTAAATTTGATCTTCCTTGACGTCTCAGGATGTTGTAAAGGAATGGGCTTCGTTTCTGTAGGGGAAAGTAGTGAAACAAGGACAATCTCTTTAGGATCTCACTGCTTAGGTACTCAGAGTTTTATATTCTTTCAAAAAAAAAGTGCTTGTAGATCCAAGACAAGTACCATAATCAAACAGACTGTATTTACGTATTTATTTGTTGCAGTTTTAGGCGCTTTCTCGCCACCATTCTGTGAGCTTAGGGAAGTCCGGACTTTGAGGTTGAGGACAGCCTCTCGGAATGTCCACACGTCCAGTCATGCTGTTGAAGCAAAGGGGGCTCTCCTTACACGTGGGCTAAATAAATGAATGAATGTATAATGAATGAGAGGGAGAGACAGGATAAGAGCAAAGGTTCTGGAATCAAAAAAGATTTAGAGCAATCCACGTTTGAGGGGAATATGAATAGCTTCCCACACCACTTCCAGATGCCAAAGGTTTGGGTCCTCAGCTCTTTGGGCAGAGTTGCTGCCACTTCACTTCCTACATGCACAGTTGGATGTAGGGAGAGCGGGGACAGGATCCGGGACTTCCCAAGACAGATCTCTGTCACTGTGAACTCTCCAATCCCAGCTGCTCTCTCTGATTCTGTCAATGAACAGAAGGTCCTTTTTTATGTAGAGATTTTGAATAATTCACCCTAAGACAGCACTTCAGAGATTATAGAAAATTTGAGCATAAATGGTAGTGGGGGAATATCTTACAGTGACGAGAACTGGGGTGGACGCTGCACAACATCTCACCAATCTGTCTCTGTCCGAAGTATCTCTCTTGGGGTCCTGGAGCTTCCTTGGAAATGTTCTCAGGTGCTTTCATGTATCTTGAGGAACAAGCAGGTCTCTAGGCTCCTCACCAGACAAGTTGCCCCTATCTGGTATTTATATTGAGTTCCTATGCAATATTCTATTTAAAGAAAATGTTTCTGCCACTCCAAAAATTTAGGAAACATTGATCCAGACCAGTGGTTCTCAAACTTGGGCGGGCATCCCAGACACCTGAATGACTTATTAAAAATACATATTGCTAGTCCTACCCACAGCTTTGGATTCAGTAGATTCAGAAAGGGGCTGGAGAATCTCCATATCTAACAAGGTCCAGGTGATGCTGATGCTGGTCTGGTGATCCCACTTTGGGAATCAATAGTCTAGGGAGACAAAACTGGGCTGGGAAGAAGGGGTCCTAGGTTCTCGGCTTAATTCTGCCACTAATTAGGAATAAAAATTGTGAGAAAATCATTCTCCCTCTCTGAGCTGCTGGTTCCACAGCTATAAAATTGGTGGGCATGGGGTGGGCATGCTTTTTCAAATGCTAGTGTTTAGAAAAGTGGAACTGACTGGTTCATGAACTTGGAAAGTCCATGTGTAGATGTCTGACTTCCTGCATGGCTGGACACAGGTTTTTAAACAATGTCATCAGGATTCTGAGCCTTTCTATCTCTGAGTCTGGCTTCATCTCAGACAGACTCTCCCTCATGATGACAAGAGGACCATGAGCAATGCCCGGCATACATTCTACCAGCTTAGCAACTTCAGCGAGTATCTCTTTCTCAATCATTCCAGCCATAAGTATGAGGGCTGGGGCTACTTTCTTGGAATAGGTCTCATGAACCAATTTGGGACTCTACTGACCAGCCCAAAGACATGTGCAAACTCATGGAATTAAATGGCAGGGTAAACACAGCTCAGGCCACACGGGCTGAAGATGGAGGAGAGCTGATCTGAAGAAGTTACACCAAAGGGGTTGCCATCGGAAGAATGGGGATTAGTGAGGCGAAGTCAGAAAGCTGTACTTCTGGGGTGGGTAAATCAGATCAGGGTTTCTCAACTTTTTTGTTTGTTTGTTTTGTTTTAACCTGTAGACCAGCAGCCAAGAGAATTCTATAAAACTTTCTTTGAAGAGGTTCATGCTTTGAAAGTTATTGGAAGGTTTTTTATTCTATTTTCCATTACAAAATTATACTATTTCATATGCTTTTCAAATACTGCGCCTTCCCCCAGAGCTGTAATTCCCTGGATAGGTTCAGGGCAGCTGTTGCCAGTGGGGAAGAAGGGATTTTTTCCTGGTCATTCACACTTGAGTTTGAACCCCAGCAACACCAATGACTATTTGCTCTGTTCAGTCTGTTTCTGTGGAATGAGCATATCAGTACCTATCTTCTAGGGGGATGGTGGGCATCAAATTAGATGATGTATGTAATGCACCTGCCCCACAAGAGTGACTCGACAGATAACAGTTATTTTTTACTACTATAGCCAAACTCAGTGGGCCCATTTGGTTAAAATGATCTAAACACCAGCTAGAAGCTGAGGGTTACTTCAGTCTACGGACAGTCAGGCCCAGAGAGCCAATTTGAATAAAGTCATCAACTTGACAGATTTAGGTTTGTTTTTTTCCTTCTAACTCTCAGAAAGTCTTGACATCTTTTAAACAAGGAATCTGGAACATTTCTAGGAGTTTATAAAAAATAAAGTGGAAAGTAGCCTGGCTGAGATGAACACAAAAATAGAGGGAAAACAAAGAGAACCTGGAAGCGGTGGGAAACTTCATTTTCTTTAATTAGCATATTTAAGTGAAGCTTAGACGCTGGTCCTTCCCTGAAACATTGCATTTTATTAAAAGCTGTTTAGAGCTCATAACCATTCTGCTGATTTTCTCAAAACACATTCTCCTTATAGGCCAGTGCTAAACTGTGCATATGAAATGAGCTCAGCTTAATGTTGTGTTAAAAGAATTTGGTCTCCAGAGCTGTCTCTCTTCTTAATAATATGTAATCATACTCCATCTATTTAGTTTTCATTTAACTTGCCCCATGCAGGCAATGAATCCAGTTTAATTAAATGTGCCTTTAAATAGTTGAACGGCACTCATTTGCACGTAGCAACCCTCCCTTTCATCCTATTAGGACCCCCTCAAGATATAAAAACCCAATAAAGAGGCCATGTAAGATGTGTCTGATAATGCAAAGGAAGTCTGACATTTGCTCTGTAATTTAGTGAAACCTGCAGTAGCTTTTGGGCACATTGTCATAGCTGAATGGAGCCAGTATGGGGCCTCTTGGGTTCTGGAGGGGGGTATCTGGATCAATCCTCATGAACAGCACATTTGGAGATGAGCTGGTGATCCTCTGGATTGGAGCCATGCCCGAAGTGAGGCCCACTGAGACACCAAACAGCTGCCTGTGGGGGCACTCATTCTGTCTCTGAGAGGGCACGCCCCAGGCCCAGGTCATGTTCCTGGGGACAATGGGTGGCTGGGGCTGCAATTTCTCCTATGATAAGATTGGCACAGGGCAGGAAAGACAGTCCTGGAAATTGAGAGAGGAGAAGTAGGTGGTATTTTCTACTCAAGAAAGGATTATATTAGAGAATTGTTAAAATGGTCATCCTAATCCCTGAGTCCTTCAAAGAATGGACTCTACACAACCTAGTGCTTTGTTATTCGGACATTTAACACGTTATTTATTCAGTGACTGCCAATTGCAAGCCCTGGTTACTGACCAAGGACACAAAAGCAAATAAAACAGTCTCTGCTTTCTTCAAGCTTATGCTCTAGTCGGGGGAGACAGAATAAACAAAAACAGGGAGACAACAAGCAAATCAATATACAGTGTCAGGTGGTGAGAAAAAAGAAAATAAATCACGTTGAAAGGGAGCCAGATTAAAGGGTAGGGAGTTGCAGTGTGCGGTGGACATGGTGTCAGAGAAGACCTCTTCTGTTAGATATCATTTTGTAGGATCAGATATAGCAAATTTGTGTGGCTTATGTATGCTGCGGTAAATCTAGTGCTGGGGACTTTCACACAGGACACCGGAGATCTGGCTATAATTTATGACACTCCTTTGGTTTCCTCGGTAGATTAGTTGACCAGGCAGAGGCCCTTTATTTGTATCCTTCCTCAAAAGAATTAAAAAGAAGATCTTCCCCAGTTATTCTCCCCAGGCATTTATTCGTGGCATCTTATATTGTTCTCTATGAGTTTTAGTACGTGGAAGCCCTGCCAGTGAGAAGATAAGCTCCTTAGCAGTGAGGACTCAGCCTTTTAGTTATTTATTCCCCCCCCACAGCAGGAATGCCTGCATAATACAGGGTAAGACAAACTTCCAAAATGTTCTATGATTCTAAAAAATTTACACTTTAGTACTTTTACTTTTCCAAAAATTGACATGCATATCATTCTAACAACCCTGTGTGGTAGAGAAGCTCTGTAATGCTTAGGTATGAGGTCTTGGGCAAATTCATCCATTCATCCATCCAACCATCCATCTATTCATTCAATACATATGATTCCAGTGCCAAGATCAATTTCCCTGGAATTCAACTTCTTCACCTACAAGTTCATGGCATTTCTGCTCATTTTGCATGAAAGATGTAATCTGGTATGATAATGTAGGTTAGTTAAATTACTACCACAATACACTTAATAGACACCCTAATAAAAGCCATTCATGAGTACTGATGTGTGTAGCTGGATAATGAGTGTGAAGGAGAGATAGGAGATATCAATGCAAGAGAAACAGTTACAGACCAGGCTTAATGGACTTTACAGATTACTTGTGAAGAGGACTGCTTGAAGTGTTTTAAGCAAGGAAGCAGCATGATCAGACTGGAGACTGTGCAGAGAACAGATTAAAAGGAGACAGGAGTAGAGGCAGAAAGACTATTTAGATGACTGTGGCAGTGTGGTAGGTGGTAAATGATGGTTTATGTATGACAAAGGAGATAAACAGAAGGCAACAGACACAGGGTATGCTGCGACAGCAGAATAGACAGGACTTGGTGAGGAACTAACGCAGGAAATAAGGGAAAGGGAAGAGACTCTTCTGAATTCAGCAATGACACCATTTTCCGGGAAGTAACTCTCCAGGATAATAAGTTTGGCATTTAGTTTTTCACATACCACATTGAGATTCTTAATGAAAACATGGGCCTGATGCTCAGAAGATAGTGCTGGGTAGGAAAATAAGTCTGAGACCATTAGCAATAAATGGTATTTGTAAAGCCGTGGGAGGAAATGAGATCACCTGGAAAGAAAGTGCAGCATGAGAAGAGAGGTCTCTGAAGAACTCCACACCCTAAGGGCTGCATAAAAGGAAGAAGTGATGAGCCTGAGGACCAGGGACCTGGAAGGCAAGTCACAGGAGCCATAAGGAATGATTCAAGAGGAAGATAAGTTACCTATTCTGTCAAAGCCTGATGTGAGGTAAAGGTAGCTGAGCTTTTAGCGAAAGAGGTCATCGGAGACCTTAATAGGAGTGAATTTATCTTACGGTAGCTCACAGAGAAAAAAATGTGACAATGAATATATATATATATATGTTCATGTATAACTGAAAAATTGTGCTCTACACTGGAATTCGACACAACATTGTAAAATGATTATAAATCAACAAAAAATGTTAAAAAAAAGTCACAAAGGTCCCTCTAACACTTTATTTGAATACTGTTTCCTGTAGCCTGCTGAAAAGGAGCGTGCTTTTATCTCATAATAGGAACAAGAGGTGGCATTGTTTCCCTTTCCCCTTGGGGCTAATTCAAGACCATTCCACACTCCTCTGAGTATGACAGAATCCTTCTCTATCATCCTACTGATCCTTTACCACCACTGAGACATTACCTCTCATTCACTGAATACTGTATGCCCTTGTTCACTGTCTTGATGGCCACCTCAGCCTTGACCCTACTTCCAGAAAACTTCAAAGACAATGTCTGTGACTTGTGAGTAAAATGTAAGCCAGGACAGAAGGTTTTAGGACCCTATTTAAATATAAATGGCTAAGGTGAAGTGGGGACTCAGCAATGCATGCCACTCACACTCAGATGTGAAAATGAGATTTCTTGCTCAAAAACCAGAAAAACAGTATCACTAAAAGTACTAAAATAAAAGGTAAATACCTTTCTTCTACATATGGCTTTTGTTCCAGTATATGCTCTACTGTCCCATCAGACTTCACAGACAAAATATACATTCAAAGACTAAAATTTTAAGTTTCAGGACAGCAGTGGTAGAGCATTCAACTAAGTGGGGGGTTCTTCTGCGGCTCTGCTCTGTTTCATAATAATCAATGAATGGTTGGAAATGGAGATCATTAAGTAGAATGAATTCATTAAGGACTTTTCAGATTTATCTGAACAAGTCAGAGTCTCAAGACATTTTTCTTCTGCTGGACAGACCATCTAGGGTGGATTTTCTATGTAGTTGAATATAGATAGATATCAACCAGTCTTCCTTTGTTCTGGTGTGCAAAACCTACTCACACACAGAGGTTACCAGAGAAAAATACATACTGGGTTATTTAGTAAATTTTCCCCAAATGAAGCTGCCAAAGACAACCTTAAAACTAGATATAGCTTCTCAAGAAGCACCCTGGGTCTAAACTGTGCCCCTCAAATTGGATTAATAGGATTAACTCATAGGATTTGTCTGCCTAAGCCATATGGACTCCTGATTGGCAATTTGGGAACTTTATTATCTAACGGATTAGAATTCAAAGGGAATGCCTCAAGGGCTGGCTAGTGATAATTTAGTCAAATGAGACAATTAAGATCAGACAAGGTTATCTATTGGGTCTGAGTGGGATTGTTTCAGTTACCCCACTGCCCAGCTCATAATCGGTAGGGCAGAGAAAACAAGTCCACGTAGACGAAATGGCCAAGAACAGATGAAGATCAAGCTAATAGCACAGTAATTAGGAACGAAGCCAAACAGGACCCACAGCTGCCCAGTGTTAAAGAGAGGCAAAGACAAGTGCTGGTATTCAGAAAAAAGGAGTAGTTGGAACAGGTTATTCATTACCAAGTATTTCTAGACTGCGATGGGGGAAGAAGGTAACAAAGAAAAGATTTAGCCCCATTGCTGGATTAGCTTATGGGTACAGTAACATATTGGCAAAGGCCCCTCCCCTTTTATACAGTAAACAACATTGGAATTATGTTGCTTCCCAACATGGCTGTTAAAATTTATAAAGTAATCATTTTGAAAAAGAGAACTCGAAACAAAGCCTGCCTGATGCCTAGGAAGGAAGCAAAGGATGCTTGTTGTCTCTGAGTTGTTTCTTAGATAGCTTTTTGATCAGGACCTGGTGGTACCAAAAGAGGTCTGACTCCAGTCCCACTTCTGCTGTTTACTCTGTGTGATCTTTAGTAAGTCTCACTGCCTCACTGGCCTTCAGGGTACTTCTTTGTCAAATGAAATGACTGGACGATATCCAAGTTTCTTCTATAAACATTCTGTGATCTTTCCCTCAAAAGGACTTTGCAAAACAGAGGAGGAATAAACAGCAACCAGAACTTACTCTGAAGAAAAGCTATTATCTGTGAACACATTGTCACCTACACTTACACTGTATACTGTTATATATTTCCCATCACAGCTTTGCAGTCTGCCCCATGTCCTTTGCACATACACTGGCACACATCCTTAACTGCTGCAACAGTAAAAATATAATTTTGGTTTTAAATATTGTAATTCAGCCTCTAAGTTTGATGACACATTTTATTTCTCCAAATTAAAATAAATCAGATCAGACTCCCAGAGGAAGTTTAGAAAAGAACTGGCCGTCCTCTTTCTTTGACTCCCATGCCCAAAGAAGGAGAGGCTGGCTTTTTAATCAGTCTGCTGCAGTTTCTGACCCAATGTTTTTTTTTTTAGTACCAAAAAGTGTCACTGATGAATTTGGTTGATAATGCCCAGCACTGCAGGTTTTCACTAGACAAGCTTAAGCTTCCATCAGTGATATTTTAAGGGAAGAAGAGATTGACATGATTCCACTTTTTGGTGCTGAATTTAACCCAAGCACCCCTATTTGATTTCTGAAGTCAGCCCTCTCAGTTTACTGTCATTCTTTGTCCGAAGGATCAAGAAAATGTCCTTTCCCCCTGTGTAACACAAGGGGCTATTCTGGATATACTTCCCTTCTGGGCCATGAGACTTTACCTGACTGTCTTTCTCAAGGGTAATTACCTATATTGTTTCTAGGGGACCCCTACATCTAAGAAGTTTGCACTGTGGTTCCAGAAACCCCTTATAAAAATAAATGAGCTACTCAAAAAAACTAAAAATAGAGCTACCATATGATCTAGCAGTCTCACTCCTGGGCATATATCCAGAAAAGATGAAAACTCTAATTAGAAAAGACAAAAAACACCCGTGTTCATAGCAGCATTATTTATAATAACCAAGACATGGAAGTCACCTATGTCCACCAACAAATGAATAGATTAAAAAAAAAGATGTGATACACACACACACACACACAATAGAATACTATTCAGCCATAAAAAGGAATGAAATATTGCCATTTGCAGCAACATGAATGGACCTAGGGAAGGAATCTCATACTAAGTGAAGTCAGTCAGACAAAGACAGACAAATATCATATGATATTACTTTTATGTGGAATCTAAAAAATAATACAAATGAATCTGTTTACAAAACAGAAAGAGACTCACAGACATAGAAAACAAACTTATGATTACCAAAGGGGAAAGGTGGGGAGGATAACTTAGGAGTTTGGAATCAGCAGATACACACTACTATGTACAGAATAGACAGGCAACAAGGTCCTACTGAGACTTGACAAAACTTGACAAAAGTATCTTATCTATGACATTTCAGAGCCAAGACTTGAAGGCATTTTTGGTTTCAAGGTCTGAAATTATAATATGTAGAGGCACAAATTAAATATATATTGAATCTACTGATATATTTGAGCAAGGCCCACTGTTTCCAATGTGGTTGTTGCATCTGGTAAGAGAAAGAAGGTAGCAGAAGATGGAGAGATCACTTAGTCCAGATTTCAGAAGGCTCTAACTGTTGGACACTATCTGACACTGTCCTATCTGCATAAGAGAATCCCTGACACTGTATCTTGGAGAGCCTGGCAGGGAGAACTTACCATGATACACCATTAAATATAAAGACATGTGGATGCCACAAGTAGGCTAGCTAACTTGATACAACTTCAGAATAATTTGCTTTTCAACATTTATATTCAATAATTCAACCCTTAAAGGAGAGGTAGATCACTGGGTGGGGAATGTTGGATAAAAAGAAATCACAGTGGAGGTGCTGGGCCTTGCATGTATTTTTCTGAGTTCTGGCTCCAAACTTGCATATAAAAGGGAAAAAAGAAAAGAAAAAGAAAACTTTTCCATTCATTTGAGAAAGAAAGAAAAAACATTTTAAGATACTTACTGGTATCAATCAAGTCTTTAAAGGGTCTCATTCCTCCTCCAAGGCCCTTAGTGGTATACTAGACATTTGTCTTACTTGCTGGCTGTCTAATACTTTTCCAACACCACCCCAAGGGAGAAACCAGAGAACTGGCTTTGTCAGCTTCCTTGCAGCTGGAACTCAGGTATATGAACTGGACTCTACCGGCTGGATACACCTTTGCAAAACTGTGGCAGAAAGTAAACAGTGGCAAAAGTAACAAATGCACAGAATTCATTTTCATGTTATTGTTATTGCCAGACTAAAGAAGGTGTCCATCATTTGGGGACTGTGGTGGCTGCAGAAGATACAAAGTTGCTTTGCTGGTAGAGAAGAGGCATGGTGCAGGCAGCAACACTGGTTACAGAAGCAAAGAGGTCCTGATCTGATGCACTAGTGAGAGTAGCACACAGTGTGTCATCTGGTGTGCGGTGGCTACAGCTGTGGTTTTCTCACCAGACCAGCTTTATAATGTGGTTGTGAAGCACTGCCATGAACACAGTCTCCAGCTCGCTTTCAAATGATTCTGTGATCTACTGAATATCTCTTTAATAAATGCCTTTTCTGCTTCATCTTTCTGAGCTAGCCTCTGTTGCCTGGAACTCTAATCCTCATCCAGTACCCAATTTCCTTTCCTTTATGATAAACTCAATTTTATCTATCCTGCTACATATCCAGTGATGTTTTTCATCCTCAACTAATGGTTTGGCAGCTAATATGGATGGGTGCCTCAGACAGCTGTTGTGCCAACCTGCTTTTGAGTCTGGATCTGAATACTGGAAGGAGCAACTCCAGGAGGGCAGCCAGGGAGTGTTGAGAGGGCACAGATCACTGTGTGGCAGAAAAATGGGGAAGGAGAGCACTAAGATGAAGTTTTAACTCTGGGGATTCACAGTCTGCCTTAAACTAGCCCTGAACACAGCTGTAGTAACATTTGAATTGTCAGCTGTTCCCATCTCCGAGTTCCCATGGCACATAGCACACGTCTATTATAATATGCTGCATGCTTTACTACAAATATTAATTTACCTGTCTGTTTCTACCACTAGACTGAAGCCAGGACCATGACAGTGTTTTGTGTGTACACCTATACTTACTGTATTGCAGGGGAGACACAATGAAAAGCATCTCTCATTCCCACTCCTCAAATTCTGTACAAATTGATAGATAAGATAAAGTAGTAACAGTAAACACTAATACAGCATTCTCTAAGCACTTGCCACTAACTCTCTTCATCTGTAACAATCCCGTAAATGTAGGTACAGATATTATCCTATTTTACACACAGGGAAACTGAGAAATAAGTAGTTGGGCAAGGATCATCTAGCTTACAAATAGGAGACCTTCTAGGGTCTACGAGTCAGAGAGAGGTCAAAATGTTCCTTTCCATTATAGAGCCGAAAGAGATTGTAGTTTAAGTGAAAAGCAACAGTGTACTTCGTAATACTGCACCCCTGTCTCAAAGAAAAGAAAACTGCAGGCTCCCCCAAGGGAAGCCTCAAGCACTAAGCTGAGCCCATTGCTAAGAAAAGACAAGAACACATGTTCTCTGAAGGCAGAGAAAGCACAAAACAAGAGGGAGGAAGGGACTGAGCATCCCCAGTTCCTCTCCCTATCGCACCAATCTGATTATTCATTCCATCTGCCTTAGAGAGGAAAAAAAATAGATTGGAGAGAGAAGCCAAGAGGTTATTGATTGATGTCTCTTTCCTTGGAAACATAAACGAGGATAAAGCATGTTTTCCAATCAACATTCTGAAGACTTTGGTTCTCTTAACTCATTTGACTTTACCCTAAATACATGGTCAATAGTGGTATGATTAGCTCGTTGGGGGAGGAGAGTGGCAGCCCATAAGGGTGGGGTGAGTCTACCTTCATACAGCTCTCCCCCATACCAATCACTCCTTTGTTAAGGACCTTCATGCAGTTGTGGGTGACAGTGTAGATTTTTCCTCATGGAACTCATTAAACTAGTTCTAAAACCAGTCACCAAATGAAATTTGTCTGCCTTTTGTTTTCCCAGTTCTGCCTTATGTTCAAGCACAGTACCTAATATAACTCATTGGGACACTTAAAGTTAATCCAATAATAAAATTCCCAGTACCTGAACATAAACTCCCAGGATCAAATTCCTTGGGAGAAAATAAAGCCTACAGATTAGATCCCCTTGAAAGTTCAAGTTCAAATACATCAAAGCTGAAAGTAATTAAAGCCCCAAATCAAATATTGTTCTTGGGTATGAAAAGTCCAAAGACAGTGAAATCTTTCTGTATTCTGCTTCATCTCAGTTGGAGAGGTATTCTCTCAGTGCCAGAATGGAGTTGGCTTCCTTCAGAAGCCATAGCCTGTGTTGTCCATCACTAGAATCCAGGCAGTTCCTTTGGGCCCCAAGAGCTGAATTAGCTCCACATAAAATCTCACTCTTTCATGTTTCTCACCCTTTAAAGAGGTCAAAGGTATATTAGAACACAAGACATTATTTCAGCGCTGCTGAAAACCTAGCGAACAGAAAAACAAAGGCACTTTCCAGTCCTCAAGTTCTCATCTCAGGCAAAGAAACCCAGCAGTTATGGCTACCAAAGAATACAGCAAAGATTCCGTCGTATTTGAAAGCTGTGGGTTTATGGGGAAATGTTTTATTTCAGCTCCAAAGCATATCAGTTAAGCTGTGTCTGCTTAAGAACACCATCATCTTTAAGTTTAAACTCAGTTGGGAGAGTTTGTAAAGAAGGCTTATTTGGGTATGGTGCCTTTATCACATCCATGGGGGAATTCCAGCTAGGGGTTCTGTCTCCCATCCAGAAAGTGCCCTTTGACATATTGTCTTCTGGAGTTTAGAAATTTGTAATGTAGCTGTTCAGTCATCAAGTCTCTTTTGAGGCATCATTCTTTTTCATCCAGCGTCATTAAACTTTACCGATTTCCATGTCTCCTTTAATCCCTGTGTCCCTGGCACCCCGGTCTTCTACTGAGTATGGCTCATTCTAGAAGCATGTTTCTACAGTAAGAATGCTGGCAGGCATTCTTACCCGTAGGCCTCAGTGTCTATTAACAAAGTCCCTGACTGTGGAACTGACTAGGACTACAAACTTGCTTCCTAGAGAGTTTCTCCCTTTCCCTACCAGGATTTCAGCAGGACCAACACACTGAAGCTAAAGCTTTCACTTGTATGTAGAAGCCCTGTGAGGACCAAAATCTCTAACGTGCACTCTTCAAATACTGTAAAATGTAGAAAGAGCTTAATAGTTAACTAATCCTGAACCAGCGAGAAGCCAACTTGCGTGTTTGGCGGGGGGTGCAGATGGTGATACTAGAGGCTTTCAATAAGTCTCAGGAATATGGAATTCTTTCCTGAATGTGGAATGGCAGCAAATCCAGCTCAACCTAACATTTTACTGCTAGAGTTTTACCAGTGGTCTGAATGCAGATCTCAGCCACCTTAAGGTTTAGAAGTGGCAAATGCTCTATCCACTAGTGCCTAAAGTGATCTTCGAACACCAGGCCAAGCTCATCTAAGTAGCTTGGGACTAAGCCATGCAGTCCACACCTTAAGTCCCCACTGTTGAGCTAAGGACCTTGGCAAGACTGGCTACATAATTTGTGAGGCCGAGTGAAAAATGAAAATGCAGGCCCCTTGCTCAAGAATTAAGAATTCGAAGACAATGACATTAAAGCATTAAGCCCGGTGTGAGCCCTTCAAGTAGCAGGGCCCTGTGTGACTGCCCTGGTCATACACTGACGACCCCAGCCCTGCACTGTGGTAGTCCAGATGCTGTTTGTAGACCTGGCACCTTCTGTGCCTTCATATTAGATAAATTGACAGTTCCTATTATAAACATGAGGGGAAACCACAGATTGGCTCCCATTAGAACAGAATCTCTACTGTTAAGCTCAACACATGACCAAGAGCTGACCAGACAGATTCCAAAGAGAAGGAAAGAAGAAAGGGCTGAGTCATGCCAAGTTCTTGCTTGAAATTCTTCAATGAGGTAGGTCACCGCCCACCTCTTGTCCCTAGCCGGGGAAGACGTGCGCGTGTGCGAGTTTAGAGACACCAAGTGAGGTCTCTTCTCGGAGACACCTGAGGCTGGGGAAGGGAGATTCCCGACCCAGCCCCCGAGATCCCTAGACAACAACAGCCACGATGTCTCGCGTACAGAGGGATTTAATAAATACATATTTAAAGAACAAATGTCCATGACTCTTCCATGTGTGACCTGGCCAATGCTAGAGTTCCAGGGAGCCCTCTTTATTCTCCACAGAACCAAACACTTCATCTCCTAATAGCATACTATTAGATTACAAGGGGGTTCGCTGATTATGTTATAAAGTCCTTTCTCTCACCCTTGCATGGGTTTCCCTAACTTGGCTTGTTAGATAGCAGCTGCTTCTAAACCCTGTCCTCAGCCAGTGTGCAGGACAGAGTCCTGGACAGAGAGTGAAGGAAACTCAGCATGAGTCTAGGCTTTGTATCTGACTTGCCTTTGAACTAGGACAATCAGCTAACCTCTTAGCTTTCTGCTTCAAAGTTAGGGGGTTGAATCAGATGCATGGCTTCTAACATTTCGCCTCCCCCAGCAGTCCCTCCATCTAAAGCCCAGGATCTCCAAGGGAAGAGAAAAGCAGTGCTCTTTATATGCAAAAGATACATGTTTATAGCATTCTGTATTAGGCTGAATATTCAAATAGATCCTCAGAGACCTATTAAAAATGTTTGCTATTAGATAAAGGAGAGGAGGATTTACTATGATAATACATGGCAAGATAATTCCTCATATTTCAAAAGGTCACAGATAAATTATCCCTGGTAAGTAATATTCTTAATATATAGCACATCATGTTTAATGGAAGTTGAATGGAAATTAGTCCTTGGTAATTGTTATAAAATCCCACCAGTCCCCATAGACGACTTCTGCAATCCAACAGCAGCATTCAGTCAGCGGAGAGCCAGTGCATCGAGTGGTGGCCCCCACTGTTCTGCAGTCCTGAGCGGTGGGGTTGTGATGGAGAGACGCCATTCCAGGGCTGCGTGAGGACTCTTCCATGAACTCAGGGCTCACTCAGGACGAAATTATGAGATGGGTGAAGTCTCATCTTTGGAAATGTATCACATGTCCCATGAATAATTCTTCTTGACCACCTTTCATGTGACAGTGCTACTTTCATCTATGGGTATAAGGAACTGGTAATACTGCCCCTAGAACAGCAGGGCACTTTCAGCCCATGATTTATAACAAGGGAATGCAAAGTGAACACAACACATTCTTTGGGCTTTGTATCTTTATGTTCAGAGATTTTTTGCCTGCTTGTTACTTTATAAAAGCTGGGTAGCAGAAAAGAGACAGTCTACCTCTTACATTCAAATAAGAAAGTGAATGATGTCACAGGTTATTATGTCTGTTAATGGGCTTGGGGATAACAGAGGACGGGCCCCCTAAGAGGGGAGAAGCATCGTCCACAAGCTGGACTGCAGAAGAGTCTCTCTTTGTTTCCTTCTCCTTCAACAGAAGAGATCTTGAATCTACACTCTGGCAGTACAGAACTCATTCACACCAAGCTGAGAAATAATCTGGGTAATGTTTAATTATTAATATCATTTTGAGCAGAAAATAAAAGAACTCTGCTGAAAAACTTTCTGTCTCAAGCTTCCCTTACATCTTCTGTATTCTCCTTACTGTTGTATAAAAGTTAATCTGGGACCTGAGCAGGAGTTGGGAGTCTCCTATAATATTTGCACAATAACTCCCCTAAAACAGACACACACCTACAACTTCTCTCTGGGGTGGTTCTGTCTGGGATGGACTTCTCATCTACAGTGGCCTCCTTCTCCCTGTCACAGGGCCACAGAACAGGCCAAGGATTTCAATGACCTCAATACTGACTGTGTTAGACTAGACTATATTTATCATGTTCTTTTATATTGATTGCTGGGGCAAAGCTACATCCCAGGTAACTAGACACAAAGTATCCAGATAAATAGATGATTATACATCTATACTCTCTCTCCAATTCATCTTCCCCTGCCATGAGGCTCTGCACTATCCTTTGGGTTACAAACTCTGGCTCCTCTATTTTTTGTTCTCAGTCTCAACTTGGGCATTTAGCTGATATTTAGTGTCTTAACTTAAAAAAATAATAATTCCAGTTCTTGCAGGTGCAGAGTCTCTTTCCTCCTCCTTTCAATTATCTTTTTTCAGAAACCTTTTTCTACTTTCTTTTACTGAAGACCAAGCTTACTGCTTATCTACTCCAATGTCCAAGGCAATGGATAGCTCTATAGTTAAACTAATGTCTTAGGTAATGCCATGTATGACTCAAAGCAATGGGGCAGACGTGGGAATAAATCAGGTATTCTGCTAATACCTGGACGTCTGGCATCCTTGGAAGGCCAGGATCTCTGATATGTATTTTAACCCTGGACCCTCTGCTACTGCTCCTTCTAAAGTGTCCAGCTTTTCAGATTTTCCACCTGCTTTACTCAAGAAGAGAAACCTGGTAACACTGAACACACTAGACAGTGGTGGCCTAATGTCGCCTTCCTATCAGGAGTTTTTGCTTTGCTAGAAAGTTTAGGAAGAACTGGGAGATATGCTTCATTAAAAAGGAATAGTCCTTAATAGAACAACGCAGATAAAAGACTGAGGAAGGCAACTTATTTCCTAGACTTATCAAATCTGCTTCATTATGAAGCCACTTGATGGTCACCTGGGCTCCATTTGCACGGAAGCATTCAAGAACTAGTAGAGGGTGCAAGATGGAGTCGAGGTTTTGGAGGATACCTTTGCCAGTCTTTCGATCTTACTTGAAGTCTTTCCCGTTTCTGGCTCTTTTAAAATTGAAACTCCAGAGTAGATTTCAACATAGAACCAAGAAGCCTCAAGTAGAAGCCCAGGTAGCGAATTTTGGAGGGAGTGGCAAAACACTGTAAATTGGTAACAAGACCCAAAGAAGAGAAATGGTTTGGAAGGTGGGTTGTATTGTTCTGAGAGTCAAGAAATATTCTCTTTGTCAATCTCTCTTATTTTTCTCTTCCTTTTCTTTTCCTTCCTTCCTTCCTTTTTGTAACAAAGGAGTAATGTTACACTTGGCTAAGAACTTATTTGATCTTGAATTTGAGTGGTCTTCCTTAGCTAGATGGATTAGCAACCTTAGCACAGGAAAAGAGCGGAAGTTCCTCATCTCTGTTTCCTGTTGCCCACATGGAGAACATTTTAGGGGCAGGAAAAGCTCATCATCAAGTTGGATGTTCCACTGAAAGAAACCTGACCTGTTATATGTATACAGGGAGCAGCTGATCTCCAGGTCATGACCTCAAACTTCAGGCTGGAAGTCAGGAAGGGGAAGCACATAGGAGATAGAGGACGAGCAAATTCCTAACCAGGATAAAGCGACAGCAATGTAGGCTGCATGCACAGGTAAATGGAGGATGACAGCAAATCGGCCTAGGAAACATGTATATACGATTTTCACAAGGGAATGAAGATGGATCTCTTAAAAAGGCTGTTGTGGAAATTTATCATCCCATTCCATCACCTGTACCACTGTCCTGGTACAAGTCTTTACCCTCTTGCCTCTGTTAAAGTAGCTGCAGGCCCAGTGTCCCTACCTTTCCTGTCCGTGCTGAAGGATTTTATGAAACACAAATCTGGTTACGATGCTCTGCTGTTTAACTGCCTCAGTGGCCTGTTGTTACCCACTGGACCGCACCCAGACTCCTCAGGAAAAGACTTGGTCTACCTCATCTCCCAGAAATACCCAACACTAACAGTCTATCAGTGTACTTATCCTCCCATGTGGACATTCCGTTATCTTAAACCTGCATTTATTTTTTTAAACTTTTAAATTTTGAACCAGAGACTTAACAGAAAAATTGGGAAAGCAGTACAGAGACTTTCCATATATCCTCTCTTCCCCTAACATCGTGCATAACAGTGGTCCATTTATCAAGTAAAAGAAATTCACGTTGGGACACTATCATTAACTAAGATAACAACCTTATTCAGATGTCACCAGATTTTTCACTAACTTTGTTCCTGTTCCCTATCACTCCCAGGATCCCACCTTGCATTTAGCTGTCATCTCCCCTTGGCCTCCTACAGTCTGTGACAGTTCCTCAGCCTTTTCTTATCTTTAATGAGCTTGATGCCTTTGAAGAGTATCGATCAGATGTTTTGTGGAACGTCCCTCAGTTTTATTTCGTCTGTTATCGTCTCATGATTGGACTGAAGTTACGCATTTGGGGCAAGAACATGCAGGAATGTTGCGCTCTCCTCTGCATCGTATCACTGGGTTCATAATGCTGGTATGTCTGATTACTGGTGATGTGGACCTCTATCCACTAGAAGGTGGTTTCTGCTGGATTTTTCTGCTGTAAAATTACTATCTTTGCCTTTGCAGTTAATACATACCTTGGGGGAGATACTTTGAGACTGTAAAATTTGTTTATTCTAAAGCTTTTGCCCACTAATTTTAGCATCCAACAGTGAGCAATTGTTACGTGCAACAATTATCACTGATGCGTGATCCGCTTCTCAAATTTTTCTTTTTGCCTGAAATACCTATCCCCACTTTTTCCTCTTGGCCAACTTCTATTCATCTTGCACATCCTAACTCAAGATAGTTTCTCCTCTGGGAAACCTTTCCTGACTGTCACAGACAGATGAAGAATTTTTTTTTTCTCTCCACACTAAATTAGCAGCTCATACACAGCTTCACAATACACATCACTATGTTTAATGTTTCTATGTTTTTTGTTTTCCTGTGATTCATCCCCATATGAAGTTCTTGAGGGAGGCCTCACTGTCTCAGCATTTTTTTTTTTTATCAATGCCTAGGACAGGGTCTGGTCTATAATAGCCATTCAATATATGTTTGGAGAATAAATGAATGAATGAATACATCTATTACACTCTTTCCAAAATTCATTTTCAGGCTGAATCGTTTATAGTCTTTGTTGCTACTGTTAAAGAATAATGCACATTTCTAAATACATGATTCTGATTTTCTGCCAAAATCTTACCCCCTTGGGAAATTTACTTCATCACGTTCCTGGCATCAGGCATATTTAATCCTCTAAAAACCAAACTAAAATCCTACTTGCTGCTTTCCTCCCACCCCCTACTGCTGCTCATCATACAATGGCCTACCTTTTCCTCCTGTACTTGTGATTCAATTTGTAAATATATTTTCAGGGGCAGAAGAAAAGAAACTGCTCTTTCATCCCTTTTGCTAGGCTTCTGCGTGTCTCCTACTCTGACCCTGACACGTGAGCTCCCTTAATCCCTGGTGATGCTTTTTCTTCTCTATGTTTGTTTTATTCTGAAAATTCAAGGGAGGCTTTCTAAAACTGCTTTTAGTCCCCCGAAGAAGCAAACCAAACAGTAAAAATTAACTCTTGGGCTAACAATTCTCATTACTATTATTACATAATCAGGGATTTGAATCATTAATGCAGGAGACCAGGTATGCATGTGGAAGAAAAGCCTTCCTGGTCATGTGCCCACAGACATGTCAGCAGTAACTAATGTAACTGTAGATGCTAAGAGGAACCTGCCCTCCATTATCGTCATCATTGTCACCACCATCATCATCACCATTGTCACTGTCTTCATCCTTGAAACCTATACTACATTGTGTGTGGCCCACTACATTGTGCGTGGTCTACCTACCATTCCTAATTCCCAACATCACTCCTTTGAATCCTCTTAGCACTCTGAACTCTCATAATACCTCGTTTTGGTAGTAATTTTAGACTATATTGCCTACTGCCATGCTGAGAACATAACAGAAGTTCAGTAACTTTGTGGAATTAAATTGTTTAACTTCCATCTAAAACAGAAAACAAAGAAACTGAAATGCTGGGGAATGGCATGCAAGGAATTAACTATTACAAAATCATAACCTTGTTTTCATTGATAGGATATTATTGATGAATGTATTTTAAGTAGAACAAAGCTTCCAGAAGTTCTGAGAAGTTAGAGAAAGAAATCAACAACTGACATTTTAACAAGAAATACAGACTCTAGAATAAGACCTGAAAATACCAAAGATTCATCTGGACCTGATTTATGTAATACTTTTCTAATAGTGGGTGATATTCAACAAAAGAAACAGTCTAAATGTCATTCTTTTTCCCTCCACAGCAATATTAATTTTAAAAATCTACCCCCTCTTAATCCTCATTGACGATGTCTTAGTTCTGATCCTCATTATTGTTCATCTGGATAATTCCAACACCTTTATAAGATTTTCCTGGTCTAGCTTTTTTCCCTTCAATCCATAAGAGATGGCTCCCCATTGATCATAACACCAAGCCCTAATTCCTTTTCATGGCAGAGCAGATGCTTCAATTTTGGCCACTAATCTATTTTTTAATTATTATTTTTATTTCTCTCTTAGCATTCTCCTTACATGTGAGTTGTAACCTAGCCACAGAGAACTTCACAAATCTCTAGGAGGGAGTACAGCATGCTTTTCAGCTTTCTACAAAATTTTTCCATGCTGTTTCTACAACCTGAAATGCCCACCACTTTGATCTGACCCTCCTAGGACCAAGATAAAAAATATTATTTCTTCAGTAAGATATTCCTTAAGTTTACATGGTAGAATTGATCTGTCCCCATCATTTACCACAGAACTTGGTCTGTACCCTTATTATAACATTTGTCATGTGGTAGAATTCTTAACTTACCAAAGTTCTCAAGGCTAACAGCTATTCACCTCTGCATCACCAATACCTAGAGAGTCACTGTAAGAGGCTGGGCTGCTGTAACAAACCTCAACATCTCTGTGGATTATTACGATGAGAGCTTAATGTTCACTCATAATAGACCAATGTGATGGGGGAGGGGAGGAGTTTCTGTTTCACACAGTCATTCAGGACCCAAGCTCCTTTTATCTCATGTTGTGACCATCTTCAACATGTGGACAGTAAGTGGAAGACTGCATGTGGCAGACTTCTGTGGGTGAAACCTGTAGGTGACATGCACCATATTAAATCACATTCTATCACCATAACTTGGTCACAGACCCTACCTAACATCAAGGGGTCTGGGAACGGTAATTTAGCTGTGTGCCCAGAGGAAAGAAGAGAAACTTGGATGTTAGCACAGCCTTCTCTGCCACCATGTGCAGTAAAAATGGGTACAAAATGAATACAGTGAAGGACTACTTTTTAATCTGAACCCATTGTGGTGGATTAGAAGGAACAAAGGAAACAGTTTTCAAATAGGAAAGTCCTAGTTTCAGACTACAGCAGTGCAAGCCACTTACTACCTCCATGGCCGCTGAGCTTCAATATCTTCATTGGTAGGTGGGTTTGCTATGGGGATTAACTGAGACAATACACGAAAAGCATCTGACACGTAAGAGGAGCTATTTAATAATTATCCTTTTTCCATTCAAACCAACATTTTTTAGAATCTGCAATGTGCTAGTGCAGTGTACCAAGTATCAGAAAAAGAAATATCTATTAAAAACATTCCTTACCTTTAGGGAATTCACAGACTAGTTGTAAGGGCATAATTATAGGCAAGAAAATAAGACATTTAAAATACACTGTGATGGCAGGCTCTTCATAACAGACGACATCTAAATACCCAATAAACGTATGAGAAAGGGCTTACGTTGTTGCCAGAAAGATGCAAATTAAAACCATGAGTTGCCATTACATATCAGAATGAGTAAAACCAAAAATACGAGCAATACTAGTGTTGACAAGTATATGGAGCAACTGTGAATGCCTTACTTAGCAGAGTGAGTGTAAATTAGTCCAAATGCATAGAAAAAATGTTTTAAGGTACTTATTAAATCTCAACATACACATACCCCATAACCTAGCAATCTCACTCCTGGGCATGTGCCCAACGGAAATGAGTGTTTCTATCTACCATAATGCACAAGAATATTCATAGCATCTTTATCCATAAAAGCCCTAAACTGGAAAGGAACCAAATTGTCTGGGAAGAAGCCTGAGAGAACTTTCTGGAGTGATAGAGATGTTCTATATCTTGGTATAGATTACACAGGTTCTATGTATTTGTCAAAACTGATAGAACTGTACACTTTAGAGTTGTAAATTTCAATGTATGGAAATTATGCCTTAATAACAATGATGATAATAATAAAATACTAAAGTGTATAGCAGGTGCTTCTAAATCAGTAGTTACAAGAGTCTCTTATCTTAACTCAGTTTTTGTTGTTTTTGAGGATGACTCCTGTGTCTTTTAAGATATGCCACCCCCTCTTAGGTACCCACAAGAATTTTATTAATGACACAGCTTATCTCAATAATTCTTTCCACATTGTTAAAATTATTATTATTAAAAAGTCATCCTCAGTTTTAGCTTCTAGACAATCTAGTTCTGGAATGACCACTGTAAGTTCTGCATACTACCTAGACTGTATTTCAAGACTGTACCCAAACATCCCCTCCATTTTGGGTAAGAATCCAGACAGGCATCTTGAATTTTATATATACATATAAAAATTCATTAAAAAATATATATATAAAAATACAAGCTTTCTCACTTTAATGATAAAAAACACCAAGTAGGATGAAAATATTTCATTGCAAATTTGACTTAAAATAAGAGGTAATAAAACCAATGTCCTCAAAGTCCTCTATAGTATTATCTTTTAAAAACTATATTCTATCCCCCAATTATATGGTAATATATGAATATAGCAAAATATTTGTAAATATAATAAAATAGAAGGACAAAATCATCATCCAAATTTCCAATCCCAAAAACAACCACTTTGCATTTGAGATTATCTTCTGCCATACAGACATTCTCTTCTTAAAGCTAGATTTTAAAAATTAGGAAGTAAAGAATAAATGTTGGGAAACATATCAAATTTACTCACAATTCCACCACTCAAATAAGGTGAGCATCACAGACTTGAGGTCATAGAAGAACTGTATATTTCCTTGGTTGTCTGCGTGTTGGGAATAGAAGCATCCTCCCACTTGGCTCTATCTGTAATATAAAACAATTTTTCTTTGATTTTGGCATTAGATTATTTTCTAATCTCCATTTCTTTATTCTGAGTTTTCACCTTTTGCTGATTCTGTATTTCTTGTTTCATATGTTTACAATCATTTTCATGAGAGCTGGAAGAGGCCACCATGGAGATTGTTAGCCACCTGCCCTTTGAAATCAGAAATCTAATAGTTGTAGGAAGGGGAATCCCAATGAATTAGATAGCGAAGTAATATCTAATATCAAACATCACAAGGGTTTCTGTAAAGCCTGAGTTACTAAGGAAACTAGAGATGAATTCTGGAAAGATAAGTCAAAGTAAAAAGACTGCTACAGGCAAAGAAAAACATGGAGAAAACAGTCCTTTTGTTATTTCCCAATAACAGATCTTTGTTGGCCTCCTTGCAGATTCCCGTGTGAGGAAAGAAGATAGATTTGGCATGCCCGTATAATCTCATTAGAATTATTCCCTTTCTACTTGGTGACATTTGCTTCAGATCATTGGCAACTAGGAAAGCAGTGCATAAACTGGCAGGATATGAAAGTGGAGATCCTTGGTGTACTGTTTCCCACTACAGATTAAGGTTCAGATACTCAGGGATTCTCAAACAGAGGAAAAAGGCGTCACCTATGGGAAAAATAACATGAGCTTAATCCCAATAATGTAATTTCATTTGGTATAGAAATACTATTCTTCATTTACAAGAGAGAAGCTTTGAAAATAATTTACTTGACTTCTGTAGCTCTAAGTGAAATTTCCTCATGGAGAGACTTGCAGGTTGGTTGCTGCTCTAAATGTGCCACTTTTACAGAATCATCAATGGTGTCCTTCTTGGAGAAGAGGATCAATCTAATCAGAAATGGAATTCCAACCCTCTAAATAGTCTGAAGGGCCCCTGAAAAGTTCAACTTTGTGAAACCTGACAGAACTCACAGAAAACAGAAAAATGCTTGAATTTCCAGATAAAATGGAAACAATGTGGAAGTAGACAACTGTATACTTGGGAGATTAAGACTACCTAGCAACAGTGCACTGGACAAAATGCCCCCTCTCATACTCATCTAGCCTAACCATGATTAAATCTGATTTTTTTTTGCCTACTCCCTATCTGCCTCCTAGCAACTGAGCAGTTGAACATGGCTGGAGGAAGAAACACACACAATTTTCATTTTTAGACCATAAACCTGAAGTTGTCGCACTGTCAGGGTATCCTCACAATAACAGCTAACACTTCACTGTGTCAGACTATTTTAATCCCCTAAACAAATCTATGATGTAAGTATTATTATTACCATAATTTTACAGATCAGGAAACTGAGGCACTTAGCTGCTAAGTAAGTTACCCAAGGCCACAATCATAGGTGACACAGCCAAGACTGGATTCCAGACAGTCTGGCTCTAAGATATTTGCAGAGTAACCAGAACATAAGGCTGCTTCTACCACCTTATCTCATTTTCCCAGTAAACTTGTCTTTCTACTATTAGAGACCATTACTTACAGTCTCCTAAAATCTACAGAAATCACTCCTCTTTCTTCATTCTTAATTGATGGCCTTGCCCTCATCTTTCCATTACCAAATCTCCCAGCCTCCATGAATCAGTAACCACATACCCAGCTTTCTTTCCTGATACACTGGATAAAACATCCTCACTCAGATAGGGCTGCTAAAACTAGTCCCTCCAAAAGTGCACTGATTTCCATCCCCTCTGGTCTGCTCAGGAATTTGGCTTTTAGACTAATGGACTCTATTGCTTTGTTCCTATTGGCTTATGTGGTCGGGGCAGTGATGGCCACTGAAGATTTCATTAGCTCTTCTACATTTTCCACCTCCTCTGTGGTTTGGCAGGTCATGTGTTTACTTCTGACCATTAAATGTGCATCAGTTCAGGCTCAGAGAATGAAAATCGGCTTCACTCTTTTCCACTCTTTCTCTTCTACTGTAGCAATTGAAGAGTCTGCATACTTCAGATTATGCAGATATAAGGCAATGGAGTCTAAGTTAGATAATGACCCCCAGAAACTGTGGGTAGCAGAGCCTCCAGCTGACTCTTCTAGAATATGTAGCATGAGGGAGAAATAAACCTTTGATGTAGTAAACCACTGGGATTTGGGGCCAAATTGGTTACTGCAGCATAATCTAGCCTATCTTGACTATAGAGAATACAAATATATTGTTAAAAAAAAAAAAAACCTCTTCATCCTACCTCCCTTTCCAGCTACTGTCAATTTATTTTGCTATTTTTAGGAGAGAAAAATCATTGAATGGATCATCTACATTCAGTCTCCATTCACTTAGCTTCCGTTTTCTTTTTAACTTTGTAACAGGCTTTTTTCCTCACCAATCACTCATCAATGTCACCAACACATTTATCTCACTAAATCCATCAGTAAGTTCAATGTCTTTATCTTAACGCTACCATTCAGTGAGATTTCAAATACATACCTTCTTCACTTTAGCCTCCATAAAGTTTATTTATTTCACAGATGGCTTCTCTTCAGTTTTAGTTGCCAGGTTCTCTTCCTCTATCCTTTCCCGAATACTGTCCTTCTCCCATTCTTTGTCATTGGCCCTGTTCTCTCTCTACTTCCCTTAGTTATCTTCCAATCCCTTTATCTTGTGTAGTATCTACATGCTGATGATACCCCATTTGGATTCCCCATCCAGACCTCTGATTCCAGACTCATCCATACTACTAGTTAGTAGTAATAGTAGTAGTTTAGAGGTATCTAAAACATAAGATACTCAAATCAAAACGGTTTATTCTCAACCCCCCAAAAGTGTGCTTTTTCACCATCTTCCTCATTGCAACCATCAACATTCATTCACTTGCTAAAGCTCCATCTGTACACAGGAGAAGGTTGTGCACTGCACAATTCTAGATGACTCCATTCTTCCCATTATTTCATCTCTCTCTCTCACCTCATCTAATCCAAGATAAAGCTCTGTTGGATTGACTCTCAAAATATATCTAAGTCCCATTACTTCTGTTCACTTCTCTAAGCATCAGATCCTCTGAGATGCCATCTCCTTCATGGACTTTAGATATTGACTCACAACTGGTCTCCTTGTGTCTACCGTTGCAACACTATGGTTTCTTCTCTACACTGTCATCAGAGAACTCTTTAAAACCACACATCAGATTCTGTAGCTTTCCCTGCAGTACTCATCCCCTGCCTCTCATCACACTTAGAATAACAGCCCAGCTCCTTACCATGGACTCTCTTGGCATATATAACTTGACCTCTGCTACTTCCAGCCTTAACTCCTACTTGCTTCCTCCCCACACTCTCCATTCCAGTCACACTTGGGCCTCCTTGGGCATTTTATAGCCCTGCAAGCTCGTTTCTGCTTTGAGAACTTTACAACCAATATTCCCTCTCTACTGAATGCTGTTTTGTCAGATCTTCACATAGCTTGTCCTCACATATCTTCAGATCTGCACTCAAATATTACCTCCTCAGAAAACCCTACCCTGAAATCCACTCTAAAATAGTCTTTCCATTTCCTATGTTCTTTCCCCTTTAATTTCTTGGCAAAATTTGCCACAGTCTGAAAGTATATCCTTGTATATACTTGTTTGTTTAACTATTGAGTTTCTGTCTCTCCTACTGTAACTTAAGTGCAGGAAATTGGTCTCATTTGTCACTGGATTTCCAACGCTCAGAATAGAGCCAGGCAGCTGGTAGGTGCCCCATGCAGGGCCATATGCATGAACAAATTAATAGGTCACACACATCTAATTTTGTATATGGTTCCATTAGAATTCTATCATTCTTCTTTAGATTTTAATTCCCAAAGAAAGGGAAAGACTCACTGAAGCAGAAAATCTCCCTGACGTAGGAAAGATCAGGAATGATCCCTCGCTGAACAAAGGCCAATTCTACAACTAGTTGACAAATTGGCTGAGTTTTCATCAATTCATTTTTTAAAGTCACCTCCTGAATGCGTAGGCTTTTGCAGTCACTGGATCAGCCATGCAGTCAATCCAATTCAGTCTCAGAAGAAGGAAATAGATTGAGTGTTTTTAAACATATATATTTTATTCTCCCAACATGAGCAGTCAATACTTTGGATAATTTCCAATACAGAAACCATAACTTTATGAAAATCTGTGTAGGTGTTCACCTTGCTGCATTCACTTCGGCTGCATGATTTCCTTTTCACATTTAAGTACTTACGAATCACTTGCCCTTGTTACTAGAGAAACTCATGTTGGGTAAATTGATTAGAATCTTTTCTAATCCTCATGTTTCCTGAATTCATACTAACAGAAAGGAGAGAGACCAACAGCCTCATCTACAGTCATTCCAAATAAAGCCCGGTCTTCATCTTCACACTTGAGCACTAAGTTTAAGAGCAAAACTCATGACAGAGCAGAGAAGAGGCGCACATTTAAGCAGTTAAGCTTCAGGCAGATTGATCCGAACTAAATGCTTTGTAATCTGTCTTTAAACAAAAGCTTTAGCTTCTGTAATCCTCCTCTTTATCTATCCCTATGAAGCCTCCTGAGGTTGAACCTGCTGCTCATGTCATTTTTAAAAACAGCCTAGATCTCTGCCCACAAATTGCTTTCCAAGGGTGATGGCAGCAGTGTTTACTTTGCTCAAGAGTCATGAGTCATGTTTCCCTCCTTTGGAGACACCTGCCCAAGCAAAGCCCGAGCATCCTTTGCTTGTATTCTCACTGCACAGACATCCTGTTACTGAGCATCCATCCAGCCAAGGGCCCTGGCTCATTAAAGCATGGCTGAGAGACTATTGTGTCTGTCTGCACCTTCTGTTCTTGAAATCCCAAGGAAAGCTTCCATTTGTTGTGTAAATACAAACTGTGCCACGTTGTACTCTGGCTCCACCCAAAGTCTCATGTCTTTGATAGGGTCCTTCAGCACCTATGAACTTCCACTGCCTTTCCTTAGGAGGGAAACAGCAAGGAAGCTCAGGGTCCATGGCAGACTGATGCCCTAATGAAGCAGTCTAGCCAGGATGGAAATGGCTCACACTGGCCATTGTGTGGTCATTGTCACTTTGCAGCAGGCATTTTTAATAATGCTGATGAAAGCTTGCATAAAGAGACAACGAAAAGCTGCACTTCAAATAAATGCTAAAAAATAAAAATTTATCACTGTGCAGACACATCAGTGAGAGCATACAACTTTTGCTGCACCTATTATAGTGGGGCCATGTGTTCACATTTGAGTGTGTGTGTGTGTTCACTCCTCTGCAAGAGAGCAGCTGTCCTACTTTTCCACAAATCCAAGTTCTAGCTACTTGCAGAAGAGAAACAACCTCTGGATAAGTTGTCATAAGATAAAGCAAGTCACAGGTCCCACTCACACACAAGGGAAGGGATTATACAAGAGCATAAATACGAGGAGGCAGGAGGCATGGTAGGTGAACCCACCTTAGAATCTGTCCTATATAATAGGTAAAGAAGGAAAAAATATTGGAAAGGGGCTAAAGGAGCATTCAGGGGCAAACAATACTCTTTAAGAGGAGTAAGGCAGAGATGGAAATAATAACGTGACCAGCCCAGGAAGATGAACATTTGACACATTTCTAAACTCAGATTTTAAAAATGTTTATTCCATGTTTATAGAAAGAAGAAATGAAGAGCTGTGAGGAAAGGAAAGAGATAAAAGAATATTGAAGACAACAGTCTAGTTTGGAAACTCATTCATTAAAATAAACTCCTGCACTTAACTGCCAGCACCTTCTTTAGAATGTGGTCTAGTGATCATCGATAGTTATTCAGTTATGCCCTTCCTGGCCTCATCATCCCAAAGCAGCCTATAACATAATTTCTTTTAATTACAAACGATACTCATCCTAAGGCAAGTTTTTAAAATTCACTTTCCTCTAACTCTTTCCATTCCCAATGATATTATAGCAGAGTCTAACTCCCTAGTGAAAATCTGTACTCTGAACTGAGCTATGCTTTTACACGTACATAACAGAGTCTTTAAACTTGATAATGCAAAGAATTAGGATGGTCAGTAGCTTTGACTACTACTAGATTTTTGCAAACACTACCTGGAATGGTTTCTAACAACATAGGCATCTCTAACGCCTTGATTTAGGTTTCTGGAAACCTCATTTTCATAGAATTCAGGGTTCGGGAATTTACTATCCTTCAGGGAAGTTAGGGGGGTGCATTAACATTGTAAGTGAAACTACAGAAGTGCTTATAAATATCTTCATATTCTTGACTCCCATTTGTACTACCTCCCTGGCCTCTGAAGGCACTGAATTGTAACCCCAAGTTTCGTATCTCATTTAATTGTCCATGCTTTCTCTCCTTTCGGAGAGACCCCTGAGGAAAAAAAAAAAAGCCTCTTAGCCAAAACTCTGTGTTTCATTTTTGATTTCTAACCCCCAGCGTTTCCCTTATTTCTAGGAATCACCAAAATAATTAGTTCAAAACTCACAGAAATTAAAATATTCATTCCTCCCAAAAAGCTATCTAAGGAAACCTTCACAAACGAAATCAGAATTTAAAGTAAAGGTATTTGTGGTGGAGGAACTCCTATACTCCCAAACCAGCCCTACCTTCTACCTTCTCAACAAGGAGGCACTAGTTTAGGTCAGGCCCTCTCCTCACAGCCCAGTCTGGGGCCACTCTCAAGTCTGACTATTCTCACATTAGTCTCATGCTGGACTGCCATCTTTACTCCTCCCATGTATCAACATCTGGGTTCATCTCCAGTCCCTTCTCCCTTTGTCTGCTCCAGTAGTTCTCAACCCTGACTGCATAACAGAATCTCCTGGGAGATTTAAGGGGGGGGGGGCAATGTCTAGATCCCAAGCATGCTTATTTAATTGGTCTAAGATGGACCCTGGGCATTGGAATGTTTAAAGAGGTCCCCAGGTGATTCTAATGTGCAGCAAGATTTTACTTAATTCCATTCAACTCGAATCACCACATTCCACTTTGTAATTTAATTGCACTTCCCATATTTCTGTTTAAATGTCTCAGCTTACAATGAAAAAAAAGCCTATTGTTCCTTCAATTGTAGATCTTTCTTTGCCTATCTAGTTGAGAAGTCCTTTTCATCTTTAAAATATAAAACAGACTCTGGTTGTCTTGAGCTTATAATACAAGAAAGGAGGAAGAGTGTCACTGGGGCATGGGGTTGAGAGCATCCCTAACTCTTTAACATCACTATGTGCAAAGAATATCAAAGCCTTGGTTTCTGGCAGAATAGGAGTTAACTATGTGGTGGGATTCGAGGGGTTCTTGGCAGAGCTTTTGATTTAAACATCTGTTTTACTGTGGGTGCCACATTAACCAAACTCCTGCCATTAGAGATTCGCTTATGTGGATGAAGCTTTCACCTCTTTAGGAGTTCTTCATTAGTCATACATAATCCGAGAAGGATTTCCGTGTGAAAAAGCTCACTGGGTCACTGTTATTTGTGACAAGAGGAGGCACATAGTTACCTTCCGTAATAGCCTTCAGCCTGCTTCCTTCTCTAGGCTGTACTCTCCATAGAGGCAGGACTGTGCCTCTGTTAACTCTTACTTCCCAGCACCAAGCTCAGTGTCTGGCACAAGGCATAGTCACAGCAATATTTTTTGAATGGATGAATGAATGATTGATGAATAAAAGACTAAAAGAATAAACACACTTGAGTAAAGTAGTGGCCATAATTAGTCATAAATCCTGAAAGAAGAAAAAGAAAAAAAAATATTGAATCCTTGGAGGAAAAACATTACCATGTCATCGTTTCCCTGGAGGTCTGAGGCTTTGCCCATGTCACAGAGAAAGTGCATTAAGGACAACTCACTAATGGTTCCGTTTTGAGGTTGCTGACCTTTTACTGGGATTTCCTCATCTCTCTCCTTCAATAACGTTAATAATAAGAACTATCAGAGCTACCATTTATTGAGCTTTAACTGAGAACCAGACACTGTACTAATTGTTTAGGTATTTTTTTGATCCTCCCAGTAACTCTGTGAGGCAGGTATTTTTATTACTAACTTGCAGATGAGGAAACATAAGCTTACAGAGGATATGTAAATTGTGACAATCAAAAGGCAGACATGGGATCTGAGCCCATCAGTCTGTCTGATGCCATGTGGCTTCCTTGGCTCCTGGTGCTCCTCCTTCCATCTGTTCTTCCCCACTCCAGCACATACTCGCCTTTGTTCTCTTGCACATGGCCACACACAAACATTGGGGATGAGGCTGCAGTTTACCTGGTCTCAATGTATGGTGGCATGGAGAGGTTTGAGTTAAGAGGACAAAGGCAATACCCCAACCAGACGGAGCAACACAGCTTCTGGAATCAAACATAAAACGTGCAAAGTGTCTCAGCTGCCAATATGCAGAAGAAAATATGGCGAGGTCTTAAGATATTTTGTTCCTCAAGGAAACAAAATTATACTTCATATCAAACTTGGAAAGAGACTTCCTACCTTGAAAAGGAGACATTTACAATCTAAAGGTAAAAATTAGCCCCTATGTCATATAAAATGCAGAAGAATCATATGACAGTCCTTACAGAGGCCTCTGATAACAAAGTGCAATTTAGTAACTAATTCAGATGGTAGGATGTGGGTGGTCTCGTGTGGTAGCACTTGCTGAGGAAAGGCAAAAGCAGAAGTAAGTCTCTGGGAACAAAGGTTGCTTGAAAGTCCATGGAAAAAGTGGGAGTATGAGGATCCAAATATTTAGACTATAGAGTACACACTTTAAATATGATCATCTCTAAATGTCACTTTGTACAATTAGATTTCTTAAAGGGCTGTCTCTCAGATAAAGATTCTATTCTCTGCTCAGTGAGTGGAGGTGGGGGGATGGGCAGCTATCCTGGAGCCCAGATTCTGGATATTTTCTGAAGTTCTGCACACCATGTAAGTACCTTCTCTCATGGTATAAATTTTTCGACCAATATTTGTACAGAGATGGGAAGACAAGGCCCCTCCTTGGGATGAGGCCCTGCATTCCAAGACAGAGGAAGTATTTCATCTTAGAGAGTATTTGGGAGAGAGAACACATTTCACTTGACTGAGGAGGGCAAAAGTTAGTCTGGAAAATTTTCAGAAGTAGTCTTCTACCTATCTTTCTGCTCTCTCTGTTGACCATCCTTACTCTCACTCTGGTGTCCATACAGGTGGAGTCATACCGGTCTGGGTCATACCAGACCCAGTGGCAGTGGGAAGAGTAAATTCTGGAGGATCTGGAAGCAGCAATTAGATGCTCCAACTCACTGCAGGTGTCATTTCTGCAAACCACTTATTGGCCAGAACAAGCTATGTGACCCCACAAACCTACAAGAAGGCAGGGAAGCCAATCCTACCGGGTATCCAAAGGCACAGGGAGCAGTGAGTTCAGTGGGTGGCACTATGACTACCACTGCAGTGCCCAGATAGGGTTTATATTTGTAGAATATCATCTTGGCTATTATGTGGAGAATAAACTGCGGTAGCAAGAACGGAAGCAAGGCTGTTTCAGTTATTCATGAAACAAGTGTTAGTGGTCTGGAGGTAGTTAGCAGAGGTTGGAACCTGGAACCTCAGACGGGGATGAGGCTGGTGGCACCCCCTCCAAATTCCATTTGAGGACTCCGGGCCAAAGGCCCGCGGCCGCGTTCCCCGCCCCCACCTCTGTGCCCACGCTATTACCTGCTCAAGTTCCTGCGGGCCGGCGACAGCGGCAGGACCAAAGGGACATCTTGGAGAGCCTGCAAGACGGGGTGGCTGAGTCCCTGTGAGCCTACAGCAACTGGACAGGCTACGAGACGACCACCATCTTGAGGGAGGTCGGCAGGTCAAACCGGAGCTCTGGAAGGTATCAGGCAGGTTCTACACTGTCTTCAAGTCCCACTCCAGGGTCGCGCAGGGGATCCTCCTGGTGTCCGTGCGACTTCACAAACCCCTGGTTGTTTGACGTCACCGAGCGTGCACCCCGGGCCCCCCGGGGCCCGGCTGGGCGTTCGCTACTCCAGGCCCTCCAGAGGCACGTCCAGACGGAGCAGCTGCGCGCCTGCGCACAGAAGCACGCACACGCACGCCCTCAGAGGCCCGAGGTCTGTGGACCCTCAGTGCCGAGTCTCTCACGGAGCTGTCCCTCACTGCGCTCGCACAGCTTGGCTTGGAGAAGCCCTGGAGGCCCAACCGGCCATCGCCTCCTGCACCCCTGTGCACCTCATCGACGAGCTCCCGCGGCCCGCCACCGTGAAGAGCCACCTCAAGTCCTTCTCCATGGCCGACGGCGTTCATGACGCACGGGCGCTCCTGCTTGCTGGCCAGTGGGACCCGAGGCGGCGGCAGCAAGGGCAGCAGCCTCCAGAGGTCTGAGTCCATCCGCCGCTCCCCAGCCCCTAGCCCGCCCTACCCTCCGGCCTTCCCTCAACAACCTCCACCTCACCAGACTGGCTTCCAGAGGGTTCCCGCTCGGGGACTGCTCTTGGCCCAGAGCTGATAACGCCTTGTGCAGGGAAAACTTGGGCCACACAGCCCCTTTTGGGAAGCATGGGGACACACTTTGGTGGTCTCAGCCAGAGTGATGTCCATAGAAGGACAGAGGGCTGCGCTGGGGTGCTGCGGGGGTCTTGGCCGGGCAAGTCCTGCCCCACCCCCACCCACACAGCTTGAGAAGCGGTCAGGGGGCGCTCTGCCAGGCCCGAACCCGGCCTCCAGGGGCTACCCCTGGGGACCTGGGAGACCTGGCTCTCTTTTTATTTACAATAGAAGACTTTTTGCCCGTCTTGTGCACTTCTAGAGGGCTGGCAGGGAAACCTCCATACAGCCAAGTGGTGAGCCCACATCAGTTTTGGCGACGAACTTGGGACTTTCAGAGAGGGAGGGAATGTGCCTTCAAAGCTCCAATTTTTCTTTCAATTCACGTATGCTTCACGTAGGGGGTGTGGGGGCTGTGCAGGGGCCAATGGGGACACACGAAGGAGGCGAACCCCTTAGAAGTTTTGGAGTAATCTAGGACCCCCAGCTACTTGTGCTGGTCTTTCTGAGCACCGTGGCTTTTTTGTTTTGGTTTGTTTTCATTGGTATCTCACTTTAAGCTTGAGCAAACACAACTTTGGTACTGGATTGGGAAAGAAAAGTTTCAAAAGTGACTGGTGAGTTTTGGCCTGAACACCTGGTTGAATTAAGCCGTTTATTGCTAGGCAGAATGTTAATTGTAAGAGTTGAGTTAGAGATGGTGGTGAGAAACAAGAGGTTTCCTTTTCTTTTTTGACGTGTTTATTTTCAATGCCTAGGTTTATGGAACTGAAGTCCAGGGGGAAGTTTTAGGAGTCACCATCTTCAAGATGCTATGTATATCCGAGATCATCATGAGATCGTCTAAGAAGTGACTTTTGCAGTGAAGATAGGAGGTCAAAGGACTGAATCCTTGAGTAATGTGAGTAGAAGGTGTATTTTATTTTTTTTTTTTTAATATTGGAGACTAACAATGCATTTATATTATGTTGGGAAATTGGTGACGCTGGGAAGATGTGGAGTAACTGCAGGAGCAAATTCCCTGAGAGGGACAGAGGAATTAGGACCCAATGAATGCAGACTCACTCTGGAAAGTATAACGTGATAATTCAGGGAAGTTCTGTTAGTAGGAGTAAACTATGTCCTCTAGAAAGGAAAAAACTCAGTTCTGACTTTAAATTGTCAATGATAAACTCTGAGTTAAAAAAAAAAAAACTGAAATTTCATTAAAAAATCTGAGAGATGATTTGAGACAACCCTAAGCTTTCTACAGCTTGAGGTACGGCATCAACACAGTATAACTTAGATCAGGAGGTCCAGCTGATTTAGTGACCCTAAAACCACACCAAAAGAATGCAAACTTCCTTGTTAATGCTAGGATTCTCCTGCTCGATTCAAATTAAAAACTCTCCCAAGACCTCCTTCAGTTACAAAACAAAGAAATATGTTCTCTTCAATATGAGTAATTATATGTATCATATTCTGTATTGTATTATAGTGTGAAGATGATCAGCTTGTCCCTTGGAAATTTATAGTAACCATGATTTAGTTGTGTACTCTTGGGTTTTGGACATAGCCCCTCCGTTCCTGGGCCGTTTCTCTCCTCCCACATAGCTACAAGTCTATATAAATGGGATTATACTCACCCCCTACACCCCATTTCACTCTCTACCCTGCCACCCTATGATATCAACCTTTGCTACTTCTGAAAATGTTATTATTCCAGTGTCCATAATGACCATAGTATTAATCTGGTAAGGCTTTCAGAATAAAATGTTACAGACTCAGTGACTCAAACAACAGAAATTTATTTCTCACAGTTCTGGAGGCTGGAAGTCCGAGATCAAAGTGTTGTTGGGGTTGGTTCCTCCTGAGGCCTCTCTCCTTGGACTGCAGATGGCCGTCTTCTCTCTGTGTCCTCACATGGCTTTTCCTCAGTAAGGGTGCCGCCCTGGTGTTTTTCTCTCTTTTTGTAGGGACATCAGTCCTATTGAATTAGGCGCCCCCTCTTGTGAACTTATTTAACTGCACTTACCTCTGTAACAGTCCTCTCTCCAAATACAGTCATGTTAGGGCTTCAACATAGGAATTTTAGGGGCACATCGTTTTGTCACAACTATTTTTCTAATAAATTTGACGGCAGCTCTGGCTTTACTTGAATAGTGTGGTTTACTTCATAATTTTGACAATTCCGTCCTTGAAAAATTTTTCCTTAATCCCCCCTTCAGTTTCCATGACAGTGCTTTTTCTTGTTTCTGCCTATTTCATTTATTTTATTGGAAACCCTACTCGATTTCCATCCAAATTTCTCTTCCTATACCTTCCCCTAATTGTTACTCATCTCTTGGCTTCATCCTGGGCCCTCTTATTACCTCACTTAGAATGAGTTCACTAAGGGATTTTAATCATGACATAGCTCAAACATGATATGCTTACTACTGAGACACACTTTTACAGCTCTAGTCCAGACCTCTCTCTTGAGCCTAGAAGTATATGTGCTCACTTTCTGTTGAACATCCTAGAATTTATTGAACATATCTGACCAGGATAGATGCATGAGCTCAAAAAAGCACTAGGCTCCATACATATTTGTAGAGTTCATTCAGTTCACGTATTCATTCATTCAAAAATATTTGTGGATCACCTACTAAATAGCAGGCATTGTTGTAGGTGCTTGGAGTACATCAGTGAGCAAAAGAGACCAAGGTCCTTGTCCGCAGAGAGATTCCATCATGACAGATTACAGGCAGTGATCAATAAACATGCTACATAAGTACATTATACAGTATGACTGGATGATATTAAGTACACAGATTACAGAAAAAGTCGACCGGGGTAAGAGGGATCAGGGATGGGTCAAGGAGCAAGTTAAAGGATTAAATTAGATGGTCAGGGGAACCTCAATGAGAAAGGGGGACTTAAACAAAGGTTTGAAGGAGGTGAGTGAATAAATAGCTATACCACAGGCATCTCAAATGTGAAATGTCCAAAATCTCCCTTCAACAAGTCTCTTCCCTAGAATTCCCAATGTGGTTGCCATTCATTCCTCTACTAGAGTGATCATGTTAATTTATCTGTCAAACTGGGACACACCAGAGAATAAAAGGATGATCCTACAGGCATTAACCAGCACATCTCCAGATATACTTGGATCTATTGATGTGTGGGTGCCTAGCTGTCACCCTGGGCAGAAAACTATCAATCATTCATGCCTCCTCCCACTCCCTCATCCCTCTCTTCCCCTGTACCTTCTCCCAATGGGTCACAAGTCCTTTCAATATAACCTCCAGAATACATCTTCTCCATCTCTAATACTGCTGTTTTAATTCCAGGTATCTCAGGTTTTCTGACTGGATAGACACATGAGCTCAAAAATGTTCTAATTCTCAGTCTGTTCCTCCTCAAATACCTTCTCTACATCTCAGACAGAATCTTAAACACTCAAATCTGATCCTGACACTCTCATTTAAAAAACTGAGATTTGCAAATATTAACTACTATATTTAAAAATAGATAAACAACAGATTTCTTCTGTATAGCTCAGGAAACTATATTTAATATTTTGTAATCTTTAATGAAAATGAATGTATGTATATATATGTATGACTGGGACATTAGGCTGTACATCAGAAACTGATGCATTGTAACTGACTGTACTTAAATTAAAAAAAAAATGGGGAGTGAAGGGTTTGTGGTAGAGAGCACATACAGAGGCTGATGAGATCAGGCCCCTGCTAGTCCCAGACACCCTCCCTACCCATCTCCTATGCATGACTTGCGTGTATGCCAACCCTACCTGTAAGTGCCTGTTACAAACTAGCCCTGCCAAATGCCTTCCCTGAAAGGTAAAAACACAGCATAATCAGCCAATTTATCTTTGAAATCCACTATTTCTGTAATTTCAACTCTAAAACTCAGTGCCTCACAAAGATTAAATACCTATTATTGTCCTTAAGATGTGGGAAATTAAAAATATATCAGATCTCTCTGTATTTCCTATTTCAGCCCAAGTGAATCCAATTAGGTTTCACTGCGAACTATAAAATACTGTAGGCCTATTTCCTCTTTAAATTGATTATAAATGTTGATGCTCTTAAGTATAAGTGCAAATTAATCTAGGGAATTCCATGAAATTTTATTTCTTAATTAAGCAATTTAAACTAAATGACTTGAATGACGACCCTGGCTCCTAAGATTGTTGAAGGTCAGACAAATGTAATCAGATGTACCACAGTGATTTTTCACTTGGCATAGACCTTTTTGTCTAACCCATTTCACTGCTTTGGACTTGATGGAGAGGTTGGCAGTCTTGAGCCTGGTGATGTCTAAAGACTGGGACCAGGATTATGGGAGGCAACACTAGGTGATGATACTCAAGCGAATTGGAGGAGTTTCTGGAAAAGAGAAATGTGGTTTCTATTAAACTGAGAAAGGAACTGGGGCGTTAGACTGTCCAGAAATTAAACTCTGCTGATATACATCTGGCAGTGCTCCAGTGCGTGCAGTCCATTTGGTCGGCCAGATGGACTAGTCCTGGCAGCTTTTCAGTCTCATGCACTTCAGCCCTGGGAAGGAAAAAAATCCCCAAACAAAAATGTAGATAGAGAAGACGCCAGCATTGTGGCTAAACATTGGGGAAGACGCGTGCTCTTGTAGATGAGGTTTCCACAACATAGTCTGTGCACTGCAGACATCCCAACTGCTACCTTGTTTTTCCCCTTGATTTTTAATAGCTTATTTATCATGGGTGAAGGATGAGATTCCTTATCTGAGGCTCCATGCTTTTGGCAGAAAACCTTTGTAATGCTCAGTTACTCTCTCCTGGAGGAAAGAAGGCAATCTGTAGCCTCTTTCTGAGAAAATATATTAAGTAGTACCAGTAAGGAACACTGATAAGAATCTAAACTGAAAAAGATCATTTGAAAATGCAAACTTCTATATCATGGACTATCAGAGGAACTCAGGCTAAACGGATGGACTCACCAGAGATTATTTTTTTCTCATTTAGAAGACTTACCCTTTCCTCACTTTCTAAAACTATGAGTCTACTTTAGGTTTCCCATTAGCTTGAATGAGAATTATCTTCTGTCAATCAAACTATGCATCTGAGTCGAAGTTCATTGATCACCCGTCAGCTGAACTGCCATGACTACTCAATAACCATGGCCCATTTCCTCCTCCTGAAGTCAAATGCTTAGAGGAGGGCATGACATCCACTGAGCAGTCTAGGCATGTATCCTCCTTCCCTGCCCAGAGTTTGCTGAGGCAGGAATAAAGAGATAGAAATCCATTCTAAGCAGCCATCCTAATTGTATGCATTTTGTAACTTTGGACTTCTGAAATTACTCTAAATAAATATTTTAACTCACTAATCAGTAGGCCACTTGGGGGAGTTGGAGGGTGTGAAGTAAATGAAAAATAATGTTAATGTCTTTTACTTATTGAACTTTTTATCAAATACTTTTTTTTTTGTCTTTAGGTATATAGATTCAGCCAAAACTTAAAATACAGTCCTTCCTTCCCTCTCTCGTTCCCTCTCTTCCTTCTAGCAAAGATTTGCTTAGCTCTTACTCTATGCCAAGTACCACACTGAGAGATTTGTGTGAATTATCAATAAAATGAAGCAATTTTGGTGAATTCCAGGTTTATAGACAAACTGCCTATATTAACCATTAGCTAATTTTCAGGTTTACTCCATTGTTTGCATCTTGACAAGATGTCAAGTTCAGATCAAATATCACAAATATCACAATTTTAGATTTTGATTTTAGAGAAATTTTTGTGTGTGTGGTATTTGGGTGTTTTTGCAGTGTTCTGGGATGTTTGGACGACTCGATTTCTTAGCCCAATCTCAACTCTTCAGGTATATTGGAAATTTTCTTTCTTTACTTCAGGTGAACATAGTATGATTTTCTGTCCATTTATACCAGCTTCTTTTCAGAATCAATCCATTACTTCGTGTTTTTCTTTCACTTCTGCATCCGGTCCTTTGCCATCATTGGCTTAAGCTCCTGATAAAATCCTCAAAATCAAGGCATGCTAGTCTTTTGGGCGGGTCTTTACTTTAAATTTGTTTTCCACCATGGTGTGAGGGTTTTATGTTTCTTATATTGCTTTCTTTTACTGTCTTAGAGAAACAAGCCCAGAGTGCTAGAACAGGAATTCTTTAGGTCCTAGCCTTGGTAGATATGTTTTAGCAGATGCTTTCAGAGAAATGAGGATGCTTGCTACCATCAAGCCCTCACCCCATTTGCAAAGCAGGCCTTGTTTGACCTTATCCCACTGTCTGGTACTTTTCTTTCTCAAAGGCTTTGTCCTGTTCTGCATCTTTTTGTTGGCCAAAGCAAGAGCCAATTTAAAAAGTCAAGTATATGGTCTAAAGCACTTTGACAAATATATACACTTGTGTTACAACCACCACCACAACCAAGATGTAGAACATTGTCATCACCCCAGAGAGCTTCCCATGTCTCTTAAGGTCAAGCCCCCACCTACTCCATATCCTGACCTCAGGCAACCGTTGATCTGCTCTGCCTGTAGATTAGTTTGTCTATAAAGCTACAGCTCTAGAGTATTACACAAACTGAATCACAAACTGTGTTCTTTTGTGTCAGGCTTCTTTCACTCATCATATTGTTTTTAAGATTCATTCATGTTCTTTTCATGTATTGGCAGTCAGTCCATTTTAGTGCTAGTTTCCATTTTATAGAACGTTTTACACATTCACTTGTTAGTGGACATTATATAGGCTGTTTCCTTTTTTTTGTTGTTTTGTTTTTTGTTGTTCTGCTATTTAAGTCAAGCTGCTGTAAACTTACCTGAACAAGCTTTGTGTGGCTATATCAGGGCTCTTTTGCAAGGAGAAATATTAAAGGTATATTCAAGGGCCGAAGTTCAGATGCCAAAGGGAAGAGGCAGGTAGTATAAATGAAAGAAGCAGACCAAGTATAAGATAAAAGGGGGTGGGTGGTGAGGACTGTAGCAATTTGCTATAGATCCAGTGTTTAACTCGTACCTGATGAAATAATGTTAAGAAAACTGAAGTGATAATGTGACACATCAGAAGAAAAGCACTGTAGGTCAGCTCATTCCTTAGATCAGGTAACAAGCAGCCCTTTTCAGATTTTTTTCTTCCCACAGGCTAAAGCATCATTAAGAAGGCACATTACTTGTATGTCTTCATTGGAGAATTGATTCTTTAGGCCTTCTGTCCATTTTTGGATTGGGTTTGTTTGTTTTTTATTTTTAAGTTTTATGAGCTGTTTATGTATTCTGGAAATTAAGCCCTTGTCAGTCTCATCTTTTGCAAATATTTTCTCCCATTCTGTAGATTGTGTTTTTGTTTTGCTTATGATTTCCTTTGCTGTGCAAAAGCTTGTAAGTTTAATTAGGTCCCATTTGTTTGTTTTTGCTTTTATTCCTATTGCCTGGGTAGACTGCCCCAGGAGAACATTGCTAAGATTTATGTCAGATGATGTTTTGGCTGTGTTTTCTTCTAAGAGATTTATTGTGTCTTGTCTTATGTTTAAGTCTTTAAGCCATTTTGAGTTTATTTTTGTGTATGATGTGAGGGAGTATTCTAACTTCATTGATTACATGCAGCTGTCCGGTTATCCCTACACCATTTGCTGAAGAGACTGTCTTTATTCCATTGTATGTTCTTGCCTCCTTTGTCAAAGATTAATTTACCAAGAGCTTATGAGTTTATTTCTCAGCTCTCTATTCTGTTTCATTGATCCATATGTCTGTTTTTGTACCAATACCATGGTATTTTGATTATTGTAGCTCTGTAGTATTGTCTGAAGTCTGGGAGGTTTATTCCTCCAGCTTCCTTCGTTTTTTTCAGTATTGCTTTGGCAAAAGACAAACAAACTTATTTACAAAACAGACTCACAGACATAGGAGACAAATGTATGGTTACTTGGAGGGGGAGGGTTGGGAAAGGATAAATTGGGAGTTCAAGATTTGCAGATGTTAACTAATGTATATAAAATAGATAAACAGCAAGTTCATACTGTATAGCACAGGGAACTGTATTCAATATCTTATAGTAACTTAGGGTGAAAAAGAATATGAAAACAAATATATGTATGTTCATGTCTGACTGAAGCATTATGTTGTATATCAGAAATTGACACAACATTGTAAACTGACTATATTTCAATAAATATATATACCAAAAAAAAGCAATAATGGCAAAAAAAAGAGAAGGCATTTTAAAGAAAACAAATTTAGTTTCAAACAACTTAGGTTTGAATTCATAATGTATTCATGCTGAGTGACCTTAAAAAGTTACTTTGCATATCTGAACCTTTATTTTTTATTAGCAAAATGGGGATAATAATTTTATCCATTTCATAGCATGAAGTTAAAGCATAAAAAAATTCAAGTTTATCTAGAATTAGACTGAATATTCTTTCACTTTGGCATAAGCTACAATTTTATTGAGTGTCTTCCACGTTTCAGGCCTTGTGTGAGGCGCATTACTCTCATCATCTCATTTTATTAAATCCTCACCTCATTTAGCTGGATGAGAAACTGGGGCTGAGAGAGTTTGAAAGCTATGTGATGAAAGCAGAAAATGAGAACCACTAGCTCTGACTGGAATTTGCCAGGCTACTTCAAAGCATGAACCAAGATCTAACAATTTTCATTGACTAAGAGAGCAGCTCTACATTTGCATGCAGAAGGCTGGGGCACATTCAAATGGGAGCTTCTTTCTTTGCAGCCATGCCAGCTTCTGCCAGTTGTCCATAACCTACAACTCTGATGTCCTCATAATGAGCTGGAGGCCAAGCTTTGCTGAGAGCTTGTCTTTGGCCAGCTCTAACCATATTGTCAGAAATGTGTCTGTGTCACTGGACTAGAAGCTCCGTTCACAGGACCTGGCAGAGTGCCTGGCAGATAGGAGGAAGTGAACGTTTTATAGAGCACAACTTGAGCATAGCTTTCCTCACACTGAGTTCAGGAACCGGGATCTTTAGATAAAGAACAAGTGTTTACCTCTTAATTCCATGGCACATACTGCTGTAATCTTTATAACATCTTAAGTAGCTGAAACAACTACTTGGGTGGTCTGAGTCGGCCTTAGGACCAATTATGTGTCTCTCTTGGTACTGTATTTAGTCACTTATTTTAAAAATGATGTCACTCTGCCTCACTGGATCCCTGCGGTTTCTTTGTTTATTAAATGAAGGTATGGGCTAGATGCTTTATAAGATCCTTCACAGCTTTAAAGAGAGATATAATTGAAATAGTACCCACTTGTTCCTCTCCCACTTCCAATAATTTGGGGGTAACCTGACATATTTCTGGGATCAGGTTCCTCTAGAGCAGTGGTTCTTCAGACCAGCAGAATCAACAACGACCTGTACACTGAGTTTGAAAACCACTCCTGTTGAAAGGAAGAACTTCCTACCTCTCCCTCTGAGTCTTTCCGTAAACATCAGCACTGGGTCCAGCTCCAGAGCAGCTGCCAGCTAACACCTCCCTGCATTCTGCAGAGAGGAGAGTGCCTGGAGAGTGGTGGGAGGAGGTCTTGGAGGGGCCATCTCCACCTGTTGACTGCAAGCTGGACCTGGGTAATCGGAGGCTCCTCAGCTCCTCTCCTGTCCTTGGAATGCACATTCTGCCCACCATTCCTACAGAGGGAACTGTTCCAAGGAAGTAGCCTTAGGAGAGCTGTGTATTGTTGAGACCATCTGGATGGCATACATGACTGAACTCAGTTAAGGCCTCTAGATCAACTTTTAAAATTCTGGCAGGCGGATATGGAGATCCGCTGGTCTTACAGCTGCTCAAGACAGGCCTTGTATGTAAGTTCCCTGGTTTATTAATCTGGAGTGGTCTGCCTCTTCCTTCCAATCTGGAGTGGTCTGCTACCAATCTGGAGTGGTCTGCCTCTTCCTTCCATCTCTCCTTGCCCTCTGTGTAGGGGGGCCAGTTTCAGATTTCACCTGGGGGAACTTCTGAGGTTGCAAACCAACAAGGGTTCTTCAAATTGGACTTCCCCTGTCCCTGTGACCCAACATAACATCTTTGTTATGAATGTAAGGATAATTTCACTTCCCAAGAAACACATGACATCTTCCTAAAATTGAGTGTCAATTTGTAAGCAAAGGCTATAAGATGGCTTCTGCCTGGTTGAGGGAAGAAAGGAGAGATTGTAATAGTTGTGTGTGTGTGTGTGGTTGGGGATCAGATCAGGGACTAGGAGTCAAGGAAAGCTTCTGTCTGAGCATCGTATTCATGAAGGAGCATGAATTTAGACTCGTTATTTCTAAGTTGGATTATGTGTAAACTCACAGAGGCACACTTGAAAAATAGTCATCATTTCTCTTGTGTTTCATATGTGGATTACAGTTTTCGTAGCGTATAGTGAATTATTTTATAAAGAAGTGCTGTACTGACCTCATAGACAACATAATTATATTGCATTGGATTTTCATAAAAGTAATTTGTCAATATATTAAATTCTTGGGCCCTGTTCTTGCAATTATTCATGATAATGGCCTAAGAGCTTCACTGTATCAACTTGCCTTGGCCTCTCTCCCTTATGAGAAACTCTGGGAAGATACTCAGGATCTAGGGGAGTGGGTATGAGCGTCCAGCATTAGGCCCCAAATGGATATAATGCTACCTACACTGATAACTTCCCCTTAAAATCAAACTCCATGAAGCATTCAGAGTACTTCCTAATTTCATGTCTTATCTAATTTATATCAGAAGTCAACAAGCATTTATCAAGTGCTAAGTGCCACTGTATTAATATTGAGGAAACAAAGACAAAAAGGACAGCCTGTATTCTCAAAGGGCTCATAGCCGACCAAGGGAAAAGACTTGAAGCATGGGGACATTTCATGATACATAGTGTAAGAAAAGTATGACTATGACACAGAAATTAATTTGAACTGGGGAGAAGGGAGAGTGTTCTGGGGGAAACCCCCCAATAATGGGGTATACTGTACTGCTTTCCAGCCCAGAAACAGCTGGGACAGAGGCTCGAGTATCTGAAACTGGAGTGTGTAAAGAGCTCAAGCAGCTCGATGGGGTTTGCTGCAGGTGGTCAGAGGGTCAGGGGTTAGATGGGAGTGGGGAGCAGGTGAGCCCCACTTCCTGCCCTCAAGGGTTCCTTAAATCTCTAAGCCTCTCACTCACTCCAATACTTGGTACAGATTTGTTGAGAGCTTTTTGCCTAAGAATATCCGGGGTCCTGAAGACAAGGGCTGGTGAGCTTCTTCCTCTTCGGATTCGGCTCCCAGAAGCTGATGAAACTGCTACTCAACAACTCGACAGCTGAGCTCCCACCTGAAAAGTGTAGGAGTCCAGAAGGATTAAAAAAAAAAAAAAAAAGTTCTATGTTAGTGCAAACAGATCCGTATATCAGCAGAGAGTTATCAAGGTTAATGAGAAAAATTATCTCATCAGAACAACCCCGGATGGAGGCTCGCACACGGGAGCGGCAGCCTCTCTAATCTGCAGATGCTGGGCCTCCAGAGCAATGCGATCCATCAAAGTCACTTCCTCTGCCTTCCTGCCTTCTCCGGGGAGTGGGAGCGAGGCCTGCTCCTGCCAATGAGGAGGAAGCCAGTGGGAGACAGGATCCCCACAGATGGGCAGTGGGCACAAGGGCAGTCCTTGTGCGCCGGGCAGTGGCGAAGGAGCAGGGGACTACACCCTAAACCTTCTCCTAGCTGATGGGGAGCCAAGAACTGAGGATGTCCAAGCAGGTGCCAGGGGAGGGAAGGAAACGTGCACCCTCTACACACACACTACACACTGCATTCACATACACAGGAACATACAATATGGACATACACCATACACGTACACACAGTCACATCCACCCACACACATCATGCATGAGCTCACACAAGTACACACAGTACACACACACAGTGACACAGCCATGCTGAGTGTCCTGCTGGCATTTGTTCAGTCTTTTATCCTTTATGGGAAATAACAACTGTGTAGCCAGACACATTTTCGCAAACGCTTGTCCTTATGGTTTCCTTGGCAAGAAAGCCTGGAGTTTCCACCTGCTTCCAGTCCTGTGGGTAGAGAATTTTTTGTTTTCTTTTGTTGCAGTTAGCGTGGTGATGTTGGTTTAGTTTTGCGGTGTTCCAGAGAAGGCAGGAAGCAGCAGAGTATTTCTTATCTGAACGGCAAGCCTACCACCAGCAGGGGGCGCTACTCTGTGCTCAGAAACCCCTCCCTTCTCTTGGCCACGCCTCGCCTTTTCTTTACACTTCAAAGTTTTCCTCAAGCCTATCCCCTGTGGGAAGCTTTTAGCCTTCACTGATCTTCCCTCTCCTCAGGCACTCCATACTAAAAAGTTCCGGTAACTTTAGTAGTACTCGTCTATGAAGCACAGCTTAGCCCGTAATTTATATCGACTTGTAGTCTCACTGGATTTCAAGGATGTCAGTCTCGACTTCTCCAGCCAGCTTGTAAGCAACCACAGGGCATGATCAGTGTTTTAACACATCCTGGCATGCTCCCTCGGCTCCTAGCAAACGCGGGGAGCTGGGTTGCGATTCCTATCTTAAGGCATGGCCAGTAGATTTTATATTCGTTACATTTATTTTTTTGACAGAGGCTCCATTTGAGAAACTGGCCTATTTTTCTGGATATCCTCTGTTTCTATACATTGCTAAGAACTTTTGAAGATATTACAGATTATTCTGTAAGCACAGAACCTTCTTTGACACAATTGTCAATATTCTTCAGTGGTAAAGCCTTTGGCAATGGGGAGGCAGAGGGGTTATCTCAGAAACCATGACCCCTAGTACCTAGAGTTGTTCCCATTTGGTGACAAACATGCTTTCCTCACATTAGGAAGGCAGGGTCATGGTTTATAGGCATCTCATTGAAGTTGACTCCCCGAAGATCCTATACAAATTGGTTGGCCAGTATGATCAAAATACAGTGTAATTTATCCATTCATCAGATATTTATTGATTACTTAATAACTGTGTTCTGGACTCTGGGCAACACAGGTATAACTCTGAACAAGACAGTTATAAGAATTGTACTCTAGAATTATAAATGGTGATCAGCACCATGAAGGAACTGGAGAACTGTGATGACAAAGGAGGAGCTGGGTGGGAGAGTAGGGGCAGGTGAGCTGGAGGGAGTGGGGACAGTTGTAGTAAGAACTAATCTAGATGGAGTAGCTGGAAAAGGTGAGGACATTTCAACTAAGACCCAAAAGGGGAGAAGGAGCAGACTTCAGAGCATAGGGAAGGAGGTAGTTTGTCAAGTGGAACAGTTGGTTTTGTTTGGCTCTATAACCCTCCTTGTTCAGGGCAGCTGCCTTAACAATGAGAGTCCTAGGTCACAGTTACAATAGCTAACTGGCATTTATTGTTCAGCTGCAAAATGCCATCCTTACAGTATTGCTTCAGGTAAGCTCATTCCAAATGGGGAAATGAGACTCAAAGAGGTACAGAGAAGGGTTGGATATCTAACCTGGTCTAATGGACTTCAGAGTGTGTCCTTCCTTCCCCATGGTAATTGTATATAAGGCAGTGAGCATGGTCCAGAGCCACCTAACTCCAGAATCTAAAAAAACTGTCCAAAGAATATATTCTACTGATGGCTTATCTGTAAATCAAATCTTAAATAAATCACAGCTGTTTTACTTGTAAAATTTGTCTTATAAGCACCATGAAATACTTTTAGGAATAAGGAAGAGTCAAAAATTAAACAAATAATCCAAAAAGGGTATGAATGGCGGTCCTGATATACATTATATGTCAACATTCACTGTTCCCTGCCTGTATAGACAATAGACAACCATTATTGACTCCAATTTTTCCTTCTTTCATTCCACAGACATTCTCTGAGCACCTGTTATATGCTAGCCAACATTGTAGTAGCTCAGGATACAGATAAATATCATATCGTTGTCCTAGATTTGCATACAATACGTTAGGGAGCAAAGAGAAGACATAGTTATAATTCTGTAGGGGAAGTGTTATGACTGAGGTCACCAAAGGGGCATCAAACACAGACTGGGAGGAGGCACTGTTAGGATTTCAGTGCATGCTCCTTTAAGGAGGTGATTTCTGAACTAAGTCCCTGAAAACTTACTTAGGAGTTAATCAGCTGAAAGCTGTAATCCAAAGGTGATAGCAGGGAGCATAATGGAAACTCCCAAGTGGCTGTTATGGCCGGCCCTAGTGCGTGGGCCATGAGAGTAAACACAGTAAATGAGGTTGAATCTAACCAGAGACCAAACTGTGAAGAGCTTCTACCCTGTGACAAAAAGTTAGAACCCAACTCTGAGTTCTGTGGGAAGAACCATGTGTGAAAATGTAAGCAGAGGAATGACATTTTAGAGTAATCTCTCTGACAGCTGAGTGGAGAATTAATTACAAGGAGGCAAGACTAGAGGCAGAGGGGGGCTGGGCTCCCTGTTGTGTGCCAGGCACTGTCCTAGTCGCTGGGGCTCCAACCTTGAATGAGGCAAATGTGGAGCCAATAGGCTAGCATGAGAGTCACAAAGTTTCACCGATAGATCTCATTTTGCATCACAACCAACAACCTCATAAGGGCCTTTTGTGCTGCCCGCCAGTCATACTTTATGTCCATTCACTCCTCTTCCCTAGATGCTATTTCATCACTTCTCTTCCCTCAAACTGCTGCTTCCTCCGAGAAACTCATGCTTACTCGTTGACCTTGGTCTCCACTGAGAAAATGGAAGCAGGCAGAAGAGGACATTCAGTAGACTCTTCATACCATATCTACTGACCTTCAGTGTCTGCATATTCTGACAACTCCTGCCTGGCACCAGATGAGCTCCCTGGATTCCCATCTAAACCCCATCCCTCCCGTTTCTAGTTCCCATTCCCTCTGGCCTACTCAAAGCAATTCTCTTGTTCTCCCAGGATGTTTTTCTTCACCCATGGATCATTCCCATCAGCATATAATATGCTGTTATTTTTTACCATCTTGAAGTCCTTTTCTCAACCCACTTTCCCCACCAAATACTGCCATTTTAAATGCTCCCATTCATAGTAAATCTCCGAAAAGTTGTCTCTAGTCACTGACCCAATTCCTCCCCTCCCAGTTTCTTTCTGTAAACCTGCTACTTATGGCCTTTAAGCCTCACCCACTCTGCAGAAATTATCTTGTTAAATCCAGTGATCCATTCTCAGTCCTCATCTTCAGTGACATTGGTAATGATACAGTTGCATAAATCCTCTTCTTAGATCTTCTCTCTTGACCTTCTTCCAGGGCACACATTTTCTTGGTTTTCTACCTCACTGTCACTGCTTTTTGGTCTCTTTTACTGATTCTGCCTCTTCTCCCCAGCTCTCTCTGTTAAGTTGCCCTGGGATACACCCTTGATCCTCTTTTCTATTTTCTTTATACTCATACTGCCTGTGTGCCAACACCTCACAAATATATATATACATATATATGTATATATATATTTGGGAGGGGAGGAACTGGGTCAGCCCCATTCCTCCACACTTCAGCCTCACGTATGCAACTGCCTTCTCAAGACCTTCACTAGGACAACTAATAGACATTCCAGCTCAACAGATCCAAAACTGAACTATTGGTCTTACCCCACAAAGCCTGCTCCATCAAAGCCTTCTCCATCTTGTTCAAAAGCATCTCCATTTTTCTAGTTGTTCAGATCAAAAATAGTGAGACCCACCTGGCTTCTGTGTCTTTCACATCCTCTCCCATACCCAATACATAATTAAATCCTATGTCTCTACTATCATGAAATGGCTAGAATCCTGTTACTTCCCAGCCACCTTCACTGCTGCCACTTGATCAGAGCCATCATCTCCTATTTCAAAAGCCTCTTAACAGGTCTCCCTGCTTTCACTCTTATCTTCTAAAAAATATGTACTCAGCACTAAACAATTCTCTTTAAACTTACTACTCCTGCTCAAAACCCTGAGTGATGGCCAAGGTACCTAAAGTACCTAAAAGGTGCCCCATGACTTGCCATCTCCCTCACTTCTCTGACCTCACTCTGTTTCAGCCATTCTGGCCTCCTTCCTGATCACTCTTCAGATTCCCCAGAAGCACTTCCTCTTAACAAATTTTGTATTGATTGTTTCTTTTTCTAAGAATGTTTTCCCTCTAGATAGTCCTGTGTATTCCTCTAGATACACCCTCACTTTGTCTAAGTCTTTGCCCAAATGGAACTTTTTTATAAGGCCTACCTTGGGCACCGTATATTAAGTAGTAACCCCTTACCCCACCAGCATTCTGGATCTCCCCTACCCTGTTTAATCCTGTAGCAATCACTGCCTTTTAATTTACCATATAGTAATATACTTATTTATTATCTTTTATGTCTGTATCACTCTTTGCCTGCTGGAATGAAGGCTTCTCCAGAGCAGATCTTTATACATTTTGTTCCATTATGCATCACATGTACCTGGAACAGAGTCTGTCATTTAATAGGCATTTTATGAATACTTGCTGAGTGAATGAATAGCAATGTGTTAAGAAGGACTGAAAAATGTGGGCCTAAATTGAGACGTGTATGAAAAAAGAGAGATACATGAGATTAAGGAGGTAAAATTGAAAGTGCTCTTTGATTGAATTCAGGGATGGAAGGAGTAAGTGATGATTCTTAGAGTTTAGGGTCAGCTATTTTGTTGGAAGGTGGTGCCATTCAATGAGATAAGAAATGAGAATTCAATTTGGTACCTGGATGTGGGACATCAAGGTAGAAAGTTTTATTTGTCCAGGGTTTTTTTTTTTAATTTATTAAGATATATTGCCCATACAGTAAAATTGACCCTTTTAAACTGTACAATTCAGTAGTTTTTAGTATATTCACAAAATTGTGTAACCATTGCTACTACCTGATTCCACAACATTTTCACTGTTCCACAAAGAAACCTCATGCCCGTTTGCAGTCACTCCCCATTCTTCTCTACCTGGGGCCCCTGGAAAACAGATAATGCTGTCTCTGTCTCTATGCATTTGGTTACTGTGGATATTTAATATAAATAGAATCATACATTATGTGGCCTTTGTGTCTGGCTTCTTTCAGTTAGCATAATGTTTTCAAGTTTCATCCATATTGCCGCATATATCAGTACTTCATTGCTTTTTATGGCTGCATAATATCCCATTGTCTAGATATACCAAATTTTGTTTATCCATTCATCAGTTGATGCACATTTGAGTTGTTTCCACTTTTTGACTAACATTAAAAATGCTACTATAAACATTTGTATACAAATTTTTATGTGAACATGTGTTTTCAGTTCTCTTGAGGATATACCTGGGAGTAGCATTGTTGGGTCCTATGATTCCTTTACGTGTAACTTGTTAAGAATGTCAGTTGATTTCAAGTAGAGTTGACCATACACCTTGGGTTGCAAGGCAAATTCCAGTTTCTGCCTGTTACCACAGTGAAGTTATGAATAATGCCCCCTTTCACTCTCCAAAGAGCCCAAATCAGGGCATGAAATCATATGATCACCTTCATTGTAAGGACCTGAGGAAGGCAGCAGGACAGTAGAGAGCAGTTGGAAGCAATAGGCAAATTGCTAAGTGAAAGCAGATAGTCACGCAGGGAGTTTGTAAAATGTTAAAGGGAAGGGGGCTGCAGGCAGAAACCTGTGACACAGGGACATTTAGAGAGTTAGAGGAGGAATATGAGCCTATATGGGTCTAGGGAAGGCTCTCCCAGAGTGGTAGGAGGAAATCCATTGAGCAGTGTTACATAAAACTCAAGGGAAAAGAAGTGTCGGCAAAGAGAAAGGGAGCAATAGCATCCATGGCTGCGAAAGTCATTTCAGAAATGAGAATTGGGGTCTGTTCCATGACATGGCATTAACCACCTGGCAAGAGCAATTTTGGTGAAATGGTAACGAAGTCCCAGACAACAGTAAGTAGAACAACCCTGTGGAAAAGGAGACGGCAGAAATCATCAGTGTGGGTTTGTCTTCTAAGAAGTAGGCTGTGAAGAGGAGAGATTTAGTTGATCAATAATGAAGGAAGACATATGTTTGGGGTTTTGTTGTTGTTTGTCTAGTTTGTTTTCAGTAAAAGAAATTTAAATATGTTCAGGGAAGTAGTTGAAGATGACAAAGAGAAAAGGGAGATGACCAGGAAAGCACGTCTGCTTAGACCTAGTGAGGCAGGCAGGCAACAGGTGCAAGGGCCGAGATGGGGAAAGCAGCTCAGATGAGACCAGGAATGCCTTCTACACTGGGGCTTGGGGTGTGGCAGGGAAGGGAGGCTGTGGGGATAATTTAGTGAGTGGTAAGACCAGAGCGGGTAAGGGGACTTTTTTTAAATTGGGGAAACCCTTAGGAAGACATCTGTTTTCTGTGACAAAGTCAGAGAAGCATTGAAAGGTGTTTACCAAATGTGAGGCAGAACGTTGAGCAGGGGTCTGGAGGGAAGTAAGGAAGGCATGGGGGAAAAAAAAGAGGCTGATGAAGTAAGTTCAGGCTTATTCATAGCACTGGGAGCCCATCTGAAGTTGAAGATTCTGGATTCGTGGTACCTGGGGCACTTTCCAATAGCAGACTGGGTGAGATGCAGAGAAAGCAACAGCTGAAGCTGTCCAGCACTGGATTTCTGCAAGATACGCAGATAGAAAGAGCTAGAATGGTTGAATGTGGGACATAATATGTGGGTTAAATAGGAAATAACTGATTCTAAACTTTACAAAGTGCTTTTTTACCCTAGTCAGTTAAACTTTAGCATTTAGAGGTTAAAAGGTTAAGAGAAAGCAGAAAAGCAAACACACACGAAATAAAGGCACAACAGAGAGCCTGGCTTTGTTCTTCTGCAGGGTTTTCAGCTTTACCTGTCTCAAAATAAATAAATAAAAAGCGTTTTCAGATGTTTTCTTAACACTGAACTATGAATAGTTATAAAATGTCATAAATATCCCTTTATGTTACAATCTTCTCACAGGGAAGAGATGAGTTTAGCTGCAATAAAATTAAATCGACCAAGCATTGAAATCTAACGGAATATTTTTGGTGTTCATTTATGTTGCATTGCTGAGGTTTCAGATTTGTATTTACTCTTTCACAATAAATATTTTATTTTCTTAAATTTATGATCAGCTGCACTCATCATTAGCTTCACATGACTGGTAAGATTGAACAGTATTGCCCATTTGCCTTTTACTGTTCAACTTTTGATTGTTAATTTTAATAACCTGTACAAAGTGTGAACAACTTTTGATATTTTTTATTTAGCTATGGTCTGCCAGTTATCTGGAACAGTTCCTGAGTCCTTCATACCATAAAACATGAGGTAGCATGATAAAGGAAAGACCGGGATTCTAAAAATGAGCTTAACGTTGACTCTACCTGAACTTCCTTAAAATGTTTCTTAAAATAAAAGTGCTGTTGGCAAAAGTTACTTCAGCGCCACTCTCTCTCCAGTGAATGGGATAACTGAAATAACCACAGGCCTTTTGTATTAGGCAGCCAGAATACAAATCTGCTTTATATCATGATTTTATTGCCCTAGTTGACACTACGCTCTCTCGCACCTCTGTGTCCATATAAATCCTACTCATTCTGAGCAGTCGGTCAGTTTTAGTTCTGCTTCCTCTGAATGCCTTCCAGTAGGACATGCATGGGTCTGTCCTTTGCTGCTGTCTACATAGCCCTGAATCGTCTGACCCCAGCATTTTTCTCCAAGCTCATCTCACACCATCTCTCTCTCTCTTGCTCACCGTACTCCAGACTCGCAGGGTCTGATGATTAGTTTCCTGCTTCAGCTTGACTGGGCCGCAGGGTGCCCAGGCATCTGGTCAAACGTGTATCTGTGAAGGTGTTTCTGGATGAGATTAATATTTGACTCTCCGGAGTTTCCAGCTTGCCAACTGAACATCTTGGGACTTCTCAGCCTCCATAATTATGTGAGCCAATTCTTTATAATATACATTATATTAATACAGATATGTCTGTGCCTATATGTGTGTGTCCATCTTATTGGCTTGTTTCTCTGGAGAACCCTAATCAATACACTGGGTTTCTCATTGAGCTCTTTCCTACCTCAGGGCCCTCCTACATGCTGTTCCCTTTGCCAGGAACTCCTTTCCCTGATCTTCCCATGGCTGTCTCAATCTCATCATTCGGGTCTCTGCTCAATTTGTTACCTCCTCCTGGAAGTCTTCCCTGACCACTCAAATAACATTGCTTTTTTATCACTCCACAAACCCTGATCCTCCACCAAGACACTGTTTATTTTCTTCTAAGCACATAATGAGGTCTGTAATGATATTATTTGTGTGTTTACTTTTGGTCTATCTCCTCCTTTACTTGGTGTTACTTTCCAAGACAAACAAACCTCTCATTTTTGTTCACCAGTGTATCTCTGTGCCCAGGGAAAAGCCAGGCACATACTAGCTACTCAAAAAATATACTACCTCTTAGTTAATGGTATGAGGAACTCAAGAACAGTTTCAGAAAATTGACACTATAATTACTTTAAGTAGCTCTTTGTATACCTCACCAGTGTTAGAGGAAATAAGTACAGAGGCCACAATAATAAAACTTCAGCTTCGAATCTGTATCTTCATCAACCCAAGAAAGCGAGTAAGCTTCCCTTCCTTACTACCAAATAAGGATCAAATGGGTGATGTACATGGAAGTGCCCTGAATATACAAACCATGGGTTATATGATTATATGATAACTATATTATAATAGTTTAATAATTAATAGTATAATGGGTTAGTATATTAAACAATTATATAACTGTTATTAAGCCTTGTTATCCCACTTTGTGTCTCCATTTGACACTTCATAAACACTTTGGCATATTATTCTGTATTCTTTGCAAACATGATTTAGTGACTCTATATAATGCTTTGTGTGAATGTACAATAATTTTAAATCTTCTCCTGACTGCTGGACATTTAGAGTTCTTTTATTTATATTAAACTTACACTGTGATATACTGTAATAAATCAAATATATATCTAATTATTGTTTCAGGATGGTCTTCAGACATAGAATTAATAATACAGCAAAAAATAAAACAATTATGGCACTCTGAGCATAGTGGCAGATTGTTTTCCATTAGTGATTGTACCAGTTTTCACACTTAACATCTTCCAAGTATTGAGTGAGAAATTTTTTGACCTCTAGCTCTCTTATGGGTGGGAATAGCTTTCTGTTGTTTAATGCATATTTATGGGATTATTTGTGAAGCTGAGCATTTTTTATCTATTTATTAGACATTTGTATTTACTTTACTCAGAATTGCTTGCTGTTATTTTGACCATTTTTTCTGTTGGGTTTAAGGATTTTTTTCATCTAATCAATTTGTATGAGTGTATTATAGATTGATGGCTCCTACCATTTATCATGAATGTTTCAAATATTTTTCCCAATGTGTCCTTTGTCTTAAATTTATATATGACACAGAACTTTTCATTTTCAGGTAGTCAGATTTATTGATAGTTCTGGCTGTGATTTCTTTCATCACTTTTATACTTAGAAAGTTCTTCCTTATTTTTAGATCAGATAATTATTGATATTCTTTTTTCCCTTTGTTCTGACAGGATTTCATCATTTATTTTAACTCCTAATCCATCTGGAATTTGGGGGTGCATAAATTGGGGGTTTTACTTGTTACCCATCCCCATGTCTAACCAATTATTCATTCATGTCTTCAGTCCCCATAGACCAAAGGCTCCAACTGTTGTTGGGGTGTTCACTTAGTTCTGGTCTGATCTAGTGGTTGACATTTGCACTGACAGCATTCTGTTTACAATTACAAGTCATTACCACATGGTTTGTGATTAGGCAAAGTGAGTTTCTCATTATTCCTCTTCTTTTTAAAAACAGCATTGGTTATCTTTACTTGTTTAACTCATTCAGATAAAATTTAGACTCTTTAAGTTATGAAAACACTAACTGATATTTTTTGTTGAAATTATACTGAGCATACAAATTACCTTGGTAGAGTTTTATATTTGTTCAATTTTGGTCTCATGTCACAGAGTTAAGAATCTCTTCTTTTCCATTTATTTCAAGAATTGTTTTAGACTCTACAGTGAAGATTTCTAATTTTCTTTATAGGCCTTTTAAGGTTTTCATTAAGGTTATAACTAAGTATTGTGTATTTGATTTCAGTTCTTATTTAGGTAGCTTTGATGTTATTATACGATGTCTATGTAAGTAAATGTTGCTCATGTGTGTTCTCCGTTGTCTCATATATTGGGAGAAGAGTTGAGGGGAAACAAATTCAGGAAGTGAGTACAAGAAAGAGAGGACATAAAATTCAGGTGAAGAGCCATTGCCACACAGAGACCATTTATGAATCACCATGCAGTTTGATTTGGTTCCCATCATGCCCAATTTTTCACTTTTAGACAGTCATTCCTTTGACTTAAAGTATAGATGCAAGAATTTTGGTAAAAACGGACACTATTGTTATCCTCCAGTACCAGATCATTAAATATTTCAGTAGGTAAAGGAGCGAAAATAAGAGTTGAAAATGGTTAAGCAATATCAGAGCAGAAATAATGTGGATATGCTAGAGGAAGAGGCTCAAGCTGGTGCTAATGAATATTATCCCTGTGCTAATCATGGTTCATAAGTAATGTGGGTCCAAAACCAATATGCCAGCAAAATAGTTGTCAGATATAGAAGCTAGTGCCCCAATAGTCAAAAATAAAGTAATTAGTTTCTGGGTGAATGGGCTAAACAGAAGCAATAATCATTAAAGCATTAAAGGGAATTTCAAAAGAATACAAGACAGAGAAAGGGGCCTTAAGGCAACATAAAGAAAAGAAGAAAGTACTATACTGGAAATAACAGAGTAGCCCCAGAAGAAATACTAGTACTTGGTTCCTTGAAATCCTATCTAAACAAGGTACACTTTTCTATTCACCAAATCCTGTCTCGAAGCTTCACCCCTTGGATGCCCAAGTCACCTTCTTTCTTTAACCAACCTGAATGTGCCAAAGCAGAGCAAGATGGCAGAAATGGCTGTAGCCCTGGACAGTGGATGAACATCATGAAAACAACACTGCACATCAATTCACAAATACCAAGAGAGGCAAGAGTGGCCAAAAATGGAGCTGGGGGGAGAGTGCCAATCACTGTCTTAATGTAGCTGACTAGTTTGCCAGTGGTGGTTGAGTGAAATGAGAGATTAGAAATTCTGAAGATCTGCCTTGTCACCATATGATGTTTTGTTAACAGTACTTCTCGTTCAAATTGTGGTTACAGTCTACAAAGTGCATCCAAATACCACATATCCATGGTTTCCTCAGTCTTCCCCAGAATTCTGAGGGCTAGTCCGGGAAGTTATAATTAATGCCACTTATTAACTAATGCAAATGAGGCTGTGAGGGGGGAGTGGCAAAACTAGGGAGGTGCAAAGGTCTTGAATCCAGTCCCTTTAAGCCCTTCTCCACAGTCTGTCTTCATTTCTGCAGCTCCTGTAGCCCAGCCACTGGTTTGCAAACTTGGTTGCATCTTGAAATCATCAGGGAGGCTGTAAAAATACTGATGCCTGGGTCCTACTCCTGGAAATTTGAATTTAATTGGTGTGACATGCAACCTGGACTTTGAGATTTCTGGAAGCTCCAAGGTGATTCTAATGGAGCAGAGTTTGAGAACCCTGCCATCAGACCCACTAATTAACTCTCTAATGACAAAAGCTTTATTCAAAAAGCTAGCTGGGGATGTAATGATCCCAGTATCAGCCGAAGTATTTCAGTTCAAATCAACTGGCTGAGCTGGTGAGAGTGGGTAGATGGTTTGACTTAGGTAACTTTCTTAACTATAGAGCTAATAAAAGTTAACTGGAATTGATAAATAGCTCCCTTTTTTCATCTTCATATTCCTCACTGGAGTATTTTCTCTTCACTTCTGTTACCGAGGAGTGCCTGGGAGTCAGGGAGGGTAGTAGGGGAATAATTAGTGTCAGGCAGGACCTATAAAAGAAAATGCCTCAACCACAACCAGGGAAAGCTAAGGTGGGTAAAAGCAGGTTCATAGAGACTGTGTGTTCTGAGTAAGAGTCATCCACGGAGGAAGAGCTGAGACAGCCAGGAGAGATGAGTCAGGAGTAGAAACCAGGCTGGGCTGGAGGTAGTGGGGCACAGTCCTACATAGGAAAGGCCACCTATGTAAAATTGCATGCACTCTTAAAACTAGCCAGAGCGGGTGAACCAGTGGGGCATGAATGAAAGAAACTGTCCAAAGTAATGGTGAGATACCATCAGATGAAGTTAGAGGTGGCATTGCCAGGTGCTCACACAAGGGGTAAGGAGTCACCTTTGACATTTCTGTAAGCAGGGAGACTTCCACCCTCCAACTTGCCCCTGGCTCTTCTCCCTTTTCAAGTGACTTAACACCAGAATAGTCAGATATTTGAATGGATCTTTTCAGAAAAGCATTTCTTGTGTCCTAGATTGATGCTCAAAATATTTTTCCCATCATAGGAAAAAAAAATAACTTCTAGTGAAAGAAGAGTTGAAATAGGCCTATCGGAGTAATATGCCAAGAACAAAGCAATTGGTAACTGAAAATCAACTGCTATATTGAACATAATCTCTATGGAGAAGGCATTACAAGTTTCAAACCAGTTTCCAAATAAACTTTTGATTCCATTTCAGCAAGTTTCTTGAGAGCAGGGTCTGTGTCTGCTTCATCCTTGTATCACTGGGGCTTGGCCCAGAGCACAGTTATGCTGAATTGTTCAAACATGATCCCGTTTATAAGTTGCAAACTGCCCTTACATAACACAGGAATAAGTAATGCCTTAAACATTTTCATGCATTCATTTTCCTCTCTTTTATTTTGATGTGAGACAAACTGAAGACTGAGTGTTTTTTTTATCAAATGTTGGTCTTAGTACTGGGAGGCAAGTCTGAAGACTTTTTGCCTTTCTGACATTCTTATATGTGGATGGGAAGAGGTTTCCAATCCACCTTCAGTCCAAGGCACCCACGAACATTAACCTGAGAATCTCCCTTCTATTCAGCTTATGGGTCCATCACTCCGTGGACTGGTTTTGTCTAGGACAGATTGCCCATCACCTGATTTCTCTCTCTCCTTTTTCCTTACCCTGGTTCCTCAAGACGCAGCCCTTTTTATCTGCTCACAGAAGTGAACTCCTAAGTGCTGGTTTGTGATCAAGAAGCAACAAAGCTGTCATCTCCCTAAATATATTTTTATATTTTGCTTGAGGTTGTCACTACAAATAAGAGAAAGTATTGCTGATGGGGTTTTTCATGTGTGTGCTCTCTTTCTCTCTTCCTCCTTGTTCACTTCATCATCCCCAGGCCCCCAGAGCTGTTGTCACCACCCCAAAACAAATGGGGGGAAGAAACCAATTACATTAAAATGCAGTATAAATAGAGGGAACAAGCAATTTTTAAACTTGGGTTTCCTGGGAAGATATTCACATACTGGTGGCTAGTCAGGGGGAGGGAAAAAGTAAAGAGGTTATTTGGCTGTCATTTCATTTGAACTATTCCTAGGGATCTAAGTAGCTCAGGGGAGTAGTCCCACCGAGTCCTCTCTCTTTCACAAAGTTACATAGTTGTCTGTGTCACTCATTTGAGAGAATACAGAGATGGAACACATTTCCGACAGAGTCTTAGGGAAATTATTCTGAGAACAGGACAAAGTGAAGAGGATTATGAGAATAATGAACATTCAGACTGGAATCCCTCATGTCTCCTACACGTGGAAAGACAGGAAGAGATAGAGAAACCCCACCAGGAATTGTCATATACAGGTGACTCTTACAGCAGGCAGTGCCACCAACCATCAGGGTGACCTTCAAACCTAAGAATGTGGAAAGAAGATATGGTCACACATTCAGCAGGCTACTTGGAAGCTTGTGGAGCAGGGGTGGTGAATATGACCCACGTGTGTTGCAATCTCCCTTGTTACTATAAATTAATTATGACCTTCTCTCCCTCACAACCCAAATTTAGTCTTGAAATCTATTTCAGTGCAGAATGTTGACTACAGTGAACCATCTCCTGGTGTCAGCGTATTGGGAGAATCTATTTGCCTCCCATGGTCTGGAGTGACCTGAAACACCTGCCAGTTAAGTCAGGTTGGAGGAAATGTGATCTGGACTTGACTTAAATAATAAGCAAGCTCCTGCTCCCTCAACCTGAGCCTTCTGCTGCTGCTCCAGGTACAATCACACCCCTTACCATGCTTACCCTGTCCTGGGCTTTTACACTTTTCTCACCATCATATCCATTTAACTTTGCTTTTTTTTCTACTCCTGCCTCCTGCTGCCATAACAGCCAGGCAGGATCCAGGCTTCTGCTTTCCTGAGGATGTGAATGGAGTGGAGTTGAAGATGATGGTGAGGGAGGTAGTAATGGTTTTCTCTTCATCTCCATCTCCACCCAGATGTACAGTGCCTTAAGATGTTCAATTCTGGTAATTGAGATATGCAACAGAGTCTTCAGATGCCTCAACTGGCATTCTTCTCGGCTACTACGATGTCCCTTTCTCATTTTTAGGTTGTTTGGCAAATCACTGGACTAATAATGACCATTCTAATGACATCTATAAATAATTTTCCCACAGATACATAAACTGCTAATGCACTGCAGAGATGGTGATTGAGCTTCACTATTTTTAGACAAAGCCCCCATAGCTGCCTTCATGTCAAATGTAGCTGTAACACTGACTTCTGCATATTTTTTTCTGAAGCCTTCTGGTATATTCTAACTCCTTCAATTCAAGCAACCTCACTAAAGTTTGGTAACAGTTTCTAAAAACTGATTTCTGAAGGCCATCAAATCATACTTGTCTACAATACAGATTAATTTTAGCATTTATAATTAAAATAATTTTTAATTATGATAGAAACTTTGTCATTCATCTTCATAAGGAGTGTTGTTTATGGAAATACTAAAGTTTATTATGCATAAACACATGCAGACAGTTTGAGAGACAAAGGGGCTTGAAGGGTGTTTTGTGAGATTCTCATTCTTCAGAAGCTTCTTTCCTCTAAATGCGATTTTTAAAACCAAGAGAAGAAATAAAGGGAAATGGTTCAACCTTCAAATCAGGCAGTTGCCTCAGAGTGAGTGGGATGGTGGCTGTTCTTAGATGTTAGGAATTCTGAAATTCTTTCCAGCCTCAAACCTGTCCTCTTAAACTTCCAGCTTTAAGTGTACCCCACTGAGTGAAGACAACACCCCTCTCCTCTCTGGGGGAAGTTATTCATGAAGAAGTCACTGCTTTATTATCTTTTGATGCATGGCAGGGTGGGAGGGAACGGTCACGCCTCAGAGGTCTTAAACAAAGGAGAAGCATTAGGCCTTTAGGTCACAACCTCCCCTCCAGCTGGAGTGACTTTACAGACACTTTGAGGATATCTGAAGTCATGGGAGGAGCCACATTTTTCTTTGACCAGTCTTATGCTACCAGAACATTTTCACAGACTAGACTTCTAACATAGCCATGTCCTTTGTGGCAGCTCAGCTCCTTATCTCATCACACCTCTAATATCCTTCACTTTCAGACAAGTGCTAAGCTAGACCCTACCCCTGGTCTCCACCAGTGTCCAGTTTTCCTGGGAAGCTATTTCCACACCATCTCTTTTTTCCTCCATGGCCTTGATCGGCTGCAGATCTATTCCTGTTTCATAGTTCATGGTCCCTGGTGGGTTGCCTCACTATACTCCTTATTTCCTAGAAAAAGGACATCCTCTCAGCTTTCAGACAGCCGTGTTGACAAATGCAACTTGGTGACATCGACATTAAGCCCAGAAGGTTTTTAGTAGCCCTGAGGGAAAGTATGAACAATATTGGCTCTGGCTTGAGCAACACAGAGCAGGACAGGAGGCTCCTGATGGACTAACTGATTCATGAACATAAATGAAAAACACTTTGATGGTTTCAGAAACACTAGTGGGGTGGGGAGCATGCAGGACCAGAGGAGGGTGTGCTGAGGGTCTGAAGTCCTGTAGGTGGGGCTAAATGAACCTGGTAGGGCCTTAAAGTTCATTTGTCCTCTCTAGTACTATGCTGTTGATACCTAGGAATGCTTGATTTAATACAACTACATGATTTCCATGGGTGTATAATCAATTGTTCTTGGAAAATATGGGACTCCAGTGAGCTGAGCTCCTGAAGTCCCTTGAATTTCTACAATTGTCCACAAGAAAATAATTTTGACAAATGATCTTCTAGGTTTATTTTAATAAGCAATCAACTTAATAGTATCTGAAGGCCTACCTCTGTGAGCATAAATCTTGTTGATGTTTGGCTTAACAGAAGATAGCTGGATTCCCGTGTCTGTTTCTGTGTTCAATCTATTGTATGTTGGTTTGCAGAAATATTTGAAGAACATTTGTCCTCAGACAAATATGTAGTTGGAAAAGTAGGAATTCTAATTGCCTTTGTAGATCATTGTAAATACTCTTTTTTGATAATACACAAAAACTCAACAAGTAGTAGTTTCTTACAGGCTATTTGTGTGTGGAATCTGAAACTATATCAGTGAATTTTTCTTACTCTGTTACATTACAGTCCATTAACCTGTCTTGCACTTTGAATGGATCTTTTTACTGTGTATGATTTTGTAACATCAGGCATGGATGACTTGGAAAATATTGGTTCACTGAGTTACACATATCTTTCAAATGTTCATACATGCCATTGTATGATATTAAAAACTCACATTAATTAATAACAACACCAAACTCATTAGAAAAGTCTTTAAATATTGGGAAGCTGGCAAGCTCATGGTGATGGATGCAAGTTTTTCAAAATCCAAATTTTCACTTGAGAGCTTGAATTTTATCACTGGCAGCAAATACTGTCAGTCATTCTCCTACAGGTGATAGACTTAATTCATTTTCAAGATGTTTCCCAAATACCCAGATCTAAGTAGCCATAGTTTGTCTCTCTTTTGCACTTCCAAGTAAAAATGGCATTTGTGAATGAAATGAGATGCTCAACTTGCAACTCAAACAATTGCACAAGTGCTTTGTTTCAGGATAACCACTGCACTTCAGAATGCAGCAGAAATGCAGTTCTCTGTGCATACGTCCCATGTTATTTGTGATGGTTAATTCTGTGTGTTATCTTGGAGGGTGTTTTTGGATGATTCTACTCTCCTTCATCTTCCTTGAAAAATAAGAGGAGTGAAGAGATTTCCATAAACCAATAAATGAAGTTAAAATCATTCCATAAGGCAATCTCTCCCCCCAACCCTTAGAGTAGCTGAGGGGGTGTGAGTCATTCTGCAGGTTCAATCTCTGTTGGTGCCAGAGCAGGTGAGAGGCCAGCACCATCTCTTACGCTGCTCAATTTGCTTCAGTCCAGTGAGGCCTGTTTAAATAAGAGTAAGTATGTCTACAATTCCAAACCTCATTTCATTGCATAATTGATAGTTCATAAGAAACTATCATATTCCAAAATATAAAAAAAATTTTGCTGAGGTTGAGGTCCTTTATGGTTGTTGTGTATTCACATCAGGAAGAAGAACCCTTTAAGTAGAAGAATATGGTATTTTCATTTGCATAAAGACAATAAAACTCTTTCAGCAGCAATTTCCCCATATATAAAAAGTGAGAACATAGCACCTTGGTGACACAGACATCTGTTACTTAAACAGATGCCACCTTCTAAACTCACTCAAGCAAACCTCTGCTCCAACCAGAGACCCCTAAACCAAAATTCAATGTGCGGATAGGGTGTAAAAGGAAGACTTTGAATAATGATTGATTTTACTTCTCAGCTTTATTATGAATTTGTTTGACTTTTGTGTGTTTTTAATTTAGCAAAATCTCCATCATCTCTGTCAGTAATTCCTTGCTTCTAACTTGATATCCCCAGTCTACAAAATCCAATGTTTCCATCTTAGATTCATTGCTGATTACCATTAAGCCCTTCAGAGGACCAGATAAATCATGGCTTTTGTTTGATTGTTTGTTTCTTCTTGCAAATGCTCTTTAATGACTTCACAGGTCAGGGCTTTAGCATCATCTAAAAGAGAAATGAAACTCAGTTTCTTTTTTCTAAGTAGCACAAAAAGTCCCAGACTGATTTTTACCAGTTAAGGAATACTTCCCTAACCTGAGACTGATAAGCACCTTCAGAAGTTAGGCTTACACTTCTAAATCAGCAGTTCATGAAAGGCATTACAAAAAACTATTATACTGCTATAATGGATGACAGCACAGTTGTATATGTTACACCTTGAAGTAAGCAGTAGGATTTTCAATCACTTGATAACCTTGAAACTGCTAAGGTATCAAATTGCTATCATGAATATTGTGCAGGAGCAGAAATAACTCAGGAAGCTGCCTTTGTGAATAATAATCAGAAAACTGCAACATTTTTACCAAGAAAATAGATTTAAGGCACTAGTGTATTGACAAGCTCTCCAACAGAAAAGTAAGGTAGACATTACAAGTACATTTGCATTGGGCTATACATCAATCCATCATAAATTCCAACAGCATTGGGTTTGTAAGATCTAGTTGGTTATAAAATTATTAGCAAAGAATCACGTTTGTTAAAATTTCAAAGATGAAAATTAAGGAGAGCCCTTACCCTTTTATTGTTATTTTAGAGCTGAAAACAATAAACAGAAATATTTGTTTATTATTTAAACTTCTCAATGTACTCTCAAATGTAACTCATTTCAATAGAGCATAGACAAGAAGAGGGTTAAAAAGTGAGGATTTGCTTAATAGGCATTTAAATCAATTACTACATGAAGACATTATAAAAACTAGACAGTAAATATTTATTATACATCTCTTTTCTCTAAAACTCATCTGTTTAACTTTTACCAAGTCCCAGCTTTGTTCATGAGCAGAGCACCCAGTGTTGATCTGTGGCATTTCCTGATGCCAGAGTCTACTGAGAACCCTCGACAGCCATGTGAAAACTCAATGTCTGGAGTGATTCATCATTGTGTCAGATTGGCCAGCACTTTGTCACAGTGACTGACAATGGGAGAAACTTGGAAATAATACAAAGATTCTCTGTTCACTGATAGTGTCTGCTCTGTGATTAGAGAAGAAAGCTTTGAGACTGTGAGGAGAATCTTAATTTTCCTCCAAAATTAATTTTGATGTTTTTACCCTTTGTAGGTCAAAGTCCTCCTAACATTTCCCATTGTGTCTTACTCAAAGGCAGCCATTTTCAATAAAAGTAGTTCCCGGAGCTTGAAATCACCGTACACTCAACAGCTTATTGGGTAGGCTGAACAATTTTTCACTACTGTAAAATCAACTACACCTGCTTTATATGGGGCCACTGTATCCAACTGAAAAAGATAAGTGAAGATAATCTTAAGCAAAAGATTGTCTGTACTGACTGGTTGCTACTTATGGAGATACCAGTGCAACCCAGATTTACTCATGCTTAACTCTTTTCTTGGCTTCTGGAATCATTTTATCTACCCAATTTGGCAAAATCCTAAAAGTGTAATTATATTAATTCCTGATGTCAGGTAAACTGTTGCTAGATAAAGTAATGTACAGCATAGGCATTATTTTAGAGGTCCTGGGAAGCAAATGGGCATGACTTGATGCAAATCCATCCCCTCTATAGAAAATAAATGAAATAGCATCTTCCCCTAGTAGTAGATCAGTAATGTCATCTTCTTATTTAAAATAAAAAAAAAAGTAAAAAGAATTTTATCCAAAGAGTGTGATTACAAGAGGAGTAAATTATCGAGGGGTTAATAATCAGTACTAGCATTTATTGACTTAAGAGCCAGAAATGATATCTCATTTATTCATAAGAACTCTGTGAGAAGTAAATTATCATCACCATTCTACAGATTAGAAAATGGAGACTTAGAGAAGAGTCAGTACCTCCTGCAAGATTATACAGTTGGTATATGGGAGAATTTGACGTTAAGTACGCCAAATATTTTAAAGTTCCAAGGACATTAATGATCCCACCAGAATATGCAGAATGATTTGAGGTGGGGTCTAGTGAAAGATAAAATCAAGGTAAAAAAGAAGAAATGCAGTCAAATGTCTAAAAGAGAGATGGTCTCAAAATACAAATCCGGTCACATCCCATCCCTCCCTCTCTCTCTCATCTTCCCTAAAACTTCATTGCTCTTAGATTAAAGCCAAACTCCTAATCACGACCAGCAAAGCAATGTGTGATCTGGTGCCTCACTTCCACCACTCTTCTCCAGTGCAGTCACACTGGCTTAGTCGTCCTGTAGAGCTGGCATGCTCGCTCCTGAATTAAGCTGTTTCTAGTCACTGAAATTCTCTTGTCTGTCCTCTTTACCTGGTTAAATCCTCTTCATTCTCCAAAACTCAGCTAAGTGACACCACAAGGAGGTTAGGTTCCCCATATCATATAAACCATGTTACTTCTTTATTGCCGTTGTCAGAACTATAACTTACATTTGTCAGAATGATTATCTTATTTACATCTGAATAACTCACATTGCTAGTAGCCCCCGTGCTTAGCTCTCCCAGATACACCAATAGGGGCTCATTAACTCTTTGAGAGTAAATGAATAAGTAAATGGATTAATAGTTCTTACCTGTATTTCTTCTTTTGGTTTATATTTAGAGTTTCATTTGATTTTTAGAGTTTCATTTGATTTTTACTGTGACTCAAGGACTAAATAAGCCAGGTGTCAGTTTCCATTTTACTGAGGAAGAAACTGATACCCAGAGGAGTTTAAAACTCATGTAAATTTATGTTGATAACGTCAGAGCCTGCTAAAACCTGAGCCTTCTGAATCCCAGTTTATTGTCGATTACATCAAAGCCTTATTGTGTCATCAGTGAAAATGCAAATTTCTGCATCTATCGGTAACAAAAGACAGAAAAAGGCACAGAATATGGTCCTCAGTGACCATGGAGAAGCATGAATTAGGGAATGAATCCTTCAGAGAGCAGCGCTGCTTTCCCAGGTGGAGCTACCTGAACCAGCTCAGGGTGCTGGGCAAGTTCACAGACTCTCGTAGAGACCCTGGGGGATAAATTCAAAAGTGAGGAATGAGGCCTATCTTATCAAGGATTGTGAACTCTGAGTGAGGGGGTAAAGTGGCCAAGATTTGAAAGCATAGGAGGACACACCTGTGGCCAAGGCTCTGTGGGCAGGGAAGCAGCATGTTGCACTGAGTATTGTGGAAATGCCTCCAGCTTCCGACCAGAGCAGCTCTTTACGAGGGAAGGTTGGGATGGGAGCCTTTGGGACCAAGCGGATCAAAGGCTTGTTGAGGTGTTTATTATTTCCCAAAGATACACAGACCAGCCCCGATCAACTGAAAACCAAACAAACTAACCAAAACCCCGAAACCAACCAACCAACAAAATACACCATTAACTTGCAGACTCCAGTCCAAAAAATTTTTGAGCCAGTTTGGACCCATATGAACAATGTGTCTGTAGCTACAGATGCAACAGTAGGACAAGTCTAGGCTGAGCTGTACCATCAGACCTGCTGACTGCTGTTCCTGGGGCAAGCATGTCACAGAGCTTGAAAGATCCTCTCACTTCAGCTGCATTGCTCAGCCTGAGTAACTGTGCTTCTGCCAAACTTTCCTAATATGACTTCTCTTAAGAAGAAAATGTTGCTAGTGACTGTAATCCACTTGGCTGGTTTCCTGCCCAGGACTTCCTGTGTCCTTTGCCCCAGAAGTTGTCCTTTTCTTATTCTCCCAGACATTGGTTAGGATCTACTTAAATAGAATAGACCTTTTCACCACATAAAACCATGAACAAACTACCCATCTGATTTTGAGTCACCTTTACTTTGATTCTCCTGATACCTTGACCTAAGAGGAGACCTGGATCAGTGCTGGATCCTGAGCATCATTGAATAATGTCTAGCAGTCTTATGATCCTCCTCTTGGGAGCTGGATCTTACCCCTAGCTCAAGTCTTTCACAAAGATCAATATGGGAAAACTCGGAATGTCACTAAGGCTCTGCCCTCACATGCAGGGGAAATATCCTTGGACAAGTCTAAGACTTCAAGAGAAGCACCATCCCAGGAGAAGTGTCTAGTATACTTACTGCATCTGGACCTAGATCAGTCACTCCATTTAATCTCTGCTCACCCATTGACCCCGGACTTATGCACCTAATTTCCTGCTTCTCTCCTCAAATTTAACTGACTTCCTTATGGTTTTCCTTCTCTTGTTTTAGCATCTGGCTCCCATATGAAATCTTCTCAGGTCCCCAGATACTTTTTTACTGGTTCCCTCTTGCCTACCTGAGCCAATTTCTTAACTCCAAAGGTCTTCCACAGCCTTTCTAAATGTCACTAGAGATTTTTTTTTTTTAAATGAGTGGCACTGCTCAGGAAATCACTGCCATGTAAACCAGTGTGGTGGGAATAATCAAATGGGTGGTTTCAGTGTGTAGTCAAGGTAAGGTACTGCCTATATTTTCTTAGAATTCAGTGAGAATTGTATTGGAGAGAGAAGAGTATGTGAAAGAGAGAGTAGGTTCACAGCAGAGAAAATAAGTGGGGAAAGTGAGAGGTTAATAGGGGAGGTGTCAGTTGAGAGGTGGGGAAGAGACTGAATGAAAGAGAGAAGAGCCAGTCCTGGAGCTGTGCCCTAGTTGCTCATCCTGAGTAACTGTACTGCCTCTTTCCTGACTAATGTGACTTCTAAGAAGAGAATGTTGCTACTGACTAATGCATGTAGAAATGTGCTCAGGAGACAAAAAGGAGTGAATCTAACCTAGACTCTTGGTTGTAAACCGTTGATGTGAGCAGCACTTACTGGATGTGGTGAACTAAGTATTACATTACTTAGTCTGTCCATACAACCAGAACACACCTCGGCTTGTAAATATCCCTAGAGGCCACACAATCCACCTTCCTGCCTTCTCATGGCTTCCCTGAGCTTCAAGAATTACTGCATAGTTCTAACAACCAATTAGATGGCAAAGCCAGATCACAAGTTGATTTTGATTTTCTTGGCAATCCTATGAGGTAGGCAGGACAGTTACTGTTTTTACCTCAGTTTTATTGATAAGGGTAATGAGACTCAGCATGGAGGAGTGATTCGTCCAGGGTCACATAGTTACTGAATTCAAGGCAAGACCAAAATTGGAGCTTGGATCACCTTATTCCAAATCCACAGCTCCCTTCACTTCACCACCCTGTCCAAAAGGATTGAGAATTCTCTCAAAATACAGAACTCAGTTTAAGTTGCAGTGCCCTACTTTGCAGACTCTGGGTGGATTGCTGTCATTAAGTGGGTAGGAGGGATATTTGTTTCCTCATCAGTTTGATCAGTAGTTCTTTAGGGGGATGGTACCACTTCCTTGGATGCATTTGGAAATCTATAGGGAGCGAAGTCATAGTGATGAGTCCCTACTGGCATTTAGTGGATGAGAGCCAAGGATTCTGTAAAAGTCTCAATACATGCTACATTTTCACACAGAAAGAGTTCTAGCATCACAAGTGATGCTGAAAGCCCAGTAGATATCACGTAGGTGGAAAACCTGTCTATATTTCCCTGAGTCAAGAACTCACCTCCATTTACATATAAACAGAAAGTAAGATACGTTGTTTTAAGTTGTTGAATTTTCAGAAATGTGACTCCCAAAAAATCCAAGGGAAAGATTGGATATGATTCTGTCAAAACTTTACAAAGAATTGCCCACCATTCTTAGAAAATCATAATGCATTTAACTTTACCTTAATTTTACTTTCTGACTTTATAATATTGTCCCAGAGTAGGAATGCGAGTGGGGGACATTGAACCTCATTCTGGGAAAAGCAACTGATTTAATAATATCATGCCTCACTAAGAAAAAGCCTGGATTTTTGCTAAAATGATGGTTGCACCAGCTCTTTTCACTGGATCATACGGAAATTCAGGTGACAAGTTTGAATTTGAAGTGGAAAATTTCATTTGAAAACTTAATTTGAAAACATTCCAGAAAACAGTTTGTTCTTCTATCCTTTCTAGGAGAAAAGATGGAAAGTTGAATCTGGATAAGACATTCTGTCACAGATTCATTTCAGCCCCATGTCATAGCTTGTGTATTATTTAGAGGTAATTTAAGATTCCTATATATGGTAACATATATTGAAAGTTTCATTTCACCTACTGCACTTTCTCCCTGCACTTTTCAATTCCAGTCTTTGTTTTGGAATGAAACTATTAAGCTGCAATATGAAGTTAAACACACTCGACAGGGAAAGGTATGTGAGTCAGCAGTTTGTAGCTGCCAAGAAAGGAATGAGAGGGCTTTCAAACTTGTGTTATTGATGTGAATTATTTTGAAGATGGTTTGGTTGGCTGTTTCAGTGAACTTCAGCAGGGATCAGCAATTTATTGATGATAAAATAAACCAAAAGACAAGATCACATTCTCCAAAGAGGCTTCAAAGCTGATCATATGGTAGTCAAAAGTTAGAGAGATAAAGTTGTAGGTGATCATTTCAGAGTGACCCCTGGAAAGGTCCCCTGAACTCAGCTCATTATCTCAAGTGGTCAGATCTCAGGTTCACAGTGAATGACAAATCTACCCAAAATCACATCTGGGCTGTAATTTCTTAGAGCCTTGGGCTCTTTCATGACAATTGCTTTGGAATCATTTCTAAATATTATGTTTACAGTAATTGTGGGAAGACCCAAAGCATCATTCTGGGAAATCTGACCCAGGTCAACTGAATCACAATCTTCTGGGGAAATTTAACAAAACAAAAACACAATTCCCAAACACAACCCCAGGTCTCCTGATTTGGTAGTGCTGGTGTGACACCTGGGAATCTGTAGATCAAAAGTACTTCCTGGTAGTTCTAATGTGCCAATAGGAATATTACCTACTACTTTTGACCACTTGTCTATTTAAAAACAGAATAAATAAGAACAATATCCAATACCTGTGGGTTCATTTGAAAGTTCTGTAGTAAATTCTAATTCTCCTCAGCAATTTTACATATTTGATCTGAATATAAAACATTTAATGTTGGGAATGCTAAAAATAAAAGAAGCCCACTTACTGTGCACAAGGCCAGAAAGAAACAAAGAATGTTAATAGCCCATCTCTTCTGGCCCAGGGTAGAATAATGATGTGTGAGCTGCTGGGAATACCTCCTCCAGGCACAGGTGTAACTGGTGGCATGATGTTAATGGTCACTCCTGGACTGTGGCTCAGCTTTTTGGGGGCACAATATTTCATAGGAAAGCTGGTGAAGGAAGATTTGGTTTCAGAGCATGTAGGGAAATGGACATAACACTTCTAGGACTGTTTCCAAAAACAGTTTCCAGTCTCAGATGGCAGACAGAGCCCCCATTCCTTTTGCCTATAAGACTAGAAAGAACCTATTCTCTTTTTTTCTCCTAGTGATTCTTCATTCCTTCTTAAAAAGCAGAGGCTTGTAGTTTAATGAGTTTTGGGTAAAATATTATATTATCCCAAGGGAGGCAAAGTTAATAACTGAGCCTTTCTTCTGACTTTGTCCTGATGCCTAATACAATATTACTTGTTGATAATACATTTTGAGCCAATGCATGTTCTCGCAACTCTGGCCTTGGCCTCTGCTTTTCCAAAGGGAGAAAAACTTTCTGCAGCAGTTAATTCTGAAACCCGGGGTAAAAACTACTTTACCCCTTTTATCCCAAACACCAAGTTTTGAGGATCACAGACCCTTAGGATACATCCTATATAATCAGAAAATCATAAAATATTATGTTGAGGAGAGCTGTAAGATACGCTCTGGTCCACTCCCAACTTGGAGTCATCCCTCACCCCTCTCTTTCTATTACACATTCCAGATCCATGAAACAATCCATGGGTAAGATTTTTAGCCTCTGTTTTAAATATATCCAGAACAAAACCATTTCTCACCGTCTACACTGGAGTGACCTTGGGCAGAGCCACCATTAGGATCTCACTTGGATTACCAAAATCCCTCTCTACCTGGCAGCTTCTCTTCCATCCTTGTCCACCATAGACTTCCCATTACAGCAGAGAGATTACTTTTAAAATGGAAATCACGTCATGTCATGCCTCTGGGCGAAAAGCCAGTCCTTAAAATGACTTGCAAGATTCCACGTGATTTGTTTCCCAGTACTTCTCCAATCTCATCTCCTATAATTTCCTACTCTTTCATTCTGCTGCAGACACGCTGGCCTCCTAGCTACTCACTGAACATTTTAAGTATATGCTCCCTCATGTCTAATGTGCTGATGCTTCTTCTGTCCAGAATTCTCTTTCCATATATACCCCCACGGCCAATTTCTTTAACTCCTTTATGTCTTTGCTTGGAGGCCACTTTCTCATTGAGGCCTACCCTGAAGATGCAAATTAAAATTCCAATTCATCCCCCTCCCTGCACTATATCCAAGAACTCCATATCCATGTTTCTTATTGCTTATTTAGTTATCTCACACTGTATCATCATAAGTGGAATTTTTTTATTATTCCCTAAACTTGCTACTTTACTCAGTGGCATCTCCTCTATAATGAAGTCCCAAAACTAAACATTATTAGGCAAGCTCCATGCCAGAACCTTTGTATGTGTTATATCACTTAATTTTTTCTCTTATCCTGTGAACTCAGTATACATAATTTAAGGCAGGAACATCAAAGGTTCATAGTGAATGACAGAGCTGAAATTCAACACCAGCTCCCAATGACAGTATATACAATACCAGTCATCTATAACAGGGATCTGCAAATACAGCCCATAGGCCAAATCTAGCCCACCACTTGTTTTTGCATGTAAATTTTTGTTGTAACATAGCTATGCCCATTTGTTTATATATTATCTATGGTTGCTTTCATGCTAGGACAGCAGAGTTGAGTGGTTACAAACAGAGAATATATGACCTGCAAATTCTAAAATATTTACTTTTTGGCTCTTTTGAGGATGTTTGCCAACTCCTGATCTATACTATGTTGCCCTCTATATAAAGCAGAAGTTAATTAGTCCAGAAATCCCCTAATATATAAATTTATAAGGAAAAACACAGGAGAGTTAAGAAAAAAATTATTTTAAGAATAATATTCAATTTGTTAAAGTTGTGAATCTCCATAACCAGCTTTTCTTTAGCTTTTAAGTTCAATTTACTAAACTCAATATTCTTTCTGCATTTGTAGCAATTATTAATCATCACTGTTGAGGGTACATTTGACTAGTTTTTGGCCCCAATTATATAGTTGAACTTCTTCAAACATTTTAAACTGCATTTATAAGCTTAATACTTTCAGTTTCTCTCCTTTGGGTACTTCAACTCTCTGACCTATGTGATTTTTATATAACAAATCAATGAAATGTATGGTTACACTTAGATTCCCTAATATGTCTCAATATTGTTTACTGATTAAGGAATATTTAAACTTAAAATTCTAAGTCTGAATATGTTATCCAAATATACATTTTATATTGAAATTACAAGTTTCACTTATTCGGGAGGCCAAATTCTCTTAAACATTGTATATATAAAAATTCCAAAGTGTTCTGATTATTTACCTTAAAAAATACTCTGATGTTTTTTGAATATCTCCTGCTTAATTCTAAATGTTTTTGAATTCAGTTAGAAAATATTTGTATCATGCTGATCCATTTTTGAGAATAATTCCTCAACCAATTGAGATTGTAAAATAATCAAAGATTTGCTTCATAAATTTAATGCAATGTGTGTTAATTACATAACATAGTCTTACTGTAGACCTAGTTGAGACATCCTGAGTATTACTTATAGTTTATAATAGCAGATTTAGTACCTAAAGTTAGACTTTTAGTATGTATGTCTGTCTGCTTAATGTTTGCAACTCTACCAAAAAAGTTTACCTAAGCGGATTTTTGCATTTCTTTGCATTCTTTGGCTGTAAAATTTGCTCTTCAATTTAAAGCCAAAGACTTTGAACAAACAATTTTGGTATTTTTTTCATATATAGTCTTACGTAGAACTTAGAAGTTGTGGGAAGAGTTAAAATGCAATAACAGTAATTTAGTAGCAGGTCAATGGATAATCCATGTTCCATCATGCTACCAAGTTTTTGATTTTGGAAGTATCTCTCACCTGTCTGATGGTGGCTGAGGTAAAGAAAGTTTTCCAGTCAGGCTTCTTCAATGCAGTTGATCATTTCCTAATATCGCTATACCTCCCGAGGGTGGTTCTGCTCCCGTTTCTTGATAGCCATGCTGTCCACTATGGTACTTCAGATGCAGCTAGTGTGATTGAGTAACTGAACTTTTAATTATACTTAATTTTAGTTGAAATAAAAATCTAAAAACTGAAAATTGACTCAGTTATGGGAAAAATTTTAAGAATATTTGAAACAAGTTAGGAACAATATTTGGAACAAGTTTTTCCACTGTAAATTTTATGAATTCTAAATAAAGATAAAATTTAGATTTAAAGGATGAAGTTTGATTGAGTTGTGTTATAAGTGTAAAGTACACACTGGATTTTGAGACTTAGCATGAAAAAGAATGCAAAATATTTCATTAATTTTTTAAGTTGATTGCACATTAAAATCATAATATTTTGGATATATGGGATGACATAAAACATAACATTGAAGTCAGTTTCACCTTATTTTTACTATTTTTCAGTGTGGCTACTAGAGAAGTTTAAATTATGTCTGTGGCTTGCATTATATATCTTTCAGACCATGACTTTCCCAGGTGTACCTGCATCCATCCAGCATACTTTTAGTCCTCATCCCCCCAATTCCAACATTTCTGAACATTTGCTGTTCTACAAAGGGAGAGGGGATTACTTCCTTTCACTGGAGTCTCCTAAGATTTCACTCGTTCCTTACCAGGTATTTCCCATTTTACAACTTACTTTATCAAACAAACTTCTGTATCCGTTCTTTATGGCATCTTCTTTTCTTTGAGCTCTCCATTTATAGTTTAGTGTTGTGTTACAGGTTTATCAGATCATTTTCTGAAAACAGATTGTGAAGGGTAAAATTGAGTGAGAGGATCCAGGTGTCTGTACTGGAGAGATTTGTATGAGAATGACAAGGTATTGTCTAACTCAGCATTCTCAGAACATCTCTGAGCCTCAGATTCATCTTCTACACCCTGAAAATAATGATACCTGTTTCATAGATTACACCTGAGAATGAAACGGTATATAAACTATGAAAGTACCCAGCACAATACATATTTTGGGATTTTTTAATTCTTTTTCTAAATTAATAGATTTTTAGTAAAGTAAAACAATCATCCAGAAAGATGCACGAATCATAAAGGTATAATCGGTGAGCGAGCATAAAGTGAGTGTACCTGTTACCACTGCTCAGGTGAAGAAATAGATAACCAGCACCCCAGAATCTCTCTTCATGCTCCCTCCAGTGATGGATTTGGTCTGTTTCTAAATGGTATATATATGCAGTCATGTCATATGGATTCTTTTGTGTTTTGCTTTTCATCCCACATTATATTTCCTTCTTTTTTTAAACTGAAGTATAGTTGATTTACAAGGTTGTGTTAGTTTCGGGTGAAGAGCAAAGTGATTCAGTTATACACGTATGTGTGTATGTGTGTGTATATATATTATATATATATAATATATATTCTTTTACATTCCACATTATATTTCTGAGATATGTCAGTGTTATTGCATGTAACAGTACTTTGTGTTTTGTTGTTTTTGTTGCTGTTGTGTAGCATTCCATTTTATGACTATACCATGATTAACTTGTTCTTCAATTGATTGCTGTATAAATTGTTGGCAGAGTGAGGATAGTATGAATCATGTTGCTATAAACATTTTTGTACATGGTTTCTGGTATTCATAAGTACTTTTTTTGTTAGGTCTATTAAGAACTGAGTCACAAAGTATGTGTATGTTTAACTTTAGTTAGTACTGCCAGTTCCTTTTCTAAGGGGATTGTACCAAATTTATCTTCACACCAGATATTTATGGAAACTCCAGTTACTTTATATCTTTGATAACACATGGTATCTCATTGTGATTTTAATTTGCCGGTGTTTAATCACTAAAGAAATTAAGCTCTTTTTAATTCCAGAGCTACTTTGGCAGAGTTGACTTTCTGATGTGTTAGATTTATGTTGGCCTGGAATTATTTTTCATGGTAGGCAACTGACTAGTTGATGCTCTTAAGGGATTTTCTTAGAGAGTACAGATTCCTATTCTAAAAATTAGCACGTGTGTTATGTGGACGTTTCCCTCATATAACAACACAGCCAAAAATTAGCACCTTTTCCAAATACAATTTTTATAATATTTACTCCATCTCTATACCCTGGTTAAGTATTTGGCAAAGGGGTAGAATAATTTTATTGGTATAAATAGATATCTCAGGATTATCAACGAATAAAATGGATTCTAATTGTGATATTCAGATACCTTTTGACTCAGAAGTTACCTACCTACAATGACATATGCAATGATAATATCTCCTTGTTTTTTTAGCCCTTAAAAACCATCCCCACTATCACTCACCCTCAGTGCAGAAGGGCATAAACAAATTCAACTGCATGAAGGTGACAAATATGTACAAATAGGAGTCTGCAAGAAGAGATGGATTTAGATTTTTGCCTTCATGTTCAGGCTTGATATCTTCTAATCCTAACTTGTCCTGATTTTTGATCTCCTTTCTATATTCTGATAGAGTAGATCAAATTCATGCCTACAAAGAATTTTTGAGATACAGGATATTACTTCAGATCATAAAATTATTTGAAGACCTAGGTAACATGTTTGATTTTTAAGGCTTTGTGTGGTCTGAGGGTATCTTTGTTTTCATCATCACTTCACTGGCGTGCAACCTAGAAATTGAGAACTGGAAACAATGCCAAGAGCATTACTATGTCAGGGACATTGGATTTTGTCTATTTACTGCTTTCTACAGTAGAGAAAGCTCAGTGTCTATTCTTACCAGTGTTCTTGAGCCAGATTTGTGATGGTTTGGATTCTTGTTCAGCAGATGCTAATTCCCTTGCCACTCCTGCTGTGGGAAGAGTCAACTTCCTTGCCTGGTGGATATTAGGCTTGGAAAGTTACTAGATGTGACACAAGCTGAGTCCTTCAATATGCTTGTGTGGTTTGGATTGGCTTTTGGACTCTTAGCATTCAACAGGAGAAGAAAATGGCCAGGTGACCTCTGGTCCAAAGAGTGTGAAAATTATGTGCTGTGCATTAGAACCCAAACTAGACCCTAGAGTCCAGAGCCTAGAGTCCAACCTAGCCAAGCTGAGCTGAAGCTGACCGACAAACTCGTGAAGGAGAAATAAGATCTTTATGTTTTAAGTCACTTAGTTTTGATGTGGTTTGTTAAGCAGCATTATTATGGAAAAAGTTGACTGAGACAGATTCTGAATTTATTGTTTAAGAATATTAACATTAAAGTCCTCAAATGTAAGACTTCACTTAGTAAATCTGTCAAAATATATATATATATAGAATATGTATAATGTGCCAGACACTGTGCTACATTCTGGGAAAAGATGGTGAAGAAAATAGATCTGGGAAAACTTTATAACGTAATTACAATACACTGTGATCTGCTTCTGATAAGGATAAGCATCTATTACAGGATGATTTAGAAGGGGGACCAGAACTGGCCTTGACAACTCAAGGAAGCTTTGTCAGAGATGAAATATGACTAGGGATTATTCACGGTTTTATAGTAGAGGCAATAACAGGTTCAGAAAGTTAGAAGCAAGAAGATACGGTCATTTGGTGGACTAAAGGAATGTTGTATGGAGTGTATGTACTGGATGGGGTACAAAGAAAGATATGAGTCTGGAAGGGTAACTAGTTTGAGGGGGCTAAACAGGTGGAAAATATCTGGCGTTTCTGGCAGCCACCCTGCACACTGAATGTAAAGCATGGTAAAGCTCAGATAATATCATTGTTTTTTAAGATTCAGCTATGCATAAAACCAAGAATAATCTCTGGGTAACTCTTACATTTATGAGATAGAAAAAAGCAACAGGTTCATTCGTATAATAGATATTTGTTGAGCACTGTAATGTGATGGCAAACTGAGGAAGGTAAATAGGACCAGATCATAAGTCATTTTATGGAGTTTGGATTTTAATTAAAAGCGAGGAGAAACCACTGAGGGATTTTAAGGAGGATTAAGAAACACCTGTGGGTTATAATGGGCAAACTTGATGACTGACTGCATGGCTGGGTTAAAGAAGAAGGAAACACAGAGGATGCTCCGCAAACTGACTTGGGTACATCAGTGAAGGGTGATGCCTTTGAGGGCAAAGATGTAGTACAGGTTTAGAGGACTGAAGATGAGAATTTAAAGGTAATGTTAATGGAGGGAGGATATAGCTCAAGTGGTAGAGTGCATGCTTAGCAATCACAAGATCCTGGGTTCAATCCCCAGTACCACCTCTAAAAATAAATAAATAAACCTAATAAAGGTAATGTTAAAAAAAAGAAATTAAAAGAAGTGGACAAATAGCCGTGAGGGGCAAAGCAGTAGAATTAGAGTAGTGCTTATTCACCAGTCAAGGGGGAAGACCTGGTTGTAAGAAAGAGGAGTTGTTCATCAGTGCCAGCTGTGGCAAAGGGTATTAGAATACTGAGGAGGAAACCATATTCAGATTTGGACATTAGGGATTTGTGAGTGACTTTTGTGGAAGTAGCTTTAGTAGAGACCAGATTACATGTAGCTTAGGAGTGAGTGAGTGAAGAAATGAAGACAAAGTGGGAGAAATAATGGAATGGCAGCTTTAAAGAAGTAGCTGTGTTGAGAGACAGGAATGTTAGGAGGAAGAACCCAAGCCAGTTTGTGTGCTGAGAAGACAGATCTAGGGGAAAGGAAGAGATTTAAGATACAAGTTATAGGAGGGGGATGGGGGACACTTCTAGAGCATGTTCTAAAGGAAATGGAAGGCTTGAGTTCAACCTTGAGGCTGGAGAGCTTATCCTTCCGTGACAAGAAGCATGAACACTTCATCCTCAGAATGGAAGAGCAGGGAAGGGCAGGCTGAAGAAATAAGAAATTTTAAGGTGATGGAAAGAAAGACTTAAGGAGCTGCTGTTTATTGACTGTTACTCAAAAGGTAGAAAAGGAGGTCACTGGCTAGCTGAGTTTGAGAAAAGTAGAAAAGATTGTAACTATCTTTCTGAGGAGACTGGTAAGGAGATGATTCTTAGCTGAAAAACCAGACTTCACTCTAGTTAGTTTTGGTAGAAGTGGAACTATTAGGGAGTACTAGCTAGTTTACAAGATTATCAGGGGGTCCAGTGAGCCACAGCCATGAACAGTGCTCAGTGCATGATGACTGGTAAAAAGCCACTGCTGTCAACATGTGGCATCTACATCTCAGCTTGTACCCGCCAGGCTCGAGATAGGACCTTAGATGTCTCCGAGGAGCCAAATGCTTGGAACCACTGGGAACCATCAAGTAGCAACAGATGGATTTAATGAGTATCTATATCCTCACATTGTCCCCTTCTGCAGGAGAGACTGTTGTTTGTACCCCAATATATATCCTGTTCTTCTTCCATTGTAATGGTAAGTTTAGTCAGTCACATGGCCAGCAGCTCAGGGTAAAATCTATATTTCTCAGTCTCTTTTACAGCTGAATGTGACCATGTGACTAAGTTTTGGCTGATGGGAGATAGTCAGAAGTATTGTATCACAGTTTCTGACAGAGAAGATGAGTCGATCCCTGGGGCTGGTTCGGTAATCAGCTGAAAGGAGCCTGCGTCCTACAGACCAATTAGAATACAGCCGCTGTACCAGGCCAGGATGGTAGATTTTCATTCTTTTATAAGAAAAAAGTAAAGCTCCATCTTGTTTGCCAAATTCAAAAAATTTGTTTCATGAGTATGTCTGACGTGTGACCCAGATTCCTTGCCTGGATCCAGGGATCCAAGGAGGATGAGGGAAACAGTTCAGGTTCTTCCTCTGGCGGTCAGGATCGTAATGAAGGGAGTGTCCCTCAGATAGGGGTAGTGTTCAGAGACGTTACGTAACTAGAAAACAGATGTTTATAAGGGGGTAAGCGAGGGAGGAGAGGAAGGGAAGGAAAGAAAAATAGTAATGAGTGGCAAAGGACCCCAAAAAAGTATGAATTCACCAAGATCTGATATCATGGCTTTTTTAATATATATATTAGGAGCTTAATTTTTTATCGAGTATCAACTTTGGGTGCACCTACAATCTCACAGCAAATTTAATATGCCAGTGTAAGTGATTCCTAGAAGAATAGGTGTGTATATGATAAGACTCTTGCCACCAACACAAAAAATGAAAATTCTAAATATTTCATAACTTTTTATCATGGCTTTAAAAAAAAAAAAAAAAGAAACCCTTGGCACCCTGGAGTGGGAAACAGAAACTAGTCTTAGCCTAGTCAAAGTGTCGTTGAGTTGCCAGACTGTAGAATTCAAATTCGTTACAGAAACAAACAGAGATGGAAGTGAGCGTGAGAAGGAAGGCTTTCTCTCCCTTGTGCTTCACCTGCGGGGCCAGTCGGAGGACGGGTGCAGGCAGTGGCATTGAGGACTGAGTGCTGGTAGAAACAGGCAGAGATGTGGATTGAGCCTAATTCTGTCTAATATGCTTACTGTAGAAACTTAGGCAAGACAGTTGCCTCTTTGAGCTCATTTCCTCACTGATAAAATGGAAATAACAATAACACCAGCAAACTGGTATCACAGAGTATGCTCAGCACCGAGCGCTGTGCTGGCACCTTGTAAGCCCTCAAAATCGTGGTGAATACTTTCAGTGAAGCTCAAGTTCTCTGCTTACTCTTCCACTCTCGTCTCCTTACCCCATGCCAGGAGTTTTGGGCAAATAAAAATATCTAGTTCTATCTGGGGCTGAAAACCACCTGGTGTAATTCAAAATGGAGTGTTTGAACCTAGGAAAAAAAAGTCATAACTCACAATTAGAGAGTGGAATCCTCAGGAAAAACCAACATTAGCATCTAAACAAGAAAATGAGCTTATTGACATTGAAAAATGTTACTATGTTTTCAATTTCATTAAAGTCTCCAGTAGACAAACACATTTATTTCTGTGCTATATGTCTGATAGCAAAAATGGGCAAAAACATCAGTCTACAAGCTCTAGGACTCTAGACTGTGACAGTGCTGATGAAATATATGTTTCCTGAAGAGACATGCAATCCTTACTATCTGTGACCATTGAAATATTAAGGAAATTACTTATAAAACTGATAAAAATCCATTATGGGAGCATAACCTAGAAACTGCAAAGGAGGATGGGAAGGAGTAATTTCCAATCTTCCTTGGAAATAAAAAAAATTTTTTTTTCTCTTATTATTCTGGTGAAATTAAATTTCATTGTGTGAGTCTCATCTTCATAATTACTAGGTTGCTTTGAGAATTAGATATAAAAAGCCACCTCATATAAAGGTAGCAGCTGATTTTTCTAAATATTATATTTCTAAAATGATAAAAGAGGAATAACATTGCAAATGATCATTTTAATCACCATGCTTGTTCTGTGTCAGCCCACCCACCTTTCTCAACACACTCGTTTACGGGATTGAGGCAGAAAACCTGCAGGGACATCCACCCAGACACTGAAACCATCTGGATCAGTACAGGAATAGGATCCCCATGAATATGTGCTGGAGTTTCTGAAAGAAGTTCCAGAGGCTGGGAGGTATGGCAGGCTAGAGAATTACCCCCAAAGATATCCACATTCTACTCACCTGGCACCTGTAAATATGCTACCTTACATGACAGAAGGCACGTTGTAGTTGTGGTTAAGGTTATGGACCTTGAGATAGCAAGATTAGTCTAGACTATCCACATGGGCCCAGTGTAATCACATGTGTCCATAAAGGCAGAGGGCCTTTCCCATCTGTGGTTCATCCGAGAGACGGCTATGACGCTAGAAGAGAACCAGAGATATGGCAACAAGAGAAGGACTCAACGCCCTGTTGTTGGCTTTGTCTTCAACAAAGGGTCAGGAGCAGAGGAATGTGGGCAGCTGTAAATGCTGGAAAAGTGAGGAAGCGGATTCTCTCCTAGAGCCTTCAGAGACAAACGTGGTCCTGCCCACACCTTCATTTTAGCCAAGCAAGACCTCGTGAGACTTCTGACCCACAAAACTGTGAGATACTAAATTTGTGTGTTGTTTTCGGCCACTAAGTTTGTGGTGGGTGTTGCAGCAGCAGAGGAAACAAATACAGGAGGGAATCTGTTAATTAACTTGGCATTTTCCCCCTAATGCTTCCTCTGTTTGACCTGTAACTCGACTTTTCCTGTATATGCTAGTGTGCATGCTGGACCTGGAGCTCGGCTCTTGTCCCCAGCACTTTAGACTGAAGTCCTGATCATGTGCCCGCCTCTTAGTAGCTTTCATTTGGGAACTAGACTCTGTTCCAGTGAAAGCGGTAGCCAGCCGATGTACAGCTGCGATTGCATGCAGTCCTGAAGATGCCTGCTGCTGTCCTCATTTTTACCAGGTAAGACCCGTTTTAGCATCAGATGGATCTAGGACCTAGTCTTACTCATCAAGCCTCCCTCCTTCTTTCCTTCCTTCCTCTCCTTCCTCCCCTCCTTCCTGATTGTGATGCCCTTTACTCAAACATCCTAACAGGTCCTTGTTATAAAGTATTTTCAGAATGTCATACAGCTTTTACTCATCATCATCATCATCATCATCATCATCATCATCATCATCATCACCATCAATTAAACACATGCACACATGAAAAAAATCAAATGGTAAGAAAATCATAAAATAAAAAGTGTATCTGCCTGCCTTATCACCAGTCATATTCCCAAGGTACTAGTGCTCCCATCAACTGATGCTTTTTATTTACATAACTTAAAAAATCTGGAATAAATATATATTTACCAAAAAGTTGTAGAGGTAGTATAGAGAGTTCCTGTGTACCCTTCACTGAGACGCCTCTGAAGTTAACATCTTACATAATCGTGGTACGTTTGTTTAAATTTTTTTTCTACTTTTAATTCTTCTGGGTATTTCTTCCATATATCTAACTAATATGCTTATAGCTCTATTAATCAATTTATCAAATTTAAAGAGTACTTGTTGTCTGTCCCTGGGAAGAAAAGGGACTAGCTTGCATGCCTTGTACTCTTATTACCCTCCCCTATCCTAATGCATATAAGTTTTATATTTTTAGCATTTTATTGGTAATTTTTTTAACTTTAAATAAATATCTCAGAAATTATATTGTTTTCAACCATCATTATACTCTGTCTCTTGTAGGGGAGAAAAAATAATTTTCCCTTTACTCTTCTTGGTTCTTGGGTAAGATCCCCAGGCCTCTGTAATAAAAGGAAGATTAACAGGTGAGAAATGGATTACATATGTATGTACAGGAGCCCCATAAAGATATGAGACTCAAAAGACAGTCAGCCGATTGGGGCCTATATACCATCCAGCACGAAGGAGAAAGAGAGAGATGTCTGGGGCTTCAAAGAGAGTACAAAAGGGTAACTTCTACTGTTTTCAGAGCTTCACTGGTCTCTGTTTTTTCTTAATATTATTAGCTAAAAATAATCCTTGTGCCAAAGAAGCATATCTCAGGTTGGCACATTCTGCTACTCTCTACTCTTCAAATTCTACTTTTAAATTCAAGTAATTTGCATCTCTCATTTCCCTCCATTTCACTGTCCCCGCTTTTCACAGTTCAACTTTTATTCACTTCTTGAATTGGTAACTTTTTTCTTTCTTTTTTTTTAAATTAAAGTACAGTCAGTTACAATGTGTCAATTTCTGGTGTACAGCATAATGTCCCAGTCATACATATATATACACATATATTCATTTTCATATTCTCTTTCATTAAAAGTTATTATAAGATACTGAATATAGTTCCCTGTGCTATACAGAAGAAATTTGTTTTTTATCTATTTTTATGTATAGTAGTTAATATTTGCAAATCTCAGACTCCCAAATTTATCCCTTCTCTTACCCTTTTCCCTGGTAACCATAAGATTGTTTACTATATCTGCGAGTCTGTTTCTGTTTTATAGATGAGTTCATTAATATCTTCTTTTTTCTTTTTTTTTGGCTCCATGTATAAGTGATATGATATTTTTCTTTCTCTTTTTGGCTTATTTCAATTAGAATGATGATCACTAGGTCCATCCATGTTGCTGCAGATGGCATTACTTTATTCTTTTTTATGGCTCAGTAGTATTCTGTTGTATAAATACACCACAACTTCTTTATCCAGTCATCTGTCGATGGACATTAACTTGCTTCCGTGTCTTGGCTATTGTATCCTGCTGTGAACATTGGGGTGCATATATCTCTCCAAATTAGAGTTTTCTCCAGTTGGCATGCGCGCACATGTGCGCACGCACACACACACACACACACACACACACACACACACACACACACACACACACACACACACACACACACACACACACACACACACACACATATATCTTCTGTATCTATCCCAAGAGTGAGATTGCTGGATCATATGGTAAGTCTATTTTTAGTCTTTTGAGGAATCACCATAGTGTTTTCCATAACGGCTGCACCAGTAGTAAAGGTAGGTTCCCTTTTCTCCACAGCCTCAGTGGAGTGAGAAATAGGAGTCAGCTTGGAGTGGGTTGAAGAAAGGATGGAGGGAAATGGGGAAAGAAACTATACAGAACAACTTCAAGAAGTTTAGTTGGGTAGAGGAGTGAAGAAATAATGTTCTCACTGGTGAGGTGGTTTTAGGGCATATTTGTATCCTTTGGGAAATAATTTGAGGGAGAAGGAGAAAATGATGATGTAGGCTAGAAAGGACAAAACTTAAGTAGCTCCAACACATGATATGGCAACAGGGGGTGAGACACAGATCAAAGGTTCAAGGAGTGGCCCTGGGTACAGATAAAGTAAGGGCTTTTATTCATAGAAATGGAAGAAAGACAGAACATATGGGTACATACGCAGATAAATTAGTAGATTTGGAGGTAGGATGATAAAGTAGCTACTACCTGATTATATTCATTTATCAAAGGAGTATTGAGCAAGGCTGTCAGCTGAGAGAAAGCGGTGGGGGACATAGCTGGTTCGAGGAGAAGTAAGTTATGAGGAAGTCATTTTAGAGAGTGTGACAGCAAACGAACTAGAGAAGTGCAGTAGGGTTTCCCAGAATTTTGATTTCTAACTGAGACAATACTGTTTGAAAGTTGCTTCTCCCCCCTGACCTCCCAGCTGCTTGGGTGCAGGACACGAAATGGCAGACAGTTGGGTATCACTGCTAAGACTGAGACTTTGCTAGATGAGTAGAGAAAGGAGAGAGGGAAGAGTACAAGGTTATTATAAAGGGAAGATGACAGTGGACTGTGGAAGCTGAGCTGATTAAGGACAGTGGGAATACAGGTGTGACGGACCTTGGAGGATTAACTAGAGGTAGTGGTTTGAACTGTTGGTCCGGGGTGTTGAAGATACTGAAGAGAGTAATATGGAAGGATGTAGTCAGAGAATGAGACACTGAAAGTTATGGTTTTAGAGGAGGAGCAGTTCTCAGTCAGAGGAACCATGTATCAGAAGAATGTAAAGTGTGAGAGAAGAAATTTAACCCCAGTATGAGAAAATCTAAATGGATAGCACTTACAATTGTCTTCTCTAACTGGACTTAAGTCTTCTGGGCTTTTAAGAATGATTCTAAAAAATTAAAAAGAACAAAATGTCAAATTTGCATTATTACAAGCTTATAAATAGTGCTTATATAAAATTTGGTAGCATGATTGAACAAGTAGAGAAGGAAATACAGGCTTCTATCCTAACCTGGGGTTACTCAAAAAAATAACGTTTCAAAATCAAAGACTTAACTTTTATAAACATTCAATCAATTAGAAAAATCATGCCTCATGCTTCATATTTTCAATCTCTTTGTATTTCTTTTTCATTATATTCTGAGAGAGTTCCTTTCTATTTATTTTTACCTTTTCCATTTTTTTTTAATTTCAGCACAGTTTTACTTTTCTAAGACTACATTCTGTTCTTTGTTTTCTGTCTTTTTTATAGCAGCCTTTTTTCCTTTCAAATCCCTCTGAATTTGTGAGTTTGAAAGTTTTGAAAGTTATCTCTCATTCTCTACATTATGTATATTTCTACTGGATCCAGTGTCTGTTCATCTCAGACTTTTTAGTTTGTACTGTTACTTTTCCCCAAATGTCTGCTGAACCTTGGTCATTTAAACAGTGTTAATGTTTATAACATTATTAATGTAAATAATAAAGCTGGGTTATTATTGGAAGCTGATCTGAATTTCCTTTGCCATTGATTGTGAACTGTCCTTAACCACTGAGTACTGTTTTTGAAGAGGTCTCCACCCTGAAAGAGAAAGTTCCCTGGAGCTCTGTGTGGTGGACAGGATTCTCTCTAAAGTACACAGGAAAGGAAAATGGCAGATCACACTTCCACGCTTGTGATAGTTTGCTATTGCTGCACGGCAAATAACTGCAGGCTTAGCAGCTTGAAACAACACAAGTTTATTATCTCAGTTTCCATGGATCAGAATCAGTCCTGGCACCCCTGCGGTCTCTCTGCTCTGGGTCTCACAGGCTGAAATCAAAGGGTTCACCAGACTGAGTTCTTGTCTAGACTCTTTGAAGAAGAATCCACTTTCAGGTTCTTTCAGGTTGTTGGTTGAATTCATTTCCTTGTGGTTGTAGGACTGAGATACCTGTTTCCTTCCACAGCGTCAGCTGGGTGCCACTTTCAGCTCCTAAGGGCTGCCTGCATTCCTTACGTGTGTAGCCTTCCAGAAATGGAGACTTGGTCTCATGTCACATGCTTCTCATATTTTGAATCTCTCTAACTTATCTTGCTCTAATTTTCAGACAAATATTTAAGTGCCCCGAGTGATTAGGTCAAGCCGACCAGAATAATCCCCTTTTTTATTATCTCAAAATCAACTGATTAGTCGTAATTACATTTGCAAAATCTCTTTTGTTGTATAATGTGCCCTAATCATGGACACAACACTAGCAGGCAGAAGTTATGAGGCAATTTTAGAATTCTCCTATGGTCCTCCTCCAGAAGAGATTAGAATATGGGGACCTTGTCCTGGTACATTAACATTTTCATTAGAAGCCCTGATTATTTTTAAGCAGCTCTTTCAGTTTCTTTGAAGAACAGTCCTGCCATTAAGGCTCTGTTCAGGACTGGCATTGACCTGCATTTATGGGGATAAGTCAGGACACCTGGCACAGCCCTTCAGAAGACACAAGTCTCTCTGTGCACTTCCAAATGCTATGTTTTCTGCTCGGGTCTGGAGCCCCTCCAGGGCTCTCCCAGAACATTGGCTCCTACTTCCACTGAAGGCTTTCTTGGGTCTCCTCTATTTATAAAATATGTATTTCCTCTCTTCTAGAAATGTGTTAGTAACCAAATTTTATGCAAACTTAAGCAGGAAGTATGCACATTTTTCTTCAGGATAGATTTCTGTATGTGTGATTGCTTAAACTGAGAGTAGGCGTTTCTAAGGGAGAAACCTCTAGTCTAAGTAGACCTAAAGTCGCATGACTTGTCCCTTTGCAGTATTAAGAAAAACAGGTCTTTCTGTTCCCTCAAATTAAGCAATTACAATGGGCTGTGGCAAAAATTTAAGTCTTGGTTTCCAGAAGGAAATAAGAAGACCAAGAGCAGGCCGGGAAGGTAGTCTTTCTAGTCAAGTCTAGTGGTTTAAATTCTTTGAAGTGTTGGTCAGGAATCTAAGGTTGCAGAATAGCTAGAGCATATGGGCCAGAAGGAGAAGTGGAGAATCCACAGGTGAGGTCTAGGCGAGATCTTTGATTATGGTTACCTGCTCGAGGAATTCACTGGAAGTGGATAGATGGGTGTCTACTGAGTTTCTGAGGAAATTCTCTGTATCCAAGGAAGCCCTATACCTGACATGGCCCATAATAGCTTTTGTTCGAATCAAAGGCTATCTCTCTCTCATAAACACACACACACACACACACACACACACACACACACACACACACACCCCATCCTGCACCCTCAGACCCACGCTGAAAGAAAGTAGGCCGTAGAAGCTCTGTGTCCCCTAGGAGGGACCTCAACCTGAATTTAAGCTTGAGAGAAGATCCCCTCAGAGGTCTAATTTATAAGCATGGAGTATGATAGACAAGGGAGGTTTTCTTAGAGCGCTATCACAGTGACTGACTGAACAGTTGACTCTGCAGGAGCAGGGCATCTTTGCCATTCCCAACCAGCAGGGGTTGATGTTTGCTACTGATTCATGACTGCTGGGTAATTGCCATTCTCCCTTGTCCCGAGGAGCAGGTTTTATTATAATTATTCTGTTCCTTGTCCCCCATTGTATACAGGATGTGTTATGGGAAGATGCCTTTAAAAAAAAAAAAAACTCAGAGATCACTGAAACCATGAGAAGCCACGTCTGGCTCTAATGGAGAGAAGTGCACATCACCCACCATGCAAGGTGGAAAAGTCAAGTCTCTCACTCTGTCATGTGTTTCAGGGATCCTGAGGAAACTCTTAAAATGGAACTTGAGCATCCTGCTGGCTTCCCTCCAGCAGTCTTTTCTTCTTTCTTAGGAAAATAGAGAAAAGTAATATATTGTGACATTTTGGTAAGCAAAGTATGACAATCAAGGTCACTGTGACTTTTCCTTTGAGATATATTCACAGTTGTTCCAAGAAGATTGAATTACACTTGCATATCTGTGTGTGCCCTTTCATTTCCAAATAACATGAAAGAAAATTATATTTCTTCTTTACATGGCCAAAAGTTTACTGGGTGTTTACTACCAATTATACCTAGGCTACAATCTTGCCAGAGGGTTGGAATAAAAAGGCTTACAACATCAGCCGTCTGGAGGAAACTGGAGAAACTTAGAGCAGAGACAACCACTGTGTCATCATCAGAGTCCAAATACCAAAGACCTGTCATTTCTGGAGACCAGCATCCTCCAGATGGATTAAAGTTTAGCACCACCACACAATAAGTGTCAGCAGTGTCAATAGCATACGAATATCTTTCAGATATAACACAGTGAAGAAAGAGCCTGTGAACCCCCATGGCCAATCTCTGATGTCCTTTGCCATCTGGTGCCCTAAAATTGACATGTATTTGGTTAAAAGAATCAAAATACAATCTAGTCCAAGGAAGGGCCACCCTATAACTTCAAATGCCTTACTACACCATTGCAATATATTATGAATGAAATTTATTTATATGTTTATTTATATACTATAGATAGAGTCTAGACACCAACAACCGTTTGAAAGATGTAATTTTTCATTGCATCATTAATGCATTTCACAACTATTTATAGATGCTATATCTATAAATTTCACAACTATTAACTATGCAATATCAAGTAATTTTTAGGTAGCTAGCAACTATTTGTTCAACACTAGTCTGGATGCCCTAAAACAATGGGCTACAAATGAATTAAGCCCCCTTTAGTGGGTGTCATCAAGGAATACAATGTGCAGGGGAAAAGTTAGAATTTTTATTTCTGTTTTTTAATCTGATACACTTTAATTTAAAATGTATTATACTTTATAGTGTGTGTTTCAAAATTAAAATATATTAATATAAAAATAGATGTAAATGTATACAGGTTTAATGTGTATGTTAAACTTTACTTTCTTTTGTTAACTACTGGTGGTATAATCAAAAAATTTGAAGAGCACTTGTCTATAGACTTCTGAAGTGCGAGTTGAGATTTCTTTCTCTATAATACTACTGATACTAATTATGATAATGATACATACATAAATTGTAATTACATAAAATAATTACATAAATGTGCACTTACTATATGCATTATTCTGTCCTTTAGAATTAGTATAATTATAAGTATTTCTTACAATCCAATAAATAGGTTACATTTTGGCATATTATGAGTAGAGGAAATGATGCCTATGGAGTTTAAGTAATTTTCCCAAGGTTGATTGTGTTAAATATGGCTCCCAGTTGAAGGAGTTAGGGCTCTTTCAGCCCTGTCATTAGGGAGCAGAATGAAAGGGACTGGGATAGATAACCATGGAGTGATGCTTCATGCTGATGAATCCCCTGAGCATCTCTGTTAAGCCAGTTTGATCATTCCAACCCACCCCTGAACCCTGGCTGCTATAAGAAATGGAACTTAAAAACCACAGACCTAAAGCTAATGGCCTGGGAGCAAGCTTTACATTTCTGGCATCTAAGCTGACACCCTTTTTTCTTCTCTTGACTCAGTTTTCAATTTCAGAAATCCCTTAATATGTGGTGAGCCAATCAGCCCTTCTTACCCATCTCCCAATATGAATGAAGATGGTAACTCAATTTAGCCAGTAAACATGAATGGGAAAGAGAAACAAATATGAAATAATCATGAAGAGACACGTGTGCTCATACCTAGGTTCTCTTTGAAACACCTACAAAGCTTTTAGATCTTGGTTTACATAGATCTCCTCCTCTGAGAAGCCTTCCTGACTTCCCAAGCTAAAGTTAAATTATATTTTTTCTTTATGCTGCCATGCCTCCCAACACTTTGTTTGCCGTGGCTCATAAAACTCTGAGTTACAATTGTCACCTTACTTGTTTGTCATCATTATTAAATTGCTAGTTTGTTGAGTGTAGAGACAAGTTATCATTCATGGCTATATCCTCGGTGTTTCCATAGCTCCTAACACATATAAATACAATAAATTCACATAATATGATAAATGAATACACTGAATGAAGAAATAGCAAGTTGTTAAATTGATCAACAGATTAAAAGAAGAGAGATTAAACATGATACAGGGAATCAGGAAAACAGGGCTATCAAAACTATGAGAAAAGTTCTGTTTCAGCAAACTCTTCCAGACGTTTATAAAACCAGGAAAACCTAGAAAGAAACTGCTAAGTTTCGACATACATGTTAGTTGTGGATTTATTTGACTTTGATGATTGCTGGCCATTTATAGAAAGTCCAAACAAAAAGCTTTGCTAGTTAAAGGGAGGAGCAGAATATGCCACTCCAAAATGTGCCACTTTGGTATATTGATTATTTTGAAATAAAAGTACTTGAGAAACATCTGGTGTGAGAAGCACACTGTGACCCTCCTCCAACCCCTGAAAACAGGAGATAAATCTCCCATATGAAAGGTACCCTCTCTGTACCAGGAGGGTAGAAGGCATCCTTATCACCAGCGATAGGAAATTCGGGGCCAAGAAGGCTGTATAAAGAAACCTTATTACTTCTTCATAAACTTACTACCCCACGCCTAAGTCTCTTTGTTTTGTCAATTCTTCACAAATTTATTGTTTCTTTGTCTAACAGGTATAAAAGCTGCCTTCTTTGGTCACTTCTTGGAGTCTCATATTTTTATGGGGCTATTGTACATAGGAAATTAAATTTGTTTTTCTCCTGTTAATCTGTCATGTCAATTTAATTATTAGACCAGCTAAAGAACCTAGAAGGGAAGAAAGGAAAATTTTTCTACTCAACACTTATGACCTGAAAAGACAGCTTAATGCAGAACTGAGGTCTTCTGGCTTCACATAAACCACCCTGTAACTTTAATTCCCACAATATCCCACCTCTTGTATGCATTTAATTCAAACATGGAGATCCGAAGACAGACTGGGGGAAAACAGTCAGTTCTTGACACCTTTCCCCTTGAAATCATAAATCATCCATGGTCCAGTGGCCACTCCACTCTAGACATAAGATGTACCTTGTTCCTCCTTCTCTTAGTCTCCCAAAGGTTAAAGGCATTGTTATCAGTCAGAAAATTTCCAGTACAACTTTTCACATCTCCTCCAACTTCACAATGACCAAGTGTAGCTAAGGTACTTGAGGAAAAGCTGGCGGGGCAGTGTCCCAAATTGTGAACTGGTCTCACATGGCAGGGGTTGACAAAGAGGCAGCAGAAGTAGAAGACGGGTAGTGAGTGGATAATGAAATATTTTTGAAGCCCTCCCATTCCATACATCTAATAATTTAACACCATGATAGGATGCCATCGAGAGTGATTTTACAAACCTACTTTCTATTTGTTTGTGTTAGAATCCTGTACCTGCCAGGTGATTTTAGTGATTTTTACTTTTTTTAAGCTTTAAGAAGCTGGGCAAGTGGTTTTAAATGAAGAACAATGTCAGGTCTCACTGTGCTTAAATTGCCCATTATTAGCATGTTTCCTAATACTGTTTGAACAGCCAGCCATTGACGGCTTCTCTAGGGAGGCAGCCATTTCTGTGTAGCTAAAAGCCTTGGATATCCTCTAGAGACTAATACAGAAGTTATAATAACATTAATCTACACGGTGATCTCTAAGGTAGGCAAATGCCTTTGTCCGTACTGGATATCATAATGAGATTTTTTTAACCCTGGGTGAAAACATAGGCTTTCATAAATTCAGAGTTCCTAGGGCTTCTCTAAAAAATTCATCGAAGAGCTAATCAAATCAGTGGGTTCAAAGCAAAAGTACTTAACCACTAAATTAGAAAAAAACTTAGCAAAGTAAAATGGAAGTGTGTTTAACATTGGATAGAAACAACATAAATGAGGATTTCTAACCTCTTCGGAGAAAGGAACAGTAAGGACAGGAAATATACATGCATTTCTGTTAGTAAGAGGATGGAACTGAGTGGAAGAAATAGGAAACAAATGAATTCTCACCTGAGTTGTATTTTGTGCTGTAATCTAAGCAATGTGATAGGCTTGTCCCAGTGGAGCTAAAGTAATGAGAGGCTATTATAAAGACTAAATTGGAGGCAGTGTGAAAATACATCAAAATATTTCTACTGAAAAAAGAAAGTACTAGAGAGGACCAGAAAGGAAATTAGAAGACTGGGTTGTGGTGTTGCCAATGGCCTTTCCTTGTTTGGAGTTCTTTTGTCCTTATGAAGGGCATTCAAGGAATGGTATTTTATACTTTTTCCAGTTTCCAAACTCAGTTGTCCAACTGAAGTGTATTATTTGTCTCTGTTCTTGAGAGAAGCATGATTTTTAGTAAAAGAAAGGATCAAAAATAACCGCCAACAACAACAATGATAACTTTTAATGTTCACTGAGAACATTCTGTGTACCAGAAACTTCAGCAGGTGCTTCATGTGCGTAGCCTCATTTAATTAGCACAACATCCCAATGATGTGGGTTCCATAGGGAAGGACCATCTTATACAGAGCTAGGTCCTAAAATTAGCCCTTAACTATTTAGCAAATATCATTAATATAACTAGAAAACCTCTAGAGATAGATGTGGGATGGATGGGATAGTTCCTAGAGTCCCTGCCATGTAAAGAGTTTACATCTTTCTGCCTTGGTATTAAGTCTCAATGACCTTAATATATGTGATTTAAATTAATTACATAGTGAAATCCCAGGAGAAGAATCAAAATATTTAGTGTAACCCCAGGGGTAGGATGAATCATAGAAGTGGCACACTCAAATGGATCACCATACTCTCCTGTATTTCACATTTGAGGAAATTAAAGCTAGAGAAGATAAGTACATTTTCCAAGGTCAAAAAAGTAGTAAGTGGTGGAGTTCGGATTTAAGCCAGAGCCCACTGGTACCACCAATGTGCAATTTATAAAGCCAATGAAGGTAGTATTATGTACACATTTCAAAAAAAAAATACAATTTCCTTTGTTAGCAAAGAGTCTAGAAGCAGAATATTTATAAAACAGATAATAATTGTATATGTTTAAGCTAAAACAAAAGCAGAGAAAATGTATACAGCAGGGAAGGGACTTTGGGAAATTCATCAATACTCCAGAAGGATAATTTTGTGGACTTACATTTTTTAAAAAGCATGCTTTGATGAGTAAATGAAAATAGCAGAGCTAATTCCAATGCACTAGAGTTTTAAAATGCTAAAATGTTAAAGTATTTGTGAAAAAAAGATCATGATTTAATGACAAATTTCAATAAAGCCTAAAGAATTTGGTACAAAAGACATTGAAGTGTAACTTCCCAATTGCCTTTTCTGCTGGACAGTCACACACATTCCCTGCCTAACCAAAGCATTTGTCTGCTTCAGATGGAAATGGGTTTTCATGGTTACTGAAAAATCCAGAGTGGAGGCAGCAGCCTCAGTCAGCCAGTCTTTGGGTACTCAATCGGGTGGGATCACACAAATTTCCCCAGAGCTGGCATTAGATTCTTTTCACTTTTTAAAAATAATATAACTTATTTTTCCTTTACCTTTTTTCTGATTAATTACTAATCATCACGGCTGGGAACATTTTTGCTTTTAAGTATTTTATATTTAATAAATCCTACTAGAATCTGAATCTAAATTCATTGCTTTCCCTCAGTTTTAAAGAGCAGAAATTTTTGCTTCTTGCAAAGACCACTCCATCTTCTCACGTGGACATCATCCTTTTGGTGCTTTTCAAGGATTTTGCTCCTGAAATTACTCTCCTTTGTCCTTCTCAGTCACTTGTACTGTTCTCATCAAGATACAAACAGATTGTATCAACCAACTTTTAAAATCCTTCCGTGAGACCAAATATCCCTATTTGTCCTATTAGACTTCTCAGTCCCTAGTTTGCAGCAAAAGTTGGAAAAATCATGGTCAGTATTTATTGTCTTCACTTCTTACTCATTCATTTTAAAAATTTACTTTGAAGCAATTTTAAACAAATAAAAATTTGCTAAAACAGTACAAAGAACTCCCAGATCTCACCTGGCTCCCCTAGGTGTTCATATTTTACCACATTTGTTCCGTATCTCTCTCCCCTTGAACACTTACAACATATGTTTCATTGTCATTATTATTTTTTTGGATGAGTAGAGGAACTTGCAGATATGATGTCACTTCCTCCTTAAACACTCGAGTATGTACTTTTCCTAAACCAAGACACTTCCCAACATAACTGCCATATAATCATCCAAAACAGGAAATCTACAGTGATAGATTACTGCAACCAAACCTGAAATCCATTCACATTTTCCAGCTATCTCAGTTAGGTCTCTTTTCCCTTCTTGTCTAAGATGTCATTTGGGATTGTGCTTTGCATTTCATTCTGATGTCTCTTTAAATCTGGAGCAGTTCTTCAGCCTTTCCCTGCCTTCTGTGTCTTTGATGTTTTTAAAGAGTATAGGTCTTTCATTCTGTAGGATGTCACTCAGCCTGGTCCTCTCAGGTCCAGGCAGGGGTTGTGTGTTCTTGGTAAGAATACAGAGAAACGATGCTGGATCCTTCTCAGGCTTGCAAGGATCATCCTTCCCTCAAGAGGTGATGAAAACCTTCATCAAGTTGGTGTCTGCCAGGTTTTTTGACCATAAAGTCACCGTTTTCCCCTTTGTAAATGATAAGTGTTTTATGGGGTGATACACCGAGTCTAAACCTATATCCCACTGGCGTTGTAGTGTGTCAGTCTGACGGGGCTGAATTCTTCCCAGAATGTTTCTGGTTAGTCCAGGCCACACAAGATCCCTATGGACCATTTGAGGGTGGAAGTGAAGCAGCAGTCATCCTGTACTCTCACGCCTGGTCACTTACCTGTTGGCTTCCCTGATTGGTCCGCAGGGTCAGATCTGCAACTGCTCACCCCTCTCTGATTCCCTTTCCACCTTCTCTGACTCCTGCGCCAGGTTGAAGGGCCCGGACTTCTGCAGGACACACACCATCAATACCAGAACTGCTTTACATCCATTTTTCCCTTGCTTCCTGCTTGTTCTTTGAACTTCAAGCACCAGCACTACACAGACACAGCAGTCTGCTTATACTGCTTAACTGGCTTCCAAATCTTTCTGCAAGGATATGATTTATTTATATATTGTACATAGAAACATTTTTTATATTTACATGAATTATAAATTATATATAATTAAGTATATAATATAAATCATAATATGTACATATAATACAGTAATTATAAACTGTTCTATTTTAAAATTATACATAAATATATATCATATATCTATGAATCATACTATACACATAAAATCATTTCATGGTTGGTTTTGCTTCTGTGCTTGGGTCATGACTGATTTACTGTCTTCCAGCCAGCAGCCTTAGCATCCCTTCATACCTTCCAGTTGAATCAGTCATGACTATGATGTTTAGCAAATGCTGAGTTTTCTATATCCGTAATTCCTTCTAGATTTATTAGTTAGCATTCTGCTCTAAGGAAGAACTTTTCCTCCTCCCTGTTATTTCTTTTTTAACTTACTTATACATGTTACCTATGAATTGCTGTTTCTTTTAATGGATTGTAAACCATTACTTCATAATTAATTTAGATGCTCAAGGGGTCTTAGAGTTGGCAGTGGGAATCCCCTTCAGTCTGGACCCATGACCCTTTTAGCATGTCCTTCCCTTCTTTGAGTACTTCCTTTCCAGCCCAAAGAGAGATTTGTGGCTCCTTTTGTTTATTCCTTAACTTAGCCCCAGAATCAGCTGTTTTTCTAAGGGAATCTATTCTTTTTAGTGGAGGATGGTATTTAGACAACAAGCTGGAAAAATCGAACTTCTCCTTGTTTTATACTTTTCTTTTGTCCTCTCCATTATAAACCATGTGTTAGTTTTATATTGCTGTGTGACAAATTCCCACAAACTTAGTAGTTTAAAACAGCAACAATGTATTTTCTCTCAGTTTCCACGGATCAGGAGACCAGGCACTGGTTAGCTGCTCAGGGGCTCACAGGCAGGAATGGGCTGTGATCTCATCCAAGGCTTGGGGTCCTCTTCCAAGCTCATCAGATTGTTGGTAGAATTCAGATCTTTGTGGTTGTAGGGCTAAGGTCCCCTGTTGGTTGGGGGTTACTCTCAGTACCCAGAGTGTGCTCTCAGGCCCTAGCTACATGGCCCTCTTACAATATGCAGCTTACTTCTTCAAAGCCAGCAGAAAAATTTCACTTCAGTGCACTGTGAGGAAATCTCAATCAACATAATGTAATCATGGGAGTGACTGTATCATCATCATCACAGATCCTGCTTACACTCAAGGTAAGGAGATTATAGAGGGCAGTACACCAGGGGGCAGAGACAGTTTTAGAATTCTGTCTACCACAAACCATTAGCAATTCCTAAGGGTTCTAATTCTAATATATGCCCAAATATGACCTTTTCTCTTCATTTCCACTGCCAACATCCTTGCCTGTGACACTACCATCTCTTTCTTTTGTTCTAATGGTGTCATGATTTGCTTTCTTCTACCTTTGCCTCTCTATACTATATCCAAGACTAGCCAAAGTGACTTTTCAAAAAAATGTCCATAAGACAATGCTATCTGCCTCCTTTAAATCAGCAACAACATCCCACTGCTCTTAGAGCAGCATCTACACTTCACACAGCCCACAAGCCCATACATCGTCTGCCCCTGCCTGCCTATTGCATCATCTTCCTTTTCTTTCCTAGAACTCAGCTACCATGGCCTTTTCCCCTGTTTCTCAAATAGCCCAAAGTTATTCCCTCCCTATGCCTTTATATTTACTCTGAACAAATTTTTTGGCTATTTACATCTCAATTTATGTAATACTGCTCTAGAGAGATCTTTCAGATGTTCTAAAGCAACAACGTTCAAGTTCAGTCACTCTGAGTTACATCAGCCTGTTCATTTTCTTCATAATGTTTATCACTGCCAGAAAGTGTATTATCTCTTTCCATGTGTATTATCTGCCAGTCCCAAGTAGTAGTTAGCTCCGTAAGGCCAGGGACCGTGTCTGTTTCACTCACTGGTGTATTTCCAGTACCTAGGAGAGTACTATGCTTCACACTAAATACGTGTTTGATACATATTATGAAATACATAGAATAATCAGAAGTTTGATTTTTTTTCCGGGGGGAGAGGTAATTAGATTTACTTATTTTTGTATTTAATGGAGGTACTGGGGATTGAACCCATAATCTCGTGCATACTAAGCATGTGCTTTACCCAGGAAGTTTGAGATGTTTCTTAAAAGGATTCAGGCTCTGAGGTCATTTTGTAATGTGAAAAACTATACATACATGTGTACATATATATATACATACATACATATTCTCTCTCTAAATTGTTTGTCTGAAAGTAGGATATTTAAGAATTCTTACCATTCTGTTTGATGGTATTAAAAACCCCCTTAGACCCTGGAAGGGAAGCGTCACTACAGAAATAACTTTTTCATTGCTTCTCCCAATGATGACCTGATATTTTTGCAATGAACATCTGGGACTATTCTCCTATAGCAAATTAATATCCTGCTCTGGAATTTTAGTTTATCCCTACTAGCAACAATAATAAAAGCCCATATTCCAGAAACTCTACAGGTGGAAGACTCAACAGCTTTGAATTAATTCTTCGGTCACCAGTCATGAACAATCCAAATCCTCCCAGAGCGATCCCTCTCTATCTTATTAGGAACATCTCAGTAGAGAAGGTGCATTGGGGCTGTTGCTTGCTGGCTCCAGGGTGTGGTCACAGTCTCAGGGGTCCTGCCTCAAGCGGGCACAGGAGGACGGAGCATGGTTAATTCATCTTGGATATGCTCAGTGACAGCTCTACCTGGGTGACTTCTGGGGTTGCAAATAATTCCAGTATCCTCCAGGTCTTTCCAGGGTGCAGTCCTTAAGAACCTGACTGAAAACAGTATGCACTGATGACATTTTCTGTGGTCAGTTTGCCAAGTTAAACTACTATGTACAGCTTAAGAAATTTAAGAGCCTCTGGCTAAAGGGCTAAATGTAACAGGAATGCTTAGGAACTGTTTATATGCTTGATTTGTTTTACAGTGTTTTTGGTCTTTAGTTTTGATTGGATTGTTTTACTGAAACATGAAGGGCATTTAGAAGGCAAGAAAGTGAATAGAATACATTTGCAGCAATATGCCCTAAAGCAACATCGTAATGTCAGAAGTAAATTATAACAACTTACATTACTGATGACATACATTATAATTCAAAGCCAGGGGAACCTACATCAAGGTTGTTCTCACTATGATATAAAAAGGGTTTTCTTTGTATCTTTTGCAACTAGATGAGACCTTTATTGATGAAAATGGTATCAACAAAAGGTAATAGAAGAAAACACATATCTCCTGTGATGCACAAAAACATATTTTTTCTGAAGCTTCCCAAAGTCTTTGCATCTATTTCACTGAAAATATTCTTTATTTCATAGACAGCATGGAATGAGTTGTTTCCAGCGTTATATATGTAACTCACATGATATCTAGAGCTTGACTTGATCCATTTTTTTTGTTGTTGCTGTTGTTTTGGTGAGGGGATTAGGTTTACTTATTTATTATTATTATTTTTTTTTATTTAATGGAGGTACTGACAATCGAACTCATGACCTTGTGCATGCTAAGCATGCACTCAGTTACTCAGCTATACCATCCCTTCAAGTTGATCCATTTCTTTTTCTTTTTTTTAAATTTTATTAAATTATAGTCAGTTTACAATGTTATGTCAATTTCTGGTGCACAGGACAATTTTTCAGTCATACATGAACATACACATATTCATCCCCATATTCTTGTTCACCGTGAGCTACTACAAGATCTTGTATATATTTCCCTGTGCTATACAGTATAAACTTGTTTATTCCATTTCTGATGCAAGTATTCAATTGATAAGAGCACAAGCAGTGATGACCCTTATAGGATAATGCTTGTGACAAACTATTAAAACTGTTAGGAGCCTAAGTAATTTAGATATATTTGTCTACACAAACTTTGATTCCTTAAAACAAATAGATTCTTGCATGCTGTTCCTGGTTATGTTTTGTTGTTGCTGTTTATTTAAAGAATGTTTGTTTATATTCAGATCTTTTAAAAATCTAAATGTAGTCCTGAATGAGTTCTCAAATTATTGACAAAGTAGTTTATGAAAGTTTACTTCATTATTACTATAAAGATATTAACATCAGATGAGGCCACAAATATAAAGGAGGAACATGTCCAATGAAAACAGTAGGTCATGTGTTCTTTGATTATAGAAGATACAGAGTCGAATCACCGCCTGTGCCTTATTCTTTGCGTGTGTGCGCACACGTATGTGTGTGCCTGAGGTGTAGCTGAATTAGACCTCGGTCTCTGGCACACCTAAACTTCTGACAGGTGCCCAGTGAAGCGTTCAGGCAGGAGGCTTTCAGCCATTCTTTTGCAGCCTTGGCCCCAGCAGCTGAATGCATTAACTTGACAGCCTAAGGAAAACCTCTCCCTTTCTTTTATTTTGGTATTACTATTCCCACTGTCCTGTGGGCCTGCCAGCTTCCTCTGCTAGTATTCCCAGGGCCTGGCTAAGAATCCTGAATAACAGAGCTCAAAGGAATTCGTAGATCATCTAGAACTTTAGTGGCAGCCATGGCCGTGCACCCTCAGACCTCCCTTCAGGAGAGAACCAGCTAATAATATCCATATGCTTATATTATGACTGTAGATGATAAGGACTCTTGAATTAAGTCTCTGGGTCTGTTGGCACCATTGGTTCCCTAGAAAACCTGGAGGAGGAAATAAACACTTCTGCTTGTTTTCTTGCTCATCTAAAGACAACCTTACTTAGAGGGGCTACTGTACCAGCCCACAGTGAGGGGCTGGGGGAGGCAAAGTCGTTCGCCATTTGGAATGATGTGCCTTTGAATATAAACTGACTCACAGCCCTGCTTGGGAATGAGGTGCAGCTGCATGACTGTTGGAAAGAAATGTGCTGTTCGGGGCATGTAGACCATCTCATGAAGTATCAGGGTGCTCTGAGAGCTTTGAAGTAATACTGTGTCAGAGAGCATTACCCAGAGGAAAAGTCCAGGTGAGAGTCGGGAGGCTGGAGTCCTAATAGTGAATTTACTAAGACCGCCTACTATTTGTAGAATATGCCTGCCTTCACCTACATATTTGTGAGACAGGAAGGACTCAGTAGTGATTTTCCCAATGAGGACCCTGAAGCCCAAACTTACTGACTTCAGGTACTACAATTCTTGAAAACCAGTTCCTTATTATGTGTATAGCCTTGTATGTCCTTAGAAAATGCATTATCTCTAAACTGGAGGCATTTACAATATAAGGCAAGGCATAACACTAGAGGTTTGAAAGGTATTATGAAACAGATGGGACAGCGTATCCAAGTGGGTCATCGGTCTGTGCTTGGACATGGGAGCTCATGTTGTCAGTGCTGTTCTCGACATTGAGCCACAGTTGGGCACAGGCAGTCTGGGCTTTGTTCCCCTGCTAAGTAGCCTGGTGCAGTGACCATGGACCCAGGCCTTCCTGTCAGAGTCTGGACATTACTTCTGGTTCTTTTCTTGAAATTTGTGCAATAGTCAAGTGTAGTCATCATTGTTTTAAAACTCACCACACTGGGTTGTGTAAATATTAAATGAGGTCATGGAATTGAAATTGCTTTATTAATTCTAAAGTCCTAGATTTAGTTGTGATTGTAATTATTTGTTTTAGAGCATGTATGCTGAGGATGTGAAGAAAAAGATGATAGTAAAAATTCCAAACTAGGACTGTTGGCATATTTTAGTTCTAAGATCTATAATTCTCTGTAGATAAAGGGAGTAAAGGTGGTCTTCTGGTCAGTACTTTCAGTGTAATTCTAAAAAGCCGTGTGGAAATACTGACTGTATCTTAAATAAGAAGTAACTATTATGTGTGTGTAACATAATGCCTCCTATTTGGCCTTAGTCTTTCTCTGCTCAAAAAAAGTAAGTCTCATCCACATTTAAGTTGGCCACCCCCAAACCAAAAGGGGGAAGATAAAATCTTAAAGTCAGTTTACCTAAAAACTGGACCTTTCCATAGCTGTTGAGAAAATCTAATCAGATTGGATTTTATTCAGAACGCCATCATAAAAAAAAGTTACATGGCAGCAAATAAAATTTGCTTTTCTGTAGTAACTAATCCAGCAGGATCTTATTATGCCCACTTAGAGTTAAACCGTTTCCAGATGATCCTATAATTGAGCCTTTTTTCAGTTGTACCGAAGAAAGAAAAAATAATGCATTATGTTTGTGTAACACTTTTCAAAGCATGACAGTTTTACATGTTATCTTATTTGCTGTCTCGGAAGGCATGGCACGCATATTGATGCCCAGGCTTCAGCTAAAGAAGCACATCACTGAGGCTTGCCCCAGGTTGCCCGGTGACCGAGCAAGTGGCAGGGCTTCTACTGAAGCCAAGCACTTCTGACCTCAGATTCTGTGCTCATCGTCTCCCAACATGATCAGTGCTGCTCACACACTGTGTTCCTGCCATGGTACCTGAGATTTTCCTTGTTTAGAAGATTTTATTTAGGAATTACATCATATCACATGGTTTTGAATGGCCCGTAGGTCATTTGTGCTCTCTGTGACTTCACTGACTTTAACTGTAAAATGCCCAGTGCTGCACCAGCTTTAATATCATTAGCCCTATCCTTCCAAACCTGCAAAATAGAAGGGTTTTTCTGTGTTTCAAACATACATGAAGTGCAGAAGACAGTCAAGGACTCAGTATTGACAGAGCTTGTTGGCTCCAAGCAAATCTAATTAGAAAATGACTATTACGAGTAATAATATTTCTTTAATTGTTCTGGGTTTTGTTTATAAAGGTTAAATCACAGTACATGACTATTTAGTTTCTGCTTAGCTAGTAAGGACTTGGATCTTCTGCTTCCTTTCAGTGCTAATATAGACTGACACATTATAACTCATGTTCATAGCCAGTCACCTGAAAAGGTTATGATATTTTCAAGTCCTTGACTTCCTCTTCGGGAACCTGCGTTCCCTCCTACCACCCCCTCACCAAAAGGAAGAACAGGTATATGAGGTCTTGTGTTTGCCCATCCTATCTTTTGTCATTGATTTCTATGTCAGTAATAATCAAACGTATGTGTGTTCTGGAAACTGCCTATCTCTCTGTGTGTAACAAATGTCTGTTAAGAATGAACAAGCATTAGGTTTAATAATGAATCTTCTAAGCTTTCATTTCCATCTGTCTATATTTGTGTCTGTATGTGGTGCAGGGTGACAGGGAAGGGTGAAGGTTTTTTTTTAAGGGGATTCTGATAAAGGTGAGAATGATTCATTTAGCCAGACTTGATTTCACTCAATTCCACATGTAGCGTCAATCAACTTTCTGATAGACATCTTCACATGCACAGTTCTAATTCTTATTTGTCCTAGTTTTTTAAAGCAGTGCTACGGTCTGAATGTTTGCTATGATCTCAGTGTTCATACATTGAAATACTAACCCCCAAGGTTATTAGGCAATATTAAGTAGCATTACCTCTGAATCTGATTGTGATGATAAGATTTATCTAGGCAGGGTATTAGGAGGTGAGGCCTTTAGGAAGTGATTAGGTGATGAGGCTGGAACCCTCATGAATGAGATTAGTGCCCTTACCAAAGGGACCCCAGAGAGCTCTCTGGTTTTCTTCCACCATATAAGGACAGCAAAAAACAAGAAGGCATCAGCTATGAACTAGACAGTGGGCCTTCACCAGACACTGCATCTACCAGTGGCTTGATCTTGGGCTTCTGAGTTTCTAGAATTGTGAGGAATAAATTTTCTTTGTTTATAAACCTACTCAGTTTATGGTATTTTTTTATAGCAGTTCAAACAGGTGAAGACAAGCAATATGGGTTCCCTAAAATCCTAAGCAGAGTACCAAAGTGTTTTTAAAAAATGGTTGTGAGTAATAAAATATGGAGTTGTACAGCTTTGTACTGACTGGCAGAAAAAAACACTTGCAGACTCATTAGGAAGTATTTGTAAGACAGACAGGGCTTCCCATTCATGTTCTGCTGACCCTGAAAGGACCACAACCTATTCTTAGGAAGCAATAAAGCCATCAAGCCCAGATGGCTGATTTCCTTTGTTATTTTAAATAGCCTTTGAGAGTTCGAAATTTGTAGATACTGACAGGCATATGTAGAATAGATAAACAAGATTATACTGTATAGCACAGGGAAATATATACAAGATCTTGTGGCAGCTCACAGCGAAAAAAAATGCGACAAGGAATATAAGTATGTTCATGTATAACAAAAATTGTGCTCTACACTGGAAATTGACAAGACATTGTAAATTGACTATAACTCAATAAAATAAATAAATAAATAGCCTTTAAGAGTCTTTCCACACAAGGAAGGCTCATATAATAGAGTTACTTAACAAGGCATTTACATGTTTAATATGTTAATGATAAATTCTATTATCATGATCAGATTCAGAAGTAATGCTACAATGGTCGAGATGATGACCAAGTTTTAGAAGTTCTTTCAAGTTATTGTAGAGTGTACTATTCTGGATATTCACCACTAGACTCATGGCACAAATAGTTATAGGGCCCAAATATAATTAATCGTAAGTTACTGCTATACCAGTTCCATTGTTTATAAGAGCTTTCTTATACATGTCTCATTCCATAGTCATAACAATCCAAGAAAACTTGTGGCATGAAGTTGAATGGGCAGTGTGATAGAAACGTCACCTGCACAGCACTAACTGTGCTCTGCTTCCCTTCCTTACATGCTCTGGCCTAAGTACTGTCCTGTTACAGCTGAGGTACTGGTTGTAGTATGTCTGTCCATATATGTGCTCATATTCATTATAATAAATATTCATTGTGAGAGCAAGATTTTTTTCCTGAAACCTCTACCTTCCATCTCACTCATGCTGTTTGATTATGTGTATATACTCAGGGCGTAATAACCAAATCATCATGCATGTTGAAGGCAATCCTCTTTCATCGCAAAAAGGTCCCACACTTACAGTAACGGACCATTTGAAAATCCAGACACGAGTCTCCCAAACGTGAGAGAACTGGTTTGAGACAAGTTAAAGGTTGTATTAGACTTATTTGCTCTATTCTTCCAAACCACCACTATTTCTTAGACTGTATTGAGTCTGTGGCATTCTCATCTTTGCAGTTAAGTGGTAATCTTGAAACGATTATAATCAAAGATAGGTAATTATAAAAAGCTAGCAGAGGATTTTCCTCCTACATGTCTACTTTCAGTTGGCTAAAAGTGAGCACTTGTCCCCAAATTCCTAAATATTTATTCAGCAGCAAGCACTGGACACAAAAGTCAACCTCTACAAAAATAGGAGTTTCATATGGTTCAATCTAATGTATCTATCTATAAATACATTTTTGTGTGTACACACAAACCAACACACACACTTCTCTGCACTGTCTCTGTTTTCTCTGAGTTTTGAGTGTTCATTGACTGTGAGCCCCACCTTTGGTGCTAGACTTTCTCCTAAATGTCTGGAGATCCTAGACTGAACATCCACGCTAAAGAATGAAGCACCTAGAAACTAAGCATATGCTCCATGTGCTTAGAAATGAGTTGTGGGTAAGTGGGCTTCATTGTAATGGAATGATACGTGGTTGCAGTAATTTTATTGGTGAAACCCTAAACGTTAGTCTCAGTTAACATCTTACTTGACACTGTTCAGAAAAGGCTCTTTTGGTCTGTGCTTCAGTGGATAGGCCTGGCTGCTAGACCTGGGAGAAAGCTTGAGATCTTACTAGTCTGTATTTTCTGCACATTTTTACTCAAGTTCCCTGTTATAAGTCTAGCTCTATCCTCTTGTTCTCTCTTGTGTCATGTGTCTCATGTCCAGACCCTGGCTTAATTGATTTCTGCGGAGAACCAACCTCTGTTCTCCTGTTAAGATAGAAGTAGTCGTCCCTGGGCTGGCAGGGCGGGGACCAGGATCCTGGAGGTCCAGCTGCCCCCTGTGCGGCCTTTTACCCTGAGTTTCATTCTAAGTCTGCTAGAAATTCTTATACAACTCAAAAGGATAGAACTGTTGCACAGCAAGAATTTCTTCTAAGGTATATGTTAGTTAGGGCTCTCTAGAGAAACAGACCAATCAGCAATGTAGTTACATATAAGGAGATTTATTATACGAATGGTTTATATGATTAGGGAGGCCTTGAAATCCCACAGTCTGCCATCTGCAAGCTAGAAAACCAGGAAAGCTGTTGGTGTAATTCAATCTGAGTCCAAAGGCCCAAGAACCAGGAACATTTAAGGTCTAAGAGCAGAAGAAGATGGACATCCCAGCTCAAGCCAAAAAAAAAAAAAAAAAAAAGTAATGCATCCTTCCTCTGCCTTGTTTGGTCTATTTAGGCCCTCCATGGGTTGGACTGTTCCCACCTGCATCGGTGAGGGTGATCTTTTTTACTCAGATTCAAATGCTGATCTCTTCTGGAGATACCCCCACAGACACATCCAGAAGTGTTTTACCAAATATCAGGATATCCCTTATATATAAAGTCAATATATAAAATTAACTGTTTTGGGACACTTGGCAGATCTCTAAGGAATGAAAGGGTCTATTACCTTTTGTGATGGTATAAAATGGTATAAAAGCCTATGGCTCTGGGACATTTTGATTTGTGGATTTCTTGCACATGATGCAAGAATTTACCACAATTTGAATGTAACTTTGTGAGGAAAATACAGAGACCCTGGCAACTGGGGTACTGTCTTATATCTTTGTCTTGGGATTATCTTGATAATGCTTACTAAATTATTAGTACCAATGGGAAAGCGATCTTGAACCTTATCTAAGTTGTCATTCTCACCGGTCTTCAAAGCCAGGCTGACCCTTTTTGGCCTGACTTTATCAACCCATTTTTAGTTATGTACTCTAGTCACCCCAATTTCTGAGCTCTTCTGTCATTTTCTGAGGGCCTGTAGTTGACTATTGTTTGTACCTACCTCTGCAGGCATTTAGGATTAAGTTCTTCTCTTTAATTTCTGTCATTCTAAATTTTGTTGACATTTATTTTTAATTAACTGGTTCTGCCAGCCCTGATCACATTGCTTTTATGGATTTATAACTTTTTTTGTTTCTTTACCTTTACTTTGGTAGGATTTAAAGTATGCTCTGACATGTTTATTCAGTTGTCTTATATCTTACATTTTCTAAATATATTTTTATTAAAATATTATTTACATACAATAAAATCCACTCATTTTAACTGTAAAATTTGATTAATGCCCTACTTAATAGTGAAATGAAGAATCATCACTTATATTATTTTCTACCTTAAACCCATATAGATAAATATATGCATTCTTCCTGGTGAGAGTGGAGGGAGGGTTATATGCCTTAACATTTAAAAGATAACTAGAGATATTTGGCATAGATCTGGATGAAACTATATTGGGAGACCAATATAGTTGGCAATATACTTAACTGTAATGGCCAAGAGCAGAGCTATTGTTTACGGATAAGTGATAATGACAAAAACAGAGAATATTCCATACTGTGCTTCTCAATAATGCTTAAATGGTTCCTACCATTTTTTTTCAACGAATAAAACACAAGCAAAAAAGAAATCTACCAGTTTTCCTGAAGCAAGAGAGGAGGAAATGAGCAAAATTGGGACTTGACTAAATGATTTCTGCCCAAAGTAGTACAAAGAACTGTATAAAAACATTAGGGAGGCTGAATATTTGTAGCAGATGCTCCTTTAATGGCTGCTGATAAAGCATGACAGGCACTTTGAGAGCATCTGATACATTTGTCCCAAGTAGCCCACTGTTCTCTTTGGAAATCTTGGAGGAAAGTGTACAACATCTCTCTCAAAATTTCTGAACATGTGGTTTTTAATATTATTTTTTAATAATATTAATATTTTAATATTATTTTTAATTCTAAGGCACGCATAAATGCAAATTCTGGTATTCATTTTCGATGATAAAGTCTTTAGTAATGTGTCTTCAAGTTGGAACCACAAACTCCCAACATCTACGGAAATCAGGCAAACATAGGAAATAGGGAGTGGTGAATCGCAGCATGGCCATTCCTCCTAAAGACAGATTTAAAATGTTAAGATTTGTTAAATAAACAAACAAATTTTAAAATACATAAATTAAGACAGATAATTAAATAAACACAAAATAAAATTAACCCTAGTCTTTAGGTGTCTATAGACTGCAGGCTACCAGTTTAACCTCTAGTACAGGAAATAGTGAGTTCGCAGAAGCTGACACCTTCAAAAAACAGCACATGATATCCTGCACCTAATTCTCAACTCAAACTTACTTAACTTTCCCATTTAATCTTGTTCTCACTTTTTTTCCTCTCTACTTCTCTAGTGTTTGCTCCTATGTCTTTGTCCCTTTCTTTTTCCCTCTTTCTCTTACCTCTCCCCTCCTTAACTCACCAAGATGTGAATGAAAGGAAAAGTATTATGTATAACTATTCTGACAAAGATTGAGTCAAGCTGAATCTCCCTGACTGGCTCAATCCCCTCATGAAAAAAAAACCTCTGATGGCTTCTCCTTACCTGCAACACAAAGACAATAAATGCCTAGCCTCCTACTCAAGGTCTTCTTAACTGACGCCTACTTGCTTTGCCAGCCTTATCTCTTAAGACTGTAGCTCTTCCAGTATCCCAAACCCACAAGGCCACTGTAGCCAGTGAGCACGCAACACATACTACTTACTCTCTACTAGTCATCTGTATTCTTTCCTTTTGCCTACAACATACCGTGAATAGTGTAGGTATTTCATAAATGAGTTAAACTTGAATTTTCCATTATCACTTTGAAAGCACAAGAATTGAAATATTACTGTTTTTCAATTTAATAATTTAAAAACCAATTAAATTAAGTCACATTTGACTTCTGACTCATTTTTTCTCCTTAACATCAAAATGAAGCTGTTAAAAATACAAAAGGCATCCTTGTCTGCATTTCCGTGCCCTGTTGTTTTACTTGTTTGATGAGACAGATGGCACTAGGTGTTTGAGTCTGGCATGTGGTGGATAAGCATGGACAAAAAACAAGAAATGAAATAGATTTCCAAGTTCAGAAATTGTTGACTAGCAGACCATAGTTCACTTTCACTGCTAAGAGCTTTTGGCCAATGTGTTAGTCATTCTGGGCTCTTCTCTATTACATGAATTTGCTGTATAAATTCTTCTGTTTTCATTCACGTAATGCACCCTTTCTTTCCTCAATTCTCTGGATAGAATCTTGCAAAGAGAGTAAACAGACATTTCCTTGCCATTTACAAAGGGCTTTGTTTGCCCAAGAAGGCCACAATTTAGACACTTATGAAATAGGAAATACACCATATTATACTTTGAAAATGACCTTGTGCCAATGTCAAATGTGGAGAATGAGTGTTCAGAGAATTTCATGGTTCCTATTCAAATTTTATGCCTACTTTATAGGATCTTTTTCCACACTTACATGCCCTGATGTTTTTATAGACATTAATACAAAAAAGAACAATTTGAGTTGTTTTAAAAAAAAAACCTAAAATCTGATTTATCTATGAGACACACTTCAGAACACAAACCAATTTTGCTATACTAATACTGTGTCAATATTTCTTGACAGAAGACAAATGTTGTTATTATTTCACCATTTCTTACCTTTGTAAGTAAAAGTTCAGAATTTTATAAAATGACTCTTCTTTACGTGTCAAAATAGTAAGTTGATGAAAAGAAAAAAAACAATTGCAACAGTTTTTATATCTGGTGGCAATGATGGATGATAATCCAGGTGTGTTCGGTTATAAATGTGGCACATACCATATTGACAACTAAAAAAAAGTGAATATAATTTTAATAGAGAAATGTATCTTTTCATCAAAATCATAGATACACTTTTTTTTAAAAAAGCTTACTTTGACTTGTTTCACTTCTAATTTGGTTGGATATTCTCCATGATAGAATATTGAAATCAGGACTCTCTGAAAGTCATCAGTCTCCACGTAGTAGTTCATTGAGAAACATAGAATAAATAGCTGGGGAGTTATTTAGTGCTCAGCGAAATTGGGAAAGAGAAAAAATTATGCTTCAGGTTTTCCACCTTTTCTTTTCTAAGCCCTTTTCTGCATCTTCTTTAATATTAGCCACCCTCCAATACATATACAGAGTAGCTCCATATTCTCATACTGTCATAGCCCTTTTAATAGAAGAAATCTAACAAATTTTTTCAGGGTAGGTGCTTGGGAATTTAATGTGCTATAAAGATCAGGAACCTTAGAAATTAACAAAAGCACAAAAAGAAAGACAATGAAGACAATGCATAAGTCAGTAATTGTGGGATTTTAAGAAACAATTTAGGAGAGACTGAGAAGATGGCGGAGTAGCAGGATGCTCGCAGGTCACCCTCTCCCACAAATACACCAAGACCCACATCTACAGACCCACTCAGCCAACCAGAGCACCTGCGGAACTCTGAGAGAACATCGCCCTCTTCAAAAGACAAAGATGCCAAAAATCTGGTAGGAGAAAAGGAAAAAAGAAAGAACAAAAGGCAAAGCAGCGCGGGACGGGTCCCGCGGGGAGGGAGTGGCAAAGGAGGACTGGCGCTCCCTCGCTGGGTCTCCCCTCTCCAACTGAGAGGCCAGCGGGACGGAGGGGGAGCCTCCGAGGCTCGGATCTGTACAGAGCAGCCCTTGACTAACAGAACTAAGTTAAACGGGCACAGAGCGTCCCCCCGACACGCAGCCTGAGACGCGGCAGGCAGCGGCGGGCAGGGCCAGGCTGCCCAAGCCGGGCGGAGGACGGGGGCGGCTGCATGGAGGCAGCCCCGGGGGAACGCAAGGGGCTGCGCGCCGTGGCTGTGGGCGCACAGGGCAGAACAACCTGGGCCCTCCATAAAACAGCAAGGTTGATGTGCTCTCGGGGGAAGGGTGCACACCCCCATCTCTGAAAACCCGCGGAAAGTTTTCGGGGGAAGAGAGGCGGGGCTCAGGCGCAGCCGTCATATCCTCCGGCGCTGAGCACCCAGGCAGGGGTGGGTGGAAACCGAAACCCGCATCCGCACCAAAGGGCTTAGCAGCCTCAAAGGCCAGACTGAGACTGGCCTGCAGCCCGGGGCAGATAGGATCCTTCCATCCTGGTCCCTCAGAGAACTTGCTCCACAAAGACAAACAAGGAGCTGGGTTTTGGCTCGGAGCAGGGACACGGCTGTCCCTCGGTCTTCCCCGAGCCCACCCGCGGAGCGCCGACCAGGGCAGAGCGCGCAGCCGCACAGAGCAGCGGAGCTACCGGCGGCGCAGGTAGAGCGAGAGCGGCCCCCCGCCTTTCAGGCAGGAACACAGCCCCTGACCGAGGTGCTGGGAGGGGAAAGACCCGCCCTCCTATCCGGCCGGTCTGCAACATCTGACTGCGGCATCCGGAGGGGCAGCGACCTGCCCGCCCACAGCAGAGGAGAGCTGCACCTGACCCAGTGTTAGGAGGAGGCGCGATCTGCTTGCCAACAGGTGCTGGGAGCAGCACAGAAGAGGGCGCCAACGGAGGGCCTCTGAAAACAGCAAGCTGAGCTTCCAAAACAGGACAAAGACAGAAAGACGTCACATTAAAAGCACACAGACTCCAGGAGAACACCGACAAACACACCCCCCCCCCTTTTTTTTTCTTTAAATCTGTTTTTACCTGTTCTATTTTCTATTACTCTCTTAGTTTTTACTTCTTAATTCATTTTATTTCTCTTGGGTTTTGATGTCCTGTTATTGATTAGACACAGGTTTCAAATACATCTATTCATCTCCCCCCCCTTTTTTTGTAAAGGTTTTAAAAGGACGTCTCAACCCAATTAATACTCTGCTTCAACTCACTCTTCTATTATTCATTATACACTGTTTTCAAACCCTCTTTCTCCCTTCTTTTAAAATTCTTTCTCTCTCTTATTTTTTTTCTTTTTTTCCTAAGTTTTATTCCTAAATAGGTATTAGATAGATAAAATCCTTAAGGACCAAAATAAACAACTGATACTTCATAAACCACAGTGCCAGAGAGGTATGAGCAAGATGAAGAAGCATAAAAACCTTTCCCAATTAAAAGAACAAGAGAAATCCCCTGAAAGAAAGATCAATGAAATAGACATCGATAGCCTACTAGATCAAGATTTCAAAAAAGGAGTGATCAAATTGCTGAAGGAATTAAAAGAGATAGTGTTTAGAGATATAAAATATGTCAAAAATGAAATTGAAGCTATAAAGAAGAGCCAAGTAGAATGGGTAAACTCATTGACAGAGATGAGGAATGATCTAATAGCTGTGCAAAGCCGACTAGATAATGCAGAGGAACGAATTAGTGAACTAGAAGACAGGGCAATAGAAAGCACCCATTCAGAAGAACTACAAGATAAGCAAATAAAAAATAATGAAAATAGCATAAGGGACCTATGGGATAACATAAAGCATCCCAATCTTCGCATAATAGGGGTCCCAGAAGGAGAAGAAAGATCAAAGGGGATTGAAAAGGTTTTTGAAGAAATCATGACTGAAAACTTCCCAAACTTAAAGAAGGAATCAGATATCCAAGTACAGGAAGCTCAGAGGGTCCCAAACAGGAAGAACCCAAATAGACCCACACCAAGACTTATCATAATCAAGATGGCCAGAGTCAAGTATAAAGAAAGGATTCTAAAGGCAGCAAAAGAAAAGCAAAGAGTAAGTTACAAGGGAACCCCCATAAGGCTCTCAGCTGATTTCTCTACACAAACACTACAGGCCAGAAGGGAGTGGCAAGATATATTCAAAGCCCTGAATGAAAAAAAGATGCAGCCTAGGATCCTTTATCCAGCAAGGCTATCCTTTAGGACAGAAGGAGAAATAAAGAGTTTCACAGACAAAAAAAAGCTGCAGGAGTTTAGCAACACTAAACCCATGCTAAAAGAAATATTGAAAGGGCTATTCTAAATAGAAAAGCAGCAGGATGCTACAGAAATGAGAAACTCACAACTGGAAAGGTGATAACTCATGAATTACAAATAAAGTAAACATGAAATTATAAAAGAAGACATACAAATCACTGGGAGAGGGAGGCAGGGAAATATAGAATATTTTTTCTTTCTTTTTTAAATTTTTTTAACAGTAGGATGGGTTTGAGATCATGTTACTATCAGTTTAATAAAAACAGTTATAGTAATGGATTAATAGATTTACAAAAAAGGGTAACCACAAGCCAAAAATTTACAAAGGAGTCACAAAAATTAAATAAAATCCATGAAAATACAAAGGAAAATTACCAAACCACAAAAGGAAGAAGAAAGGAACAAAGAGGATATACCAATTCAACTGCAAAGATAAGTTCAAAATGGCAATAAACACACATCTATCATTAATTACTGTAAATGTTAATGGACTAAATGCTCCAGTCAAAAGACACAGAGTGGCAGACTGGATAATAAAGCAAGAACCTTCAATATGCTGCATACAAGAGACCCACTTTAGGGAGAAGGACACATATAGATTGAGAGTGAAAGGATGGAAAAGGATATTCCATGCAAATGGAAAAGCCAAAAAAGCAGGTGTTGCAGTACTGATTTCAGACAAAATAGACTTTAAAACAAAGGCCATAAAGAAAGATAAAGAAGGACATTTTATAATGATTAAAGGAGTGATACAAGATGAGGATATTACACTCGTTAATATATATGCACCCAATATAGGAGCACCTAAGTACATACAAGAATTACTAACAGAGATAAAGGGGGATATTGATGGGAATACAATCATAGTTGGAGATTTTAACACTGCATTAACATCACTAAACAGATCTTCCAGACAGAAAATAAACAAGGCAACAGAGAAATTAAATACTACAATAGAAAAACTAGATTTGGTGGATATTTTCAGAGCATTACACCCCCCAAAAATAGGATATACATTCTTTTCAAGTGCACATGGAACATTTTCCAGGATCGATCATGTACTTGGGCACAAAAGAAACCTCAACAATTTTAAGAAGATAGAAATTATCTCAGTAATTATCTCTTTACTGACCACAATGCCATGAAACTGGAAATCAACAACAGAGAAACAAAGGAGAAAAAAAGGAAAGCATGGAGATTAAACAATATGTTATTGAAAAAACAATGGATCAATGAGGAAATCAAAGCTGAAATTAAAAAATACCTTGAGACAAATGATAATGAAAGCACAACCACTCAAAACCTATGGGACACAGCAAAGGCAGTGCTAAGAGGGAAGTTTATAGCGATACAGGCCTTCCTCAAAAAAGAAGAACAATCTCAAAGAAACAATTTAACCCACCACCTGAATGAATTAGAAAAAGAAGAACAAAAAGCCCCAAAAAGCAGCAGAAGGAAGGAAATAATAAAGATCAGAGAGGAATTAAATACAATAGAGATTAACAAGACCATAGAAAAAATCAACCAAACCAAAAGCTGGTTTTTTGAAAAAGTAAATAAAATCGACAAACCTCTGGCCAAACTCACAAAGAAGAAAAAACGGAGAGCACAAATTAGCAAAATAAGAAAGGAAAATGGAGAAATTACAACAAACAAAATAGAAATACAGAATATCATACGAGAATATTATGAAAAACTATATGGAACCAAACTGGATAACCTAGAGGAGGTGGACAAGTTTCTGGAAACATACTGTCCACCAAAACTGAATCAAGAAGAATCTGAACACTTGAACAATCCGATCACTAGAAAGGAAATAGAAATAGCAATTAAAAACCTCCCTACAAATAAAAGTCCAGGACCGGACGGCTTCACCAGGAAATTCTACCAAACATACAAAGAAGAACTCATACCAGTCCTTCTCAAACTCTTCCAGACGATTGAAAAGGAGGGAATACTCCCAAACTCATTCTATGAAGCCACCATCACCCTGATACCAAAACCAGGCAAAGACACTACAAAAAAGAGAATTATAGGCCAATATCACTGATGAACATAGACGCCAAAATCCTCACCAAAATTTTAGCAAATAGAATCCAACAACACATAAAAAAGATTATACATCATGACCAAGTGGGGTTCATCCCAGGGACACAAGGCTGGTTCAACATACGCAAATCAATCAATGTAATACATCACATCAACAAGAGAAAGGACAAAAACCACATGATCATCTCAATCGATGCAGAAAAAACATTTGATAAAATTCAACACCCATTTATGATAAAAACTCTCGCCAAAGTGGGTATAGAGGGAACATATCTCAACATAATAAAAGCTATATATGACAAACCTACAGCCAGCATAGTACTCAACGGTGAAAAACTCAAAAGCTTCCCACTAAAATCTGGGACAAGACAAGGATGCCCACTATCACCACTCCTATTCAACATAGTCCTGGAAGTCCTAGCCACAGCAGTCAGGCAAGAGAAAGAAATAAAAGGGATCCAAATTGGAAAAGAAGAGGTAAAAGTGTCATTATATGCTGATGACATGTTACTATATGTAGAAAACCCTAAAAGGTCCACACAAAAGCTACTAGAGCTGATTGAAGAATTCAGCAAGGTAGCAGGTTACAAAATTAACGTTCAAAAATCAGTTGCATTTCTTTACACTAACGATAAATCAACAGAAGAAGAAAGTAAAGAAACAATCCCCTTTAAAATAGCACTCAAAGTAATAAAATATCTGGGAATAAATCTAACCAAGGAGGTGAAAGAATTATACACAGAAAACTATAAACCATTGATGAAGGAATTTAAAGAAGACTTTAAAAAATGGAAAGATATTCCATGCTCTTGGATTGGAAGAATCAATATTGTTAAAATGGTCACACTGCTCAAGGCAATCTACAGATTTAATGCAATCCCTATCCAATTACCCAGGACATATTTCACAGAACTAGAACAAATCATAATAAAATTCATATGGAACCATCAAAGACCTAGAATTGCCAAAGCATTACTGAAGAGAAAGAAAGAGGCTGGAGGAATAACTCTCCCAGACTTCAGACAATACTATAGAGCTACAGTCATCAAGACAGCATGGTATTGGTACCAAAACAGACATATAGACCAATGGAACAGAATAGAGAGCCCAGAAATGAACCCACAAACTTTTGGTCAACTCATCTTTGACAAAGGAGGCAAGAATATACATTGGAATAAAGACAGTCTCTTCAGCAAATGGTGTTGGGAAAACTGGACAGCAGCATGTAAAACAATGAAGCTAGAACACTCCCTTACACCATATACAAAAATCAACTCAAAATGGATTAAAGACTTAAACATAAGACAAGATACAATAAACCTCCTAGAGGAAAACATAGGCAAAACATTATCTGACATACATCTCAAAAATTTTCTCCTAGAAGAAATAAAAGCAAGAATAAACACATGGGACCTAATGAAACTTACAAGCTTCTGCACAGCAAAGGAAACCAGAAGTAAAACAAGAAGAAAACCTACGGAATGGGAGAAAATTTTTGCAAGTGAAACCGACAAAGGCTTGATCTCCAGAATATATAAGCAGCTCATACGACTCAGTAAGAAAAAAATAAACAACCCAATCCAAAAATGGGCAGAAGACCTAAACAAGCAATTCTCCAAGGAAGACATACAAATGATCAAAAAGCACATGAAAAAATGTTCAGTATCACTAATTATCAGAGAAATGCAAATCAAAACTACAATGAGGTATCACCTCACACCAGTCAGAATGGCCGTCATTCAAAAATCCACAAATGACAAATGCTGGAGAGGCTGTGGAGAAAGGGGAACCCTCCTACACTGCTGGTGGGAATGCAGTTTGGTGCAGCCACTATGGAAAACAGTGTGGAGATTCCTCAAAAGACTAGGAATAGACTTACCATATGACCCAGGAATCCCACTCCTGGGCTTGTATCCAGAAGGAAATCTACTTCAGGATGACACCTGCACCCCAAGTGTTCATAGCAGCACTATTTACAATAGCCAAAACATGGAAACAGCCTAAATGTCCATCAACAGGTGACTGGATAAAGAAGAGGTGGTATATTTATACAATGGAATACTACTCAGCCATAAAAACCGACAACATAATGCCATTTGCAGCAACATGGATGCTCCTGGAGAATGTCATTCTAAGTGAAGTAAGCCAGAAAGACAAAGAAAAATACCATATGAGATCGCTCATATGTGGAATCTAAAAAACAAAAACAAAAACAAACAAACAAACAAAAACAAAGCGTAAATAAAGGACAGAAATAGACTCACAGACAGAGAATACAGACTTATGGTTACCAGGGGGTGGAGGGTGGGAAGGGATAGCCTGGGATTTCAAAATTGTAGAATAGATAAACAAGATTACACTGTATATTACAGGGAAATATACACAAAATGTTATGATAACTCACAGAGAAAAAAATGTGACAATGAGTGAGTATATGTCCATGAATGACTGAAAAATTGTGCTGAACACTGGAATTTGACACATTGTAAAATGATTATAAATCAATAAAAAATGTTAAAAAAAAAAAGAAACAATTTAGCGAGAACCTTTCTAGAACTTTAATATCAAAATACAAATGACAAGTCTTTCTCTGAAATTGTGTCTATAACCTTATCAGGATACAATAGTGTGAGACTCATGTTTTATGTGTTAACTGGAGCCTATGATCAGGAAAACTAATACAACTTTTGTTTTCTGGGTATTTTAGCTGGAATGTTCCCAGTAATTAATCACTATTTCCAAGAGGATGCTATACTTAGCGATTCTGCTCCACCTCCTTTTATGGACCCATTCCTAGCGCTAGCCACCTTATTATTTTCCAAAGGCAAGAATATATTCCATAGAGTCTTTCTTATCTTATTTCCATATAAGCAATTTTCCAAAATAACTGACCCTCTCAATTCCATCTGTAAAGCAAACTGATTCCCATGGAACACTTAATTCCCTGACCAATCCTTAAAATAACCTAAAAGTTAAATTTCCATCGATTTAGTTGTTTGCTTCCTAAACAGTTATGTCAGTTAGACTTGTTATTGTAATTCTGTAGTTTAATTAAATAGTATGCAAACTATGAAAAGTAACTGAAATAATATACAAATATGAAAGTTAAAGAAAGGGTTTTGTTGTGCCTATAAAAAATAAATTGAATGCTTTGCACCGACGCAACACCTGTTAGTCACACAAAAAAATTAAATTAGAATAGATAAGGGCAAAAATGATTCACAAAAATTAAAAGAATTCTGGACTCAGATTGCTTTGTAAATTTCTTTAGGGCTTTTTTATTTTAAAAATGTGAAACTGGAAATTGTGGACAGTATATTATGGATATGGTTTTATGCAAGAAATAGAACTCTAATCATGGACCCATAGTCAAAGAAAAGCCATTGTTCCTACATCAAAGAATTGCCTTATGAATGTACATTTATATGTTAAATGTTTAAAGTATATTTATAACATTTTTATGCAGCTCAATTTAATCTTTTATCATTATTAGTTAAATGGTCAGCTGCTGATCCAATCACCTCTGAGAAACAGGTTTCTATGGAATGTCAGTGGAGGAGGTCCTTTGGCTGGCAAACTAATGTCACATGAAGTTGCAGCATATGCTATGAAGTTGGGAGTGAGGAAAAAGCTGCCAGTTTAAGAAAAGAGTTCCCCCATACTGGCTGAATAAGTCCTGAAATCAGTTCTATATAGTATAAATGCTTTTAGAGAAAACGTTTAATATGTAAACATCTCTAGGAATGATATCTAGGAGAGAGAACATATCTAGGAACTATATCTAGGAAAGACTATACACAAAGCAGTAAGTGACTGAGATCAGATCTCATAAGTGAGGAAGAGAAAAAACAAATTGGTACCTGCTGTTTCTATAGAAGTAGTATCTCAATGGGAGTGTAAGAAGTTAAAATTCAGAATGGGGATTGGTTGTCTATGTTGTGGTTGAGCTGAATCCGAACCTTTATAGATGAAGTAAGGATAGTCAGCATTTGTATTGTGTTTAATAAAGAGTCATACCATGAAATACGTGCTTGGAAGACCAAGCAACAAGCAGCAGTGGAGGAAATAGGCTCCTACCAGGGACAAATAGCTCCTTCCTCCCTTGAGAATGGCTTGGTAGTTCTCTTTTTTCCCTCCCAACTGAAATATAACTCCATGAGCAGGCAGCAGGTTCCTCATGACTAGAAGAAAGCCTGCTATATTGATGATGCTCAAAAATTGTTTATTGAATTATGGCTTGAGGGTTTTTTTCCACATTATTAATTCATTTCCACCTCCTACCCCTGTCTTCTTTTCTCCCTGCCTCTAAGTTCTGACAGTGGTCCTCAGGCTCTTCCATGGAAATGAAGACAGTCAGAACTAAGGATTCTTGCCCCTTCCCAAGACCATGGTATTTTTGGTTATTTCACAATTGGCACCCTGCATGGTGTTTAAAATTATTTTTTGGATCCTTGAATAGAATGCATTAGAAGAGTAGATATGGATATACCATCATTATTTTAGGTCGGGTTTCCCAGAAGCAGATGCTTAGACAAGGATTTGTATACAAATGATTTAGGAGATTGCTCTGAGGAGAAACCGATAAGGGAGTGGAAGACATCAAGTAGGGAAAAGGAGGAAAATAAGCAAGAGAGCAATTTCAGGTGTCATCCAAGACTCAGCCTGATCGCATAGGGAGTTCTGCAGATTAAAGAGCAGTTCTTCCCGCCAGGCAGGGAATCAGGCTTTTAGACCCTGTCTTCAGTCAGTCATTGGCTGCCAATCTCCCTGGGGCTATGTAAACTCTAAGGTGCTTCCAGGAAAGTAGTTCCTAGGAGTCCAAGGGCAATCCTTTGAAGAACGTTGCTAGTATGAGCTGTTAGCAGGTAACATAAAGAAGCTGCAGAGTGAACATGTAAAACCAGTAGGAGGGATCCAGGGTTGCTGGGCAGAACGTTAAGGTATCCCCTAATGCCAAAAGCTATGGTGAACAAAAGAGTCATTTATCACCTTCTGGTCTGGTTGGTAAAGTGGATACATGAGCACACAGTGTTCTTTGGAGTTCCTCCAGTGTAGTTATCCCCCATGTGGAGAACGGCTCATGACTCACACTTACCAAATGTTTTCAGGTTTGGATTCTGCTTCCATAGGTTTATTTTACTATAGGTCACCACCATTCTAGGGGAGAGTAACACTTAATTACGCTACACTTTTCTTAGACTGGGCTAGGGACAATGTTTAACATTTCCCAAAATAAGTTCCATGTGGTAAGTTTTGAAAATTAGGATGACCCACTGTTAACTGTAATGGACACTGAAGTTTGGTTTCCTCCCAATTACTGTAATATATCTCCCAGCTCCACACTGAGCACATAAATGAGAAAAATTATTTTTATGTTATTGAAATTACAAATATTCTCTAGAATCTAATATATAGTTCAAAATGGGTTTCTAAAAATGATATGGTAAGGATACCAATCTTAGCATGAGTATATTAACACCTGTTCTACTTTTCTTTAATCTTTTTTGCCATTCTTACTACTATCCATAAAAAGTAACTTTTTTTTTTAAGAAATACAACTCGAGTTTTATTTTTCACTTAGATGTAAATAATAATGGTCATACAATTATAACCTCTTTATATATGATAATATGTATATAGAATACATACATATAAATAAACATATATGCCATGAGGTCAACAACACAGAAAACAATCAAAACATAAACATGCTTTATCAGGAAATAATTGTTTTGCTTTTGGTTACCAAATGGGAAAGGGGGATATAAATTAGGAATTTGGAATTAACAGATACACACTACTATATATAAAATAGTAAACAACAAGGACCTACTGTATAGCACAGGGAACTATATTCTATAATCTTATAATAACCTATAATAGAAAAGAATCTGAAAAATAATATATATAGATATCTATCTATATATGTGTGTAACTGAATCACTTTGCTGTACACCTGAAACATTGTAAATCAACTATACCTCAATAAATTTTTTAAAAAAACAAATAATTGTTTTACAAACACATAGATACAGAGAACAGAGTAGTGGTTACCAGAGGGCAGGGGCAGGGGTGAGGGTGAGATGGATACTGTATGGTGACAAATGGAAACTAAATATTTGGTGGCACACTAGTAGCCTTACAAAAGTCAAAATATAATGTTTACACATGAAACATATGTTATAAACCAATGTTACCTCAATAAAAAAGAAATAATTGTTCTAAATGTTACACTCTACAGTGAACAAAAAACATATCACAAAGCTCATGTACCTTCACTATTCTATCATCTTTGTATGATTATAAAATCAAAATATTTATTCAATAATTTTAATTATCTTTTTCCTTAGCAAACTAATATTGCCAAGCAAACTCAGAGGGACTATTCACAAGTGGGGTATGGCAAGGAACTTCTATAAACTGATGTATCTACAGGTGGAAAAAAAAGAGGTGTTAGAAAGGCAGAAGAAACATTAACAACTGAGCATACCTGATGAACAGCTGGTCGTGTTGTATGCTCTAATATAAAACAGTGTAACAATAAATGAGCTAATAAGATATGATGTATGCATGGCGCTGTTTACTAAAATATAATTTTGATAGATTTCCTTCGAAAGTAGTTAAATATTTGCAGGCCTTATGTTGATAAATAGGAGTTATTTGGAAATTTCACTCATGGAGAAGAATTTCATTTCTGAAAATAGTAGAAAAATTAAATATTGTTATCTGTCTGTCTTGAAGTAGCACCAGATTACTTTGGTGTTAATGTGCACGTATGCCACAAATCACTAGAATTTTTTTAGGTGTCTTTCTGACCAGCAGGGTGAAGATATAACATATCTTGAGGAAGTTTTCAGTTTTGATAAGCTCCAAATTATTTAAATTCAAGCAGAATGTAAAAGGAGCAAGGTAGCCCAGGAGTGTTACCAACAGTAGATAAAAGTATTCGCTTTGGTGGGCATACAACACCCCTCAGCACATTTCAAAATTTGCACTATGTGACCATAGAACAATCAAGGTTTATGTCACACCAGAAGCTCTCCTGAATGTGTTGTATCAAGGTGGTTACTTAGAATAAAAACACATAAGGAGGATCTTCACCCTCCCATATACTGCAAAGTGCTTACCACCAACCTCAGTTCACTGATAAAACCTACACCTCAGACAGGAAAGGAAGTAAATCATAATTCAACTGTGGTTTCCCCAGTGAAGAAATCCCTCTCTAGCACTCAGAGTTGCCCTTCCCACCTGATGCAGTTCATGGTGGTATGGTTTCTGGGTTAGGGTGATTCCACTGGACTATGGATTCCAGAAGAGCAGGGAATTCGACTTTGCCTTCACTGCTCTGTCTCCAACTTTTAGATAAGCGGCTGGAAGATCTCCATCTTATGACACTACTGGTGGATGAACAATTATTTAGCATCACTCTCCATGAAATAAGAAAATGACAATGGACCCAGGAGTAAACAGAAATGATGTTTCCTGGGGCTGAAACGGAGAGGAAAGCTAGGAGCAGAGGATGTTCATGCTGCTGCATGACAAAAACTGTGAAAACCAACTGCATTACAAAGCCAGTCTTGAGATCTGGACTTGGCGGGTACTTAGTTCATTGGTCTCAAAGGAGTCAGCTTCTCTGATATGTAATAAGTGGGATATTAAAAATGTAAATTTATCTCCTAAGTTTCATTTATTGTGGTCACACTTAATCCCTGAAAAGTTACACAATTCCAAATAAGCAACTGCACAAGAAACATAGGTGGGCAATAACATTATTATTATATAACTTATCTCTGATGTTCCTATAGGTAACTTAGGACGTATTCTGAGAAGGGCAATACTCTGGCTCCTTCTGGAGGAGCAGCTCTCAACCTCCTCTTCATAACCCACGTGACAGGAGACACTTACCGGCAGGGCACACTCTCAGAGGTATGTCTGGTACTAGATTCTCCTTCTTACTGTAAATATTGAACAGAATACATAAGACAATTATTTTTAGAACTGAGCCACAAGAGAGGGGGACTGTGATCCTTGGGAAAAACAAGCTCGTGAGGCTTGCCCCACATTGTCTCACACTTTCTATCACACTAAGGAAGTAGACACCAAGAAGAGTAGTGAGGAAACTGAACTGAGAGTGCAGACATGGGAGATAAGGGTTGCTGAAATAAAACAAAAATAAAAGCAGAAAACAATGAAATTTAAAACAACAATAAATATAAATAACAAAGTAGAACATTGCTTTTAAAAAACATATACTCTAGCAAGAATAATCAAGAATAAAAACATTAAAAAAAACTCACCAATTTCAAAAATTAGCAGAAATAGGGATAAAAGATAGGCTGTCACTACAGAGTCTATAAATATTGCAAGGATAGTAAGGGCATATTATAAACAAATTTATCCAAATAAATTCAACAAATTTAAATAACATACTCAAATATCTTTAAAAATACAACTTACAAAAACTTAACCATGATGAAATATAAAATCTAACTTGCCCATATTTGTTGATAGAATTAAATTTTAAAATCAAAATCTTCAAGAAAGAAAATCCAACCCAGATAATTTCATTGACTAATTTTATAATATACTTAAGGATCATATAAACCAATCTCATGTACAATATATAAAAACAATAGAAGAGAGGAGAACACTTCCCAATACTTTCTTGAAGCCTGCCTAACCCTGATGTCAAAATCTGACATCAACATTAAAAGAAAAGAACAGACCAATGACTCTCGTGAACATAGAATCAAAATTTCTTTGTTTCTTGTTAAGTCGTATGAGCTACTTATATATTCTGGAGATCAAGCCTTTGTCAGTTTCATTTGCAAAGATTTTCGCCCATTCTGTGGGTTGTCTTTTTGTTTTACTTATGGTTTCCTTTGCTGTGCAGAAGCTTGTAAGTTTCATTAGGTCCCATTTGTTTATTCTTGCTTTTATTTCTATTGCTTGAGTAGACTGTTCTAGGAGAACATTTTTGAGATGTATGTCAGATTTTTTTTGCCTATATTTTCTTCTAGGAGGTTCATTGTATCTTGTCTTATGTTTAAGTCTTTGATCCATTTTGAGTTTATTTTTGTGTACGGTGTAAGGGAGTGTTCTAGCTTCATTGCTTATGGTAGCTTACAGAGAAAAAAATGTGACAATGAATTTATATATGTTCATGTATAACTGAAAAATTGTGCTCTACACTGGAATTTGACACAACATTGTAAAATGATTATAAATCAATAAAAATGTTAAAAATTTTCGTAGCAAAATAAATTAATTAAGTATAGCAATACATTAACAAATATGATTTATCTCAAAGTTGAATCAATGAGATCTATAACACTGGCAAAATAATAAAGAAAAAGGAGGATTGTCTCAACAATAAAAAACACTTGACAAAATTCAATATTCAATTATTATAAAGCTCTTGGCAAAGTAGAAAAAAATTAATTTGTTTCAACCTTAGAAAAAGCAATGATAAAAATCCTACAACTAGCATTTATTTGTCAGATATTTATACTTTCCTGCTAAGATTATGAACCAGGCAAGAAAAATCAACATAACATGATACCACCAGAGGATCACAGTAATCTCCCAGGAACCAAACCCAAAGCCATACAGATCTGCAATTTACCCAATAAAGAATTCAAAAAGGCTATTTTAAGGAAACTCTATTAGCTACAAGAAAACAGAGAAAGACAATTCAGGAAATCAGGAAAAAAAATACACAAACAAAATGAGTTTAACAAAGTGATAGAATTTTTAACAAAAGAACCAAACAGACATTCTGGAACTAAAGATTACTATGAATAAAAGTGCAAAATATAATAACATCAGGAGCAGAATGGATCTAGCAGAAGGCAGAATCTGTGAGCTAGAAGACAGGAACTTTGAAATTATCCAATCAGAGGAGAACAAAGGGAAAAATGAAAACAAGAGTGAAGTAAACCTATGTAACATGTGGGATACTATCTGAAGAACCACTACGTGAATTAGTAGAATTCCAAAAGGAAAAGGGGGGGGGGTGTAGAAATCTTATTTATAGAAATAATGGCAAATCTAGGGAGAGATTTGGATATCCAAGTTAATGAAGCTCATAGGTCACCAAACAAAATCAATTTAAAGAGATCCTAGGAGAGATTTTAAGAGAGAATCCTAAAAGATGTAAGAGAAAGAAAGCTTGTGACATAAGACTATCAGCAGATTTATTAGCAGAAGCTTTATAGGCCAGTAAAGAGTTGGATGATTTATTCTAAATGTTGAAAGAAAAAAAATTGCCAACCAAGAATACTTAATGTGACAAATTGTCCTTCAGAAATGGAGAGATAAAGACTTTCCTAAACAATCAAAAGCTGAGGGAATTTATCAGTACTGGACCTGCCTTACAAGAAATGCTGAAAGGATTTCTTCTAGCTAAAATGAGAGGACACTAATTAATAACATGAAAATTATGAAAATACACAATACACTGGTAAATATAAGTATATAGTCAAACTCACAATACTCTAATACTGTAATATAGTGAAATGTTAACCAGTTAACTCTAGTATAAAAGCTAAAAAACAAGAGTATTAAAAATAACTATAGCTATAATAATTTGCTTGTATTCAACCATATTAAAAGAAGTAAATTGTGAAATCAAACACATAAAGGGGGAAACAAAAGTGTAGAGTTATTGTATGTGATAAAAGTTAAGTTGTTACAAGGGTAAAATAGACTATTTTATCTGGAGACAGTTTATGTAAACATCATGGTAATCACAATGCAAAAACCTATAATAGGTACAAAAAAGGTAAAGGGAAGGGAATCAATATATACCACTATGGGAATCAATTCATAAAAGAAGGCAGCAAAAGATGAAGAACAAGGGAAATACAAAAGCTAGCCAACACTAAAGAACATGGCATGACTAAGATCTTACCCTATCAATAGTCACTCTAAATATAAATTAACTGAATTCTCCAATCAAAAGGCATAACATAACTGGGTGGATAAAAAACAAGAACCAACTATATATTGTCTACAGGAGACTCAGTTCAGCTTCAAGGATACACATAGGATCAACGTGAAAGGATGGAAGATGATAGTGCATGCAAATGGAAAGCATAAGAGAGCGGAGGCAGCTGTATTTATATCAGACAAAATAGACTTTAAAGCCAACAATGGTAACAAGTAACAAAGGTCATTATATAATAATAAAGAAGTCAATTCTCCAGAAAATGTAACAATTATAAATATTTATGCACTCAAACTGGAGTACCGACAGATACAAAGCAAATACAAAGAGCTCTTGAGGGAGAAATAGATTACAATGCCATACTAGTAGGGGATTCAATATACCACTTTCAGCAATAAATTGATTATCCAGGCAGAAAAGCAAGATGAAAGCATTGGACCTGAACCATGCTTTAGACTAAATGGACCGAACAGACTAATACAGAACATTCTATTGACTAGCAGCAGAATACACATTCTTCTCAAGCACATGGAACATTCTCCAAGATAGATCATACAATAGATCACAAAGCAAGTCTTAGCAAATTTAAGATTACATTGATACCAACTATTTTTTACTAACTACAGTGGTACAAAGCTAGAAGTCAATAACAGGAGGAAAGCTGGAAAATTCACAGATATGTGGAAATTAAAAAACATACTCTTGAGCAGCAACCAATTGGTCAAAGAAGAAATCAAAAAAGGAAATTTAAAAGATCTTCAAACAAATGAAAACGGAAACACAAAACACCAAAACCTATGGGATACTACAAAAGTAGTTCTAAGAGAGACCTTTATAACAATAATTACCTTCATTGAGAAAAAAAGATCTCAAATAAACAACCTGTCTTTACACTTCAAGGTATTGAAAAAAAAGAACTAAACCTAAAGTTCGAAGATGGAAGAAAATAGGAAAGATCAGAGCAAAAATAAATGAAATAGAGACAGAACCACAATAGAGAAGATCATCAAAACAAGGAGCTGATTTTTTAAAATATAAAGTGTTGACAAACAGACTAAGAATAAAAAAGACACAAACAAAAACAGAAAGGAAAAAGGAAATATTACAAATGATACCACAGAATACAAAGCATCATAAGCAATTATATGCCAACAAATTTGATAGCCTATTAAAAAAGGATAAATTCTTAGAAACGGACAACCTAACAAGACTAATCATGAAGAAACAGAAAATCCAAATAAATAACAGGGAGACTGAAACAGTAATCATAAGCCTCCCAACAAAGAAATGCCAAGGGCCAGACGGTTTCACTGGTGAATTTCACCAAATATTTAAAGAATTAACTCCCAGTTATTCTCAAACTCTTCCCAAAACATAGAAGAGGATGGAACATGCCCATGCTCATTTTACAAGGAAAGCATTACCTTGATACCAAAGCCAGGTAAGGACACTAAAAGAAAACTACTGGTCTATATCCCTGATAAATATAGATGTAAAAGTTCTCAGCAAAATACAAACTGAATTCAACAAATTAGAAGAATCATACTCCATGATCAAGAGAGGTTTATCCCTGAGCTGTAAGGATGGCCATATACACAAATCAATACATATGATATACCATATTAATAGAATGAAAGATAAAAATCATATGATCATCTCAATAGATGCAGAAAAAGCTTTTGCAAAAGCAACATCCTTTTATGACAAAAACACTCAATAAATTGGGTATAGGGCATACCTCAATGTAATAAAGGTCTTATGTGACAAGCCCACAAATAACATCATACTCAGTGGTGAAAGAATTTCCTCCAAGATAAGAAGCAAGATGAGGGTGTACACTTTTACCATTCTTATTCAACATAGTACTGAAAGTCCTAGCTAGAGCAATCAGGCAAGAAGAAGAAATAAGAGTTCAAATTGGAAAAGAAGTGAATTTGTCTTCATTAGCAGCTGATAAAATCTTGTGTGTAGGAAATCCTAAAGACTCCACCAAAGAAAACTTTAGGACTAATCAGTAACTTCAATAAAGTTGCAGGATTCAAAATCAATATACAAAAATCCATTGTGTTACATACACTAACAACAAAATAGCTGAAAAAGAAATAAAGAAAACAGTCCCATTTACAATAGCATAAAAAATAAAATACTTAGGAATCAGTTTAAGCAAGAATTGAAAGATCGTGCACTGAAAAGTATAAGACTGATGAAAGAATAGAAAAATAGAAATAACTATCCTAAAATTTGTATAAGAGCAAAAAAGACCCCAATAAGCCAAAGCAAACCTGAGAAAAAAGAACAAAGCTAGAGGTATTGTACTTGCTGATTTGAAACTATACTAACAAGCTACAGTAATTAACAGTGTGGTACTGGCATAAAAATAGACACCTAGACCAACGGAACAGAATCAAGAGCCCAGAAATAAACCATTGCATATATAGTCAACTAATATTTGAAAAAAGAGTCAGGAATACGCAATGAGAAAATCATAGCCTCTTCAATAAATGATTTTGGGAAAACTGGACAACCAATGCAAATGAATGAAATTGGATTCTTATCTTGAAATTGGATCCTTATCTTGAAATTGGACCACTCACAAAAGTTAACTTGAAATAGATTAAAGACTTAAACATAAGATCCAAAACTATAAAACTCCTAGAAATAAAACATGGAGAAAAGCTCATTGACATTGTCTTAGCAACAGTTTTTTTTGGATGTGACACCAAAAGCACAATCAACAAAAGTAAAAACTAATACATAGGACTATATCAACTAAAACTCTTCTCAGCAAAAGAAACAACAAATTGGAAACATAACCTATGTAATGGGAGAGAAATTTGCAAATTATATATCTGATAAGGGGTTAATATCCAAACTATATGAAGAACTCATACAACTCAATAGGAAAAAAAAAGATAAAAATTAGACAGAAGATCTAAATAGACATTTTTCCAAAGAAGACATTCAGATGGCTAACAGGTACATGAAAAGGTGCTTGACATCATTAATCATCAGAAAAATGCAGATCAAACCTGCTATGTCACACCTACTAGAATGGCTGTCATCAAAAAGACAAGAGGTAACAAATGCTGGCAAAGATGTGAAGGAAAGGAACTTTTATACACTGTTAGTAGGAATATAAATGGTACAGCCACTATGGAAAAATGTCTGGAGGATCCTCAAAAAATTAAAAATGAAACTGCCATATGATCTAGCAATTCTAGTCTTCTACTCTTGGGTATATATCCAATGGAAATGAAAATAGGATCTTAAAAATATAGCTGCACTCCCGTGTTCATTGCAGCATTATTCAGAATAGCCAAGCTATGGAAATAGCCCGTGTCCATCAATAGATGAATGGATAAAGGAGATGTGGTGTGTATATATGTGTGTGTATATAAATGCAATGTAATATTATTAAGCCATGAGAAAGAAGGAAGTCCTTCCATTTTTTACAACATGGGTGGACCTTGGTGGCATTAGGCTTAGTGAAATGAATCAGGGAGTGAAAGACAAATGGCAGATGATATCACTTATGTGTAGAATCTTAAAAAGCCAAATAATGGAAACAGAGAGTAGAATGGTGGTTACCAAGGGTTAGGGATGGGGAAAATGAGGAGATATTGCTCTAAGAGTGCAAACCTCCAGTTATAAATGAGTAAGTTCTGGGAATCTAATGTAAAGCACATGGTGATTATAGTTAATAATAGTGTATTATATACTTGAAAGTTGCTTACAGAGTAGATCCTAAACGTGTGCATCACAAAAGAAAGAAAGAAAGAAATGGTAATTATATGATACTGTGGTGGTAATCATTTTGCAATATACACATATATTAAATCGACATATTGTGTACAGTGTTATATGTAAATTACATGTCAATGATGGTGGGGAAGAAATCAGAACAGAGATTGTCTATGGGAGTTGTGGATTGACTGGATGTAGGTAAGAGGCAATTTTCTGGGTGATGGAAATATTCTGTTGATTGGTATGGTAGTCAAATAGGCATACATTTGTGAAATCTCAATTAAATCGTACACTTAAGAATGTGCATTTTACTGTTTATAAACTTTACCTTAATAAGTAAAAGTTGTATGTCTTTTGCAAGCTTTGATCCTTCTACCATTATTAAAAACAAATTACTTAGAAAACTTTTCACCTCACTACATACCAGAATTGAGAACTACTACTCTCAGATGGTTGCCGGAAAGCCATGCCACAGTCATCCAGAAGAAGTACTTTGGAGACTCTAATAGCTAAGTTACTTGAGCAGAGGTGTAGGTGATGAGATGCACTGGGTGAACATTTGTGAAGAACTGTAGGCAGGAATGGTTGCCATTGCCCACAGCAGTAAGAGTCATAAGCTGTGACCTGCAGAAGCCACTATTCATTCATTCACTTTCTCAGTCAAATATCTTATCAATATCTAATAATGAATTAGTACTGTCCTTGGCCCTGGAGATCCAATGGTAAACTCCTTGACATCATGGGACTTACATTCTAGTGGGAGAGAAAGATATCTACCAAATAATCACACCAACACATGAAATAACTTGTACTAAAAATACTAATATGAAAAGAGCAATGAAGTACGCAGAGCTGTTAGAGTTTATAACAGTGATAGAAGCTTCTTATATCTATTTCTTACAACCCTACAAAGTGATTGCAATCATTATCATTTCCATTTAGTAGCTGAAGAACTTGAAGCAATGAAAGGATTAGTAACTTGCTGAAGATCACAGAGCTGGCCAGTGACCAAGCCAGTTCTCACCCAGATTCTGTGTTCTTTGTCTAGATTCTGTGTTCTTACCCAAAGTAATACAATGTAAATCCACCTGGATGTTCAGGAAGATGTCCCTGAAAAAAAAGATTTAAAGACGTCTAAGCTGAGGTTTAAGAGACGGGTAGGAATTACGTACCTGTGCGAAGAGAGAGAAGAGTGTGTGCTAGTCCCCTGACATGGTTGGAACATAGCATGGTGGATGGATGAGAACGTTGTACATATCTATTAATTCTACAAAAATTAGAGAAGGTTCTAAGAATGTTTAGATAAGTCAGAAAAGAGATAATACTGACTTTAAAGTTTCTTAGTTTATGCCGTTCCTGAGTTAAAAGAAAAACTTCTACATTAAGAGTTAAACTGCATTGCCTGTCACCAGCTGAATCCCTTTGCTGTTCTGTCCTCAGTGGGGGTGAGGAATGGGCCACCCTTCTCAATTCTGGGACCCTCTCAAACCTAGACACCAGTGCTGTGCACTGATGATTAAGCTCCTGTGATCGCAGTAGCATTGAAACCTTTATCTGCAATTCTCTTTCTAATCCAGCTGAGGAGAGTTCCTTTCCCAACAACCGTAGCCCATTGTTGCACAAAGACTCTTCTCTAAGAAACATGGAGCGGTTAATTCACCCTGCCAAACACAGCAAGATGGTAATACTTTTCTCAAATATCAAGTCAGTCCAGTTTCATTTAGACTTAAATGATTTTTCTGGCCCTTCTTCATGTAGACACCTCCGCAGTCAATTAGCATTGTCACTTTTAATTTTCTGTAGTCCGATCCTGGTCATTTCCCATTAGAGTTCCATTAAATAGATTCTTATGGCCTGGCTGAACTGACTGCAGTGCAGTATCTGTGGAAAGTGTGCTAGCTATCATTATGCAGCTGGCATTTACAAAAGGTTAGATATTACCGATAACCTTAATCACAAATTACACTACATTGCCTGAAAATTCACTCCTGGATTTCTTTGCCACCAAACCCAAATGCTCCTGGAATATCTGGGTTAAGTCTGGATGGAAAGGCACGTTGAACTATGTATCTCAGCTCAAACCACTTCAAACTCCATGGCCTTTGCCTCAAGATCCAAAGCTCTTGGAGCTGTCAGGGGCAGAAGCACCTGCGTCTCGCTGTGCTGTCAGCTACACTCTAACTAGGAGGAAGGAGGAAGACTTTTTCCTTGGGAAAAGAGAGCCCTGCCCCGCTGTGGCTTTACTGAGGTCATCGGGTCTTGCTCATAAAATCACAATGGATCTGGAGAAAATTAAAGGACAGATATAACTTACAGAAAGTATGTATCTTCCAAGTGAAAAGATAAGGAAAAGCTAACTTTAAGTAACTCAAAACATACAGCAGATATGAAATAGCATCCTCTAACAGAAAATGCAGCAATCCCGGTGTCAGAAACCATGGCTTCCACACACCCAGTACTAACTCCTCCTGTGACCTTGAGAGACTCAAATGATTCCATTGGGCCTTTTGCTCTGGAAATCATGGAATAAATACAAATTGGATGCCTGACAAGGAACTTCAGCTGATTAGCATGTGCTATCTCATTGGCAGAGTGGCAACAGAGGCAAACAGAGACAAACAGGACTGGCCCAGCACTCTCCAGCCAGGCTGGTCCTCTCTGTGAAGCAGCTTTAGGCCGACAGGTCACTATTGCATCCTACAGGCGGAAAGACAGGAAAGGCAGCACTGAAAGACAACGATGTGAAATCGACTGCCATGGTTTTGTTGGCAGCCAGTCCTAGGGGACAGAGGTCCCCTAGATCCAGCAGCACAGATAGATACAGCAATACAAACTGTCTAGTGGGCTGCCAGCCTCTTCTTCCATCCATCCACAGGCCCATTCAGTAAGTTTCTTAAGCACTTACTAGTGTCCCTTCTCTTCAAGGGCTTATAGTTTAGCAGGGAAAAAGTCAGGCTGGCTTTGGACAGATGGTCCAGAGAAAATCATGTAGCTCAAGTCTTTAATTTAGGCAAGAGACCTTGGGGCCTATTCTAGGTTTGATTTCTCCCCAGTTGTCCTCTTTCAAAGCTTCATCAGTTTCCTGCTCATGTGCATCAAAGAAATTCTTCATCCATAAACACCTAGAATCAAACAGCAAATAGGAATAATTAATGGGTGTCAGAGACTTTGTATGCTACTAAGTATTTCTGAAGAAATGAGGTTTCTTTGGTTCACCATCCCCAGAAACTCACTCAAGGCCATGAAAATGTTCCCCAGTAGGATTCCTGCTGAATCTACTTTAGTAAGTGGCTAAGGGTCATTTGTAATTAACCTATTAGCAAATTCTTGCTAAAGGGCTTGAAAACTATTTTCCGAAATTTTTTAACCAGAATTTCTGAAAATGTCTCTGTCCTATAACCTTTCCCATCGAGTTAATTTTTTTTTTCACACAGCCAAGATATGGCAGTTTAACAAAGCCAAGTTGTGATCACTTTAATGTATCAAAGCAGGTGGTAGAGGTGAAGGACCTATGTGGCTTTGGAATTGTCTAAGAAAGTTTATTAGAGGATACCTAAGTTGATATGGATAGAGAAGGGTCAAACTAAATGAGAGGAAGAGGAAAATAGTTTCCAGTAATGACATGAGAGAAGTTTGGAGGCAGAACCATTCTGGTGACATCCGCCAGAGGGGTGCTGCTCCACCTGCTTTTTATGAAGTCCAATACAGGAACAACAGAATGTCTTTGGGGCAATTTTTCTACCATTTAAAATGAAAATAGTTTCACCAAGTACCGAGGGTGAAAGGTATATATTCTTACACATACTGTACTAAGTAGAAAAACAGAAATAAAAGGCATTGTATTTCAGCCACCACAATATCAGAGCCTCCGTACATCTGAGAAGTAGGGATATCCTCACCACTTTCTAATATTTCATCCTGGTGTTAGTTTGGGTCCTTTGATAAGCAGGTGCTCAGATGTGATTAGACAGGCAAGAAGTGTATTAGGGAAAATGCCTGTAGGAGAAGAGGGAGGGGGCTGAGAGAGGTTGGGAGAGCTGTCGGGCTGGGATCCGAGTCTGACCCTGAGTGAAGCAGGGAGAGGAGAAGGGAAGGAGGGCTGGGTGGGAGCAGGGCAGGCTGCAGTTCACGTCAAGGAAAGTTGGGTGAGGCTCTCAAAGACCCTGCAAGCTAAGGTCAGCCTTCAGTGAAATCTCACGTCTCCCAGGCATGGGGCTGCCTCGATATCCCTTGGTGCCCGATTACTGTCTGGGAGCAGCCCCCAGGAGGCACAGCCTCTGTGCAAACACAGCAGTCAGTGGGTTTCAGAGAGCAGCACGGAGGACCCTTAAACACTCGCACTCCCTGCCATTGGAAATCTGAAAGGCGAGTTCTCTTGGTCACTGTATGCCTGAAATTAGACAGTGGGTCACACCACAGCATGTGGGTCACATGTGGCTCACCCTGAATGCTAATCATCTTATTTCAAAGGGTTAATAATAATAATTAATAATACCTAACACTGGGAAGGTGCTTTGTATACTCACAATGGCACCACAAAGGAAATATTGCCAAGCTAGTTTTACAAATGAAGAAACCCATTTGACACAATAGGGTATGAACAGTGAACTCAGACCCAGATCTTTTAACTGTGTATCCCACATGCTTCCCACCACTCATGCTGATTAAAAGAGGGAGCAGACTCCCCATTTTCTGAGATAATGAGCAGTATTGTGAGTAGCAGATAACTAGGGCAGCAATATAAATTATCAACGAAACCGGGAAAGGGGGCACTATTAATAGTTCCATCAGGGGAACGTCGCTTTCTTCACTGGCATCTTCCTCACTTCAGTTTATAATCCTACACTGTCCTCTGTGAACAGCTGTATAGTGTCAGTCCTACCCAAAGCACCCACAGACTTAGGTAATTCTTAGCAGGAGAACTCTCTCTAGGATTAGCAAAGGATTACTGCCCACCTGCCTCCCCACTCCCTTCTCACCTCTACTTCTTTTTTCTAGGGAAAAATTCCCCTCCATATCCTCTGGGCAAAACCTCCATTTCCATCAAAGTACATGGAACCTCTGAGATGTGTTTAGAGAGTTTGTTTTAGATCGTAATTACAGATTACATTTCACATTAATTCAGCATCTTTTACCACCAACCCTACAGTTCATTTGCAGATGGCTATTTGCCTACAGTATCTTATTTGTTTAATTGATTGACTGTCTCAGTTTTCAGAGTGATTGTTTATCTCAAGTGGCCTAACAGCATGCCCTGTCCCGATGCCATTCTCAGGAAGAAAGTGCTGACTGCTTGGAATAATTCAATGTCTTATTAAAGAAGAAAGACGGAAACTTAGCTCCAGAAAGTCTCAGCCGAGGTACATGTTCCTCACAGCTTTGCAGATTTCATCATTTTCTGATGAAATTGCACACAGGAAAAGTGCTTGCTCAAGTCTAAGTCAATCAAATATTTGAGGGAAAACATGGACTTCACAATTCTGTCTTCCAATCTGTTTAGCATCTTTCCCTTTCCACACAGATCGTGATTTTTTTCTGGTTGCTGTTAATGATTTCACAAAGCCTAGGAGTTTCTACCTGTGGCTGCAGGAGATTAGGGTCTATTTAAACACAATTGTGGAAGCATTCTGGCTTTCATATCGTGCTCCTGAATTGTTGGCTAGCTGACTTGAAGCAGTTGTTCTCAGCCATCATGGCATTAATGGCACTAGGAAACCCATGGTCCTTCTAATTAAGATTGCAGACTAATTTCTCGATAGCTGAGATACTGCGTAAGCCAGTGCAACCTCTTCTACCTCCATTCTGTCCCACTTCACTACAGATGAGAGTCTTAGTGACTGTGATGCTGTAGCATGCCGAGGGTTATTGTCATGGCATTTCCACCAGCAGTGGTCTGCTTTGGGGGATCTGGCCAGCCAGCAAGTGATTCCCTTTTAGAATCTCTTCCTGAGGACTTCTTCTTAAGAAAACTGAAATAAAAGCTGCTGGCAGAAATCCTTCTAATTTGGGTGGTCCCAGAAAGGTTTGAGTTCGAGAGGAAGTACAAGGAACACCACTAGGGAAATGAGAAAGTGATACAGGGAAGGGAAGGCAGCCCAAAGTGGGTGCACCGAAGTGGGAAGATGGGTCTTACTCCTATGGGAATACTTTGGGGAAGAATATAAAACACACCTCAGAATTATCTCACATGAGTGGCAAGAAAACTTGGACATTTTTATACCGATTTCTAAGAGTGATTGAGGGCTTTATTTCAGGGATGTTTATTTTCTGGTACTTGTGACTTGCCACACACAAGGGCAGAATGGCCTTCTGCACTTCCCATGTAAATTCTGGGGTCTGAAAATTGTCTAGAGCACCTAGAAGTGGTAGAGTCTAAGGGATGTGGATGGGACCACTGACAACATCTGCTACATTCATGCTTTGAAGGATGAAACTGTTAAATAGTGTAACTCAGTCCTGGATCAAATTCTGTTGCCTTCTCTGAGTATTCACACTGTACACCATACCTGGATTTTCCACAAGCAGTTTCTTAGACTGTTGCTTCATTTAGCCTGCAGGAAACTTTAAGATGAGGGAGAGTCTAGCTTTGGAGTCAGCCAGACTGAACCTTGAATATAAGCCCTCCTGCTTGTTATCCGTGGTCCTTGACAAGTTTCTGAGAGCTGGACAACTCAGTTTTCTTGCCTGTAAAATAGGAATGACAGTACCTACCTCCTAACAGTTATTGCAATGGAGGAAGACATGGTGTATTTAAAGAGTTTGACATAGTGCTTCACAAACAGTAAGCCTTCATTAAATAGTAATCCAAGAGAATTCAGAGGTAAATTAGCATTTATGACATGATACTGTTTCCCCAAGTTTTGATAAGGCCTTTTTGACAATTCTCAGATATGCCAATCTATTATCTAGCTAAATGCCTTCTGTTTGGCTTGCTAGATTCACCCTCTACCTTTTTTCACTCCTCTCTGTCCTTAAAAGCTGACCCGCATCTCCTGCTTTAGTGGGCTCCCATGTCCCATTGGATTAGCCAACGGGATACAGGGGAGTGAATCAGAAGGCAGGAGAAATTAGGTCATGGTATCTATTTCCTCCCATAGCCTCCCTTCTGGGTCATCATGGGTTGGCCGTATCCTTCTAGTAAAGGTCACAACCAGAGACAGGCAGGTGATTCTTTTCATAAAGCCTCCCTCTGGATTCCAATCAACTCTCAGTCCCTTTGTTCCTTCATACTTGGGAATGATACTCTCTCTGTTGTTACTGTGCTCTGTGGTACACTCCACTGGTTTCCTAACCACAGCTTTGTAAACATCCCGCCTCAAGTATTCCCAGGTTGACTACACCAACGGTTTCCTCCTGAGATATTAGCAAAAGGGCAGATTTCCTCCCATGGGCCTTCTTGGTATGATGGGGATGTGTGTCGAGGGGAGAGGGGAATAGGAGTGTGTGCACGTACATGTGTGTAAATGTGCATCAGATCATTCATGATGTTAAGTATAATTAAGGTGTGAATCAATCCCATTGGTTTTCAAGGCATTGTATTTACTGCATTAGGTACACACATGTGCACGTGCACACATGCACACATACACACAGGCACACACACAGGAGTCATGTGCTGTGGCCAGAAAAGGTATTGTACAAGGAGATGCCAAGAGCAGGCATTCTCAGCATTTTTGCTGCTGGTGGGTAGTTGATCCTTCCATGAGTAATTTGATTTCATTGTCCTGGTGATCCTCAGGTGTGCAGGGAAAGTATTTTGGAGTTAACAGATCTTTAAGAGAGGATTTTTGAAATTTTTCCAGGAGATTCTGACATGGCCCTTATCTTAAATATCACTCCTCAAGAAGGTCTCCTTCTCCTAACTAGAGTTTCAAAAGTTAAAGTTTTCACTGGATGCCCTTTTTTTTCTGAGCCAAAAAAAAAGGATAGTAAAAATACTGGGGGCTTTTGACTCATGCACACCTGAATTTGAATCTGAAATTAGGACAGAGGCAATATATGCACAGAAGCAGGGGGTAGGCGACTTGTAGATTTAGCTCTCATTCTAAGAAGCCTGGAATATAGGCAAGTTTGAAGGACATGGTATTCTGTTTAGACAGCTCCTTTCTGTCCCAGATACTCCTCACTATGCCAGGGCTTTGTCCCTTTTCCTGTGTAACCTGCGTGGCCTGTTACTGAGAGCCACATGCAGAAAGTGAGGAGAAACCTTGATGCCGAAAATGTCAATCAAATAGGAGGTCATGTAACCCAGAACCAAGTCCAAGAAAACAGGACCTAATAAGATGACTACAATTAAGAAGTTGAACTAACACTTCATACATCCCTGTATTAAAACACAATCTGTAGCTCCAGTGCTCGAAACAGGATGGGTTTATTGACTTGGCAAGTATACTATAACATTAAATAGTGGAAAACTTCGTTAAATGATTTCAAATATGGTATGAAGTGGCTGCCTCAGAACAAGGTGTGTATTAATGTTAATCTGACCAAAAGGAAGTTTCTCAGATTATTTCTGGTCCCCAGGAGTCTGTAAAGGAGGCCAGTTGTGTGGGAGCCTCTCCCACATGTTGCTCTGTAGTTATCTTGGACCCTTTTGCTTTGCTTCATGCTTCCTTTCACTCCAGATTCCATTTCGTATTTCTCTCCATTTGCAGCACCACATCTGACTGACTGTACTAGAGAAGCCAGGCTTGACCTTGGTGGTCCTCAGGATAAAGTGACCTGGGCCCATGTAAATACAAACAGCATCAAAACAGAGAGATTCTAGTGAATGCAAATAGAGGACGCAAATGCAGTATGTGCAAAAAGGGGCAACATTCTGCTGCACGTTCTTATAGCTACAGCATGGCAACAAATGCCAACCACCAAGGCCAGGAGTATGTGTGAGAGTTCTCAGGCAACTTTGCTTCTAATCATCTATCTCTATTTTTTAATAATATGGCTCACAATCCTGTTTCTCTCTCCCCCTCAACCAATTCTCTATCTTGCCTAGAATTTGCCTTCTTTTCATAATTCCTCTACTACTCCCTGAAAATCCTCTTAGCCCAATATTTTTTTATCAAATTGTGTTTGCAGAAGCACTAGGGTTTAATGAATAAAGGCTCAGGCTTTAGAACCTGGTGGATTTGGTTTGAATCCATAGATACAGGCCGTTGGGATTTATGTTTAGCTGAACGGGTGGAAGATGTGATACAGCTAGTTTAAAAGATGAGGAAGAGGGTATTCACCTTCCAGGGGCATTTTGGCTTAACTAGATAATTCACATAACGTGCTTACCGTATACTAAACACGTGGCATTTCCTAAACTATAAATATATATTACCTAATTTGTTTCTTCATCTCTTACTTTTCCTTGGGAAATTTTTTTCACTCTATCTGCTTAACCATTTCTGCCATTTCCCCCTGCTTTTTCTGTATGTCCATTTTACTCTTTTCCTAACATTTCAGAAAATATGGTAGGATGCTCTTAGTGTTAATGGTTACATCACCAGCTCAGCAGAAAAGAAATCCCAATACGCTGTAGTTAAATGAAGTATGCAGAATAGAGTTTGCTAATGTCAGGAGCTCAGCATCAACACCAATGGGATGGAGGCATGTGGCATGGTGGAAACAACCCAGAAATGGGAAGTGCGAGACCACATTTCTTGGCCATCTCAGATGTCAACTAGCTTTGCCCTCATTGGTCTTATTTCCTGTTTAAATAGCCAGTTGAGCTGTATGATATCAGTTTACTTCCAGCTTTGTCAGTCTGTGACTCTGTTTAATTAGATCTTACTTTTTATAGAGCATTAAACACCTTCAAAAAATGTAGCCTTAAATCCAACCTAATTAACAATCCACCTCCTAATAGGCTTAAGTTCCTCAAATAGTGTTTCAATCTGTTAGCACATCAACTAAAAAAAATTTATTACAAAGGGCACTGCACTAGATACCTTAATGCAGAAAACAAATCTCAGACCTAGTCTCCACTAACCAGAGTCTAACTGAGGCCATGACCTGCCATGTAATAGGACGTAGTTAGCAATGAAAATGTGACTAGATATGTCTGATTGAGGGAGCTTCCCTTGGAGGTAGAGGTGGAGGTGGAGGTGGAAGTGGAGCTGACGAAGGTAAATATTACGCAGAAATTAACTCTTACTGAAAACTTACTCTCTGCCGGTCATTCTTCATACACAACTTTACTGAACTCTCACAGCTCTGCTGGGGAGGCATTATTAGTATTCCTGCTTTATGGAAGAGAAATTGAGGTTAAATACAGATAATCTATTCTAATAGATTGATAATCTGTGTCTATGAATTGGGATTCAGTTCCAGATATCCCGGATTGTAAAGTTTATGTGTTTCTCATCAAGCTACACTGCAAGTCGTTTTAGTGAGAGAATAATGAGAGAAGGAAAGAATTAAGGCTTTACAGACAGAGTATTTGAAATAAATAAAGATCAGCTCTATCAAAACGGAAGGTGGAGCTAGGGGGGATGAAAACTGCAGAAAATAGAAGCTTCCCTCACATCAATGTCCATCAGTGTTCAAGAAAAGAACTGTGAATTTAACTTTTTTCATATTTAGAATTAAGCAAGCACCAAAGAGAATATGGGAGTGGGAGCTGGAGTTGGCAATGGCCTAGCCCTGCAGACTGGCAGATTTAGAATATTCTGAGAGCGAGGGTGACGACAAACAGATACTCTTTCCCAAAGAATGTCACAGCACATAAAAGCCCTGCAGGCAGTAGAATGAACATGGAGGTAGGAGTCTATTAGTGACCAAACAACAAGAATTCCTGCAGAGAGCCTGCAACAAAAGAGATTCCCCACATTTACCCTGCATTTCAGATTTCTTTTTTTTTCAGAGAGCTTCAGGAAAAAAAAAAAAGTTTAAATTAAGTTTGTTGCAGCTGCTCTGTCAGGAACTTACCAAGCGCTACAGCCATCGGAGCAATTAAAAAAAATTGCACAGAAGGTAATTAAAAGCCTTACTGGTTCTTGCGATTAGACTGACAATTTAAATGCCTCTGGATGTTTTATTGTGCCAATAACCTATTTCCCTTGTCTCCAAGAGAAATACAACTGACACCAGTAATTTACCCAAATACTCTACAGGTAACATGTGCCAAATACAAACCTGCACTAAATTAGGGCCAGAATTCTCCTCTGTGCAATCGGTATGATACATCTTAATGGGAAAACTGCTATTTGCAAATTCCTTCTGTATGTTTGTGTTCTCAGTGTTCACTGTGCTGTTTGCTTGGCTCTGAGAACACAGCCTAAGGATGACTGCTGTCTGGAATACGCCAAATCTGTGGGCAGGGCAATTATTTCCAATTTACACATGGTTATACAAGGACAAAGCTCACAGCTTTGGAGGACAGGGCCTTATTTTGTCATCATTATTGAATGATGATGATTTATTGGAGAATGTGTATCCCTTAATAGACTACTTATGCCAAGGGATTCTGCCCCCTCCATCCCTAGCTCTTGACTCAGGATTAGAATATGGGTTTATAATTTTGGTAATAACCTAACAAAAAGCTTATCCTAGGATTGAATTTTAAAAATTGTCCTGACTCACATCCTGATTTGCGCCTTAGTTCCTCTCGGACTTCTGTTCTTTGAGGCAAGGGCCCCGAGGGGAGTTAGGCGTTCCCTACTGTGGTAGGACAAGCCACAAGCCAGCCTTTTCTCTGGAATGCAAAAAACAAAAATAAACAGCAACAATGGCAATAGAAAAGAAGAGAAATGTAATAGAAAGTGGGCTAGATTGTTTCTTCATGATGGAATATTATGATAAAATAAAAGCTGAAGTCACTCTTAAAAGTCAAAATCAGGCAACAAAAAAAAAAAAGAAAGAAAGAAAGAAAAAAACCTGCCCCAGCTTCCTCTTAGGAGGTGCTAAAGACTAAAGGTAAACTAATCTGTGAGCACTTCTCTTTGGCCTTTCTTGGGAGACACAGCATTTTAACCTGCTCTCTTAATTTCTTTCTGTGTGATTTATCTTTCCTGGTGTGCAGAGAGATCTATAACCACTGTAATTGGTCCTCAGCTCTGTTGTCCCCCTAGCTGAGCAACCTTCCCTACTGGTCAGTGGCAACACTACCAGCGATTCCCAGTTCTTTCCAGAGACCGTGATCTATCTGCATGTGAATGACACACACAGAAGCAGCTTACATCCTCGATCCTTTGGGCTTGTAGACCATGTGACAGCAAAACTGAAGACAGTTGAACATCAAATAAGAATTTTTATACGTAGAAAATTGATTTCTTAGCAGAGTTAGCTAGATTAAATAGCACCAAATGTAAACAAGTCAGATGCTCAGATTTTATGGACCTGTTGGGGAACTTCATACCGATAAAGCGTCATGGAGGACAGAAGAAAAGGTGCTTGAAATCCATCAAAAAAGAAATTAGATTATACAATGTGAGAATGTCACAATGGAGAGAAAGATGCAGCAGGCAACAGATCCAGATCCCTTTAATGTTGTTAAGTGGAGTTGTTGCGCAGAGTACAGCACAGAGTGATGACTCAGCCTCATTAGAGGGCAGCTACTCTGGCCTTTGTGTCCTTACTGACAATGACAGCAGTATTTAGAGTGAGGGGTCCATGGAGCCATTAAACAGCTCCCTTTGCCATATAAGTGAGCTTTTATTTATATATATTTTTATTGCATTCTTATAACTGTTTTGGAGACTCTGGCTACTTGCTTGAACACCTATCAGATGTAAATAACTAGTAGTAACACCCAAGGACATTCTTAGAACTCTGGTGACTTGAAGGTGGATTCCCCTGGCCCACTTCCCATGTGTTCATGCTTCTGCAGACCCGCACACTAACCTATTCCTATAAACATAATGGAAGAGGTTGAAAGTAAGAATTCTTCATACAGAGGTTAGCAATAAGGGCAGTCAAAACCTAGTCCTCTAGGAACATTTCAAAAGAGGATAAATTCCAACAGTCCCAAGATGGTTAAGGAGAGATATGTACAAAATCTTCTTTTACTTTTAGTGGAAAAATAAATAAATAAAAGTGGACTTAATTCAGTGACATCATCTTTGAGATAAGCATTTAGCCATTACTTTATGATTAAAAAAAAAAGGTTAAGTGGATTTTTATTTTTCATTTGCTTAACTTAGTGTTGTAAAGATGTGTAAGTCATTTAAGCTAAATGTAAGCAAATGGTCTCTCAAGATACTGAATGGCCCAACAATGACATAACATCTCAGATATATTAACTGAGTTTATTTACTTATGCAGGTCAACATGAGGAATTGGTGATACTGTCACCATGTCATCTAAAATTTAGATTAGTTCATTAAATCCTTTTTGCCAGGTGTGAAAATGTGGAATATGTTTTAAGATGAAAAATAATAATAAACTTCACAAATGATACTACATGTCAACATTCCTGAAAGATTTTGGATTATGTTATTGTATTATGTGTGCAGGATATTGAAGTCATTTAATTCCTTTAAATTCACTAAGAAAAAATCCCCCAATGTTATATTTTCAAGTGTTTAATTTCAGATACGTAAATTCCCTACACGTGCAAACCTCTTAGAAAATAAGCAATTGAATTCAGACAAAAATTATCATTTAAAAAAACTGCTAAGTATTAATAACTAGTAAGCATTAAAGGCATAGAATGTGGAAAGTGCTAGAACCTGGGGGGAATAGAATTCAGCCACAGTGAGAAGGCATGTAAATTCATGCCCTTCTGACACCAAACCATCTGTACATCCTAAAATAGATTTGAAACTTATAAATGCATTAACCTATCTTAATGAAATAATCAGAAATTAAGAAAAAGAGTTACATGTGCAGATGCATGGAACACATCCTTGTGCTTGCAGTCCAGTCATACTGAACTACTTGCCCCCAGATATGGGAATAGTGAAATACCCAGCAGTTAGTTACAAGATCAGCTGTGTTATTAGACATCATGTTTTTTGAAGAATGTTTAATAATATGAGAAATATTTCCTTAACATAATACTAAGTGAGGAAAGCAAGACATGGCAGTTTTTAATTGATATGATTTCAAATGTTAAAAATCATCTACATGTAGACAGACATGTTACCAATAGTTTATCTCCAGAAAGTGGGATTCTGAGTCGACTTTTCTTTGAATAGTTGTACTCTTTCACATATTCCAATTCTACTACCAAAATTATTCTTGCTCCTTTAATAAAAAATGCTTTTGAAATATTTGCAACCACACGTGCTTTAGTAGCTATGTTCCCATTTGTAAATTTCAGGTTGGCCACTGCTAAAATCCCTTTCCTTTCTTTATGCCCTTGATTCATTGTGTACCTGCTCCCAAAGTCATCCTGAAATGCATGCCTCTTCTTTGCCCCGCTCACCCACACAGCTAAGTTAGCTTGATGCTCAGTGTCTCAGAAATTTACCCTTCCACCCTCTTGACTGCCACCTTAGTTCATGTCTTAATCACTTTTTTCCTGCTCATGGATCTTTCTGGATTTCGTTTCTTCGTGCTCACTTGCTTCCTCCACGTAGTGTACACAATGATCCATCAAAAATGCACAACTACCTAAAAGCTCCAACACTTCCATCACGAGACGGATCTCCTTAGCGTGACACCCAAAGCCATTTGGAACCCTGCCTCTGTCTGGCCAGCCTCAGCTCATGCCCCACATCTCCCATGGCCTTTCTGTACCGTTGGTAATTTCCCTCTCACTGCAGGTTTTTTCTGCTCTATCCCTTTGCAAGTTCTCTTCCCTCTGCCTAATGCCTTCTTCTCCCCCATTTCCCACTTCTCCGTCTTTTCTGCCTCACCAAATCCTGTGCGTATCTTCAGCTACTCCAAGAGAGAATTAAGTGTTTTCCCCTATAATACTTCTCAATCTGTATATATAAACTTATCACTACATAGAGGAAAATATATTTCATCTATTTATTTACGTGTCTTTTGCCTCTAGTTAGATGTAAAACCCCAAGGGGCAGTGACCGCGCACACCCATCATTACATTCCTAGTATGTAAATTCACTGTAAACTCTGGTGATCAGCATGAAGTATTGTATTATACGTATCAGTATCTGTGACTTTTCGGGCCTTAAATATAATTCCAGCAAATCTGACGTGGACATATTCTGTACCATTTGGTTAAAATGTGAACCCTTAAGTATAACAACTTTTTTTTAACTACCAAAGAGTTACTTTTTAACAGAATTTTCTCCTTGAATCAAATATTTGACTAAAGATGTTAATTTCAACTGATTGACTCAATTAATTCAATAAAGAGAAAAATCAAAGAACTAGTTGTTTCTAATGAATGGGTCATCAATCCATGCCATCTATTTGTACTTATAGATTTCTACAAGCCAACTAAATGTGCCTTGCAAGCCCATCTTGAATATCTCAACTCTTTTACTTCTGCCTTATTTTATTTTCCTATGACTACAGTAAAAATTTCCAGTCCCGGTGTTGCCCACGCTCAAGAAGTAGCATAAACCAACTCCAACAGCCTCATCCCTGAAGTCTCAGCTCATCTTTTCTACCACTCAGTAGTACCACTGTGACTCCTTAACTCTGCCAGGACTGAGGAAACTTTGTCCTTCCCTGTCTTATTTGATTTTCCTGGACTCAAGTTTTTGCCAGTTTTTTTCTTTTTTTCTTGGTCAGACATCCCCTTCCTTAGTCATCCGGGCTCTGGTCTTGGTCCCATTTTGCCAACCTACTCTTTCTGCACGTTGTTGCCGATGTGAAAGAGGGATGCAGAATAGTGCAGAACAGGGACAGGATGCTGGTTTTGCCTCCTAAGTATTCATTGATCAATTGGTGGTAGATTCCTGGAATATGCTGAGAAGGATTCTGAAACCATGTACAGTGGGAAAGGAGATCAGCTGCTGGCTATGAAAAGGACACAGGGAGAAAGAAGACCGGGAGTGGCTCTCCTTGGTATAAGGGCACTGGAGACAGACAGGTATGAGTTTGCGCTTACAACTAGGACAAGCATGACCTAGGGCAAGATGCTTAACTCTCTGAGACATGGTTTCCTCATCAACAAAACGAGACAGAAGAGGCTACCCTACAGGCCCATCGTTGAGATTAAATTAGATGCGGTGCATAGAGTGTTTTCCATGGAACATGCAATAGGTGCTCAATAGATGGAGAGGAGAAGAAGATAATGATGCTGCCAGGCTCTCTCCCAAATTAGATTATGACCTTTGCCCTCTTCCCAGAATTGTCTACTCGGTCAGATTAAATGAAAGTTTCTGTGGAGTCTCAAAGTGTCGGACAACATAAAAGGTGGTAATTTTGCCAGCTAGGTGATAACCCTCACCCGATGTCTCTGTATGCCTGTCGGAGCCACCGCACTCTCTAAAAACATGCTATAGCTGTGTTTGGGTCTCATGGACATTTCCCAGAATGTAAGCACCATCTTCCACTTTGAACCCTCTCATTCTCCCTGTTTTCTCCCCAGTTATCTTGCGCTTGGACTTTTGCTCCATTCCTAGTGCCTTTTGGGATGCCTTCCTCTCTGGACACTCTGACTCACTTCAGTATGGATTTCTCTCCGGGAAGTTGCTTCTCAGCTTACCAACTCCACTTTCACACCCTGGGGCCGAGTAATTCTCCCTACTCTGTGCTTGCCCCCAAACTCTGTTTTCCTGTACTCTGGCCAAAATTTCTGGAGATAACTAGAAATCGATGGCCCAGATCTTAAATTAAAAACACAAATCTACAAAACAAAAACTTAATTTCCCAGCTCCAAGTATCTTCTTCCACTTGGCACAGAGCTGTGTCATCAGAAGTTAAGGCTGCAGTTGGTTCAGGTGATGTAGCAGTGGAGCGTCAAGGCGAGACACGGGTGAGCCAGAGGTTACTTTATAACACGGAGAGAAGGACAAGGTATTTCTGTGAGCCTGATTCCTGTCTGAGGTGTTTTTTTCCCAGTATGTGAGGATTGTGTTAAATGAGTATCACCTGGGTCTTTTTATCTTCCCTCACTTCTAAACCTGTTTCTCACCCTTCTCATTCAAAAATGAAAGTCCTGAGGGCCTGTCATGGTAACAGATGTTTCATTCCTTTACATTTTAAGATTAGCATAGCACTTGAGCCATAGCCTCTGAGGGCGTTGGAAAAGAAACATGAGCTTGGTACACATGAAAGCAATAAAACCAGATGAAAATTAAAAAAAAAATGTGTTTAGTGCTGTAAAAACACAATTGTCACCCCCTACCCCAGCCAGACTGTGTCTGAGAAAAGTAGAAAATAGTGTTGTGGGAGAAAATGATACTCTCCATAGTGTTATACCCATAAAATCAGAGGGAATAGAAATAATTTGGAAGAAAGAGCACGTAAAGTGTGTGTCAGAAGACCTAGACTCTAAGTGAAATCTGCGTATCTCTGAGATGGGTCTTATTTGGCCATGGCCACGTCTCCTACTAAAGTGCAGGCACAGAGACTAGCCTTTGTGAAATTTCCTGAGAAAAGTAAAGGGTCCGGTAGACATGTTTGGGAAATGATATATACTATAGCCCCCAACTTGAAAAGCCATGATTCCTAGTAGCATATTAAAGGCAATAGGCAGGACTGATTTATTTAACTCACTGTTGTTTCCAAAACATTTTTGACAATCTGGTATTTTTATTTAGTAGCAATTGACTGGTACTGATTGCCAAGCCACATCAGTTGTTTCCATAGGATGTTCCTAGAGTCCCCGTGATCCACGGCAGTGTCTGGTGGGGGCAGAAGGGAAGGGAGACACAGGAGCAGGGGAGAGGTGAAGATTCTGAAGCAGGCACTAGTCAAAAGGCTGCTTTACTCTGTCTTTCAAGTTGGGTTTCTGGGTAGCATTTAAATTAGTATTAAAGGAAAGCTTCGAAAAATAAATCTGAACAGACCAGACCAAGCATTCCCTTCCCTGCCTTTCTCCCTTCATGGAAAACAGCTCCTTCCTTTTCCTCTCCTTTAAGATACAGCTCAAATGTAACCTCCTTGGAGGAGCCTTCCTTTGTCCTCTCAGGATCCATTTTCTGTGTTCCCAGAGCTCTTTATTATTGTTCCTGAAATAGCTCTTGTCACATAATAAGTTATATGGCTCTGTCTCCCCAAAAAAGGCAAAAAAAAGAAAATCCCAAAAAACCATGCTCTCTTTATCTTGCTATCCCCAGTGCCCAGGACTGTGCTGGGTACACAGTAGGTATTCAACAAATATTTGCATGAAGAATAAATGACTTATCCAATATGTAAAGTTTAGATGATTTTCCCTGAACCTAACATACTGCCTTACACATTCTGAAACTGAAACTCAGTTATTATTTTTCAGGATACTCCCTTCTTAGACAGCTTAGGCTACTATAACGAAATACCCTCGACTAGGTGATGTAAACAACAGGCATTTATTTCTCACAGAGCTAGAAGCTGGGACGTACAAGATTAAGAAGGCTGCCAAGTCTTTTCCCCATGGGGGCTCTCTTCCTGGCTTGCAGACAGTGCCTTCTCCCTGTGTCCTCCCATGGTAGACTGAGGGAGCAAGCTCTGGTGTCTCTTCCTCTTCTTACAAGAATACTAATCCTATCTTGAGGGCTCTACCCTCATGACCTCATCTAAACGTAATCTCCTCCCCAAAGCCCCATCTCCAAATATCATCACACTAGAGGGTAGGGGTTAGGGCTTCAGCATATGAATGGGGATGTGGTGGGACACAAGCACCCAGACCATAGCGTTACAATTGTTTGCATGGGAAATGAATGAGTCATTCAATAAATAAAGTTCAGATTATTTTCCCCAAATCTATCACACTTCCTTACACTTTCTGCAACAAGCCAGTTACTATTTTTCAGCTTACTCCCACAATCTCTCAAGATGTCCCTGCAATTTATTCATGTCACCCTGGCATTTCGCTATCGGGAAGAGCTGGTGTCATCAGCAAATTTGGAGATGTCACTGTGCACTCCGTCTTCCAGATCACATCTAAAAATGTTCTCCGAAACCAATCCTTAAAGGATTTCTCGGTTTACACTTCCTTATCTAGACCTGCTTATTCTTTATCAGTTTCACGAATAGAGACTCAGTCCATAGGGATATATGATGACTTTTTTTTTTCAAATCTGAATTAATTTTTAAAAGCAACTCTTGGACCTGGTCAAAGGCTTTTTGAAGGTCAAGTAATTTGCATTCTCTCTGCTCCAAAACATGGGACATAGTAGAGGAATTTAGAGCTTTACGATTTGGTATTCACCCTAGATGCTTCCGTAAAGAGTCACAAACACCAGGTTACTTGGGGAGGCAACTAGTGATGAATAATCTTAGGTTGATACAGTTTTCTCGGAGGTGTTATTTGACTGTATGATCACATGCCAAACTCACCATTCTCCACTTGAATATGTGTTGAAAATGAGAACGTAAAATTGTGTATAGCTCTGTGGACACTTTCTGATAGCTACTTTAATCTCTCAGTTTGCTGTTTTTACATTACCATCTTGCATTACTGTGCAACCTAAGATATCAACTTGAATTCTAATTCATTATATTTTTCATCTATCCCTGAACATGCATACATTCAAAGCATATAGTGATAGTTTGATCTTTTTGTCATTGTTTTCTATTAAGAAAAAATACTTAACCCTCTTTCACATTCACCTCACCAGAATTTATACCTGTAATCTGATTTTTAAAGTATCTGTACAAAGCAATTTTATTATTCAAGTAACCTATGTCCAGTGTAGATTGTCAAATATCAGACTACAGAATGAGTTTGATAATGCCCCTCATCTGGAACTATAGAATATAGTTTCCTGCTCAAGATTTTTGATTTTTTAAAATTGCCATTATACAGTGAGTAAAGATTACAGACTTTCCAAAACACAGTAATTCTCAAATTACATGATTGTCTCTGGAGCATCTTTCTTTTTTCATTTATCTTTTATTTCAGATATTTATTCTAGTGTTTATTATTGTTGATTTACCAGATGAAATTGAATTTACTTTTGATAACCTCAATTTAAATGTACTTTTTCCCCCGTCTCTAAAACAATTTTACTGTTTATTTGGGCAAACATATGTAATATTGCATGCATATCTATTTATCTTCATATGTTTTCAAAACTGCCATTAAGACAAATTGCTGGTAAATTTTTGATATGCTTTTCAGGGACACAGCTTGCTAACTTCAAGAGGAAACATTTCAAATAATTTTCAGGAATATCAATTCAAATGCTTTTTGCACTGTCAACTCAGTTAATTAAACAGTTCCATATTTTGAGAACCTGAATCTCTATCTGCACAATTTCTACTTCCCTTTAAAATTAGCACACTATATAGATCACATTGAGGCTCTATTACAGGAATCTCTCTAGGAGAAGATTTTAAAACTCCTATCCCTGGTGCACTTATTCCAGAAAATGTCAATATGAATTCTTGAGCAACAACAAAATCTGAACACACTTCAGAGTTTTTTGATAGAAGAACTGGTTATGTGTACATATTCATTTCATACTACATGATAATTCACAAATGTCTTATTTTTATAATACAAAATTAGGGGTAATGCATAACCACCTTTACAATAATCACAAGCCCCAAGCTTTTCCAAAATGAAACCATGTGGGTCATCTTGATTTCTCATTGAGTCTCTCATACCTGAAAAGAGATTGCATGGGGAATGTATAATTTATAAATTGCAAGACCCCCTAATTAAAATATTTTAGCCTTGATTGTAGTCCTTACTTAACAAATAACAACTGTAGAAGCTTGGATAAGTCTTTAACTTTTCTGCCCTCGATTTCCCTTTCTAGAGCAGTAATCTTTGTGTATTGGGTTACATGAAAACTTTCCAAGAGTCATGTGAATATGGATGGTTTTAAGTAAAGCAATGTCTGATCCTCAACTTCCATATGAAAGTGTTCCCAAAGTTAATAGGCCCGAGTAGGTGTGGGCTGTCAAGTCATCCTGCAGTTTCCCTTTCCATCTTCCCTCTCACATTACTCTTTTCCAATTTTTCTGAAAGAAAAATCAGCGATTTCACCAATCCCCAATCTTGGTATGCTGCCTTGCTCTGAAAGTAGAAAATTCTAGAGGCACCAAAGTTTCAATATGAAATACTAGTTTCAACAAAGCGAAACCAGAGGGAGGCTTCCCGTTTCCCATCCTTCCTCCTTTTAAATGTTTCCTTCAGAGGCAACATAGCATTAGAAATATTAGCCCACGCTGGTGTGTTTTGAAGTCAGGAATATGGAGAGTGGGAGAAGTCTGTGACTTCATTTGGCATCATTTCAAAGAGAGGGGTTGAAAAGTTTGTTTACCTATACTAGATTAACGTTACATCTTTGCATAAAAGGAACATATGTCAAAGTAAATGACTGGTATTTTCCAAAACAGATATTCAGCCCTGGAGGAGAAATATGTTAGTTTTCCCCAAATAATAATTGGATATTACGAATCCATATTTATGTTCTATCTTGGGATGAGGGCCCTGCTTTCTCTCACTCATTATCCTCTTTTCTGCACATGTATTCATCCCCACCTTGCTGTTACATGGTTTCTATTAAATTAATGGCATCATATGGATCCAACAATTGTCATTAATACATTATTGATAAGCTTGCACTCACTAGTGGCCCAATAGCAGTCTTTTCTTTCAGCTTATATTTTCCTAAAGTAAATTAACTGTACTCTGTAAAACAATATCTTCTTCTGTATAGATGAAGAACAAGCATTCTCAAAATGCATTTTGGGACAATATCTTGAATTTTAAAAGTTTAACTTCACTTAATTGATCAGCAGCGTATCTATTACAGTTGTTATGATAATTCAATCCAGAATTTTAAACATTGAAACCCAAAAGACTTAGGGAATTTTTGAATGATAATAATTTTAAATTCTTTTTATTTCAGAGAGTTATAACAGGTTAACCAGTAAATAACTTTTGCACATAAATATATATTAAATTATAATAAAATTATATGAAATAAGTGGATTTAAAATACATATTCAGGGAAAAAAGAAACAATGTATCATTTCTGCTATCATAGAATAACTTGTCTATTTCGATGGGTGATTTGGATATCACGTTGCTACCATATTTAGACACATTTAAAATAAGAGTCTTAAAGTAAAAGTTTTGTTTTTAAATTTTGTCATACACAATAGGCCAAAAATTACATTAATTAAACTCAAGAGAAAAAATGTTAAGTATTACCTTAAAAATGTGCAAAGGAAGTATGGGGAGAGGGAAGGAGCTCAGTGGTAGAGCGCATGCTTAGGATGCACAAGGTCCTGAGTTCAATCACTAATGCCTCCACTAAATTAATTAATTAATTAAATGCAAAGAAAAAAATGTTTTAAAAATATACAAAGAAAGTACATATCTTCTGAAATTCTTTCAGGGGATAGAAAATGTGCATATTATCAACCCGGAAGATGGACTTAATAACACTTAAGCTGTTTTCTTCAAACGGCTTCACTAGTGGCATAAAGTATGATATGCAAGATACTATGATGGCTATGATATTCCATACTGTTTTAATTTTTAAGGTTTTACTTGGTTATGTCATATTTTATATGATATTGAGCAACAGTAACTGCAGAGGTAGTCAGTTAAGTGATTGTGGATGGCACTGACCAAACCTGCGCACAACTCTCTTTCACATTTGAGCAGGTTTTATGCCAGATCTTGCTAGAACCAAATTGCTTTCATTTCAAGAAACATCTCATTCACATTTTTTCTCAGGAAAACTTGGGTTTAAAATTACCCCTCTGTTTTTTTCCCACTAGACTATATGCCAAATTTATGTATCTGGAGCTAAAGGAATATATTAAAAATTAAGGTATTAGACTACCTGAAAGTCCTTTTATACTTAATGTCATATGATTCAAGAAATGTAAACTTTAATTTTAAATGAAATGATAATGAAGAAAGCCTTATTTTGAATGAAAATACAGTTTCTCCAGATCCTAGCTTAGTTATTCACTCCAATATATTTAGTTAGATGAAAATTTATTTCCTATGCAACAATATGCCAAATGACAGCAGGTGGCATATCAGGCACCAAATAATACCTAGATATATGAGTAAAATACGACAAAACTTTTAAACACCATTAGACTGTTATTTGCACTCATTCTTTTAAATCTTTCAATTCACTAATTGGGGTTTAGTTTGTATTCTTTATCAGTACAACCAGCCATATGTTCATTTGCTTTTATTTTATTGAATTAGTTACTGACTGACTATAATTCTACCGTTAACATCCTCTCAAGGAATACAAGATCTCAGTCACTGCTATGTTATGCTCCCCTTAATTTTAATTTCAATTGTAAAATAACAATACAATCAGCATGGTCTCTTCTTTAAGATATATGTGACTAGTATTGGGTTTCATTTTCCTTCTTCAACAAACTACAAAACAAAATGGTACAGCAATATCCCTGCAAACATGTATTCTTCCTTGGTTCTTCTGCAGTTCTCAATCTAGTCAATGTCAGAGTATTTAATATGACCCATTTTTCATAGAGAATAGTAGTCCCATTTACAGTACTGAGATTGATAGCATACCGTGCTATCAATCCTAAAAGCTCTGATGCGGGCCATGGACCTCTACCAAAAGATTCCTTTCTGGGCTATCAATCTCACTGCTCCCCACTGTCTCCGAGCCCTAAATCAGACTGCTTGATATCTCTCCGGTTTTGTATTCCTGCATCAGCAGTCTGCCTAAGCACAGCCATCACTCACTAGCGCTGTTAACTGCACTTGCTACAAATACCGAACCACTTTCCTCATCCTAAGGCCAAGTGCAAAATCCCTGCTACATTACATCACTTATGAATTCCTCGACAAGAAGAATATTGTCTCCTGGATTTTGAATAATTGGAAATTTAATGGGATCATTATTTTATTATTTATTTTGGTAATGGGAATCTTGAACATGACAGGTGAGCAAATGCTGAAGCAAGTATATGTTAAAAAGCAAAGTTAAAAAAAGACTCATCAGTAAATATGCACTCTCTGTTTCTATCTAGAAGTAGAAGTATTTTTGTCTAGAACTGCTAAGATTTTATTCAATAACATTTATAAGGCCAGATTTATCATTCTTTTTATATGTGTTTACTCAAAGCTAATGAAATCCTGCTGAGGGCCTACTGTAGGTGAAACACTACCACAAACAGTGGCTAAACCATAAAGGGAGCTCTCCCTGCTAAGATGCATTAAAGCATATTTAACCCCATCCATTCCTCCATCTTCACAAATCAATTTTTGCATCAGTTCAGTTAGTTCAATTGAGAGTCACTTCTGCCCACGCTTTGGTATCCAATGCAAGTCACATGGCCACGCCTCACTTCTAAGTGCAATCCCTCCGTGTTCCTGGAAGGAGAAGAGAACTGGAAGACAAAGGTGGTCAGACAGGTAGTAGTGAAAATTATCCATAATAAATGCAGAGCAACTAATACTACTCTTGGCACATAGAAATTATTCAATAAATGGTAACTTTCTTTTAGAATAAAGTTTTTTTCATCAGTTGGCTTTCATATTTGAAATTGACCCAATTGGTAGTGTTTAAAAAAATTATATTCTCATAATAATTAGGATCTACTAATAGACAGATGGAAGGAATCTCTATGACTGAAGGAAGGAAATGGGTATTTCTGCCGCATTAGACAGAGCTCTGTCTCCCAGTAAAAGTGACTATCAAATTCTATTCCTTCCATATCAGGACTATCTTTCAACAATCTGGGAAATATCTGACTCTTAATTTACTGGTCCAGTTATTCAGGGTGTTTAATTACAGCTCATATCACTGTCAGGTAAACATACATAAAGTCTATAGTGTATGACTTCTACCCTAAAGAAATCAAGTCTTCTTCATTTTATGGTCAGATCTAAAGAGGGATAGCACAAGCTGATTCATGCTACAAGGAGTCATTCTTGGGTTTATCCCAATGACTAATATACGTGAATGGGATCTAGGTAGATTTCATATGCCCTTATTTTGTGGACAGTAATGGTCCTAGAACCTCTTGCTCCTCGAAAACTACCCAAGTGGCCACATTTTTAGAAGGAGAAGAATTATTTTCTACTTTTCCTTGTCATATCCTCTTTGCTTCAAATAAAAGAATGGTAGTGTCTTTCTTTCTGAACTTTTTCTCTTTCTGACTCATCTTTCCTGGATTCTGTCTATTTAGAACATTTTTTTCTATTTGAAAACTAGGTGCTTAACCCATACCAGCATCATAATTCTCCCTAGTTATTATGTATTCGCCTACTACTGTAGAAAACTGCTCCTTATTTCATGCATATGTGCTATATGCACTGACCTAGAGTTAAGAATCCAAGTTTCTGCTTTAGATGTGTCAGCTAAATGGTCATGACCTTGACAATGCATAACTTTTGGGCCTCAGTTTTCTATTCCAAGAAGAAAAGAATGAGCAGGCCCCGTGCTGTTACCATAACTTTATACATGTATCCTCTCAGTGTAATGCTCCCTAACCTCTCCCTGTCCCCACATATTTATGGCTAATTTCTATTATTTGAAGCCCTATTACTTCCTAAAAGAAGCTTTCCTACTCTTAACCCAGAAAGGATTATATGATACTTCCTGGGCCTCACAAAATAACTGCATGGCTCCATCATTGTGCTTAGAACATTGTTAGTCCTTATTTTATATACATGTATTTATATTTCCCTTCTACTCCACTACCACATATACCCCTGGAGAGACAAGTCAATGTCTAATTCATCTTCAAGGTGCTTGGAAACAGGCACTAAATAAATGTATGTGAGATGGATGGATGGATGGACAGAAGGAAGGAAGAATAAATAAATGAATAAATGAGTAAAGTAGATGATTTTCTCAAATTCCTTCTAGCTTAAAGTTTCTATTATTCCAAATAATATAAATGAAGGACAAGATATTTGGAAAACTGGCAGCATTTCAAATCACTGCAACTAGGAAGCTACCTCCACTCCTTCAGCCTCTGCCTTCTGTGTTCTGACCATAGCCTTTCTCTTCGCTCTTCCAGTTACTATGAAATTAATAGAAATGTTGGCTAAATGTATGGTTTCTCTCTCATTCATGCTCCCTAGCATTTGATCAAGGAACCTTTGCTCATTTGCCCACCAGACGAGTTTCTGCTCATCAGTCAGTCAGGCCTCAGGAACTAGTATTTATCTGTTGGATGGTAGGGCTTTTGGTTGGTAGTACAAACACTGAGAGTTGGGACTGATGAAGAGCGTTGATCTGGTGGGCATGAGAGAATTCCATTAGGACTCTAAATATTTTGTTATTGCTCTCATAGTTAGATATGAGGGGAAAGACTGTGGGAGACACAGTGACTGTCGCCTGCTCAGGAATAAATTCATCCTCCTATGCAAGAAATGTTTCCTCTAGGCAAACAGGTTGATTGATCGTTAACAAAATAAATCTTATACTTGTTTCTTATCTCCTGTGCTGGTTTCTCTGCCTTTTAACTCATTTCAGTTCCAACTTTCTTCATGGCAAAACTCCAGCGACCTCCCCCACCCACCGTAGACCACTCCAGTACCCAAGATGCCTCCCTTTTCTGAACTCAGCATATGTGTTCTTTCATTTGATACTCAATCTTGAGCTTTTTTAAGGCAGCATGTAATTTTTCCATATTTAAATTTTTTTCAATTCTTGTGTTTTTACTAAACTTTGCATGTGTTTATGCCTAGCCTTTTCAACTACAGTGTAGTTTCTTGGAAGTGACTAAACTATATCATACTTATTTGAAGCACCCTGTCAAGGTACTCACTAACTATTAAATCATTGGCTGTGGATCAGTTACTTCAGCCAGCAGGATAAGAAAATCCATCTTGTTTTCTCAGTGATCCAAGTTTACAAAGTGTGTACATTATATCTACCCCATATTTTAAGGCCTTTTGAAAAATTGTCACATTTGTGGGTTAATTTTATTTCCATAACCTTTCTTGGAGTTAGATAGTACAGAGAAAAAGATCACTTTTTAGATGAAGAATTTACACCCTAAGAAGTTAAGATTCTAGAGGTAATAAGAGCATCAAGGCTAGACTTTGTTCTCCTGACTACTAGCATTCCATTGCTCTTTCCAGCACAATACATCAAATTCAGGTTTGCAACATATAGTGCCTCGCACACACTTCTGCCACTAGTAAAAATGGACTGTTAGCCAAGCACATAGGAGAGTTCTAGACCTTCATAACCTTCTCTGTGTTAAATTACTAAAAGTCACAAATTTCCCTCCAAAGAAATGAATGCTAATTCTGAAAGCATTTGCTTAGATCTTCAGCAGAGTTACAGGAAGGCTTAGTGTACTTGCTATTTGCTCAGAAGCACGAGGGAAAAAAATCATGTAAGCTCCAGCGTACGTAGCGTCATATTTGGCTCTGGAATATATAGAACAGATTAGAAAATACAAATTCAATTTTATCTCTACCTGTGCAAGATTAAAACAAACAAAAAAAAAAAAAAAAAACAAATCCAAACACCAAAGATTTTAATATAGTAGAGATTTCTTAACTGCCTGATCCACATAGACTGAATTTATTTAGTGAAAACATGTATTAATCTATCATAAATGCAGTCATTCCTTTATTCTCATAGAAATCATTATTCGTGCAAAATAAATTGATTCTACTTTAATTGTCTACCAGCTGTGACTATAAAGCAACTATGTGAGCCTTACAGTTGAATCTTTACCATAGGCATAAATGAGGATATAAAACCTTTAAAATACAGTTCATTTGGGTCATTGTTTAAGAGCTCATATCCTGTCCAGTACTTCAGAGTAAATTGCATTACTTTTATATTGCTATTAATCACATCATATCTTCTACACATCCAAAAGAAAAATGTCATTTTTCTTTATCTCTACCTATGTTCCTTACTCAATGAAAATTGCTCAGTTATTCTCCATATTGAAGAAAAATTACAGAAGGAAGTTAATTGCTTACCTACATGATACTTTACTTCTGAAGCCGAAACATTAACATATGCAACAGCAATAAAAGTGGAAAAGAGTAAATTACATAGAATAAAACCATGCTTCGGTTTATGGGCTGGCTATAAAACAAACAAAGCCTGACTTTAAAAGCTGTTAATACGTATAAATTAAAGTATAGAAAGGTCACAAAAATAAAGGAACTATTTCTTTAAAGAAAAAAATGAAAAAAGAATCTTCATCACATCCATGATGGTTGTATAGCATTTATTATGACAAGGCATTTGTTTAAATGTATTATGAGTTGAAGTTTTGAAATTCAGCCAGAGAGCTTACAGAAAGTTAATGTTAAATTGCCAGTCAACAATCTCTGTTTTCAGAAGTATTTTAATATAGGTAGAGTGAAGAAGTATCTCAAATGTTTTTAAGTAATTTCTGTATATTCACTTGCCTTCTGCTATTAAATACTAACTTTTTCAAGAATTTAAATTTTACTGAATCTCGTACACATTCTCCTGCTCATGGCATATGTGTGCACATAGGCTGTTTCCTAGTGTAGACACTGGACTCCCAGTCTGTCACTGTGGAGAAACACTGAATTTGGGGTCAGATATTCTGGCTTTTGGTTTGGTTACCTACCAAATAAAACCTTTTATTGGGGCAAATCAGTTGTTCTTCATTTGTGGTATGGGGATAATAATAGCTTCCCTTCTTAATCCAGGAATTGTGAGAATCAAATAAAGTTGTATAACAGACAGTCTAAAAGTGTAGGAAATTATCACTTACAAAATTTAAATCCATTCATCTATTTACCATTTCAAAATACATTAAAAGCTTACGTTGAATAGACCCACCAAAATTTTCCCTGTCTGCACAGAAGACAAATGTCAGTGTCCCAGGAGAGCTCTTCTCTGTCTGAACACAGACTCTGCTAGTAGCATCCATCTCACAGCATGCACGTTAGCTAAGTTCACTGTGATGCTTCTATGTGTTTCTCTCTTTTATGAGGATTATTTTAGTCCTTAGAGTTCAATTGTAAGTTTCCAGGGGCAATGACTTTTTAACCTGTTTGCCCCCCAATAGCTGCTGGAGTGGACACAATAGGAGCATGTTCTTCCTTGTTTGGTGATTGTGGGTGGCTGAGAAACTCCCTTGGGAAATGTGTCCAGATGGGTGGAAGTATACTCTGTTCCCAGCCTGTCCCTGTGCATGTTTGATATGCAAATCAGATAATCAGTGCTGCCTCGGCCATTGGCCACCTGATTGGCTGTGGGACAGACAAATGGATCCAATTAGCATCCATAGAGATTCACAAAGGCCTGCTATTAATAAAATGTGGTGTTTCCAGGTGAATGCCACTGAACATGCCCTGTATATCCCCTTGTTCTTATAAAAAATGTGCGCTAAAATGCATTTTTAAATTCTGTATTGTACTCATACAACAGATTAAAATGAGTCACATTCTTTGGAAAATCCTTCTTGATATTTCAGAAATAGATGTGTACTTTAGCATTTAAAAGGCTTTCAGTGATTTCATAGAATTAATCATCAATTCCAGGACAGTGATTTGAAAGGTTAAAGGGTACAGATGGATAGAGGCAAGTTATCAAGGGTCTGGATAAGGTAGAAGTGAGTTACCAAGTTGACAAGTGGTCACTGGAATTGAATCCCAGTGGTGTGTGTTTAGGCTGAGGGTTGGTAGCAGAAGGTAAAGAGGCAGAGGCAGAATGGGGAGAGAAGTGGAACATGGATGCTAAAGGAGAAAATAATAAGAATAATAGGGAAAAAAAGAAGTGAAATCAGAAAAGAGAAGGAAGGAGAGATTGCTGAAAAAGAAGGAAAAAAAAAAAAAGCAACAGAGAAATAGTGAAAGAAGCTACCATCTGACTGATTGCTTTTTCCTGGTATTATCCAGGAAAAGCTTTTTTCCATGATTCAGATTGGTTTCTTCCAAATCTGCCCTCTTCTCAAAAAGTTATCCATCTTTTCCTCAAAATGAGAAAACTATCTTTATATGAATATACATTTCAAAGTTGCTTTGTTTGATTAAATTTGATTTTTTCATGTGCTTTAGAGGCTATAGTTCAATAAATACTTCCTTATACACCAAAAAGCAGTTTCCGTCACCACAAACACACACATGGAATTGATTATGCCCCTTTGGGTGGCTATCTACATGAGTTCTGAATGCTGCTACCCCAGGTGGCAGCCCCTCTTCCTTACTCTTGGTGAGGGTGTAAGAAGAGAGACCTATCTAGTGTGCAGTGGGATTATAGCATGAACACCTGTGATGAATTTCATTTTATTTCTGTCCGCCAGCATTTTATGAATACTTCTAATGCGACTGTGAGTACTTCTTTTTGATCATACAAATATTTGGGGAAGGGGGCCTTGGGCTTCCTGGAAGGGACTGTACACTTCCATATATAATGTAATGTATGCAATGGAAAGTATTTAATTACTAAAAAGTAATGTGGACCTTGAGAAAAATACATATTCCCAATGTTGTGTGGCAAGGTTATATTTTTGAGATATTATCTCAAGTAGGTTTCCCCTGTCTCCCACAGTTGGCTAAAAGGAGAAAGAAAAGAACAGAGTACAGCTTAATTTTCCCTTTTGTTTCCAAATGAATGTGCCAGTTAAAGGGATTATGCCCAGGGTCTCTGGGTTGAGCTTTAAAGTTGAAGGAAAGCTTGAGGACTGAGGAACATGCAGAGAGACATGAGAGGATTTCATCTAGTGAATGAAAAACGTCCAAGGGAATGTGTAAGAAAACCGAGATAAGTGGGTGGTTTGCCCACTGACTTAAGAGACAGTCTGGGCATGAGGGCCATGACAACCAGAGTGATTGATCAATAAAGGGACAATACGAGAGGTATTATTCCTGCCGATGGAGGCTGAGTCCCTGAGTCACGGCAGTCTTGGTTTTAATGCAGGAGCACTAGCTCTTAGTCCCATTGCAGTCCTGAGCAGAGCTCTCTTTGTTAACCTCCCAGTAGCTACCCAATACAAGTGGTGACCATCAGTCATGACAATCAGTAACCAAGACTGGGTTCCATCTGACTTCTTGTAGATTACTTTCCCCCAACACCTACCTACACATCTAAATAAACTCTTACACACACATACAATGTCCCACAAGAGCAATGAGCACAGAAAAAGCAGAGCTAAGGCTGAGGATCTTTAATTAGTTTGAGGGAGAGAGTCCCTTTCTGAATCTGAATTTGGTTATAGTGGTGAATAGAACCAATTTCCAACTTCACTACTCCAGTCCAGAACAGTGATTAAACACTTGCCCAGGACACTACAACTTTTGGACTCATTTTTCCTAATCCAACAGATACATTTAACACTTGGGTAACTCATTGAGTTCAAGTAAATGAAAGCTAGAAAGGACATGGAGAACCTAGTAATTCATTTAGTATTCTTTAAATATATGTAATGATTTCTGCCTATTCATTTATACACTTAACCACGTGGGACACAGACACACATCACATATATGCACTGACATGAACACCCCACTGGCCCAGGTAGCTATGCCTTGCTTCCTATGTAAGTCCTAGTTACACTGACAGTCTAGCCCTCTGTTAATACTGCAGAGTCAAACTAATGGGAGAAAGGAGACATGGATCCTCATGGACAAATAATTAATTAATCCAATTAGTGTTTATTGAGTCTGCAGTATGCACTATGTACTGGCTTTGGGGGCTGACACATTGATGCATTAGACACAATCCTTGTTTTTTTAAGAAACTTAGACTCCAGTAAGAACGTAAAGTAAAGCACAACACTGTACCTGACCAGTGACCAATTTGCATACATTAATGAGTAAATGAGACTTACAAACATACACAGAAATGTAATAGGGCGCATTATTAAAATGTAGACAAAAACTGTGATAAGGAAATTTATTTTAAAAATAGCTTTCTCAATGAATATATGTATGTATATGCATGACTGGGACATTGTGCTGTACACCAGACATTGACACATTGTAATTGACTGTTCTTCAATAAAAAACAAATGTTTTTAATTTTTAAAAATCCCAGGGATCCCAGGGGAGGAGCACATGGGCTAAAGTGCAGGATCCAGATGTAAAATAAGGAATTCTCCAATTTATCTTTAAAAATAAAATAGCTTTCTCTAACCATACATAGGAAAAAGAGGGCACCATTTGTGCTCTCCTTAATTCTTGTCACCTGGGAGAAATAAAGAGCTTTTTAAGTTCAAGTCTGTTTAGGGAAGAATTAGGATGAGAGAGAGCAAAAAGCTTTGAGTAAGAGGGGAGGGAGTATATGTAATAAAGGTTCCCTAAGCCTGAAAAAAGAGATCTGTATTTGAACAGTTTCTGCAACTGGAAAATCTTCTAGGTAGGTGATTTCCTCAACATACATGTAGAGGCTGTCTGTGAGCACAACGTCCTTAAAGCTAGTGGCTAAAATCTCTGCAAATGAGTATGTGGCCAGAGGACTGGAACTTCCTCAGCTGTATCTCTGAGTCTGTCCCAAGCAGCATGGACAGTAGATGATGGAGGATCCACATTAAGGGCAGTACTGGGTAGCCGAGAGAGCACTGGTGATGGATGATGCCTCTGCCGTGAACTAAAGACCTGGCTACTTCCTGATTTTCTAGCACTGTAAAAGGCCCTAAGTTTTCAGTGGCATGGTGGGTCTCCTGAGTTAAGGAATATCTTGCCAATCCAGTATGCTACAGAAAGAGGTTCCTCCACGGGTCTTTAGGTAGACTGCATGAAGTTCCTTTCTGTCCCATTAAAATGGGTAGGGATACCCCAAATTCAACTGAATTTGAACTTCTCCTCAAGCGAATAGTTGGGGGCTCAGAGGAGACTTATATGGTATAGAAAAAAATTAATGTGATAGATCTTATTATTAACAATGAGTTTATGACTAGATTCTACCACAAACTAGAAGATAAAGCACATATAATAAAGGTCATACATATAATTTTAAATGTTAGGATAATTTAGACTCAATAAAAATACAAAGTAAAAGATTCTTTACATATTCCACGGACTATCTGATAAAGACTAAACTAAGTCAATATATGGGGTAATTTCTACAAAAACTAACCATTATTATTCACCATTCTACCTGAAGCCAATTCAAGTCTCTTCTCTGTGAAGAAGAAAACTAACAAAAAGAAGATAGAATCTCACAATAATAAGTCCCCAAGCTACAATTTAGCACCAATTTAGCAATTCCATTAGAGAGCACATCCAGCTCATTAAAAATAGCAAGCTAATCTGTCTATAAATTGCTTCACCATAATCAAATATTGACAAAATAACTAGATAGGAAATGTAGTGCCTGTCTGAAATATTAGCAATTAATTATAAAATAGCCAGTTTTTCTAAAATGTCATGCATTTTACTATATACTAATGTTCCTTAAATTGAACTGAAAAAAATTCTTTTTGATTTTTTTTAACTTGCATTTCCTTCCTTTCAAATACATTCAAAAGTTAACTCTCTCCATAAATGTGGATTCAACCTATACAGAAACTGAACTTTGTCAACGATGCAAACAAATTTGGAAATATAGGAGGACAGCCTTTTAGGTATCAAACAGAGCTCTAGATAACCAATCCCTTCTATAATCCCAAGCCAGGAAGGAGCCTTTTTGCAGACAGCCCAGAGTCTGATGCAGGAATCTCTTTTACAGTATTTCTGATTTGACAAGGTATTTCTTAACTCAAGATATGGCCCATTTCACGGTTGAGCATACATTGTTGTTATATTAGAAAGCTCTTTTTTAACTGGATTGAAATCTAGACTTACATGATTTTTGCCCCTTCATCCTAGTTTTGCCTTTCAGTCAAATAGAACCACTGCCTCTTCTAACCCAGAGCATCAGGAACATTTGAAGATGGTTCCATTCCTTTCATTGAGCCTCTCGCCTCAGGTCCTTCAGCTACTTCCCAGGAGGATGTGGCTTCTGGTTCCTTTTGCCTTTGAAACATGAACAACTATAGAGATATACTTATAGATACAATTTAAATTTTTTATATTTTTATGCCATTAAAGGAAAAACCAAGGTTATGGAATCATTTTGGCTATGTCCAAATTGAGCAGATATCTTAAATATTTTGGGAAAAGTCTCTAAATGTCTAATGAATCAACTAATTTACCTAGAACTTTAAATGTATTCAGCAAGTATTTATTGAGTGTTGACTGTGACCTGGTCATTGTGCTAGATGTTGTGAACAAGGACAGCCTCAGGCCTTGACCTTAGAGGAAGGAACCATTGATTGACTAGTCACACGCAATATTAACTGTGATAGTTGTTATGAAGAAAACCCACTAAAAGTCGTGAGACAACAGAGTAGGGACATCTAGTCCAATTTGAGGGCTCAAGGAAGCTATCTTAGTCATCTCAGTCTGCTATGACAAAATACCATATTGGCTGGGTGGCTCAAACAACAGACATTTATTTCTCACAGTTCTGGAGGCTGAGAAATCCAAAATCAAGGAGCCTGCCTGTTTGGTTCCTAGTGAGAGCTTTCTTCCCAGCGTGCAGATGGCCATCTTCTGGCTGTGTCCTCACAAGGCTGAGAGAGGAAGCTCTGGTGTCTTTTCCCCTTCTTATAAGAACACAAATCCCATTGTGGGGGCTTCACCTTTATGTCCCCACCTAAACCAAGTTACCTCCCAAAGGTCCCACCTCTGGCTACCATCACAGTGAGGGTTAGGGCTTCAAATACGAATTTTATAGGCACACAGACATTCAGTCCATAGCAGAAAACCCCCATGGAAGTGATATTGGAGTTGCAACTTGAAAAATAAGTGGAAATTAACCAGGCAAAGAGGTGGGAGAGAAAATTGTGGCGAGGAGGCAACCATGGGTTGAGGCTCTTAAGGAAGGGAAGCAAGGTATGACTAAGAAGCTAATTTGAACCCGTTATGTCTGGGGCACTGCAACGGGGTCTTGGGGCAGGTGGTGCAAGGTGAATCTGAAGAGCTTGATCTAGGTCAAGGCATGAGGGACCTTGTGGGTCATGTTAGACATTGTCTTCCTTGTCCTGAGAATAACGAGGAGCCATTAGTGACTTTTATCAGAGAAGTCTTATTGATAAAAAGCTCACTCTGGAGGCAGTATGGAGAATTAACCAGGGTGGGGTGCCAGGAGGACATGAGAGCAATCCAAGTGAGACCTGGTGGTGGGTGTATGAGAGTGGTGCCTGCAGAGATGGAACGAAGGAGACGGATTTGAGAGACATGTAGGCTGGGCCCTGTGCCTGATTCCACACATCCAGCCCACCAAAGCCCAGAACTCCCTGCAGGGCTCTTCTGCGAATCCAGACACACAGATGGGTAACCAGGTCCCAAGTCAGATTCAGCCACCCAGATTTAAGTATGAACAGTGTATTAATTCTCAAAAGGTGAATCTTGAAGGATGGGATGCAGGAGCCAAACAAGAGCAATATGTCGGTGTGCTGTACACCAGAAATTGACACAACATTATAAACTGACTATAACTCAATTTTTTTAAATTTTTAAGAAAGAAAGAAAAAATAAAAAAAGCAATGTGTCAAGGATGAGCTCTTGAATTCTACCTTGTGCGTCTGATTGGACAGTGGTACACTTGAATGTGACTAGAACATGCAAGGGAGAAGTAAGTGTGGGAAGAAAGAAAAGGAAGTTTATTCAGGATATGCTGAGTTAAAATGTCATCAAAAGGTGCTAGTAGACAGGCCTGAGTTCAAAAGTCATGATAATTTAAATAAAAACTCCCCCTTCACTGTCCCTTTTGAGCGGCACCACCTAGGAACAACACAGGGTGTGTGCTTGGGGCTTACCACCACCCGCCACCTCACAAACACATACATCACTACTGGTTAGGCTAGGAAACAGCCAAGCTCTAAAGATGCTGGAATCTTTACCTGTTTCTCAGCCCCCACCACAACCCTCGTTAACTGTGGCGGTCCCTTCAGATAACCAGAGCATGCTGAAGGCTACTTCTCTGAGCAGTTAGCTTAAGGTAAACTAACCTCGGCAGCCTTTTCCTTGCAGGCTGAAATGTGAATCTCTGCTTGCCTTCTCCTTCTCATTTGAAAAACCACTTCCCAGGAATTTCCTTCTAAGAGATGACTCCAGTCCATTCCTTTGCTGCCTCAGTTAGGAACCAAGGTGAAAAAGAACACTGAAGCTGAAATAGATTTTAGAGATCATCTTCACTCCACAGATGAAGAAACTGAGGCTCAAAGCAAAGTACTTAGATAATACTTGGAGCGGCTTCCTCCTCCTCCTATTCTAGGTCTTTTGTTTTTTTCTTTTCTGAAGTGAAAACAGAACATACCAATATTATGTTATCCACATTCTCACTTCTGGAAGGAATAATCCAGGGGACAGAAGGAGAAGACACTGTGTTCTTGACCTCTCTGTCTTTCGACAGTGCTGCCTGGCAGTTAGTAACAAAACTTCATTCAAGATACTGTGTTTAAATACTCACTGGAAGTGTCAGGCTGGTCACTGGGATGGATTTTTCCAAGTCAGTGAGTGGGGCTAATTTGCTAATCCTATGAAAGAACATCTGTTTATTTCCAAATTGTAAAGTTCAAAAGGTGTCTGGCTCAACCTCCAACACAGTGGATTTCCTCTTAGGACACATCTCTCAGGAAGGCCTTTATTAAGATTGAGAGCAGAAGGCTTAGCGAGGGATTTGTCATCCTTACCATCATAACCAGTGGTAAAGAATGAAATATTATTAATAAAAGCAGCCCAGCAGCTTGGTTCTGCTGATTCTTTAGAGTTTTAAATCAAAAATCAATGTGACTTTTTAAAGTAAACCCCAGGTAGGGTTTAAAATGCTGAATGTGCCTGAATTATGCATTCGTACAAGGTCTGCAGCTTCAGGAGTGTCGTTAGTACATCAAATGCCATAAATACAAACCAATACCAATAGCTGACTTGAGATGACTGGGGCTGCTGCCCCCATGCAACACATTATTAACACAGTGGGTAAGAAGAGTACTGCTCACGTGAGGCATGTTGGTATGTGTAGGTGTCGGAAGTGGTTCGGTGATACTGCTGTTAATAAAAGCTAAAGTAATGATAATGAGAACTTCTCTAAGCTGTTTAACAATTTGGCCACACACTTCTGTTGAACGCCAACTACAATGCAAGCTCCCACTTTCAGATTCACGAATGAAGAAGATTGGACGCTGTCCCTATAATAAATCATAACCCACCCGGTGATTTACATGCCTAATTAGAACAACACAAAGCAAACAAGAAGCAGTGGGAAAGGTCATAAGCTCAATTCAAATTGGACTGTTTTATTTTCTTTCCAGGTTCTAGAAAAAATGTTTGTGATGTAATTGCTATGATGTTTGGTGTCCTCCAGATTTGTTTATTTGTGAGCTTACACAGCCACTGTATAATCAACTTCCGGCCTGAAGTTATTTATTATAAAATTTAAGAACTAGAATAGTCATCTAGTCCAAACTGGTCTTTTCAAAGTTGTGAAAACCAAGGATAAGAGAGTTTAATGTCATAGGATAATTTATCATGTTTTTAATCTTAAATGTATATGTATACACATATATTCATGACTATTTGTATTCTTATATATAATGCATATTTACATATGATTTTACAGGTGTATATGTGTGCATATATATGTATGAGTAGATAGATATAATTATAGCTATAGATATAAATATGCAATTGTTAGCAGATTATTCTCAGAACCATCAGTCAATTGTATTAGAACCAACTACATTTTAGATTTGCCAACAGAGCTGCTTAATCTAATTTTGTATCTCTTCTTCCTTGAACCCCATGAGCAAAATTAATTCCCTTAAAAAGTCTGGAAAGAATAAGTGATGAATGATAGAACTTCCATGGTCCTCAAAAAGTAGTATCACCCAGGCTAAGCAATATTTATTACCAAACCCATTCCTTCCTGTGGAACACATATCAAAGTAATTAGCTTAAGAAACTCAGCTTTCTGTAATGCATGGAATGGGCTGATGGAGAGCCTTCATCTTCTGTCTCATTCGAAATAGACTCCAAAGAAACAGTGACAAAAAGAAATTTAATTTGTAACTGAGGAGGCAAGAGATTAGATAGCCCTGGTGGAATGAGCTCTGAGACTTGCTGGAACTTAAATATGAGTCTTTTATAGCAGAGATTTATTAAACTCTACCAGCTCTGTGGACTATCTCTTTGCCAAAATCAATCCCCATTCTGATATTTCCCTATAGGCTACACAAACGATAACAGAAAAGGCTTTGGCTCTGTCACTGTAAAAACTGTAGTCTTGTTTCATATTTCGTTTGAATAGTAAGCTGTCCCAGGGGAGACATGAGGCTGTAGGAAAAGGCAGAGAATCGAATCGGTTTCTTAGACTGGGACATAGAGACCACTTGAAAGGCTTCACAGGGTGAGAACAAAGCACTGACTTGTCCTTATGAAAAACCGTAAGGTTGATGGGCCCAAATGAGGCTTGTGTGACTAAAGCCAGAGCAGAAAGTGTAAGGAGAATAAATCATTCTTTGAAAGTAAAAAAAATAATTATACATTTGGCTCCTTTAATAGAATTCTTTCTTCTTAAAGTCTCAAAGCATTTTCCTTCTCTCCTTTTGTTTTACCATCACTGAATTTTTCTGAGGTAGGGACAGATGAGATAGTCCTTTATTTTATTGGTAGGGGAAAAAAAGCCAGACGTGGTGATATAAGGTTGCTAAGAAATCAACTGGTGAAAGAGGTCTATGGCCGACCAATTTTAGATTCACGTTCTTGAGAACTTTGAGTTCAACCTCTCACTTCCTTTCTTGCCCCTACTCTCACTTCTACTCAGACAGTTTCCTTTGTTTGGGAGTTTCCTACTGTCTTTCTCTCTCCATATATACCTGGAAACATCTGAAACAAATTTCACTATATGTACTGAACAGTTGGCTTCAGTTAATCAAGTGACTATGCCTGTCATATTAATGCATGTGGTTAGAATTTTCTGGTAAATAATACACGGCATGTGTCAAAAGTCATTTTGTGCCAAATCTACCTTGCTCCTCCCTGCCTTGATCCAGTGCTCTCAGAGTTGCATAAATTATGCTCTATTCATATCTATTAAAAGGACCACTTTTTAGGACTGTGATGTTTCTTGTGCTCTTTGTTAATATTCTTTTCACTCAAGATTCTCCTCTTTTGAATTCAGCTCAAGAAAACAAGTTCTTTACTGGGACCCTTCCTGTAAAATTTCACATTGCTTCCATCATAGAATCTAAGAGATTTGATTAAGTCTCCCTTTGTCAATCTTCCTTTAGAATTTAGTTCCAAAAAGTCTCAATTTAAGGAAAAGAAGACATCAAGTTCTCTAACTCTTCATGGGACAAAAATAACACTGGTGAATGTATGTTATATATATTCAGATGTTATTACCACAAAATTTTGATATAGCAAGTAATAAAATAAATTTCCTCAGTCTATTTTTTAAATTTATCTACTGTGTTGGGCTTTATTATTTATTTTAGTTAGTTTTTCATCTAAACAACTATTTGGTTAGATTTTGTTCTTTTATCTTACAAGTAACGCACCTATGAGAAATAAGCTTCTTTACCATCACTCTCTTGAAGAGAGGTGAATAATTTTGTCTCGTTCTCTGGATACCCAATCTCAATTGCACCTGTCAGCCGTGTTTATCCATTCCAGAAAATAATGATCACAGTAATGGTGAACATTCATTCACTACTTCCAGTGTGCCACTGTTCTTAGAGCTTTACATATATAAACTCATTTGATTTTGATGGCAACTCTACAAGAGACTGTTCTTGGCACCATTTTACATTTAAAGAAACTAGCCAGAAAAAAAGTGAATTGATACCAAGGCAAGCAAATCCAAGCCCTTGCCCTTAGCCTCTAAACTATATTGTCTTTATCTGTTTTTTCCCCTGTCTTTAATAATATCAGATATGGGAGTCAAGTAACTAACTTAGTTCTTCAGAAATAACACAAAACGATTTATTGCAAATGTGTAAACTCACTCTAAAATAAAATACTAGGCCATTTTTTACTACTGGTATTCTAAGCACAAATGTATACATAAAAATACAAATATTGTATAGTGGGAAGAATCCTGTCTTTAAAGTTACAAGGTCCTGTTCTTAAAAATAGTTCCCAGCCCTAGGTGCAGCCAGTGTCCACCTTCCCCACTCTTCTCTCTGCTCACCTGGCCCTTCCACTCACATCATGGAAAGCCAGCAATGGCCATAGTCTCTGTACCTTGAACTTGCCCAGTTACTTCTCTAACATGTAACCATTCCATCTTTTGCTCCATGGTCTTTCTTGTGTCTCCATTTGCACATCTTATATCTGCTTCTGATTTTCCTACTCACTTTGCTAACCTTTTCAGACCTTTTCCTCTGGCCTATGCACCCAACATCACCTCTTAACTTTGCATGTCTCTATAGCTTTGAGGAGGATACTCCATTAGCCTTACTTTTGCAAAAGTGCTGAACTCACATCCTGCTCCAGGTTTCCTGCCATAGAATGTATCCCTGCACTAGGCTGGAGTAGGTAGCCTGTGTTCCTGTAATAGCCTGTACAGGCTTCTAGAATTTCTCTGTGAAAATCATGTTTGTCTTCCACCAGACCACAAAATCTATGAATAGAGGAGCCATGTCTTCTTTGGGTCACATGTGCTTTGCACAGTGCCTAACATATTGTTGGTATGAGATGAAAGGCTCTCTGCGCTAAAATAAAATTTACCTCTATGTTCTGCAAGATGGGTAAGGGAGAGGATGGGTTGTGGGAGAGAAAAACCCAGGAATAAGAATTAGGAATAAACCAAAGAAACACAGGACTGGACATTCAAGGGGAATAGGGATGGTGGAAATCCATTACCAGAGGTAAAGGAATATTTAAAAACTTTAATGACACAATTTAAGTACAGGACAAACTAAATGCTTAGTGATGCAGCTCAGCTAAAGGATTAAGGAAGCCATAAAACTGTACTCAAAGATGTTGTGAGGGAGATTTCCAGTCAAGATGGCAGAGTAGTAGTATAGACCATGAGCCCACCTCTCCTCACAACTACAACAAAACCACAAATGACAGCTAAATAGCCATCGGGGGGAAAAAAAACAAAAACAAAAACTTAAACCTAGCAAAAAAGATCCTCTTCAACTGGAAACATAAAGAGGGAACCGCAGCGGGATGGTAGGAGGGGCATGCTTGTGCTATCACTGGGCCCCATTTCCCCTGGTTGGGAGACCCACAATCGGAAGAATAATAAAGTCGCAGAGGCCCTCCCACAGGAGTGAGAGTTCTGAGCCCCACGTCAACCTCCGCAGCCTGGTATTCTGGCCTTGGGAGGAGGAGACTCAGAAAATCTGGTTTTGAAAGCCAGCGGAGCTTAACTTCAGGAGCCCCACAGGACTAGGAGAAACAGAGAATCCACTCTCTTGGGAAGAGCACACAGAACTTCATGCACACCAGGTCCAAGGGCAGAGGCAGTGACTTCATAGGAACCTAGGTCAGACCTGCCTGCTGGTTTTGGAAGGTCTCCTGGGGAGGTAGGGAGTGGCTGTGGCTCACCTGCAGGCATTCCAGGAGCATTCATCTACATAAGCTTTCCTGGAGGCTGACATCTTGTTTGGGTCATTAGCACCAAGACTTAGCCCCACCAAAAAGCCTGTAGACTTAAGTGCTGGGAAGCCTCAGGCCAAACAACATACTGGGTGAAAATGCAGCCCCACCCATCAGCAGCCTTCCTGAGCCCTCAATGGCCTCTAGACATGCCCCTCTAGACATGGCCCTACCCACCAGAGGTCCAGGACCAAGCTCCACCCAGCAGTGGGCAGGCACCGTCTCCTCCTGCCAGGAAACTGCATTAGCCTCTAGTCCAGCATCAACCACCAGGGAGCATATATCAGAAATAAGAAAACAACAATCCCAAACTTGTGGAAGGAATCTGCAAATGCTGGGACTGGCTGGACCCTGGCCCTTGGGTGACAAGAGAGGAGTGTACTGCTGGAAAGCATAGGACCTCTCCCACAGAGGGCCACTTCTCCAAGGTTGAGAAACATACCTAACTTACCTAAAAATAAAAATAGAATGATAGATAATATGAGGCAGCAGAGGAATATCTTCCAGGCCAAGGCACAAGATAAAATCCCAGAAGAAGAAATAAGTGGTGAGGAGATAGGCAATCTATCTGAGGAAGAGCTTAGAGTAATAATGACAAAGTTGTTCAGAGAACTCAAGAGGTGTGTAGATGCACAGAATGAAGTTTTTAGCAAAGAGCTGGAAAATATAAAGAATACCCAGAGTTGAAGAATAAAATAACTGAAATGAATAACACACTAGAAGGAACCAAGAATTGACTAAATAAGGCAGAAGATCGGATCAGTAAACTAGAAGACAGATGACATGTAGACATCACTACCACAGAATAGAAAAAAGAGAAAAAGAGTGAAAAGAAATGAGGATAATTTAAGAGAACACTGGGGCAACATGAAGCGCACTGATATTCACATTATAGGGATCCTGGAAAGAGGAGAGAGAGAAAAAGGACCTGAGAAAATATTCAAAGAAATAATAACTGAAAATGTCCATAACTTGGGAAAGGAAACAGTCACCCAAGTCCAGGAAGCACAGAGTTCCACACAGGATTAACCCAAAGAAGAACACACAGAGGCAGATAGTAATCAAATTGACAAAAATTAAGAATAAAAAGAATATTAAAATCAGCAAGAGAAAAGCAACAAATAATATACAAGGGAACTCCTATAAGGTTATTTGCTAATTTTTCAGTAGAAACCCTACAGGCCAGAAGGGAGTGGCTGATACATTTAAAGTGATGAAAGGGAAAAACTTAACAACCAATACTACTTTATCCAGCAAGGCTCTCATTCAGATTTGATGGAAAAATCAGCAGCTTCACAGATAAACAAAAACTAAAAGAATTCAGCACCGCCAAACCAGCTTTACGACCAAATGTTCCTTAACTTCTCTAGGTGAAAAAAAGAAGAGGACACAATTAGAAACAGGAAAAGTAATTGTGAAGGGAGAAGGGTGCAAATGCAGAGTATCTAAAATGCATTTTAAATTAAGAGATCAGCAACTTAAAACAATCATGTGTATGTATAGACTTCTATACCAAAACCTCATGGTAACTGCAACCAGTGTAACTCTACAGTCATCAAATCACAGGAAAAAAAGAACAAAAAGAATAAAGAAGGAAAAAAAGACCTACAAAACAAATCTGAAACAATTAACAAAATGGCAGTAAGAACATACATATTGATAATTACCTTAAATGTAAATGGATTAAATGCTCCAACCAGAAGACCTAGAGTGGCTGAATGAATGCAAAACCAAGACCCATATACATGCTCTCAACAAAAGATGTTTTCTTTTAAAAATTGTATTTTGTTTCATGAATTTTTAGTACCTTTATTAAGCAAATAATACAAGTGAAGTAAATTTTACCACTTAATTAAATAAAAATGTTTATGTCATAGAAAAAAAATATGTTTTGATGCTGATGATGTGTAATTAATCAACCATCATTTCCTAAGCACCTAGTATGGTCATAGTTTTATGCTATCCACAGGAACAAATATAGATGGAAAAAAAAGGTCCCCTAGGAGATTAAAACCCTCCTTGGGAGATGAAATCAATGTATAAGAAACCATTAGAAAATAATAATAATTTTTAAAAGTATCCAATTAACTACTAAATTATCTAATGTGGATTAATTGCTTTATTTATTTATTCATTCAGCAATATTGAGAGAATCCTATGTGCATTTTCTTGTGTTAGGCACTCACTTAGAAAGAGATTTGGTGAACTCAGTGTGATGGTGTAAAGCATTTCTTTTTTGTTAGTGTCAGTGTCTGTTGAGCCTATTAAAATGGAGCTATAACATCTACAACTGCCAAGAAAGAGCCAGATACAAGGTCCAGATGGATTTTGTTGGATACACACTGCAGAATACATCTCAATTTCCACGAGCATGTGAAGAGTTAGGAATTATAGAATATTGGGATTTTTTTGTTCTTTACATCAAAATGTTCCTAAACAGTTTTATTGTTCATGAAAATTTGTAATCCAGCACAAACTGACAGTCAGCCTGAGAGCAATATCTTAAGTCAGTCAACTGTCTTAGAAACCCTTGAATTGAAACTGCTGTATACAGGATGTTTGCTATTGGGATAATTTGAGATCTGTTACATCAATCTCACTTCAAGAGATTTACCCAGTTCATTTCTGAACTGATTTTCCCTGATGTTTCATTCGGGAAAACTACGTATGAATTGTTGTGCTATGATGAATCTAAATGTATGATCTAATCCAGCTCCGGGGCTGTGTTAAGTCACTGCTCAGCAGGACACTGCAGCTGCATGGAATGCCAATATGATGAAACACTGGTTATAGGAAATAAATTTTAAAGGCTCTACATTTCTAAATCAGGAGGAACCACTTTTACTGCTCTGAATGTTCCTCTAGATGACAATCTATGGGATTCCAGAAATGAAATGACAAACTACTTCACTTTGGAATTCCATATATCGAATCGTGATTTACAGAATGGTCCATCTTTTTTAAGAGAAGAAAGTAAATTCAGCTTGTAGTTTATAGCCACAAACTTTTCCCCCAAAGTAATGTAATTGTTGTTTGGAGGAAATCAAGGTGCAGAGGAATGAATTAAACAGAGTCTAGCTATTTAGCTTCCCCTGGCCCTCCAACAAAAGTATGTAAGAGTGTTTTGAAGTCCACCCTTGCCCTTCTTCTCTTGTCCAGGAATAGATTCCATTTGAATCTTCTGAATTCTTCTCTCTTAACTCCTGTCCAAGAGGTCGGATAAAGGAAATTTCTTGAGTCCTGTGAGCACAGCATTGTAAAGCCAACAGTGTTTGCAGATTAAGCTCAACTATTCATTAAAGTTTGTTCCATTAAAAAAAAATGTATTAGTAACATAATTATAAAGACCTCATAATTCCTGCCATAACAGTTTTTTAAATGTCTCAACTTAATTCAGCCTGGAAGCTTTGCTACAATCCAAGGTCAGCTAACAGAATGTGAAACCGAGATTAAAGCATAGTCAAGGCAAATAAAATGATTCATCAAAAAAGTTTGAGCCTTGTAGACAGCTCCAAGATAGCATACAAAGCTTATTTCTGTATCACACAGTTCTAAGCTCTCTATCAAATAGGAAAATGACAGTAAAAAAAGCTTACACTCCAAATTTATGTGCAGACAGAACACAAATTTCCTTTTTTGTTATTTTTATTATTTTTTGATTAAGGTATAATATGCAATAAATGTACAGATCTAAACTGCATTGATTATAAGTTTAAGATTTTACATTTTGACAATTTTTACAGCCATATGATTACCACTCAAATCAAAATATAGAACATTTATATTAATTTAGAACGTTCTGTCATGTTCTTTTGATTTAATCCTCCCCCAGGCAATTGTGTATGTATGCGTATACTTATACATGTTGGATGCAAGTCCTTTGTCAGATATATGCCCTGCAATTATTTTCACCCAGTTTGTGGCTTAGGTATTTTTCCCAATGGAGTTTTTCAAAAACATGTTTAATTTTGACAATGTCCAAATTTTTGGACTTCAGGTTTTCTTTTCTGTTTCATGCTTATTATGTCAAATTTAAGAAGTCATCACTATCATAAGGCCATGAAGAGTGTCCCTATGTTCTCATCCAGAAGGTTTATAGTATCTTTATATTGACTCCTATGACCCATTCGAAGTTATTTTTGTGTATCATGTGAGGTAAAAGTTGAGGTTTATTTTTTTCCATGTAAATATCAAGTAGTTCAAGAATCGTTTATTGAAAAGCCTCCCCTTTGCCCATTGAATTATCCTAGTGCCTTGGTCAAAAATCAATTGATGACATATGTGTGGGTAAATCTCTGAACTCTCTAGTACCATATTTGTTGGCCTTTACCATAATACCACACTAGCTTGAGTATCTCAGGTTTATAATAAGTTTCAAAATCAGCTAATGTACGGTCTCCAACTTTGTTGATCTTTTTTCGAGGTTGTTTTGTCTGTTCTAAGTCCTTTGTATTTCTATATAAATTTCAGAATCAGTTTGTACATTTCTATAAATAGCCTGCTGAGTTTTGACTAGGATCACATCATTTTTGGGAGAAAGGACATCTTAAAAGTAGTGAATTTTCCATTCCATAGTTGGCCTTATTTCCCCATTTATTTAAATCTTATTACATTTTCCTGGGCAATATTTGGTAGTGTTCTGTGTAGAGTTCTTCCAATCACACATTGGGTTCATTCCTTATGTTTTAGACTTTCATTTTCAATGCTTAATTGCTACTTAATAGTCTGTATTCTGCATGTCATGTATCTTGCTAAATATACTTACTAGTTTTGGTTTATTTTTGTAAATTCTTCAAGATTTTCTATGTAAAAAAAATTCCATCTATAAATGAAGGCAATTTTATTTTTTTACTGTCAATTTTTATGCCTTTTTTTTTGGCTTGATTGAACCGACTTGAATTTCAACACAATAAGTGTAGCATCCCCTAAATTAATTTTTAATTTTTATTACCAAAGCCAGGACAGTTTTGATAACTAAAGCTCAAACTTCTTGAGTAATTCATAATGCTACCCACAATATACAATAGTGTCTATTTCCTTAAATATTCTCTAGAACTGGATGTTACCATTACTTAAAGCTTTTATCAGTCTTACGGATGAGAAATGGTACATATCTATCATGCTTTAAATTTGCATGAATATGGTATAAAATAAAGATTAAAAAAACATGATTTTACTAATATGTCGTAAATATAGAAAATTCAGTAGCTTTTATCTTTATTACTAGTGCTCAGCGATGGAAAATGGAAAGCTCAGTAACAATTGCTAGCCTTTTAATTATTTAGAAATACATTGAATAGAGCCTGTATGAAGGAAATTATTAAATATAAACAAATATAAAATACAGTAATATTAAATGGAGTGCAATTCCACTGTGAATCTTAATGCTTTTCATTTTGTTTTCTTTGGGGAACAAGATTAAACTATTTTAAAGTTTAGATTGTGGAATAATGCTCTGAGAGTAATAAAAGCAATGACAAAAAAAAAAAGAATGCTGAAAAGAGGAGTTTGTCTTCCAGCTATTAAAATTTACCATGAAGCCACACTCAAAGCATTGAGATAGGCGTATAGGTTAGAAGAATCAAAAATGTAAGCCAGAATCACATGGAATGATCCAAGTTATCATTTTTGGCTCAATGAGATTTTTTTAAAAATAAATAGTGCTGGCATTGATTCTTATTTACCTGGAAGAAAATCAATCTAGTTCAACTTGTATTTTACACAAAAGTGCATTTGATACAATTAGAAATATAAATGTTCAATTAGTAGGAGAATACGTAGAAGGATGTTTATATGACTTTTTATAGAAGACCTCCTTAAGCAAGAAGGGAATTTCAGAAGCCATAAAGGAAATAAATACATTGCCCATAATATATTTAAATTTAATACATATTTAATGCTAAAGGATAAATAATATAAATTTCATTCTAATTGCTAATATATTTATATATAAAAGACATTAAAAATAAAAGACAAGGAATAATGTTGACAATGCATATGATTGAAAATAAGTTATTAGAACAAACATAGAAAGATCTATACAGAGATAACAGGGAAAGACATTCTATAGAGAAATATGCAATTCACTGAAACAGAAATCCAAAAAGGACAAAAGAAGTGTGTATGCGTGTGTGCGTGTGTGTGTGTGTGGTCCATTTATTTAAGGAAAGTCACTATTTCCCTTATAAAAGTCATGATAATCATTACAACAAATATACGTAATAAAGAAAAGCACTTAAAAGGAAAAGAAAATCCCCAATTTCACCTTCTGGAAATAATACATAGTAAGTTTAGTTCAACAAAATTCCATTGTTCTTTACATCTCCACATATAGAAAAATGGCTTGATAGATTGATAAAAATGCTTTTATATAAAAATGTTCATAATATGTATGCCTTTTTAGTCAAAGTATTGAATTCCTCTTTGCTTGAATTTAACTGCAGAAAAAATACACTGAAATAAAACTGAAACCATTGCTGGATTTCAGATATCACTCTTTTACCAAGGAAGATATTTCCTTAAAAATCATAAGATCGGAATAAGTTTTGGAAAATAGTAAAAGGCTAGCATTATTTTCTTAAACTACATTCTTCCATTATAAAGAATATTTTTATTTGCATTGTAAAAGGTGAACAAAATAGCAATCTCACATTTCCACGTCTCCTGCTTCTTCCAAATTTAATTATTTTTATTTGCACTGCCAAAATTCAAATTACTTAAATTCTATTCTATAACCTGTAATTGTCTGAATGTCTTCTATTTTTAGGTCAGTGCCCACCGTCAGTTCTTTAATTATGTCTCTTTATTTATGAGCTCTTTGTTTTAATCTTTACTAGATTTCAGGTGATTTTGTCAGGAAGAGTTCAGGGGTGCCGCATTTCCTGTATTCTTCCAAGTTTAAATATGCTTTCTATTTAAAAAATGCATATGGGTACTTCATTTTTCTTCAGAACTTTGAGATAGTGCTTTGAACTTTTGAGGTATTGTTCTATTACTTCCTGGCATTGAATGTTTCTGAGTACAAGCCTCATGTTAGCCTGAACTTCTCCCACTGTGTCATGGATTTCTGTAGCTGACTGAGTGCAATTTTTTCTTTATTGTTGATGCTAATCACTTTATCAAAACATAGCTCAACACTGAATAGCTTTTCACATTTTCCTGGAACTTAGTGTACTCTCAATTTGCTAAATCAGTTCTTTCTTCATTAAATGAAAATCTTCTTTGTTTAAAATTTTGGAAACTAATATTTTTCCCTTTTCTATTTGTGAAATTCTCTTCTCCAGATACATTATTTTAGCTCATCTTTCTCTGTCCATGGCTTTTCTCCACTGGGTTTAAAATATCTTCCTTCTCCTCCATCTCTTCTTTTGTTTTTCTTCTCTCTGTATTCACGCTGATTATTTCTAATCTTTCCTCTTCATCATTATTCCAGTTTTATCTCCATCTATTTTGTCCCTTGCTGTAATAATCAGTAAAGATTATTTCTATAGTAGTGTTTGTTCTTTCTGACTGCAATCCCCCTAAATAATCTCATGTTGGTTGTTTGTGTAAACTGGATCTACTTCCATAGTAAGATGACCTATAGATTGAAGTTCAGGTGAGGAATTTTCTTCTGTTCCATTGCATATTTTCTTCTAGGCTAGGCTTTTGTTTCTTTCATGTTACATTTTTTCCTTTCTGTCACTTTCTCCTGAAGTATTTTGCATATTTGATATACCTTCCCACCATCTGTCTTTGAAGCTGAGTTGTTTGTCCAGAATAGATAACTTTGGACGTGGGGGCGTTAAACAGGTGATGCCGACATCCTTTTGTTCTGTCATGTCTGTTGCAGGAATACCTGCGTAGACAAATTTTATTACTTCTTCACTTCATATTGAAAATTTCAGAAAGTATAACTTCTCAGCAGACACAAAATAATTGCTACTTTCCCCCAAGATAGTAAAGCCCCATTTGATTCATCAAAAATAAACAAGGCTGTAGTTTGAGTGCTAGCGGGGAAATGACATGGGTTTTGGATCTTGACGTAGGATTAAATTCTCTTGATGCCATGGGACCTTGCACACATTAATTAACCTTTCTGAGCCTCAGTTTTCTAAACCATAGAATGGGAAGAAGAAAACTACTGCAAAATTTTTTTCAGAGGTTAAATAGGACAAAATGCCTAGAACATACTCAAATATGAAATCCCTTTTTCTTCACAAGCCAGTATTAGTTCATTAATTTAATCAACTGACACTTATTGTGCCTAGTACTCCATACCAGGAACTCTCTCTGACATTGAAGATGTAGTGACAGTAAAGAGAGGCACAGCCTCACCCTCAAGGAGCTTGTGGTCTAGGAGGGAAGAATGACAGTTAATGAATAATTAACTAAGAAGGCTGCTATAAAGGAAACTTAAATTGATGGCATAATGACATGTTATCAAATAAATACAAAAAACTCTAACTAGAATACAAAGGTCTTTTTTTTTTTTAAGAAATATCTTATCTGAAGAGGAGGCACTGTGTAACCAAACAGGATTATCCACCAATTAATACGTTCTGTATTGTTTATCAATTTAATTTTGAATATCTCCTCTTCCAACTACTAAAGCTCTATGAAAACATTTACCTTTAGTTTTCCCTCATGGCACATTCAGAGCTTTCTACACACTACCCAAACACAAGGAACTGTTTTTTTCTTTTTTTTTTTTTTTTCTTCTCTATTATTGTTTCTATTTTCCCAGACATATGCCCTTTTTAAGAGCTAAAATCTACTACTACTCTTTAAGTGATAAGTATATGCCAGGGATTTTTAAAAATTAATTAATTTAGTTAGTTTCATTGAGGTAACATTTGTTTATAACATTTTAAAATATAAGTTTCATGTGTACAACAGTACATTTCAACTTCTATGTACACTACAGCAAGCTCTGCTCACCCCTGAAAGTCTGGCTTCCATCTGTCACTGTACAGTTGACCCCATTTACCCATTTTACACCCTCTTTTCTTTTGGGAACCACTACCCTGTTCTCTGTATCTTTGTGTTTGGTTTTGTTTGGCTTGGTTTATTCTTTTTTTTTTTTAAAAATTCCACATATGAGTGAAATCATACAGTATTTGTCTTTCTTCATCTGACTTATTTCATTGGGCATAATACCCTCAAGGTCCATCCATGTTATCACAAATGGCAAGATTTAATTTTTTATGGCTGTGAAGTATTCATATATATATATTTATATTTATGAATATGTATGTGTGTGTATATATATATATATATATCACATCTTTATCTACTCATCCATCATTGGGAACTTAGATTATTTCCATATCTTCACTATTGCAAATAATGCTTTGATGAACAAAGGGATGCATATGTCTTTTCAAATTAGTGTTTTCATATTCTTCAGATAAATACCCAGAAGTGGAATAGCTGGATAATATGGTAGTTTATTGATTTTTTAAGGAATTACTATACTATTTTCCATAGATGCTGCCCCAGTTTATATTCCCATCTACAGTGTAGGAGGGTTCCCTTTTCTCCTCATCTTGTCCAACACTTATTACTTCTTGCCTTTTTGATAATAGCCATTCTAAAGGGTGTGCAGTGATACCTCACTAATTATCAGGGAAATGCAAATAAAAACCACAATGAGATTATCACCTCACATCTGTTAGAATGGCGATTATGCCAAGCATTTTATTTATTTGTCTTTTTTCCCCCATTTTAAAAATTGAAGAATAATTGATTTACAATGTTATATTAGTTTCTAGTGTACAGCCTAGTGATTCAGTTGTACATATATGTATGTATGTATATATATATATTTTTTTTTTCATTACAGGTTACTACAAGCCATTGAATATAGTTCCTTGTGCTATACAGTAAGACCTTGTGTTTATCTCTTCTATACATAGTAGTTTATATCTGCCAATCCCAAACTCCCAATTTATCCTTCCCTCCCCCCTTCCCCCATGGTAACCATAAGTTTGTTTTGTATGTCTGTAAGTTTCTTTCTGTTTTGTAAATAAAATGTGTCTTTTTTTTTTAGATTCCACATATAAGTGATATAATATTGTATTTGTCTTTTTCTGACTGACTTCACTTAGTATGATAATATCTATGTCCATCCATGTTGCTGCTAGTGACATTATTTCACTCCTTTTTATGGCTGAGTAGTATTCTATTATATATATAATATACACACACACATACACACACGTTTTCTTTATCCAGTCATCTGTCAATGGACATTTAGGTTGCTTCCATGTCTTGACCATTGTAAAAAGTGCTGCTGTGAACATTGGGGTGCATGTATCTTTTTGAGTTAGAGTTTTCTCCAGATACATCTCCAGGAATGGGTTTGCTGGATCATATGGTAACTCTATTTTTAGTTTTTTAATGAAACTCCATATTGTTATCCATAGTTGCCAAGCATTTTAAATACACCTTCTGTGATCCCAATGGAAACTCTATATGATAGAAATTATCTCTCTCTCTCTTTTTTTTTTTTTTTAGTATACTGAAGCTCAGAGACTTAAACCTAGCTATCATTCAGCTGTCACAATGTCACTAAACTGGTAAGCTGAATGGATGGTCCCTATTGAGCCAGATATAAAACTTTTGGTTGCTGGCTTGTGAGAATGTTCAGGAGTTGGTACCATGAAGAATGGGATAGTCTTGGGCTTCAGACAACACAGATTTACCACATGGTGATTAATCTCTGTAGGCCTTACCTTTTTCGTCTTGTTATTCCATCTCAAGGGCAAACATTTTTCTAGGTCAAGACTAATGTCTAACAATATTTTCTATCTTGATATAATTATGAGTGCTATAAAACACAGATCCTTACAATAGACAACAATACATTTTTGCCAACTGATTGATAAAGAGACAAGAAATGTGTACTCAACTCCACAGCACTTATTTTATGTATGCCATTATGCCTTTATCTGAAGAAAACAGAATTAGCTTATTATCTAAATGTTAATTGAAATGAATGACCTGTTTTGTTTTTTTTTTAACATGGAGGTTTTTGTAGAAACAATTACCCTCGAAAGTATGGAAAGTTTTTATTTCTTGTTGATGTTTTCTATAAATAGGTTTTGCCTTTTGGCTTTGGTGTGGCCCTAATGGGAATAACCATTATTATTTTGGATAACCCACTCTCCTTCTTTACATGATGCCTGGTTGTCTAAACCGGGATTGGTGATATAAATATATTTAAGAGAAATAAATATATAGTAGTAGATTTGTCTAAATAAGTTGAAGCCAATATTAATTATACTCAATTTTGGCTGTATCTCATCAACAGGAAGAATAAATGAAGTTTCATGGTAAAATTGGTGGACAGAGACTTTTTTAATAAAATAGACAAAGTGACTGACAATACCCAATCAGGTTGTCACACAGCCCATAACCATTTACTGTGTTGTTCTTCATTAAAGGAATGAGTGATACAAAGTCTCTATCACACACAGTGATGTTACAGACTTAGCAGTCCTTTTGCAGCCTCTCATTGTCCCCAGGATCCTTTCTGATTTTTTTTTTAACAAGACTTAGAATGCTGTCTATGACAAAATGTAATTGAAAGTGCTCAAGCTATAAAGCCCAATAGATACTGGTTTAAATCCTATTTCATCTTCGCTAGTTGTGTCCTCTCAGGCAAATTCTGTTAATGAGGAATAGAACCCAGAAACACTTCCCTGTTTTTAAGTTAGAAATACTAATACCTGTTTCTTAGAACTGTTGAGAGGATTCAAGAGACTATATATAAAGAGCCTAACAACACATAATAGCACATAATAGGTCTGAAAACACTTTAGCTTTCCTTTTTTTTCATCTTCCTTCCTCATCATTATAACATTAAGTAGGAATATTCATACTTACTTCTGCTTTTTAAAGATTAAGATGTGATTATGGCTTGGATTGGACTAAAGCTATGCTTATATTCTGAAAAGGACCTGGTACCTTCAAATATAATTGTGGCCTTTCAGAGAAGGGTTAAAATAATGAGGACCTTGGAGATTTGCATAAAGACTGACAACTGACATAAAAATTATTATTATTTTTGAGTCTTTAAAACACAAAGCATCTTAATGCATTCTTTAAAATCACTCGCCTATTACACATTTGTTTGTTGGCATGTGAGAACATTCCTCCATCCCACTCCTTAGTTTCTTGGATCACAAAAAAAAATCTTTTTTTAAACGTAAAGAATCAATATAGTCCATGACTTATTTCCTTCCTATTTCATTCAAGACAGAATGATCAAGTCCTTACTCAATGTCATGTACTGCTCAGGGGTGTGGAGATACATCAGTGACCTCATGGAGCTTACATTCTAATTGGGGGAAACAAACATAAGTAACAAGTAAATATTAGTATATAATACAGTAAAAGGTGACATATTACATAAAAATTATACAAAACGACATAAGAAAGATTGGAAGTATAGAGGCAAGGAGAAGGTGGAATGTTAAATAGGGTGGTCAGGGTAGGTGTCAATGAGCAAACACTTGAAGGACATGAGGAGAGACTCATGGAGATTTTGGGGACCAATGGGCATAGTAGGCACAGAGCCTAGGGCCCACTAAATTTTGGGAGGCCAATAAAATTATTTTACATTTTTTTAAGTCAGAAGAAAGAATAAACTCTTAGAGCTTTAGAAGGTGTTTGAATTTTTAACACAGACTGAATTGTATCCATCTTTATGTCAAAACAACCATAAAGTATACTTTTTAATATATATTAAATATATATTATAAATATGGGTGTAATGTGTATATATTGTACATATATTCATAATATGTATATATGTTTTATATACATATGTGTACATATACATTTGTATTTATATATAATACATATATTTGTTTTTTCATGGAGTAAGGGGCCCACAGAGCAAAGTGCGTAAGGCCCAAGAAAGTCATAACGTAACCTTGTTTGGGATTAGGGCATCCAATCAACTGTCCCATTAACATCAGAATGGAATACATTAATGAGATATAATAGGCTGTATTAACTAGGAAACAGTTTAAGGAAGAATTTGTAGGGCCTTTAGAAACTTACAAAACCAAAAAGCCTGCGTCTTTTAAATCCTGATACTGTATCTTTTAACACTCACACACCTAATTAGACCACAACAGATGATCTATAGGAGTTAAAAGTGGAAACATCTTTCCCCCCTAGTAGTCTGTCCACTTGTTATTTCTGGTAAAATTTCTCAGTATGTCTGATGACAGTCATATTGATGAAAAAGTCTCCATGTATTTTATGCAGTTAGTACAGGTTGACTTAAAAAAATAACAACTCAACCTAATGATAAAAATAAAACAGAATTGATGGTAATTTATTTTCATTAAGCAAATCATGGAATGGTGATGGGGAGTTAAATTTAACTTATTCAGAATACACCAAGGAGAAACAAAAATTATATTTCAGTCTCTGCAAGTAAAGGAAGGTATAAAGTAGGATAAGAAATTAAAACACTTGGATGGCAAAAATAATCTCATGAAAAATAAAGAACCAGGTTTACAAAGAAAATATCACTAAGTTCAAGAATAATGGGAGTTTTTCAAAAAGACAACCTACAGAATGGGAGAAAATACTTGCAAATCATGTGACTGACAGTGGATTAATTTCTAAAATATATAAACAGCTCATAAGCTCAGTACCAAAAGTAAACCAAACAACCCAATCAAAAAGTGGGCAGAAGACCTAAACAAGTAATTCTCCAATGAAGACATACAAATGGCCAACAGGCACATGAAAAAATGTTCAACATCAGTAATTATCAGAGAAATGCAAATCAAAACTACAATGAGGTATCACGTCATACCAGTCAGAATGGCCATCATTAAAAAGTCCACAAGTGATAAATGCTGGAGAGGGTGTGGAGAAAAGGGAACCCTCCTACACTGTTGGTGGGAATGTAAATTGGTACAACCACTATGGAGGACAGTATGGATATTCCTTAAAAAACTAAAAATAGACTTACCATGTGAGCCAACAATCCCACTTCTGGATATATATGAAAAATATGAAAATTCTAATTTGAAGCACCCCGATATTCATAGAAGCACTATTTTCAATAGCCAAAACATGGAAGTAACCTGAATGTCCATCAACAGATGAATGGATAAAAAAGATGTGGTATAGATATACAGTGGAATACTACTCAGCCATAAAAAGGGATGAAATAATGCCATTTGCAACAACATGGGTGGACCTAGAGATCTTACTAAGTGAAGTAAGAGAAAAACAAATATATGATATCACTTATATGTGCAATCTAAGAAAAGATATAAATGAACTGATTTACAAAACAGAAATAGACTCACAGACATAGAGAACAAAATTCTGTTCACCAAAGGGGAAAGCAGAGGGAAAGAGGGATACATTTGGAGTTTAGGATTAACAGATTCACACTACTATATATAAAATAGATAAACAACAAGAACCTACTATATAGCACAGGGAACTATATTCAATATCTTATAATTACCTATAATGGAAAAGAATCTGAAAAATAATAGATATATATGTATGTATAACTGAATCACTGTGCTGTACACCAGAAACTAACACAATGTTGTAAATCAACTATACTTCAATTAAAAAAAATTAAGTAAAAAAAAAAAAAAAGAATGGGAATTTTTTGCAGTTACACATCTCTGTTAGTTTTATGTAAATTAAGGAGAAATTTTAAAATTCCATTCAGGCTCAACCATTTTTAATTTCATGGCCCTATAAAAGAGTCCCTATATTCCTTAGACCTAGTATACATGGTTCCCAACTTATGATGGCTCGATTTGATGATTTTTCTACTTTATGATGGTATGAAAACAATGTGCATTCAGTAGAAACCATACTTTGGATTTTGAATTTTGATATCATCCAGATAGGTATGTGTGGACGATACTCTCTCATGATGCTGGGTGGCAGCAGTGGGGCCATAGCTCTCAGTCAGCCATGTGATCAGGAGAGTATACCACTCACACACTTGGAACCATACTGCACTCGTACAGCCCTTCTGGTTTTCACTTTTAGTACGGTATTCAAAAAATTTCATGAAATATTCGACACTTTGTTATAAAATAGGCTTTGTGTTAGATGATTTTGTTCAACTGTAGGCTAGTACAAGTGTTCCAAGCATGTTTAAGGTAAGCTAGGCTAAGCTATGATGCATTAAATGCATTTTTGACTTACAGTATTTTCAACTTACGATTGGCTTATGAGAATGTAAACTGAACATAAGTTGAGGAAGATTTGTTATTACCTTCTAATTTTAGAACTCCAGTTTTGAAGGAAATGCTCCTTAAGAGTTATTAATGTGTATTGATTCAGTCTATGGATGAGGCTGGAGGTGGTGTGGTGTTGGTGGTGGTGTATGTGTTTGTGGGGTTGGGGGCAGGTATATACACACGAGAAGGAGAGGAGATTGGCATTGACTGACTTATTGATTCAAGGGGTAAGAAAGAGAGAAATGGATGATTCCTGGAAGTACAACCATAAAGATCAGAAATGAGCAGATTTCCTTTCACATGATTTCAGATATGGATTTTTAAGCTGATCTTGTGTCTCCTCATTACTCTCTCATCTACTAATCTCTCCCTAGGTTCCCAGATTCATTTTTTATTATAGATTTACAGGCATATAGGTATCATAGGGATATAACAGCAAGGTTATAATCCTTATCACTTAAATAAATCAGAGAAGAAAAAAGTAGAAACGAGACAAGTGAGGACTTAGAGACAATGCAGGAGATGAGAGGAATAATACATATTCTACAGAACTCCTTTGAGGATTTAAGAGATTATATATCTATATATGTATATATGGATATAATTATATACAATTGAAGATGAATTAAGTTAGTGATTACTTAACATGTTTTTCTTCTTTCATTCTTATTCCAATATCAGAAAACCTTTCAATTTAAAGAAGAAGCCAAAATGTACAATTTAGTGACAGCTGACCATAGCTAATTGGAACACAAAGGAGCTATTCAGGAATTATTTCCTTCTGGTACCCACTCCTCTATTCTCCCATGTACATTGTTCAAACCTCTCTTAGGCTTTCATCATAACAATTATGGTATCATCTCCATTGTGACTATTAATATTTTCATTTCCCTTTTAACTGCATCTATTTAAAGTCTCCATCTTATTTCCATCTGTAGGAGGTTTGTTTCTAAAACGTATCTGGAAAAGTAAAGGTGCTTAATAAATGTTTATTAATTGAATTAAATTTCAAGAAATTAATTCATGGCCTTAATATGCATAAGAAATTTATTTCACTGTCACAAGGTGCAGCATACATAATTTTATTAACTAGTAACTTTGATATTCAAAGTATTTAATACATTTCTCAAACAATTTATGATTTACCAATTCTTGGGAGATACTGTATTACTAATAGATTTGTCACACTCCCAAAATCAGGAGAGAAAGTTGGGTGAAGAGACTTGAAGGAGAAAAGAGAAGTACAGGACTAAAATCCTGAATATTATTGGCATATGGATTCTCACCTCTTCACTGAACTCAAAGGACATTCCATTCTCCTGGAGAGTTATTTGTAACTCTGGATGGTCAGATAATTGCCTGTTAAATAGTGAATGAAAACTGTCAGGGGGTGACTGAAAATGCAAGTCATTTACATTCCTCAGGAGAATTTGTAAAGTAGTTCTACAGCTCAAAGTAGTTTAAAGAAAAGTGGGTTGAAGGGTCATTGAAGAGAGATGCAACTGATAAAGGCTGATTGGAATTTCTTGTCATATTAGCCAGTTAATGATGTATTTAAATTATCCTGAAGGCTCTTTCATTATACCTTAATGTTCAGAATTTAACTCTTTTTCAGTTTGAAAGTCCTAGATAACATTTTTAAATTCAGAGATGAATAATTCAAATATGGGAGGGGGAGTACTGCTTAGACATACACACAAAATGAAAAGAAAGGGGTGGTATATTGACCACAAACTGAGTAAGTCCACAAAGTAAGCCCTTGATTACAGAAAACCACTAAAGCAGTTATCGTTGGGAAAGAGCATAGTATTTAGGTTGAGGGTAGCAAGAGGGGTTTTATCATTTTACATTGTATTTTTGGGAAGATTTTAGAAGATGAAGGAACCAAAATATTTACTCTAGATTTAAAAAAAACTAAAATTATCCGATTGATTTTTCTCTAAATCTGGAGATATTGAGTAAAATAAATTTACATCTAAATTTCAAAAAGCATGAGCAAATAACATTTTTTAATAAATATTCTCTTAGAAATAAGTTTTTACTATTATGACTTACAGAGTCAGTTTGTAATTGTTACAAATTTTTAAGGAGTAGCTGGAGGGAATCACTATATTTAATGTTCAAGTAACACACCACCTGCAAACACCCCTGGAAATATCACTTGGGAAGAAGGGATGTTTCTTCTTTAAGAGCGCAGTGGAAAGTTAGCACCTGCTGAGTGGGAAACGTTAATCACTGAACCATGTTTTTGTTTGTTTGTTTTTCTTTCTGTGTAGAAAGAGTCTAAGTAGCCTTTTCCTTCTGCTTCCTTCAGCTTATTGCTTGGAAAGGAAACTAGAAACTCAAAAAAAAAAAAAAAAAAAAAAACCCTGCAGTTTTGGGGGAATGATATCAGCAATGGATTCTGAAAGGGCTGCCAGAGATAAGATTCCTAACCTAAGTTCTTGAGCTTTAGTGTAGATAAGAATCCAATATTGAACACTATCAAAATTCTGATTCCAGGCTCCACCTTCCATTAGAGTTCCCAGTGATACCAATTTTAGAAGATGAAGCAAAATATTTACTGGCCCAGGAATTTGTATTTTTAACAAATATAGTGAAATGGTTCTGATAAGATGGTAGAAAGTCGACACTGAGAAAAACTGCCCATCATCTGATGTTTCCATAGATCACAGGAATAAGATGTGTCATTAGTAGATAGTGGATTCAAAATACTTAAGCCAGAATTTTCAAAAACAATCTTTTTTGTGGAACATTAGTTCTGGAATGTCCTGGGATTGGTGCTCCAAAAACAAAGGTTTCTACAGCCAAATATGTTAAGAAAATGCTGCATTCTAACTCTACCCTTTGGAAATTTGATTCACAAAGCCTATTAGAACATTAAAGTCCCCTGAGAAATTTCTCAATTTAAAAACAAGGTTTAAATGTTGTTTAATAGTTAAACAAACTTCTTTAGAAGGGAATTTTTTTCCTTTATAAGTTTAGTAACATTTCCCCATAAGAGTTTTTCAATAACATTTGTTTGGAATAGGCTGAGTCAAACTGTAATATTCTATTCTATTCTCTTGGAAATAGAAAAAAAATATGGTGTTGAGAAGTACCAAAGATAAACAAAGCCAGACAGACACTAGTTATAAGGGTAAGGATAGATTTTAATCAGTAACATACTGCCTTTTTTTTTTTTTTTTTTTTTTTGACAAATGAAAGTCCAGGACCAGATGGCTTAACAGGTGAATTCTACCAAACATTTAGAGAAGAGTTAACACCTATCCTTCTAAAACTATTCCAAAAAATTGCAGAGGAAGGAACACTTCCAAACTCATTCTATGAGGCCATCATCACCCTGATACCAAAACTAGACAAAGATATCACAAAAAAAGAAAATTACAGGCCAATATCACTTATGAATGTAGATGCAAAAATCCTCAACAAGATACTAGCAGATTGACTCCAACAATGCATTAAAAGGATCATACACCATGATCAAGTGGGATTTATCCTAGGGATGCAGGGATTTTTCAATATCTGCAAATCAATCAATGTGATACACCACATTAACAAATTGAAGAATAAAAACCGTAGATGCAGAAAAAGCTTTTGATAAAATTCAACATCCATTTATGATAAAAACTTGCCAGAAAGTGGGCATAAAGGGAACATATCTCAATATAATAAAGGCCATAAAGGACAAACCCATAGCTAACATTATACTTAATGGGGAAAAGCTGAAAGCATTTCCTCTAAGATCAGGAACAAGACAAGGATGCCCACTCTTGCCACTTTTTTTCAACATAGTTTTGGAAGTCCTAGCCATAGCAACCAGAGAAGAAAAAGAAATAAAAGAATCCAAATTGGAAACAAAGAAGTAAAACTGTCACTGTTTGCAGATGACATGATACTATACATAGAAAACCCTAAAGAAGCAACCAGAAAACTACTAGAACTCATCGATGAATTTGGTAAAATTGTAAGATACAAAATTAATATACAGAAATCAGCTGCATTTCTATATACTAACAACAAAATATTAGAAAAAGAAATTAAGGGAACAATACCATTTACCATCACACCAAAAAGAATAAAATACCTAGGAATAAACCTACCCAAGGAGGCAAAAGACCTGTACTCTGAAAATTATAAGACACTAATGAAAGAAATTGAAGACAACATAACATGGAACATACCATGAAAGGTATATATACCATGGAAAGATGTACTATATTCTTGGATTGGAAGAATCAACACTGTTAAAATGGCCATACTACACAAGGCAATATACAGATTGAATGCAATCCCTATCAAATTACCAATGACAGTTTTCACAGAGCTGGAACAAAAAATTTTTTAATTTGTATGGAAACACAAAAGACCTGGGATAGCCAAAACAATCTTGAAAAAGAAGAAAAGAGCTGGGGGAATTACATTCCTGGCTTCAGACTATACTACAAAGCTACAGTAGTCAAAACAGTATGGTACTGACACAAAAACACACTCATAGATCAGTGGAACAGGACAGAAAGTCCAGAAATAAACCCACATAGTTATGGTCAATTAATCTACGACAAAGGTGGCAAGAATATACAATGGAAAAAAGACAGTCTCTTCCACAAGTGGTACTGCAAAAACTGGACAGCTACCTATAAAAGACTGAAACTAGAACATTCTTTAATACCATATACAAAAATAAACTCAAAATAGGTTAAAGACTTAAATGAAAGACCAGATACTATAAAAGTCCTAGAGGAAAACATAGGCAGAACACTCTTGGACATAAGTCACAGCGATTTTTAATTTTTTAAATCAGCTCATGGAGTAATGGAAATAAAATCAAAATAAATGGGATCTAATTAAGCTTAAAAGCTTTTGCACAGCCTAAGGATACCATCAACAAAATGAAAAGACAACCTACAGAATGGAAGAAAATATTTGCACATGATGCGACCAACAAGGGACTAATTTCTAAAATATACAAACAACTCATACACCTTCATATTAAAAAAGCAAGCAACCCAATCAAAAAATGGGCAGAAGACCTAAATAGACATCTCTCCAAAGAAGGCATACAGATAGCCAAAAAGCACATGGGAAAAAAAAATGCTCAACATTACTAAGTGTTAGAGAAATGCAAATCAAAACTACAATGAGATATCACCATATCACCTCACATCAGTCAGAATGGCCAGCATTAAAAAGTCCACAAATGATAAATGCTGGAGAGGGTGTTCAGGAAAAGGAACCCTCTTACACTGTTGGTGGGAATATAAATTGATGCAGCCACTATGGAGGACAGTATAGAGTTTCCTTAAAAACTAAAAATAGACTTACCATATGATCCAGCAATCCCACTCCTGGGCATATATATACCCAGAGAAAAATATAATCCAAAAAGACATATGCACCCCAATGTTCATAGCAGCACTTTTTCCAATAGCTAAAACATGGAAACAAATGTCCATCAACAGGTAATTGGATAAAAAGATTTGGTGTATATATATATATATATATATATATATATACACACACACACACACACACACATATATATATAATGTATATATATATACACTCTCTCTCTCTCTTTCTCTCTCTCTCTCTAATGGAATACTACTCAGCCATAAAAAGAATAAAATAATGTCATTTGCAGCAACATGGATGGACCTGGAGATCATCATCTAAGTGAAGCAAACCAGAAAGAAAGAAAAATACCATATAATATCACTTCTATGTGGAATTTTTAAAAAAGATACACAAATGAACTTACTTACAAAACAGAAACAGACTCACAGACATAGAGAATAAACTTATGGTTACCGGGGGTAAAGGGGGTGGAAAGGAATAAAATGGGAGTTTTAAAATTACACCTCTTAGGAAATGATAGAAATGTTAGCTATCTTGATTGTGATGGTGGTTTCATGGGTGTATACATCTATCAAAATTCATCAAGTTGTACACTTGAAATGTGTGTAGCTTACTGTACAGGAACCATACCACAATAAAGGTGTTAAAATACATACAGACAGACAGACATACTAAAAAAATCCTACCATAATTTTTAAACTTTCAAGGTAGAAATAAATGGTAATAGTAGCATCATGTCTTATGATAAGATATTGAAGTAATTCCTACTAAAGTCTTCACTTCACAATATTCTGGAAATTCTCTCCAAAGTGATTAGATGATACAAAGAAATGAGAAGTGTAAATACTTAAAAGAATGAGTGAAAAAATAAGAATAGTTTAAGATTATACAGCTCATTACATATAGCATTAAGAATAATCAATAACTTACAAAAATGCCAAAAGTTGTCCTACATATAAAATATATATAAGAAAGAAAATTGTTCATTACTAATAGTAAAAAAAAAGTAGTTGAAATGCATTGACAAAAGATCAGCATTTTATATACAGAAATTATATATTAAAGAAATACTTAAAATTATAGTGAGGGATATCAATATATACTTTAATAAACAGAAAAAATATTTCATTTTCTGATTATCTTGTTTAAAACATTTTTTGCTAAAAATTTACTTTTAAATGAATGACTAACCTGTTTTTTAAAAAAAAGATCAGAAAAAAGACTTCAAAAAAAGACTGAAAATAGAATTCTGGAGTATTGAATATAGTTTTTGCTCCACGGAAAACTGCTAAATACTAGTTACCCTGAGCTTCTGTTTTGATGGTCAAACAAGATACCAGACAATGCATTTGATACCTACGACTTATGAAAGGTGGGGAATGTAATAGGCCTCTGTATCAAACTGAAAATCTAAGTGGATCACTTGGGAACAAGAAATCAACTTACCTCATAGGAAGAGGCAGCAAGAAAACTTACCTGACTTGACATTGGTACTAATGGAAAAAGAAAAACATCTTCCCCAAGAAGTTTTATTTGCTCACATCATTTTATGGCTTGAATTCACACTACCTATTTCATCTGAGAAGCATCAAGTGGAAAATTAAAAGTGGTTGAAGTCAATAGGGCCCCAAAGCTAACTGGCAGAAGCAAATGAAAATCTTCTTTGAAAAAAAAGAAACGAAAAGTGTCCAGATATTTCTCTCAGATAAAGTTCTAAACAATATACATTCACAGTCTATGATCATAAAATAATGAGTCATCAGGGAAACATAAATTAAAATCACGATAACATACACCCACTAAAATGGCTAAAATTTAAGAGGCTGACAATAAATGAAAATGTGGAGTAACCAGAGCTCTCATGCATTGCTTGTATATAATATATAATTGTTTTGGTGAAATGCTGAACAGTTTATTATAAAATTAATATACATTTGCCATACAACTGAGTAATTATGCTCCAAAACAACTACCTAAGTGAAAATATAAATATTTGTCCACCAAAAAAAGACATATATGAATGTTCATTTTAACTTAATTCATTAAAGAACCCAAATGTCTATCAACTGCTAAATGGATAAACAGGTTGTTGTTTCATTCACAGAATGAAATAATGCTTGACAATAAAAAGGAACAAACTATTGATACAAGAAAAACATGGGCTAAAAATATTGAGATACCCAGGCAATTATTGATAGGCAGTAGATATATGGGAGAGGCTAAAAATAAACAGCAAATTTTGAGTTCACTTAGAAAGGTAATCAAAGCATATTTTACATTAAAAAAATAATAACACAAGTAAGCAATTTGCTAAACAATGTATGTGCCATCTCATTTCTGATTCCAAAGAATAACTGCAAATATATGCAACTATAAATGGAAAGATGAATGGATAAATGAATGGACTGATAGATGAGTGAATGGATAAATTTTTTTTAAGAATCAACAAATCTGGAAAGATAAGTGTCAAACTCTTAACAGGAAGTGTCTTGTCTGGTATGAGACTGTATAGGATTGATAAAGGAGAATATAAAGAGAGAAACTGCACTGTTTAGTTTATAAGTAAGAAGAAAGTGTTCTGGTTCTGGAGTATTGTAGGGAGAAAAGCTGTGTGTAGACAAGGTAGATAAAAGACCAACTTTATTGTCTCCAATCTGACATGTTTTCTTACTTCCTCTCTCTGAGTAGCAGCAGACAGAGCAAGATGTATTAGACACTTGGTACCCATTGGTATGAAGTCTGAGTTGAGAGTCAGTGGGGCTGATATTCACACGGAAGTCCAGAAACAGGCTACCTGGACCGTGGGCAGTATGATTAATATTGTAGACATTCAGAACAGCTTCTAGCCAGCAAGAGCCAAAGACTGCCCAGTCATCAGAAGAACTAAGGGCATCAGAAGAACTGAGGACATCAGCAGAGAATGCCATCAGAATACTCTGAGATGGAACTGGGTCAATCAGTCATCCCCCAGGAAATGCTAGATATTAAACCCTCAACCAAATCTGGTGTATAAAAATCATCTGACATCCGAACCAAAGTGGATTTATCTCAGGAATGCAAAGTTAAACATTCAAAACAGTAATGTTATAGTGCCACATTAACAACAACAAGAAGGGAGAATTATAGTGTAGAAAATGAATTTGATAAAATCTAACACTCAAACATTATAAAAACTCTGCAGAAACTAGAAATGCAAGAGAACTACCTCAGTCTGATAAAGGATGTCTAACAAAAATCTATAGCTACCACTGAAGAAGAGGGTGAAACACTGAAGATTTTCCCTTAAGATCAGGAATAAGACGTCTATCCTTGCCACTTCTATTCAATACAGTACTGGAGGTGTTAACTAGGGCAGTATGGCAAGGGGGTAAAAATAAAAGGTATTTAGATTGGCAAGGAATAGGTAAAACTATCTTTATGTGCCTATGACATTCTCATATATAATCTAGTGAATCTACACCAAAAAAGCTACTAGAAATAATGAAGTATGTAAGGTCATAAGAACAATGTCCGTATAGTAAAATGAAATGCATTTCCATATACTACAAAGCACATTTGAAAATAGAAACCCCAATTTTTATATCCTGAACAAATATGTAACTTTTTCTGAGCCAAGTTTCCTAACCTACGAAATGAAGAAGCAGGAAAAGATGGAATGGTCTCTAAGGCTCCTTCTCTCTTGATTATTCAGTATTTCACTACTCTGCAATTTCATGAGTTCAGAGATTCTGTTTTGATCATTATTTTATTTCACAGAGCCCAGAACTGTAGGTGTCAATACATTGTTGAATAATAAGAGAATGCCACACCATAGGCTGCCAAGGAACGGGAGTGAGAATCCACTTGTGCAGACGTTTTAAAATTGAAGAATAGTTGATTTACAATATTGTGTTAGTTTCAGGTGTACAGCAAAGTGGTTCAATTATACATATATATACTTTTTCATATTATTTTCCATTATAGCTTATTACAAGATATTGAATATAGTTCCCTGTGCTGTACAGAAGGACCTTGTTGTTTATCTGTCTTATATATGGTAGTATGTATCTGTTAATACCATACTTCTAATTTATCCTTCCTCCCCCTTTTCCTCTTTAGTAACCATAAGACTGTTTTCTATGTCTGTGATTCTGTTTTGTTTTGTGCAGATTTTTTTATGAAGTAAGTAAATAGCTGCCATCTGGAGAGCCTCATACTCCTAAAGTCAGAGACTGAACTCTACAGTCTCTTAGGGTTTCTCTTGGCTCTAAGAGAATGTAATTCTTCCCATCTGAGAATAGCCACCATGACGATGAACAGTCCATCAGAAAGCTATTATTTACCCTAACTTGAACCTGGCACTGAGCTAGGCACTGTGGAGGAAGAACATTAGACCTAGTGTTCCCTTCCAGAGACAAGAGTCAGAGGCAGAAACCAGAATGGATTATAATTATGTTCTATATCCAGTGACACAGGATGGATTATAATTATGTTCTATATCCAATGACACAGGAGGCAGAGGCTCAAGTGTTTGTAAAATTACTCTCTAACTTCTAATTTCTTAAAATCATGGGGAGCAAGGACCTTCGGCTACAATAACTTCAAATCACAGAATAGTTAACCTAATTTAATATGAAATTGCCTTTGAATGTATCTGAGGTTTGCATGCTTGATTATTCTTTTGGCAACCAGGCTGTAAAAAAGTTTGAGTATGTAAGCCTACAGAATGATCACTGTTGGAATGTGTATTGTACCAAAATTAGTTATGCTTCACATCCCCCTGGGAGGCAGCTCAAAACTGAACTTTATCTGGGAAACACACTCACACTGACACACACACCAGTGAACTAAAACCAAGAATTAAATAGTAGGCAACTGTGAGATTATTGCCATTGAGCCAACATATACTGAACTCAGAGCTAAGCAGCTCTAAAGCATCAGGTGTCAGATGACCTATGAAGGAACCACTAAATGTGTGAGTGGTGGAGCACGTGCAGAGACGTTACCAGGACTCATTTCAGAAAGAGAAAAGGAAGCCACAGGAAGCAACAAACAGATTAAATTTCAGACAAAAACTAATGGCCCCTAGATTCCAAATGTATTTACGTAGTCAAAAGCACTTATTAGGGTAAAAAGATATTAAAATGGAAATATTCTAAAAAATAAAGGGTACAATCATAAAGCAACCTAATTTTTTTCTCCTCCACTCTCCGTTTAAAATCCTTCTGCGTGTGAATATATAAAGAGAAGAAAAAATAGAGAGAGAAAATAGAAAAAAAGAAAAAAAAGAAAAAGAGAAGGAGAAGGAGAGGGTGGGAGGGAGGGAGATTTATTTTAAGGAACTGACTCATGTGACTGTGCGGGCTGGCTAAGTCCAAAATCCACAGAACAAGCCAGCAGGCTGAAATTCAGGTGAGACTTTTAAGTCTGAAATCCTTAGGACAGGCCAGACAGGATCAAAATTCAGGCAGGGTTTCTATGTTGCAACATTGAGGCCAAATTCCTTCCTGAGGAAACCTTTCTTTACTCCTAAGCTTTAAGCAATTGGGTGAGGCCCACCCACATTATGAAGGGGAATCTGCTTTACTCAGAGTCCACTGACTGAAATATCTGTCTGAAGACCTATCACAGCCACATCCAGGCTGGTGTTTGGCCAAACAACTACTTCCTCCAAGAAATGAACAGTTCTCAAGTCATTTCAAGCCACAAAACAGTCTCAGTTCAAGATTTCCAGTAGTCCAAACTACCAAGTCCGTATAAAGTAACACTTCGTCCCTCAATCAGCTCAGGCCTGCATGGGGCAGGCTGTCTTATTAGTGGGGGAGAGTGTCTGCTTCTCCTTCAAGGCCCATCCTAGCACCTTGATTTTCCCTCCCTCATGCACTAGGCAGCCTCCAGTTCTTTCAGGGTCGATATCAAAATGAGCAAACATCACTGATGCTGTCATGAACTGGTATCAGCATTCCCTGGGCTTCAAAGAAATTTAAAGGAGATCTTTCAAAGGATACTTTTTTCCATTTTTTTATAGACACATTCCACCCCCATCTTGGGTTCTCTCACCTGTCTTCTCTTGACACAAATAAATAAATGTCTTTCCTCTGATTTAACACTGGGATCTCTTTCTCAGATCCTAGGTATCATCTTTATGTTGATCACCACATTCTTCCAGGTAGCCATGTTCTTTCTTTCACAGGTGTCCCAGATCTGGGTCATGGTAAATATGCAGGTATCAAGACCCTGATAAACTGGGACCCTCCACAAAATGCTATACTGACTGTGCCCTCTCTTCAGGGCAGGGATAGCTTCTATCCACCAGATTTCAGAGACCTAAGCTTTCTTTAAGCTTTCAGGGACATATATTGAGGTCCTGGAATTGACCCATGAGGTCCCCTTCTCTTGTACAGTTAATCCTTGAACAATGCGGGTTTGAACTGTGCAGATTCACTTATACATGATTCTTTTTCTATAAATACTACTGTACTACATGATCCATTGTTGGTTGAATCTGTAGGTGCAGAATCCCAAATCCAAAGGGCCGATTGTAAAGTTATAGGCAGATTTTTGACTGCACGAAGGGTCTGCATCTCTCTAATCCTTGTATTATTCAAGAGTCAAATGTACACCATACACAAAAATAAACTCTAAATAGATCAAAGACTTAAACGTAAGACAAGATACAATAAACCTCCTAGAAGGAAACATAGGCAAAACATTATCTCACATACATCTCAGCAATGTTCTCCTAGGGCAGTCAACCCAAGCAATAGAAATAAAAGCAAGAATAAACAAATGGGACCTAATTACACTTACAACCTTTTGCACAGCAAAGAAAACCATAAGCTAAACAAAACAACAACCTACTGAATGGGAGAAATTTTTTGCAAAAGATGAAACTGAGAAAGGCTTGATCTCCAGAATATATAAGCAGTTCGTACGACTTAATAAGAAAAAAAAAAAAAAAACCAAACACCCAATCCAAAAATGGGCAGAAGACCTAAACAAGCAATTCTCTAAGGAAGAAATACAAATGATCAATAGGCACATGATAAAATGCTCAATATCACTAATTATCAGAGAAATGCAAATCAAAATACAATGAGATATCACCTCACACCAGGCAGAATGGCCATCATTCAAAAGTCCACAAATGATAAATGTTGGAGAGGCTGTGGGGAAAAGGGAACCCTCCTACAATGCTGATGGGAATGCAGTTTGGTGCAGCCACTATGGAAAACAGTATGGACATTCCTCAAAAGACTGAAAATAGACTTACTATATGACCCAGGAATCCCACTCTTGGGCATATATCCAGAAGGAACCCTACTTCAAAAAGACACCTGCACCCCAATGTTCATAGCAGCACTATTTACAATAGCCAAGACATGGAAACAGCCTAAATGTCCATCAACAGATGACTGGGTAAAGAAGATGTGGTATATTTATACAATGGAATACTATCCAGCCATAAAAAATGACAACATAACACCATTTGCAGCAATATGGATGTCCCTGGAGAATGTCATTCTAAGTGAGCCACAAAGAGATAGAAAAATACCATATGATATCACTCATATGTGGAATAAAAAAAACAGAAGAAGACAAATGAACTTAAATATAAAACAGAAACAGACTCATAGACATAGAATACAAACTTGTGGTTGCCAGAGGGGCGGGAGGTGGGAAGGGACAGACTGAGAGTTGGAGATTTGTAGATACTGACAGGTATATATAGAATAGATAAACAAGTTTATACCATATAGCACAGGGGAATATACACAAGATCTTGTGGTAGCTCACGGTGAAAAAGAATGTGACAATGAATATATGTATGTTCATGTATAACTGAAAAATTGTGCTGTACGATGGAAATTGACACAACATTGTAAACTGACTACAACTCAATAAAATAAAATTAAACACACACACACACACACACACACACGCACACACATAGAAGAGTCAACTGTATTTAATTTAGGGTCAATTCCTCCACCACTCCCTAGGGAAGGTGTGTTTCCTTTAAGACTCCCCAACTACTGTCAGACCTAGGCTTTGATTTTTTTTCTCCCATCTGTTCCCTAAAGCTATCAAACTAAATTTAGGAGAAATGTAAATGTAGGTCAAAAGCAGTGTTGGCGTTCCTTGATGTTTCTTCTATGCATATAATAATATTTTATTCAAGGTTTTTAGTTAGTTTTCAAGGGAGGAATTATTTAAATAACCTAGCCTAACATCACTTTTAGAAGCTAAATTAGAAATTTTCCAATTCTCCAATACAACATTTAACCTTAGAATAAAACTGTCTACTCATCAAAATATAATTCAAGTATTAACAACTAATGAGAATAATTAAATATTTCAACTAAAAATCTTGTTAATTTTGTTCTACAGAATGACAGTCGACGTATGGTGAAAGAAAAAGGCAGAGTGGTTTGTGGTCAAATAAATTTTGCAAATGCTGTAATAAACACTTTTTTGGCGGGATCTCTGAACTTTGTCTAAAATACACACTTGTGTAGAGGACAGGTGTATATGTTGCTGTACTTTCTGAACTTACTTTAACATAAAATTTCTTTTATACTGTAGCATCTCTAGAGGACTTGTGTTCCACAGCATGCAGTTTAGCAAAAATTCCTAAAAATTAATAGCTATAGATTTGGGAAGATGTGGCCTTATGTGTTTATGATAATTTATTTTTCCCTAATTTGTATACACCTAATTGTGCCTGTTTTCAGCTGTTCAATAGTATTTTCTCCTTTTGTAAGTTCATTTGGCATCTTTCTATAAATTGCAAAATACTTATCAAAAGACTGGTAATAACTATTATATTATTGGCTCTAAACTGACTTTTCTGTTTTCAGGTTGATATTTAAGGACTCTAAGAAATCTTGAGTAAATATGATTTCAAGATAAATATTGGCATATAGGATCTCTTAATGATTTTCTAATGAGTCCCTGTGGATTCTATCAGGACCCCTATTTTCATATTCAGTTCTGTCAAAGGTGGTAGTAATATTAGCCCCAGGTGGGAAAATTGTGAGGTAATCCTGAGTTTAGAGAAGATAAATGTGAAGGAATTTTTTAAAATAATGAGTTTTTGTAAGTTGAATTCTAAGTAAACTTTGTGAATCATTTGGATTGAAAATGTGGCCCCACTTCACTTTGTAACTACCAGAATTAGCCCCAAGACATCTCACTAGCACTACTTGACACTTTGTTAAACACTCGCCATAAATTGCCTACTTTTGTAGACAGAGTTTTAGTTTTAATTAGTTTGCAGTGGTGTAGCGTTCCTTGCAGAACTAACATCATTGTGGTTGAGATTATGGATTGATTTCTCGAGTAATAATGAAGGTTACTAACAAAAGACCATCCAAGCTCACATCATCTCCTTCCACACGCCTAATTTAGAACATCAAACAAGTTTAACTTCCCCATCTCATTTGCAATTATTTTCTTAAATTGCATTATATTAAAAGAAAAGCTATAAGTTATTCATATATCTCTTACCTAATCCTGAATTATGTCTCAAAATGATGATAGTCAACAGGCTGTAGAAAATGGTACGATATTTATAGCAACATGGTAACCAACTTAATTAAGTAATATCAAAGACAAATTGAAATCTCTGTGTTATTTCTCTTGATCCAGACAATTTTCCCCATGATATGCAAACTCAGATGGAATTACATGGCTTGATTACTTTTTAAAGTGATTATTGAGTTCTCCAGATTACTTACTGGTTCCTCAGGATCAGTTATCCACATTTATAAAGTGCTATATCTAATTGGCAAATCTATTTCACTTACACTTTTTAAATTGCTCCATTGTTGGTCAAGCCATGTTTCACAGAACCAGACTTCATTATACAAAGTAATGTAGTTACAAATATGACTTCAGGTTTCCCTAATGCTGTTTCTCTGATTATACATGACAACTTGGATAGACTATAGGCATTGAAAAGACTGAAGCTGCCATATCATTTTCCATATTATGGAATCATTCTATATTCTTTATAAATGTGGATCCCAGCAGCAGGTTTAAACTTGATTTTCCACATCATAGTTTATACTGTAGGCAATACAATAATATCAATAGTTCAATAGATTAAAAAAACCCATAAAAGCCAGATTATTTAATTATAGAATATAGAGTTAAAGGAGACATTAACAATCTAGTACAGCTTCTAACTAAGGCTGAGATCTCTTCTGCTATGGACCAGATAAAGGCTAGTCATTTTGCATTTAAACAAGTTCAATAATATAAAAAATCACGTGCTAATAGGGAGTCCCATAACATTTCAAAGCCTCAGAGAAGTATCGCATCCTCATGGGTGGGTAAGCCTACAGGGCAAGACTCTGTAGGTTCAAATTCCATTTCGTGCCATCTCCTGGCTGGGAAGTTAGGTTCATTTCATAACATCCCTATACTTCAATTTTGTGTTGTGTAAAGTAGATTTCTATAAAGATTAAATTCATTGACACATATAAAGACACAGCTAATAATGTATAAACACACCTAGAATAATTATTGACATGAAAGCAATCATATTTTTTAGAAAATTGTGTCCTAAATTAAACCAAGCCTCTCTCCCAGTACCTTCCACTCATCAGTTCTAGCTCTAACTCTAAAACTGCACAGTGTGAAACATTAACCTCATCCACATTTCTAGTCTTGGTCTTCCAGGCTTCTTTTCTTCAGGCAGAGAGCTAACTAGTCTCTGATACACATGAATACTGTCTTCAAGCCAGTGGAAGCCTACGCTAAGATGGATGTGTTTCTTGAAATTCTTTGATTGACACATAACAATATTAGTTTCAGGTGCACAGTATAATGATTCAATATTGGTATATATTGCAAAATGATCACCACAAAAAATATAGTTAACAACCATCACCATGCATAGTTACAAATGTTTTCCCTTAGGAGGAGCACTTTTAAGATCTACTCTCTTAGCAACTTTTAAATACATAGTATAATATTATTAACTATATTTACCATGCTGTACACTACATCCTCATGTCTTATTTATTTTATAAATGAGACTTTGTACCTTTTGACCACCTTCACCCATTTTGCCCACCTCTTACCCTCACCCCTGCTTCTGGCAACCATCAATCTATTCCCTATGTCTATAAGCTCCTTTGTTTTGTTTTTGTTTTTATTTAGATTCCACATATAAGTAAAACCATACAGTGTTTGTCTTTCTCTGTCTGACTTATTTCACTTAGCATGATGCCCTTAAGGTCCATCCATCTGTCACAAATGGCAAGATTTCCTTCTTTTTTATCGCTGAGTAATAGTCATCTATATATTATGTTTTCTTTATCCATTCATCCACTGATGAACACTTAGGATGCCTGGCTATTGGAAATAATGCTGCAATGAAATGGGGTCACAATGATTTTTTAGAAGACCCTCAACACTACTCATAGTTTCTTCAAAAAATTCACATTTCATTTTGGCAAAAATTTAACCACTTAATTTCAAGTGAGGAAAGTATGCCACACACCAAATATGTACACACACATATGCACTCACATATGTACATTGCTGCTGTGGCTGCTGGAGCCAGAGACAAAGCACACACTTCTCAGCACCATCTTCCTTTGCGGGGCTTCCTAAGACACAGGAGGAGCAACCGAATGAAGATAAATAGTAAATATTTAGTCACCATTTCACTTTCAGAAACAGAATCTTTTCCATCTCCTCACGTACTTCTATCAAGCCTTCAAGAGGTCAAAGACATTCATCAGGAGGGAAATTATGTAGAAGAAAATAATATACATTATTCCTAAAAAAAGTAAACAATCTAGCACATGGTATGAAGGATGGAGTGCACCCTTGGCATCTGTACAGACTCTTCAGTCCACAGGCACAGTTGCCACTGCATGGCCCTTTGCCATTTATTTATGTAAGTTGGTTCAGATAATTTTGCATAATTACCAGTTGCACAGGGGCTTTGTTCCTACTCTTCTATTATCTGTAAGACCCGAAACAAGCCATTTAGCTTCCTGCTGCCACTTCTGACAAGTGGTGTTTAAAAACAAGCCTGCGTACCTCACAGATTTAGGTTACCTGGAGACAAAAGAAACCTTAAAATGTTAAAATCACTTTAAAGGTATATACAATTTTAAAAATTGTCAGGACTGTTGCTATTCAAAGTCCTGAGAAGACTCTGGGTCCTCCATTTTTTTATTCCCAAGAACATTTGGGTGTGCCGAGTGATTTCTTTCCAAAGCATTCGAACGTGGGATCTGTATCAGGTTTGCTTGGTTTTTCTCCAGCCATGACACTCAGATGTTGTTTTCCCAAGTTTCGACTGAGTTCTCAGAGGGCACGAACCAAGACTTCTCATCAGGGTACCTCCACAAAAGCAGATATTTAATAATGATAATTAAATAAAAGTGTGGCCTAAAGCATTAAAAAAGTAGTAAATCATCATCATAACAGTTCTTTAGTGCTTCAAAAGCTAATCTGAGAAAGTCTGCCTTAAAATGTCAGTGTGAACACATATTAAGAAATTTTTTAAATCATAAAACACTAATATTAAACCAAAACATTGATATTTTCAGGCTGCCAGGGAGTGCTAATACTGAGTAATCCCTATAGTCCTGGGACAGTAATAGGGATATTTCTGGCCGTGATGGTACCTTTCAGTTTTTGTCTCCTTCTCTTGCAGCACCTGGTGAGCCTACAGGAGGTTCATCTGAAAAACTGAAAGCAGGTGGCCTAGAGGAGACGTTCTGTTGCTTCTGCATTTCAAGGCACCTGGAACAGAAGCCTGACAGTCAACCAACACGTATGTCATGCCGATTTCATTACTATAAAGTAGTGCCTCAGAAAAAGAAGGAAAAAAAGCTTTCATAGAAAACACCCCCCGACACTTTAGATTCTGCAGTAGCAGTAGGTTACAGCAGCAGAGGATTCTGCAGTAGCAGAAGTCAATGTCATTTTTTAAAGTTTCTTTGGCAGACATTATCTTTAATGGGTGGGATGAAATTTCCAAAGTTCCATAGGTGTTTTCACTATGAGTGAGAAGGGGCTTAGCCATCACTTTTTAATTCAAATGATATTTGTTCATGCCATCTACATACTAGGCACTGGTGGTAGATGGAGAATATAAAGACACAATTCCTCGTCCCATGAGGCTTATGCGATATTAAAGTGGTAGTTCCCAAAGGTGGGGGGAGAGTACTTCCTGAACCAATATCTAAGAGCTTCTCCTAGGAAGTTGTTAGAGATGCCACTTCTCAGTCCTCACCCCAGACCTACTGAGCCAGGAGGTCTGGGGGCTGGGCACATCTATATGGTCTTAAAAGGCTCCAGTCCATCTGATGCAGATGCCACTGAAACAGAGAAACCAGATATTCAATTTAAAATTGCAATATTGGGAATATAACAAGCAAGAAAAAAAACCTACTGTGGGGAACTTAGAAAAAGTGGAGTTAACTTACAGACAGCATATTATAGGTTTTAATTTTAAAGGCATGAGGTCACCAGTAGTTGTGAATAGAACTGGTAACTTTCATTGCAGTAAAACTTCCTCATCATGGTGTGCCTTTTCTCCTCTGTAAGTAAAATCTGTGAATCTCATGGTCCTTCAGTGCCATATGGCATCTCCTTCCACTCCAGGTTCAAATCACAGCTCCAGAGTCACTGATAAGGGTGAAAAGAGTAACACTTTTTACAAGAAAGGGGTGAGGTATTGAGCTTGTCCCTAGGCCTGGTGAGAAGCTGTCAGGACAGCTCTCTTCCCAATAGGGTCATGGAACACATGCAGAGGCCTCCAGCAGGCTCTTGTGAACAGCAGCAGCCCTGCTGCACACTTACTGTCGTGTTCTGAAGCCTGGGTCCTGGGCTCTATGTTACACAGCCTGGGCTTTACTAACATATAATTTTAGAAAGATCATCTGATATGAGTAATGGAAGCACTTGGCTTTACGTCTAAAACGCTGGTTCTCAACCATGGCTCTACAAATAAAGATCACTCAGGGAGCTCTAAAAAAGTACCTAAACCAGGGATTTAACCCCAGAGATTCAGCTAATCTCAGGGAGAGTCCAGACATCATTATTTTTCAAGGAATCTTCAAGGCGAATCTCAGGTGCAGTTGGGTTTGAAAAGCACTCGGCCTTGCAACTCAAATTGTGATTTGTGGACCAGATGCATCGTGCCATCAGGAAGTTGGTTAGAACTGCAGAATCTCAGGCTGCAATCCAAACCTGCTGAACCGGAAATAGCATTTTTAACAAGACCGACCCCGCCCCGCCCCAGCTGATTGCCATGTGCATTAAAGCGCGAAGTACTGGTCTGAAGGGTTTGTGACTGATTCCTCCCTTGTGAGGTATCTGTTCCCCTAATGCGAAATCATAGCACACATATTACCCAGCACAGACAGAGAGTGATTTGGTATTCCTTGGGTATCTGTAGTTTATCCTGAAACGTGCACTTTTTGTGGATTCATCCTGAGAAGAGTTCTCAGGGCGTATGGAAACGTTCACATCAGAAGATGTTTGGTTTAGGAGACATGAAGTGATGTGGTCTCGTGGCCATTTAGGGGGTGATTGGGAGATTTCTTTCCAGACCTCACATGCAGCTTGTAATTTGAGGAACACTGTACCCAGCAATATGGTGTGGTATATAAGCATCAAGGTACCATCTAAGGCTAAGTTATTGATTTCACTGACTCTTACAGTTATACTTATCTTTACAATAACTATGCAAGTAAAGCATCATTATGACCATTTTTGCATAAGGCAACTGAAGTCCAGAAGGGTTAAATTACCTGCACCTGAGATTCGCCTTGAAGCTTCCTTGAAAAATAATGATGCCTGGACTCTTCCTCAGATTAGTTGAATCTCTGGGGTTAAATCCCTGGCTTAGTTACTTTTTTAGAGCTCCCTGAGGAACTTTAGTTGTAGGGTTAAAGTTGAGGTCACTCAACTAATAAATATCTAAGTGATAATTGAAACTAAGCCACAGAGACATCAAAAACCAAGATCTTTTCATTATTCCAACTTGATTGCTTTAATTCTGAAAGCTTAAGTAAAGCGTCACTCTTCTCCTTTATACAACCTCTAGAATGTATAAATCATTCACTGCTCTTAGTATGAATAAATGATAATTGATTATAACTTTTCAAAACTGTCCTTCATCATCTGCAGAAATCCCAAATACTCTGTACTTAGTCCCAACGTGGCCTTCATCTAATCAAAGGGCTTATTTTTGGAACAGTTGTTTTTGAGTGTTAATAAACTATAGGCAGATGTGATGGGATTTGGCATATTTTGGAATCAGATAAAAAGCACCTGTATGCCATTTCTGGGTCTTTCCTTAGCTGTACCAAATTAATTCAATTACAGCCCTTGTCAGGCAGCAGAACATTGAACTGTGGGTGCGTGCATCTTTTTATATATTAAAGGTGCAATTGTAGAGTTTTCTCATTACTCTGGACTTGATGTATACATGAAGAAAGCAGCAATATTAAAGTAATAAAGCCTGTCTTAAAAAGGCATTTAGTTCCCCTTGGTGGAAATGACCTTGGCTGCATCTTTCATGCACCCTTGCATTTGGCTTAGGATGCATAATTCATACAGCAATCAATTAGCTGACTGTAGAGCCTGCAACAAGAGGGAATATTTCATATAAATCATTGCTGGCTAAATTGCTGGGACAATTAATAAAGTAGGAAGTCTGTGGACATCAATTTGTAGGCAACACAGGTTCATCAAAAGCAAATCAGTTTCCTCCACCTCTTGGAAAGAAATTGCACACAAAGGAAATACCAGATATCATTTAATCACTATTTCTTAAGAAGGATATCATTATATCTTGATGAGGATAATATTATTTGTTGTTTTTATGAATGTGAACAAGTGCCTAATGTAAGTGGCTCATTTATTTGGCTTAGGGCACTCAATCAACAATGCCATTCTATGAATTAAAATAACAGCAATCAAATAAGTATTCCTGCTTGTGAAGCATCTATAACCTAGTACAGGGGGCCTCAAAATGAGATCTCTGGTAGGTCATGTGGGTCCACAAGGTGGCCTGTGGACTCTTTTAAAATGCAAGTAATCTCAGCATGCGTTAGTTGAGCTTCAAGTGCTATTTTCATTAATTATTTCCATGTGTGCTACACGTACTCTGGAGTGCTTCTCTTAGAAGTAAAGCAAGCCTGCTTTTGGCATGTGTGCTAAATAAAGCTATCCTTTTTTGTTTTTTAAATATATATTGCTCAAAAATAATTTGAAACCATATTAAGAATACAGAAACATCTTTTTTAATGACTAACTGCTCAGTCAAGAGTCACATATATGTCATTTTATTAAATGGAAAATTACATCAAACATGATAGCCTTACTACATAGGTTTATGGTTATAATTTGGCTTCACATTATAGTCACCTGGAGAACTTTTTAAGCCCACCTGTGCCTAAGGCTTATCTCCTGGAGATACTGTTCAGTTAGTCTGGTCAAAGGCCTAGCAACAGCATTCTAAAAAAACCTCCCAAATTGGGTTAAATGTGCAGACAAGTTTGGGGACACATTTATCTATAGTATTGGATAGGGCAGTGTGCCTCAAACTTGAAGGCGCATACAAATCCCCTGGGGAATCCTGTTGACTCTCAGATTTTGATTCAGTAGGTCTGGGGTTGGGACTGAGGCTACAGATCTAACAAGCTCAACAGGTGATGCTGATTTTACTGGTCCTTGGACCACCCATCGAGTTGCAAGGGGATGGAGCAGTGATTCTCACACTTGGCTGCCCATTGGGATCAACTGGAAATTTTTGAAATGCTTCTCAAGTAATTTTTGTAGCATGCAACATGTGCATCTGTTTTTGTTGTTGTTGCTTGCTGTTTCTTTTTAAAAGCTACCGAGTTTATTCTAGCGTATGCAAAGTTTGAGAGTCACTGGTATAGAGCAGTGATCCTCAAACTAATTCAAACATTAGACATTATAGAGGAATTTTTTAAATATACTAATACTCCAGACCCAGATTAAACTAATCAAATCAGAATTCCTGGGGTGTGGGACTAGGTATAAAGATATTTTAAAAGCACACCTTACAATTTTTATGAAGAGCCAAGTTTGAGAACCCCTGGTATAGACAAGGCTGGGAAGTATGTTGGTGCCCAGGCTTTGACGAAAAGTCAAAGCAAGATGCTGTCTCCTCCTATGCCGTCTTCTATCATGTTCACAATAGCAATGAAAATATAAAATAAAGAAAAAAAAATCGTATGTAGAGGGTCTTATCCGACCAAACAAGATATGGAAGGAGACTGCAATAGATTGAAAAGACTCACAATACTTCTGGATAATTAATTTCCATGTTTGACCAAATAATCTATAATTCCAAAGTTAGTATAGGATCACTTTTTTATTGAAGTAGAGTTGACTTACAGTGTTGTGTTAGTTTCCGGTGTACAGCATAGCGATTCAGATGTACACACATATGTATTCCTTTTCATATTCTTTTTCTTTATAGGCCATTACAAGGTATTGAATATAGTTCCCTGTGCTGTACAGTAGGACCTTGTTTATCTATTTTATATATAGTAGCTAGTATCTGCAAGTCCTGAACTCCCAATCTATCCCTCCCTACCCCTCATTCCCCCTGATAACTATGTTTGTTTTCTATGTCTGTGAGGCTTGGATGACTTTTTTAATAATGGAAATGCACAACTATACAACTATTGGAAATAAGCAAGACCAGACAAATATTTTGAAAAGGGAAATATGGGGAATAATCTTTCAGTTATGAAAATATGCCATAAGACCATATTAATTGAAAATATTCCAATTTCAGCAGAAGACTAGAAAGTTAAACAGAACACAAAACCAAAAAATGGATCTATCTATCTATCTATTAAAATTTTCTAAAGATAAAAATGTCATCATAAATCAGTTGGGAAATTATTAGCTACTTAATAAACAGAATTGAGATATTTTGAAAATAATAAAATTGGAATCTCTACCTCATTTCGTAGACCAAAATAAATTCCAGAAGGAGTAAAAGCCTAAGAAAAAATAGAATAGAATTGTTTTAACCTTGGTATATGGAAGGCCTTCTCAAAAAAAAAAAAAAAAAAACTGAAACATATTGAAAACAGTTGACAGATTTGGATGAACACACACAATTTTGTTCTCTGGAAAACAACAAAAACAAGAATTTTAAAGACAAACGAGGTCCCAAATAGACAGAAAACTGAACATATACGTATATAAATGCACTATCTCCTGAAACCTCAACAGAGTGCCATGAAGAGAGATTTTTAATGTGTTTAATTTCACAAGGATGAGGAGGGTGAGAGAGAAGGGGGTTTGGCAATACACTTCTTCACTCTAGAAAGCAGAAGAACGAGTGTGAGAACAGAAGCAGAAAACAAACAAAAATGTCAAATGAGGCACTGGTTGCTAAACCTGAAAGCTAAAATTTAAGGCAGTGTTTTAAATGACACTATCTATGAAGTCACAGGAATTAGTGGCACCAGGTACTTCCAAATGTGGAGGTGAATGAGAGGGAACTAAAATAAGGAAGAATTGTTCCAAAATTACAAAAGAAGCAGATCCCCTCTCCCACCTTGCCACATCCCCACTCCAGAAGAGGGCTGGGAGTTTGTTTTTGCCTTAAACAGAGGGTGTCTGGGTCACCATGCATGCTAAGGTAAAGTACTGAAAATGAAATTAAAGGGATGAATTTTTACTGAAGACTGACATCCCCTCAGCCCTCCTGTTTTTTCATCAGCTTCCAGAATATTAGCAGCTACGTCTTTATCCTACAAGCAGGAGACTGGATGGACCTTCCCTGGGGATTCTGACCAGCACAAGAGAGAAATCCTTAAGAGATGAATATAAGGGGCTCTTCAGTAAAGCAGCCAGACCAGGTTTTCCTGTAGTGAATCCCATGGTCAGTTAGTCCCACCATCCCACTTAAAGCTTTCTGCAGCTTTCCCCCTACTCTTAAATATGAGCAGTCAATAGTTACAAAATAGTGGGGGAAGACTTTGATAGGGAAGATGAAGACTGAAGTGAAAGAACCAAAATAAAACAAGTGGCAATAGACCATGCAAAGAGCAGAAAAGGTGAACAAAACATACTATCATCAGTATTCTCAGAGATGGATACAACATCAAAAGCAGTCATTTTTAAGTGGAACTATATGAAACTTTGCTGTGTAGCAAAGAAAACAATCTACAGAGCAAAAAGGCAACCTATGGAATGGGAGAGCATTTTTGCAAACCATACATCTGATAAGAAGTTATGATCTTCATTTATAAGGAACTCCAACAACTCAATAGTAAAAAGTAAATAAATAACCCAATTAAAAGTGGATAAGGGATCTAAATAGACATTTCTCCAAAAGAGACAAACTGATGACCATTAAGTATTTGAAAGGATGCTCAACATCACTAATCATCAGGGAAGTAAAAATCAAAACTGCAATGAGATATACAATGAGTATAATGTGAGCTCACACCTGTCTAGGATGGCCATTACCAAAAAAATCAGAAAATACAGGTGTTGATGGGGATGAGGAAAAATTTGAAGCCTTGTGCACTGTTGGTAGGTATGTAAAATGGTGTGGTCACTATGGAAGACAATATGGAGGGTCTCTAAAAATTAAAAAATAGAACTACCACGTGAGCTAGGAATTCCACTCCTGGGTATTTCTTCAAAAGAATTGATAACCTGATTTTTGTTAAAGATTACTTTTGATTTTTAAATTTTATTTATTTTTTGGTGGTAGGGAAGTAATTAGGTTTATATATCCATTTTTAAATTTTTTCCTTTTGTTTAGTCGAGGTACTGGGGATTGAACCCAGGACCCTGTGCATGCTGAGCACACACTCTACCACTGAGCTATACCCTCTCCAACTAAAAATCAAATTTTGAAGAGATGTTTCTGTAACTGAGAGACCAACCACAGAAAAAGTGAACGAGTGTAATCCCAGGGTCTTTCTTATTAATGAAACTGGTAAAAATGCAATTCAGAGTAAACTGATATTTCCCAGATTTTTTTTTTAACAAAACTTGAGTATTCTAAGATAGGGTAGATAAACAAAGACAGAAAGGAATTAAGACAACAAACAGGTAAAGCAGGAAGCTCCCCTAGTTTGCCACCTGGATGAAATAAATAACTGATGCCTTCAGTGTTTCTACCAACCCTCGCTTTGCTTTGCTCTCCTAAGACGCTCCCTCCCTCAGGAGCAATGCTTCTTGACAACAGTTGGAGGTGAAAGAAATGAGGTGGTTAAAGAAAAACTGTCACTATCTCTAGTGCCCCCACTCCCTAAAATATCTAAATCCAGAACATTCTAATCCAAAACACTGCATTTCTAATTCCCACTTCCCCTTAACAGAAATATGTATCAAAATGGAAAAGATATAGTGCCATGATGAACAAAGCCTTCATTGTGGCTGATAGTTTGAATTGTTTCTCTTGGTGCCCCAGAGATTCTACTACCCGACACACTGCTCCACAATGAGAATCAGCTTGAATGAAAGATCCATCTTCTTTTGTTTGTTTGTAAAGCAAACAGTGACTGTGAGAGTGAAAACAGAAGGGAGAAGCAGCGGGACACCTCACCTGCAGACACATTCTTCAGGCAGATCATTTGTAGCAAAGAAAATAAATCCCTGTGGGCGTTGTAGATCTGGAAATGGACTCTTAAAATTATCAGAGTGCATGACACACCTTCATGCACATCCATGGTTACATGTATTTCAGTTTGAAGTACTGCCAGTGTCAGGGAAAGTTCCCAATTTAAAAAAAAAAAAGAAAAAAAAAACTTTCAGGTCATAGGAGTGTAGAAGAGGACTGGAAGCTGCAGAGAGCAGGAGAGAGAAAGAAATGGACCTTAAGTTGACTGTTTCAAAGCCAACTCATTGATCATGGGCATAGCTGAGAATGTTGGTCTTCATTCTAAGATAAATGAGAGTCCTTTGAAATAAATATAGGTAGAACAAGGTCAGATTTACATTTGGAAACATTATGGAAAATGAATTTGCTTTAGGAGTGTAGATGCAGAGAGAATAACTTAGCATACCGTTACCATTACAAATGGTAACGAAGGGAAACAGACAGACTTATTGGATATTAGAAAACAAAACTGATAGAAGTTCACTAATTATCAGAAATTTAAATCAAAACTACAATGAGATATCACCTGACACCAGTCAGAATGGCCATCATTCAAAATTCCACAAATAACAAATGCTGTAGAGGCTGTGGAGAAAAGGGAATCCTCCTATGCTGCTGGTGGGAATGCAGTTTGGTGCAGCCACTGTGGAAAACAGTATGGAGGTTCCTCAAAAGACTAGGAATAGATTTAACCATATGACCCAGGAATCCCACTCCTGGTCATATATCCAGAAGGAACCCTACTTCAGAAAGACACTTGCACCCCAGTGTTCATAGCAGCACTATTTACAATAGCCAAGACATGGAAACAGCCTAAATGTCCATCAACAGATGACTGGATAAAGAAGATGTGGTATATTTATACAATGGAATACTATTCAGCCATAAAAAATGACAACATAACATCATTTGCAGCAACATGGATGTCCCTGGAGAATGTCATTCTAAGTGAAGTAAGCCAGAAAGAAAGAGAAAAATACCATATGAGATCGCTCATATGTGGACTCTAAAAAAAAAGAACATAAATACAAAACAGAAACAGACTCATAGACATAGAATACAAACTTGTGGTTGCAAAGGGTGGGTAGGAAGGGATAGACTGGGAGTTCAAAATTTGTAGATATTGACAAGCATATGTAGAATAGATAAACAAGATTATACTGTATAGCACAGGGAAATATATACAAGATCTTGTAGTAGCTCACAGCGAAAAAAATGACAATGAATATATGTATAACTGAAAAATTATGCTTTACACTGGAATTTTACACAACATTGTAAAATGACTAACTCAATTAAAAAATGTTTAAAAAAAAAACTGATAGAATTTGATGGTTTGGGGGTGTGGGGAGGATGGAGATGAAGATGTACCAGAATGACTTCTAGATTTCTAGTTTGCAGATCTAGAAATTTTTTTCATTATTTTCTCAATAAAAATATTTTTTTCTGAAAAAAATGTAAAATAACACTTAAAACTAGTTTTGTAAATTGACTTCAATAAAAAATAAGAATTAAAAAATAAATAAATAAACCTTTTAAAAGAGGGAACACAAATCTGCAAAAGTAGGGGATTTGGCTTTTTATTTATTTTAGAGCATCTGGAATTTAAAATCATATTTATAATGTGAACATATAAGATAGTAAAAGGATTTTTTAAAAGAAGAAGACTAATATTTAATAACCTGTAAAATGTGTTTTTAAAAACAAAATGTTATGTATGCCCCAAGTGTCTTGCCTCTGAAATACAACATTGGCCATTTCTCCAGTCACCAATGCCGATACCTTTCCATTGCAATTCTCAAAGCGAAACCATTTCTCCAGTGAACAGTAGGGCTCTTATCCTGAAAAAGTCAGCTCTGAGCACCACAGAGAAAGTAATTAAATTCAACACCACTGTTATTTTTTGACCTGTGCATTTTCCACCATATGAAAACTGAAAATAATACTGTATCATCAAATTCTCCACTTTCTCACATAGTTCATCTGGTCAAAGAGAATCAAATACCGCATTGCTGAAATGCTACCAATTCTCCTGTGGTTATTTTATAAATAAATTTCTTTTTCTCTACTTTTATATAGCACATAAAATTTTCATATAGTTGAAATGAACTGTGCAGAGAAAAAGGTAAATGCCAGCAGGCATCTAAATATTGTAGCATCTGTTATATTTTACACTCTGTAATCACAAATCTTATAAAGCTTCACTGCATCTGAGGCTGGATTCTTCACAAATTATTGAAGATTGATAGCTATAGTAATTGTCATTACACTTTTATTTTCATTATATTGAATTATACAAACTTCCTTCTACCTTTTTCTTTGTTGTAATGTCTTTTCTTTTTCTAGAAAGCAGTTTTCAATGTCTGCTTTATATTTTCTTGTAAAAGTCTAAAATGTACATGATGGAAATTAACATTTAAAAATTAAGTATCTGAAATCTGTAGGCTGTGTGTGCATGCATACCCATGTGTGTAGCAATGTTAATTATTAAAAAAGTCTTTTCTATAGTATTAGAAAAAATGGCTTGGAATAGAAATAGGAAAATGGATTACTTTGAAAGAATTTTGAAGTACCATAAACTCTGATTTAGTCTTGCTGTTAGTCATGAAACATAAGCAGGACTAGTTTTAAATATCTGAAAACCTCAAACTTCTGATAGTAGGTATATACCCATTTGGTGTCCCCTACCTTTTTAAGACCTACATTCAGTAGAATCAACAGAGCTCAGGTGCCACATAAATGTTTAGACCATCTTTCCAAATTGATTTCATTTCTCCTTTCTTTAAAGTTTTAGACCCTAGGTGGATATCATCGTTTCCCCTCTTTTAATCAGCTTGTCGGATTTCATCTCATTTACCTACTTTTAGAGCTAAGTTATTAAGCACCTACTCTGTGCTTAGTATTATGTTCAGTGCTGCTACGGAAATAAACCCTTGTAAAATCCCGTCTTCAAAAAAGAGCCACATCTGGTAGGTAATTTCCTTTGTAACTGACAAAAGAACCATATCTGGTAAGTAAAATATCTCCATTTTGTAGGCAAGGGACAGAGATTCTAAGAGAGCCAAGAACTTTGCCCAACACTATTTAATTAGGCCCCTGACATTACTCTACCACAAGGCCACTGTGTATGGTCAGCCATGTTGTGCAGTGCACAATTCCAGGGAACGCCACTCACAGAGCCTGTTATACAAATGGCACACCTTGGAGCTCTCCAGTGCCACAGTCCTATGTCTTTCTCAGAAGTCTAATATCTTTTTACTGCACTGTATTTCCATCTCACTAACATTCATATTAAAGTAACAAGGCTGAACATGAGTTGGGGAAGGAAAAAATAATGAGAGTTGAGTTTTGCATTGCACTTCTTGAAAACACCACTAATATTTCTACATAATTATTTAAAATAATTTGATCCTTAAAGCAATAGCTCTCTCGTATTTCCATTCTTACAGAAGAAGTAATTTATGATCATTTGTAAATAACCTAAGTACAAGCTAAACTTTCATCATGGGCTGCCTTCTTAAACTATATACTGTGTAATTTTTTATTATCACTGCATGAACTAACTAGGGAGCCTGAAATGATCTTTTGACACTCAGAATTAATTATATGTTGATATGCAGGTTGACACTCATCTGCAGGGAAAGTATGTCTCTTTAGCATTTTAATCTACTTATAAACTTCTCCATTTATTCAGAATTGTACATCTCTATTTGATTACACGAATAGTGCACTATCCAAATAAAAGACATATTAAAATAGTGAACATCTGCAGAGATATGGTTAAATGAACAAAGACAATTCAAAGGCATTTGCTGTCCTCATTTCCAGCAAGTTGACAGACAATGCCCCAAAACTCTTCTATCAGATCCAGAATAAACTAATAAGCTAATCAGAGCATAACAAGTCTTTGCCAAGTGACTTCATAAGAGAACTGTGTAAGTACGTTTAAGCAGCACTCAGGGGTATTTCTTGCAAAATCTGCAAACTTGTTCTGAGAAATATTGTTAAATGTTGGTAAATCCATGGAGTATACTATTTTCACTAGTGATTAGGGCTCTGGGGACAGTGAAATGAAGAGAGATACTAATTTCCCTTCGGAACTGCAAACTCCCAGACGATGAAGTCCTCACTAAGTCTGCTCAACTTCTTACCCCTAAGCTGTACTACTGAGGTTCCCATTTACCTAGTTATCGATGGCAATTCTCTGGGGGGTTTGGTCATGCACAATTTGGTCATGGTTCTGTTGGACTATTGAAAGCTCTCTTGTTAGAACTTTCCTTCAATTCAAGACTTTGTAGAATGCCAAGTTTCTGAGGCAAATCCAGAAAAAGGTAGGAATATTACAATTTGTTAACCAAAGTCATTATCTCAGGCCTACGGGAGTGAGTAAACCATAAAGCTATCAGGATTAATGACAATTGGTAAATAGAAAATTACTCTTATAAATAAGAATCAGTAATTAAGAAATATAAAAAGTGTTTTTCAGTCTGCTTCATGTGTGACTACATGGCATTTGTTAAGTTTCTTCAATCTCACTTAATATAAAAGCACTTTTTTCTCTTATGGGAATATAATGTCCAAATATGGAGAAGAAAACATTCTATATCAAATTAACCAGAACTGATACGGTCTATCTCTGTATAGGCAAAATCACAATCACAGAAGAACAGTACTACATAAATTGTGCCTGTTTCTCTAAACTAACAAAAAAGAAAATCTTTAAAAGATTTAGAAAAATCTATCAAATATTCCCTTTTCCATTTTATTCCTCTTCCCCTCCCTTTCTTTAGTTTTTGTTTTAAATTCAAGTTGCAAACCAAGAAGAAATAAAAATATTTCTTCTCCTCTACAATCAAATAGCACTTGATTTCCTGATCTATTCTATTTCTTATTATTCAATACTCGGAATGGTAAAGGGTCTTAAGATATTATGCTACTAGTAAACTAAGAAATATTCCAGTTTTCAAATTTTTCCTCAATTTTTATTCTTCCTTATTTGAAGGAAGAAGAAAAAAAGTAGATTATATCATATGTGCATATAAAAAACCCCAAACTTCTTCCTCAACATAAAAATTTTCTTTAAAAGCTAGAAAAATCTCTCAGAAGTATTGTCAAGCAGTCAGATTCAGAGCTGTGTCCACTTCCACCCACAAATATTTTGTTCAATGTGTCTCTTTAAATTCTCTGGAAGGATTCTAATTTTATTATTTCTCAATGTTCTGTCTTTGACTTGTCAGAGTGTTTTCATCTAAACTTTTCTCAGTGCAAATATTTAGAGAGTAAATTCACTTTAAACCTATGAATATTGGTTTTCATGCTGAAAATTATCCAGAGCATGTCCAAGTCAATTCATTTTCCTATTCCTGACACAAGGTGGGACAAAAAATCACACTGCCTACCTCTATGAGGAAACCTGGCTAATGGCCAATTTACAGAGTACAGGCTGCAAACAGCTGATACTGCCTTTGTGCTTTGTCTCTTTCCAAAGGATAGATGAATCTAAAAAAATAGCCCATCCTGGAGACAAGACAGGCTTTACAGAAGAAAGACATACCTCAGTAACGATAAAAATCATGTCAAAACCCTGCAACTTTGTTCCATCTGGTAAAACAACCTTATATTCTTCTCCACAAGCCAGAGGTCACATAGCTACAAACTCAGGAAGGGTATTTTTAACGAATGTGGTAAACCTTCTCTCTATATACACTTCTCTCTTTCCTTTATCTGAAAAGACACCTAGGGGAGGTTTTCTTAACCTACACATATACATAAATAAATGTGTACATGTAGTTTGCAGGGAGAACGAGGCAATTTATATGGACTAAAACACAGACATCAAATCCAGCATGTCCAAAACTAACGTGCTTTAAGATAACTCATCACATCCCCATCATTGCATCAGCCTCCCATCCCAATACCCACCATTTTATCAACCAGACAGTAAGTTAAATGGGGAGCAGGTAGCGTGTCTATTGTGTTCACCACCATAATCCTAGCCCTTAGCATAGTGCCCATTGCTTAATATGTGGGTGATCATCAACAAAATATTGAATGGCAAACTAATTGTCTCAATACCTGGAAGCATATGTGGCTCATGGTTTAGTGGCAAGACTATTGACCTTAGTGCCTAAAGGTTTGGTTTCTATTCGAAGTCTGCCACTATGTAGATCTGTGACTTTGAGCAAATCATTCATTCTCAGTGGGCCTACAAATTGGGAGGTAGGAGGATGGGAGGAGAACTTGTTTACCCAAGTGAATGGAAAACTTACGTTCACACAAAAACCTACACAAGAATAATTTTAGCAGGTTTATTCATAGTTGTCAAAACCTGAAAGCAACCAAGATGTCCTCCAAGAGGTGAATAGATAAATAAACTGTGGTACAATCAGATAATGGAATATTATTCATCTCTAAAAAGAAATGAGCTATCACGCCATGACAACACATGGGGGAATTCTTAAGTGCATGTTACAAAGTGAAAGAAGCCATTCTAAAAAGTCTACATACTGTACGATTCCAGGTAATTGACATTCTGGAAAAGGCAAAACTATGGAGAGAGTAAAAAGGCCAGTGGTTGCTAGTGGTTAGGGAGGAGGAAGGGATGACTGTTTCTTGCTGAGGGAGCCATTTTTCATTCTTGTTTTTCATGTCTCTTTAAGGACTGAATCAAAGGCAAAGTAGTGGTGGTGGTGCTGGTGGTGGTAGTTTTAATCATACTTGCTTCTAGATAGCAAAAACCAACTCACATATTGAGTTCACTTTACCCGTTCCTGGGGCTTCGGTAAGCCAGAGAGCGTCCTTGCCTGACAGAAGGGAGGCTCAATATCCTGTAGGGAACGTATCTCTCGCCTCTGGCCAGTTGCAAACCCTGGCAACACAAGCAGTGCTGGGCGAGGACCATTTCAAGGTGGGGAGGACATGAGGTCCCCAGTTACAGTCATTCTATAAACAGCTCTTAAACCAATAACCTCAACTTTATTTCCTGTTCTCACATCAGCCCTACATAAGCTAAATCCAGGCACCTCCACTAGGAAGAACAGCTACCCACTCTGAGAATTTTCTCTTGTGTTTGTTCTCAGTGGCAGGTCTGCCTCTGTGACTCATCTGTCAGCATGGTTCTACACACCTTCTGTCTTCCAAAAGTTTATGAAAACCTTTGGTGTGCTTTCTTTTCAGCACTTTTATGAGTGAGTTTCTCATTCTCTCTCTGCCGTTTTGAACAGAAATTCTACTGAGAGCTCTCACTAATACTATTTGATTTAGCTCAGGAGACACTGTAGTACATCCTGAAGATAAATTCTGTTTTCAGCTTTGTTTTACTGTCCATTAAAGTGCCCAGATAGATCATCATTCCCTCCAGAAGCCTACCCTTTTCTTAAACTTATCTCAGAAATCTGAGTAAAAATTACAGATTGAGGTATCAAGAATGGGACAAGTCTCAAGGCATGATAGGACTTCATAATTGAGAAAGCTGAGGAGTGGGGTGAGTCTCTCTACTTATTCATTGTTAAAAAAAAATTTAACTAATTATTTGTTTGAGAGGGGACACTAAATATGCGAGACCATCAACTTTTTCATAGTGTTACAAGAATACATCACTCACTGATGTATTCAAATGTTAAGCCACATAGTGTAAACTTTCCATATTAACATTATTAAATTCCCACAAAAACCGTATCTACAAAGTATTATTTTCTTCACTTTGGAAATGAGAAAGCTGACTTGGAGAAGCTAAATAACTTGCCCAAGGTCACACCATTAATAACCAGCTTAGGCAGGATTTGACTCAGTGCAAGCACGGCTGCCTAACGTTTCCCCTTCATTGCACTGCCCCCAGCCACTTGAATGGCCACTCCAGGAACACACAGAGGAAGAACAGAAATAAAACATTGCAGGACATAATAGAAAAATAGAATTCAGAGTGTGGTGAGGGGAAAGGGGATAAGAGGTCTGTCTGTGAGAGAAATAGCCCGCAAACAAATTTTTTTTCATGTTCCAAATAGAATCAAAACTCTTATGAGAAAATCTATGAGGACCTAAAGGTATCACTGCATAACAAAGCCGTAGAAGTGCTACAAAACATCTAGCACAGGAAATATACTTTCACCAGCAAAATGCAAAATAAACTGGCAACAACATAGAAGGGCGTGAGAGTATTTATTTTATAAGGATGATAGCAGGTACAGCGATTTCAACACACCTGATGCAGTCGCTTAAGGATGTATCCAAGGAAGCTACATCCTGTAGAATCCCACTTTTGGGTTCTGTTCATCAGAAGAGCTAAATATTACTGGGTGGCTAATATTTGCAACACGATGGGTCAGGCATCATAGAAAAATTTGAACCAGAGAATCTGCCTTGCAGGAGTTACTAGCTGAAAAAAGGATTTAGAAAATCAAAATTTTGAAAAATATAAGAGTAAAATGGTAAATAACATACAAATATACACAGCACTGTGTAGTGATCTACAAAAGTGCCAGGTTGATCAGTGACACTCTTGGTCACAGTTCACCCTCTCTCTTTCCCATGTGAACCCTAAGGTATTGATTTATTTTGGTTTCTTTAATTTTTTAAATACAACATGTATAAGATTAATCATATTTTTCAATTCAGCATACTTTTATCATCAATATGTTAAAGATCATTTCTTGTTCTATTTAATTCTTATTTTATTAATATTCTCCCTTTTATCACTCCTTCCTTCATCCCATCCTTCCAATTTTCCATCCCAGTGGTTATTTAGATGTATTGCATCCTTGGAAATTGGATAGTGGTTTTTACATGTGTTTTTAATTTGCATAAACACTATTGTTACATATCATGAGTCTTGCTGGTTTCATTCATCACTATTTTTGAGACCATTCATATCATCCAGTGTAAATCTAGCTCATGATTGCTGACTGTGTTCCAACATACACACATACCTCATTTTACTTGGCCATTTTCTGAGGCTGCCCACCATTTCCTGCTAAAAGAAGCAGTGGTGCTATGAAAATCCTCCATCACGCCCTGCCCTGTGATTTTCATGAGCTGGGCCGTAGAGTCCAGGCACACTTATTTCAATAGGTAACTGTCAGCTTCTCTCCAGCATTGTAACATTTTACATTCCCATTAGCTCTGCATGTAGAAAGATGCCTCTACCACCAGCCCCATCCACCCCTATCCTTCCCTGCCTTCCAACTTCTGCTAATTTGGTGATTATAAAGTAGTATCATATTGTTGCTTTAATTTTCATTTCTGTAATTAATAGTGGGTTTAGGAATCATTTTGCATACTTATTATACACTTATGTGAATTGTTCTTTCAAATACTATACTCGTCTTCATAGATGTCACTTTTTTGCTGAATAGCATATTTTTTAAAATATTTTAAATATTAAACAGTTCTCACTGTTGTAAATTTAATATGCTAGAATTTCCTATAATATGTCTACTTGAGCATAAAACTTTTGATTGTAGTCAAAAATTCTAGTTTTTTTTTGTTATTCTTCTTCTTTCTCTTCTTCTTGTTTTAATATCCAGATTTGTTATATATCTATTTTATCAAACAAGGACAATTAAAAGTTCAACTTCATCACTGTCACCATTGCATAAAATAGGTATTTTAACACCAAATTACAAGGAGATAATTTCACAATAATGAATAGTCACTTACAATTGAATAAATTTAGCACCTTGAAAAACTTCCCACCTGTCTGATTTTTTTTTTCCCCTCATTTCACAGCACACTGGTTCACGGACCAAGAATCAAGACCCACTGAATTAGAACGTTCCCCACCTTAATGCAGAGATGTGGGTGAAGGGAGAACCCGCCTGAGACTGAATGGAAGTCTAACAGCTTCGGTCAAGCACGTTTCTGGTGCCCTTCAGGACTGGGCTCAGATAAGCCCCAGGCAACTGCTGAGGTGCCCTCTGACGCTACAAGTCAGGTTTGTCTCTTCTGGAATTTTGTACAAACAGAGTCACACTCTGTACACTCTGCAGTGTCTGGCTTCTTCTGCACAGGTTGTTTTTGAGAGTCATCCATGTCGTACTACCAGTAGTTTGTTGTTTTCATTTCAGCTGCTGGACGTTCTTGACAGCACTCGGGATTGCAAGTATTTTTAACTTTAGCCATTAAGTAGCTACTTTATCATTGTTTTAACTTGCGTTTTCTTAAGGACCAAGCATGTGGAGCATGTTTTCACATGCATATTGGCTACTTGTACGTCTTTCAGAAAGTTTTTGTTCAGTTCTTTTGACTGTGGGTTTTTTTAAACAATTTTATTGTGGTATAATTTCTGTACAGTAAACTACACATATTTCAGATGTACAGTTTGATGAATTTTGATAGATGCAGTTACCTGTGAAACCACCACCACAAGATACCTAACAATTTAACTGAGTTGACTGTCTCTTTTTTTTACCACTAACAAATTCGACTGTTTTTATTTCTTAACCCCTTCTTTGTTATTTTGTATGTAGCATAGGAAAAGTTCTGGAAAAATACACATCAAATTTTTTAACATTGATCCAGTGATCAGAAAAGTATTAAAGAGTAGACGTTGAGAAGGCAGAAGTAGAGAACTTCGACTGTTTATTTCATGGGTCTCTTTACTGAATGAGTTTTCAAAAAACTAGTTTATTTTTGTAAGTTAACAGGTTTTATCAAACCCATAAGGAAAAGATAACTCTAATGTTATTTGAACTCTTCCAGAGGAGAGATGAGAACAATTTTTTTCCCGTGAAGTACAATATTGGTACAAACCAAAGATAACAAACTAAGAAAAAGTAATGGGAAACTATTAAAATACAAAGTCCCCATTCTAAGACCCTTGGGTTGTAGACTTTAGAGAGGGAATTAAGTTCATATTCTGTAATATATTCCATCACCAAGTGGGGCCAGAGCAGCATTCTTCTATCAGTCGTGTGACCATCTCTCCACAAAATACATAATTACATTAAGGAGATAGAATTATAGAGTCTCACATCATCTCAGGTCAAGGGTTCTCCCCTCCAATTGAATTTATTTATATTATATATTATATATATATATTTATATATTTTATATATATATAATTAATAAAGGGACCAAACCACTTTTTTTTTGGTTAAAGTCTAAAATTCTCCAACTTTTTTAGTATCTACAGAGTTACATTTGGAGGAGACATCTAACCAGAGACTTGTACTGACTGAATAGACTATCGTCCACACTGGTATATCAGTTAGCTGTAAGTTAGCTGTGTTTTCTCTTGTAATAAGAAGCATTACAGTAAGTCGTTCAGAGTGAAACAGAGGTTTCACAGTGCAACTAACAACCTACATCTCTTCTCTATCATTCTGCACTATAATTCCCAGCATGTGGCTTTTGTCACCATGCCTACAGAATGTCTCCTCTGCCTCTAGGCGATATCTGAATTTCAAATAGTAAGAGGTGTGAAGTGCTAAACACAAAAAAAAAATGCTAGGTGAGTTCATCCTTATGGAAAATAATTGCTTTCCCAGACATTCCAACTAGTATACTTCCACTTACAGCACATTGGGGAAAAGTGTGCCATGTGGCCACCCCTAGCTGCAAGTGAGTCTGGGGAGTTATATATTATTAACTCGGCATATTTACTTCTCCTAGTAGAACGGAAAGGGAGAATAGATATTGAAGAAGCAACTAGCATCATCTGCCACAGATGGAAAATTTGATGAAAAATTTGGTGAGAAATTTTTCCTAGCTAAGAGGGTTCATTTGCAAAATCAATGAAAATATGATACCAGATTTCTAGGATCTTATGTAACAAACCCTCACCTGGTCTCCTTAGTGGAGTGACCAGGAAAGAGCAAAGGCATTACAGTGTGACTGTCCTGGCTCTAATCCTTATTTCTCTACTCTCAACTGGAGATATTGTCTCTTTCTTATCCTAATTTCATTACCTCTAAAAATGATGCTTAAGCTACCTCTTGACAAGGTGATATTTGTGTAAGCATCCGCTACATGGTAGGAAACCAACCCTAGTTTCTTGTTCTCCCACCCAATCAAAATCCTACCTGTATCAAATATTCTTCACTGAAACCTTCCCCTACCATTCCAGTCTTCACTGTCTTCTAACTGAGAAATCTTGGGTATTTCAGAACTCATTCTTATCAAATCAAAATTTGGTATGTGAAAATATCTTAGAAATCTGTTAGGCTTCACATATTTTAGTAACATGCACAGTCACTGAACAAGTCAAAGACAGAGTAGAAATGGAACCCAAGTATTAACTAAGTCCACCTCACCATGCAAAATTCAGTTCTCAATTGCATTCTCTCTTCTCTGAAGACTGCTGCTGCTTCTCATTTGTGTTGCCTCTGCAACCAGGGTATAAATTCACCAGGGCATGATGATTCATTTGTTCATTCACTACCTTATCCATCAGTTAGTTATTGATCATGTGCATAAATCAGGCACTATTCTGGATTCTGAGTCTACAAAGATGAGGAACAAATGGAGCAGCTATCGAGTTTCATACATATCCAATTACAGCACTAATTACACACTGAGCACGTAATTACTCAATAATTACTTGTTTGATTGATTGACCTTGAGAAACAGTTGTATCTAGCAACAACTAAATAAGCAATGATTTATAATTTGGGTTTCAAAGTGGAAAAACAACCAGTCCTTTTCTCCAATGTCTAATGCTTTTGCTCCTGATCATATTACTCTTCCTTTTTATTTTTTCAGGACAAAATTTTCTCCCAGGAAACACGTTCAAGATTTAAGCAAATAACAAGATTTGTGCTTCTCAACATATTTACAAGACATATCGAGACATCTGAATCCCAGAAATGTGAGTAAGTTGGGCTCAAGCTTGGGATCCTTGATGAATAAGAAAAACAGAAAAAGTACTTTAAAAAGACAAGAATATATAAAAGGGGTCTATACTGCATGTCACATAGGAAATGTACTGAAAGTGATTAGTATCATTCACTAAAAATTATTACAACCAAAAATGCTCTCAGGCACACAGACTTTTAATTGTATTTGTTTTAGAGAAATTAGTTTGGGTTAAATGGCTCTCTAGATAGTTGACTGGTAGGGGCAGTAGGAAGCTTCTTCATTCTAAGGGTCCCCACTGAATTCCTGATATTTGGGACATTGAAGTAGCAGGGAAATCTGGTGACTGTGTCCTGCATAACTGAAAAGTGTCTGGTAAGAAACCTGTGTGCTTTCTAAGATCAAGGTAATCCGGTCCTCCTCACCCCCTCCCCTATTCTCATACACTTGACAGAACAATCTGCTAAATCATCAGAACCACAAAACCGACTTTTTTTTTTTTTTTTTTTTTAATGTGGAGGGGAGAGGAGAGGGACAGAATGGTATGGCTGAAAGATCCCAGGATTGAAAACATGTGGACACGTGTGTATGTCCATGGTGGGTATCTCCAGAGATTGTCTGATTTCTGGTTCTACCTTCTGATAGTCAATGTCTTCACCTGTAAAATGTGGAATGTGGCTTCTTATGGAAGCTCAGTAACTGACAGCTACTGCTACTGTCACCGTCATCATCACCAACGTCACCGTCACCCACCACCAGTGAAGAAGGTCAAGGGGTATAAAGTGGAGCTATTTAGGACTGTGGCTACATGATTTAAAATTATCTTGCACAGGTGAAGAGGTCTGCATCACTGTAAAAATGTGCCCCACTTGCCTTAGAATAACCTGCTGTAGCCATCTGGCTCGTGTTCAGCTGGTTAATATCCTCCTGCCAAGCTCTGCCCTTTGTCTTATTTAAGGCAGGTGTAGCTACCCAAGGACCCGAGACAATATTTCAATGGTCTTGATATTTCTCCTTCCATTTCTGACCTCTCCTCCCCACACCTCTTTCACTTCCTCCTCCTACCTTTATTTGTCTCTCGTTAGGTTTCTTTCTTTTTTCCGGTAGTATTTAACCCGGGCTGGAAATGTCAACTGAAACACCACCGAGACAGTAAAACTAGATCCCCTTCTCTGGAGTGATAATCATGGTGATGATGATGATTGTGATAAGAGGAACTCACATTTTGAGCACTTAATATATGCTAGTCACTTTTAAAGGTTTCTTTTTCCTAGTCACGTTTAGGTACATTTCAAACGTGATGGAATTTATCCCTCACAACAACCCTGTGAGATGGCTACTGATAGTTTCCCTTTTTACAGAGGCTCAGAGAAGTTAAGGCACTTACTCAAAAATTTTTTTAAAGTTATCAATTATCGAAACCAGAATTCCCTAGGTCCAGAATTCATACGCTGGAGGGAAGTTTGTGCCTATTTTTCTGGAGCACATGGTAGAGGAGTTTCAGAATGCGTTGGCAAGGGTCTCTGACGGTACAGCGTCCCACAGTGAAATACTGCAGCCCGAGCACTTGACAGCTTTCTGAGCAGAATCTTACTTCAGCACAGCAGCAGCTGAACTTGCAGCTGCTCACAGGCAAGACTGGAGCAAAGATAGCTTGCAGCGTTTATTTTGTGTTCACATTATTTGCCAAGAGGAACCATGCTCAGTTGTCCTCAAACAGGATGGTGATGGCACATTCTTAGGCTCAGCATTTAATGAATAAATCCATAGTCTATGCGAATCCCATTGTCTCTCAAGTGAGGGAAATAAAACCACCGAGGGCTTCATTGACTTCAGAATTATGAGAAGTCTGACTATATTACAGGCTATTTATCCAAATAAATTCCTGATCATTCCACAGTATGTCAATTCTAAGTGCCTACACACATGCTTCAGTTGCTCCCAGGGGGCCATTTTTCTCTATAGAACATGTTCCTGGAACATACAGGACGTGCTGAGAGAGCCCTGCCAAGCTGAGCGCAGTGGGGTTTGTGTGTGGGCAGTTATTCTTCAGGCGTTTGGGAAATTCTGAACATAGAGTCTGAGCCACTTAAAAATGATAGTCAATAATACAGGCATAGTGGACGGTGGGGGCCTGGTTTGGACAGAACTTCACAGTAGCCCTGAGGAAACAGAATGAGATCTGAGCATCTCCATTTAAACATCAGAAGCACCTCATACAAAGTGGGTTAAATGGTGATTATTGTTTTGCTAGGAAATGATATTAACTGAGCACCTGTGTTTTTATTATTTAAAAAAATTTCTTATTACAAAGTTTACGTGGGTTTATTGTATGAAAGAAATATAAACACAAAAGAGAAAAATATGGACTGCCATGCCACCAAACAGTGTTATCATTCTGCCGTACAGACTTCCAGGTTTGTTTCTATTTATTTATTCAATGGTATTTAAATACTGTCTATGAGCTAAGAACAGATCTAGGCTGGGAATACAGATGAGATTTTTATACATAGGTGGTATATATATTCTTTTAAAACAAAAATCATAAGGTAAGGAGTCATAAGGTAACCTTATTTTTAACATTTTAACCTTCCTTTTTTTCAGTCAATGATGTATTAACATCTTTACATGAAAGTAAGCAATCTTATGGATGTAATTTTAGTGGCTATGAATCATTACATTGGATATGCAATAGTTTATTTGACCCATACTTATTTTTTGCTTTTTAGCTATTTTCCAATTTACTCCATTAAAAATACCCTGATGAATATCTTTATGATACTACTTGTCCACATTACATTGGGTAAATTATCAAATATAAATGTTATACATCAAGAGAATGGGTCAAAAACAGGTCAGGCAGGGTTTTAAAGTTTCAGACAGGTTCCAAATTTCCATACACAAATATTTTCCATCAGAATGCTTCAGGTAGAGAATTGAAGCTTATTTCCTTTGAGAAACTAATACCTGATTTGGGGAATAAAAATCACTGCAGAGTAAGGATCAAACAAGCAAATAAACCAAAGACTCCTCATACCCAAGTTCATACTAAAAGTTCAAAACACCAATAAGTCGACACACAAGCTGACATACACTGAGTGCTGAGACAGTTCCTGGGGCATGGCTTCCCAAGGTTGGGAGAAGGAGGGTCTGGATCTCCTGATAGAGTGGAACATGGTGAAACTGGTGATCAAGCCAACAGTCTCCTTCATGTGCCAGGCTTGTCAGCATTAAGCAAACCTATGAAGGTATCTGGAACTCCATTTTCTCATTTCTAATACAAAGGTAGACAAGATGATACTTTCCTCTCTGAAATTCTGTGTAGCTGTATTTAGAAGAGTTGGTAAAACATGAAAGGGATGTGGCATCAGAACTAGAAAAATTAGACTGATCGTAAATGGTGAGCCCATGGTCTCTACACTTAAACGTCTTTGGCACAGAATAGTGTGTTCCACAGGAGAGCCTCTCCACAAAATGTTAAAGATTATTATGCAGTATGAGTCCTGAGGTCATGTAAGTCTAGGAAATTACAAGTTAAGCAAATTTAAATGCATTTCTGCGTTGCATGACTTTTCAGATTCTTTAAGATGTTTATGTGCATGTGGAGCCTGTAGAGGGAGGCAGGAGTTTGTGGCATTTGCCAAGTTTATATGACCATAGAGTTCTTTTTTGAAGCATATTTATTTCAGGACTAGGGTCCTACAGAACATACTTGTGGCAGCAGGCATAAACAAAAGTCAGATGGAATAGGATGGGCAAATAGCCCTTTGGCTTATCTAAACTTCCTCCTTGCTGAAGCACCAGCTAGTCTTGCTCTCGTAGTCATGTTCTTTACGGGACAAGACAGAGTCAGTGAGCACATCACCTAATTATCTTTAACGCACGACTCTATGCTAGGTTGAGTAGGGAGCATTATTTTCTGCGGAGATGTTAAGAACTTCCATAGTTGGGCCACTTTTTCTGCCCTCACAATTGTCTCTTTAGAATTATGTTGAAACTGAAACAGTCTTCTTTTAGTGACAGGATGAAAGTTATTATATAGCATCATATCTTTTTGATGGTTAAACTTTGAGGATCGGAAAACACAATTTAAATAAAACAAATCAATTCAAACACATTTATTTGGTACCAGTTACTTGTTAGTTACTATGCCTTACTTTGGAATAAGACATGAACAGGGCTTGACTTCAGTTCTCACGAGGTTGGATCACAGTTTGTTTGTGAGCAGAAGGGGAGCAAAGAATAAGTGGACAGTGTAGCACAAGATGATAAGAGCTATAATTGAGGTATGGAAAGATTGTTATGGGAACTCAGAATAAGAATTATCTAGCCTAGATCACAGATACTTGTGAAGGCCTCGCAGAGACGGCAATATGGACCAGCAGAAAATCCCCAAATAGACAACGTAGGGAGAGGCAGTCCATATAGAAAGACAGCGTGTCAACCAGTTAGAAATGAGAAAGAGCATAGGCTATAGGAAAGAGTTGGGTGTTAGGCAAATCAAGTTTTTCGCCAAGGAGTTGTAGGAGATGAGACTGGAAAAAGCAGGACCAGATTATAAAGGACCAACTGCAGAAAATAAGGTTTCGGGCTTTCTTCTGTAGATTATGGGAGAATTACTGAAGAGTTTTAATTAAATGTCATAGGGACAAATTTGAGGAGTTTTATTTAAAAAAATAGTAACTTGGACAGTGATAAAGGATCTGATTGGAAGTTCGGATGAAGGGCCCCCAAGGCAGAAGCCGTTTATTGCAAACTTAGTTAAGAAATAATTAGGACCTGAGCAAGGTAGTGGCATGAACTGCAAATCATTACCAAGAAGAAAAACTCCCTCTAAATTAAATGTACTTTTCCAGAGGATCATGTTAATAAGAATAACCGGGCAAAAGTTTAATAGATATGTTAACTCCTTAAAATTGCCATTGATCAAAATTAACAAAGTGTAATACCTCAGTCCATTTTAGTTATATGCTCAACCGAATTTTACTTAAGCTAGCCATAGCTGAGATTATCAGGGGTAGTATTCTTAACACGCATACTTTGGGGCATTTTCACAGAGTAAAAGGTACTAATTCAAGTGCTATATAAACATTGACTACTGTGAAATTCTTCCAGGCAAGGTCACTCTCTCTGGTTCAGGGAGGAACTGAGTTCAGAAGAAAAATGAAAATGGTGGGAAGAATCTGAGTACCTCTCTAACCTAGAGGGATGCAGAACTCACTGAAATCTTGAGGGGAACTAAACCTGGCTCACCTCTTCTTAGCAGATATGGTTCCTCAGAGGTCTTGGTGGGTGAAAACTCATTTTCCCGTTAGACCTTGGAGCAGATCCACACTCTTTTTGGTCCAGAGTGTCAGGTGTCTGAGCTATGACTAGTTGCCTTTGTCCTGTTTCCAAAAATGACCCACTGAGGGTTATTACTGGTGCTGGTTTGGAGTTGGCTCAAGGCTTCTTCCCTGAAATCTTCACCATCACACCTGCCTTCCTGACCAAGCTTTCTACTTAGAATATGCCTACAGAGAGATTATTTTGATCCTAGCTTCTCAAAAAAAGCTATTAAAAAAAAGAGTCCCAAAAAATCTCAGTAATAATAAGCAGTTTATGTGATTTAACTCTTTTAGGTATCACTACAACCTATGAGGTAGGTACTATTATCATCCTCATTTTACAGACGAGAAAACTGAGGTCCAAAGAAGCTGGTTACATTGCTGAAGGCAACTCATTTAATAAATAGCAAAACCTGCGTATGGTCCCAGGAAGTCTGACTCCAGTGCCTATGTGCTAAAAACGTGGGTTCTCCACCTGCTAAGCAGCAGGCCTGTTGCTGTCCTGCCATTGAGAGAGAGAGGTTGGTCCGTTTCAAATGGTCACTCTAACCATCAGTTCAAAGTATCACTTCTCAGCTGATCACTTAAAAGCAGGAATCTGCCAAGATGAATTGTAAAATACTACTTCAGAAGTGGTCACTGTCAACTTCTCAGAATATTCATGGCCAGATGGTCTCAGGTGCCCAGCAAATTATCTGGAGACCTTTTCTGAGAACTCAGAGTGCCAGCCTACTCAGGAGCACTGACCTTCAAAAGAGGGAGCAGGGCTTGTTTCTGTAAGGAGATCTTGAATCCAGATATACATTTCATTCCAAATAGAATATATAGATTTCATTCTAAGTAGGATAGTTGTGTAATGTTCTAAGACATCCGATTATCTCATTGAGTTAAGCATTAAGACAACAGTCATTTATTGAGCGCCATCAAATTAAAGTCTGTTTGCTTTTACATTCTTTCACTGAGGTGTTACAGAAATAAAGCCACAAAATCAGAAATCAGAAAAGAATTGCTAGTGAGACAAGTACTGGGGAAGGATCTTTATGATCAGGGGGAGGAAGAAAGGCTTAAATACACACACATACACTCCTCAGGACTTTGTGGTGAGACACAGTGATCTGTCACATTTAACACCTAACACACACACACGCACACGTGGGAACACACACTTCTACCAATACAACAATCCATCTGCTTCTGTCACCCATGAAGGCCGTTAAACTCCTTCACTCTGGCTTATTATGATAGAAGAGAATGAAAGATAACCCTAAACATAAAACCTTGCACACCATGTGGATTCAGTGATTATTGAATTGAATGTTTACTTTAGAATTTGAATAAGACTTGGAATCTGTGAAAAATACAAGTACTGTGGTTAAAAGAACGGTGGTATATGAGATATAAAAAAAAAAAAAGCAAAAAAGATCCTTTTGATGAACCATCTCTAGCATATATACACCTTACATGGAGAGGAACTATTCGCTCAGAAAGTGGTAATTTCCATTTTAAATGCATCTGAGATTTCAACTATTTTTAGTGGTACAAAATTTTTACAACCTTTGACTCAGTACCTCCTACTAAATGCATCCTTTCAAAAGCATGAAATGTTGAAGGTCTGTCTATATTATTCAAACCAGCAATTAGAAGCAGATGTTATTGCACTTTATATTTAGACACTACATTTCAATATCTAAAAAAGAAAGAATGTTCATGAAGGACAGAGAGAATAATTTATAAACGCAATTAAAGCATATTGTTTAGATTCCTTCTCACTAATTTACCTGATTGCAAAGTAAAATTAAATGAATTCATATTTAAATGCAAAATTGGGCCAATGAGTAATGAAATTTTTTAAACTATGTGTATAGGAAAAGAAGATACCAGGTATACTATTGTTGTGCCAGATACATTTTTTTTTTATCAGTTTTATACCTTTACCATAAAATCTTCCCTTTTTTTTACAAGGCAGTCAAATTATAGGTAGTATGATGTCTAAATTTATATTAATTTTAAAGAAAATGTATGGACTGGTTACAAAGGAGTGACTTAACAGGACACCCTATATAGTAGCAAAGCTTTTTATGGGAATCTATAAATATTGCAGATATCACACGCTTTCCCTGAAGTTTGTCATGTTCTTCATTTGGGGAAATAATCAAATGGAAATCATATGTCCCTCTCAACACTACTTGAAAAAGTATGTCATGCATGTGGAGTATAAACACAGGCATAGCCTACAAAATAGAACTCATTTGTAAAATTTAGTTGACCCAAATTATTGGTGCTTGGAAAGATATAGGATGGCTAAGCACCCCTTTCCTTAGTTATTGAATAATCCAGGAAGTACTCCTTTTAATTCAGTACATTATGGCATTTTCTTGGCAGTGGATTTTCTTCCTAACCCAGGTCTTTGTTTGGCTAATATTAAACAGACTGGCCTTTTCTGAGCGTATTCCAATGGCTGGTGGCCCAGGGATAGCCTCCCATACATGCCAGTAGCAGAGGAGCCTGCAGTGGGTTAATAACCTGATGCAGTGGCAGATGCCCAAGACTGATAACTGAAAGCAGTGACCATGTGAGAACTTGCTGAGCTAGGGAGTGGTGAATGGCCATTGAGTCCTGGGACTCTATGCCAAAAGGACAGTACTGTGTCTAGATAGTCACCAGAATACAAGGTTAATAATCCTCTTTAACTTCTAATTGGTTTGCTCCTAATTCAAGGGTTAATGAAGGCTGCAATGTTCTTTAAAGATTATTACAGTATGTGAACTTAAAGGTAAACAGAGATTGTTCACTCATTCATTCAAAGTATTAATTAAGCACCCACTTTGTACCAGGCACTATTTGTATGTACTGGAGCATTTGCATTAACTAAGATTAGCTGCTTCTGTGATCTCAAAAATGAGAATATAATTGTGGCTCAAATAGTAGTAATAGTTATTATTTATCTAGTGCTATCCTTGTGCCAGACCCTTCTCTAAGCATTTTATATACACTAGCTCATTTAATCTTTGTAGCAACCTCCTAGTAAGAAATAGACCCATCTGGTTTCTAAGCCTTTATTCTTTACCATGGTGCTAAATTTCCCCCAACTACATAAGAGTGTAATCTGTTCCATTTATAGTTCCAGGTGTGCAGGCCAGGCCAGGCTGATATGTGAATATACAGTCACCAAGGGCAAAGATTCCTGTATTTTGTTGTTCTGCTATCCTCTGTATACAACTTCTACATCATACTCCAAAATGGCTACTCTAGCCCCAACCATTCCAGTCAGCCAGGAGATGAGGGGGCGGGGTGCAGGAAGAGGTGATTAAACTGTTCTTTTAAGGACTCTTCTCAGAAGTTTCACAAGCAACTTCGCATATACCCCACTGGCCAGAACTTAGTCACGTGATGGTGATGGAGTCTGGGATGTTTCGACTTTATTTTAGGTGACCCCTGCCCAGGTGTTACTTGTGAATCTAGATACTGAAGAAGAAGGGAAGAGCGGCATTCTTTATCAAAATATTTGAAAACCAGCCCTGAAACAGTTGCACCTTTCAGCATATTCCTGCTGTTGCCCCTAATGTGTCTTTGTTTCCGAGTCAGTCTTTTTGAATCCAGATGCTTTAGGGCCATTGGTAGACTTTGATTCTGCTGGTTCTCTCTCACGTGGTATCTGATAAGCAGATAACACTTGTCTCTAAGTCACATTGGCAAACTGGAAACTGGCAACAGTCCTCAAGCTGCAGATAACCAGTATTTCCCTCCTTCCTTCAGTGGAAAACTGATTAAATGAATTTTCATTAGGATAAATTATCTCTATCAGATTGGGAAAAATTTTTTTTGTTGTTGACTATTACTATTTTTTAATTTTTTTTATTGAAGTACAGTTAGTTTATAGTGTTAGTTTCTGATGAATAGCAAAGTGGTTCAGTTTTATATATATATGTATATATATATTTCTTTTCATATTCTTTTTCATTATAGGCTATTACAAGGTATTGAATATGGTTCCCTGAGCTATACAGTAGGACTTTGTTGTTTATCTACTTTATATGTAGTAGTTAGTATCTGCAAATCTTGAACTCCCAATTTACCCCTCTGCACCCCCTTCCCCCTACCCCCGGTTACCTTTTGTTTTCTGTGTCTATGAGTCTGTTTCTGTTTTGTAAATAAGTTCATTTGTGTCATTTTTTTAGAGTCCACATATAAATGATATCACATAGTAAATTTTTTCTTTCTCTTTCTGGCTTACTTCACTTGGTATGACAATCTCCAGGTCCATCCAAGTTGCTGCAAATGGCATTTTTTTTTATGTCTGCGTAGTATTCTGTTGTATATATGTGTGTGTGTGTGTGCATGTGTGTGTGTATGTGTATGTGTGTGTGTGTGTATCACAAGTTCTTTATCCAACCATCTGTTGATGGACATGAGGTTGCTTCCATGTCTTGGATTGTAAATAGTGCTGCTATGAATATTGGGGTGCATGTATCTTTTCAAATTAGAGTTCCCTCTGGATATATGCCCAGCAGTGAGATTTCTGGATCATATGGTATTTAGTTTTTTAAGGAATCTCCATACTGTTTCTATAATGACTGCACCAAACTACCTTTGTACTAACAGTGTAGGAGGGTTCCCTTTTCTCCACACCCTCTCCAGCATTTGTCACTTGTGGATTTTTTAATGATGGCCATTCTGACTGGTGTGAGGTGATACCTCATTGTAGTTTTCATTTGCATTTCTCTAATAATTAGTGATATTGAGCATTTTTTCATGTGCCTATTGGCCATTTATTCGTCTTTGGAGAGATGTTTATTTAGCTTTTCTGCCCATTTTTGGATTGGGTTGCTTGTTTTGTTGTTGTTGTTGTTGTTAAGTTGTATGAGTTGTTTGTATATGCTGGAAATTAAACCTTTGTCAATCGCATCATTTGCAAATATTTTCTCCCATTCCATAGGTTGTCATTTTGTTTTGCTTATAGCTTCCTTTGCTGTGCAAAAGCTTGTAAGTTTCTTTGGTCCCATTTATTTATTTTCACTTTTTTTCTATTGCCTGGGTACACTGCTCTAGGAGAACATTGCTAAGATTTATGTCAGAGAATGTTTTGCCTATGTTTTCTTCTAGGAGGTTTATAGTGTCTTGTCTTATCTTTAAGTCTTTAAGCCATTTTGAATTTATTTTTGTGTATAGTATGAGGGGTGTCCTAACTTCATTGATTTGCATGCAGCTGTGTTGACTATTATTATATATGTACATATTTTTATTTCTGTAATATTATAAAAACTAAAATAAGAATAATAGAGCCATTGATTAAGAATGAAGAAAGAAGATACCTATCAGATCCATGATAAAAGTATTCAGGGTAGTGGAGAGGGTATAGCTCACTGGTAGAGTGCTTGGTTAGCATACATAAGGTCCTAGGTTCAATCTCCAGGACCCCCATTAAAAATAATAAATAAATAAATAAACCTAATTACCTCTCCCTCCCCCTAATTTTTTTTAATTTTAAAAAATATTCAGGGTATCATACAACACATTAAAAAAAATGCTGTTGGTTTGGAATGCCATGGAGTTTAAGACCCTTCCCCCTCAAAAAACATTAGTGGTCTGGAGTGCCTCTTCATTTCACATCACACCATGGAGACATTCATTAGTGAACATAATTTCTCTTTTTTTCTATTTTCTGAAAGTCTCTAAATCACATTCTCCTTGAAGTTGAAAAGTAATGAGTAGGAATTATTGATACCACAAAACAGGATGCCAAGACTCATAATTCCAAGTCACATGTAATAGTTTAAAGCAATAGCAGGAAGCATGTTTCCCCTTCTTTCCAAGAATGTTAAAAAAAAAAAAAAAGAGTTATCCTCAAAGGACCCTGGAAATATGTGGATTAACTTGGAAACATCAAATAGTGACTTGGAGACAACACTGACCATAGTCACATGTATGAAATGAACCAGTTCATTTTTGATAGTCTTCATTTGATTTTATTACATCTTCCACTTACCTACTGTCTTCTGCTTCCTTAATCTCTCACAAGCTCTTTTATGCATCCTCACTCCCATCAGGCAGAGAGCACCAGAAGCCACCAATACTTTATGTCCTAGTTCCACGTACTGGCAAGGGCAAGACCTTGTAAAAGTTATTTTCAAATGGAAAAATACAAATGAGTGGCTGTCCCAAAGAAAACTTTTAGAGTTCTGCCATATAAAAGACTGAAATATAAGAATGAATATTAAATGGAATAAATGAAAATAAATATAATTCTGCCATTTGTGACAACATGGACCCTGAAGGTAGTATGCTAAGTGAAATAAGTCAAACAGAGAAAGACAAACAGTGTATTGTTTAACTCGTATGTGAAATCTAAAAATACAAACAAATAAACAAACAAAATTTAAAAAAAAACCAAAACTCATAGATACATAGAAGAGATTATTGGTTATCAGAGAGGATGGGGTTGGAGGGGGTGAGCGAAATGGGTAAAGGAGTCAATTATATGGTGATTGCTTCATAGTGTATACAGATGTCAAGTTATAATGCTGTACACCTGAAACTTACATAATAAAAAATTAATAAATAAAAGTAAGTGTAACTAGTTACCCTGGGGGTGGAAAAGAATGATAGGGAAGACCTCTGGCCTCTAGGAACAAAACCATTCTGAGTGGCATTTAAGTAGCAATTTAAAATAAGTACATGGAAATCAAAAGGTATTTATCTGGGCCAAGTTGTAGTACTCACTTAAAAATCCCTTTCTAAACGTGTGAATATGGTAATTAGTGGTCAATATGTATCTAGGTTTTTTTAAATAGTTATAATTATATGACTTTAATTAAAATACTATAATTTGATTTGTTATGACCTTAACTCATAAGAAATTGAAAGCTTAGCTCTCTGTTTATCTCTTGGACTTTTGCTAACCTAACAGGGGTCATTCAGAAGTATCTTACCAAAATTTCAGGTGGGCATTTTGTTTGAGATGCTCTAACCAATTTCTTGGAGCTAGTCCTAGCATATTTAAATTAAGTGTTCTTTATTCTGTTTATCACCTATTCAATAGAAGCATTCAGCACCTAGTTTTCCAAGCTCTGTGACTTACAAGCTAATCTTCTGCCGTCTTGCTAGCAGCAACTCACTCTAGCTTGACATCAAATGATAGCTTAATTATATATATATTTATATATATATATATTCTATATCATGAGATTGGGAGTGGTTATCTACAAGAAGATTAGACAAAGAGCTATCTGATCAGGAAGAAACAAATCTCACATTGAATCCATCTCCTGCCTCATATGAAGAGTAACGTAGGATCTGATGGGGGCAGTGTGAGAGTCTCAGTTAAATCTGTTCACATGGCATATGTGTGAGTGTGGGTGTGTGTATGTGTGCACGTGAGTTTTTATGTATTTTCTACAATGTGCAGACACATAGGCAAGTCCCCAGTGATCAGCAGCATAAGCCTGAGAAGATGAGAGAGACCAGCCTCACCCTGCTGGGATAAGTTTAGATGGTGAACGCTTCAGAGTGAATCAGGAGCCTTGGGCCCAAAGGACAGGCCTAGAGCTCTACCGGGATGCGGATACCCTGAAAGAGATGGAGGGTTTAGTGAGGGGACAAAAGAGTGTGGAAACTTAGTGTATGTTCGAAAGAGAATCAGAGGCCATCATAATATCTGGTTTTATCCAAATTCTGTGGGATCACACAGCCCAGTGAAGTCTCTCAGAGTCATCAATAGGAAGCAACAAAATTCAAGAACCAACATCAGCAGAAAGATATTGCAGGTTGAAGGGCTGATACCACCAGGATATCAGAGCAGATTAGAAAGAATAGGGATGGAGTGTCTGCTCAGAAGTTCTTGGGGAGCCCACACATGGGGGAGGTCAGAAACTGGTGGAAAGTCTTTAAGGAAACTGGAGGTCTTGGCCTGCTATTTCTCATTAGCTATGACTTAGAAGGATGTGCTAGGAAAGCATCTCTGAAAGCAAGGACACTTCCTTTGCTGGTCAAATTTGTATTTACACAAGAGAACAAGCCATCCAAGTATAGGAAAGGCTATCTGTGTCTCACTAAGAGAGGCCTCTTGCTTTCTGTATCTACACTTTGTCTAAAGTCTGGGAGAGTCAGAACTAAAAGCCCAACAATGAGACAGTAGTTGGACAATTAACAAAATTTGAATAAGGGCCATAGATTAGATAATAATATATCAAAGTTAATTTTCCAATTTTGATAATTGCAGTCTGGTTATGTAAGAGAATGTCCTTGTTCTTAAGAAGCATGCACTGAAGTATTTAGGATAAAGAAGTATCATATTTGCAACTTTCAAACAGTTCAAGGGGAAGGGTATAGTTCAGTGGTAGAGTGCATGCTTGGCATGTATGAGGTCCAGGGTCCAATCCCTAGGACCGTCATTTAAATAAATAAATAAACCTAATTACCCCCCCCCCAAATAGTTCAGAAACATTTACATACATACATATATAGAAATGTAGGTGTATATAAATAAATATGAAGAGGATGGAGAGATACAGAGAATGATAAAACAAATGCAGCAAAATGTTAACAATCAAGGCGTACAGGCAAAGGTTATACAGAAATTCTCTATATTATTTTTAAATTTTCCATAAGTTTGAGGCTATTTCAAAAAATTTTTAAAAGTTATTCTAAAAAAGACTGCCAACAGCAACAGAAAAACTAACACAAATCTGAGCTATTCTTAAATGTAGGTAAGGCTTCATAAGTAATGGGGTTCAAGCCACGTTGAAAATGTGGCATGCTCACTACAAAATACACCCTAGCTTTCCACCCAACATCTTTAATTTTATGGCAGTCATTCCTAGGGGTTAAAATATTTTTCAGAAATCTCTGAGAAGGAATTAAAACGTCTTAGTTGAAGGGGTAATGACGTCATCTCTGTTCCTTATCCCAGCAGAGGAAAGCAGGGTCGTAAGGATTCTCTCTCTCTGGTCTTTGTTGGACTCACCCAACCAATAGCCTTGCCTCTGTAATTCATAAATGCAGGTTTCAATTTCACTAATCATGTAAAATCACATTAGACTCCCTGTGGGAGAACAGTAACATTTTAATGTGAAAATAATTTCTCTTGATTGATATCCCATGCTTCTAGAATAAGGTTGCAAAACAGGGTTGTTTGTGCTTCTTAAAATCACCAGACAATAATACTAATGGCTTGCTCTATTATCCACAATCATTTTTGTGTTAAGTCCGCTAAGATTTGGTATTGAACTCCCCACTTAAGTGGCAGTCATTATGCTAATTTTTTGGAATCATTTGCTACATGTTTTACATGTTAATGTATTATGTTTATGAACCCTTTATCTAATGGTAAAACTTTCTTAGATCAAATAATATTACACATATTTCATAGGTGTTTGGAGAGGGACCCTTTCATTCCTGCTTCAGCCATTTCATCCCGCACTCAGAAAATAAAAGCCTCTACCCAAATTTCTATGCATTCCCAAATGGAAGATTGATACCTCATGGGTGGAACTGAAAAGCAGTTGTGTGTGCCCATCTTGGGCCACTTCTCCTGTCTCTGGATTAATTAGCATTCTTCTCTATGCCTGTTCCAAGAGGCAACTACACAGGGGTCAGACCAAGACCTATTTTCTAGAAACAGTCCTGAAGATCCATCTCATTCCCTATTTGGGAACTCAAAAATAAAAAGCAGTAGTGCTCACTGAGTGTGTCTGTTCTGGAAAGACCATTCCAGTCTTTCCAATAATAAAAGTGATATTTCATTCTCTGTCTTTCTCTTTTGCTTATTTACATAAACTTATTAAACACTCAAGAGAGAAAGAGAAGAATTCTATTTAATGGCCCCCTAAAATCTCAGCAGTCTTATTGCCTAGTTTTTTTTTTTTTTCCTTCCAGATTTGTGGACTTTCTTTTGGTGAATTCATTTTACGTTGAGATTGAAAGGCAATTTTGATTTCTACTCGGGAGGGATAGTTATCAAGCCTCTATTTACATTTCAAAATAAAGTGGTTACTCACTTACTTCCTTGCCTGATGGGTTGTGTGTTCACTATAAGCCATTAATGACCATTAGAAAATGCAGGTTTTTTAATTTCCTAAGGCTTTGGTTTCAACTTCACAAATCACATGGCAAGCTCTGTCAACAGCCTGAAAGAGAAGCATCTCTCTGATGGAGTCAATAAGCAGAAAAACTGGACCAGGACAGGATGGATCCCAGTGCTACCTGCTGGATAGGAGGTAGAGCAACCCGGTAGATATACCATCACTGAAGTGGGCAGGGCCAGGGGAGCTGACCCAGCAACCAAGGCTAGCCACCTCTAGGAGGCTGGTAGTTGTTGGAAAAGTAAATTCTTTTTTCCTTTGGAATTTGTATTGTGATCAAGTGAGACTGAGACTGAGAATGGTGTCGATCCAGAGGAATCAACCCAGTGAGACGATGTCTGGTAACACCGTGAGACCTCCAAATCATATTACAATCCTTGGTCTTTTAGTTATGAGATTATTAAATATTAAATATACAATAATGTGCTATTAAATATACAGTTTTGTTAAGGAAGTTTGGGTTGGTTTTCTCCATCTTATGATTTAATGATTTAATCAACTAATACAGACGGTCTACTTATACTTTTCAGTTCATTTTATGCAGACGTTAAGGGCTCTAATGGCATATCCTTTAGCTTGAAGCAGGAAAATAAAACATGACTCTAAATATTGAGAACAGTGGAAACTTAATAAAGGGAACTGGTTCCCAGGTGATGAAAGAGCTGAAAGACCAACAGGGAGGGAGCGGTGAGGCACCTGAATGTTAGAGCAGCAGGAGGCCTGGGGGAGGTAGGTCACTGAAGCCCAACAGCCGGGGTTACGTGGAGGAACTTGAAACCAGGGAAGACCTATCCACTGAGAAGGAGATCCACGGGAGAGACTCAGACCCAGAGAGACGCTGCCTGAGTCAGAGAGAGGGGGAGAAATACCCTGGCCTTTCCCCTTCCCTCTCCCTCTGATCTTCCGTCTGTGACTCTCATTGGCCAAACCCAAGTGGAAATCAGCTGACACAAGAGCCTGGGAAGCACAGCCAGCCAGCAGGGATCGCTCCTGCTCCCTCACCTGCATGCCCAGTGATACCAAGTGAAGCATGAATGCATCTGAATGCGAAAAAGGCCCAGCACAAACAATATTCGCACGTCAGCAAATATCTCAAAGCATCAGATGCTTTCTAACCACAAGAATGGAGTGCACAAGAAGGACTAGCTCACCACCACCATTATGTCGCCTTCCCAAACCATGAAGAATAAGAAAATGGATATTGTATTTTTTAAATTTCTCGAAGTAATTCCAATTATCTTCCTTTCTTTCTATCTTCCCTCTTCCTTTCGTCATCCCTCTTACTTGGAAACACTGTTCTACCTCCTGTGAAAATTCAAAATTTGAGCAATAGTGTCCTTAAACACTGATATTCTTGACGATTTTTTCTTCTTTCCTACTTTAAAATTAGGAGGGGGAAAAAAAAAAAAACCCTAACAGATGAACAAATCCAAGGAAATGGTCTTCTACGCCAGGGACTCCAAGACCACTGAACCATTATTAGTTCTTAATTACACCGAAGCTTCGTACCAGAGAGTTTGTAAAACTGAGAGGAAACAAAATTTAAAGAAAACACCCTGGCATTATGTAGCACTTTAAAACAAGCCTCTTTTAAAGTGTGGTTTTAAGATGTAAATTGATTTATATGTTTTAGAAGAGAAAAAAGACACTCCCTGACCCCTCAAGTGCATAACTGGACACCTTGGCGCCATCTGTAATGATTTGGCCCCAATTCTCCCTGTAATAGGAAGAAGTAGAGGCATCAGAACCCGGGTCTGAAACTAGGGGACAATTAGTTCCATCCATTAGCAGAAATTTTATGAGTTCAGTAAATGAGGAGTGTCTGGTTGAGTGCTTAGGAGGAAAAGGGGAATTTGGTGTAGTAAAGTCATAATATACGACTTATTCGGAACTTTCTCAGGCATCTAAAGGTCATCTGCCTCCCAGTCCCAAAGAAATACAACCCTGCAAAAATCCTCCCTGGCCATTTACAACCTGCCTGACTAAGCCTTCCCTCGGGGCCTGAAGGACTGACCTCTCTGCTGACTCAGGCAGATAGACTATCCTGAGGCCTGTTCTAAATCCTTATATCTGGCCTCGTCCATCCTGCGCAGATTATGAGGCTAAGGTGATATCTGTGGATGTGCCCAGGCTGCAGGAGTCAGATTGAGCCCCCTTTCCGGAAGTTGGTATCGTGTGGGTAATTAAAAAGTGAATAATGGGCTTCTTCAAATGACCGTAAGAGTCACCTCAGTGAGAATTCAGAAACCTAACGTCTAGTGTAATGAGACACAGTCACAGACAGGGGAAGGATTCAGCTATTATGTGACTGACAGATCTTTTCAACAACACCTTTCCTATGGATCTGGAAAGTATCCATTGGAATGCCCAATTTTGATGTCAGCTATTCCCTGGGGATACGCAGGTGATCTCAGGATGCACCGAGGACCATATAGTGGGCATCTAAAACAACCCTGAAAATCTTCATCTCTTTCTTATACTGATGCTCTCCATCTATTTATTCATTTATTTCTTTGGCATTCTCTTTCCTTTCTCCCCACCTTTATATCAGAGTAGGACTGAACCACAAATGAACAAAATGAAGAGGTATTTTCCAGGTTAACAAAGTCTCTCCTCACAGGATTTTGTATCTTAAAGAGCTGTCTTTCATAGGGTATTTGATGCTTTTTAATAATGTAAAATCCCTCGCCATTTGCAAGGTCACTTATAACCCAATCACTTCTCTTAATTTACTTTATCTTTAATTTTTTAATTGAATTGTTTATTTTTATTTAGTAATCTGTAATTAATTGATCACCCCCCTTGTTCAAAATTGATTAAATTTGCTTTATAAGGACATGTATATTTTATTAAGGTCATATAAATTAAGTATGTTAAGAAAGAAGAAAACAAAATAAGGATAAGACATAAAATGGTGCTAGAAAGTAAAGCTTATGCCAACACGCACGCACACACACACACACATACACACACATTCACACACACACATAAACACACACATACACACATGCAGTGGCAGATTATTCAGCCATAAAAAAGATGAAATCTTTCCATTTGGATGTTGAGAGTATTATGCTAAATGGAATAAGTCAGATAGAGAAAGACAAATATCATATGACTTAACTCATATGTGGAATATTAAAAACAAACAAATAAATAAATAAACCAAACAAAAACTCATAGATACAGAGAACAGACTGGTGGTTACCAGAGGCGAAGGGAGAGGGCGGAATGGGTAAAGGGGATCAGCTGTATGGTGACAGATGGAAACTAAATTGTTGGTGGTGAGCACAGAGTAGTGTACACAGAAATAGAAATATGATGCTGTATACATGAAACATATAATGTTACAAACCAATGTTACCTCAATAAAAATATTAAAGTAAAAAAACTTTCAAGGGGGTTTTACTTTAGGCAAAGTACTGATTAGATGAATTTGTAAGTAGGGGAACTGGCTTTGTTTCAGGGAAGAATTTTTCCAAAAGCAAAAATGCAGAGCAGATAAAAAGGAAGCAGAGATTCATAACAGCAAGTAATAAATCCAAACTTGTATTACATAGTTCAAAGCAACAACATAAGAGATCTTTAGTAAGTGAGATTCGAAGGAAAATCCCAACAGCTGTCACGTATTGACATACTGAGCACTTCGTCTCTGTTCTAGTCATTTTCTATGTGCTCACTTAGTCTGCACAGCAACCTGCTGGGATCAGCACTGTTATTATCCCCATTTTATAGACATGGAAGCTGAGTCACAAAGATTCAGAAAAACTTATTCAAGGTCATCAGCTATAAACTGTGAAACTGGGGCTTGAACTCAGGTATGCTGGCTCCAAAACCACTATATATCATTAATATTATAACAAGTATTTAAAAATCATACTTAAAATGAAAAAGTAGAGGCATAATTAGGAAATTTGTTAGAAAACAATAATGTCTATTACATCATGGATCATTTTCAGATATGGAAAGGATGGAGGAAAGGATGGAAAGGGAAAAGAAAAGAAGGTAAGAAAAATATTTGAAATAGAGAAAAAAAATATAAGCCTGTCTACCTAGGAAAATCTACCTAAGAAAACTTCAGTAACTGAAAATCATTTTTAGTAGTTTTTGGTTATGTTGAGTGCATATGTGTGTGAATGCACATATATACACGCACACACACACACACCTTTATATCTTGTAGTTGTAATATATTATATATACATTTATGCATGTACTATACATAATACATTATACATACACATATATGTAAATAATACATGTAATACATTGCATTATATGTGTATGTACATATATATTTATGCATAGATCAACACTTATGTAATAACTATTCAATAGTATTTGTTGAATGAATGGATGAATATTTACATATATGTTTTTGGAAGCCACGCATGCACTGTTGTAAAAAGCCTTCAGTCAGGAAGGCTGGGTTTGGAGAATGAAGGCTTTTGCTTTCACTCTATACTTCTTGGTATTGTTTGCATTTTCTCCCAGTATTCATATATTGCACCTTATTTTTCCCTGTCAAGCCATGACTATCTCTAAAACAGGATTATAGGACATTTTTGCTTTAGATTCTTATATTAAAATACTAACAAATATTAAGAAACACAATATCATCTATTGACTACTTTGTCTATGTTAGAAATCAAAGGAAAAGCACACATCTTGAAATTTACATGAACCAATCCAGAGCAATACAATAGATGTTACCCAAGGAATGGGGTTTTGGGATTTGTTTTTTGTTTGTTTGTTTTATTTTTGTTTGTTTTGGTCAAAAGGCTCATCCTATGAATGTCTAGTTCCCCAAATAAAATATATGAAAAACCAGAGGGGAGAGCATCACCACAGCCAGGTGATAAACACAACCACCTGTATATCTTACTTTTAAACCTAAGTTGTTATCTTCTACTAAACCTCTTTCATTTTCCCTGTAGATCTCTGGCTTGACAATCATCTAGCCAAAATTTAACTAAGTATTAAAGCTAAAATCCTCTCAGAAATAATCTTCCTTCCCACTCTTCTTTTTGCCTTTCAGTAATTGCTGTACTAGTGGGCAGGTGGTATAAAGGCTGTGAAGTATTTTAATAGATGTTTTGGTCTCATGATTAACTGATACAGACCTGAAGTGTTACCACTCTTAAATGTAATCAAGTAAAGATTATAGTTTTGATTAGCCATTGAATAGGTCCAGAAACATAATCAGATACTTGCCTATTTTGTCAACCTCTGATTTAGAGTCTTTATGGCAGTTGAATGGCCTTAATCTACTAACAAGTAAGATACCTGATTTAAGCAGACAAGGAAGAAAATGGTTTTGCTATGAAAAATTTCCTTCCCTCTTATGCAAAGAGATGGGCTAAAATTTCCCTAATGGTCTATTAAAGACTTTAAGGATTTGATATGGAAGGTAAGATGTCTTTCAGTAATCTGATGTAAGTTAGAATCTTTATCATCTCTTTTCTCAAATCAATCAAAAGTATTTCTTGGACTCTTGCAATATAAAGCACCAGAGGAAGAAAAATCATAATCTCTATCCAGAAATGTTCATCTCATTAAATGAATAAGATACAACTAGATAAGAAAAAGTAGAACATTAAACTTTCTATTGAAGTATAAAATTGTGCCATACAGATAATAAATCTTCATTTTTTTCGTTCCGTTTTTGTCACTCAAGACTTCTTTTAAAATAGTTCCTCTACTTTCTAATATTGGGTATCTTTCGGCTCATTTTTCCACCTCCTTCTCTCCATACTCCTTCTCCTTTCCTTTCTCATGGCTGTGAAACCAAATACAAACTCTGGTGCTTCCTGAATGTATATGTCTAGCGCAGACCTCAGACACGATAGCCGGATGCCTATTCTGTACAACTGCTTAAACATCTCAAACATTCCTAACATTTAACAGCTCCAAAATTTCGGTCATAGGACTGTATTTTATGGGCCATGGCAGAGTGAGGGGCTCTGATTGAGATTTTGCCACTGTGAACCTGTTGTTGCTGGGATAAATCAACTGATATCCATTGAAGGCAGGAATACAGAGCCATCGATGGTGGATTTCTGGATCCACTGATGGAGGCAATAAAGGTTCAGAAGGAGTGGTCTTCATGGTGTTCATCCTCAAGGAAACCATCAGTCTATGCTCCCCTAGTAGGAAATAACATGGGAGATGGTAAGAAATGGTTCATGGACATTTTTATACTCCCCTGGGGACCTTCAGTGATATTTCAGGAGAGAAATGCCTAGAAATATTAGGAAGCTTTACAGTAAAATGAATAGGGAGCCAAACTTCTTATAATTTAGGATAATAATGTAAATTGTTTTTTTGTTTTTTTATCTGCAAACTGCTAAAATATCCTCTTACCTTTACTCTTTTCTATGAATACTTGAACTTAGTTAGATGATATCCTGATTTCCCCAATGTAATTATTTGATTGTGGGAGAGACCTCTGATTGCTGCTTATCTTTAATAGTGAACTTTTTTTTTTACTGGATATGTGATTTCTCTAATAAATATTACATTTCTTAGTCTTCCTTATGGACGAATATGGCCATGTGACTAAATTCTGACCAGTGAGATATAATTACACATAATTTTTGCATGGAAACCTACCAGACTTTTGCAGGAACCTACCTTAAGTGAGTGCTGACATACATCTTTTGTTTCCTTCCTCCATCCTCCTGCCAGGAACACAGTAGCACTACCTTGGACAGAGAAGGTGTGGGTGATACCCTAAGGGTAGTAGGGCAGCAGAGCAAGGATGTTGGGTTCTTGATGAATTCATAGAGCAGAGCCACCAAATCAGCCCTGGAAAATGCAAGATGGTATTTTTGCTCACATGTCTGGTCCCTAATTCAAAAGAGAAACAAAGTTCTTATGTCTTTTTTTTTTTCTGAGATTATATGCAGTATCTCCAGAAAGAACTAACCATTGCCTCTTCCCAGCTTCTGTAGCACTAAATTTTACACTTGTATTTGCTATCACACATACATATTGTACTGGAGATAGTTGCTTGACCATTTGGCCCATGCCCCTCTATCGAAAGTTGTATATGGTCACCCCAGAGGTAAAAAAAATCACATCACTGACTGGTTTGTTTGTCCAGCACCTATTGGTAAGCACCTGAATTTGAAGGATTTGGCAGGCAGCCTCCACTTTCTCAAGCCCCAACTCTCCCTAGGATCTTATCCCTGCTTCACACATTTCACAGATGAATTCCTGCCCTACCCTTCCTTGGAAGATTAGCGACCAAGCCTTAGTAATCTCAGTTCCTAGCACATCACACCACACCTGGTTCATCCTGGGCACTCGATACTTGCTAAACGGAGGTGAGAGGAAAACCTTCCTTGCTGTTTTGGCCCCGGTTAGAGCCCAGGCTCCAAAAAAGAGTTATAGAGTGTTCCTGGAATGTTTGAATGTTCACTGTAAATCCTTCAGTACTTCCTCCAAAATGAGTCTTTAAGGGTAGAGCTCTTCTGAGGTACACAGTACTAGATACTGAAATAGTTCAAGTGCTTTCCTGAGTTCTGCATTGCACCTTGAGAATGAGCAGAAGGTCAGGGGACAGGGAACAGAATGGGATTCTGTCCAGTTTGACAAAAGAGTCATGATGGCTACTGCCCTCCCCAGAAGGCGAAGGCAACTCCCAGTCAAATTATTGCCTTCATCTTCCTTTCCTTCTTTAAAACGGTCACAGTGGTGCTTGAGAGGTCTCTCAAAACACAAAATTGCTTTTGCTCGCCTTTTTAACATTAACATAGAAGATGAGCTTCTTTCTAGCATACTTTTGAAAGTGGAGAATTTTGCTTAACCCAAATAAACTTGGTGCATCTCATTATAGGAAAAAAAAAAAAAAAGGTGAAAAAGAAAAATGCGCCACCTAGGAATATGAATACATTTTTTACAATTGCTTCGAGATTCAGGGCGTGAATTTTTTAATACTTAATATCCTAAGTTGTTTTCTTCATTTCCACAGAAATAACTCTGCAAGTTCAGAGTTTATTTTTTCAAACTACTTTTTTTCCAAATCAGCAGGGAAAAATTACCATATCTTTCAGCTATATAAAATAGTTTTACAGTTTAGCACTTGAAAAACAACCCCCATCAATCACTAGCAGTAACTGAGGCACTTTATGTCCCAAACAACTTAAGCTGGAATTGAAACATCTCTGATTGGCAAAACAATTTTGCCTTTCTAGTTTCAGGCTCGTCTTCTCATCAGTAGGTGTTATATGTAAAGGAAAGTCAATCTTGTGACCCTATTTTAAATATTTCTAGTATCTTGGGGGTGGGCGAAGGAACATATTATCCCATTATTTAAAAATTAAGTACAATATAACTACAAGTGTTTTCCTGCAAATACTTACTGCCTGAGGAAAATTTCTTAAGGACATTATCTTTCTAACACCTTCATAAGAAGAAGTATTTGGTGGTCTGATTAAATACAAGTTGAATTTGCCAAGTAATAAAAGCACATTTTGGAAGAGAATAAAGTTGTTGATTCCTTGCATATTGCAGTTTATTAATATCTAAACCAATTATCCTCTGTGCCCTCCCCATCCCCCCAAAAGAGAAAAATCTTGCTTTTCTTCTGCGTACTATTTTATGCCAAAATGTTTCATTTCTGGCCAGTAGGTAGGGAAAAAGTTATTTTTGTGGGAAAACATGCTGAAACAGCATTCTAGAACTTTATTGTGAACAGATAACCAGTCCTGAAGTGTAAGAAAAGATTAACTCTCTATGAAGAAATTTAATTTTCAATCTAAGTTATAGTGTGTACATTATGTATTTATTTACACACATTTTAGACCTCCCCATATAATGAAAGTAATCATATTTTAGGCACTTTTCTAAAGCCACTGAACAATTTCCTTCTACTTCTCCTGATGGGAGAGCAGCCAATTTCATAGCCAACAACACTGGAGAAATACCAGGATAGAGAAAGAAGAGGGTTAAATAGCAGATTCTCGATCTATTTGTTTATTTGTTCATTCATCAAATATTTGTTACGCATCTCCTCTGTGCCAGGCAGTGTGCTGGACACTGACACGTTGTGATGTAGAAAACTCACAGTCTAAGGAATAGTTTGTGACTCTAGGAAGCTAAATGGTAACTCAAGACAACCATTGGCCCCAACTCCTCTTGATCTGAAGAGAAAGATTCTTAGAAATGTGGAATGACTTCCACTTCCTCTCTCTCTCTCTTTGAGTTATTCAAAATAATATACTTACCAGTTCTTTTCCAACAAAAAAGTGAACCAGAGATGTAGACTACAGTGAACCATGATCCAAGAGTGAAGTTTCTTATAGGTAATTTTTTTTCATTAGATTTCGTAACAAATTATAGAGGTGGTGTTAAAAAATTGAATAGTTTATAAATGTGAGCCCTCATTAGCATATATTAAATATTATTATTTATTAGAAGGTTAATAATGCATTAGTTTTTAAATTAATCATCAAATCACTTTACACATTTAAGTCTAATTAATACAGAGGGATTTCAGAGGGAGGATGTTCTAAAATCTTTCTTCGTATTTATTAGGGAAACAGCATGATTCAAAGTGGTTACATGACTCTTAGGCACAGCTCAATTATTGGGCAAGGAGGGAATTTTGCATAACAGCATTCTCGTGGTTGGGCACTAGGATATCTGGGACTCAAATAATGAAGTACCTCTCTGGGTAGTCAATTGTAAGGTGAAAAAAAATTGTAAGGTGAGAAATCTAAGGGTTCCTAGAGTGACTGTTTGTTAATTTGTGAGAAGTTCCACAGGTAACTAATATTCCTTCCCTTTTCCACATCCTCAAGTTGAGACATGCTGCACTGAGCTAAGCTTCGTAAGGGCGGGACTCTGTCCAGTGCACTTCTGCATGCTACTGTCTGTAATAGTACCTGGCATGGAGTATTATGAACTCAGTGTTTGTGTCTCCCCAAAATTCATGTGTTGAAGCCCTATTCCCCAGTGTTGTGGTATTTGGAGTAAAGAAGTAACTAAAATTGCATGAGATCATAAGGGTAGGGATCTGACCCAACAGGTTCTCACCTTGTTCTCGCTCTGTGCAGTGCACCAAGGAAAGGCATTGTGGGGGGCCCAGTGAGAAGGTGGCTATCTGGAAGCCAAGAAGAGAGGTCTGACCAGGCTGCACCTGGCCAGCATCTTGACCTTGGACTTTCCAGCTTCCAAACTGTGAGAGAGGACATTTCTGTTGTTTAAGTCATCCAGAGTATGGCATTTTGTTATGGCAGCCTGAGTGACTCATACACAAAGTAACCACTTGGATTAGTTGTCAGAGGAACAAAAAAATTCTTCAAAAAATTCCAGGCTTTCTCATTGGAACATTGTTTGAACACCTGCTGTGGCAGGTACTGCGCAGTCATAGTGTTAGGAGATGAAAGAGAACTGCAGGTACCTGTTTCTACATCCATAAAATGAGAACAATATTAACACTTTCTTAGAGGTATGAGGAGTAAATGAGGTAAAGAGACCTTAGCTCAGTGCTAAGGAACTACTCCATCATTTATTACCATTATGTCTCAGGGTGTAGTACCACAGATGAAAACTATAGATTTTATTCTCATTCTGTTGACAGAGATGCCAGGAATGTTGCTCATCCCACCCGCCATTTTCATGGGTGCAGTCCTTGTATTGCCTTGGGACAAGCTTGAAACTTGGGTGAGGCAAGAAGAGACCTATGCCCCAAATTTAAGGAGGCAACCACTGTCAGGGTCATGTAAGTACAACTCGGTGCCTGAAAGACACAGAGAGTGAGCACCTCCTTAAATGTTGTCCTCTAGTTGCCTTCTTACCTCCCAGCTTGGTTGGGAATCTTCTTTATGAGGATGAGTCACCTTGGAACTACAGGGAGTGACCTTCTTTAGGAGTGTGGGAAGCTATACCCATCTTGTGAGGAAAAGTGATATAATAAGACTATTTGGAGTTTGAGCATTGAAGAGGAAACTGCTTTCACTGAATTGAATACGTGTCCCCTCAGATTCACATCCACTAGGAACCTGCGAGTGTGACCTTATTTGGAAATAAGTTCTTTGCAGAGATAATCAAGTTTAGATGAGGTCATAATGGACTAGTATATTCCCTAAATCCCGTAAGGACTAGTGTCTTTATAAGAAGAGGAAAATTGGGACACAGAGACAGACACACAGGGCAGAAAGCAATGTGAAGATGGAGGCAGAGATTAGAATAATGCATCTATACGCCAAGGAATGCCAAGGATTGCCAGCAAGCACCAGAAGCTACCAGAAGGCAAGGAAGAATTCTTCTCTAGAGCCTTAACAGGGAGCACAGCCCTGTCAACACCTTGGTTTCAGGCATCCATCTTTCACAACTGTGAGAGAATAAATTTCTCTTTTTTTAAGCCACCCGTTTTGTGCTTACTTGTTATAGCAGTGCAAGGAAACTAATACACTGCTCAACTGGAAAGAAGAAAAAGGGTAGTCAGGATCTGTGAGGGGTAGGACAGGATCAGTCATGAGCCAGTGTTTGTGGGATCTCCCATTTCCCTGGGAGGGAAACCCCGGGAGCCAAGAATGGGGCAGTTGTGACTGAGCTTTGCACTAGTGCTGGAGGTGTCATCTTCTTCAGAGACACATAAAGTTCCCGGAGGAATCTCACCATCATTGTCAGGAGAGTAGAAGAGTATTTTTGGACGTATCTGCAGGGCCAGTGCTCCCCAGGGACAAGTACCAGCAAAGACGAATGGAAATAGCATTTGTTCCTCCATGTTAGTATGAAGGCTGGACTGGCCATCTTCTCTTCTTTAGGTTAATTATACTCTCAGAAGTGCAGGGCAGTTTGAATATGGCATAAAACAAACTGAAGCATGAGAAGGAGGAACTTTTGCAAAGAGGTGACACCTAGACTGAAGGACAGTTAGGAGTTAGTCAAGAGGAGAATGGATGGGGGAGATTCCAGGTAAAAAGGCTAGCAAAAGTGAGTGCCTTGGCTTGATAGAAAGGTGGCACACTGAACATCTGAAAGAATTGAGAAAGACTGAATGTAGGAGTTCGAAGGCATGAGATGGAGAAATAAATGTCTCTATGTGGTAAGCTGAGGAAGTGGTGGCGTCGGTGGGGGTGGAGGAGAAATATTAGATCCTAAAACCAGGGCCACAAATGGAGTTAACACATTTCCAGATGTCGATTGTTGTTGGCACCATCAGCACTATTACACCACACTGCAATTGCGTTGTCGGTTAAATAGATGTGAGTGGGCTAGCCGTTCTCAGTACTCTTGATAATGTTTTTTTCATAGATTATTACCCTCCTGCATTCCAAACAACCAACTTACAAAGAAGCCCAATTCATTTCTAGAAGGCAGACTAGCTGTACTAGTGAGTTACTACACCCTGAAGTAGCCTTGAAACTTGGGAGGAGATACAAGTTCAGCATCAGTTATCCTCTGCTCCCAATACGTTCTGAATTGCTGATAAGCAAAATCATCACTTTTCTTTGATGTTCACAGGCTCTTTTTTCCCACTGACATAGCCAGGAATGCCACAGGGATCTGGATAAAATTGAGCCAAAGAATAGAACCAGAGCAGTTAGAAACACCCCTTTGCCCCATGCCTACCACTGAGCTGTTAGTAGAGCTGGCAGGGAACTAGACAGAGAACTGGTTCTAACCCCCTGATCACAACCTGCCGATCCGTGGACAAACTCCAGTGACAGCGGTATTTTCATAGGAAAACCCACCCTTTTGGTTTTAGCACAAGGGATGCTGCAAGTCTGTACTCCTACACTTACATAAAATGCAGTGGAGATTAAATAAGGGTGACAGCGGCTTCCTTGAATTTTCTTCCTGTCCATGAATTAAATCCTCTTAGAGGTGAGATTCTCATCACCACGAAGCCCGGGGAAAGGACATGACTGATTGAGTTCATATTATAATACCTGGTACCTCTCCTGCCTTGGGGAAGGAAACATAAAATAAAGATGCCTGTACCATGAAATGTTCAAATATGTTCTTCAGAATTCAAGGACTTAAATTATTCATTGACTGGGGCATTTGTTTCTTTCTTTCTTTCTTTCTTTTTTTTTTGAAGGAGAATAAAAGGGGAAAAAATACCCTAATCTTTCTGTCACAAAATAAAATATCAGTCCCAATGTTGAAATTCACCCTCAGAACACAGCATAATCCCATATTATAACCAATTTAGTAAAAAGTAAAAGTGTATGCAAAATAAGATAAACAAAAGGGAAAGAAAGCAACGGACTACAAGAAAATAGCTCACAGCAAATGACATTTGGAATGAAAGATAGAAAACCCACACTGTTTTGTTCTATACTTAAATAGACGGAGAGCAGAAATGCACTGGAGACATTTGATAATCAATATAACATTACCCCGAGGGAACCATATACAACTATAGTCTTTAAAACAAAACTCAAGGAAATGGAACACTTAAATTAGAAGGACTTTTACTAACAACATGGCAAAAAGGAAAAAAAGGCTTAATGTCCTTTTATATCAGGGAATTCTTAATTTAAGGATTATTTTTCACAGCCAGTTTTTACCAAGCAACATGAGGAGAGGAAAAAAAAAATCTTAAGTCTTTCCTGTCACTGTAGCCTTCATAATCACCACAATTCAACATGACACCATGACTTGTAAGAAATTCTCCCCGGCATCCATTTAAGTGGACACTAATTGGAAAGCTCAGTGAACAGAAAAAGGCTGTGAACAATACATATTTCAACATGCTGTACCCAATCCTGACCTTAAATGACAAGGAGGAAAAAAAATGGCTCAACACAGCCTCTGCACTCAGCTCTCTATTGTGAAACCATGACATGAGTTAGCTCCGGAACAACCCTGGGCTTGTGATGAGACCGAAATCAAACCTGGAAACTCCGGAAGAATCCGTCTGCTTCACACACATGGTTCTGAAAGGGAGCATCTGGGTGCCCAGCTCTGAAGTCAGGAACTCCGCAGGCGAGGAGGTAATGGTAAGACGTCATGGAAAACAGGAGCTCTCGTCAGACCAACAAGGATTTCAACCTTGGATCCACGATGTCCTCGAAGTGTCACCTTGGGCAGAGAGCTTCACTTCTCAGATTTGTCATCTGTAAAATGGGGATGGTCATAACATTAATACGAGCTATTGTGAGGAGTGACTTAGATAATGTAAGGATAACACAGCACCTGCCACATCGTAAGGCTTCCTTAATAATAGCTGGCATGCATCGAGGGCTTACAACTCATCATTAAAACCTGTTCTCTCTCAAAATAACCCTGCCAGCTAGATATGATGGTTATCCCTGTTTTAAAGAAGAAAAGACCGAGGCACAGAAAGGATTAGTAACTTGCCAAAGGTTGCACAGCTGTTTAGTGGTAAGCTGGCATTTAAACCTGGCATTCTGGTTCCAGCCTACACACATTGTTTCTAACTTAGTTTTACTGAATTAATGAATGCATGGTAGTTTTTTTTTTTTTTTTATTCAAGATTTGATAATCTTATTGAAAAGTTAAGGGAAGGTGGTAATAGCTCAGCTGCAGAGCGCATGCTTAGCATGCAGGAGGTCCTGGGTTCAATCCCCAGTACCTCCATTAAAAAAAAAAAAGTGATAAGCAGAAACACTGTGACCATAAAATAAGATTATATATAATCAATAGCTACCTTTAAACCTCCAGAGTACCAAGCCATAAAAACAAGGAATGCAGGCAGAAAGGGTTTAAGAAGCAGATGAGAGTTCCCTCAGCATCAAAGCGGGAAGTGTCTGACTGCTTTCACAAGATCCCAGGCAGCCTGGGGTTGAGAAGCTGCCCCGACTTTTGGTAGTCTTGGCGCTCTGCTAATCCTTCTCCTTCCTGGCTGGAATGGGGGAACCCACCTTTATTTTACACTCTGGATCCCAAGATTCCCAGCTGGACAGGGTTCTGTGTCTAGATCTACACTTAAGCATCTAAATTTATCATTGGGAGTTGCAGTCCCATGACCCTAGAGAAAATGAAAGGCTATGCCTCAGAAGGGTTAAGCCCTGGTGATTTGGGGACCTAGGGTAAGAAACTTAATACATTTGCATTTGCATAATCTTTTTAACTTACAGTTCTTCATCCATGCAAAAGTCCTTCACAGATGAGAAGACTCAGGTCCCAAGATATAACCTGCACAGAGTATGTAACCAAGGTCTAAACTCAGGCCTTTCTTGCTTTACTCAGCATCTTCTTTCTCACGGTCGCTTACAGCTCTGTAATGTGCATATCCTCCCCCAACCTGGAATTTTGCCTTAATGTAAGGTTAATTCTGAGAATCCCAAGAATTTTAGAAGGCTGCTACTAAGATACCAATCTTCATCTCCCCCCAATTTACCAATGCTTCATGAGCCACATAGACTTTACTGATGGTTTTCTGAGGAAGAGAGAGGGCTGGATGGCATATTGGACAATAGAAATCTCCAAAATCTACTTTAAACCCACTTTTCTCTTTCCCAGAAAAAAAATTTCCCTCCAGAGTATATGTAACTCCTCCCCATCTTCCCACCAATCGCCCAGAGCCCCGATTTCCTGCCCCACATGCCTTAATATCCCCTCACCAAAATAAAACCCTGCTGGCTGGCTGAGGAGCATCAGTGGGAAAAATAAATGACAAAGTCAAAACCAACCAGGGGAATGAGGAGAGACTTCAATTACACTTCCAAAAGCAAGTGATGAGTTGTAATACTTTTAAGCATGTACTATGTGCTGGGCATTGTTCTTCAACCTGGGGATACAACCATGAACAAGACAGCATGGAGCTGACTTTCTAGAAAGAAAACCCAGACATTAAACAGTAAACACATACATCAATGTGATGCCATGGTAACAATACCAAGATTGGTGGGAGAAAGCTACTTTATATTTCACAGTAGGCAAAGGCTTCTCAGAGGAGGCAACTTCTGATCTGAGTTCTAACAGAAAGGGAATAGTCATGCAAAGGTGTGTATTCTAGATGGAGGAACTACCAAATGTAAAAGCCATGAATCAATCCTAAGAGGGTCAGAAAAGCTGGGATAAAGTGAGTAAGGAGGAGAGAGAGAGTGAGAGAGATGAGGATGGAGAGGTGTGTGGGGAGGACCTCGTGACTGCTGGTTGGAGAATGACTAGAGGTTCCTGAAGGATGAGTGAATGGGAGCTCTGACCCTCAACCCTGGCTATTGGCTTTCATTCCACTTTTAGCATCCTGCTGGTTTACTAGATCAGGTGCCTATTGTAGGAGCCCAGATACCATGGGGCTTAGATGAGCGCAATCAATTTCTACCGGAAAGCAGATGCATTTGGGAAATTAAGGCAACCAAACCTGCTGTGAGGAGTTGAGAAATAGGTGAAAGATGAATCTCAGGTTTTGAGATGAGTCAGTATCTGAGGATAAAGTTGGTATGTGAGGAGAGCAATGAGGGATGAGAAATCTAGAGTTGAGGCAAAAATTTTAAAACTATTTTAGCCTAAGGAATGTTGACTTTATTTGCTAGGCAGTGAAGAAGCCAGCATTGGATACTTATCTGTTAATTTTGCTTTCAATAAACTTTTTCTTGAAGTATGATTAACATGAAGGGTTGGTTTGATGGGAATGCCCCTCACTCAGAAGGGCTCATGTCTAGCTTATTGCTCTACTGTTAAAATTCTTAAGAATTTTATCTTTGAACTTGTGTCTTGTAAGTGAATTCCAGTAAAACAATGAGCACGTGTGTGAGCAGAAGAGATTGATAAAATGCGTGTGTTTACTATTCCTTACCACTCCATTTGCATATAGTGTTTGTGATACCCTAAGAGCATGATTTCCACTGGACCCACCATGCATAGGAGTCAGGGAGACACAAAGTGAGTACAAAGAAAGTGTCTTCTGGAAGCCACTGATTTCGAAAGAGTGTTGGTAGAATGTACGCATATCAAGAAATAAAATAAAATGTATTTATTATTTTACTATTGACAACTTTCTAATTTGGGACCATTATGAATAACGGTGCTATGAATATTTTTGTACAGATCTTTTAATGTATACATTACCCATTTCTGTTGGGTATTTATCTAGTGGGATTGATGAATCAGAGAGGGTGTGCACATACTCAGCTTAAGTTGATAACTGCCAGACTGTCTTTCAAAGCAATTATATAAATTCTGCATTTTCACCAGGGATTATAAAAGTTCTACCTGTTCCACGTCCCTCCCAGCACTGGTATGGTATGAGTTTTAAAATGCCAGCCATCCTGCTGGATGTGTAGAGGTGTTTCATTGGTTTTAGTTTGCAGTTCTTAGTGTCTAATAAGATTTACACCTCTTCATATGTTTATTGGCCATTTATAGATCATCTTTTATTAAGTACCTGTTAAAGTCTTTTGACTATTTTTCTATTAGGCTACTTGCTGTTTTCTTATTATTTTAGGAGTTGGTTTTGTATTCTATGCTACTCCTTCGTCAGATCTATTACAAACATCTTCAACTCTGTGGTGAGCATTTTCATTTCCTTATGTTTCTTTGTTTTAATGCAATCTGATTTATTGATACTTTCCTCTTTAGTGAACGATTTTTGTGTGTCCCTTTGGTTGTTTTATCTTCCACATTTAGCTCCACCTCCCATGTAGAATTATTTTTTTTACATATATGAAAGAACAGTCAACATTTAATTTTTTTTCCACGTGGATATCCAACTGACCTAGCACCATTTATTGAAAAAAAAAATCCTTCCCCACTGCACTGTGGCAATATCTTTTCATTAATCAAGGGACTGTATACATGTAAGTTCATTCTCTTATGTCTATACGTATTGAAAGAGTTTTTTTTTTATCATACCAGACTCTCATTGCTTTGCAATTTTTTTCATCTGTTTCAAATCTATTTGTCTATCCTTGCTCAAGTATTACATTGTCTGAATTACATTTGATATCTTGCGGTGTAAACCACTACTAACCCACACTGATATCTAGTGTTATACACACTCAGCTCTGTTTTCATCTCTCTGATTATCTTGCCTATTCCAGGCCCTCATCTAAGGTTTTTGATAAGAGAGGAGCTGCTCATTGTGGTATTTTAGGAAGCTTGTGGCATCATAGATATCTTGACATGGTGTGAAAGATGGATTGATTGGTAAGGACCAGAGAAAGGAAGTAAAAAGACCAATTTAGATGAATGATGATAAGGGTCTACTTCTTAATATCAGAAATGAAAAAGTTTAAGGGTGTAACAAAATGAGGTCAGGAAGACTCTTGCCTGATTGGATGCAGGAGGAAAAGATAAGGACGAAGTCAAAGATTCCTGCAAGGTTTGAGGCCTAGATAACTGAAAGATTGATTGGTGAGAATATTCACTGACACAGGAGAGAGAGGATCAAGAGCTGGTTTGAGGAATGAGGAGGAAGATGAGTTCGATAGGCAAGTGGAATCTACAAGATTTAAAGAACCATGGCTATACGTGTCCAGTGTGCAGCAGGAAGTCGTGGATCAGAGGTGAAAAGAGATCAGGGCCAGAGATGGAGAACTGGGATTAGGTGTGCATTGATCTGTCAGAGATTACCTGTGCTTCCAAAGGGAGAGTGCATGGAGAGAGGATGGAGGAAGAAGGGCAGTGGGAGATCGAGACAGAAAAGAGACCAAAAGTAGCAAGAGGCAGATGAAGGATGAACAGAGGAAGGAGAGAAAGAGGAAGGGAAAAATTGAGGAAGGAGGAAGAGAAAGAAAAAGATTCTGACTTCAGTTAATAAAGAGAGCTAACCATATCTTCATTCTAATGTCAAATCCATGTATTGTTCAAGCATTCCACTAGAAGATTGTCCGGGTGGGGCATTCCTGTGCAGAGCTTTGGAGACCATGTCTCCCTTCCTAATGTGCTCTTCTGTCTCCTTCCCAGCAGAAGACCTGTGGGTGGATGGAGGAATATTTGAGGGCCCCTGCATTTCCTGTCAATGCCTGTGCATTTGACATGACAGTTGGGTGGGGAGGACGGGGACTGATTCCTTATATTATTAGAGTGCTCTTCTGAAAAAGAATAATGCAGAAACTGATCAACTTGAGGATCAGGGAAAAGCATATTGCGTGTTGTAATAAAATCATAAAAATAATGCCCTGCTTCCTAATTGCATTCAAGAATTTTTATTACATTGCTTGTCTGTTGTTACACTTAGTCAAATTTGGGAATGTTGATGATTCACAACTAAAGAACATTAAATGTTCCCGATGGCCTGTAGACAAGGTTAATTTACACCCTGGAAGCCAGATGAGGTGTTAACTATATTCAGGTTGCACTTCAGTGGTTTGAAAGATAATTGTTTTATGTTCTCAGAGCTTGAAAGGGATTTCCAAAAATAGGGTAGACTATCAAACACATAGAGACAATAAAGCACTTGAATTGTTGATTTCTTAGAATTCCCGTCCATTCTGTGATTTATGTAACACTAGTCAAAGTACTTCATATGAAATATTTAATAGTGAAAGGCAACATTCTGGAAAAAGTTCTACCATCACTGATTAGTTTTATACCTTTTTTTTTTTTTTGCATTTGAGATCTAAACCACATTCAGAAGTCATGTCCATTCCTCTTTTATCTGTCTGACCCTTTGGGAAAACACACTGAAGGTGAAAAATGGAAGATTCTTCTTGAGTACGTACTTCACTGAAAAAGGCAGTCCTTAGTTGGACACAGAGGAACAAATTTAAGGCAGCAAAGAAGTCTCGGAGCAGCATTTTCCTCCCATCCCACTTTTTTAAAGGATAACTTTGTAAAGAATATTAGGAAGTGAACACACCAAGTTAACTTGCAGTCACATACACACACAAACACACACACACACACACACACACACACACACACACACACGAAAGTCCTCTTGTCCAGAGGCGCTGTATCAGGATTAGTAACTTGATTGCTAGAGCAGTTGTCTCATGGCACAGTTATTGTTGGCTCAATAGCCAGAACATTTCTAGATAGACTTCAGGGCCAAAAAAAGAAATTGGAGTGCAGCAATCAAAATTATCATGCAAAAACAAGACAAGATAATTTGGCCAAATGAATAAACCCAGAATTATTTTTGAACTAAAATGTCAGTAATTCCCCAGCCATAAGAGAGATTTTCACTCTTAAGACCTCAAATGTCATATGGTATCATCTCTGCACTCTCAAAATAATAAAAGTTGTAAAGATCAAGTACACATAATCTCTGCTTTTCTTTCACAAAAAGTAACTTAAAAATGTATGTGAGAGAGGGTTGGTGTCTGATATGTACTTAGTCCGTTTTTCTATATTTAGTTATGTTGATTAACAAAAGTCAAGTATATTCAAACAGATATTTCAGACTTCAAAAGTTAATTTGTTAGAAAAAAATAAGAATTAACTTTTTAAAAAGACTTGAACATAATCTAAGAGACACTGGGAAAAAAGTCTCTCAAAATGTTGTATTTCTTACCAAGAAATGGATCCTGAAAAAAATCACAGCCCAATTAGCGTCACTCATGACTTTATAAAGTCTTCCTTTTATGTTTTGAAGAATGCAAGAGCTAGAGTTATATGAAAATTAAAATTCAGAGGTTGAATTCAACTATGTACTTGAACATTGTATAAATTCACTGAGCTAAAGCCCACATTTGTTTACTTGAAAACTTTTCAATAAAGTCCTTATAATGTGCTTGCAGCTCCACAGAGCTGCTAAAATCACATATTCTAAAGCTATGAATTTTTGTGTGTGTGAAATGGTACACTGAAATTAACACCACACTTTTTGAATAAAAACACTAAGGTGGTACATAGAAATGCCTCCAATTTTCTTGGCTAAGAAAACACAGCTGAAGGAAATACGTCTGTCACGTTGCTGGGTAGCAATTTCTTAAGGTAGCACCAGAGTAACCACCAGTCAAAGACAGGAAAAGCCGTCCCACGTTGGGCAGCCTATGATGCCTTCCATTTCGCTCATCCGTTTGACTTGCGAAGCACCTGGCAGGATTCCTAACATCACCTATTAAACTTTCCCCGGTTCTCCCCAAGATCACAAAACCACATTTCATGTTCAAATGGAATGTATCCCACTTGAATTGTTTCCAATCCCCATTAATCTATTAGAGAGCAGATACTAAAAGGAAGACCTCTGTCATTTGATGATGTTAATAAAATGGCCAAAAAGCAATAATCCTTTACCTATGTTATTCCATTGAATCATCACACAGCCTATGAGACAGATTCTATATTTCGTCATCTCAAGGAGGCCATCAGCACACTGTGACTTTTAAATATACAAATATAAAAGAGGGAAAATGCTGCCAAACACACTATGATGTAATGTTTTCCTGTCACTTCCAATTTGTATTTTACACTTGTTGAAAGCGCTCTTGTATCATACCTCCAAAAACTGCCTTTGCAATTTTTTTCCACTATACCAAGGGATGTGGAATTTCTCCTGAGTTCGGTTCGGTTGCATGACTTGGTGTGTGATGTTATCCTTTTGCTGCACCTCAGCAACAAAATGAACACAATTTCAGCTGCCTATGGGGATCTTCCTCTTTTGAACATCATAAAGCACTTGTATTTTTTTCTTTGTATCTTTTTCTTTCCTGGCATGATGCTCCTTCTTGTAATGATGAATATTTGCTTCATAAATATCAAATTTAAGCCCCACTGCTCTGTTTCTGTGTATACAGTATCTTTTTGTCTTAGAGCCAAATGCATTGTGTAATCTTTCTGAAAACAACTTAAATGGCAAATTAACTCAGCATGTGCAGTAAGAGCAGTGCCCATACTTCTAGTAAAATGGTAACAACAGGAACAGTGATGACTAAGTGTGTGTCTGTGCTCAGGCAATGCAGCCTTGTCTCAGCTGACACATAACCAATGGTGACTGCAAATACTGTTCTTTGTATCAGTAATCCCAATTCTGAGATGTGAAAATGTACAATATTGTGTTCCTTGGAATCTATAAAATATGGTCTGTTCAAAAAATTATAGAATTGCTAAGAGGCCAAGCCAGAATTGTTACCTAGGAAATCTGACTCTAGACCACGTTCTCTTAATTGCTACATTCCATTAGGTTTAGGAAAATGAAGGAAATAAAAGCCTTTATCTTAACTTTGCCATAATGAACTAAAGTTAGCACTCAATATAACTTTCACCTTAGCTCTGTGGATTTAATTTCAGACCTTCGCTGCTGCCGCCTGTGGTTTTATTACATAGTGACACCAGTCTTAGTACTCTGTATAAAGAGGTGACAGTTTCTGACTGGAGAGTTAATGATGTAAATTAGACAAGACAAAACCAGGAAAATGAGACGACAAAAGATCGTGAGAAGCTGGTGTGCATTGCAATTTGCTTCATTTTCATGGTGCCAATTTTCTTAATGCTTCCTCAATTCACACTTCCTGTCTCTTTTTCTCCCAATAATTTTCGAGGTATGTCAAGCAACTAGTATGTTCCCTTCGTTGAAAGTGAAGAATCTGAGTACACTGTATTCACACAGCGAGTAAGAAGATGAGAGACAGTTCTAGCACTCAGATTATCCCTGTATTCAGAGCACATCCGTGTTCAAAAAATTATAATCTTGTTGCTACACTTAACAAATGGCTGAATATAATGATCCTGTCTGATCACACAAAAACTCTTCTATAAGAGTTAAATTTGACCATGCACTAGATTTCAAATATTTTCCTTGAATTTAGTGACAACACAGCAAAGTAGAAGAGTTAAGAGCATGTGCCCTGGTCCACATCCTGGCTCTGCCACTAAGGAGCTTTGCAAGTTTAGTGAAGTTACTTAACCTCTCTGTGCATCAGTTTCTTTATATGTAAGGTGGGGATCATATTAGCAACAGAAATTCTGGATGTAAAGAAAATGAAAGGCTAAAACTATATCAATACAATTGTATATAGACTAGAAAGAATAGTCTTTAAAATAGGCAGAAACTTAGGATAAGTAAAGAAATTTAGGGAGAAGAGGAGGCACTCTTCGTTGTAATGCTAAACTTGGATTGACTACCAGTTCACCTTTGGTTTTTATATATGTTATTATTCACCCTTCCATATCTAATGTTTGCAGTGACCCTCAAAGGGTTATCAATTCCCAGCCCAAGTCTTTTGCTCACCGAAGAACACTCCTGTTTAAATTTCCAGAAACATACCCATTTATCATTGCCATAGTCCCAGTTCTATTTGTTTATGCGCCTGGGCAAGAACATCTGATAAACACACGCTTTCTTCCTGAAGCCGCACTGACTTCTTGGTATTTGTGAGCACGCTCGGGAGACTTAGGAAGCAAATGAATGCCCGTTGAATTCAACTTTCACCTCTCACCCTTATAGTAACAGAGATAGTTACCAGCTCTTTTCAGGACTGTTAAAAAGCATGCACACACGAAGCTGGTATGTGGAAAAGTAATTTCTCAGTCATGGCGGTATTAGAGTGCTCCAAAAGGGTAACGGTGAAGAAATACAGTGCAGCAATGGTGAAATGTCTTAATTCAGCAAGAAGTCTGTGTTCCCAGTAGGAAAATCTAGGCTTAATATGTATCCCATAGGCATATAACTACTACTGCTGCTCAACACACTCACATTAATGCGGGGTAGAAGGGCGGTGAATCATCTCATAGAAAATCAGAAAAAACAAAATGCCTTTGTTTGTGGTGCACTGTGCTAACTCTATCTTGCCTTTCATAGTTCCCTTCTTCGGGTTTTCCATCCCAAAAGCTCCCCCACCCCCCCCACCCTGCCCCCTTTCCATGAAATGCCCAATATCCTGTCCTGCTTCAGAGGCCAATTGACTCCACTTACCTTCTTAGCTAGTTTGAGTTGAGTTTCCAACCTTTGCGACTGAAAGGATCTTGAATAATACAAACTTTCTAAAAGTGTGCAAAATGCTTTCATACAGATAATTTTATTTTGCACAGAGAATGTGCCTATTTTATGGAAGAGGGAACAAAGGTTAAGGATTTGCCTGCCACTGTAGTGGCGCAGAATTTTTTTTAATAGAAAAAGGCGGGGGAGGGTGTAGAATGAGAAATATATCTAGATCTCTTTCATGTGGGTTCTGCAAGTTTTCCTTCAGGGTATATTATGCCACATTTATTTGTCCCCAAATTCAGGCTTGAACTGGGGAGGTGAGCCTTCCTGGATCCTCACCAGCTCACTGTTGATTCCCACTAGGTTCTCTTTGTTCCTCCTACCTGCCCTCCAGGTCAAGTGCCTGGAGAGAAGCTCACTGCTGAATCCCACTCATATTTACCAATGCCTCTTAATAGTTCATATTTATTAAACACTTATTATGCACCAAGCAGTATTCTAAGCACTCTATCTGTATTAATTCATTTAATCCTCAGTAAACACTTGTTAGGGTAGGTATTATAATTGTGCATGAAGAAACAGGCTCAAAGAGGTGAGGGGTTATAGAATTTGCCTGGGTCACAACACTAACAAGTGGAGAAGTGTGGATTCAAATGGAGGAAGTGACACTCCAGCACCTGTGCCTTTGCCTAGGTGTGCAACACATGGTGCTCAGATGCTCTGCTTTAGACTCTTTTTTTTTTTTACCTGTTTATTATAAAATAAAACATAGATGCAAAAAACCACACAAAACAACTAAATAGCTTAGTGGGTTATAATAAGGCGAACACCCTCATAATAACTACACAGGTTAAGATATACACCTTTGCCAGCCTTCCAGAGGATCTGCTGGTCCCCAACCCAACCACGGCCCCACCTTCCCTTCCAAAAGTCATCACTTTTCTGACTTTTGTAGGAACCACTTCTTGTGTGTGTGGTTTTTCCCCTTTTGTGGTTTTATCAGCAAAGTCTGCCTTAGACTCTTGAGTACACTTTATATCACCTGTGCACCTGGGCACCTGCCCTTTTTAACCCCGCACTTGGATCTTGAGTCTGCATTTCCTGCTGCGTGAGCTCTGTAGCCTGTGTGCCTGTGGGAGCCTCCTTGTTTTACCTGCCTTGGCGCCATCTTCGTCTGTATGACCTACGTGACTAAAGGTCAGCTAATGCTCATTGAATCTGCCCCGATAGTATTTGCAGCACTTGATCCCATGAGCTGACAACAGAAGGACGGGCCAAACGTGAGCCTGCCCTGAATACACTAGCATTACCATTACCGCTGGAGAGTACCCAGAGGACCCACGAGTAACAACATGCCTCTAATATTTACCTCCCTTTTTTTTCCCTTGTTGACCTTTTATAATATAAAGTATCATCTGTGATAAATTATTCTCCTGAGTATTCTGGGGCTAGTTGTCTGGTTTTGCTCATTGTATTTACTAAAAGAATTTCCACTGTATTTGCAAAGAGTTCAAATACCAAGATAAATTTTGATAAAAATGTAGTTTATTAAGGAAATACCAGGTGTTGAAACTGGAAAGGGCTTTGAGGTTGATAAAAGGATACAACCTTTAAGTTATAAGATGAATGAGTTCTGAGGCTCTAATATACAGCATGGCGACTATAGTTAATAATACTGTATGGTATACTTAAAATTTTCTAAAAGAATAAATCTTAAGCACTCTCACCAAAAAAAAAAAAAAAAAGTGAGGTGATGGATGTGCTAATTAACTCAGTTGTGGAATCATTTTACAATGCATATGTATATAAAGTCACATTGAATACTTAAATGTATTACAATTTTATTTGGGAAGATAGGAAGGAAGGAAAGAAGGAAGGGAGGGAGGGAGGGAGGGAGGAAGAGAAACTAGCCTTTGAGAAAGAACAGGCAGAATCACAAACCAAGACAGCTCAGTGACTCAACCGACTCCTGGGTCCAAATGATGAAGTGAATGAGCTTCAGACAACCATTTTCTTGACTCAGTCAGCTCAAGGTTCCAGGCAAGACCAATCAGCTAGTCTCAAGTTCCATGCCTGGCCTTCAGCTCAGACAGGGCAAGACACGTAACTGGCATATTCAAATTGCCCACAAATAGGAAGAAGAAATTCCTCAAAAAGTCACAGGAAAATTAAGAATGGCTGATGGTCGTTAGATAGCCAAACACAACACAGCAGAGTCTCCTCTACAGCACTGACATTAGCACTGCAACTTTGAACGTTGTATGAGTATTGGGTGCATTCTTCCCAGCTGCAGTATCTACATTTAATGGCACCTGGAGGGGGTGATTCAGAACTTTATGAAGATGACAAACAGACTTACTGAGATAAGATAATTCCATGCTTGGTAATGCTACCTGGATACACCTTAAAACACAGTGAGCTAGAAAGGGCTCATAGGAGGTTCTGACAACCTAATGTCTCACATAGAACTTATGATAAACCTAGAACAAGGAGGCTAAGGGAATGTTCTGGCCCAGAAAAGTGCCTGTCTCTGGGTTCCTTGTTTTCTATGCTGGGACGTGTACTTCTGTCTTGAGGGTTCCACACCTTTGCTCCTGCACCACCTGCATCAGTTAATGGTTGTTAAGGTTTGTGTTCCTTCCCTGAAGTGTTTTGTTACACTTTGGCTTTGCCATGGAGCAGCACTCTGTTTCCTTTGATGACCCCCTTCTCTTCAGAGGGTCAGTCTTTGGGCTGCAAGTATATGACACAGTAATATTTTTTTAAAAGGAGATCACTTCTTCTTTGGCATAAAAACTGAAAACTGATTCTCCTTTTCAAGGAAAATACGGACACCGTGATAAACATGGACACCATGATAATCATCGATCTTGCTCACGCTGGTCCTTGTAGTGAGGCCTCAGGAGTAGGTTGCAAATACTATTTTAAAAAATCCAATGAGGAATTCTTCCTCCCTGGAAGTTATTCCACTAACAGAATCAACAAAATAAATCAAAATCCCACCTTCTTACTTGCTAGTAAACATAACCTCCCCTGATGAGAACAGCATTTTACTTCTCATACCTAATTGTTAAGTCAAAATTTAAAACTTAACTTTTTCATTTTGAGTAACTGTTCTTCATAATTAGCAATCAAAGAATAACACACAAATCTACTCAACACATCTGGGGTTATATTTTACTATTAACTCAAACTGACAGATGCATCAGGATTAATCAAATAGCATCCCATACAAACTCTATTAAGTTTTTTTATTAGTGAAAATAGGATAGGCTCGGGTTATGCCATTGATTCTCAAATCTTGCTGGCTTTATGTAACATAAGTTCATTTCTCACTTTCACAAAGATGGCTGCTGGCTACATGGGTGGACCTAGACATCATCATACTGAGTGAACTAAGACAGAGAAAGATAAATAGCATATGACATCACTTATATGTGGAATCTAAAAAAAATGATACAAATGAACTTATTTACAAACCAGAAACAGAATCACAGACATAGAAAACAAACTTAAGGTTACAGGGGGGAAAAGGGAGTGGGAAGGGATAAATTGGGAGTTTCTGATTAGCAGATACTAACTACTCTGTACAGAATAGATAAACAGCAAGGTCCTATTGTATAGCTCAGGGAACAATAGCTTGTAATAACCTCTAATGAAAATGAATATGAAAAAGAATATATATGTATAAAACTGAATCACTGCTGTGCACCAGAAACTAACACAACACTGTAAATCAACCATACTTCAATTGAAAAAAAAAAAAAAAAAAAAAAAAAAAGGCTCCTGATCCCAGCTGAGCTGCTCTCCAGGGCAGCCACCCTCCATGTAAAGTCAATTTCTTTTAATCTCCAGAAATTAAGACTTTCTGGAGTCTTTGTGCTACACATATTTGTTCCTTCCCAAACTTCAGACTTTCTCTGAAAACTACCATCATCCCTTAGAAACGCAGCTGCCTCCCCTCACTAGTTCTCCCTTCCTCTCCTCCCTCCCTTCCTTGCACACTCAGATGTGTCATTTCCTCCTCCACATTTCGAGAACTCCCAACTAAGATGTCATCAAGCTCTTAGTCACCTTGACTACTGCCATCTCCTCTGCCAGTTCTCCTTTGTCACCTATCCAATCTATTTAAACCCCCTCTGCCAAGATTGTCTAATCACACAGCTAAGACCAAGTCAGCTATGTCTTCCCATCTATCTCTAACTTCCCTTCCCTCCCCAACTTTAGACTTCTGGCTACTTTCAGTCCATCAGTCAACAAAAATTTACTAACTTGCTTGCAGGATCTGTACACTGACCTAGGAACTCTATTCAACAGAAAAGAATAACCTGTAATTTATATTATCAAGTATATTGCAACGTATCAGAGATGATAATATAAATAAAAACTGAAACTTAAGTATATTATATTTTTAGTCATTAGTCTGTGGTGGTGCATGACCATCAGAGGGAGTTCAGGCCTTTTGTCTACCTCAGACTACCAAGTCACAATTTCTAGAGATGGAACACAGGAATATATATTATTAACATGCTTCTCAGTTGATTCTAATGCACGGTTAATTCTAAGAAACCTGAGGTAGTGGGGACTAAAGAAAAGAAAATGGCATAGATGATGATTAAAATCAAAATAAGGATTTTCAGCTCAGAAGTGTAAACAGAGGGAAATGGTATTGCTCCAACTGCACAGCAAGGATAAAACTGTACAAACTGCCAATTAATCACTTTGCTTGAACCTGTTAAAGAACTGAGGTTGCAGGGCCACCAAGTAACCTGAAGTCTGGGGAGACACAGGTGCCTTTGGGGAGAAACAGGATCAAGCATATGCTGACCTGAGGCAGGCAACACTAGATACCATCTTAGTTGGGAAGAAGATGCAGCTAATTTTTTTTACCAAATTGCTAGAGGAAGAGGGTGAGCTAGCATGAATGTTCCAAGCCCCTGAGGATCTTGGCTATAGGGGACTTCACACCCTCTTGCAGGATTTGACTGCATGAACCCCACCAGGCACTCGCAGGGAAGACTAGGGAGAATCCTGAGAAAGTTTTCCTTAGGGCACCAGCTATGGGAGGATGCCTTGACTCAACCCATCAGCTCCATCTCCCTACAAAACAAAAGCCTTCATCTGCAGGAGGGAGAGCAGTGAAGACTGTCACGTTAGGACCCTGGTGAAAATCCACTGCAGCTGGGGACAGGACAGAAGAAGAAAGCAAGCACTACACAATCCCACGGAGGGGGACAGGGGCAAATGGAAGGCCATTCTCCAGAAACCCAGGGACACAGTGCCTGACAATGCTTGAAGCTTAATCAGAATACCAGAGAACAACCACTTCTGCAACCACTTACCACCAGGTTAGCAAACATCAAATAAAAATAACATTAGAATATGGCTGAGAAAGCGGAAAGAAAAAGATTATCCCCTTGACACAGTGCAAAGGGAAGACCCTAAACCGAGGTGGGAGTAGACTTGGAGAAAATAACCTTTGGCACCCCAGCCCATATCCTAAACACTAGAGGAATCACTAGAGGAATTTGAATCCTACAAGTACCAAGGGTAACTATGGTAACAGTAAACCTCAAACGTAGCCTGTCTTCTGACCAGACTAACACAATCCTAACACTAAAGTCCTGCCAGAAGGAAAGGTGTCCTCATCTCCCAGCGTGAAAAGTATTTACTCAGTATCGACCTTCCAAACAAGAGGTCTTGCTTTCAACAGAAGAATAGGAGGCATTTAAAAGGCAAGGAAAAAACACTCTGACAATACAAAGCAATCATCAGAACCAGACTCAGATGTGACACAGATGTTGGCACTACCCTGTACATTGAAAACAACTTTTTTATTATGTTGAAGGCTCTGATGGAAAAGTAGGCAACATGCAAGATTAGATAGATAATTTCAGCAGAGGTGGAAACTAAGAAAGAATCAGATGGAAATGATAGAAGTCAGAAACACGGTAAGAGATAACAAATAACTTCAAAGAGCTAATCGGTAGACTCAACACAGCCAAACTGAAACACAAAGAGAAAAACAAAGTTTAAAAAACCAGAATAGAGAACTCAAGTGCTGTGTAACAATGTGAAGCAGTCTAACACATGCTTAATGAGATTTATGCAGAAAGAGAACAGAAGGGATGGTGCAGAAGAAATATCTTAAGGTATAATGGGCAAGAATTTTCTGAACTTAGTGGGAGATGCTAAATTGATCCATAAAGCATAGAGAACATCTCTCAGGGTATAGAAGAAAAATCAAACAACAACAAAAAGTACAGGCAAACAAACCAAACCACATCTAGGCATGTCATCTTCAAATTGCTAAAAACCAAAGACAGAAAATTTGAAGGCAGCAAGAGAAAGAGACATTACCAACAGAGGTATAATGATTTTTTTTTCAATTTTTTAGAAAAAGTAGGGTATTGGCAAACTATCAAAGTAGCGCCTCCAAAATATGTATTAATTCCTGTGTTTGTTTTAACATATATCCGTAAATTCTTCATTACACCTCCCTCCATGAACTTAAGTACTCTTTTCTTAAATGAACTTAGTGACTCACTCACTCACTCGCTTCTGATGAATAGACTACAGAAAGGGAAAAATAGTGAATTCACGTTGGACACCTGGGAGTTACCTCCCTAACCAAGTGATCAAGGTTAACACAACCAGTGAATGGATATATTTATACTATGTGCTCCTTCATATGATAGGATGAAGAGGCAGTGACTCTGTGGTGTCTTTCCCCAAAATCCCCAGCCTCAGTCTAAGCGTGAGAAAGCATCCAACAAATCCAAATTGAGGGGCATTCTTCAATCACCTGACCGGTACTCGGCCAGAACATCCAGGTCATGAAGGACAAGACTGAGGCACTGTCACAGACTGTGGACTAAGGACACATTGTATAAGGACATGTGACAATTGCCATGTGGTATCCTGGCAGAAGACTTTATGTGGGGGACTTTCTGGAACTGGTAACATTTGAAATGGTCCAGGTTTTGGAGAAAGAACCTTTTTTTCAAAATACCCACGTTACTGACAAGCATCTCTCTTCTCTCTCATCTGTTCTGTATTCCTTCTTGCTTCCTTTAGCCTTCTTCCCAGTGGTGTCCCAGATCAGGGAACTCTATCTCCCTTGTAACCGCACTAAAGCCACCAGATTAAGCTATTGCAAAAGATTTTTAAGGAAAGGTGCCCCTCCAAAGACTGTGTCTGTGTACATCACTGAATTCTCAGGCCACTTTACAGGACAAAGATAAAACTTTTGACAACAGACTTACTGTGATAACTCTGAAGGTCATGAGAATGATATTCTTTCTGAAAATAAATGTACATATGAGAGACAATGCCATTTCTTTCTCTACCAGAGATAAAAATTCTTACTGGTGAGTGAGAGTTTGGCAAATATGGAGAACTGCACATCTTGAACAAATACTCTTGGAAGATGAAGGGTCTCCTTTGAGGTAAGTTCTCAAGCTCTCATGGAGCTAAACTGTCTAGACAAAAAAAAATTATATATATATTATATATATATATAAAACATAAAATTATATATATATAAAACATTTACAATCCTGTGTTTCTACTTAACATTCATTGATTCACTTATTTGTTCATTCTTTGAGAGCCTTTTTTGTGCCAAATCAGGAGATAGAAAGATGATTGTTATGATCAGCATCTCTGAAGAGCTGTCAATCTGGTGGAGTTCAAAGACATATTTCAGAACCAAGTAACTTATTGATCTATCTAATTTCTCTAATTAAAAGGATTATTGAATATTAGCTTATGTGATTATACACATGTATGTTATAACCCATACCAGTTTTGGAAATCCAAGTGTTTGAAGCACATTTAAGAATTGACTGGGTCTGAAAATTTAAATGGGTACATCCACTATGGAAAACAGTATGGAGATTCCTAAAAAATTGAAAACAGAATTACCATATGAGCCATCAACTCCATTTCTGAGCATATACCTGAAGGAAATGAAAATCACTGCCTCAGAGAGTGCCTCCATGTTCACTGCAGCATTATTTATAATAACTGAGACATAGAACCAACATAAATGTCTGTCAAAATGATAAATGCTGGAAAGGATGTGGAGAACAGAGAACCCTCCTATACTGCTAGTGGGAATGTAGTTTGGTGCATCCATTATGGAAAACAATATGGAGATTCCTCAAAAAACTAAAAACAGTTGTACCATATGATCCAGCAATCCCACTCCTGGGCATATATCTAGAGGGAATTCTAATTTGAAAAGATACATGCACCCCAGTGTTCATAGCAGCACTATTTACAATAGCCAGGACATGGAAGCAACCTAAATGTCCATCAAAAGATGACTGGATAAAGAAGATGTGAGATAGATAGATAGATAGATAGATAGATAGATAGATAGATAGATAGATAGATACAATGGAATAGTACTCAGCCATTAAAAAGGATAAAATAATGCCATTTGCACCAACATGGATGGACCTGGAGACTGTCATTCTAAGTGAATTAAGCCAGAAAGAGAAAGAAAAATACCATATGATATCACTTATATGTGCAATCTAAGAAAAAAAAAAAGACACAAATGAACTTATTTACAAAACCAAAACAGACTCACAGACACAGAAAACAGACTCATGGTTACCAGGGGGTAAAGTGGGTGGGAAGAGATAAACTGGGAGTTTGAAATTTGCACCTCTTAGAGAGTGATGGAAATGTTAGCTATCTTGATTGTGGTGGTGGTTTCATGGGTGGATACATCTATCAAAATTCATCAAATTGTACATCTGAAATATGTGTAGTTTACTGTCAGGAAATTATACCATAATAAAGTTGTTTTAAAAAAAAAAGGAAACCCTGAGCAAGAACCTCCCAACTGAGCCAAGGCAGCCAACAGAACTGAGAGAGATAATAAAATGGTTATTTAAAACATTAAAGATGAAAGGAAGGAAGGAAGGAAAGAAAAGAAAGAATTGGTTACATCAAAACCTATGTCCTGTCTTGAGTAAAACTGAAATAACCTGTATCTAAGGTAAAACTGGGGCAGCAGTAGTCTTTCCTTTCTGACATCAAATTTCTCATAACCTCACACGCTTCATTTGCTTTTGAACCGTCTTGAATTCTTGTCCAACTTTAGTAAGAGTAAGTCTGGTTGTTGAAAGATCTGGGTGCCTATCTGTGGTCTCCAAAATATATCATAATATCCATTCGCTTTATCTCTTTAATATCCAAAAACTTGCTTTATCCACAAAGTTTAATGAATCCAAAGTTAACTATTTAGGTAACTTTCTTCTGGTCCAGAACTCAGGTAAACTGCCTAATCTAACAAAATTTTTAAAACTTTTGAACACAGATATGCATGGTATATTATCCCAGATGTACTATCAAACTTACTACTAAAATTTCTTGGAATTCTTCTCAATGTATAAAATTTTCTGAATGTCATGATCCTGTACTTCCTTCAACTAAGAGTTGTCTAATGACCTCAAGGAAACTCTCGTTAGGCTTTTGCTGTATGTTTAGATATATTTCTCCAGGTCATCCTTCTTGACCTTCTAAACTAAGTGTCTAATAGTTTTCACTAACTGGGAATATAACTTCTAAAAGAGATTACTGCCCAATGCTAAAGCAATATGTTCCTTTTTTTTTAAGAATTTACTTGCAAGCAGATATTCCCTACTTTTAAAAGACAGACTATAAAAACCTTATGTAGTAAGTATAAAGCAATCGTACAGGTCTAGGATTTGTAATCAGAGACCTAGCCTTGCAGCTTACTATTTGTGAAACTTTAAACCTCTCCTAAGTCTAATTAAATGAGTAATGCATGTGGAAGCACCAAAACTCTAAAGCATCATGGTAAAATGTTAAGTTTTGTATTATTAATACACATACTATTCTATTTCCTTTATTTGTTCAACAAGCATTCTATTTAAACCTTTTATTTAGAAATTAGACATCATTTTCTTCAAAGGACTTTCCCCAACCGTTTCCTCCCTCTGAAGTCCCTCTTCAGACTGAATCTGATTCATCTAAGTAGCTCTATAATTTAGCTCACGATCTGAAACACCGCAAGTACTCAATAAATATTTATTAAATGATTCCAGTCATTGTCAGCTTCCACGCCCCTTCTACTTCCAACAACTAATATATTCTAAATTATGTTGTGATAAAGTTATTCAATAGCACCCAGCTTCACTCCATGACAACGTGTAGTCTGGAACTTTCCCACTTTGAATCAGTTTAATCTTGCCATAATTATTAAGATAATTAATGGACAGTCATACTTTGAATTTTACATCTTTATTCAAAATCCATCTTTTAAAAAAATTTAATCATGAAAGGCCCACCATATGTTTAAAAGCCATTACAATTGTTTAGCTAGAGAGAGGCCTGTGCTCCCTCTGCTGGTTTTACAGAGAAAGAAGATACCAGGAGAACCCTCTGCAGAGTCAGTCTCACATCCTGAGCAGGGAGGTTTGCCTACCCAAAGGACCATTTCGGAATTCTGGGATAGTGGGATGGTACCCAATGACTGAGTTTGCTATACAACCTTAACTGACCTAAAAAGCCCGCATTAATTCGCAGGCTTGTCAGATGGGAAAAACATTACAGAAGGAGATATCTTAGATTCAAGGTTAAAAAAGCTATTATTTTTTTTTTAAAAAAAAAAACAGGAAGCCTAGGAGAATAAAACAGTAAAATATATATAATATAAAACTTGACAGTTTCTCTTAAAATGATGACTGTATAAAATAAAAGACAGTTTCTTTCGTGGTGTTTGATGGTTGTTAACTTTGCAACCCCAAAATAATATGCATGTAAGATATTTTAGAGTTGCAATGCAGAAGATGAGCATTATCTCAGTTGATCCACATAAGAGATGCTGTAAGTTAATAAGCCATGGAACATTATCACTGTTGCTTCCTCCAGTTTAAATGGAGGTATCTGTACAGTGATGTGCAGCTCTTTTGCAGGGGCTGCAAAACAAGCCCATGACCACATCTACGCTTCAGATACTAACAGCTAAACTTTAAACGAATGCTTCCGATGGTCAGGCAGGCACCAGAACAAGCAGTTTACAAGTAATGCTTCATTTAATCCTCATAACGATCCTGTGAAGGAGGTATTTCCTTCAGAGTTCATTATCATTCCCATTTCATAGATGGGGAAATTAAGGCACAATCACTTTTCAGGACCACATTGTTATTCAAGATTATGCCCTAACCCCCAAAGTAAGCATGCAAAAACTCACTAAAATCAACTCACACTTACAGGTGAGGAACTGCTTGGACATCACAGCACTCTTCATGGAATGTCACAAAATATTGATACATTTAGTTCTGCTTTAAAAACTAGATACACATTTTCTAGCAGCAAATACTACTACAAAATATATATGGGCACCAACCAAGTTGTATTTATATTGTGTATGTTTAAATATGAGAGTAATATAAAAGTCGACCCCAGATTTGGAGAGGGATCTTATGTCCCCGAATACCTTCAACTCTGTCTACAGATACCCTATGACTTGCAGAATTATGTATTTCACTCACTGAATTTTACTAAAGTTGAAAATTCCTCTGGCTATGTTTCAGCTATTTTCAAGCCAGTCTGGAAGTCTTCCCATACCCTCTACAAGGTAAAAGTTGGCATGAATTAAAATTTATTGACACCCCTGCCCCCCATGATTGGCTACAGAGTTTGTATTTAGGGTCAGTGTGTCATGCCTGTAGGTCTTCAAATAGACTTGGCTGAAATCTTGGCTTTTCAAATAACTTGAAATAACATAGGCCACTGCAGTAAAAATTTGCACAGTACAGAAATAACATGTGATTGAAATCAGAGATTTTTTGCTGACCCTAATTTTTGGCTACACCCCACCTCCTTGGCTTTGCAGTATTTCTCCACAAGACTAATCTGAGTTTCTGTAGGATTGCAATTTTTTTTTTTTAATCTCTAAATGATTCAGGTCTCCACACTCCCAAAACACACAAAAATTTTCAGGAAAACATTTTATCAATGTTAAAACTATCGATGATGCACCCAGTTAGCTTATGATGTGATGAAAGGGCTTGATTGGCTGGCCAGTTCGCCATTTTCAGGCTCACTGTTTACCCAGCTGCATGAGCCACTGAGCAAACAATCAGCAGCAGTCCCCAAGGTTTGACAATAACAAGAAATTATGAGGTAGAAACTTAGAATTCAGAAAATTCTACTCACAAACTTAACTGTTTGCTGAGCATTTGAGAAAACACCAACTTAGTGAAATTTTTTGGCAAAACCCTGTTGTTTTGTGGGAGTGCAGAAGACTAGCTGGAGAACTACATTTCTTGGGACTCAGACTTTGCTCCTCCCTCAATGATCCGACTTCCCATCCATGGGTGCCCAGTAGAAAATCCACAGGAGTTATCGTGCAGGAAATTGAAGTGTGTGGGATTGCTTTTAACTGACTTTTATATTTGAATGAAATTAAATCAAGCAGCAATGCATTAGCTCACAGATAACAGAACAAGGGAGAAGAGGCACTGGCCACCATGCAAGTGAATAAAAAAAAAATCAGCTAAAATTTTGGAGAATTGATAAAGGGCTGAATGCAGGCAGTATGACAGGATAGATCCCCTGGCAACCCTAGTCACAAGAGGAGTTGTGCTTATTCCAAGTTCTTTTCCATAGACTCCGTAGTGCTCATGATAAAGATGAAGGCACAGTGGACACCCTGAGAGCATCCCCCTGGATGGTCCAGGCCAGCACTAGGGGAACAGCTGTTGCTATGGGGAAAGCATGAACCCCAGCCACCTTGTCCAGACCACCCTCTCACAAACTGCAAAAGCCTCAAGCCACTGTGATAGGAGCAGAGATAAGACCCATTGCTGGTGGGAGAATGTAAAAGAAAAAATCCTCTAACCCCGAGAAGGGTCAGCCCCAGAATGCTTTATTAATGCCATGAGATCTGTGCTGTCCCTGCTGAGAAGGACCAGGAAACTCTCTCCTGCACCAGAACATCAGAGAACCTACCCTGTCCTCCTCTCCACCAACCCTAACCCCCAACAAAAACAACATACAGTTATCAGAACAGCCAGCAGTTTCACTCCTCACTGTGTGCCCAAGAGAAATGAAAGCTGATGTCCCCCCGAACCTATACACAAATGTTTATAGCAGCCTTATTCATAATGGCTAAAAACAACTTAAAGGGGAACAACTTAAATGTCCATCAACTGGTGAGTGGATGACAAACTATATTATAGCCATTCAGTGGAAAACTACTCACCAAGAAAAAAGGAATAAATTGCTATTATGCACAACAACGTGAATGGATTGCAAATTCAGTAAGTGAAAGAAGGCAGGCACAAAGGGCTACACACTATATGCTTCTATTCATACAACATTCTGGAACGGCAGCCTTAGAGTGACAAAAGGAGAGTTCATTAATTGCCTGGAGGTGGGAGAAGGAGACAGACTACAAAAGGGCACCAAGGAATCCTGGGGGGATATCAATCTTCTGTATCTTAGTTGTAGCCATGGTTTCATGTCTGTATACTCTCATTAAGTTCATAAACAGGCTGAATTTTATTGCCTATAAATTATATCCAATAAATCTGACTTTAAAAGTTATATATATATATATATATAGCCTTATTTTTGTCATAGTTTGAGTGATTTTGGAAAAAAAATCAATTCACTTAATTAACCAACTTTTATGGAATACTTACTGTATGCCACACCATGTTGTATCTAATTAGCTATGGTCCTCTGGGAACACAGTGTCATACGATACTTCCTAAAATATCTTCAGCAATTGATGGATTAAGCATGAAATCCTAATGCAAATATCAAAATATTTAGAACTCTATGGCAATGAATTATAGCATTTTAGAGTTTGTGAGATACAACTCAATAGTTTTTAAGAAGGAAATTTATATCCTGAAGGCATTCACTGAAAAACAATTAAGATTAAAAATGTATGTATCAAGTGCTTAACTCAAGAAGCAATAAGAAAACAAAGAACCCTCAAATAAACATAAGGAAAACAAGATGTAAGAATAAAACAATATGCTTTAAAATAAGCTTAATAGATGAGGTTAATAGATTAATGGACAAATATTTCTGAGTCTTTGGTATATAATATATATTGTTAATCACTAAGAGCTTATAGAGCAGTATTTGAGAGTAAGAAATTTTCCTCTACCCTTGTAGGTTCTTTTGGCTGGTCTAAGAATTAAATTGACATGAGACAGAGTAACAGAACAAGAAATAAAGTTAAATAACATGTGTATATAGGAGAGATCCCAGAAAAACTGAGAAACTCCTCAAAATGGCTGAGACCTTCACCTTAAACAGTATCTTCAGCTAAAGACAAAATAGGATGTTGTGGGTAGTGATTTGGGATTTCAAAGGGGAGGAAGGCAATTCACATGGAGATGAGAAAGCAGATGTTTAGTAAACAAATGTTTGGCTGGGTCAGGCAGAGACAACTGGCACAGAGAAAGGAGTTTTAACCAACAGACTTTGCTAGGTTCCTGTCTACGCACCTAGTTCATCCTATGGGCATAGCTCCCTCCCTGAAATAAATCCTCTATCTACATTCTTTAGGCTGTGAGGGGGAAGGTCAGAGTTTCTTCCTGAATCTTTTGGGCCTTGATTGTTTTTAGCTCAAAATAAGCTGCATGCAAAAGAGATGTTTTGAGGTGGCAAGTTTGCTCCCCGACAATAGGTAGCCTTTCGTGTGTCTGTGTATGTAAGTGTGTGTGTTTTTCTGTGTGTGTGTGATTATACCTGTCTTACATCTAATGATACATAGGAGAAATTCTAGAAAACACTGGTCTATTGGCTTAATTAAATCACTTAACTTTTCTGAGCTTCGATTTACCTCTCTAGAAAAAAACTGAAATGTGATTCCTCCCCTCATCTCTCAAAATCTGGTCGGTTGTACAGAGGGGAGAAAGACAGTAAAACCAATGTAAGAGATCCACAAACAAGTTACATGAAGTAAAAAAGAAAAACTATTTGAAACAAATATAAAGAAAAGCTGCACTATATAAAAAGTTTCTACAAACAAAAGATATTTGACTAGAACAGTGGGAAAAGGGGTATGATTTGGTAACTAATAGGAAATAAACATCAACTACATTTTTTAATTTAAAAAAAAGTGGAAAATGTAATGATGAGAAAATAATGTTCTAAAGGATGATGACCTTTCTCTTCTTTTTTGTCTGAATAGTTATTTAACTTAAATAGATGAGTAGGATGGAATGCTTTCTTTTCCATACCCATTCCTTCCAGGCTTCTCAGTGTCGACTGAAATAAATGCACAGCCTAAAAGTTGAGAGCTATGTTTTATTTGGCAGGAGGACTCTAAGCCGGGATGACAGCCTCTCAGATCGCTCTGAGGTGCTGCTCCAAAGAGGTAGGGGAGGAGCTAGAATATGTAGGAGCTTTACAACAAAGACCAGGTAGTTGGAACAATAAAAGATTACTTGTTATCTAAAGAAAATCAGGCATCTCAAGTTAAAGAATTTAGTGCTTTTCTATGAATGGGAGGAAGCAAACATTTTGGGCTCATTGAATTCATTCCTTTGACAAGCACCTAGCTATCTAGGGCCAGTATCCTGTCCTTTCTTATTCTGAGTCCGCTCGCTCGGAGTGCACCATTGTGAGTGGCTGCAGAGGCTGGGCTGCAGGCCTGTCCTCACTGGGGGGTGGCGGCAGCCGCTGATGACTTGGTTTCAGCATTCTTTGTTTACTGATATGGTTGCAGTATTTTCGTTCACATCAGCATTGCTGGTGGACTCCAGTTCATTTAAACTGTAAACATTTATCAGGAACAAGTACACTCTCGAATGGGCTGAATTTGGTCTGCTTCCCTAATCAGAACCTTCCCAGCTTGTGAATCAAATTCAATGTCATTACTCCTCAATAATAATAGCCAAGTTACCAATACTATTTTTAAATTTTCAACTTGTTTTTTCTGATACCCTTGTTAGCAGGACACGTTAAACCATGCCATTTTACCTAACCTGGTTCCACTTATTTAGAAAAATGATTTAAGAAACAATTTTTAACCTGATGATATTTGAAACACTGAACAGGTACTGCTGTTTCTTAGGAAGAAATAATCAGGAACTAGGTAATAAAAGGCATATTTATTTTAATGTGACCCTGACATGTGCAAATCAGAAAAAAATAGAAATCCTATTCACTCTCTAATGGAAATAGCTTCATAAAACTAAAAAGATCTGGTAATACTGAGCAACAGTCCGTGAGAAACTGATTATTATCAACACTCAGTGCCTAGTCTGCTAGTTAATGAGGTGAGAAGAAGCCAGAAGTGGTTAATAATCCTACAAACTGGTCATAATCAAATCATCACAGTGGTAATTATAGAATTAAGGGGATTGTAACCATGAAAATAAAAATAAATATAAAAATCACTGTTTTTGTTCTACATGTGTTATGGTAGAGCTTCTTTTCTAAAGCTAGATGGGGCACAAACTAGATAGAACTTTATTCCACAGAAAAAAAATTTTTTTTAATCAGATACATTTTTATGATAGCACTTAGAAAATATTTACCCTTGTTTTGCCATGTAAGTCTACAAAAGAAACTCTCAACCAATTTGTTGAGATTAATTTCTTAGACAACATACATACTTAGAGGGCAAGTCATTATTAAGACTGATTTTGTGATTCTGTTTGAAGCTCAAGTCTTTCAGATTTATAACTTGGTTCTCAATGCCTTACCTGTATTTTCAAGAGCTAAATCAACTGTTTTCATTCTACAATGTTGATAAAGATATTTTTGTTTATTTACATGACACTAACAATTTTGCCTAGTTACACATTTTAGTAATAACCGAACCTGACAATTATTGCCTCTTTTCATTGGATTTGTCAATCTTTATAGCATTTTTCTTTTGGTGAACAGAGAATAGTATCTTACTAAGAATTTAACCGTAATGAAGACAATATGTTCCCCATTATGCTCTGCGAACATAAAAGCCTTCACAAACTTTCTAATTCAAATTTACTTTTTCCTGAGGGTAAGATCATCTAGTCTGGTTGCAAAACTTTGAAAAGCCCAGAAAAATTTAGAGACAAAAAAAGAAAAGGATCAGCATACTCTCACAAATCAAAGGCGACGCTGTTAACTTGCACTCCTTCCATGTGTCCATCTTTAGATACTTATAATCATAGACAGATACAAATTTGTTTTACACCATCTTCACTTAAAATGATTAAGAATAAGCTGTTTTCCATGCCATCTCTAGCTGCATGGTAGTATATTGGAATGGGTCAACCACAGTTTATCTTACTATTACACCATTAGTAGATTTTAAAGTCCTTCCAGATTTTCACCATTATATCATAAAGACATCTGTGAGTAGAGTAGTCATGAAGAGTCCAAGCAGAATTTGAAGCAAATACAAGTTCAAATCCTGGCTCAGCCACTTAGGAGTTTTGCTGAAAAGTGAGTTATACAGTATAAATAAAGCCTGTCACATGGCAAGCAATTGATGAATTAAAGCTATTATTATAATAGAGACTTTCCTAAAGTTCAGAATATTGTGTTATCATCTGTGCCCTGAGATTGGGTTTCTTGGTTAAACAATCTAAGCATGTATAAGGTTTTTCACACATACTGTCAAGTTACTCTCCAAAGCGGCGTACCAATTTAAGCTTTCACAGTATTAGACGAGAAGTGATCCCCAGTAACACTGGTGTTCTCATATGTTTTAATTCAATAGATGAAAATGTTTTCTCATTTTAACCTTTATCTTTTTGAGCACTCAATAACAGTATACATTTTTAAACATGTATTAATCATTGGTACCTTTTAAATAAATTATCTGTTCCTGTCTTTTGCCGATTACATGCAGAAGTCATATAAATTTATGTAACTGCTTTAAATATTAAGGTTATTAATAATTTGTCATCTATGTAGTTAAATAACTTGTCAGTTTCTCTACCTTTAAACTTGCTCATAATACTCCTGACACTGAGAAATTTTCTATTTTTCTATAGTCAAAACTGTTATTTTTTTCCTTTATGAATCCTTTGTCCCTTATCTAGAAATTGAAAAATAATCACATTTTATTTCTACTAGGTCAAATTAAGTTTGATATGACAGTGACCTTTTTAATCTTGATAAAACATATGTTGGTTTATACTGTTAAATGAGAATCCACAATGAATTTTTCTCCAAGTAGTTAAACAATTGCCTAAATTTAATTTATAAAAATCATATTTCTCTTTCTCATTGACTCATAATATCCTCTTTATGACGTATAAAACTTTTACACATAAAAAAGTTTAATTTTACAAGGTACCCAAATTAATCAAAGATACTATTCACTGTATCTGATCTGCTTTTGGAAGAGAAGCTGCAATTAAATGTCCCTCTGCAACCCTCCCCAAATTGTTTCTCTTACCTGCTGGGCTGAGGAGATTTCCAAGACAAGAAAGAAGGATACGCGAAGAAGGATAGAGAGTAACAAAAATATATTTTGTCCATTTTAATTCACGGTCAGTCCTTTCCTCTCACTTTGCCCACAACAAACCTACATCATTAGTGGAGTGAAGTAGAATAAAGGTAACATTTACCAAGCACTTACAGTGTTCCAGGTCCTTTTATCCTCCCAAAACCCCATGAGATGGACATTCTTTTCCTAATTTTTCAATTATGGGAACACGTTTGGCAATTTTAACTAAAACTGTCCACTATCATATGATCAATAAGTAGCCAAAATGGATAAGATTTGAACCTAAGTGACTCTGAATCAAAAATCATATTTGTTGAAAAAATATCCTTAGTTGAAAAGAATCTTTCCTTCTCGCTCTCTCTCTCTCACACACAAACACACACACAGATTCCTTTCCTGGAGTAATATTATTTTAATATTAGCAGAGTGCATGTAGCATAATTTGGAGTTTTTATACTTTTCAAGTGTGTGTGCATGTGAAGTTGAAGGGATGAAGAGGAAAGACTCTCACGGCTGGGATGAGGGTGACCTGCAACAAAAGGTGTGATGTGACTGCCCCGCAGAAGGTTAGATAAGGATGTGATGACGTCTCAACAGATCAGCAGGATTCGTGCAGATAACGTTAGCACCAGATAATACTAGTTATAACTTAAAGGATGCAAGTGCAGTGGGAAACAGAGTAGTAACAACAGCCAGTGCCCCCAGCAGCCAAGGCTTAGGACCCTCAGAGCCTCAACCCAGGTGAAAGAAGGAAAAGGGAAAACAATCCTGATTAGGACAGTTTCCAACACGAAATGACTGAATAATCCAGTCAAATAAATTTGACTCAGTTTTTAGGTTTTATCTTCTGTGTCAGGAAGAAGGTGGGGTTAAGGCTCAAAAATTTAAATAAGCTACAAAAAAACTGTAAACTTTACAACAGTCACTCATGGATCAGAGTCCCACTCAGATTAGGTTGAAAGAGGAGATAACTGCGAGGAATAAAGGCACAGCCAGGCTGCAAATACACTGGAAGGGAGAACGAGAAACTGTAAAATGAGGCTTCACTCCCTGTGTCACAGGGACCCAGGCCCCACTCCTTGTCTTCTCCTTGGATGGCCATGTGCTGTTGCCTCTCCAGGCCTCATCCTGGATGAGGAGGAAGAGCAGCTCTGCTGCTTCCTGGAAGGGTCTGGTGTCAATCAAGAAGTCTTGAGCTCATAATACCAATGGCTCCTGCCATTTCAAATTCCATTTCCTCATTCCTTGCTTGACATTTCTGACTTAATGCACTCCTACTGATTTCTTACTCATTTTAGTCTTCCTTTCTCTTTGCCAGCACTTTTCCCTCAATTTTACACCCCAATGTAAATGTCATTTACGTTGTCATTTGGTGGAGATAAAACCCATGTATTGTGTGTGTGTGTGTGTGTGTGTGTGTGTGTGTGTGTGTGTGTATACACATGTTTATGACATATATAACCCTGGATGTATGGATTATGTGAGGTGGATACAATTCTCAGTCCAAAACTTATGTTTTGCCAGAAGTATAACATATGTCTTTTTCCATAATTCAGCTTACTTTTCTATTTCGAGTCTCCATTCTGCTATATCGGTGGAAACTCAACATTAACCCGTTTGTGCCCACACTCCTCCCTTTCCCCAGGATTATGCCAACATTCTAGAGGCTTGTGTAGTGTCAGGAATCTGGAGCTGTGCTCCTCAAAATCTTCTATTTGCCCCCTCCAGATTCATTCTCAAGCCATCTCCACTTCACTCTGCCCTGGAGTCTAAATTGCACACCAGCAAGATTCCCTTCTCTCTGACTTCTAGATGGAACCAGCCTTCTCTATGTGATCTTGTTTGCTTCTGGTTTCTAGAATCTTGCCCTCTTTTCATCCTGTTGGTCCTAGAAATGATAACAGTTATGCAGCTGCGAGCCCCAGTTTCCTACACGCTACACTTTGCCCATACTTTTGTAATCACTCCTCTTGTCAATAGTCCCTCCTCGAATTATCCTGCTGTGACAGAGCCAGCTGTTTCCTACTGTGATACAGTCCTAGATGTCCATTGTCCACATAGTGATTCTGAGAGACCTTTCATTCTGTCTGGTTCCTGGTGGTCAGACCACAAGGTTTCCGCAGCAACATCCCTCATGTTTGTCCACTTCACCCCAAAGCTCTCGTAAGTCTCTTTGCTGCTGTTTCTGTGCCATGCTGGGGACAGAATTGCCTGTGGGGTTGTTCAGGCACTGTCTGCCTAGACCTAGCATGTCCTTACTCGCTCCCTGCATGTAAATGCAGGGAGATCCCATCAGCATCTACACACTTCCAGCTCCTACTCTGTCAACCTTGTGCAACCCGCACTAGGGGACATGTGTGACTGATGAAAGATGGAGAGAGAAAGTAGGTGCATAAAATATGGGGAGAGAAAAAAAATGTCGTAATATATAGAAGTGTGTTAATATAGGTATTTAAACATCACCACCCTGTAACAAATCCATGAAGCTGAACATTTACATGGCCACTAGAACTATCCAGCTTGTGGGTTCTAAAAATAAGGATTGAAACATTCCTATTGCCAAGTGCCAGGCTCTTCATTTATATAGCAAATTATAATTTGAAAAACATTTTGCACATAAAACCTTACTGGATCTTAAACTCTAAGAAGGTTAGAAAATATACTGTATGTTATAGGCTGAACTGGATCCCTCCAAAATTTCTATGTTGAAGTCTTCACAATGTAACTATATTTAGTAACAAGGTCTTTAAAGTGGCAATTAAGTTAAAATGAGGTCTTTAGCATGGTTCCTAATCTAATAAGGCTGATGTCCCTATAGGAAGAGAAAATTTGGACACGGACATGTTATGCACACACACAGAAAAAAATCATGTAAAGTCAGAGGGAAAAGACAGCCAAGTGGAAGCTAATGAGAGAAGCCTCAGGAGAAGACCCCTGCCAACACCTTGATCTTGGGTTTGTAAGCTCCCAGAACTGAGAGAATAAACTTCCACTGTTGAAGCCACCAAGCCTGTGGCTCTTTGTTATGACAGCCCTGGAAACCAACGCAGTCCATTTTATAGATCAAGAAACTCAACTCCAGAGAAGCTAAATAGCCTGTCAAAAAGTCAGATTATCTTACAGTAAATTATTTACAATAAATAATTTCACTTGTAATCCCGACACTCACATCCATCCTCTCTCTCTCGTGAGATGATTGTGAAGTGCCCTACAACTGTACAACGCTCATGTCGCTCATGTCGTAGGAGAATACGCATGAGAATAGTGTATAAACTTCTTCAAAGCAGTGCATCTGCAGGATTAGGCCCCCAGGCTGTGGCTGCCCCCGGGCTCATTCCAGATGCCCGGCTCCCCTCCTCCCTCCACTCTGATGACTTTCCCCTCCTTTCACCACCCCTCTTACCCCCAACCCCCCTCAATTCCTGAATTACAGGAAGAGGTGAGGAGGGCCAAGAGCAGTAGGGGAACTGCGCTGAAATCCTGTGAGGGACATAAAGGAGAGGCCACTGTTGCTCATCTGAAGTTCCCCAATGTGGCCAGGCTTCAGAGAATGAGGAAACAGCAACAGGAATTTCCAGTTCCCTTCTGAATCCAGCCACTGGTGATCCAGATCGTGGTGCAGCAGGGTTACAGGACGAGATGGGAGTGAGAAAGCTTGGGCTATGATCTCAGATTTGTGGCTTCCCCGTTGGGAACTCTGTGCAAATTACTTTTAATGATTGGAGTTCTGTTTCCTTACCACCCAAATGACTATGTTATAGTCAAGGTTTCTTCTATTTAACATTTGGTGAGATGTTTACCTGACAGTGTAACTTTGTGCTTTTTCGTGGAAGTGGAAGATCACACTGTATGGTTCAGCTACCTTTTGAACCCCGAGGTCAAGTTTTGATGATCATGAGGAGTAAGGTTTTTAAAATAAGGACGAATCCTACTGTAACCGTCATTCCAAAATCAACCTTTATTGTAGTATTAATGAAATAGGGGAATTTTTTATTTATTAACTTATTTAACTGGAACCATAGAAAATACTCCATTCATTTATTTGTTTATTTAACCCAAATTGAAGGAACAACTACTGTGGGCTAAGTACTGACTGTGCGTCCGCCAGGCACTTGTCGTCTCTCTCGTGGGAAACAGAGGCTATACAGTGTGGAAATGCTGGTGGAAATGCTGTGTCGTGTTCGAATACACAGAAGCTCAGAACAGCATGGCAACCTATGACAGGGCAAAAAGGATGTCTAGCTATACTCCTACAGGCAGGATCAATCAAACTGTATTAAGACAAAAGGGTCATTTGCACAACTTCCCAGAGAGGACTGGACATGGCTTAGAAATTATAAGAAAATAGAAACTCAGTCTTTCAAAAGAGGTTAGTAGTTTAAAGACTAAATCATAAAATACACTGCTTACCAATGAGCCCAATCATAGAAAGCTGAGTTCCTCTGCTATTTGCTACTGCTATAAAGATTTCCAAGAGATGGGAATTCTATATGTTAATTCCAAATACTTAGTATATCCTTCCTTGCTTTGGGAAGCAAGCATGCCTGAAATCACACACACACAAAATTAACAATGGAAAGGACTTTATAAATCAGCTGGTTCAGCCTACTCACTCAGAGACAGACTGACTGCTTCCAGGTCTCCCAATAGCAGAGGAAAATCTAGGTGCCAAGTATCTGGACTCCCATGTCAATGTATGGGGGTGGGGCTTGTTTTTGTTTTTCCTATTAAATTTCCCTGTGCTTCCCACCAGTCATTATGCATAAACACCCATGAATGACGTCAAGCGTTCTCTGTCATTGAGTTAACCAAGCAACTAATCATTCAGGAGGCATGCCAGACCTACCCATGTCTTGGAATCGCCCATGACGATGTGCCAGTTGTGCTGCTATATGTATCTGTTTACTTACTCCGTATTCTGAAATGTCCCTTCCGTTGGAATTGCCTTGGCTGGAAATATCCATGAATGGGAGCAGTGAAAGGATATCACAATAGTATTTCCAGAGCCAAGTGAGGAAGTGGATAGCGGCGAGTGACACTGATCACTGATTCACGGTTCATCTGGCATACATGCATGCGCACCCAGTACCTGTCAGGCACTGTCCTAAGCAGCATCAGTGAAAAGTAAAATAAGTGTAATAAGACGCATCCTAGGCCACATCATGCTTGTCTGCTGAGCAAAACAGACAATAAGCAAAGAAACAAACATACGTCACTATAATGTCAAACAAGAATAACTATATGGCAGAGGCTCAAAATGCAAGGAGTGAAAAAAGTTTTAAATTCTGAAGGAACAGAAAGTGCAGTAAGAAGAAACTGTCATGACTCACTTCCAGAAAAGAAGGATGCTTAGATATATTGAAGCCTTTCACATTCACCTTCCTCTGCCATGGAGTCATTCTTAGAAACGTGGTGGGAAGAAGTAGGTGGCATTCTCAAATTTCTTCTCCAGTGTCAAGAAACACCCTCTTAACTCTTATCCGACTGGTGTTTAGAGAGATATCAAGGACTTTCCTCCAAACACCCAGCACTTTCGTCTCCAAACACAGTGCTCCAAATGTTTTTACGCTATTGGGCAGTGGTTCTTTTAATGTTCCTAGAAGAGTTCACAGTCCCCTTTGAATGTCCGATTTAAAACAGAGAACTTCTCTCAAAATACACACATGTGCCTAAGTGGAAAATGTTGCATCGAGTATCAAGGGGTTCACTGAAGACCGCCAATGATCATCGTCCTAGAGACTCCTCCAAAAAGATCGTATTTCTCTCCCTTATGAGAGGTGGGTTCTAACTGGCTTCAGCACAAAGGAAGGCAGTCCGAGAGTTCTCCAGTTTAAACCCCATGCCTGCTTAGACACCTCTTGACCAAAGGGCTTTGGGTTGCCAGGCTGCACTGCTCAGGAAGCAAAATTCACATGTGTGATGAGCAGCACTGTTGACTGCTAGTTATTAAAAAAAAAAAAAAAAAAAAAAGGATCTCAATCCTGTTCATTTAAAAAGAATTTTATATGTATATGTAAAATTAGTTGCTACTGAAATGCCCAGAATAAATACAACAATGAAATCTTTAAAACACTGAGTCTTGAGGGGTAGGGAGTGGGTATAGCTCAGTGGTAGAGCACATGCTTAGCATGTGCAAGGTCCTGGGTTAAATCCCCAGTACCTCCATTAAAAAAAAAAATAAAAAAAATAAAATTGAGTCTCAACTCTACCCACATATTAGAATCATTTGGAAACTTTTTAAAAAGACTGATGCTTAGGCCCATATCAGATCAATTAAATCAGAATCTCTCAAAGCGGGGTCCAAAGAATTGATGATGTTTAAAATCTCTGATATTCCAGTGAAGAGCCTGGTTTCAACCATTGTTTTAGAAGGGCTGACTGATCTTCATGCATTGCGAATCTGTCTTTACTGAATTAAGAAGAGGAATACTTAAAACTAAGCCCAATTCATCATAGAGTGTTTATTCAGTTTATCTCAACCCAAAGGCTGATAATTCAAATGGTTCTGAATGGTCCTAACACTTCACAGAATATATGAAGAACAGAAAACTTATCAATAAATTGGTAGTTGGTGTGCTTATATGGATCCCAACAGACACAAATACCTATAAGCAAAGATTCTTCCTACTCTGTCCTGGAATTTCAGTACCTAGGATAGAGCTTGGCTCAAATGAAGGCTTAATTAATGTTTGCTGAGTTAGCCACACCATTTTGGTCCTTCCTTCCTCCTTCAAACACTATAGGGAAGAAAATGTGATCACTCAGTGGATTGCCGAACAAGGCACTTAACTGCATCCTTGAGAAGCAAAATTATTGAATACTTTCTTTCATTAGAATACTGATTATCTACCATGTGCCAAATGTCATACTTGGTGCTGGGGATGATAACGATAACTTAATCCTTTTAAAGTCATTTCTGACATTTTCTTTTAAGCAGTTATTAGAACTTAGTTCCAAAAAAGATTAAGGAATACTCCACCCACAGGGTGGCAGAGGGTAAACTGCAACTCCAAGCTTCTAATTCCCAGTATGATGCTATTGTTGGGGGAGCAAAGTGTGTCACTTTCATTAGGTGCAAATTTAGAGTAGTGAGACTAATTCTAACAGCAGATGTTTGTGTAACAAAGAAGTCACAACATGCCTCACTCTACGTAGAGGAACTTTCCAGTTCTATCAGTCAGTTCTGTGTCAGCAACTATAGGATTAGAAACAGACTTTATTTCATGTGTGGGTGAAAATGAATTTTGTCCTTAGAGCAAATAATATCAATTTCTGTGTAAAGGTAAAGAAAGCTGTCTCTGAGACTTTAAGAGAACAAGCAAGGCAAGTAAAGCAAAGAGTAAGTTGAGACTGGCTCACAGACTTCAGGAGAATAGAAAGAATGTGTTGACTTCAAAATGAGCCTCTAATCTCAAAGAAAAATATGCAATTGTTTAGAGATTTCAGTTATTCAATAGACTACTGTGAGAATGTATGAAATTTAGGGGAAGGCTCCCAAGTAATTACAGATGCTAATCAGCTCTCTGACCTCATCTCCCATTCTGCCTCTCATTCTCTGTTCTTTAGCAGCTCCAACCTTCTAACGATACCTCAGGAAAGCCATTTCTACATGGAATTATCTTTTCCCAATTCCTCCTAAAGGCATTCCTGCTCTCTTTGAATCTCTGCTTAATATCTCTCCCAGAGAGGACTCTTCTGACCACCCTATCTGAAACTGAGTTTCCTTGATCCCCTAAGCCCTTACACTGCTCTACAACTTTCTTCTGAGCACTCACCAGTCCCAGAAATTATTTTTATTGCCTTCTTTACATGGTAGTCTCCTCCATTAGTGTATATGCTCCATGAAGGCAGAATTCTAGCTCTCTTCATCATTGCTGTGTTCCTTTCAAATAACCCTAAAATTTATATGGAACCACAGAAGACCCCCAAACAGCCAAAGCAATCTGGAGAAAAAAAGACTAAGGCTGGAAGTATCATGCTCCCTGACTTCAGTCTATACTGCAAAGCAGTATGGTACTGGCAGACGTTGCATGATTTCTATGTGTTTTATGGCCCAGAATATGGTATCTTGGTGGATGTTCCATGTGAGCTACTATACTGTTTTGATCTGTATTCATCAGAGATATTGGCCTATGATTTTCTTTTTATGTAGTGTCTTTGCTTAGGGCAATGGTGGCATCATAGAATGAATTTGGGAGTATTCCCTCCTTGTCAACTTTTTGGAAGAGTTTGAGAAGGAAAAATATTCTGTCTTCTTTATAGGTTTGTTAGAATTCCCTGTGAAGCTGTTGGGTCTTGTACCTTTGTTTGCTGGGAGTTTTTTATTACGAATTCAGTTTTGCTGCTGGTGATCAGTCTGTTCAGATGGTCTATTTCTTCCTGATTCAGTCTTGAGAGATTGTATGTCTCCAGAAACTTATCTCTTTCTTCTAAGTTGTCCAATTTGTTAGCGTATAGCTCTCCATAGTTTTCTCTTATGATTTTTTTGTATCTCTGTAATATCAGTTCTAATTTCTCCTTTTTCATTTCTTATTTTGTTTATTTAGGTCTTCTCATTTTTTTTTCTTAATGAGTCTGGCTAAAAGCTTATCAACTTTGTTTATCTTATTTAAAAAACAGCTCTTGGTTTCATTGTTCTTTTCTATTACTTTGGCTCTTATTTACTTCCTCTATGATTGTTATTATTTCCCTTCTTCTGTTGACTTTGGGCTTTGTTTGCTTTTTTAATTAATTCATTTAAATGGTGGTTTATGTTGTTTTTTTGAAAATTTTCCTATTTTGGGGGGTAGGCCTGTATCACTGTAAACTTCCCTCATAGAACTGCTCTTGTGGTGTCCCATAGATTTTGGAAAGTTGTCTTTTTATTTTCATTTATCTCAAAGTGCTTTCTGATTTCCTCTTTTATTTTTTCATTGACCCATTAGTTTTTTAGTAGCATGTTGTTTAGTCTCCATGTGTTTGTGTTTTTACCATTTTTCTTCCTGTAATTGATTTCTAGTTTCATGTCCTTGTGGTCAGAAGAAGTGCTTAATATAATTTCTATCCTCTTAAATTTGTTGAGACTTGTTTTGTGGCATAGTATGTGATCTATCCTAGAACTTTTCATGTACACTCGAGAATATGTATTCTGCTGTTTTCGGATGGAATGTCCTATAGATATCTATTTAGTCCAATTGGTCTAATGTGTCACTTAAGGCCACTGTTTTCTTATTAATTTTCTGTCTGGATGATCTTTTCATTGATGTAAGTGGGGTGCTAAAGTCCCCTACTATTATTTCATTATCATAAATTTCTCCCCTTATGTTTGCTAGTATTTGCTTTATATATTTAGCTGAAGTATAACAGCTTCATTGTTAATTGCTAAAACTTGGAAGCAACCAAAATGTCTTTCAGTAGGTAAGTGGATAAATAAACTGTGGCACATCCAGATATGAACTATTATTCAGTGCTAAAAAGTAATAAGCTATCAAGGCATGAAAACATATGGAAGAAACTCACATGCCTACTACTAAATGAAAAGTGGGAATCTGAAAAATCTTTGTATTATATGATTTCAACTATATGACATTCTGGAAAAGACAAAACTATGGAGAAAGTAAAAAGATCAGTGGTGGCCTAGAGTTGGGGAAATAAGGGATGAATAGGTAAAGCACAGAGGATTTTTAGGGCAGTAAAACTGTTTTGTATGATACTATATTGGTGGATATGTGTCATTATATATGTGTCCAAACCTGTAAAGTCCAAAACTAAGAGTGAACCCAAATGTAAACTATGGACTTTGGGGGATAATGATGTGTCAGTGTAGAGTCATGGATTATAACAAATGAACCACTCTTCCCACCCATGTAGGATGTAGGATGTTGATAGTGACAGAGGCTGTTCATGTGTCGGAGTAGGAGGTATATGAGAATTCTCTGTACTTTCTATTCAACATTTCTGTGAACCTAAAAGTGCTCTAAAAAAATAAAATCCATTAAAAAAATTTAAGTACTAATACTTGCTACAACGTGTATGAACCTTGAAAACATTATGCTAAATTAAAAAACCACTCACAAAAAACCACATATTGTATGATTCCATTTATTCGAAATGTCTCAAAATGGTAAATCTATAGAGACATAAAGTAGATAAGGGTTTGCCATGGCCTGGAGGTTAAGAAGTAATGGGCAGTTAGTGCTAATAGCTAGTATATTTTGGAAGAAGAGTGATGGAAATGTTCTAAAATTAGATAGTGTTGATGGTGGCACAATTCTGTGAATACACTAAAAAGCAATGAATTAATGCAGCTTAAACAGGTGAATTTATAGGATGTGAATTATAGCTCAATAAAGCTATTATATAAAAAAAGACTAGCTCTAAAAATACTTCTAGCAAGCGTAGGTTTATCACATTAAGTGTACAGCCTTAACCATAAGTCAATGTGTAAGCATGACACTTAGATAACTTTGAATCCACTGGCACCACCATTACTTTCTTTGTGCCTGCAGACAGTCACTTAAACTCATTAAAGTTTAAGTGTTTTCCCATCAGTAAAACTGAGATAATCCTCATGGCATAGCTGAGCAACTTAATAAGATATCGCAGAAAAAGCACCTGGTGGGAGTTTTCTCACTGTTGGAGATTGAAGTTACAAATATGTAAGAGAGGAAGGCAAAAAGAAATCCTGTGTTACTGGATTAGAGTCAGAGATATCAGTATGAGTCCATGTTTATTTCACTATATTTGTGGCTAGATATGAGAATAACTGTAGATACATGTGTATTCATGGTTTAACATACATACAGAGATTTCCCAGCTCTGTTAGCAGAGAGGGCCTCAAAGCAGTGATATTCCAGTAGCTGTCAGCATACCTGACACCCGGATCTGAGTTTCTAAATAAACATTTTCCAATAAATGGCCAGAGCTGGAATAATTTGAACAACACAATAAATAAAGTTAGTATTGGATTATGGCTCCCCAAATAAAGTAAATACCCCATACTGATCGACACAAATGATTGAATCCATAAATATATTGAGGAGAAGAAATGTTCCTTTTGAAAGAATTCCAAAGGATAAACAGAGAAGGAAGGAGGGGGAAATAATAACAGCACCTGCTGCAGGCAAGACCTGTAGACTAATGTTCACATTCGTGGCTGAAACTTTATGGAGTAAGAGGGTGTTTCCTTAGCCTCAAAGTATTGCCCCCCCCCCAAATATTTATTACCTGCTGGGGTGGTTTTAACATTTGTTTACAAATTTGTAGTAACTTGTCAGTGAAGAAACCTGGCAGGCACCACCTTAACCAAGTGATTAAGGTTTACACCCCAGTTGTAAGTCACTTTGGTATTATGTACCCCTGATAACATGATGTGATGTGAAGCCAAGGACATATCAGCTCTGTAGTATTCTTCCCACCCATTACCCTAGTCTGACCATGAGAAAACATCAGATAGACCCAAACTGAGGAACATTCTACAAATACCTGAGCAGTACTCTTCAGAAGTGTTAAGATAACAAAGAACAAGGGAAGACCAAGAAAGAAACTTGCTAGAAAAGACTACAAAAACGTGATGGCTAAGTGTGATGTGTGGTATCCTGGATTGGATCTTAGAACAGAAAAAGGTCATTAGTGGCACACAGGTGTTACCTGAATAAAGTCTGCAGTTTAGATAATAGTGAACGGTGTTCACTCTTAGGTTTAGTAAATGTGCCCTGGTTATGGAAGATAATATTAGGAGAAGGTGGATGAACAGTATTCAGGAATTCTGTGCACTCTCTGTAGATTTATACTTACTACAAAATAAAAAAGTTAAAAAGCAAAACAAGGACTTGGCCTGCTATACATGCTCAATAAATCATCCTCAATATTTTCTCCCCTTGCTTGCTGTCACTAAACTCTAGGATGACATCTCTTTGAACTGATTAAGCAACCCACATTCTGCTTTTCTGTGAACTCCCTCCCCAGCCTCAAAAACCCCTTTAGTTATAATGGGGAGACTCCAAGGAATCATAGTAGCCAATGTGACATTCCTACCACATGCCTCTTCTGCCGCGACCTGCCAGAATTCATTGGACCAGAAATGGGCACTTGACCCAAACTGAGCCAATGAGCCCTTCTACTGGGAATTTGAGGTTTCAGGTACACCTGTCTGATGTTTTGAATAGAGGAGATTTACTTAAGGGCTCTTAGAATGTATTTTCTAATATCTGGCTTGGGGAGCAAGGAAGTCATTTATTATAAACAGCATGTTTATTTTTTCTCAAAATTCACATGTTGAAATGCCAACCCAATAGCTGGTGACATGAGGAGGTAGAGCCTTTGGGAGGTAATTAGATCATAAGTGTGTCCTCATGAATGGGATTAGTGTCCTTATTTAAAAAAAAAAAAAAGAAAAGAAAGAAAGACCTTGGGAGGCTTTCTAATTCTCTTTCTGCCAAGTGAGGGCACAATGAAAAATCAGCAGTCTAAAACCAGAAGAGACCCATCGGCCCTCATCAGAACCCAGCCATGCTGGCACACTTATCTTGGAATTCCAGCCTCCAGAACTATGAGAAACTGGTTTCTGCTGTCTATGGTATATTTGTTGTAGCAGTCTGAGCAAAGACACCTCTTTACAGCAAGAGGGCAGAATGAAACAGGTATGCTCTGAGAGGCAGAACTGACAAATCAGGAGAGAAAGGATTACCTGGTCACTATGGAGCCCTAGCCATGAGTCCTCACTGGTTCCCCACAGCCTAGCTGCTCCCCAACCTTAGACTCCACGAAATGCCCACTTATCCCTATTTCTCTTTGGGCTTAAATTAGCTAGATATGGTTTCTGTTAATATAACCTTAAAAGTGCTAATTTTGGAAGAAAATGACATGTATTTAGTTGTAAGTGTTCGGTTGTAGTTGCTTTTTAATAGTCAAGGTAAATTTTTAGTCACAGTTTACACAAACTGTCTGGTTAAAGTACCCCTATCCTTACACATAGGTGCACATAAACCACATTTTTTCAATTCCAGTCACTTTTTCACTTTGGTCACTTGTTCATTCATTCTGAGATAACTTTACTCTGCCCCCGTCATGTCCAAATTCCATCCTTACTGCCAGCTTTGGTTTAAATGCCATCTCTTCCATACAGCCTTCCTTGCCACCCACCTAAAAGAAAAAAGAAAAAAAATATATATACCCCATGTTTTCTTATCTGTATCTTTTATTCCTTTCAGTCCTTTCTGTCTTTGCATAGTCATTTATTCAACACATATCACCTTCCCTCTTAGAAGTGAAGCTATTTGAGATCAGCTTCCCTGTTCTTGTGCAGGCAGCACTTGAAGGAACATCTCAAGAAGCACTGCACTGCATACTGACAGAAGTTCTTAGTTTTAATATAGTGTAATGTATCCTCTTTCCCTTTATTAATGCTTTTTGTGTGTGTCCTATTTAATACCTTCAGCTGACCCAAGGTGATGAAGATATTCTCTAATGTTTTCTTTTAGATATGTGAGATGGCTTTACTTCTTTTTTTAAAATTTTTTTATGTTTTACTGAAGTGTTGTTGATCTGCAATGTTAGTTTCAGGTATAGAGCAAAGCAATTCAGTTATACATATACGTACGTACATACTTTTTTTTCAGATTCTTTTCCATTATAGCTTATTACAAGAAATTGAATATAGTTCCCTGTGCTGTACAATAGGTCCTTGTTGTATATCTATTTTATATGTAGTAATGTGTGTCTGTTAATTCCAGACTCCTAAGTTATCCATCTCCCCTCTTTCCCCTTAGTTTTATTTCTTAAAAATAATTCTCTTACTAAGTTCAGTAAAAGAATGCAGATAACTGTCATTGCTAGCTTGCATTTCTGTCCTTCTTAAGCAGTTGCATGTGTTCATCAAAAGTCATGCCTAAGAATGTTCATAGTAGCTAAAACCTGGAAACAAATGTTCATGAACAGAAAATGGATAGTCATTGTGACACATTCATAAAAGGCATATTATATGGCAATAAACAAATTACTACTGAATCCAAAAATGCAGATGAATTGCTTAAACATAATATTGAGGGTTTTGTTGTTGTTGTTCCTTTTTTATTAAAAGCAGGCACAAAATTTTTCCAGTTTTGGGATTCAACTTATATAAATTTCAATCCCAGGCCAAATCAATTGATTGTGGTTATCTTTTTCAGGGGACACTGGGAGAGGGGAAGTGGAAAGCTTCCCGGGGGGTTGTATTTTCTATTATTTCTTAATCCAGAGACTGACTATGCAGGTGTGTTCACTTTATACAAATCCATCAAGTTGCGAATTTATAATTTCTGTGCACATTTCGGTATGACTGTTATGCTTCAATAAAACATTTTAAACAGAAAAGTTTTCACACATTACTTGTAGCTACGGTACCAGTGCCTTAGGCATCGTGCTAAAGGGTTGTGTGTGTGTAAATTACATATCCTTTGGTAGCACAAAAACCTATTAAAATCAATATTTTTATATTACACCTTTGAGAATTAAGAGGTAAAATTACACAGTGATTTATTCAGAGGTACAAATAGGAACAATAATAGATGTTGATCAATTTTAAAGTTATGGAGGCTTGAGAATTTAAATCGGAGTTTTGTATGCAAAAGCAATTAATTTGTTCAGATGACCTTGGTATTTATGATTAGCTAGGAATTTGATTAAGCAGGGGTCTTGCAATGTGGAAGTGTTCCCCTTACCTCCCCCCTTTTTTTTTAATCCTCTGGTGTATGTGACCTGGGGTGTTCTGGAAATATTCTGAACATTAGAAATTTGCTTAGAAAGGCAGGTGATGCTTAAAATCTAGTTAAGTGAGTTATAGCTCCATCAAAACTATCAGAGGGGAAACCAAGATTAAATATTAAGAATGATCTAGGCCAGGAGAAAAAATCTGCAATGTCTGTATTCTGGGGAAATCTTTTCCAGAGGAGATGTTCTGGGTTTTGTTGTTGTTGTTGTTGTTGTTGTTGTTGTTGTTGTTGTGTTTTGGGGGTTTTTTTGTCTTTGGTTTTGGTTTTGTTGTTTTTCTTTTTTTCCTAGAATGAACTCAAAATAATTCCTAGGATTTGAAGGCTAAAACAAACGTTTTGTTAGGTCTTCTGGGTTACAGCATTTTTTGCTCAGTAATTAGATTTAAATTTGAATAGACATTGGTTAGAACCTTGCAGGATAAAGAAGCCACTACAGGGCAAAGTGCAGCGTGCAGCAGGGGGCCCTCCGAGGACTAGGAAAGGAAAGGGAAGACGATTTCTTAGACCTGCTGTCTCAGTCCCTTCAGGCCCTGCAGCAAGATACCATAGACTGCGTGGCCTGTGAACCACAGACATTTACTTCGTGTATTTCCAGAGGCTGGGAAGACCAAGACCAGGGCACCAGCACATCCAGTGTCCGGTGAGAACCTGCTTCTTGGTTCACAGACAGCCGTTGCTGCTCACATGGTGGAACAGGGAACAGGCGAGGGAACTCTCAGGACCTCTTCCTAAAAGCAGTGATCTCATTCCAGAGGGCTCCACTCTCATGATCTAATCACCTTCCAAAGGCTCCGTCTCCCAACACTCAGACACTGGGGGTTAGGTTTACAAGGAATAAGAGATTTACTACGGGGATTTGAGTTTATCTATATGTGGATGGAGCTAGTAAAGTGAAGGTCTCGACGTAGGAGTAGAAGGATTGGAGAAATCGTCACTAACGACTTTATCCTGAAGCACTGGTACAGGAGGACAAGTTGGGATTTGCAGGAAAACACAAGAAGCCCATGCATCTCACTGCCAGAGAGGAACTGGAGGACCTGGCAAAGGAGGAGCTCGTGGAGAGCTCTGTGCAAGCCTCTGTGGGTCTACAGCCAAGCTCAGGTGGGCTTGAGGCAGCTGTTGGTCAGTGTGACCAGCAATCCAGAAGATGAGGCAGAGCAGAAGGGGAGAACAGGAGGCCCACCAGGCACCTCTATATCACGTCTGATCACCATAACCTTCTAAGAGTAGTATCTTCTGCTCTCATCTACCTTCTGAATCTCATAGAAGTTCCTCTAACTAGGCCAACTCCATACAGAGAAGGGGATTCTGAGAAATGTTCGTTCCCAACCTTAGACAGGAGTCCAAGTGCTAGGTCAACAGTAAACAATCCAGCACAGGAAGCAGACTGAGAGGCTGCTCAGCTCCAAGGAAGGTATTTTCAGATAAGGCCAAGGATGGTGATGGAAAAGGTGGGAACTCCCAGAAGGCAGAGCTAACGGTCAGAGAATACAATGATCTGAAAATCTACTTTCAGGACCCTAGACTAGGGTGGAAACTTGGAACATCCCCGCCCCAGAGAAGCACCTTGCTCAACAGGATTTCAGAATTTCTGTGAACTAGTAAGTGTTCTGTGCCTCCTGCTGCTCTCTTTTCCAAATAGAAGGGCTCACACCGGATATCCTATCCCTATTCTATCTAGTCAGTGTTCAACTTATCTCATAAATTTCTTTTAAAAGTTTGTCAGGTGTTGGCAAACATAGCCTGCAAGACAAATCTGGTTGCCCATCTTTGTGAGTAAAGTTTTACTGGAATGCAGCTGCATCCAGCCTATCTGTATACATAATGCCATTGGCTTCTTTTGCATCACAAGGGCAGGATGGAATCATTGTGATAGCAACTATATGACCCACAAAGGCTAGACTATTTATTAACCTGGCTCTTTACAGAAAGTTTGCCAGCTCATGAGCACGATCTATACATTGCAATCGGTGGTCATGTCTCTTAAGTCTCTCTTTTAATCTGTTGATTAAAGTAATGAGTTCATAGTAGGTCATGGCCTTTCTCATTTCTCTTTACCACTGCATGGTATTTCATTGAGTGGATGTAACACAGCATTCAACCCTACTGATGGGCATTTGGGTTTTTTCCCCAGTCTTTTGCTGCAATGACTAGCCTTCTGCAAATATCTTCCTCTTGTCCCCTCGTAGTTTATTCAAAACAAGTTCCTAAAAGTAAGAATTCTGTGCCAACTAAGTGATATTGCCAACCTGCCTTCCACTCGAACTGTAGAATTCTGCATTCCTACCAGTATAAGAGCGTCTCTTCAAGCCAGTAGGGGATGCTGTCAAACTTCTGAGTTTTGGCCAATTCTGATCATGGGAAATGGGATCTCAGTGTAGCTTTAAATTGTGCTTCTGTTATTATCAGTGATGCTGAGCACCTTTGCAAATAGGGCCATCTGCGTTTCTTTTTCTATTATCTGTCTATTTAAATCTCTTGCCTATTTTTCTACAGGATCTATAGATTGCTTCTCTTCTCTATACTTATAAACTCTTTATATATTAGGATTATTAACATTTGTCTTTGATATAAATCACAAATATTTTTCCCATTTTGTCATTTTTACTTTGCTCATGGTGGGTTTTCTTTATTTACTTGTTTTTCCAGTGCAAAAGTGTGTTGTTTTTAATTCTTGATGCTGTCAAATAATCAGTATTTTCCCTTACTGCTTTTGATATCTTGAGTTACAGTTAGGAAAGTTTCTCCTATGTCCAGACTGTAGAGTTTTCACCCATGTTTTGTTCTAGTACTTGTGTGGTTTAATTTAACTCTCTGACACATTTAGAATTTGTCCTGATATGCAGGATAGAGAATGCAATCAATTTCTCTTCTTCTCTGTGACCATCCAGTTATGCTAACACAAATTATTTAAATAAGTTTTATGGGAGGGAAATAGCTCACTGGTAGAGCGCACACTTAGCGTGCAACGAGGTCCTGGGTTCAATCCCAGAACCTCCATTTAAATAAATAAATTCACATTTTCTCTACTATTATGATTATTTTACACTACACTTTCCTTTGTGTTTGAATCTATTTTTTCCTCCTTCATGCTATAATACTATTTTAATTATGGAGGTTTTATAGTATGATGATACATATTTTAGAACTAGCCTCCTTTCATAACTTTTTTTTTTTCAAGATTCTCATATCTAGTCTTAGTTTTTCCTTCCAAATCAACTTTGCAGACAACTTTTCTAGCGTCAGGAAACAAACAAACAAACAAACAAAAAACTGGTGGCATTTTAATTGAGATTGTATTAAATTTAATAAATAATTTAGAAATAATTTAATTCTTTATAATGTCCAAAAACACGTATCTTTCCCATTTGTTCAAGTAAACTTTTGAATCTTCCAGCAGTGCTTCACAGTTTTCCTTACAAAAGTTTTAGACGTTGCTTGCTGAGCTCATGTCTAGGTGTTACTGTGTATGTGTTTTCATTGAGGTCTTCTGTTTTATTGTAACTTCATAACATTTTTGTTTAGTTATAGATATTTACATATGCGTATATATGAAATGCATTCAACTTTAGTATGTCAATCAGATTATAGGGATGAAGACGTCTGTTTTTACTTTTCAAAACCTGTGAGAATCTTTCTTTAAAAAAAATGGCTTTGTTTTACTTCCTTTGTTCTAAGTAAATAAGTCAAATACTGAGTGGCAACTTATCCCAAAACGTTAAAGTGAAATCTTTACAAATACTTTAACAGCTCTTTATATTTTGGAAGCAATATGTGACCTCAAGTTTACAGGTGTTAATATATTCTAATTGGAAAAGGTAGAGAGAACAGGAACAGCCCTGGGCAGAGCTAACAAATGGTTAGTCTGAATTCTTCATTTACAATTTGTAATCCTTTCTTCAGTCTCCATGTTCTCCCAGGGCCTTCGTTTATCAGTGACCCCTTAAACTCTAAGAACCCCCAAATAGGACACCATCCAATCTTGGACCTCTTCCTTACTCCAGTTCCTCCTGGTTCCCATCTGACATCAGAAGCTGAGCTGGCATCAAAATAAGAACCGTACCATATGGTGGTTCTGTTTTTAGGTTTTTGAGAAACCTCCATGTTGTTTTCCATGGTGGATGCAGTAATTTACATTCTCACCAACAGTGTACAAGGGTTCCCTTTTCTCCACATCCTTGCCAACATTTGTTATTTGTGTTCTTTCTGGTGATGGCCATTCTGACAGGTGTGAGGTGATATCTCATTGTGATTTTGATTTGCCTTTCCCTGATATTAGTGATGTTAAGCAACATTTAATGTTTTTCTGGCCATCTGCATTTCCTCTTTTGGAAAAATGTTTAATTCTTCTGCCCATATTTTTTTTTTTAATTGAAGTACAGTCAATTACAATGTGTCATTCTCTGGTGTATAGCACAATGTCCCAGTCATGCATATACATACATATGTATATTCATTTTTATATACTGCCCATATTTTAAATGGGTTGGTTGGTTGTTTGCTTTTTAATTGAAGTATAGCTGATTTAAAAAAAAAAAACTTAATAATGCTTAAGAAAAAAAAATAAGAACTGTACCTAAGCACTCACTTCTAGCATAATCTGACTATTTTATCTAGCATGTAAATATAAAGTTTCCAAAAGGAGCCAACAAAACAAAACAAATAAAACAGAACAAAGAAAAGCTATTGTGAATGAAGCAGTGATGATTAAATAGACTCAGAAGGACAATTATGACCTTTAACAAAAATGATATTCTTCATTAGTTAGCAATCTTTTAACCAGCCGTAAGGGGTCATAGAGTTTCAGGTGTGGAACATAATCTAGCTTCATTCAACTCTTCCCCCACTATTTTCCCAATCCAGGTGTTCTAAGCAAAAAATGCTGACAGAAGATGTATGATTATATTTATATTTATTATGATAAATTTTACCTAGATTTATAACATAGTATAAATAATAAATATAACATTAATATAATATAGTTGTTGATTAAAAATAATAATATATTGTTGACTAATTAATAATATATTATTGACTGAAAAAAAAATCCTTACACAACCTGAAATTTGAGCAGTAAGTTTTATTCAGGGCATTGCTGAGAACTAAAGCCCAGGAAGGCCCTCAGACAGCTGTGAGCAACTGTTCCAAAGAGGTAAGGGAGGAGCCAGGATATATAGGAGTTTTTGCTGAAAAGAAAACAAAAAAGCTTGTAGTCTAACATCAAAAGATAATTGCTAATCACAAAAACATACATCTTAAGATTTTAGTGTTTTTCTATGTATGGGAAGATGCAAGAGTCTGGCTTATTGAAATTGTTCCTTTGATGTGTATCTTAACTAAAGCCAGTATCCTGTTTTCTCCCTCCTGAATGCCCTCAGGGTGCACCCTTGATGGGGCAGCTGCAGTGACTGATGGCTTTATGGCCACAATATCCTTTGTTTACTGAAAGGACAGGAGACCTTCTTTTTCCACAATATAAATGTTATGATTATAATTATACATTATATATAAACTAAATAGTGTATTATATAAATATACTGTATTAAATTATATAAATTTAATGATTGTTAATCCCAAAAATAAACTATTACATAGATTATATATAATTTGTATATAAAAAAGTTTTCAAACCAACTGCCAATAGTGGACAACAAAAATGCCTGACAGAAGATTTATGATCATATTTAAATTTATTATATAAACTGTAACTTATAAATTATATTTTATATCATTTATAACTTATATAATATTATGTAATTATTATAATGCTGTTTATATAATATCAACAATATAACAGAATCAAAATAATTAATATAAATAATATTTTATATAATATATTATGTAATGGATTATATAATATATAAGTAATAATATACAAATTTTATATATAATTAAAATTATAACACATAAATTATACATTATACATCATATAAATATGATATATTGAATTATATAAATTTAATAATTCTTAATCTTAAAATCTAAAATATATTTTTAAATTATATATAATTTATATATAAATATAATACATTATATATTTCTATAATTATATTTAATTTATTATAGAAGCTTTATTTTTATTTATGACAGATCTCCTGCTTTGTGTTTTCTGCTTATCCCTTTAGTTCTGATTGAAGATTTGAAAACATGAGCCTTTCAATTGCAGTGGATCAAACCAGAATGTGTGCAAAAATCAGTACAACCATCTCTGTGTCTGTTGAAACATAGTAGATGTTAAGTACCTATCTATTCAATGAACGCATTAGTGATGTGTTTAATGTCAATAATGTCACAACTGCCTATGAAGGGTGTTTCATTTTATTAAATATCCAGAGATGTAGTGAGAGGACTTTATGCCAAAATTAAACGCTACAGTAAGCTTTGTATATTCATTTTCTCTGATGTGAAAAGCTAGTTACAAGTAAAGATTTTTCTCCAGCTTTGGGTAGAGTCACTTTCAGAATTCAGAGCCGAGAAATAAACTTAGAGCCTCATGTGTACGGTCAGTAAATGCCTCAATGAATTGGAAGTTCCAGAACCCAAAAAATGAGCATAGAATTGTAAGATAGTGCTCATAAAGGGAAAAGCCAAACAGACTTCTGTTTTGCCATATATTGCAGCGATTTCTAGATTTCAGTTAGACTCTGTCGACTGAAATAAATGCACAGCCTAAAAGTTGAGAGTTATGTTTTATTTGGCGGGAGGACTTGAGCTGGGATGACAGCCTCTCAGATGGCTCTGAGGTGCTGCTCCGAAGAGGTAGGGGAGGAGCTAGGATACGTAGGAGCTTTACAAGAAAGACCAGGTAGTTGGAACAATAAAAGATGACTTGTTATCTAAAGAAAACTAGGCATCTCAAGTTAAAGAATTTAGTGCTTTTCTATGAATGGGAGGAAGCAAACATTTGGGCTCATTGAATTCATTCCTTTGACAAGCACCCAGCTATCTAGGGCCAATATCCTGTCCTTTCTTATTCTGAGTCCGCTCGGAGTGCACCATTGTGAGTGGCTGCATTGGCCGGGCTGCAGGCCTGTCCTTACGGGGGGTTGGCGGCAGCCGCTGATGGCTTGGTTTCAGCGTTCTTTGTTTACTGATATGGTTGCAGTATTTTCATTCACATTGCAGTATTTTCGTTCACAACTCCAAGTTTGGATTGAGGTTAAAAGTCACAATCTTAATGACTCAATCTTAAGTCATCTCTGAATTATAGGGGAGAGGAGCCATCACACGAGGAAACACCTTCAGTCACAAGGAATCTTCCCTACACTTCCTTCTTTGACCATTCTTTACCTTTTAGTTGATACATGCAGTCAGCGCTGGCAGTTGTGGAATATTTAAATGCACATTGGTAAATAATCTCTCAGCTCTTTGCACTCAGAGATCCTTACTGTACTTTCCTTGTATCAGCCCCAACACCTAATGAAGATCAGAGAACAATATATTGTTCCATATACATGGATAATTGGTTGATTTAGATATGTTTTATAAAGTGTTCCTATCCAGAGACCTGAAATTATCAATGTCCTCTTAAGAATCCAACTAGAGGATTTAAGCACAAAACAAACTGGTGGTCATTGTGTGAGGTGTACTTGCACAGGTAAGAAAGTCAGCGTAAGGTTCTGTCTCCAAACCCCACAGCAATCCAGTGAGGGAAATACTATTGACCCCACTTTAAAGATGAGAAAACTGAGAATTACTGTGGTGTTTCTCAAAGTATGACCCTGGACGGTGTTCACATCTCCTGGGCTCATCTGTGGGCCCACTCTGGACATACTGAATCAGAGACTCTGGGAAGGGACCCAACGCTCTTGAGTTCTACCAAGTGTGCTAAAGTTTGAAAGCTGCTGCTTTAGAGAATGTAAGCGATTTGTTTGACCCAGGTCACACCCAGTTGGGAAAGGCTGAGATGGGAGTTGAATCCAGGCATCCAAAGCCATTCGCTCCCCGAAGCCCACTTCCTTACGCTGGGGAGTCTCTCCCACTCCCTTGAAAGGCCAGGCCTGTATGAGAGCTGACATTCAACAAGGGAAGAGAATCCAGTTCCTAGAGGAGTCTCACAATCCCAGAATTTTAAAGACTCTCAAGTTTACACATGAAGTCCAAAGCAGTAAATATATAATTTTCCTGATTCAGATAAAACACACGTAAAGGTTTTTGGTCTATAATTGTAGAGGTCAGCAAGGGCTTTCTAAGTAGAGCCTTAAACTAATTTTATTCAGTGCTTTCTTTAAAATTTCTTTTCATAGGTATTAAAAATAACCTTTTCCTCTTTATCTGCTCCAATACTAACAGTGAGCCGGTGCTTAAGCGGTACAGTAGTTCATCGACTGCATGGTTTATGTACATGTAATTTGTGTCCTAATTAGGCATTTGTTTTCCTTCTTTGACTTATGCAGACCTATAAAGTTTTCTAAGAAGAGAAAAAGATTTTACAAATCTCTGAACTGGCCTTGTTGGAGGTAACATAACATGACCCAGGTTTTGGCATCAGAATCAGCTGGATTTGACACAACTTGAACAACTTACTAGTCAAGCAATTTATTTAGGTTCCCTATGCCCCTGTTCACCATCTAAAATGGAATTAAGAACTGTCTGTTTCACTGCGTGGTTTCAAGGATTTATAAGATAACTTAATGAAGCACTTGACAGCTCCTGCACGTAATAAAAGCTCAGTGAATGCTTACCTTTATTTTTATTATGACTGTTATTAGCCGTGTAGAACACTACAGCTGAGCTCCAGGTCTGCCGTTTGCACACGTATTCATTTCTTCAGAATGCTGCTTCCTTTTACGTCATCCCTCACAACGTTTTGTAGAGCTGTTTTAATTTTCAGTAGATCTTTCTTCTGCGGGTGTTTTGTCTCCCCCAGTTCACAAGCCATTCACTCGAACATCCATTCATTCCAATGACTCAGGTTGTTACAGTCACGGTCCAGAGTAGGAGCCTTTTCCCCAAAGCTGATTAGAGGAGTGATGCTTATTATGGAAGGTCCTTTTGATGCAGAAAAATGGGGCAAGAGAGGATGGTCGTGTCCCAGGTCCCAGGTGAGTCCATGGGATGCGCCCTGCCAAGGGAGGGTCCTTGGCTTCACACAGGAAAGAATTTAAGAATGAGCCATAGTTCAGTAAAAGCAGATTTATTCAGAGAGATGCACACTCCGTAGACAGAGTGCAGACCATCTCAGAAGGCAAGGGAGAGCAAGAGGCCTAGGAGACACACATTCCATAGGCAGAATACCAGCCATCTCGGGAGGCAAGAGACAGGTGGTGGCCTCAGAGCATGAGGTTGTCTAGGAAAATGAGACTGGCCACAAGGTGTGGGGGTGGTTAAAGTAAAAGTAGATACACACTCCATATAAGGCTGCAGGCCATCTCAGAAGGCAAGAGAGAGCAAACACGAGGTGCAAGGTTGTTAGTTTTTATGGCCTTGGTAACTTCATATGCTAACAAGTGGGAAGATTATTACAGCTACCTTGGGCAAGGGGCGGGGATTCCCTGGAATTGGGCCACTGCCCATTTTTTGGCCTTGTATGGTCAGCCTCGGAACTGTCATGGCACCTGCGGGAGTGCCTATTCATATGCTAATATATTACAATGAGTGTATAATGAAGCTCAGGGTCTACTGGGAGTCAAATCTTCAACTGCTGTGTCATTCCCTGGTTGTGCCCTGCCCACTTCCCTTCTGTCTCACTTTCTCTGAAAGTATCCTTGCCACCAATCACTGGAATTCGGTCATTTTCAGTGATTCATTCTATTGTGTCAAGATCAGCTCTTCCCTCTCCAGACTCCCCTTTTCAAACAAAGATGCTGCTGAATATGGGTAATGTACTCAACCATCAGTGCGAATAAATTGTCAGACTGCGTGAGAGAAGTGTGGATCTTGACACTTGTGGATCTTGGCAGTGTATTAGATTCTGCTGGGGAACAGACTGAAAGGACTGAAAGTTCTCTAATGGGCTCTCCATGTGCTGTGCTTTAGACAGAACTTTGTAAAAAGTGGTAAAGGTCTTTGCCTTGGAAATCAACACAAAGTTTCAGAAGTGTCTTTCCATGTACATAGTTTCATCTGAGAAATGTTAGCTCCATGACCTTCCTAGAATCAGGGTAAAAATATTGAACACAAATGTCACCAAGCAAATGCATAGTGGTATCATACCTATAACTGGCTTAGGCAAACCAAACAGATAGATAGACAGACAGATAGATGACAGATAATTCCACATACACATACCTTCACGAAATCTTTAATCAGAACCAAGCACACAGCATATGAAAATTAAAATTAAGAAACCCAACACCAGCCTTTCCACCTACACATATTAAACCAACAACTTTAACCTAATTAGCACCATAAAGGTACACAATTTAGGTAAAAGTTCAATGCTAACAATGAGATAATGGTGATGGTCAATAACCCTAGAGTCACTTTTGATAATAAGGCGTCTGGGTCCTCATTAAATTAGCTGACTTGATACCCCAAAGTTGCAAAATTAGCATCTCCACCCTCCTAAAGCCCTCACTATGCATCATGACCAATTACCCTCAACAAGCATGAGCCTGCTTGGGCTTTACACGCTACAGTGAGTTGCTGGAGACGAGTTGGGCACGTTTCCAAGCCTTCCTAAGTATGAAAATAAACATATATTCAAATGAGGGTAAACAGTGACCTAATGGGAAATGTTCAGTCAACTGTCTGAGGACCAGTTCAGACTGGCACCTTTATCCCTTTCAGTTTCGCCTGCCCTTCCCTGTCAGTGGAATGACTAGGCACGGTAGCGTGCTGTGGTGGGGAGGGGAGTGGTGGTCCCTGCAGAAGTCCAGGTGTTTTGCCCAAAAACTGATTACGACACCCTCCCCAACAGCGGCAGGCATCCCATCTGCAAAAGCCTGATAACTCCATCCCATCCTGCTCATTCAAGGGCCCCCTTTTCATCCTCAGCTTGAGGCAGCTCTCAATGGGCTGTACGAGTATGAGAAACTGAGATAAGTGCTTAGCTACAATTAGAGAGATGCCTGTGTGCGCTGCAATTAGGGTTGTGTCAGCGCTTCATTAACCTTTGCCTTGCCAGCATTTTCCCACGTGGCACTCCAAGTGAGTAACAACGTTTATGTTAGGAAGGAACACAAGCAGCTGAGGCACAGGCCGGTTGAGAAGGGTGAAAAGGGATGGGAGTGGAGGGTGACGGCCTCCATGGAGCTACTCGACAAGTAGTGCCGGGAACCGACAGGTTTACGAGTGGCTCCCACACTGCTGGTCCTGTACTCTCTGATGTTGAAACGATTTCCAGTGATGTCGTGGACTTGTAACTGTGTCACCTGAGAGAGTGTGGGCACTGGAAAGGTCTCAAGAATTTATCAGGGCCTTTCTTTGAATGATTTAGGTTTCCTGATCAAATACTCCTTTTCTTTTTTCCCTTTTAATGGAGGTACGGGGTTGAACCCAGGACCTTGTTTACGCTAAGCATGTGCTCTACCACTTAGCTATAATACCCCTCCCCAGATACTCCTTTTCAATAGTGTAATGATTGTGACCATTTTGAAACAAAGTACACAATTTCTGATTATCAGTGGAGTTTATTAACTCCTTGTGTACACACCCATTATTTCATTTGACCCTCACCATTATCTAATGAGATTCATAGAATATTTGTTAGGTTCCTTTGATGGAGATGAAATGAAAAGCAGAGCAGTTAAGCAACCTCAAAATCACACAGCAGGTTAAGTCCAGGACCCACCCAAACCTAAACATATTGATTAACATCCGGGACCGGTCACATTAGTCATCACCACTAAGAACTGAAAAAGCTCAAGTACCTTTTCTTCCCTGTACCACAAGGGGAAAAAAAAAAAACACAGATTTTGAGAAAGCTTGTCCTAGTCACCATTAAGAAATATTTATCAGGCACTTTCTATGTAAAACAGATCTTTTTTTCTTTACTGTATAGTCAGGCCTCAAGACGGCTGTTCCCTTGCTCTTAACCTACATTACCTGCTTTACCTACACCCAACTCTCAAGACTGATCTTCCTACCGACTTGCCCCAGGCCTCAGCTGGTGATTGTTCTTATCAAAGGGGCAATGAGGGGCAGGGCCCCTGCTGGTTTCCGTGGTAACAAATGAGCCAACCTGATGTCAGTTCCCCATGCTAACCTCTCCCTGACCCCTTCCCTGATCCCAGGAACGAGGACTGCCACAGTGTCGTGCCCACCTTCTGCCCAACAGGGTAGGGAGTTGCTGTAGGACCGGGCTTCAGACACGTAAGCTCCCTCTATCCATTAAACCATTGATGTCTCTGTCACTGACCCCAGCTCTTTCTTCCCTCTTGAAGCTGGGTGAGTACTGGCCTTGGAGGCCTGCGAGGTGCAGCCCAACATTTACTAACCCTCCTCCATTATCTGAAAACTTTTTCACTAAAATTCTTGGTTACCTCTTGTTATTCAGCCTTGAACTCTGTTAAAACTGAAAACAGAACAATAATCTTTTCCTAAAAACCAGATTCCATTGTTCTGTCGTATTTGCTTTGCTTCAGATAGCCATGGGTAAAACTGAAAGGAATGCTACTGTGAGCATCCTTTTACCTACACCGTCTGATCTCTTCCCTCAGATGCTTGGTCTTAGGAATTTTGAAATGGCACTGATTTGAGTTCAGTTCTTTTTTTTTTTAGGTTAAAAAAATTAATTACATCAAATTTTGTTTGCCTAACTCTGGTTCGGAATGCTTTTTTCCCATCAAAATGTAAGGCCAATTTCAAGTCTATGTGGCCCACTGATCTGACTGATTTTGCAGCTGTGTGTCAAACCAACTTGGACTGTGCAAGTCTGAGTTGATTATCAAGAAATCAGAGGCTAAATTTCAAGTGGCTTTGGGCTAAATTAGTGATTCCCAAACCTGCTGACGATAAAATTAACCTGGGGCCATTGTTAAAAATACAGAGCTCCAAGTTTTTCTGGAATTCCTAGTTTTAAGAAGAGCCTTAAGTGATTACTTTGCTCAGCTAACTTTGGGAAACATGGTGCTAAATGTTCATTTTAAATAAAAACCAAGTGTAAAGCAGGAATCCTGGTTGTTTTGTTTGTTTGTTTTAAAGCTCTCAGGGTGTTCTTTTTTTCTTCTGCTGTATTAATACAAAATGTAGTAACTTACTTAGTGAACTTCTTGTAGTTAAGTGGAAAAACTGATGATGATATGGGTTAATACCAAGATCTGAAAAGGAACAAACAAAACTGTGATACTTATTTTACAGTATACAGGAGTCACTTCCTTATCACTTGTAAAATGATATTTTTATAAGTCCTTACATTTATTTTTCTCTTCTAAAAAATTTTAAATGACTTTATTGTGGCATAGTTTCTGTATAGTAAACTATACATATTTTGGATGTACAATTTGATAAATTTTGATAGATGTATACCATGTAACCACCACCACAATCAAGATACCTAACATTTCCGTCACTCCCCAAGGGGTACAGATTTCAGGCTCCTTAGATGTTCTCTTAATTCAAGAAAGTGAAACTAATTTATATCGGTTGAGCCTGGGAAAGTAAAAATATTATGAAATATGGCTTTTGTACCCTACCTAATATATTTCACAAAATTTGGGTTATAATTTTGTCTGTAGGCATCAATCTTTTTGAGAATTTGTGTGTCACAAGCAACTCAGCACTGTGCTTGGCATAAAGTACTTAATATTTCATTAAGGAATGAATGGAGAAAATGACTCAAGTCCCCACCTCTCCATAAAGTCCTCACCCATCTTTACAACAACCTGTAATATCTTTTCCTCTTCTCATATTCCCATAATAAACATAGCCAACTCCACCCCACAGTGTGCTTGATCTAATTATATTCTATTGTTCCTATAAGGCAGTACAGTGTCATAAAAAGAAATAGGGCTTTAGATTCAAACACACATAGACAAATTTCTTAACTCCTGATCTGCAAAATGAGGATATGCTAAGTATCTCCCGGGTTGTTGAGGGGATTAAATGAGTAATGTCTGCCCAGTACTGGACTCTACACCATTCGAAGGCATGAGTCTTCTCAGCACTGAATGCAGTGCAAGGTCACCATCAGAGCTTAGTTTACTGTATTTTCCTTCCTTCTTTGAATAATCTACAAATGCCTCAAAATGAGGGACCAAGTCTTACACTTCTTTATATTTTGCCTTCCCCTATTCTTCATCAGTTTTGCTGAGCACATAACACTCAAATACTGTTGATTTAGAAAGAACAAAAAGAAATGGCATCAGAAAAGAAGAGAAGAGGAAGACAGAAAGAGCATTGAAGGAGTAAAAAATATAAATATAAATATAAATATATATATATGAAAAGAACTGCATATGCTGGGAAGGGTTGCCTTGTTCTCAGTACTTCTCCCAGGTACCACAAAACCAGCCCTCAGTACAGGTCAGAGTCAACATCCTAAGACTGCCAAGCAGGAACTGTTTTTCACAGCAGTAATTATTTGCCATTTTGTTCACTTCTAATAACTTAGGTTTCAGAACCAAGAGTAAGTGTTTGCTTTGACCTACACTGTACGTTATTCTCTCCGAAATGTAGTTTTTATTTACTGAGCCATCTCTGCTTGTTTGCAAAACTCAAAGTTTCTTTCAAATATAATTCATATAATTGTTACTCTTTAAAGGCAAATGGAAAAAGAAAAGTAAGAATTAGAGAATTATATACTATGCATAGACCAGAATTCTCCACATTCCTAGCTCCAGGAAAAACAAACGCTGAAAACAACTGGGGAAAATGTCGCAGGTGGCTTTCATTCATTAGTCTAAGTGTTTCGGAGCTAAAAATTCATTAGAGGTCATTGTCAGCAGTTGCGTCTGACAAAAGAGGTTAAGTGACTCATCTAAGAACACATGAGTCAAAATTCCAGGCAGGATGAATCATTTATATTTATAGACATGTTATAGAATTCTTACATTTTGTTTCCATAAGTGATCTTAGAAACTCCCTAGTCTAACATATCATTCCCAAATCGAAGTACCCACTGCATCATTCCTGATGGGGCTGCCTGAATAGCACCTGCCAGAGCTAACCACTCCTCACAGTTAGCCATCCCACCTAACTTACGAGATTTCATTTTTATATCAAGCCATAATATCCTTCCTTCTACCTTCGGTTCCTAGTTCTGATCTGTGAAAAATGGATTCATTCTGTGCCCTTTTCGCTTTATATTTTCACTGTTCTTTCAAGCATTTATTATATTCCATATTTCCAAGTATTTCATGACCTCGGTCCCCCTCCTGGTATTATTCAGTCAGTAGCGATGAGAATGATGATGGTAATAACGATGAAAATAATAATGAGGAGAACGTACACTTACTGAGTGCTTTCTCTGTGTCAGGCATTACAAAAAAAGCATGAGCATTTATTCCCTCTGTCTTGTTCAGTGCTACATCCACAGCACCTAGAAGAGTGCCTGGAATATATCAGGCTCTCAATAAATATCCACGGACTGAAGGCATCCTCACCAAAACTCTTTCAAGTAGGCAATAATTAGGCTATATATATATGTTGGAATTTGAAGCTAGGCATTTTAACCCCAAAGCTTTACATATGCACTTAACTATTGTGCTTTATTCTTACAAATGTTTTTCTCACAAACACAGTAACACATCTGTGACTATAGATTTCAATTATTAGCTATTAAATGTAAAAGGCCTGCATCTAAGTTAGATTATCAGATTCTAGAGTTCTGTCCGCAGCAGTTGATTCCCATAACATACAAATAAGCTATTGCTTCTCCCTTCTTAAAACAAACAAACAAACAAAAAACTCTAGCCTCCAACCCCTGTAAGCTACCACCCTACTGCTTTTACTCTCTTTTCAGAAAAATTCCTTTATGGAGTTCTCTACCTTGCTGTCTCCAACTCCTCTCCTTCTGTTATCGTTTAAAACCACTTCATTTACTTTTCCCCAAATCCTCCAGGAGAACTTCTCTTGTCATCTTCAATGACTTTCACTCTTTAAATCCAATAGTTGGGGGGTGGGTATAGCTCAGGGCATGCTTAGCATGCACGAGGTCCTGGGTTCAATCCCCATTACTGCCATTAAAAAAAAATCCTATAGTCAATTCACAGTCCTAGCCTGACTTACCTGCCACTTTGAACATAGTTAATCCTCACTTACCTTCTAACCTTTTTCTTCTTTTGCCTTCTAGGACACCAACTCTTGGATTCCTCATACTTCACTGAGTACTCCTGCTCAGCCTCCAGTTCTCTTCCTTATCCTGAGCTCTTGGTGGAGTCCCCAAGGCTCAGTCCCAGGTATGCTATTTATACTCACTGCATTGTTGACTTAATCCCTTCTCATGGCTTTAAACACAGTCTCTAGACAGAGACTCTCAAACTTACAATTCTTGCCCACAACTCTCTCCCCAATACTTCATCTAGATGTCCAACAGGAAGCCAAAACACAACTGCTGGTCTCCCTTTTCTCCAAACCCATAGCTTTCCCTGTCTCACTTCATGGAAACCCCATCATTGCTCAGGCCAAAATCCTTCAAATCAACATTAACTCTTCCCTTTCAATCTGTCAAACATTCAATCCACCAGAAAATTCTAATGGTAGAAACCTCTATTTTTTTTTTTTAATAGATCTGATCATTTACCCTCCTCCACTCAAAACCTTGCAGTGGTTCTCCATTTCACTCAGTGTAAAAGTCAGGTCTTTACAATGACCTGTCATGTCCTGCCTAGTCTACCCTGCTGTTACCTTTTTAACCTTATCCTCATTAACTGACTTAATCTTCACAAAAGCCCTACGACAGTTTGCCATCCCTGTGTTACAGATAAGGAGATGGAGGCTCAAAGTGGTGGAGTGACTGATCTAAGATTAAAAGGCCACTGAACGGCATACAAGAGGTGAACTCAGGTAACTGTGCTTCTCAGCATCATTCCATCTGCCTAAGCAGGAAGCAACCTGGTTTTCACTGTAGAACCCCAAGGATTCTCAGACACTTGTGGTACCTGATACTCCTAAATGTGGAAGGTAAATGTGGGGCAAATCAGGTGAATTCATTGAACATCTGATTAAGATTCCACACTATCCTGCACAGACAGGTAATGGTTCCTCTCAACCTTGGAAGAAGAACCATCCACGCAAAGGTTTACATGATGGTGGTAAATAGTCAGAAGGGGACTGGACTGGACATTAGAAAAGACATGGGGAGCCACCCGTTCCCCAGACTGAAATAGGAAATAGTCTTCCTCATTTATCTCATCATTATTCCTAGGACCATTTCAGAAACAATTTTTAGAGTATTAGCGTGGAGGAGTATAGACCTGACTAAACAGCTTGGTCAAAAAAATTAATGAAAATGACAAGTGTGCATTTAAAGACAAACTAATGACTAATTTTTTTAATTGGTTCTAGGCTGAGACCTTGTATAACAACTTTCAGCCTAGAGAAAAAAAAAATTTATACCGCCATTATGAACCTCTGATAATAGAAGATTTAATGGAATTTCAAATAGGCCATTAATTGTTACATGCCAGTATAATAACAAGAAGATTAAAGTATGTCCAAACTAAACAAGTTCAATTCAGTTTAAGTACTTTGTTTGCAATTAAATTTTCCCAAGCATGTATTTTGATAGCAAATCTTGAAAAGTTAAATACTGAAACAGATAGCAAAGTTTTTTTTTTTTTGTGGCAAATTCCCATAAAATGTGCCTGAAAGGCTTACTCCAAATACAACAACTTTGCAACCCTATAAGTTAGGAATTAGATCAAGCATACTTAAAGTGGAGATAAGACAGTTGTCGGATGTGTGTACTTATAATTTCTTATGCTTTTTGAAAGAAATGTTTGCAGAAATGTGATTTTTCAAGGTAAATTTTCAGATGTTTGTGACTTTTATTTCCCACAAAATAAGGTTATGGAACAGGAAAAAGGAATTGGATAGTGTTGTTATTGAAGTGTGCACCTTTGGAAACACAGATGGTGTATAGAGGGAGCTCATTCTGGGGAGATAAAAGACAAGATAGGAGGGCTAATAGCTGCTGTGTTGTTTCTCTTAGGGTGGTGCCATGGTGCTGGAGGGAAATTATATAGATTCCAGCTGTATTTGGGGTTGGTATCAAAAAAATCTTGCTGGTGGGTTGGATGTGGGAGGTGAAGCGAGAGAGGAATTAAAGATGATGAACAAGTTTCTGGCTAGAGCAACTGACAAAAGATGATACCATTTACCGCACGCAGACGGGCGTGGGACGAACAAGTCTGTGGGGTGTGGAATCACGAGGCCTGTTTGGGACTTCTAAGTTCAAGAAGCTTTGTGAGTCATCCAACTGGTAAAGTCAAGTGGGATGTTGAATACCCGAGTCTAGAATCACCTCCCCTGTGATGCACCGCGCTGATCAGAGGCAGCATCACCCATGCGCGGAGTAAGCGGCCACCCTGAAAAGTGGTGCGGTGGAGGAGGAGGAGTCTAGCAGGGAAGGGAGGTGATCTAGGCTCTTTTTCTCCCTTTCCATTATTCAGACGTGGGATTTATTCTCACTTTCTATGACTCACAATGGTGCAATCGTTTATAATACACACTCTGAGTTCAGAATACTGGGGTCAAATTCCAGCCTCACCTATTACTAGCTGCATAACTTCAGAAAAGGTGTTTAAGTTCTCTGGGCCTCAATCTCCTCAACTGTAGAAGGGGCATATCATTGTAACGAGTTCACAAGGTTGTTTTGAAAACTAATATGTCTGTACACACACACATCTCCTGATGTTGTACCTGGCATACAAGTGCTATTTAAGTGTCTGCTATTACTATTTGTGTAAGAAGGGTTACTCTACAATAACGTTTCTCAAACTTTATCTATTGACAAGATCTTTGTTTAAAATGGTAGTATGTAAAAACCCAATATGTAAAGGGAACAAAGACAGAATGGCTGGGGCTGGAAGGTAGCACCTGGCGTCCCCAGCCCTCACCCCAGCTGAGCGCTTCTTCCTTTCATTTCCCACTACGATATCCCCTGAGGAAGATCTGTGGAACTTCTGAAAACCTCCAAACTAGTTAACCTTTCAAAAATGAGAGACACATAAAGATGTTTTCAGACATATAAGCAAAGACTCTACCATCCATACATCCTCACTAAAGGAACTTTGTGCTTTGGCAAGGAGAAGAATGAAGCTGGAAGGTCACTGGAGTGATGCTTCTTTTTCACTTAACACTGTTTCACACTCTGTGGAGGGTCCTCCATGTGCATTACTATCCTGGTTTTCCTTACCCCACCCCACCCTGGGCTCACTCAGTCCTCCTCTGAGGAAGAGTGAATTAACATGATTGGAAAGTTTGAAAGGAAAGACTGGGCTCAAATAGACCAGCGCTATCTTTTCCCTTCTGCTCGGGACCCAGGCTGCCTGCAGGTAAGTACCTTATGGGGCACAGAGGGACCAACTGTGGGGTGACCTGCCCTTGACCAGCACTGCCTATAACTTGGTTATTATGTCTATCTACTGGGATGGTAGTCCTGGGAACTTGTATTAGGAAGCCCACTTGTACTCCAATGGGAATTTTTCCAGCATTAGCTCTCTTTGGTAACGGGTCATATTTTGGTCCCCATATGCCTTACACTTTTGTCTGATTTCTCAGTTGGTTCTAAACTTGGATGAGAAAGAAGTGTGCTAGCTAGAAGACCTCCTTGCCCTCCAATAATGTGAGACAAAAGAAACAACAGTGAACTCTCAAAGGGATCAAATACATTGGCAAATTCCTGAGATGAGAAAGGTCCGGATCACAAAAATCAAAGGTGTTTATCCTGCTGAGGAAGTTGGATTTTATCCTACAAGGAGGCAAAGGCCATTAGAACACTTTCAATCAAAGGTGACGTGACCAGATTAGTATTTTGATTATTTTCTCAGGTAGGGTCAGGGTGGAAGGAAGAAGAAAACACTGAAAAATGGGATCAGGTTAGAAAGAGAAGGTAGCATTTTCTGAAGTCCAAATTCATTTGTTTTATAGCTTTGTCTAAGGCTATCGTAAATAATGATGTCATGTTTTTCCAACCTGTTGCCTAATTTTGAACAGCTGGTAGCCTGGCTCAGTAAGATTGCACTAAACCAAGCTATCAGATAAGCAAATCTTAAACTGCCTTTAGGATCTTTATCACAGTGTTTCGAAATATGCTTTACAACTTTTCATTTAAGAAAAACAATGAAGTAATGCTTCTCTTCTGAGAAACAAAGTTTACACTTTCATAAGGCATCCATGATATTTATTTAGAATTTTTAAAGGCAAAATATTGATAGTCACAAAGTGATGACTCGAAAATTTTGGGCTGTAAAATAGACCATTTATCATTCACAAAATCAACACAATATTAAATTTTGATACAAAACAGATGTACTACATTGCTGAAGTTTTTCTCTCTCACTTTTTGAGCAATGTCCAAGTAGGTCAGGTGTCTAATGATATCTCTAAGCCATAAGCTGGCCTTTGGTCTCTTACCTTTCTGAATCTTCTATTTTTATTCTATTCCTCTGGGCAAGATATTTCCATCAGACCTAAGGCAACTGATTCTGACTCTGAGATAAAGTTACTGGTTTCTGCCATAAGCATGTATTATGTTCCATGGTTGTCCAGCACCATACCAAGCATGGGGTGTCCTGGGATAAGCAAGATATGATACAGTCCATATTTCCAAAGAACTTTCAGTCTCTTGGGGAAATCAAAAACACAAACAAACAAACAGAAAATCCCAGCAGTAATAATAAAACCCCCCTCCCTATCCTCACTCCACCAGGAAATCCCCTGACATTGTCCTCTAGCTGGTGAACTGTTTTGGGAAAACACAAGAAACAGAGGGAAAGGATACCCACCTAGCTAGGCAAATCGAACAAATCAACTAGGATAATAATACGTGTCATCATCAGATTGCCCCCTGCCCCAGGCAGGGCCACTGGAGGACTTAATTTCTTTACCTGTTTTGTTGTTATTGTTTGTCTGTTTCCCATACAGCTGCTAAATGCTCCCTTTCTTAACAAAATTCATCCCCCAACAGGGGCCTCTTTTCCAAAGTGCAGGCCTGGTCATTTCTGAAGTCCAGCTATTTCCCTCCCCACTGATCCTTGGAAACATAATATATTAATAAGGGAACTTTCAGGATGGCAAAGATGGCCTCCTGGAGCTCTAGGACTGCATCATTCTTATAGCTAATAGTCCTGTCTCCTTCCTCCACTTCCTGTACTCCGCCTTCTCTCTTTCCTTAAAGCTATGGAAAAAGTTTCAGGGATTGTTCACCAGAGATGTGCCATGAAGGAAAAAAATGTATATTCACTTTACACAGAATGCCTCTAATATTTTCTAAAGTTTTTTTTTTTTTTTTATTAACAGGGAGCAAAACATGATAAAGTGATAGTGGCAAGAAAGTGTGTGCTGGGGGTCGTGCGTGGTATATAGCTCAGTGGTAGAGCATGTGCTTAGTGTGCATGATGTCCTGGGTTCAATTCCTAGTACCTCCGTTAAAATAATAATAATAATAATAATAATAATAATAATAATAATAATAATAATAATAATAATAATAATAATAAATTTAAAATGAGTTAAAAAAAACTAGTCCACTTAAAACTTTTTGTGGACTTCTTTCTGGAGTTCATGAAAATGTAAATGGAATAAAACCAGCTATTTCTTAGCTCCTCTCACTGACCCATTTCTTACTGTACTGTTTAGAAACATCTCCACCCAACTCCTTGGTTTAGGTCTTTGTTTCCAAGATGATGCTTATGGGCTTTCCCAGCTTCTTGGTTGGCATCCTTTCTTTCAAATTCATACAGCCAATATCAGAATGGAATTATGTGGCTGCTAGTTATCGATAACAGATTTAAAGAGAGCCAAGTAAGATTTGTCTTCTAAGAGAAACTCTAGGCTATCTATCTAGAGCTAACATCTTCTGACTTCACACAGGAAAGTCAACTTTTTTAATTCCGAGATGCTGACCTGTTCTTCACGCCAGCATTCTTTAACAGTGGTTGCCAAACACAGAGCTGGAACACAGAAAGCTGGCGCTAGGCTTTGAGAAGCCCTCAAGAGGGAGGACAGAGTCCAAGCACTCGAGAGAAAATGCAGATTGCACACATTCCTCCCAGCTGAGCTGGCCCCTTGCCCCTGCCATTCCCTCAAGCTACTGAAAAGTGGATATAATGTGAAATACTCAGCCTACCACCTGTAGGTGTGAAGAAAACAAATCTTCCTCACATGGTAGGAAGAAGGCATCAATACTGCATCAGTGGAGTATTTCCTGAGCCTGATCAAGATGAAAACAATAACATGGCAAAAATAAACAAATATCTAACATGAAATAAAAGAGCACCACCTAGAAGAAATTATAGCTTAAAATGAGAAGGAACTAGCTCACAACTGTTTCAGGCCATAGACAAATTTAATAACAATATAAATTCAACTTTTTAATGGCTCAAAAATGAATCAAAGCAACAGTATGAGATGAAAAGGAAATCTGCCTACCCGAGAAAAATAATGGAGGATGGATAACATTGTCCTCTGGCTGTAAAATTATTTGGCTCTTTTCTTTTCCTTTAAATAAAACTGAGCTGATGAACTCAGGAAGTGAAGTGGACTCACTGTTTGAAGAGATTCCCCAAGATACCATCTGTTCTCTGCTTTGAGGATTATACCTTCCCTCAGATTTGGAAAGATCAAGGCTTCACCAAGACACTGGTGGAAACTTAGCAAATGCACACATGTGCATTTGTGCACATACACACACACACAGTGGGGAGGAGTAAATATTTCAGACTTGTTGAAGAGTTAGTATCTTTGTGATCCTTTAAGAAAGTAACATAGTCAACAAGCATGTGCTGATTATTCTCATTGACCAACCCCCCACCCACCACTGTTAGCATCACCATTCTCTGCCGCTCTCTGCCTTGCTCTGGCTCTAGTCCAGGGGAAGCTGACCCCTGACTCATCACCCTTGTCCCCATTCCCCCAGGCTTCCAGGTGCACAGGAAATCAGAGGGTGGGAGGAGGGAGAAGCCTACGTATTTCTTCCTTCTGTCTCTCTGCTTCCATGCACGTCTCTGGCAGTAGATGGGACCCTCTACAACTCTAGCTTACATGGGAGGGACCTCTCTTCCACGTGGTCACTGTCAGTGGACTCCAGGAACACTCTTTCCTCCCCTTGTGCCTGTAGTCCTAGGGATGGTAGCATCTTCAAGCTGTTGTTACATTCTGGGATCTTACTATTCCTTGGCTTTTTTTCTCTTAATCTCATCTCCACCCTACCAGGAATCCTTTTCTTAGTATCTGTAAATTTTAAGCATAGAGGGGTGAATTCTGTTTCCTTTTGTGATCCTGAGTTATAACAACAGAAACTGATTTTGGCCAAATGGCTGAAAAATAAACTAGAAAGAGCAAAGGAGAGAAAAAAGGCTCTGCTGAATATGGAATTGCCCTCATGGAGAAAAAGTTAGGAATAATAATGGATGCAAAAAAGAAGAAAAAGGAAGGAGAAGCAGGAAGAAAGAAAAATCTTCAAGAGATTCTAATAGATATGAAAGATAGATAAAAAGGATCTAACAAAGATAGTGGGTCATAAGGAACTGCACAAAGTAGAAAAAATATATATATTTGAAAATATAAAACAAGAAAAGTTTCCCAGAAATGAAGAAAATCAATGCTGTAGACTGAAGGAACATACTATATTTGAAGTAAACGTGATGCAAAGCAGGCAACACCAATTTATATTCTAGGTATGCTGTTCTTTGTATGCTATTTGTGCTATTATCAAGGATAAAGGAAAACTATGCAAGCATAAGACAGAAAAAGCCAATCAATATCACAAGGGAAGAAATCACACTAGCCTCAGACTCCTTTACAACGGAGCTTGGTTCCACAAGGTTCTCAGGGAAAAAGAATCATTGTTATAGAACATTATATATTTCCATATGCTAAAAAAGAACTTTTAAGAAAACCAGGACGGTGGATAGAGTGAGATGAGAGAAGACACATGATATGTGCCAGTGTCCTCATCATACATAGCAGGTAATCACTCTATTAAAATTGAGACCTTGAAAAAAAGTGACTCCAATTTCCTAAAGTTTCTTCTGTTTCAAGATTTCTTCCGGAAGCACAGAAGAGTCTTTTAAGAAGTATCATTTATGTAGAAGACAGAAAAATGTATTTGAAGTTCACAATTTCATCAAGATTTTGGGGTTTTTTTGCTTTGAGGTGTTTTCTTCTTTTTTCTCCTTTTTCAGTTTTTTTTTTTTTTTTCTTTTATGGTCAGACAGAAGTTTCCTTGTTTGAAAAACATTTATAAAATAATTATATTTAAAAGTATTTTTTCTTCTTGTCTATATTTTTTAAAGAAATATGACTGGATAAAATTCATCTAATATCAACAAAGTTTCTTTCTATATGATGACATTTAACTGATTTTAAATCTTTGTACTTTCCTGCCGTATTCAGGTTATTTATTATAAATATATCTAATATTTATAAGAAAACATAGAATAATTTATTGTATTAAAAATAAGACTGGAAGCAAAGCCAAAATGTTAACAACAAAAATGTTAATTTTGTGTGGAGGGAAACAAATCATTTAAGCCTTCTTTTGTTTTTTAATAAAAGTTTGTTTCATGTCTTTGCAAAACAAGATACTAGACTCCGTTTAAGGAGACTTAGAAAGGTTCAGTAATTTGAGACAGCATATTGTAAGATAGAGTTTTCAAGCTTTAGAGTGAGCCTGAGTTAAGTATCAGTAATCTAGAATTGCATAACAAGTCACTACAAAACTAAATGACATACAATGACAACCATTTTATACTCTTACGACTCTGAAGGTCAGGCAGGTAGACAACGCACAGTAAGAATGACTTGTTTCTGCTACCTGGTGTCTGGGGCCTCCTCTGAGGTGGCTTCAATGTCTAGGGGGTGGCTGAAATGGCTCAACTGAGTCTACGTGTCTGGGGTCTTGGTTCTGACCCTCCTCTGGGCACCTGCATTCTCCTCCACATGGCTGGCCGGGGGAGTCTCAGGGCCCCAGAAGGAAGCACTGCGGAGAAGACAAGCCCCCAGAGGGCAAGTGCTTATTCAGCCCTTGCTTATGTCGTGCTCATTAATACCCGACTGGCCAAAGCAATTCACGGGGTCAAGTCCATACTCCACTTGGAAGTGTATACAGAGGGAATTTGAATCTCAGCTCTACCATTTGTGACCTTGACAAGTCATTTAATTTCTTTGCATCTCCATTTCCTCCTCTGTCAAATGAAGATAACACCTGGTTCACATTATTTGGAGGGTTAAATGAGACAATAAAAATGTAGCTAACAGAAGACCTAAGAAATAATAGGTGGTTGATAGATACTAATTCCCACTTATTATGCAGGTGCAAAAGGTGTTTGTTGTTAAAAAGAAAATTGGTTGCTCACCTCATAAAAGTGACTTTTGAATAAGCCTCATCTTTGTACAGATTAGCCTGTGTTTGAAATCTGCTTTTCAGTATTTTTATTTATTTTCTGTCCCCTGTGCAAATTATGTAATTTCTTCCACGTGGTGATTTCATTATTTTCTATTTCCTTTGTTTGTCATCTTTTATTTTTTCCATGCTTCTAATTTAACAGACTATTTCCCTTTGAACTACTGAAGGGCACCTCATTTTTCTTCTAGCTTTATTGAGGTATAATTGATATACAGACATATTTCATGTTATTGTGCTTCACTTTTCTTTTGATTCACAAATATTGTGGGGTTTTTTTGTTTTGTTTTGTCTTTTACAAATTGAAGGTTTGTGAGAATCCTGGGTTGAGCAAGCTTATTGGCATAATTATTCCAACAGCATTTGCTCACTGTCTTTCTCGGTGTCACATTATAGTAATTCTTGCAATGCTTCACACCTTTTTATTATCATTATATTTGTTATGGTGATCTTGGATAAATGATGTTTGATGTTGCGATTGTAATTATTTTGGACACCACAAACTTCACCCATATAAGATGATGAACTTGATAGATGTTGTGTATTCTGACGGCTCTAAAGACCTGCCATTCCTCCATCTTTCTCTCTACCCTCAGACCTCACTATTCCCTGAGACAAAATATTGAAATTAGGCCAATTAATAACCCTATAGTGCTCTCTAAGTGTTCAAGTAAAAGGAAGAGTCTCACATTTCTCTCTTTAAATCAAAAGCTAGAAATGATCAAACTTAGTGAGGAAGGCATGTCGAAAGCCAAGATAGGCTGAAAGCTAGCCCTCTTGTGCCAAACAATTAGCCAAGCTGTGAATGCAAAGGAAAAGTTCTTGAAGGAAATTAAAAGGGGTGCTCCAGTGAACACATGAATGATAAGAAAGTGAAACTGCCTTATTGCTGATATGGAGAAAAATAGAGTGGTCTGGATAGAAGATCAAACCAACCACAACATTCCCTTAAGCCAAAGCCTAATCCAGAGCAAAGTTCTAACTCTCTTCAATTCTGTGAAGGTTGAGAGAAGTGAGGAATCTGCAGAAGAAAAGTTTGAAGCCAGCAGAGGTTGGTTCATGAAGTTTAAGGAAAGAAACTGTCATAACATCAAAGGGCAAGGTGAGGCAGTCAGTGCTGATGTAGAAGCTGCAGCAAGTTATCTAGAAGATCAAGCTCAGATAGTTAATGGAGGTGGCTATGCTAAAGAACAGATTTTCAGTGTAGATGAAACAGCTTTCTATTGGAAGATGTCATCTAGGACTTCCACAGCTAGAGAGAAGAAGCCAGTGTCTGGCTTCAAAGCTTCAAAGGACAGGCTGACTCTCTGGTTAAGGGCTAATGCTCATTTATCATTCTGAAAATCCTAGGAGCCTTAAGAATTATGCTAAATCTACTCTGCCTGCACTCTATAAATGAAACACCAAAGCCTGGATGACAGCACATCTGTTGACAACTTGGCTTATTGAATGTGTTTTAAGCCCACTGTTGAGACCTACTGCTCAGAAAAAAAGATTCCCTTAAAAATATTACTGCTTATTAAGACAGTGCACCTGGTCACCAAGAGCTTTGATGGAAATGGACAATGAGAGTCATGCTGTTTGCATCCCTGCTAACACAGCATCCATTCTGAAGCCCATAGACCAAGGAATAATTTGACTTCCAAGTCTTATTACTTAAGATATACATTTTGTAAGGCTGTAGCTGCTATAGACAGTGATTCCTCTGATGGATCTGGGCAAAGTCAAATGAAAACCTTCTGGAAAAGGTTTCTGAAAATCTTGAAAAACCTTCAGTGGAAAAACTTTCACATTCTAGTTGCCATGAAGAACTCTCATGATTCATGGGAAGAGGTCAAAATATCAACATTCACAAGAGTTTGGAAGAAGTTCCAGCCCTCATGGATGACTCTGAAGGGTTAAAGACTTTGGTGGAGGAAGTCACTGCAGATGTAATGGAAATAGCAAAAGAACTAGAATTAGAAGTGGAGCCTGAAGATGTGACTGAATTGTTCGAATCTCATGATAAAACTTGAGCAGATGGGGAGTTCCTTCTAATGGATGAGCAAAGAAAGTGGTTTCTTGAGATGGAATCTACTCCTGGTGAAGATGCTGTGAAGATTGTTGAAATGACAACAAAGGATTTAGGATATTACGTAAACTTAGTTGACTCCAATTTGAAAGACTTTCTACCACAGGTAAAATGCTATCAAACAGCATTGCATGCTACAGAGAAATTGTTCAGGAAAGGAAGAGTCAGTCAAAACAGCAAACTTCATTGTTGTCTTATTTTAGGAAATTGCCACATCCACTCCATCCATTGGCAACCACCACTCTGATCAGTTAGCAGCCATCAACATCAAGGCAAGACCCTGCATGAGCAAAAAGATTATGACTCGCTGAAGGCTCAGATTAGCATTTTTAGTAATAGCATTTTTAATTAAGGTATGTGCATTGCTTTTTTAGGTAACGCTATTGCACACTTAATAGACTACACTATGGTGTCATCATAACTTTTACATGCACTGAGAAACAAAAAATTGGCGTGACTCACTTTATTGCAATATTCACGATATGGTGGTGGCCTGGAACCAAACCCACAGTAATTCCTCCGAGATACGCCTGTATAATGTGGTGTAAGTTTAAGGTGCACAGTGTGACAGTTTGATACATGTATATACAAAATGATTACCACTGTAAGATTAGCTAACACGTTCTTCACTCCGCATGATTGCCATTTTGTTGTGGTGGTGGTGGTTGTGGTGGTGAGAATATTAAGGCTCTGCTCTCATAACAGCTTTCAAGTATACAGTACAATATGGCTAATTATAGTCACCATGCTATACATTAGATCTCCAGAATTTTATTCATCTTACAACGGAAAGTTTGTACCCTTTGGTCAACATCTCCCAATTTCCCCTAGCCCTCAGCCTCTGGCTATCACCATTTCACTCTGTTTTTATGAGTTTGGTGTTTTTAGACTCCACATGTAAGTGAGGTCATACGGTATCTGTCTTTCTCTGTCTGACTTATCCGACTTAGCATTATGGGAGGGCAGCTTATTTGATCTTCCTACAACCTTGTGATGTAGACAAATTGTCATCTTCACTCCAATATTGGGAAATTTACAACCATGAAAGGTGAAATAAATATCAAAGACCACCCACCCAATGACAGAGGCAAGACTAAGCCCAAAATCTCAGTCCTTCCAGCCTCAGATCTTTAGACACAACATCGTTTTCCAGATTCTCTTGAGCCTTTTGAGGAGTCTATGTTGATGTGCAGAAATGTTGTTATTGCTATGCTTGTACAGTCTTTTTCATATTCCCTTGAAGGAAATTAATGGTAGTTAATAGAACTTAACTAGTTAAGCTCTTTCTCTAGATATTAAGCACAAACTCATTAAGAGATTTGTATGTGTATAGCATTCTGTACCCACTTGAAAAGAATGTCTCTCTTTTCATTGGACTAAAACAGGGCTTGCAAATTCACTAATGAACTGGAGTGAGTGCTTAAGGGAGACCCCTTTGAGTACACCTGTTTTCTGCTTCGAGTCCAGCAATGTCCCTTAATTTGGAAAGATCAAGTTCTCATAAAGGTGTAGATGGACCCTTGGTTGGTGTCTCACATACCAACACACACAAACACACACATGCATGGAGAGAAGTAAAAATTTCATGTCTATATTCAGGTACGAAGAGTTGAATTCTGTATAATCTTTTAGAAAAATAACACTAATTGAGGAGGAGCACAAGTTCTTGTGCATCAATCAGGGATCTTCAGTTGCAGCAAGCAACGTCCAGCTCTGGACATCTTGAATAATTTTAAAAAAAGAACTGATTAGAAGTCCGTGGTGTGTATCACAGACCAAAGGAACAAGTGCAGAAGTGTGCTCGGCAAAGAGCTCCAAGGACAAAGGAAGAAAGAACCAGGTATCAGAAACCACTCAGGGGGTTTACCCCCTCTAGGGATGGCTCTACTTTTTCTTTCTTTCACTCCTTTCAAGAGTCAAATAGTGGGAAGGAACATCTGATTGGCCCATGGACTCACCCTTTAACCAGCTGAGGGTGAGGCATGTTGGTTGACAGTTAACAAGACTGCAAACAGTGAGTAAGAAGTAATTCCCAAAAGGAAACCATGGTGCTATCATCAGAAGGAAAGAAAGAATGCTAGAGTGTTGAAAATAAAATGAAACTGAAATAAAATACCAAGTGTCTTATTTAGATTTCCTGTATTCTATAGGGGACACATTTGCCTCAGGTAAAGGCAACGAATTAAGCTGATTTAAGATCATCCCATTTAATCATTACAGAGTCTTATTCTAGGAAGTCCTCAGTCCCTGCAGTTGGATGTAGTTTTATATTATTTTCTTAGTATGTTCCTTATAGTTACCTGTTTTATTGTTATTAAACCTGTCACTTAAAAACATAAGCTGCACAATATAGTTCACTGTAAACTACGCTTTCTTTCATCACGTAATTACATTAGAAAACACTAAACCTTCTGCTCCAATGAGATAATACAATCCCTAGGTGCTCAAAGACACATGGCAAACAATGCCTAAAAGGGAAATGCTATCTTACAGTAAAATATGCCTGCCTCGGAGGGCTTTGTGTTACCACTGCTAATGTGCTTTTGGAATTCTGACAGAGATGGACCTAGAGGAATGCCATTGACTGACAAATCATTACATATGGAACAGCCCAAGGAGGGGAAAAAATGACACTAAGAATTCAAAACCAGACAGTGAGTGCATTTCAAGATGAATTGTGAAGGGCATATTACATGCAAATTAAAACCTCCTTTTCTGAAAACTGCCATAACTGTTTTCCTTGATTGTAATGAGGCATTTGGTAGAATTAAGTATTTGATATCTATAAATCATTTAAAAGATGGAATAAAGAGCTGGGTTATTGATGTGTGACGTGTTACCCCTGAATTTACTCAGGGAATGAGGTATGGGGGTGATTCTGTGAGTTCTCTGGCACACAGGACACGGTTTTTCATTCAGGTAGATAAGGATTCTGTGTGAACTCTGAGTTTTAGAACTTAGAAAAATTAGAATCAGAGAAAGCGAGTGAGCTCAGAAATCAGTCCGTACAGATCCCTTATGGAACAGTTTCTCTTGTTATTCATGTGGTTTATATGTTTTATTCAAAGTTAGTAGCAATCCCAGTCGAATCAACTCTGATTCACTCTTGTATTACCCAAAGTAAGAAGAAAACTTTTACCAGAGTTATCTGGAAAGGGTTTCAAATTGCTGTGCCCCATGAGGAAGTTCCTGGGTTAGACAGTAGGGAGAAATCACGATGAAAATATGGGTCAGTCCTCTGTCTTTTGTGTACATCAAAAACACTCAAATAATCTGTGAGTTGTTAGGGACCTAAGTTACCTCTTTACACATTTACAGCTTTGTTTAAAAAAAAAAAAAGTATGGTGGCTTTAGACATCAAACAGCAAACTGTGATTTCCCAGAGAAAAAGTCTGCACCATCTCAGACTGATGTTTTCTTTTGTGTTTCAATGACAAAACCCACATTTATTCACATGCAGCCTTCCCTTGATTTAACAAAGCCAGTTATTAGAAAGCCCTTCCTTATATGGATTCACATCCTCTTTTCTATAATATACTCTTTGTTTGACTTAATACAATCCACTTTTAGGACTTCTTTCAAGATCATAATCTGTCCATAAACTTCCCACGAACACTACAAATTTTTCTTCTTGAATCAAAGTCATTGTCTCACAGAATCATTCATCCACTGTCAGAAGTAAGTGTCTCTTCTGATCCTAAATCAGCATCAGAATCACCTGTTGTGCAAATTCACAGGCTCCACTCCAAACTGAATGAATCTGAGCCTCTGAAGATAAGACCAGAGGATCTACATTTTAAATAAGCTCCTTCTGATTCTTACATATACTTAAAGCTGAGATCCAGTGCCTAAGGGATAGGGATCAAAGGCTGAGGTGGATTCAACCACCTTTAAACTTACTCTCAGAAAACCCTCTCCTCCTACAAGAAAAAAAGAGAAGTTATCTGAAAGCTCTTTGGTCCCACAGAGCCCAGGTATACACAGGTGTAGGAATCCAGTACCTAGTATTTACCCAGTCTTCTGGGGCTAATTGTTCAAAAGGTTGTAGTCTGCGTGGAGAATGCAGAAAGATAATGAAGAGCAGGCTAGCATCAGACCCGAGAGGAGGCACCCTGTGAAATGTCACCCTCATCTCCCATGAATATGAACGAGACCCCATCTATCAGAAATTTAAGGCAAGCTTGTTTTATAATAAAATTTGGATCCTTGAGATGCCTTTATATGAAATGGCTTATAAAATGTTGGCTTTGGGGAGGGTGTAGCTCAGTGGTAGAGTGCGTGCTTAGCATACACGAGGTCCTGGGTTCAATCCCCAGTACGTCTATTAAGAAAATAAATAAATTTAATTACCTGCTCCCCCTGCCCTGCCAAAAAATAAAATGTTGGCTTTGGTAGTCCACATTAGCATTAAACCAATTAGATAAACCCTAACGCAATATTCCAGTACATATTTTGGTAGGGACATCAGAAGACTGAGTTCTAGACTAAAATACTGAATGTATCCGAAGGCTTAATCCTTGCAGCTCTCTTCCTTCTATGTCTGCATTCACTCTCTTGGCATTCTCATGGCTTTAAATATCATCAGTACACTGATGACAGCCAAATTATCTAGCTCAGTTCTCTTATCTAGATTCTCAGTTCATATTCAACTGCCCATTTGGCATCACTTCTTGGGTGTCTTAATAGACATCTCAAACAGCAGTGCTGAGGCTGAACTGCTCATCTCCCTCTAAACCTGCTGCTCTTAAAGCCTTTGATATTTTAGTTAAGTGCAACTCGATCTTTCCAATTGCTCAGGCTAAAAACCTTGGAGTCATCTTTAATTTTTTCTTTCTTTTTCACCCCAAATTGAATCCTTCAGTAAATCTTCTTGGCTCCACCTTCAAAAAACCTTCAGAAACAAATCTCTTTTGATCATGTCTGCCACTCCCCCTGGTCTGAGCCACCATCTTCTCTTGCCTGAAGTATTGCAACAACCTCCTAATACTTGGTTTCCCTGGTTTGCCCCCAGCCTCACTCTAATCCATTCTCAACACAAAAACCCAGAGTAATCCATTTAAAACTAAGCCCAAAGATGTCATCTCACTGCTCAGAAGTCTTCAGTGTGTCATCTCACTCACTCAGGGTAAAACCCAAAGCCTCTGCCATGGCCTCCAAGGCTCCACATGGATCCGGTTCCCTAGGACCTGAGACTTCACTTCCACCCCTCGGCACCTGGCTCATCCGGCCCCAGCCAACTGGCCCTGGCCTTCCAAAGATGTCATCATGCCCCTGCCTAGGGCCTTTGCGCAGGCTTTCCCCGCATCCTCTCATGACCTACTCCTTCACCTCCTTTGTTATTGCTCAAAAACGTCACCATGTCAGTCAGTACCTCCCTGACCACCCCATTTAAAATTTGCCCGGTACCCCCAGAATTCCCTACCCTCCTTTCCTTCTGCTATGGTTTGAATGTTTGTGTCCCCTTCCCTCCCCGCCCACTCCCCAAATTCAGATGTTGACATTTTAATGCCCAACGTGATGATATTAGGAAATGAAGCCTTTGGGAGGTGCTGAGGTCATGAGGGTGGATGGAATTAGTGCTGGGACAGAAGAGATCCCACAGAGCTCTCCTAGCCTGTAGGGACTTGATGAGAAGGTGCTATGAACCAGGAAGACGGCTTTCACCAGAATGTCACCATGCTGTTGCTTCGAACTTGGACTTCCAGCCTCTAGGACTGTAAGAAATAAATGTCTGTTATTTTTAAGCTACCCAAGCTGTGGTATCTGGTTATAACAGCCCAAACAAAGACACCTGCTTTATTTTTTTTTTAATGTGTAGTCACATTCAATATACTCTATAATTTCTTTATTTTTATTTATGATTTGCCTTCCTCCACTAGAATATAAACTCTATTGAAGCAGTGATTCAGTGATTTTGGTCTCTCTCTCTCTCTTTTTTAATTTTTGTCCACTGCTGTCTTTCCAGGACCCAGAATAGTTCCTGGAACAAAATAGGTTTTCAAATAAATGTTTTCTGAGTGAATCAGTTAATGAATAAAGAAGCCTGCCCAGCTCCGTGGCCCTGATAGAACAGGTCACTTAAGTTCACCTCCTCTGTCCTCATTTGTAAGATGTGATTCATGATCCCTATTCAGATCCCCTCCATGCTCTAAAATTAAAGTCACGATCATAGATCCATAGGTGCAGCAGGAAGCCCAGTGAAGCTCTGGGACAGAGACTCACTGTTTGAACGTGGTTGTAAAACCTAGCGGGAGGGGCTGTGAGGGAGGCACCCAGTGGTCCCCATGATAAAGACTGGGTTTCAGCACAACTTGATGTCAAGATGAATCTGACGTTGCGCTTTTCCGTCTCAAAGAGTCATAAAGAAAATGTCTGAAGACTTTGTCCCTACATCGTTTAGCTTCTTTTAGCAACCCATGCAGTGTTCCCTGCCTCCACCCAGCATGGTTTTGTAAATGCTATCCACCCTACAGAGTTTCAAGGGATGAAATATCTAATTAAATTGAGATTTCTGGTGGAAACAGCTTTCAAAGAGTAATGATGTGATTAGACAATATTTAACAAAAAAAGTCTCAGACTAGAAGTCAGTGGAACTTAATCATGAATCTAGTACTGTCACTATCTGTGTGACTTCAGTGAAGACACTTAACCTTTCTGCCTCAGTTTCCTTATTTGTCAAAGAGGGATTTGCCATTCCCCACAGGGTAATTGTGGAAAATGCAGAGAATAATCGATGTGGAAGTCCTTTTAAAGTTTATAAATTACCCTACACTTACGTCGTTAAGGAACTGTTTCATCCTTTTAAAGCACTAACAATGTGGTAGGTGCTAAAAATGACAGAGACTTAAATGCGATCTTTGCTCAAAAAACTATGAGATGCAGTCCTATCAGCTCAAAATCTACCTAACAGGATATGACATGCACACTGGGAGATACTCCAGGGAAGAGGCTGTTGACAGAGTGGAAAAGTCAGGCATATGCAATTACAGTGCTGAATCCAATCATCGTCATGAGTTCAGGATAGATATTTATGGATCACCATAGGGACCGGGAGGAACCTGACATGCTGGGTAGGTGTAGGAGATGATCTTCTTGGGGAAGAAGTTATCAAAGACAAAGTCACGTCCAGCTCAAGAACTGGACGCTTCCCAAGCTGCGCAGCGCCTCTCTTTAACAGGCCCCAGCGTTTGCTGCATTGTGGCTGCCGTGGGACCACAGCAGATACTCTGAGCGCCACACGCGGTAGCAGCACAGCTGTAATTAGAACAGACTGCAGTCAGGACCCTTTTCTCTGGCTCCAGAGATACTGATAAAATCCATGGTTTCTCTTTCCAGGGCCCAATTCAGAAATCAGTGTTAATCAAACAAAGCACACATTCCTTCTGGCACTGAATTTGACTCTGCAGAGTCTGTATGGAGATCCTGGCAAGCAAGAGACTCATTTTTCTAAGCCATGGATGGTCCCTGGAAGCAAATCTAGGCCTAGTACAGTGTTCCAAGGAGAAAAGTGAGAAATTTTTAGAGATGGGCAGAAAGGAAGATGTAAGAATAACCATAACAAGATCCTTAGAGGGGAGAGCTGTGTTGGATTAAACTTTGTATGCCCTATAACAGCTATACGGGGGGGAGGGTATAGCTCAGTGGTAGAGCACATGCTTAGCAGGCACGAGGTCAACCCCCTCATACCGCTATAGAATGCCTAAGTAAGCGCCGATAAAAAAACTAACTACACATGTTAATTAATTAAAGGATGAAAGCCTGGTCAGGTAGGTTAAATATCTGTGGTTGTATTCATTTGGTTGCAGAATCAAAACTTTCAGCCTTCAGAATCAACAAGACTGACTCATTACAAACAACTGCTATTTCTGAATGCCATCCAGGTGGCACAGCCACCAATGAACCACCAAGCAAAAGAAGCAGCAAATGTGTGCTCTATGCTATGCCCAGTCAGATGTGGCCAAGGTCACACAGACAGGTTCTACAAAGGAAGCATTATTGCCATTGTCATTGAAACACAAATCTACTTTTGGGAGAAAAATGCCTTATAAATACACCAATTGAAAAACAAAGTTAATTTTAGCCTATATAAGCAAAAGGAGATTCTTCTTTTTTTTTAATTTAATTTTTTCCCCAGCTTTATTGAGATATAGTTGACAAATAACATTGTGTCAATTCAAAGTGTACAATGTGATGATTTGATATACATATACATTGTCAAAATATTACCACTTTAAGGTTAGACACATCCTTCACATCACAGAGTTACCATTTTGTGTGTGTGTGGTAAGAACATTTGAGATATATTCTTTCAGCAAATGTCAAGTATACAATACAGCATTGTTAACTGCAGTCACCATGCTGTACGTTAGAGCCTCAGAACTCATTCATCATATAATTCATGCCCGCCTCTACTTTTCTCTGCCAAACTTTTCAACCTTTAAAGCTCTCAAAACATTCCTGTTTCATAACTTCGTTTCTGGTTCCTTCGATGACATTAGCTGTTTTCAGCCCTTGTACACAGTCACATGACATAGTCAGCTATTGCACTCTCCAGGCCCTGCAAAGACGCTGGTGACTGGAAAGTTAGCTTCCGACATGCCATATAAGTTTTCCAACAGATATCCAGCAATAATGCATAATTGTATCATATATTATGTTTATTATCATACTATATTACATTACATCATAATCATATGCCTATACCTTTGCCGGATGTAGTGTAATCTTTCAGTGACTCATACAGCACTTTAAGGTCCTAGTGTGTCTCAGTTATACTTGTGCTCTCAGTAAGCGAAATAATTGTGCCAAATTGCTGGTGAATAGAGCATTATGTTGAATAGATTCCTGGTAAGCACAACTACATCTCGACTCCAAACTATCTGGAATGTAGATAGCTCTTAGTAACCCTAGGCATTTTCTACCTCCTTACTTACCAAGATTAATTCTACTTAGTTAATTTTACTTTCCCAGATCAAACGAAATCAGGTGTGTTCTATTTAATGTATTTAAAAATATTTGCTTATGATTATATTTGTTTCTGCTCCAATTTTTTTTTCCTTTTTATGTTTTTATTTCAGAGTCTCTCTGGGCTCAAAAATTATATTTTTCATGGCAATTTTTTCCCCTGGATGTTTATTTTAAGGCTGTGTACAATGAGTCCTTCAAAAAGGTGGCTCGCTGACTCGTGGCTACATCTTACACAGCAAAAATAACCAAAGTACTATTCAGCAAATACCCAAAATGTTTTTGGAAATAATAGAGAATTTATGGTTTTTCCAGCATGTTCTGCAGAGCTCTGGGCTTCTACAGATGTGCTTTGCTGGCCACCGTGATATGAGCAAAAAACCAAACTCAGCTTCTCTCTGTGCATCTCAGTATTCTTCAACCTGAGCAATTCTTTCCTTATCTGTTTTATATATTGGGACTCCACACAAGGTTGCTTGTAAAGTAGATTTCATAGCATAAAAATAGTTTGACAGTAATATTGCCCCAACTACTGATTGACTGTGAGTGTTTCATTTTGGTTGATCCAGTTGCTTGTTGACAAAGCTCCTACTGGGAAGTAGCAATGATGCTGACAAGTCCTTTCTTTGGTGTAGAAATATTTTTAAATCCTTACTAAGGGTTCACTGCTAAATAAAGCCCAGGTACTCCCAGTGTTTACTGTCCAAAGTAGCATTACACCAACACTCAATTGCACTTCCACTCGACAACTCTAAAATCTAAGCAAGAATATGTGTCGTTGCTTTGAATATTTGGATTAAAAATGATTGGAGAAGCACGTTCATATGCAGTTTGACTCTTCTCCGCGTTGGAGTAATTACCCCACATTGCAGCTGGACTCAAGGGATTTTGAATGTAGTAATGAACTGCTGCAAACCTTCCAAGAAATATAGAACCATATGTCTCAGGGACTTGGTTGGAGGCTGAAGCTATAGATAAGGATGTGGAAAGGGAATGTTAGTACTTCTAAAGCCAACTGGTTATGAATTGAAATTCATTGCTAATGTAAATGAAGCTGGAATGCATTTTTCCCATGCTGTTTAGGGTGGAATTTGTCATAGTAGTAGGAACCTGGATGCTAAACTTTATAATTTACTTTCTAATGATTAAAGAACAGAATGTCCATATGCTTAGAATTTTCATAGTAGAAGTTCAAATTTATATATGGCTTATATTATCTGGATGGCTACAATAAGAAACTCTCAGAAGCTTAGGCAAGATCAGAAAAAGGCCAAAATATGAAACTGAAAGTAATGAGAATTAAAACACAGTAGATAAAAATAGTCATCTGTAGAAGTTCCATATTCCAGAGATCCAAATCCAGGCAAGAAATAAAATGTAGATAAGAAAAGCAGTAACTTAATCAATTATATCCATTTATTTTTTTCTAGAAAGGGTGGGATGTGCTTATGGAAGCACAGTATTTCAAACTGAGGCTAGAGAAAGAGGAGCCAAAAAAAAAAAAAAAAAAAAGATTCAAAACACTCCCAGGAAGAGATACTTTGTCACCTGAGATAAACTCTCATTGAATAAGGATGGCTCAGCAAGCTTTTCTTAGAGGCTTTAGACAACTTTTAGAATCTCAAGAAAGAATAGAGAGAATAGGAATCTATCATCAATTGACTTTAAGCAAAAGGGATTATTCCAGCTATACTCGTGGGACCTGATTCAGTCAGTTGAAAGGCTCTAAGATCGCTCCTGAGGTTTTCTGGAAGCAGATGAGAATTCCTCCTGTGGACTTCAGCTCCAGCCTGTGTCTGCACCTGCAGGCCTGCCTTTTCTGACAGTCTACCCTATGGATTTTGGGCTTGCTTTAACCAGCTCCCACAATCACTTACGCCAGTTTCCTGAAATAAATCCCTTAGTGTATCTTTCCCCTTGGTTCTGTTTTTTTCTGATTGAACTGTGACTGAAATACTCCCACACAACCTTTCTAAGGCAACTAGCAAAGAACATACCTCATCAAAAAGAAAGACTCAATGAAGAAAGAGGAAAACAAGGATCACGCAAACAGGGGATTCAACTTAAAACAGAGATAAAGGGAATCCTAGGATGGATGGTGACTAATCATTCTCAGGATAACAGCTGTGGACCATGTTGGATGGGATGTCTGACATCCATAAGGAAAACAGAAAGGCATATAGTAACCTCACTCCCCCACCCCAGTCTACAGTTTTGCTTTCCATGGTTTCAGTCACCCATGGTCAACTGTGTTCTAAAAATATTAAATGGAAAATTCCAGAAATAAAGTTTTAAATTGCACACCTTTCTGAGTAGTGTGATGAAATCTCATACCATCCCTTCCCAGACTGGAATCATCCCTTTGCCCAGCACATCCTGCCTGTTAGTCACTCAGTAGCTCTCTGTTATCAGAGTAACTGTCACAGTATCACAGTGTTTGTGTTCAAGTCACCTTCATTTTACTCAATAACAGCCCCAAAGTGCAAGAGTGGCAATTCGGATGTGCCAAAAGAGAAGCACTACAGTGCTTCCTTTAAGTGAAAAAGTAAAAGTTCTCAACAAGGAAAGGAAAAAAGAAATGTATGCTGAAGTTGCTAAGATCTATGGTAAGAACAAATCTTCTATCCATGAAATTGTGAAGGAAAAAGAAATTTGTACTAGTTTTGCTGTTGCACCTCAAACTCCAAAAGCTATAGCTAGTGTGTGATATGTTCTTCATTAAGATAGAAAAGGCATTAAATCTGTACCATAAGATATTCTGAGAGAGAGAGAAGGATCACATTCACATGCCTTTTATTAGAGTATATGGTTAAAACTGTTTTACTTTATTTACTATGTTATTGTTGTTAATTTCATCGTGCCTAATTTACAATTTTTTTGTATATATATTTTTTTATTGAAGTATAGTCAGTTTACAGTGTTGTGTCAATTTCTGGTGTACAGCATAATGCTTCAGTCATACATGAACATACATATATTCGTTTTCATACTTTTTCATCATAAGTTACTACAAGATATTGAATATAGTTCCCTGTGCTATACAGTATGAACTGGTTTATTTTATATGTATTAGTTCAATCAGAAAGAAATCTCGAACTCCCAATTTATCCGTTTCCACCCCCCCCCCCCGGTAACCATATGTTATGTTATGTTATGGTAACCATAAGTTTGTTGTCTTTTTTTTGGAGGGGGGGTAGGTTTAATTGTTTATTTACTTACTTATTTTTTAATGGCAGTACTGGGGATTGAACCCAGGACCTCATGCATACTAGGCATATAAGTGTTTCCTATGTCTGTAACTCTGTTTCTGTTTTGTAAATAAGTTCTTTTTTTTTTTTTTTTTAGATTCCACATATGAATGATATTGTATGGTATTTTTCTTTCTCTTCCTAGCTTACTTCACTTAGAATGACAATATTTAGGTCCATCCATGTTGCTGCAAATTACATTATTTTATTATTTTTTATGACTGAGTAGTATAATTTATAAAATTAAATGTTAACATAGTTATGTATGCATAGGAAAAAACACAGTATATAGTTGACCTTTGAACAACATGGGCTTGAACTGGATGGGTACACTTACACATGAATTTTTTTTCAGTAGTAAATAATACAGTACTCCACAATCTGAGGTTGACTGAATCCACAGATTCATAACTTCTGATACAGAGGAAGCATGGATACAGAGGAACCAAAGATACAGAAAAACTTCAGATACAGAGAACCTGTGGATATGGAGGGCGGAGTGTAAGTAATACGCAGATTTTGTACTGTGCAGTAGTCACCAGTTCTGACCCCTGTTGTTCAAGGGTCAACTGTATACAGCGTTCAGTACTATCTGTGGTCCCAGTCATACACTAGGGGTCATGGAATGCATCCTCTTTGGCTAAGAGGGGACGACTATACTCATAAGGTGAAAATTAGTAATATGTATCAGATTAACAGATTAGTAGCTGAGAGAAAAACAAACGCCAGACAGGTTTTAAAACAATATTAACCAGAGTTCTTAGTGACCAAGACAAAAACGTACAAGTTGCCTTGCCTGGTCATTTATTGGTAGAACCACAGGAGTTTGCAGTTCCCTGTGAGCACAGGAAAAAGGGACACCAACAAAACTTCCAATGCCCTAGATGTGCCATAATTATGCTTTTGATTGAGATTATTACCAGTTTTGTTTTCTGTGTTCTGAAGAAGAATCTAATCTCCATTACAAACGATGAGGTTGGAGGAAAAAAAAAAAATCTCAGCCATGAATGCTTCTCTATGATTTGGTGTGGAGAAAGTGAAGGTTTCTGAATAGGGTTGAAAAAATAATCTGGGAAAGATGCCAGGAAGGAAAAGATTTCTAGGAGGCAAAGGAAAACTAAAACCTGTGTTGATAGAAAAATGCTTTTAGTAGAAAGGAAGGAACTCAGTACTACAAAAAGTTGTGCTGAGGGGAATCAAACTCCAGTGCCACAGTAACAACTTTGATATCTCTCAGCTGCCAGAGACTATAAAATAAAATCACATAATTTAGATATCAGCATCATGTTTTATTTTTGCTAAATTGGGTTGAAGGCTAAATTGAGAGCAACTTTAGGTATAAATTGGATTATTAGGAGAAGGAATGCCTTCTGAAATTCTGAGGAGTCCAGTAACTATCAAGTAATGGCATTAGGAGCTGTGATGTCTGTTAGGCTTAGGTAGGTACATGAAGTGTCATTCATATATGTCATAAATCCAGAAGTGGACAGACAGGTTATAAATAATAAGTACAGTACTCTAGGGTCAATTGAGTAGTGGCTTCAAGGGCTTCAAAGGGCTTTAAGAGTATTTTCTTCTACATCAGCAAATGAGGTCTCTAGGGAAAGCTGGAGATATAATGCCTTAATCTTTAATGAGTTTATCTTAAACTAATGAAAACAACTGCATTCATATAGGGATAAACACCCTAGTATCTTCAACTAGCCAGACAGACATGGGGCATGCTGGTACCTCAGCAACATGTATAATTGAGAAAGGAGGAGAAGCTGAGACTGGGAAGAACAGGGCATGAGAATACCAACCAGTCTTGAGGAGCTAGCTTCTGGAATAGCCAGGAAGTCAAGTGCCCAAAAGTCAAAGGACATGACAGCCTCAGGGCTGAGTAACTGAGGGTCCCCATCAGTCGGGTGGGGAACAATCTCAGGAATCCATCTGATGTTGGTTAGAACTCTCTTCACAGCAAGCCTCTCGGCAGGAGCTAGAATCCACAGGAAAGAGGCTCGGTGCAAGCCAAAGAGGGAGCTGGAGTCCCGTGATCTCCAGCTCAGGGTGTATCTCCAAGTCCAGCAAGGAAAGCAGAGAGAATTCACGATCTGAATAAATATGGTGGGTAACTGAGGGGAAAAAAAAATCCTACAATAAAATGTTCATGGGCTCCAATCTAAGAGTTTCCTACAGCCATGCCAATGACCAACCAGGAAGAATAGTTCTAGGTTCTATCTATAGGTAGTGCTAACAAAACTGCTTTAACCTCTTGACCTGGTCAGGATCTGCTAGGGATCAGCTTCGTCCAACACAAGAAGGACATTATTGTCTCCAGCTGGGAAGAGCTGGCGACAACAAAAGTAGAGAAAAAATGGGATCATTAAGGACAAAAGGTACATATCTATAGTTACATAAAATGAAATGACACTTGAGTCTCATTTCAAAGCTATTATACCTGCTAAGAGTCCAAGGAACTCTTGTCAGCGACGAATCCACTTTTAATGAATCGGGTTATACGTTCTTTGCTGTGTGTTTCTAAGGGCTCTGCTCTGAGCAGGCCAATGAAAAGAAACTTCTGCACATTTACTCAGGCAGATACTCGTTCAGAGTGATAACAGGAATTGTTGTTTTGATCTCAGTAATAGTTTATGAAGCCGACTGGAGAGTCATGGAAAGAATGATTAAAGCAAGGACAAAAAATAATCTACACTTTCTTTTTCCCATAGAGCCTGAAAAATCTTTTTTTACCCACCTTTCATTATCCTTTGGAATAACTTGTAGGGGAATAAAAGCAGATGTCTGGAGAAGTCATCAAGGAAAGCCACAAATCAAAAAGAGATTTCAAACAGATATGTTTTTAATGAACTGGCTGAAGAAGGGTTGGGGTTTTTTTTTTTTTTCCCCTGTTCCATCCCAACTGATCCCCAAGTGTTAGTGGCTGTGTGTTCTATCAACCAGTACTTTTCCAAATCTAAATGTGCTGTCATTTTACTTCTCTTTGGTAAGAGAAGACTTAAGAAAGTAGAAGAAAGTATGCTTTAGAGTGCCAAAACAGCGTTCTTCAGAATTCAGCCCTTTTAATCCACAGGTAAAACCACCTGGACCTGAAAAACTTGAAATAATTCCTTGCTCGACCTTTATAATGTGTTATACTCCAAAGGGAAAAATATGATGGCACTTCTTAAAAGAGCTGTATTGAGTCACAGAACATTCATTCAATGGCTATTCTTTTTTTTTTTTTTTTTTTTCCTTTCTTTCCCAGAGGCATAGTATTTGACATCAGAATTTAAAAGATCTTTAGGTACTTTGGGTACTTTTTCTTTTTAAAAGGACAGGTAATTTTTTTTTTTTTTTATCTAGCTAAGGGTTTTGGATAGACAGACATATTATCTCTGGATAAATAGAATTCCACCCAAAAGAGTAAAGTAATTTCTACAACTTTCAATTCTTAATATGGCCCTAGTTCTAAACCAGCCAATGGTTTTAGTGTTAGAAGAGGTCTGAAGAGACGATCTTGCCTTATTGTAACCACTAAGATGTAATTATGTCCATGTCCTCATTTTCTGCAGTAAGGTTCAATGCTATGCTCGGGTCTCACTGAAACTCAGAGAGCATGAGAATCCAGGACGACTGCCTGTTGTGGAGGGCCTTGATCTACCATTACACCATGCTGTTTCTCTCCTGGAACAGTGGATGATTTACACCAAATTATTATAAACCAGGCCATAGACATTAACTTAGTAATTGAATTCTGTGAAATTTCCAAGCTAGATGACGATGATTCAAGAGTTATCTTCACAATAACAACTTCATAATTAAAACAAAAGAAGGTTTTGTAGAATATTGTGGGCAGTAAAGTACATTTCCTCTTTTTAATAAAGTGGTAAATAATAATAGGAGGCATTACTGGTAATTATTTTGATTCTCATACCAATGCATGTAATTATAGAATTTCTATATATCATAGTGAATATAGTGTGGTCTAAGATTCTAGAGTCAAGAACTGCAGAGAAAGAACCAAATAAAAAAAACTGCTACATAGAAAGATGTGCTAGCACATGCTGGTGCAATATGGCAAGAGGTGTGCTGTGATTCCATGTGTCCTTTGGTGGATGGATCTAGAAGGAGTGAATAAAGAAGGACGTGGGAAACCTAGGAGGGGATGTTTCAAATGGGAATGATGAGCTTTGCACTATTCTACCCTTGTTCCAGAGAATGCCATCCCTCTCCACCAAGCATAGCTCACTCAAAACCCTGGTTTTCCAAGGGAGCAGACTTCCATGCAACGTGCACCAAGAAGAGGGACTATCTATGGATAGTCTCAAGAAGCTTGGGTGGTGCCTCAAGCCAGCCTTTGAGAAATCCTCATGTCCAGTAGAAAATGGGGATATGGAAAATACAGCTATTAGAAACACATCTTGTTATAGAATGTTATTACAGTAATTAAAGCAGGTATTTCCATGACATGGTTTTAACATGTTTTATGAAAGTGAAGATCTGATTCTTGACATTAACAGTGTGAACTAAGACTTGTACCTGGTGAATTAACACTCCTAACTCCAAATGCATGTGCCCATGTGCATTCTTTTCTTGTTTTAGAATAAAATCTTTTCGTTTTTATATTTCTTGTGAAAATGGAGACATCTTAAAAGCGAGATCCACAAATTTATTTTTCAAGCACTGTGGTTATGATATTTCTTAACAAATTAGTATGAATAAGTAAAAATTCTATATTGAGTTGATGACACTTTTTATTAAATGAATTAAATAATTGATGAAATTATTTTTATTTTTTAACCAATATTTAAAAAATTTTATACTTACAGGTGAGACTGTTTCTGGACAGGATATCCAAATTTACTTGTTTATGTAAGTATTATTTTATTCACTGCTCTGTCCCTAAAAGAATGTAGGGAAGAGATCACTCATATGTGGAATCTAAAAAAAAACCAAAAAACAAAAAAACATAAATACTAAACAGAAACAGACTCATAGACATAGAATACAAACTGTGGTTGCCAAGGGGGCGGGTGGGGGGAGGTACAGACTGGGATTTTAAAATGCAGAATAGATAAACAAGATTATACTGTATAGCACAGGGAACTATATACAAGATCTTGGGGCAGCTCACAGTGAAAAAAAAATGTGACAGTGAATATACATATGTTCATGTATAACTGAAAAATTGTGCTCTACACCAGAATTTGATACAACATTGTAAAATGACTATTACTCAATAAAAAAATGTAAAAAAAATAATAATAAAAAAAGAATGTAGGGAAGATTAAAAACATATAAGCCATAAGAAGCTACCTTCAGATGATTAGGTTAATTCAAGATTGTAATGTAGAGTAAATAGCTGTATTTGTCAGTACAGGCTAGATTGTGCTTTAGTTAAAAAAAAGACAACCCAAAATCTTAGTAGCTTAATAAAAACAAAAATTTGTTTTCCGGTTTACTATTATTAAGTCTGTTGTGAGTCACGGTAGTTCTTCAGGCAGATATCCTTCATCAGGAGACTCAAGAGACTGAGGCTGCCTTCACCACCTTCTTGGGGTTCTTAGAGCTATCATTTTTACTTTTCTTAAAATTATCAAAATTATTTGAGTGAGAGCATTCTTTAAGTGTTATACGATGCTGTCAACTGTAATTTTTATTCTAAGCTATAAGTATCTATCACAGAATATTAGGATAGATTCCCCCCCATCTATCTTCACAATATTCATGCTTGCTACATTGCCATTTAAGTGATAGTAAAGGCACATTTACATGATCATCCTCGGGAGGTCATACTGTCTCCACCCCACCTCTCTGCCACAAAAATGAAATTTGTTTACATTATCATGCCTCCTTTTTTATTCCCCTTTAAAACAGTTCAGTCAAAGGACCTGAATAAGCTTTTAAAATTAGTATTAATTTCAGTTTGTTTTCCCCAAACAATCGTGGTTTAAATAATTTAGAAAATGCCTTAAAATATGAAAGACAAGAATCTGAATGTAGAGACAGTATCCTTTTATTATGAGGCATACTTTTGGGTAAAATATTAAGAGTCTTATTAAATTCTAGGCATTATGCTAAGTACTAAAACCAAGATAACACACAGAGGCAGAGAGAGACCTGAGAACTGGGGGTATGGGCATGGGTGCACGTGCCATTTGGACTCTGATAGAGAAGTTAGGTCCTTCTCAGGGATGATATGCATGCTGAAGGCCATGTGAAGGAGAGAACAAACCATGTGAAGTTTGGGGGAAGGACAGTCCTGCCAGAAGGAGTATTAAGCACAAAGCACAAAAGCCATAAGGTTTGAACAAGTCCAGTTTGCTCAAGAGTCTGAAAGAAGGTCATTCTCTGGACAGAGTTATAGAAGATGGGTTGAGAGGAGTAGGTAAGGTGTGACTCACGCAGTCGTAGTGGAGTGGAGTTCAGATGTAAGTGTGCTGAGAAGTAGCCTTTGGGGTATTTTTAGGGAGGGAGGATGATCTCACTCCTGTTTTACAAAGGCTGCTGTGTCTTGTACACAGAGAATAGTATGCAGGAGGGAGGAGTGGAAGCAGCTTGGTAGGAGGTTGGGTCCCTAGTCCAGACAGGAGCTGAAGGAGGCTTGGACCAGCAGTGAAGAAGGAAAGGAATAGACAGAATTCCACAAGGAAATTTCAAAGATGCACAAAGAGTTGGAAAAATATTTGCACCTCATTATCACAAATGGCTGTTTTTCTGCAGATCAATAATAAGACTGGTAACCTAAAAGAAAAATGCACAAGGAATATTAACATGCAGTTTGCACGTTAAAAATAAGGAAATAAAAAATGCTTCTAAATGTATGTTAAGCTGTTGAACCTCACTCCTAATAAGACAAAAGAAAATTAAAATTACACTGAAATACTCATTTAACCAGAAGATTGGCAAAAATCAAAGAGTTTAATAGAACATAGATTTGGGGAGGGTATGAAGAAATAGACACTCTCATACATTTCCGGTATGAATGGAAATTAGTATACTCTGTGTGATGGACAACTTGAGATGTGTATTAAAACTACAACCATATTTGTCCTTTGACCCTGAAATTCTGCTTATTGTAATTTATCCTGCAGATAAACCTTTATTCCCATGGATGCACCTGGCTTAACACTGCACCGTTGGTTGTTTCCCTTTCCCTAACCATTCTCCTCTTCCTTTACTAGTCTTCCTAGCACCTCCAATTAAACCACTTACAATCCATGTTGCTTTCTGGAGGAACCTAAGTAAGAGAATCCTCAACATCCTCTCTGAATGTGCTTTCCACCTTTAGATCCCTAACAGGTGTGCTCTTGGTATCCGGGAGGTTTATGTTGTACAGACCTGCCCCTGCCTTTAGGGACTTTTAGTATCCCTCCTCCCTGGACACTGAACTTTGACAGCACTCCAGTCAGTAGTGACTGTGACAACTAAAACCTTAATCCATGAATTTCTGCATTTCCATGTGACCTTGTCTTTCCTGGAAACATGGCTTCCCGGTAGCCCTCACCAGTAGTACCAGTTCCTTCTCTCATGTGCCTCATACCACTGGGCCTATCTCATTTCTTCCCACCATACTATATATGGCTATCCTTCATTGAAGGGGAGCCCCCTGAAGACTATACCTACTCCTTGAAGATTTTAGCCCCTAGCTCATCATCATTCCATCCAACACTACTCCTACAAGAATTCTTGCTGACTGTAATAGTTACCATGGCCTCAGTTCCTTGACCTTCTCGCTCCCAGTGATCTTCAGAAGAGAACCTCCAGAACTTCCCACTGAGACATCTCTCTACTGCTCTGTATCTGTGCCACATACTGCCTTCCCTTCTGTGACTATGAGCGAACTGCCCTGCCCCTACCTGGACTAACATGTTCTCTAGCATCCCAACCCCATGCTCCCTTGCCTGCTCAAAGGCGTCACTCCAGGAAATCACATCCCTCCACCTGAATCACCAGTTTTCCTATTCCACTGGGTTATCACTTCCAGCATTCAAGCACAGTGCAGCCCCACCCATCTTAAAATGTTAATACACGCACCGGGTTTTGTCCTACTTTACTGGCTGCTTTGTCATCACTGTCCTTGCTGGTTCTTCCTTATCCTCCTGACCTTTAATGGCTGGAGGGCCCCAGGGCTCAGTTCACAGTCTGTTCTCTATCCATGCTTTCTACATTGGTGATCTCATTCATTTTCATGGCTTTAAATACCACGTGCACATGAACAACTCCAGAATTTATTTCTTCAGCCCTCTCCTCTGAATTCCAGACTCATATATGCAAATCCCTACCTGAGATCTCTATCTGGATATCTGATAAATGGTTTTAACTGGAAATGTTGAAAGTCAAACTTTTTATCTCTTCCTACCCAAACATGCCCCTTCAGTGCGATGGGAAATGGCATGACCATCCTTCCAGGTGCTCAGTCCATACTCCTGGTATCATTATTTGATTTTTCTTTTTCTCTCATGCTCCACATATACTTTGTTAGCGTTTTTTGACTCTACATTAAAATTATACACAGAATTCAATCACCACTTATACCTCTGTTGCCAACATTCTAGTCCAATCCATCATTTTTTAAAAATTATTACAGCCTTCTGAGTTTCCTATGTTCAGTTTTGCCCCACACAATTTAATTTCAACACAGAAATCAGAGTGACCTTTAAAGACTTAGTTAGATCATGTTAGTACTTTGATCAAAACCCTGCATTTCATTTGGAATAAAGGTGAACATCCTTACAATGGCCCACAAGACCACATAGAATCTAATCCCCCAGGCACCATGCCATGTTCCCTCTTTGATATCTTTGAATAAACAACTGGAGAGGGGTACAGATTCAACATATATTTGAGGTTAGAACTATTAAGACCTGCCAATGAATTGGTAAGATTTTAGGGAAAGAGAGCAATCAACAATGATAAATAACTCAGTTTTTGGCCTGAGCATCTGGGTAAATAATTGTAAGTTAGCTTTCATAAGAAAGATAAAGAAAAAGTAGAATGGGCCTGATATGTATGTGTAGGATGGGGTTATAATGAATAGACAATAATCCTGTTATGTGCATTTTAGGTTTTAGGTATTTATTAGAGATCTAAGTGAAAATTATGCATATGCAGCTGGTTATACAAATCTGATAAGAGAAAACTAGATGTGATTTCATGGAACAATAGAAAACAAGATGCTTTTCCAAAAAGGACGCAGTGGTAAATTTTTTTTCCTTATTTTTTATTGAAGTGTAGTTGATTTACAATGTTAGTTTCATGTATACAGCAAAGCAATTCAGTTATATATATATATATATACACACACATACATATATATACATTTTTTTCCAGATTCTCTTCCATTACAGCTCATACAAGAAATGGAATATAGTTCTGAAGATGTGTCATATGGTAGGTCCTTGTTGTTTATCTATTTTATATATAGTAATGTGTATCTATTAATCCCAAACTCCTAAATGTGGTAAACTATTTTTAAATTTTTTTAAAAATTTATTCATTTTGGGGGGAGGAGGTAATTAGGTTTGTTTGTTTGTTTGTTTAATGGAGGTACTAGGGATTGAACCCAGGACCTCAGGCATGCTAAGCACAAGCTCCACCACTAAGCTATACCCTCCCCTCTGTGGTAAACTATTTTTGATGTTGCTAAGACTGAGTAAAATTAGGAAAGAGGATGACAGTGAATTAGACAAATGCAGGTCATTGGTGACCTTGGGAAGATTGTGTCAGTGGAGATTTTGGGATGGATGAAGGAGAGAATGAGAGGAATTAAATGGAGGAGAGTTTGTGCAACTGATTTGAGAGTGGGAAAATATGTTGGTTTCCTCCTGATTACATCCATTTTTGAAACATCTTTAGTGTGATGTAATTAACAAACCATAAATTTACCACTTAAAGTGTACAATTTAGTGGTATTTAATATATTCATATGGTTGTGCAGCCACCACCACTGTCTAATTATGATACATTTTCAATACCCCCAAAAGAAACCCCATATTCCTTAGCAGTCCCTTTCCATCTTCTCCACTTCACCCCCCAAACCTTCAACACCTAGCAACCACTCATCTTTCTGTACTCTATGGATTTGCCATATCTGGACATTTTGTGCACATGGAATAATATACTATGTGGTCTTTTGTGTCTAGCTTTCCCTACTGAATACATTTTCAAGACTCATTTATGTTTAGCCTATGTCAGTACTTCAGTCTTCTAATGATTGAGTAATATTCCATTGTATGGATATACCACATTTGTTTATACATTCATCAGTATATGGACATTTGAATTGTTTCCACCTGTGGCTTTTATGAATAATGCCACTATTATAATTCATGTATGAGTTTTTGTATGGACATAAGTTTTCACTTTCCTTGCTATATCTACAAGTGTAATTGCTGGGTCATATAGTAACTATATGTTTGGCAACTTTTGGAACTGCCAGACTGTTTTCCAAAGACCCTGCACCATTTTACATTCCCATCGGCAATGAACAAGAGATGTGTATTTTTCCACATCCTCACCAACATTTTTATTTTAAGCATACCTCAGAGATATGGCAAGTTCAGTCCCAGACCACTGAAATAAAGCTAATATCACAATAAAATGAGTCATATAATTTTTTCAGTTTTCAGTGCAGATAAAAGTTATGTTTACACTATAGTGTTGTCAATTATGTGTACAATAGCATTATGTCTTAAAAATATACATACCTTAATTAAAAATATTTTATTGCTAAAAAATGCTAACCATCTCTGAGCCTTCAGTGAGTTATACTAATAACATCTAAGATCAATAATCACAGATGACCATAAATAATAATAATGAAAAACTTTAAAATATTGTGAGAATTACCAAAATGACAGAGACACCAAGTGAAAAACTGCTGTTGGAAAAATGGCACTGATAAACTTGCTCTACAGTGTTGCCACAAACCTTCAATTTGTGAAAAATGCAATTACCTGCAAAGCATAATAAAGTAAAATGAAATAAAAGGAGGTATGCCTGTATCTGACTTTTTGATTAGAGTCATGCTAGTGGGTGTGGAGTGATATCTCACTGCAGTTTTGATTTGTATTTCCCAGATGACTAATGTCAAATATCTTTTCGTGTGCTTACTGATTATTTGCATATCTTTGGAGAAACGCCTATTCAAATCCTTTGTCCATTTATAGGTTGAGTTATTTATATTTTCATTTTTGAGTTGTAACACTTCTTCATATATTCTGTATACAAATTCCTTATCAGATTTATAATTTGCAAATATTTTCTCCCATTCCTTTGGTTGTCTTTTTTACTTTCTTGATTGTGTCCTTTAAAACACAAGTTTTTGATTTTGATGAAGTCAAATATATCTAGATTTTCTTTGGTTGTCCTTTTGGTGTCATAGCTAAGAAATTATTGCCTAATCCAAGGTCATGAAAGATTATAATCATGTTTTTACTTTTAACTGTTTTATACTTGTAGCTCTTAAATTTTACCTTTGATCTATTTTAATTTTTGTGTATGTTATGTGACTACATATGTTATTGTTACACATACAATTCTTTTCCTAATTTCATTCTTAATTTTCTTCTGCCTGAATGTCTTGTAACATGTCTTACAGCGTTTGCTGCTAATGGATTCTTTCAGCTTTTTTATGTCTGAAACTATCTTTCCTTCAACATTGTTTCTGAAAGATATTTTAGCAGGACATATAATTCTAGCCTGACAAGTTTTTTCCTTTTACTACTTTAAAGATGTTGCTCAATTGTGTTTTTATGTGGATTGTTTCCAACAAGAAAAATCTCAAGTCACTCTTTATTGCTCTGTATGTGACACATCTCTTATCTCTAGATAAGGTTCTTCCTCCTTATCAACATTTTTTGGACAATTAAAAAAAAACTATCCACTTTATTTATATAATTATCTATATATATTATATATTACTACATACAATATATATTATTTTATATTTAGTTACATATATTATATATAATATGTATTATATGTAAATAATTTTCAGGTATTTACTTCTTGCTTTGACAAAAAATGAAAAATATAAGAGCGCTAACTCTTCTTTAGGAGAAAAGTATTGTATGTACAGCTACACAGAGTTATGGTTCCTCCTTTACATACAAAGAAAAGTATTCATTAAAAAGTGCTTTATTGACTAAAAAAGGGCTAAGAGCTGCAAGCATTTATTCACACTGTACATCAGGACCCAAGAAACCTGTGACATAACCTCTTGGTACCCATCTCTAGGAACTGCACAATCTTCAGTTAGACTGACTTCTCCCTGCGACCTTGATGTAATTTTCTTCATGTTTCTTGTGATTAAGTTTTGTTGATCTTTTTGGATTTGTGGGTTTATAGTTTTTATTAAGTCTGGGGACATGTTTTCTCAAATTTTTTTTTGTCCCTACCTTCTTTTCTCCTGTGGGGACTCTACCCATACACTAGGCTGCTTGAAGTCGCCCCACAACTCACTGATTCTCTGTTCTCTCCATGTTTCATTTTGTTTCCATTGCTATGCCTTTGAATTCACTAATCTTATCTCCTGCTATATCTAATTTGCTGTTAATCCTATCCAGTGTATTTTTCATTTTGAAGATTGTACTTTTCATCTCTAGAAATATGACTGGGATCTTCTTTTTAAATCTCTACTTAACTTTTTGAATATGTAGAATATTAGTCACAGTAACTTTTAATATTCTTCTCTATTAATGATATCATCTGTGGCAATTTGGGGTCAGTTTTGACTTATTGGTTATTTTCCTCATTATGCTTGTATTTTCCTATTTCTTTGCATGCCTAGTAGTCTTTGACAGCATGCATGCTTTGTGGATTTTATTTTGTTGGGTGCTGGATACTCTTGAATTCTCAATAGATTTTCTTGAGCTTTGTTTAGGAATGATGATAAGTTACTTGGAAACAGTTTGGTCCCTTCAGATTTTGCTTTTTTGGTTTGTTTAACAGGTTGGGAGCAGTTCTTAGTCTAGGGCTAATTATTCCCCACTAATGAGGCAGGACCTTCTTGAATAATCTACCCTGTGCCTTATGAATTATGAGTTTTTCCAGCCTGGCTGGTGAGAACAGCCACTCTTCCTGGCCATGTGTGTGCTCTAGACATGGTTCCCTCTACTCCTTGCTTCCAGAGGATTCTTTATTGAGCCCAATGTAGTTTCCTCAGCAGCATGTGCTGATCAAGACCCTGCTGAATATTTGACAGGGGTCCCTCTGCAGACTGTCAGTGTTCTCTCTGTGCAGGTCCCTCCCCTTTGTCACTCGTCCTATTAACTCTCACTGTTTTGATCTCCCTGGACTCTCACCTCTGTCTCTTCAGTTGTCTTACCTGGGCTCCTTTTCCACATGTAATGGCCTGAAAACTCCCACAAATGAATACACTGGGGTAAGAGTTGGTCTCATCTCTTATGTTTCCCTTCTTTCAAGAATCACTGTTATTCATTGCCTGATATCCAGTGCCTTGAAAATCATTGTTTCACATATTTTGTCTGTTTTGATTTTGTTTTGGTTGTTACAGGTGGGAGGGTAAATCCAGTCTCTGTAATTCCATCTTGGCCATATAGCTTTTCTTAATCAGAGGAAGGAATCTGAAATGACCCATCCTCAAGGTCTTCCCTTCCTTATTTATGATGAGAATGGGAAATTTGGCTCAGGTAATTTCTATAAATATTTACACAGTTTTTTGTTTCTAAGATCTTAAAAAATAGATGAGGCAAACACTGATACTTCAAGTGGATTCCTTCTCCAGAAACAAGAGAATTCCACTCAGGAATTTTCATTTGTAGTGTGGGATACTAGCCCAAGCTTTGTTCTGGCAGAGTTTGTGGATCCAAATGTGTACATAGACGTCTGTTAGGTGCAAAGTTGCAGACCAGAAGTAATATGTGATAAGCTGGGGAAATGGTGGTAAATGTAGAGGTAAGGCTGGTCCAAAGTCATTCAAATTCAATAGTATGACAACAAATAAGAGGGCCCTAACTTTCTGGCCCAGCTTAATGGCACTGTCTATATCCTAAACCTACACCACCTACCTCAATCATAAGATTGTTTTTATTGAAATACTCTATGAAAAAAAAAATCTTCAAGAGCAATATATAGTATTAATTATAGTAGTAATATTATTGATGTTGAAAAGTCCTTCAAAGGGGGCCTATAGTCCCCACCTCCCAAAGAAGATTAACCAGGATAATGCAAAATCATAGATGAGGAAATGAATCTAATTCTCTTGAATCATTAAGTATCCTTGTTACCAATCCCGGAGATGTTGTGTGACCACAAAGCTTAGCAATATATACATGTTAAGGATAGTGCAGCTTTTCTATTTTCCCAGCAAAAGTAGCCTTTTCACTGCAACCTGTTTCTCCTGTTTTACAATCTGCTTTGGTCAATATTTTCTTAAGCTAGTAAGAAAGCTAACTGACACAGGCTGGAGATGGGAAACTGGTTTTAGAAATCTGTTGACAATAGAAGCTAGAAGAGACATGTTTGGAGACCTGAAATCAATATTTTTAAAACAATAATTTCTCGATGTTAAGTAGCTATGATTTGGTTCCAGTATCTTAGAAACCCAATGGCAAATAAGAATACCATGTTAGGAATCATAGTAATACAAAAAATTCTGACCATGACCTAGCAGTGATGCTCACAAAATCCCAGCTTTTGCTGCTACTCAAGGTAGTCCATATAAGGACAGACCCAGAAGATCTGAATCATATTCTGACTGAAATATATGTTTCTACTCACATTCGTTTTGAGTTTCTTTGCCTTAAAGGACATCAAAAGATATCAACGTATGATAGCTTTAAAATATTAGTGTATTTTTTTTAATACTAGTAAAACTAACAAAAGGTATTAATCGTATGAAGAAAGCCCATCTTGGTTAGGCTGTCCAGCCACAATATTCAGCAGGAAGATTAGGCTCTCCAGCATAAATACTTAATAAGACACATGACTGCTGTGACAATAACCACTGACTTTCACATCAGGGTTTATGAGTTTCTAAACAGGTTATGTTTCACGACGGAATTGCATTTTTAAGAGTCCTTTTCCAAAATCTTTTTTGAAAGCCAAGCTCCTTTATTTTTTTTTTAACAGCTTAAATTAAAAAAAGGTGACACTTTTCCAAGTAGGTTTGGTTAGATCAGTGGTTCTCAACCTGGGGTGTTTTTTTTTTCCTCCTCCTTCCTTTCTCCTGGGGAAATTTGGCACTGTTTAGAGACGTTTTGGTTGTCAAAACTGAGGAGGAAGATGCTACTGGCATCTAGCAGATAGAGGCGGGGATTCCACTAAACATTTTACAATGTACACAGCAGCCTCCTACATACAACAAAGAACTATCCAGCCCCAAATGTCAATAGAACTGAGATTGAGAAATTCCATGTTAGATGAAGGCTGTGTGATGCTATTCAACTTCAGTGTACATTCCAACTGAGAAATATCTTTGTGCTAGCTTTTAAAATTACTTTTGTTTCAAGAAAAAATAACTAATCTTATTTACTGTTTTAAAATAATGTCTTACCTTTTATCATTTACGAAGTCCTTGCATATGTTTTAATCCCATTTTCTCTTCATAGCTCTGATGAAGAAGTCTTCCTTTCCCCTGTTTTACTACCGAGAGCACCATTGTACAGGAAGAGGCTAAGGGATTCAAGCAAAGTCACACAAATTCAAATTCTGGATGGAAACTCTAATGCCCTTTTTGCTATCCTACAGCTGTGACACTCTTGTTAAGAACACTATATAAAAAGGGATTTAAAAATTAAAGCAAATTGTTGTGCATCTGTGGGGATATGACTCCAGAAGACAGATGTCATATGCTGTAAGGATGGAGAGTGGGAGAGGACTGGGCGTGGGTTGGGTATTATCGGAGGGGAGAAGCAAGTATGGGAGGTAAGGAGCAAAAAGAAAATGACCTTAGCCAAGCCATATGGAGGAGCATAGACGGATCCCTAAGTTTAAAATGATTACTTCTCTGTGAAAATCATTTCTGCCCCTGTTAACAGGACAAGGCCCTTCTGAAAACATAAACTGGACAAATGTGTGGAGTCTAACCAGAAAAACAGAAACCACACTCATTACTTGGAACAGAGGATTTGACACAAGTAATCCATTGCACAGATGATGGAAAAAAACAGAGAAGAATCCAGGGATTAGCAACCACAGGAAACCATTACACTTCTAAACAGGCGGGAAGGAAGAGGTGGTCTTGCCAGGGCTGATTCCGTGGTAGGCTTGTCCAGCAGCAAGAGTTGGAGCCTGGGAGAAAACATAGTTGCTGCAGGGGAGGGTGCTCAGGCAGAAAAAGAGCGGGAATAAGACACTGACTTCTCTCTCCTCCCTCCCTCCAGGACCCTGACAGTGCCTCCTATTGGCCTAATCCGGCAGGAGGCCAGTTGACTCAGGAGCCTGGGAAAGATGTGGAGCAGAGAAAGGAAAGGACAAGGGATGGACTGGAAGGTAAACGGGTTCAGAACCACAGCACATCCTTTAGGCATTATGCCAACGGAAGGACACCACGAATTAGTGCAAAGCATCACGGGAATGTTCCGGGACCTAAATCAAGTTTTCCTTCAAGCCAAGGAAAACATATCTTAAGTCTATCCTGGACCAAACAAATAAATAAAAGTCAAACTCAGAAAAGAAAAGGAATTTGACAAATGAAGCACATTAACATTTTGTATAAATATTCAGACCTTTTATGGTTAAGTGATTACAATAAAAAATGGAACAAAAGAAAGAAAACAGCTCTAACAAGTGTTCAGAGAGGAAGCTGGGGCTTGGTCACACCTGTTTTGCACACAGTAGACTCCACATTCACAACAGAAACAAATTCTTGCTGAGCTCTTGACAACATGAAAATAAAAACATTCATCACCTGACCTCTCAAAATTGTAGACTGTAGCAGAACACGATTTTTAAAAGCCTAGCCTAATTTTCTTTCTGGAGGAAATGAAATTGAGGAAGGAAACTAAAGAGGCAATAATATATTGCTGCAGGCTCTCCCTCTGAACTGGTTCGTTGTGTGCATTGAATATGCATAATTCCATTTTAAGAAGTATACTGAAATTATAGAATCACTAGTATAAAACCCAGAAATCCTGGAAAGTAAAAGCCAAACAAACTTCTAATGGCTATTTTAGCAACTAATGGTTAATATTTAGAAGAGATGTAATCTGGGGTAACTGCCGGGGACATTTTGGTTTCTTGTCTGTAAGCTCAATCGGCAATAATGAGTAATCAGGAAAACCTCCCAAGAAGTGTAGCAGTGAGGCTGCATGTAACAGAGGCATAAATAGCAACTCCTCCAGGGAAGGAGACGCTCAAAACAGAGAAATGTGAGCAGGTAAAAATGTAAAGTGTGATTTCTGGTAGTTTTTTTTTTTTTTTTTTTCTTTCTTTTAACCCAGCCCCGTGCTGGTGGGTGTGGCCTTTGGAATGGCTGGGAACCAGGGTGGGCTTTATTTATTTATTAATTATTATTATTATTTTAATGGAGTTACACGGGGATTGAACCCAGGACATCGTGCAGCCTGCTTTTTACCACTGAGCTATATCCTACCCCCTCCCTGGTAGCTATTCTGCTTCAGACACAAGTGGGCTTCACTGGTCAGTCCTAGCAGACAGGGTAAGACTGAAGCATCCAAAATGCAGTCCAGGACCTGCCTGGTAGGGCAGGCGGTGGGGTCAGGGACGCCAGAGAGCTGGATCCAGCTGGAGGCTTCCAAGGGTCCAGTATGGAACAGCATCATATCTCCAGGGTCAAGCAAGCAAATGTCATAGTTGAAAGATGCAGTCTCAGGAGGCGAGGGGGCTTTAAGACAATACCGTGGGGCCCTCAGTGGTGGAAGGAGCACTGTGAAAGGCAGGCTAGGGGTCGGGCGGTGATGCTGTGAAATCCCCGACTGGCCAGCTGGCTTTGGGAATAAGGGGTGTGGCATGTGTGAGCAGCCTGGGTAAAAGGTGAGTTACCAAGGCAGGGATCAAACAGAGAAGCCCGGTTCTTAAAAACTAAGGAGGAGAAACATTTAAGTGATGATGCGGTTCGCAGGGAGAAATCTTGAGACAGAGGCCAAGTGTGGAAGTGCTTACCTCCCTCCCTCCCAGAGCCATTTTTTTAATCCTTTTAAGGCTCAGGTTCTCACTATAGGCACAGCTCCCAGGGCCCCATAAGCTTTCCAGGTTTTATCAAATTGAGGGCTGGAAAAGAAAACATCTTGGCTCTAAAATACAAAGAAAACTGAAAACTGAAATTAATAAATATTTCAAAAGGAAAATTAAATCGATTTCACTTTGCATAACAAAACATCGTATTTTTCATGTGAGATATGGCTATGTGGCTACACTTTTTCAGTGTTTGATAGCATGTGGGATGAGGCCTCTAAGAGGCCTATATAATCTGGGATTTATATAGCCCTTGAGTTGGCCCTTCTCCAGCCTGGCATAGTTCAGGCAGAGAAGGTCGAGGATGCTAAAACTTCGGCAAGGATGGACGGGCAGGGAGGGCAAGGCAAAAAAACCAAATCACCTAGGCCAGAAATGTGGGGGAGGAGTGGGAAGAGAGGCTTGGGGGCAGGGTGTCTGGGACAGTCACAGAGGTTAGGCTTGACCGAGTGCCGAGAGGTGCAGGCGCTGTGTCCCCAGAGATGGTTCAGTCTGGTTTCTAATTTTGGAAATGGCCATACCAGGATTTCCAATCCTGGCAGGCAGGCTGGCAGTGAAGGGCTCTGAATAGCAGAGGGAACCATCTGGAGGCAGGTGGCCACTCAGTGCGGTGTAGGGGTGTGAATGCAGATTTGGCAACAGCTAGACAGCAGAGCTTAGTTTCCAAAGCAGGGAGGCGGCAGAAGCGAGGGGAGAAACTGGGGAACTCAGTCCTGAGGCTGCAGAGTAGGGGAAAAGCGGCAAATCAGGGAACACTGAGGCACAGAGGTTCCAAGGCTCCCGGGTTCACCTTGTGTCTGATTGGCTACAGGGCAGTCCCAGGAACACCGCAGGAGCTCACCCGAGGCGCCCTCTAGGACTTCTAGATTGCTGGTCTCGAGCAGGGCCCAATTCCATATGCCTCCCCTTGGAGGGGGAGTGCCTGGTCTGAGTGAAACAGGAGCCTATCCTAGATTATGGAGGCAGGGCTCCTTCATGTGTCCAGAGAAAATGGCCATGGAGCTGCCATTTTCTTGAGGCAGGGTCAAAGGGCACTGGAGTGAAGTGACCCCAACTATCTGGGAGAAGGCTAGTGAGGCAGAGAGCCTCCAGGTGGGCGTTGCAGGGGCAGATGCTTAAATAAACTCCTCTAGCCAGAATTTGCCCTGATAGGCTTTAGGGTGTGTCTCTTTGGGAGGGGACCAAAGACCCTGACCTGGAGACACTGTGATGACTGAGCAGAGATAAAAGAGGAGGAGACAGAGCAGCTGCACCTCTAGAGCCATTTGGGGCTGCTGCAGAGGCTGGTGACCCTGGCTGGAGAGCACAGTGGAGAGCTCCAGGCTTCCCCCAGGACTATCGCCAGGGTCCAGAATCAACCGCAACTTCTCAGGTTACCTGGGAATCAGAGAAGGGGCAGGGCCAGGGCACCAGCAGAGGAGAGAGCTTAGCTGGCCAAGCTGAAGAAAGGAGAGGTCATCAGGGACTACTAGATCATGGCAGCAGCGACCACCTGGATCCTGGCACAGTAAAAAAATTTCCAGCAACTGTAAGTAACCTTGGATGAGCGTTCTCAGGGCACGCCTGGAGACATGCTGTAGGGGCTTTGGACATTCTGGTAGAAGAGATCATTTTTGTTGTTTTCCTCTTATTACATTGTGAATAGAGGACTTGCAAGTAGGGTGACCAAGATTTTTCCAAGGTGATATATTGTGTAGGTAGAAGTACTGTTATTTCTCATTCATTGGGCATTACTGATCCAGTATCTAGGAATTACTGATGGTTTAAGAGCCTCTAAAGTGTTTTAAACTTGATTAATATTTAATTAAACATCTAGAAAATGTAACAGTATGCTGACTAGTGAAGTGCAACTCAACCCTTACTCTTCACATGGTGATAGAAGAACAACAAAAATCATCTCTCCTATAGTAGACCTGACAGATTATCCAAAGGACCAAAGTATTAAATATATGAATGCATTTGAAACAAGGGGGCATCTAGAAATACTTGATAAAATGTGGCTGGAAACATGAAAATAAGGGTGTCAGTGAAGGACTTAAAAGACATAAGACCTTGTTTCTCAGAGTTCTGAGTGGGTCTTGTTCTCAGTTTTCTGGGAGTGATTTTTGAATGATAAGCACATCAAACTTACTGGCCCTTTTTTTTCACTATAGGCATCACTACACAACAGTTGTAGGTATAATGCTAGAGGTCTGAAGTTTTTAGATCCTTAAAAAGTATTATATAATGCAGAAGTACTGCAAAACTAGGACTTCATATGCAAGATGTAAAAGATGAAAAGCCAAAGACAGAAAGAAATGGAGACACGGAAAGAGAAAATGAAATTACCTGTAATTTACAGGTTATTGAAAAAGGGTGTTAGTGTTTTTTTTCCAGATAAAAGGCCTAATGGAACAGTGAAAAATAATTAGCAGATGAATTGTTCTTTCCACCTAAATTCCAAACACTAAATGTTATTTTAAGTGTTTGATCACAAATGTTGGCTTGTGGGAAGGCCTGAGTTTGGTTCCCTTGAAGAAAATTTAAGATAGGAGGGTATAATGATTAGAAAGTTATGGGGAAACCAGCTCATTAGGATCAAAGGACTTGGTGGACCACATTAACAAGGGTAGGGCTATGAGCAAAACGTCCAGGGAAGCTCAGAGAGCACATAATTTAGTCTTCATCAAGTATAACCATGTTTGCTAACAAGCACATTATTACTTTTTTGATCTCTAAACAGAAGATAATAATGGATTTGTGAATTGTCTGCCACTATATGCTTTAGGTTTGACAATCAGAATTGGAAAATGATAGTACAAAACAGGTATGGAAGGCAGTGGCAAGTCCATCGTGCCATGAAATTGGAGGAACCATGATGTTTAATTTAGAAAAGAGGAATAAGATGCTGCAGTCACTAAATTATCAAACTAGGTGCTTAGTTGAGTCAAGGGGTGAGTCAAGAAGATCCAAAATCTGATCCTCATCTGTGTGCATTAAGCTCAGAGAATGGCTCTTCTGATCTTTACTAACTGCCAACATATTACTACAATAAGTAGTAGAACTTCTAAGTCAGCCACATCCATTGAGCAATTTGAATGGTCTCCTATAGAAACCAGTGGCAATGAGCAGCTAAAGGAATACAGTTTCTAGGGGTCTAAGGAGCTGAATGGTCATAACGGCTAATACCTTGAGCAAAGCAAACCTGATAGATGACTGGAAGCACAGTGTGTATCACACTAACACCAGTGATACAGCTGTTACTTATTTCTCTATTTTTTAAAGTCACTTACAGCAGCAATAAACTAAAACCTATTGTAAGAGTCTAGTTTTCCAATAGGTATCCAGCAAGTAGGAAATCAAGTCAGGAAAGGAAGTTCTTTAGGGGACAGGTAATATAGCATCCAACTTTAATCCAAGTTTATTGACCGTGGAGCCATCTTTTACTTTGCCAAAAGGTCACATTTTTGTTAGCATTATTTACAAGCCATATTTACTCTTACTATTTATTATTATTTTATCAGTGGATAAAGTCACTGAATACTGCAAGGAAAATGATGATATATTCTGTCACTGCAAAGAGATCAAGCCTAGGGGAAAGACTGAGAATACCCTGAAGAGCAATCTGATATCCTTGTGGTGGAAGTTTATTGAACCAATCCCCAACTAGAACTCAGTCAAGTGTCAAGAGTCACCAAGTACCACTCATTTCTTAACTCCCAATTGGCAATCTACTTGAAGGGTTTATTGTAATTTGATTCCTTGTGCATATTACATTTATTAGTGACTAACAATGGTTGATTAGTAAAAGGGTGTTAGTGATAAGGGGTTGACACAGCCAAAAGGTCTGGGCAAAATTTACATGTATCTTTCACTGTTTCTGTCACATAGCATGAGTGACTCACAATAAGTACAGCAAATAATTTTAACTGGTTTTGGTTCATATTTGGAGAACATGAAATTCTGCACTAATATTTCCTCTTCCCATAGTCCCCAATACAGCAATGCTCACTTCCACTTGTTTGTTAACTCTTGGCCTAAGGTAACTTTGAACTCTTGATTACGCTGATCTTTGAAAATCTGGCTGGCGCTGGTTGTATTCCACGCACGTTTTTTGTGTTAAATACGCTAGTAAGACTGCCAAAGTAGTGCTGTAATCACCTTTCTCTGAACTCTGTGAGGCAGCCCTCTCATCTCTTAGGACATCTGCTTAGATATAGCACTATTTGCCAACTTCCAGTCTCGGGATGCCGCCGGCTCTTCCGTGCTTCACAAGCATCCTCAGCCGCCCCTCGGCGGACCCCTCCTCTCCTAAGCCTGAGATTTCTCCTCCAAACGAAAGCCCTTCCACCGCGGCCCTTCATTGGTCTACCAGAGTGTCGTCTTTATTTCTCTTTGGAGACGGTATACTGCTCTTTTTGTTTCACAGTTCATATAGTTCCGGGCTCACGAGGGGCTCAGGAGAAGTTGTACCTTGGCTTCCTAAGGAAACCGTGCGCAGAAACACTTGCCGCCCCTCGCACCCTGCGTGGATCGATCAGACCAGTTCGGAGGCGTTATCAGTGGGCTTTTTAAGAAAGGAGAGTTTTATGCTGGGTCGAAGGACCATATACCTCGCCATGTCCCCACAAGTGCGGTTTGGTCCGGGCTGCGGAACCCCCGGCTGGAAGCCCACGGTCCGGCGCAAACGGCGGCCGCTACCTTCAAAACCCCGCGGCGGATCCGGCCCGGCCCGGAAGTGCCCGGCGCGGGAGGGAGGGAGGAAGCGCCTCGCGAGCCGCCGCCGCCGCCGCGCGCACGCGCCCTCGCGGGCTGGGCTGGGACTGGAGTCGCAACTCGGAAGCCGGAGCCCGGCGGGCCCGGGGCGGGGGGGGAGGGTTGCGCGGGGGCGGGAGCGGCGGAGGCGGCCGCCCCTGGCGGCGGGTTTGTTTATCCCGAGGAAGAAGTTTAGGAGCGGGAGATAGGGAAGGAGGGCGGGCCGGGGAGGAGGGATGCGGTTCGGCGGAGGCGGCCGCCACAGGGACTCGCCGCCATCACCTCAGCCGGAGAGGAGCCGCCGCCGGGACTGCCCGCCGCCGCCCCGAGCGTCCGGGTAAGTGCCCCTCCCCCTCCGGGGTCCCGGCCGCAGCCTTGGCCGCTTGCCGCGCGCTCTTCCCCGGGACTCACCTGCAGTGGAGCTCAGTGGCCTCCCTCTCCCCCATTTCGGCGCCCCCATCCCTCCTGGTCCCGGACCCCCTCTCCTGAGGCGTGCCTTGCGCTCCCGCCCCTCAGCCCCACCTCCGCTCCCTGGACCTCCCTAACATCGCAAGTCTGTACCTCCCCTTGGGAACCACCCCCCGCCTTGATTTCCCAGCTTCCGTCGGCCGGGATTCCCCCGACTTCCCTCCACCAGTCTTGCCCCCTTTTCCTGTCTCCCACCTTTATACCTGTAGACCTCCAAGCCCTCCGCTTTCTGCCTGGTCTCTTCGTCCCACCCTGAGTACTTCCCACAGCGAGAAACTGCCTTCCCACCCCCGCGTTCACGTCCGTACCTCCTTGTCCCAAACATGTACCCTGCAAACTATCCCTGTGAGCCCATTTTAGGGTGAGTTCTCAGGTCTCCTGCCAGACCACTCGGTACCTCCACCCCATTGCAGTGGCTGTGCCTTCTACCTCCCTACCAACAAGCACACACTGCTCTCTCATAAATTCTCTCTCACGTGCACCAGGTGCCTCCAGCTAACTCTGCGGTTTAGGGTCCAGGTCCTGACTTTGCCCCTTTCTACTCCTTTCTGCTATCCTTTCCCCTCACTTCTCTTGAATTTATGCATTTGTGTACTGAATCACAAAAAGGGAAGAGGAGGGTAGGATTTTCTCCCTCAAAGCAGTAGATTAGCAGAAATAGGATTCACCTGCTTATTCCAACTTTTGGCTTCTTTCTTTGTGAATAGTGTCATACCTTTGAGGCTTCTGATGCTTTGTATTTGAATACTCCTGGGCCTAGATTGATTATAATGCTCATCTTTACAATTTTTCCTTATAGCCGAATCTCCTGTTTCGTAGACTGAAAACTTAAGTAATAAAATTTTCATACCTTGGAAAACTACATCTCTCCTGCCATCATGGGAAAGGTGGACTATTTCAAATTATCATCCTATTTATTCTTGAGAGAAATGGTGCCTTGGTGCCTAGTGGTTAAGAGCTCAGGCTCTAGCTGAACTGTCAGGATCTAAACCCCTGCCTTTTCAGTTACCAGGCTCTGGCCTTGGGCAAGTTATTTAATCTCTATGCTTCAGAATTATTTCGGCTGTAAAATGGGGATAGTGATGAACATCATAAGATGGTGGTGATAATTGCATAACTTAATGCAGGTAAAATACAATAGTGCCTGGCACGTGGTAAGAGTTCTGTAATGGCTTTCTATCATCGTCTCCTAGCTTGGCTTGGTTTGGCTATTGGTAGGTTAATTTTGAGAGAGGAAGGTGGGAATGGAAAGCTGTCTTGTTGCCTTTTTTTTTTTTTTTTTATTTAACACCCTTTTTGATGTAGCTATGATTCATATTTTGTTACTATATAAATTAATTCCTTCTAGTGTGAAAAGTACAGAGTTTTAGCTCCCTGTTTGCAAGTAAGTTACCGGGCTACAAGCAGGTCAGTCCCAATTTCAGGTACCTGTTTGAAATTTTAAAGTTTTGTCCTTGTTTGGAGAATAACTGAAGTTGAATTGATAGAGCAGAATTTATCATTGTGAAAAATGATGATTTTACCAATAAGAATTTTAGTGCTGCAATTAAACACTCAAAACTGGTCGATCCTTCACACTTACCTGCTTTATGTTGAATTGCTATTGAGGATAGAGCTATGGCTTAATTCAGAAGACTGGTGGTTTTTCTCTCTTTTGTTAACATGTTTTCTTTATCATGCCTTGATGTTTCCCAAATTTTACTCCCTCTTTAAAACCCTGACAATTATTTGTCATACTTACTTACCTCCTGTGCATTATTATTTTCTTGATACTTTTTTTAAACAACTCATTAAGTTGTTCAAATAGGCACTGTTAACTTTAGAGTTGTTATAAATAGTAAAAATTTGAAATCACAATTTGCTGTCCTAATTAATGTAAAAATATGTACATCTGGAACTATCAGAATAAAGAAGTTTGCCTGTGTAGCTTCAAATTTGTTTTGTGTCACCAATGGAATGTACTTTAAGCCTTGGGTGACACTACCTTTGCCTGTGCTGTTCCCTGGCCTAGAATAACCTTTGCTCTTTCCCCTGCATATCCAAATTCTACCTGTCTTCCATCTCTTGCTGCTTCCACCTCTGGCATTTCCACTGCCAGCATTGGTTTCTGTTTCTTGGCTTTCCTGCTGTCTGTATTCTGTATTTTTGGCTTTGAATAATGCAGTGTCCCAGTTTAAGAAAAATGACTCCTGTGAAATCATACTTTTAAAGTTTATAGGAGCTTTCAAGGAATGGAATAAGATTGACAATTAGTATCTACTTTATGTTGAGGCAGTATGCCTTTGGTTTTGTAACTGTTCATCCTTTCCAAAAATATTTAATGAGCATCTACTTCATGCAAGTCACTGGGGATACATAAAAGCACCCTTCTCAACCAGGGGTCCAGTAAATATCAAGCCCTAATGCTCATTACAAGCCCCAAGGTATGTAATGAATCAACTACTCTCTGTACCTAAAATGGTACTAGCCATGTCCTATCCTTGAGAGAGAGAACTGAGGAAATAGTCACTTAACTCAGTTTCTATAGGGTTTAAGTCTTTAAGAAAAGTTCCATTAGAGGATAATAATACAGACTCTGCTTTTTTATTATTTTTTTTTTTGTAATTTATATCTTGGTGTGGCACTGACAGACAATAAGCAAGTAAATGGATACAATTGTTTTATAAGAGCATTGGTACTATTAAAGATAATGATTGCTAATACTTATAAAACACTATGCCACCTACTCTTTCAAATGATTTTTCTATATTAACTTGTCTAAACCTCTTAACAATCCTTTGAAGAAGGCTTTACTGTATCTCCATTTCACAAATGAAGAACCCGAGAAATAGTGAGATTATTTAACTTCCACAAAATTACACAGCTAAGGAAGCAATGGAGCCAGGCAGTGTGGCTATAGAGTCTATTACCCTTTGTTGCCTCTGAGACCTTCCCACCTTCCAATTCTTTGTTGGTTACGTTAGACCAAATTTTTCACCTTTCTGAAAAACCTTTTTTTAAAATCTTGACAGTGAGGTTTCCTTGTCTTTTTACGTTGTTTAGGGAAGTAAAGGAGATTTAACTTTTATAAAGCACCTGGTATACATATTTATCCCAAATCTTACATATGACTAGATATTAAAGGAATTTACATTTCAGTGATTCTGCTCACAATTTTGTTTTCTGACTTAGATTTATTCACTTAGCTGAAGTTTATTGAACATCTGATCTGTGTCAGGCAGCGTGCTAGGCCCTGGTGACTCAAGTTATGGAAAGCATGTACCTGTATTCTTGGGGCCAGAGGGTGTTGGGAAATAAAGAAACTAACCAAATAGTTACAAAAATAATAATTAGTTAGGATAATTGCCACAAAGGAAAATTATTGTAAACAACGAAAGCCCACTAATGTATCAGGGAATGTTTGAAGAAATGACTTAGGCTAAAGCCTGAAGGGTAAACCGGAAGCACCCAAGTGATGCTGGGAAGTTCAGCTTCCTAGAACTGAAAAGTTCTGTAGGGGCTGGACCCTAGCCTGTGAGGCTGGGTGATGTGGAATGAGACTGGAGCAGATCACAGTGGTCAATTTTTGCTAAGCATTTTGTACTTAATCCTAAGCAGTGGGAAGCCACTGGAGAATGTCAAATAGCTGAATGTCATTTAAATTTGTGCTTTAAAAACATCACTTGGCTGCTCTGTGGAGACAGATTGGAGAGAGGCAAGTGTAAAGGCAGAGAGACCAGTTAGGCCAGAACTTCTCAAACTTACCTGTGGTGAAGGACCTGTTTTATTTTGTTTTACTTTCTGATTTGTGCTGGTACTTTACTAATAATAAAATGGATGTCATGGCAGTGTCTGTCAGATTGCTATAAAAACTTCTAAATGCTTTCTCTCAGTTTCTGTATTTACCTTATCTCACACCAGCAATAGTTCTTGGGTCAGTACTGGTCCACAGATCACACTTTGAGTAAAACTGAGTTCAGCTGTTACAGTAATTTAGGCAAGAGATGATGGAATCTCGGATCCAGACTGGCAGTGATAGAGATAAAGTAGCTGGGTTTGACAAATATTTGGGAAGTAAAGTTGATAGGATTTGGTGATGGATTAGATTTGAGGGTCTAGGGAGAGGAAAAAGCTGATTTCCAGGGTCAGCAGTTCTTGTGCCTAACAGGGAATACTGGGGGAGGAGCAGTTTTTTCTTAGTTTCTGGAAACGGGGTTGGGGGGAGTATTGATCATAATTGTTTGGAATAATTAGTATATAGCTGATAATGAATGTCTTAGTGTAGAAGGTGGGGGATGAGATTGCCTAAGGAGAGAGTAGAGAGAGAGAATATAAAGGGATGCGGTCGCTATGAATCTTCAGCATTTACATCAAGAAAAAATACTGAGAAGATGTAGCCAGAGGTTGGAGGAAATTTTCCTTGGCATCACTGAAGCTAAGGCAATAGACTGAAAAAGGAGGAGTGGCTAATCAACTATGTTGAATGAAGCTGAGAAGTCAGTTAAGTTGGAAACTGAAAAACGCATATTGTTTTTAGCAACCTGGAGAAAATTTTTATGTCTTAGTAGTCAGTCCGTCCATAAACCATTTGATGATGAATTTTGTTTTAATCTGCCAAAGCAACAATCCTATATTTAGGATAAAATTATATCTATAGCATGAGCCATATCTTCCTTCTTGAGCTCAGACCCATGTTTCTATTTATCACCATCTGGATGTTCTATAAGCATCTCAAACTCTACAACTCATTCATTCAAAACATTCAGATAGAATGTTTTTAAAGTACTGTTTATCAAGCATTGCATACTAGACTTTTAGGAATGCAGTTAGACCTCGGTGTCTAGGGGCAGTGGACAGTTAAGTATTTTTTAGTGTGATTAGTGCTGTCATAGCAATTTATTCAGGTTGCCTTGTAAGCACAGAGAAGGGGCATTAAGGGAACGCTTTTTAAGGAAAGAGTGCTGGGCAGAGTGTTTCTGAAAGACAAGTGGGGAAATGGAGAGGGACAGTGCAATGATAGAGGACTTTATTTTGAAAGCATGCAAAGGCTTAAGGCAAGAAATTGTAACTATAGCATATGGGTAGTAGGTTAGAGAGGTTGGCCATAGTATTCAAAGGTTTTTCTCCTGGACTTGTACCTCTTTCTGTTTGCTGTTTTGATTAATATCCTCACCACCCATTTAGTCACTGACCATGGAGATATCTCTGAATACCTTCAAGATTTAAAGATTTTCTTTGTCATAGTATTTATTGTCCAAGGTGGTGTTTTGTTTTTGCTGGTTAGCTTTATATTATATATTACACCTGTACTTGTACAATCATTAAGTAAGTAACTGATAGTATAACTTAAATATTTTGGTTATGCCTTTTTTTTTTTGATGGGAGAAATTTTACACATACAACATTTTCTCAAATTTAGAGAATTGAAAGTGAAGGCATTGGTGGGGATTGCTGAGAGTTTACTGTTAAACATCAGGTATATGGTCGTTGAAAAGGGCTCAGTGGAATAATAACAGTCTGCTGGTACCTTAAATGCTATTTTAGATAGTTGTCTAAATGTCCCTAGACTTAAGTCTTGCACCATAGTAGAACATAGTTCATCTTCAGGGATTACTTTATGAAGAATGCTGTTAAAAAAAAAAAAAAGCCATCGCCATTGTTGGCAAAAAGCTTAATTGACGAGATTAAAGTCTCATAGAAAATAGTATATTAGAAGAGAAAATGATGTTAAAATGGATTTTTAAAACACAGTAAGTAGAAGTTCTAGAAGACATCTGCTTTAAAATAACAGGAGGGTGGGCTCTACCAAAACTTTTGCTTCTGAAATACCTTCTTAAGTTCTTATAGAAACATTGCTTTATTCTGATCTGCCAAGGCAGTCTTCCTTACATTTTATGTTAAATTGTAACTTTAAAAATTCATTTTTATTAGTTCTTGCTGGTTTTTGCTCTTGTCTTCTCCCTGGTTTTTAGTTTTAAATCTTAATAAATTCCTGTATGGCAACTGTATGCTTTTCATATATTATGGTTCTTACAGGTACACTTTCCCAGGTCTTTTATTTAGATACATAAGTAGGACCCTTCTGATACTCTTCAGACTTGCGTACATGTTCTAAAGGAGGACAGGATAATTATTAGCATTAAATTGTGAATTGTATCATATAACTATGCTAAACAGAACTTTACATAGATAAAAAATAGATGTAAGAAATTTTATCTACAAATATAAAATTGCGTTACCTCAAACTATGGTTGGTATAGGTTGTTTATTCACTTAAGCAAAAAGTAATACAGAAATAAAAATAATTAAAAGTAACAAAAAAGAGGTTTTACTGTGATATTAGGTAATTCAAGATCTCAAAGGTTGTAGTGTAACTAAGAAGTAGTTTGATGCTTTTTAAATATATTTGAAATTTGTTAACAAAGAAGATATCATACCATTGTTTCCAGTCTGGGTATGTTTTCTGAAGCAAATTTCACAGTTTTTCCTTATGAAAATGCATTTGTACCTGCCCCCCTCAGATTAAGTGGTTTTTAGTTAAGGAGTACAGTTGGTTCAAGGTAGGTTTTTTTAGTTGTAATTTGGATAGAATTTTTGGTGTTTTAGTGGGAAATTCCTGTGAAAGGTAGTTTTCATCCTGTAAGACAAAAAGCACCCCCCACAAAAGGAATATTAATTCATCCTGAAATTATAGAGACAAGCATTGGCCCAGGAATATTTAAATGATTTGAATTTTATTTAATTAATTAGTGTGTGTGTGTGGCGACTCTTAGGATCAGTTTAAACCTTTGTTAACTAGTTATTCAACATGGCGGTTAAGTTTAACCTGTCAAGTTTTGTTAGAAAAGCTCAAGTGGGGCATGGGCACACACCAAGCATATTTGATCATTTCTGACTGCATTCAAAGTGTATTTTTTAAAAGTTAAAATGCTTTTTCATGTTAGCGTTTTATCAGAGGCATTTGAGAACTGGCTTGAATCAAGTGGTATTTGGAAGGTATCTTGATTTATGCTTTACTGTTGATAATTTCTGTTTTCTCAGGTGTCTCATTTTCACTGTTGTTTTATCTGTCTGCCTTTCCCCCACCCAAGTCCAGTTGTATAATGAAACCAGTATTTTTTCCTAGCAGAATATAGCCAGGTTTTGTTGAACATGGGCCTAGGAAACTGACAACTTACTACAGTGTAAACATACCTTTACATGGGATTTTCCTCATAGGTCATTTTGGTTTAAAGGGAAGAAATACCCTTTTTTAAAGTAGTTATACCAGAGTTGTCAAGTACTTTAGGTATTTTATCTCATTTACTTCTTATCACTAACCCATGAGGTATATATAGGTCATACCATAAGCTTCTGAATCATACTTGCCATCAATTATGTGATGCATTATTTTATGTATTCCAAGGAGAGAGAGCACTGTCAATTACAATTGTAAAATGCCAACAATTTCAGACATGATAAAATATGAAAAAAAATGGGATCGTAGAGTTTATGAAATGTGCTATTAGTGGTGCTTCATTTTATGGTTGTCACCCAAGGCCCTCAAAATAACTTCCCAACATCAAGTGAAGTCAGGATAAATTTAGTTTTGCTTTACTTCAGAGATTGCTAGGTAATGTAGCATAGAGGTTAAAAGAGAGCATCCAGTCTGCTTTTTAATAGCTTTGTGACTTGAGGCAAGTTACTTAGCATCTCTGCCTCAGTGTTCTCATATGTAAAAAGGAAAGGATAACAGGATAACCTTGTAAGAGTTGTTATAAGAACTAAATGAGTTATATTTACATTTAAATAGTGCTTTCCACGTACAGTGTTTTGTGTAAATGTTGGTTAGTTAAAAAGGGTGATGATGTTTCTGATCTAAGATATATTAAGTAGATGGTGTGCTTGAAAGGAAGGGAAAAAGAGCCTTATCAAGTGGTTTATTGGTGTTTTGTGCATTTTATTAACTTGTCTTTTAAGTATTACATTAATTTGTCTTTTAAGACTAATGTAAGATTGTAGTCTTGATGTTTTTGATATTTAAATTGGTACCACTGTATAAAGATTCAGCTGAAATCTGCTTTCCTTTTAATTCTGTTATGACATATTTAGTCAGAATATTGACATGCTATGATGGATGTCTTAAAAATAACCTGTGATATACTTAACAATTCCTGTCAACCTCATAAGGAATTCATTCAGAAATATTTTTAAAGGATTTCAATATTAAAGAACCATTTAAAAATTTTAGTTAAGACATCCAACTTCTGCATAATGAAGTATAATGAGGAAAAGTAATGGTGAGGCTGTTTTTATTTATTTTAATGGTTTTAATATGTACATGTTTCTGTTGCTTCATTTGAGATTTGGAATCTTGTCATGTACTCTGATATAAAAATAGGTTAAGGCCTTCCTTTGAACTTATTTTTTCCCTATTCCCACTTTTGCCTTTTTTTGTTCTTTTTGTTTTGAGCTCACATCATCCATTTACTCTATAAATTGACCAACTATTAAATGCCAGGTTCTGTGTTTACAGTGATAAATTGTAAATAGCCCTTGACCTGGAAGGCTCACTATTGGGATTTATTAATACTGTGTAGTCATTGAGTAAGTTACGCACGGTGCTGAAGACTTGATATACACACTCTTTTTGTTTTAATCCTCATAACTACCCTGCTAGTGTAGGTCATTACTTTTCAAATGTTTCCACTAAGTAAATTACAGAGAACAGTGAACTCTTGGCAGATGGAAGGGTGGTGAAGATCTGAGTGTGGTCTAGGTAATGGTGGAGAGAGGAAGAGCTTTGGTGTTAAAATTCTTTTCAAATTACTGTTTTCTCCTAAAAAGATTTGACTTACATTCTGTTACTTTAACATAGCCTTCTTTGTTTCAATATAAATATGTACTAGATTAGCATAAGACAAGATTTTTTAAAGTATTCTGTCACAGTTTTAGGGTGGAGGGAACGTGGCACTAGGAATCGGATTTTATTCTAAATGTTAGGCATCATGGTTGCTTTTTTATTTATTAAATTCTTTTTGCTTTTTTATTTTAGATGAACTTATACTGAAGTATAACGTATATTCAAAGGCATGCATGTAACATCATATAGCATAAACACTCTAGTGTCTGGCTTCTTGCCCTAAACATCTATTTTTATGTGATCCATTCATGTAGTGTGTAGCAGTAGCTTATTCTCATTCTGCAGTATTACATTCCATTGTATGACTCTCTTTCTCCCTCTCCCTCTCTCTCTCTCTATATACATAACACACACACACACACCATAATTTATCCATTCTACTGGTGATGAACATCTAGGTGGTTTCCAGTTTTGAGTCATAATGAATAGTGCCCCATAGAATATCTTGTACATATGCACATGTGTATATTGCTGTAAGATACGTATTTTCTAATAGAATTTTTGGGCCATGGTGCATGCTTTTGTTCAGCTTTGGTATGTATTATCCAGTGTTTTCCAAAGTGATTGTACCAATTTATAGTCTTTTCAGTAGTGAATGAGAGTTCTGTTTGTCCCACATACTCTGAAACATTTGCTTCATATTGCTTGTTTCATGTATTTAGCTCTTCTGGTGGGTGTAAAGTGGTATTGCTAGTTTTTCAAAATAAACATGATTCCTTTCTTCACTCATACCCACATACCCCTCCCATGTGCATACCAAGGGAAAGTGGAATAGAGACGTTTGTTTTCACAAGACCCATGAAATGATTCTGGTTGCCTAGTTAGTTGATAAGATACAGGATTATAAAACAAATGTCAGTATAATTTAAGGAAAATGAGACTGTCATGAAAACCACAGCCTCACTGTATACTGACTTTCTGACAAATGGTGCATTTGTGCCTAACTATTGCTAAACATGGGAAAGGTGGTGAGATTTTGCAAGCTAGTGAAAAGTTCTGTAGGCCCTTTTATTGAGTGAGTGTGCAACGTTGGCCTAACTAATTACACAATGCTGAAATGTACTTGCTCTTACTTGACTGTCTACCCAGATTGTAGGTTGTGTTCATTCATTTTTTTGTGAGATTTTGGGAAATGCTGTCTACACAGCAGAGCTTACTCAGTTTTCAGAATTTGAAAGTTGAGCAGATTTTATTGTATGCCCACAGCATGCTTATGTGTTGTTTTATACTTAATTTCTTGTTATTTATGAAGTTTTACTTGTGTCACAGGAGGCTAGTATGTGTTATTTTAATTATCAAATTGTGTAGTGAACACCAGGGATGTAAAAAATATTTTTGCCTGTGTATCTTCTTCTGGGTTAGGATTGTGGTTAGTCTCTTCTCCTTCCCCAGTGAGTGTAGATCATGTTAGAATCTTATGTAGGGAAGCACCATTCCTGTACCTTTTGAGAATCATAATTAATTGTTGATTTCTTCTATGAAGACACACATAGACTCATAACTGCAGATTACCCCATGGTATTCCCTTTTTAACGTTGTCCTATGCCTTTATGGAGCTACTGTTTTTATATTTGACTTTATTTCTTACTGCTGCAAAGTACTGTTCCTCAGTAGTGCAGCTGTTTGATAAATACTTATGCTCTATGTATTGATAAGTAGTTACTCATTATTGCTAGTCATAAGAATCTTGGAATTATTAGCTCATCATCCAAAGAGCTGAGATGGCATTCCTGTACTTACAATGTTCCCGTGAAGTATAAGAAAAACTGTTTATTTTGCAAAGCATTTCCTTGAGAGACAGGACTATTGGTGGATGGCAGTAGCCTCCTTTTATTTAGTCTAGTTTGACCATGTGTTACATCATTTCAGAAAATACTGGATTAAAATCCAGGGTCTCCTAACACGTTGCTTTTCATGGATCATTTTGCTTCATTTCTCTCTATTTCTTTTTCCTTTTTTTTTTCCCTCTCCCCTAACCCCCTATAAACTAAGCAGCTGTGTGAAATGTTTTCCTTATAAGGAGGACTAAGCCATTGTAATGGTTATGGACTTGCAGGGTGTAATGGCATAGACATACAGATTCCCTACTATTGTTTATCCTAAGGCATGCAATTTTGCCAATTTTTTCCTCCTAGATTTTATAGTTTAGAAGTCCCTGAAGTGGTAGTTTCTTTTGTCTTTTTCAAGGATGATGGTTTTTCCTGCTTTTGTCTAGGATAATACTACATCTTTTGGCCCAGCATCTTGTCTGATTTAATATTTGTAATGACTACTTAATTTTTAATGAAATACTGTTATTAATAGTTGCATTAAAATAAGACTTAGTGAGTTTGGTAGAATTTCTATTTCCAGCAGCTGCCATGGTCTAGTCTAGCAATAGGTGAGACACGTGTAAAAATGAGTTCTGTCTTTAACAAGTGGTAAAATCCTGAAAGTAATCTAAGTACATCTCTCTTCCTCTACCCTTCTCAGATGTAGTGTAACCAGCACCTTCCTTTAGTGACAACATCCATGATTGGAAGTGGGCTGGGATATAAATGATTCACGAGCAGCGAAGTCTTTTTGGTCTCAGATATTGATAAGAGATGCCTCTGCCCTTAGACCATTTTGGGTACCTGTCTGTTGCTCCATGTTCATGTAGCTGGGAAGATTTATGAAGTCACAAGGATGGCAGTTAGTGGTATGAGTGGGAAATTTTAGGTTATGTAAACTGAAATAGTGGTTGAGCAATCCTGCCATAGAATGTGTAAGCAGCACTCACTGTTCAGTAAAGCTTTGTATGATGATGGAAATGTTCTATGATCCCCACTTTCTGTTATGGTAGCCACTGGCTACTTGTGTCTTTGGAGCACTGAAAATAGTCTGGTACAACTGAGGAGCTGAATTTCTGGTTTAATTATTTCATTATTTGGTAAGACTTTTATTTTGCAACAAACCCTTTTGAAATCAATTAGTTAAAAACAGAAGTACGTATTAAATGAAAGCATACACTTAAGAAGCTGCTATTCTGCTTTTTAAAAAGATTTTCTACACCATTGCTCAGCAACCCAAATAGTGGAGCATACAGTGGGTGGTTAGATCGATATAGAATTAAAGGTTTACAGAACTGTTGTGATAAAAGAACAAAGGAGTGAAATGTTAAGCCTGCTTGCTAGAGAGTTCTTGAAGTAATGCATTGTGGGTTTTGCATTTGCTAAGGAAGTGAAGCCATAAGGACCTACTTAAGAAAAATGGGAAGGACTCAGGTAGTTGGTAATAAGAGATATTGGGGGATTAAATTGATGACAGAATAGAAATAAGTTCTGTTATTAAAATGATATACTCAAGTTTATTTTCATAGTTGGTCAAGCTTTCCTAGGTAGTAAGTTCCAAGTCAGAATGTTTGAAAAAGATTGCTAAAATTTGAAGTGGGTGAGATCATTCAGGAAGGTAGAATTTTGATGCTGGTAGGCGAGAAGTCCACTGGAATGCAGTCACCTAGGGTGATGGCAGGAATAGTGAAGAAGACAATGGAGACAGTGGTTGAAGTCCTCTATAAAGGAGCCTAACTGGAAGAGAGGTGAGTAGGTGATAGCAAGGGAGAAGAGTGTAGGAGAATTGTGTTTACCAGTGAACTCATGCAGTTGCTGTACAGTTTTGTTAGGTTGGGAAAGTGGTCTGGAAGCAATAGTGGTGAGTCAGAATAACTTTTAACTATTTCCGACTCCCTTTTCTAGATCCTTCACAGATATAAGAAAAGGATATGATTTTAGCAATTCTGCTTTATCTGCTCTAGTTAGGTATTTGCCTCTCTGACCTTATCTTTGTTTCTCCAGTGCCTGACCTATTTAGATACTTAAATGTTTGCTCAGTACATGCTAGACGAATGTGAAATTGTTACCAGTATCCTAGAATTCTAGAACAAAGAACATTGCTTAGACTACTTTTAAAAAGTGATTTGAAAACTAATAAAAGGAACTGTTACTTTAACACAATTGAGTTTTCAAAGTATGATACTAATTACCCCAGTTTTAATTAGACATGTTTGTATTTGAAAGGGTAATACTGGAAATGAATTATAACTTTTTACATTAATTAGTGGATGGTAGGTTATTAAGGCTTATTAGGTTATCTGAGGGGCTATTTTTGATTTTTAGAGGTTGAAAAGAATATATTGCAAAATCGATACGTATCTTTTCAGATATTTCAACAGTTACTGCACCTCTAATCTCTGGCAACTGGTTACTTTGTTTCCTTTCACTGGAGCATTAGGCTCTTGAGGAAGGAATTGTAGCAGATTAATTTTGGGCAATATGGGTAAAGAAGTCTTCAGTAATTTAAACTTTTTTGACCATAATTGAGCAGGAGGAGGCATATGAAGGCAAAAGACTCCATTATGCTTTTGTTAAAAAAGAAGAAAACAAAAAGCAACTGTAGAGGCAAAAGCTTTAATCAAATGTTTACTCATATTTTCCTAAAATAAAAGAGGTGAGAGGGAGTCTAGGAGAAGGGTGAGGGAGAGAATATGGCTTTTATTTTGGATGAAGGTTTTAGGACTCAGGTAACTTTGAACAATGCCTAGGGTTAATGTGAGTGGTTCCAGAATGGGCAAGTAACTGTGCAGAAGCTACTGTGAGTGCTTTACAGATCTTATTGCCTTTAATACTCACTGTAATCTTTCTGAGTGAGGAGTTATTCCCTTTCTGAAGACGAGAAAGCTAAGGGCCAGAAAGGGAAAGTAACTTATTCAAGGATTATAAAACCTAAAAAAGGGGCTTTTTAAAAAAAATTTTTTGCGTTGTTTCATGCATGAATCTTATGGGTACATTTCCGTGAGTTTTGACAGATGTAACAACAGCCCAGTCAAGATGTATATACATCATTTCCATTCCTCTGAAAAGTTCTCTTGGAAGTTTACACAACTTCCTAAGAGATAATTTTGGACATCAGTCTGTCTTTTTACAACTACACCTCCACATAACTTGCATTAAAAGGGAGAGGAAAGCTGTTAGAGATAAGCAATGTGAGAGCAACAGAGTTCATAGTTCACTTAATAGCTGATGAAGAGCCAAGTGATAAAGGTTGAAAAAGCAAAAATAAAACCTCAAAAACATATTTAGGCAAATTTAATTCTTTTCTTCATAGTTCATGAAATTAATAGTGTTTTGTAAACCAGTTCTATTTTGGAGTTTTAAAGTAGATACTCATACACGTTAAACTAAATTATTGAGTGCTTTCTATGAACCAGACACTATACGAGAGATTTTCTATAGATTCCCATTCAATACACGAGTCATTTGAGATAATTACCATTTATTATTCCCATTTTACAACAAGACAATTGAGACCCAGAGAACTTACACAGCTTCAGAATTTGAACCTAAGTCTAAAATCAGAAGCCAGATTCTTAACCTGAATAGTGTTCCATGGATTATTCTGCAATACTGAATTATATCTGTACTTTATTTTCTAGGAGGCAATAAATTATGTACATCTAGTAAATATGGAATACTTTCCCTTTAGTTGACTTCAAATCTAGTCAGTATATCTCAGTGGTTACATAAAGGTGAAAATATAATAATCTCGAGTTCAGCATATTTGATGAATTGGAAAAATCATAGTATTTTCAGTGAAAAAATCCTGGATTCAATTTTTGAATTTTTCTGGGTTTTTTTTTTGTTTATTTTAAACTCTATGGTCTTAGATCATATTGCTTCTGTGTTTCAATTTCCCTCTCTGTAGAATACTATCTACAGAATCCTGATCTATTACTACTTCACAGGGTTGTTTAGAGGATCAAATGAGGTAATATGTATGAGTAAAATTCTAAAGGACGAAGTAAAATCTTATGGGGTATTGTATTAATAGCTGCAATAAATTTGATTAGTGAGAGGCACTGGTTATGAAAGTGCTTGGGAATAAGAGTAATTCATTTTACTGAGGAAAATGGTATAGGAGTGTAGGTTGGTTGGTAAATGTTTTACAGAAGAGATGACAATTAAGATGGACAAATTAAAACCCAGTGTTGATTCTTAGAGAAGGGATAAAATTAAATTATTTATTGTTTGTTAATTGAGATAACTCCTCTGAGTTGGATAAAAAAAGTGTATTGCTATAATTTATAAATTAGAGTATAAATAAAGATTTTTACCTGGAGGACCTTTGAGATCTAGTTCAAATTATGAGGCCAGGGGCTGTCTTTCTGTCATCCTTCCTTGTTTCCATAGGGCTTAGCTGAATGTAGATTCCCCCAAAATACTCCAACGGGTCAGGGAATGAGAGAGGGAGAGAGAATAAAAGAACAGATGAATGAGTAAAAAAGAGAAAAGAACAGTAGGGGTCTTACAACTTGGCTGTAGCGAATAGTCTTCCGACTGCTAGTCGTGTCCCTTTTTGGTTTACCACATTTTATATGTTACTGTAATTTAAAATCTTACCTCATGAGGTCTAATGACCATAGTTATAATCTCTCATGCTAACTATTTATATAAGGCTGATTTTTTAAAATCCTAGTACTGTCTTTATAAGATTTCTGGAAATAGCATCCTTTTAAAAAGTGAAGTATTTGCTTCATATATTTTAAGAGGATATGGCTCTTAATATAGATGCAGATAGGCTTATAGTTTTCTTATTGTGCCTTGTATATTTACATAATTAATTTTTATTACATAATTTATTATTAATTACATTATTTATTTATGTATATTTATTACATAAATAGTAAGAAAACAATTGAACTTGTGGCAACTAGTATGAAAAATAAATCTAGCCATTTTTAAATGATGATTTTTAAAAATGGTTGCCAAAGATCCAGAATGTCCTTAATATGTAATGTTACAGGAAAAGGAATCAGATTCTGAAGTGATCGATAGTTGATTTTTTTTTTTTTCCTTGGAAGTTCATTGCAGTGTGAGGAAATTATGTAGTGATGTCGAGTAAGTCTTTGCCTGCGGGGTATGAGTCTTACTATATAAACTTACTGGTGGAACTGGATAGGATTTAGTGATTCTTCCCTAAATGCTTTTTATAGCCAAAAGCTCAGGGATATGCAAAAGGGCATGTGGTCTGAAACCTAAAAGGGCTAGGAGTAGAATCCAGGTCTCTCAAGACATGGACCCCAGGGCTTTTTTCCATTTTTACCATTGTTAAGGAAAATGGTATTGTGTCTACGTTAAGAAATGTTAAATGGGTTTTTACTTTTAATGTTTTTTTTTTTTTAAATACATTAAAGCAACAGAAATGCAGTTATTTTTCTGGGGTTACAGTGTGTGTACACAGGAGTTCACCTGAGTTTGCTTTCTTTTTCTTTTTTTTTTTTTCCTAAGGGAGAGCCTTGGTGTTGAGTGACAAGGCAACAACAGTAAGCAAGGGCTTTACATCTCTGCTTGTGTACAGACCTTCATCAGCATGTATTAATGGCTTTTTAGGAATTACCAAACTGAGAAAGAATTGGTATTAAAATAGCTGTATTTTGCCTGCTCTAATAAAGTTTCATATATATGAGCAATTAAAACTACCTCCTTACTTTCAGTATTAGAGGATGTTGTAGATTACAAAAGAGGTAGCACTGGCATAAGACCTTGGGAGAAAGAAATTGAAAACTACCCCAACCTCTCAGGATAATACTCAGGTAAAATGGAAGACTTAGATAAGTGGAGGACAGATGGATAGCTGCGGCAGCGATGATGAGATTTCTGTATTGTTGGTATTAGTAGCCTTCTGGCCTAATCCTCAGACTAAAAATGTGGTTCTCAGTATGAGATCCCTAGACCAGCAGCATCAGCACCACCTGAGACCTTTTTTTAGAAATGCAAATTCTAGGGCCTGACCCAGACCCACTGAATCATTAACTCTATGGTTGGGGCCCAGTATTCTGGTTTAACAAGCCTTACAGGTCATTCTTATGCATACTTAAAAATTTGAGAATCACTGCCCTAGAGAAATATAAACCTGTGTCTACCATTTGTAGTCACTCAGAGGCTGAGACTGCTTGATTGGACCATATCAAATTACTGATAGTCTCCTGCTTTTGATTTATAAAATCTTGAAACTTACCAAGCTTTAAAGAAAAGTCAACTTTTATTTTGGGCAGAGTTCAGACTGCTAAAATGGCTGTTTCACTTAGGCCTTCAGTGGCCAAACTCAGGAAAAAATTAAGGGCCTGGGTAAGTAGACTGTAAGGTAAATGGAAGTATTTTCTCAACCTGTGTGTGTGTGTGTGTGTGTGTGTGTGTGTGTTCGTTTTAAACTGAGGCCCTGTGTAATATCGTCATCATCAACCATGACTCAGTGGGTGCTCCTCCAACACCTTCCAGCTCTTTTGGCTTTTCCCTTATATAGGAGTATATGTGATCAAGAAGGAGGAATGGTCTTCCTACCATTTTCCATTTTTTTTCTCTGATTGTTCAGAACACTTCCATTGCTGTATCCTTCATCACCCCCTGTTCCTGCCCCCTGAGATTTTCACTAAGACCTGTGTCTAGATATGCTGCCACTGAGTTGAATCACTCTACTGGGAGTCACAGCTGTTTCTGTTTTAAAGAGGAGACTTTTCCTCTGTGTCATATGCATTTTAGTGAACTTTAGATAAACTTTAGAGAAACTGGTTTTAAGTGATTGGAACTACAAGATGGCTTTTCTCTCTCTTTGTGTCTACATTTGAGTTAGCTATTCCATTAATTTCCTCAGCCCATTTAATCAGTCCTCTCCCTCTTTTAAAAAAACATTTTGAACACTGAGCATTGTGCTAGGCTTTGCACTACAGAGATGAATACAACACAGAAAAATCTTTACAGAGAACGTACTTTAGGTAAAAACACAACTGTGCACATAAAACTAACTAGTTAAAAGCTGTAAATGAAGGGGGGTGATGGAGGCAGGAGAGAGATTTAATGTGAGATGACTATGGCAGCCTAGTAACCAATCTCAGTTTTTTAAATGGGCATACTGTTTTGTGTACTGCCTTTCCCCCCCCCCTGCTTATAATACTTTTTAAAAATAGAAGTTGTAATTATATTGAGATTCTTATTACATAAGAGTAAAAAGAATAGGAAATTACCTTTCCACTCCCAGTTCCACTTCCCACTGTAAATTGCGCCTGGTTTTAATTCTGTTAGTGGTTTCTATTAATAATGTTCTTATTTATTTATTAGTTCTGGACACTGTTACCTACGTCTGTGAATGATAATCTTGTTCCTCTCCTGGCTTCTGCAATCTCCAAATTATTGGACATTGTGGGGTTTTTTTTTTTAACATTTTTTTATTGATTTATAATCATTTTACAATGTTGTGTCAAATTCCAGTGTAGAGCACAATTTTTCAGTTATACATGAACATGTGTATTTTCATTGTCACATTTTTTTCTCTGAGCTACCATAAGATCTTGTATATATTTCCCTGTGCTATACAGTATAATCTTGTTTATCTATTCTACAATTTTGAAATCCCAGTCTATCTCTTCCCAACCCCCGCCCCCTTGGCAACCACAAGTTTATATTCTATATCTGAGTCTATTTCTGTTTTGTATTTATGCTTTGTTTGTTTTTTTGTTTTTTGTTTTGTTTTGTTTTTTTAGATTCCACATGTGAGCAATCTCATACAGGTATTTTTCTTTCTCTTTCTGGCTTACTTCACTTAGAATGACATTCAGGAGCATCCATGTTGCTGCAGATGGTGTTATGTTGTCAGTTTTTATGGCTGAGTAGTATTCCATTGTATAAATATACCACATCTTCTTTATCCAGTCACCTGTTGATGGACATTTAGGCTATTTCCATGTCTTGGCTATTGTAAATAATGCTACTATGAACATAGGGGTGCAGGTGTCATCCTGAAGTAGGGTTCCTTCTGGATATAAGCCCAGGAATGGGATTCCTGGGTCATATGGTAAGTGTATTCCTAGTCTTTTGAGGAATCTCCATACTGTTTTCCACAGTGGCTGCACCAACCTGCATTCCCACCGGCAGTGAAGGAGGTTTCCCTTTTCTCCACAGCCTCTCCAGCATTTGTCATTTGTGGATTTTTGAATGATGGCCATTCTGACTGGTGTGAGGTGATACCTCATTGTAGTTTTGATTTGCATTTCTCTGATAATTAGTGATATTGAGCATTTTTTCATTTGCCTATTGATCATTTGTATGTCTTCCTTGGAGAATTGCTTGTTTAGGTCTTCTGCCCATTGTTGGATTGGGTTGTTTATTTTTTTCTTACTGAGTCGTATGAGCTGCTTATATATTCTGGAGATCAAGCCTTTGTCAGTTTCATTTGCAAAAATTTTTTCCCATTCCGTAGGTTGTCTTTTTGTTTTACTTATGGTTTCCTTTGCTGTGCAGAAGCTTGTAAGTTTCATTAGGTCCCATTTGTTTATTTGCTTTTATTTCTTCTAGGAGAAAATTTTTGAGATGTATGTCAGATAATGTTTTGCCTGTATTTTCCTCTAGGAGGTTTATTATATCTTGTCTTGTGTTTAAGTCTTTGATCCATCTTGAGTTGATTTTTGTGAGTGGTGTAAGGGAGGGAGTGTTCTAGCTTCATTGTTTTACATGCTGCTGTCCAGTTTTCCCAACACCATTTGCTGAAGAGACTGTCTTTATTCCATTGTATATTCTTGCCTCCTTTGTCAAAGATTAGTTGACTGAAAGTTTGTGGGTTCATTTCTGGGCTCTCTATTCTATTCCATTGGTCTATATGTCTGTTTTTGTACCAATACCATGCTGTCTGGATGACTGTAGCTCTATAGTATTGTCTGAAGCCTGGGAGAGTTATTCCTCCAGCCTCTTTCTTTCTCTTCAGTAATGCTTTGGCAATTCTAGGTCTTTGATGGTTCCATATGAATTTTATTATGATTTGTTCTAGTTCTGTGAAATATGTCCTGGGTAATTGGATAGGGATTGCATTAAGTCTGTAGATTGCCTTGGGCAGTGTGACCATTTTAACAATATTGATTCTTCCAACCCAAGAGCATGGGATATCTTTCCATTTTTTAAAGCTTCTTTAATTTCCTTCATCAATGGTTTATAGTTTTCTGTGTATAATTCTTTCACCTCCTTGGTTAGATTTATTCCTAGGTATTTTATTATTTTGGGTGCTATTTTAAAGGGGATTGTTTCTTTACTTTCTTTTTCTGTTGATTCATCATTAGTGTAAAGAAATGCCACTGATTTTTGAACGTTAATCTTGTAACCTGCTACCTTGCTGAATTCTTTGATCAGCTCTAGTAGTTTTTGTGTGTACCTTTTAGGGTTTTCTATATACAGTAACATGTCGTCAGCATATAGTGACACTTTTACCTCTTCTTTTCCAATTTGGATCCCTTTTATTTCTCTCTCTTGTCTGATTGCTGTGGCTAGGACTTCCAAGACTGTGTTGAATAGGAGTGGTGATAGTGGGCATCCTTGTCCCAGATTTTAGTGGGAAGCTTTTGAGTTTTTCACCATTAAGTACTATGCTGGCTGTTGGTTTGTCATATACAGCTTTTATGATGTTGAGATATGTTCCCTCTATACCCACTTTGGTGAGAGGTTTTATCATAAATTGGTGTTGAATTTTATCAAGTGCTTTTATTGGACATTGTTAATGTTACAGAATCAAGGTGTTTGCATTTTGTAAGTGTAATTTCTTTTTTGCTTTATTTACAAACCTAATTCTTAAAATTTTAAACCTGGGAATATTTATAACATGATTATATAAACACTGTAGAACAAAGTCATGGCCTCAGAGAATGAAATGTAATCCTATGTATATAAAAACTTGACAAATGGAAAATTTTCTAAGTGTCAAATTCTAGTGGTTTCTCTGAGTTTTGGTTTGTTTGTTTGTTTTCTTTCTCTTCCAAGACCTGTTCAGTCCTATTGTCTTTTTCAGTCTCATGGTTTTTTTCTTTAGATTTCTTTTTCATTTGGTTAGAGCTGTGCTCTTCAAAACAAAGCATCCACATAAACGGGTTATTATACAAGATAATTTGGGGAGAGGGTGTCAGAATATATTAAAAACTAAATTATTTAATTCTTATCTGATTATTTTTAATTTTTACTTTGATATGCTTTATATTGTACATAATTATATTAGTACAATAATATGTTAATTTATAAATAGACATGACACCACATGGTTTTTACATGTGTCATACAAGAAAGTTTGAAGTTCTTTGGGTTTGTTGAGTAATTTTCAGTATAGAATGACAAGCTTTTCAAGTATTTACTATCTGAAAATATCCTTTATTCAGCTTGCATTCCTGAATGATTCTGTGTATGAAATTCTAACTTCAAAATTTTTCTTAAAAACCTTAGAAGCATTTGTCCTTATGTCTTAACAGCATTCAGATTTCAGTGTGACCTGCTTCTCTGTAGATAACATGAGAAGTTTTAGCATTTTCTCTTATTTGGTGGACTATGAGGTTTTACCAGGATGTGTCTAGGTCCAGATGTTTTTTTTGGTAAGCATTTATTGTATTTGGTGAGGCCTGTCTGGGAACCTGTGTCTTCCTTGAGATCATGGAAATGGTCTTCTGTTTTTTTCTCTTTATATATCCTGTTATTTCTGTTTTTAATCACCTTCAGGAGCACCAATTGGATCTTCTTTTGGAATACTGGATCTCTCCAATCTGAACTCCAGGTCCCTAACTTTTCTTATTTCTTAGATTTGTGTTTTTAGTTTGTCTCTTCACAAGTAATCTTTATCTTTTATTTTCCATTAATTATTTAATTTATTTAATTAATTCCATTAATTATTTAATTTGTTGCTTATCTTGCCCATTGGATTTATTTTGTCATATATATATACACATTTGTGTGTGTGTGTGTGTGTGTGTGTGTGTGTGTATGTATGTGTATGAGGGGGTAATTAGGTTTACTTATTTATTTTATTTTTCGAGGAGGTACTGGGGATTGAACCCAGGACCTCATGCATGCTAAGCATGTGCTCTACTACTTGGGCCAGATCCTCCCCTCAGTCATTTATATTTTTAACTAACAGGAATTCTTGTTTTCTGACCACTTTTTCAAAGCAGCTTACTTTTGTTTTATTTAAGTGTACCGTTCTGTCCCCTGAATTGTCTCCATTTCTACCATGGTTATTTTGTTTTATTTTACATTTTGGGGTCTTTTCCCAAATATGATTTTCTCTTTTGTTTCTCTGCTGATTTGTTCCTATCTAATTGACTTCTCTGCTAATGTGTTTCCATTTATCTGCCTTGAATTTCTCAAAATTTCTGATCCACTGGTATCATCCTTTCTTATTTTCCAGCCCTGATATAACCTCATTCTTCTATAAAAATTTCTTGTCATATCATTGGTAAGTTAGGAAATAAAAGAGACAGAGACATGTGCTTACTTTACTGCTTTTAACTATGTACTGATTTTAAAGTTCCCTCTTGGGTGCAATATCTGATCCAGGCATCTAGAAATTAGAAAATTGGTAGAAGGCCATATATCTGTTACATGAGTTTGGAAGAGGGTATGAATACCCTTTGTTCTTGGCTTTTTAAAACCAGATTTTGTTTGTTTATTTGTTTTTTCTGTTACTAACATGCTGGAAAAGGACATCTTTAAGAATTTAGTATAAGCTTAGGCTTGAATCCAGGTAGGCAGGCAGGCAGGAAGGCATTGCCATATTTTAGCATTATAATCCTGGGCATATTACTTATTAGCCTTTTTGCACTGTGGTTTACTCACTTGCAACACTGGCAGAGGCAGTGATTACCCTTCTCGTAGAGTTATTTTGGGAATCAAATTAGATAAATACTTAAGCCTGGCATATAGAAAGTCTTTACCAAATATCTATTCTTGGTATTATTATGTTGCTTCTATTCAGGAAGAAAGTTACACATTTTAGATAGCGTTTGTAGAACAGATAAATTTCTTCAAAGTCGGCTATGAAGTGGATTATTACAACATAAATTTTCACAGTGATTTTCTGTATAATACTGAAGATGCTTTTGCAGAGAAAAATTCCCGTTATATGAGTTGAAAACTTTACATGAAGAAGTTTGTTGGTGGCTTATTGGACTTGGTAGCAAGCACACAGGGGTTTGGCTACTAGATATTCTTGTTCCCACTTAGTAAGCACCTAGCGAAAAGTAGCAGGCCTCTGCATGATTAGGCTCATAGGGAGCCAATAAATAACACTCATCTTGCTGTATCATTGTTGTGTGTGTGCACTTCTGTGAGGCTATGTTTTTTGGTCTTTTTGAATATGCTGGTAACTCCTCTCCCCACCTTCCTCATATCTCATACTCTTAAATTGTCCAAAAACTCAGCTTCTTATTCTGCTTCTTACATCAGTTCCCTTTATCATTGACTTGTCTGTTTTCTAAACTACAAACCTCGACATCATCCATAATTCCTTAAAACCTTTTCACTTACACCTTTGCTGTTCTGACTTCTTATATCTGAAGTTAGTTTTACCTGTTAAAGACTTTGTATGAATGAAATTGTACAGCATATCTGGCTTTTTTGGCTTAAGTTTGTGTCTGTGAGATTTACCCATATTGCGTGTTGTAATAGATTGTTTATTCTCATTGCCGTATGATATTCCGCTAGATGAGTGCACCACAGTTTATCCATTCTATCACTTACGAACATTTGAATTGTTTTCAGTTTTCGGCTATTTCTTTCTTGCTTTTTTTAAATTTATATCTAGAGTTTGTTTCTGAACAATCTTGTACACATCTTTGGATGAACATATGAGTGTATGCTGTTGGCTATATACCCAGGAATAGAACTGATGGGCTGTGTAAGCTATTCAATAGTTTAGCTTTAGCAGATACTGCAAACAGTTTTCCAAAGTGGCTAGACTAATTTATACTTTCACTGTCAGTGTAATTTTAGAGATGTATTTCTCCCTATCTGCCAACATGTATTATCTTTTTAAAAAATTTTATCCATTCTGTTTCATGAGTAGTGGTATCACATTGTTGTCTTAGTGTATTTGATGACTGATGATGTCAAATACTTCTTCATATGTTTATTGTCTTTGGCCCATTTTTCTGCTTGATTGCCTGCATTTTTAATAATAATTTGTAGGAATTCTCTATATTCTGTCTGGATATGTCTTGTATCAGATACAGATATTGCAGACATTTTTTTCTATCCTGTGTTGTGCTTAAGAAATATTTGCCTTCCTCAGAGTTATAGACATATTCTCCCATTTCCACCACCCCCTACCAAAGCTTTATTGCTCTACTCTCATATTTATACCTGAAGTGTGTCTGCAGTTGATCATTGTATATGATGCAAGGTAGGAGTCAATATTTTATTTTTCTATATGACTATTTGACTCAGGACCGTTTATTAAAAGACCATCCTTTCTGCACTGGATTTCATTATTACCTTTGTCATAAGTGAGCTGGCTAAATATGTGTGCGTCTGTTTCTAGACTCTATTTTCTTCCATTGATCAATTTCTCTAATTTTTCATTAATACCACTCTGTCTTAATTTCAGTAGCTATGTTTTATACTCATTTTTTATACTTAAGCCTTGATATCATATCTTTGATGTATACTTACAGTCCTTCAGCTTCGTTATTCTTCATGAATGCCCTTGGTGTTCTTGACCCTTCTGCATGTCAATATAAATTTTAGAATTCACCTGTTAATTTCCCCAAAAAGCACTATTGGGATTTTGGTAGTGATTGCACTGAATTTATACGTCAGTCTGGGGAGAAATCTTTACAAGATTGTATTTTACATTTCATGAATCATGACATATTTTCTCTTTACTTTTCTCTCAATACCATTTTGTAGTTTTCACTGTAGAATTTGTGAGCATCTTTCATTAGATTTATTTCTAGGAAAAGTGGATTTTTGAATTATATTATAAATGGCATCTTTTAATTTTTTCATTTTCGGATTGTTTGTTGCTAACATATAGAAATACAATAGATTCTTGTATGTTGACTTTATATACAGCAACCTGTACAAAATTCCTTTTCAATTCTGTTAGTTTGTACACAATCGTGTGTGTTACTTGGGAATGATAATTTTCTTCTTTTCCAGTTCTTATGCCTTAATTTTTTCCTTCTTTAAGGTACTAGCTAGGACTTTGAGTACAGTGTTGAATTAAAGTGCTGATAGTCGTCTATCTTGTCTTGTCTCACCAGGAAATTTTACTGTAGGTGTGTGGGTATGTGTTTTAAGACACTTACTGTAAAATTAAGAAAGTTCTCTTTTGTTTGCAGTTTGTTAAAGAGTTTTTCATTGCAAATGGGTATTAAATTTTATCAAATGTTTTTTCTGCACTATCAAGGTGGTCTGTTTTCCCCATTTTATGTTAATCGGATAAACTAATAGATTCCAACGTTAACCACCCTTGTATTACTCGAATAAAATTTCATTAGTCATGAAATAATTATAATTTTTATGCAATCCTAGATTTGACTTGCTATTAGTTTGCTTGGGATTTTTACAGGTATGTTCACAAGAGAGACTTTCCTGTATTTTTCTTCCTTGTAATGTACTTGACAGGTTTCAGTATAAAAATTACACTGGTTTCATCAAACAAGCTGTGAAGTTTGTTATTGTTTTCTATTTTGTGGAAGAGCTTGTGCAGTGAAGCCATCTATACAAGTTTTCCTTGTGGAAGGGTTTTTAATAATTAGATTTTAATAAAATTGGGACTATTTGTGCTTTTCTCTTTCATATTGTGTGTCAGTTTTGGAAAGTGTTGTTTTTCAGGTAATTTGAGAAAAAGTATCTGTAGTCTATCAGCTAACCTTTAGGTGATTCCCTCTTCACTGGAATCTTGGGACCTTCTGTCCATATTGCTTGAGTAGCTCTAGATGACTTTAAACAGTTATTTTATTTTTATCCAGGTTTTTACATCACAGCAGAACTTCACCTGCTAGCTATTTCCATCATACTCAGAAGCAGAAGACCCCATAATAGCCTCTAAGTACTTTTTGTGTACATTAATTATCTAAGTTATTACCACCCTTACCACCTCTGCCCAAATTATTTATTTTCAGGTGTAACCTGTGAAATTTTCCCTGCTATACGTTTATTTTAGTAATCATGCTGTGCTGAGTGTAAGCACTATATATATATGTATGTATAAAATTTCAGGTTATCCATTCACCAACCATAGAGAAATGAGGTAGTATAATCTTCTGATAGACAAAGGAAAAGCCGAGTGTCTGTAAGATTACAGAATTTATGACAAAACAGTGATTCACATTTGTTTTCAGTATAGAACCCTTGTGATTAAAATCTGTTCTGTAGTTTGTGGTCTTCCTATAATTTGCTTCCTTTAGAATCCAGGTCAGGAACCATCTTCAGGATATCCTTCCTGTCCTGAAAGTGCTTCATTATTACTCTGTACATTCCTCTGTCATATTACCATATTGCAAGTAACCTAGCATGTGTCTGTCTCTCCTCCTATATTATAGTATTCTCCAGAGCAGGGACAGTATGTTACTTATCTTTGTAGTACTTCAGGGTCCTGTAGTGTGCACAATATATCTAAGCATATAATACATGTAATAAATGTTTATTGCATTTCTGTGAAGTCATTATATGCTTAATATAAAGAGATTTAAGAAATTTATGATACGTGTATTGTTATTATTTTATCACCTTTATTTTTCCAGAGAAGTCTTAGCAAAACTGTTTAATATATATTAAGTTACATTATTAACTCATTTCCTTTCATTATGTAATTGTAGTTGAGCTATATATAAAATTGCTTTGATCTCAGTTTTTTTTTTTTTCAGGCAGTATTTTTTGTTGTTGTTGACCTGTTTTTAAAATTTTTAATTATTTTATTTTATTGAACTATAGTCAGTTACAGTGTGCCAATTTCTGGTGTTCAGCATAATGCCCTAGTCATTCAGGCAGTATTTTCTGTCATAACTTCTTGAATCAGTTCCAGTAACCTTTAGGATAAATACGGTAGTATTTCACAGTTACAGAGTGATTTACATTTTGTTAGTTGAAGAATTAATAAAAATGCTGTGAGTAACGTCACAGTTGATTAAGATAGCTCCCAGAAGACTTGAGCTGGTTACAGATGACAATACAAAAGAGGTGGCTCATAAAAATGCTAGTCACATTATATAACTGGATAGACTTTTGGTAATATTCTTTAGATAGTATGATTAAAAAAAAAAGAAAGAAAGAAACTGAACTTTGCTGGATAATTCATATTCTGGTTGGCCTGGAAGCTTGCTGATAGCTAACACTAGGGATACTACACAATTGTTAAAAATGATTCTCTTGAGAGTTACTAAAAATCATCTGTTTGGTACTTTATTTTCTAATAGTGGCTAATTTAATCTCAACAGTTACAGAAGAAACTTTATAACTACTTCCATTACTTTTTAATCACAAAAGAAATATGTGTGTATATGTGGATATGGATGTGTGTGCATTTTTTTTTAAATGAGGTAAAATTCATATAACATAAAATTTACCATTTTAACAGTTTTATTAAAGTCTACAGTTCATTGGTGTTTATAGCACATTCTGTGTTGTGTAACCAGCACCCCTATCTACTTCTCAGAACGTTTTATTACTCCAAAAGGAAACTCCATACCCACTGAGCACTCACTCTCCATCTCTCACCCTCCCTCCAGCCCCTGGCAACCACTAATCTACTTTCTGTCCATATATATCTGTCTATTCTGGGAATTTCATATAAATGAAATCATACTATGTATGGCCTTTTGCATTTGGCTTTGTTCACTTAGCATGATATTCTGAGGTTCATTTATGTTACAGCATATATCAATACTTCATTACTTTTTGTGGCTATATAATATTCCATTGTATGGATGTACATTTTGCTTATCCACTCATCAGTTGATGGTCATTTAGACTATCAGCCAGTAACCTTTTGGTTATTGTGAATAGTGATACTGTGAACATTCATGTACAAGTTTTTGTTTGAACTCCTGTCTGCAATTATTTTGGCAATATACTTAGGAATGGAATTACTTTTTGAAGAACTGCCAAATTTTCGACAGTGGCTGAACCATTTTACATTTCCACCTGCAATATACAAGGTTTCCAGTTCCTACACATTCTCACCAGTGCTGATAATTTTCTATTTTTAGTAGCCATCCTAGTGACTATTTTTCCCTTGTCTTTGGCTTTCATCATTTTTACTATGATGTTATCTGTGGATCCCTGTGTGTGTATCCTACTTGGAGTTAGTTGAGCTTCCTAAATGTGTGTATTATTGGTTTTAATTATTGTTTGGTTTTTTTTTTTTTTGATAAATTTTAGAAGTTTTTAGCCAGTATTTCTTAGAATATTTTTTTTTCTGTTCCATTTTGTCTCTTCTTTCCTTTTAGTACTCCCATTATATGTATGTCAGTGTACTTAATAGGGTCCCACATTTCTCTGAGGCACTGTTCATTTTTCTTCATTTTTTAATCTATGGATTGTTTAACACTATTAATCTCAGCAAGTTCAGTGATTCTTCTACTAGTTCATATCTACTGTATATGAACATGGCTCCTTAGGTCATTTTTCTGTTTCAATTGTACTTTTCAACTCTAGAATTTTCTTTTTAAAAAAGTAATTTTTACCTCTTTATTGATATGGTCTATTTTTGTGTGACATTGTCAACATACTTCCCTCTAATTATTAAATCATGGTTTCCTTTACTTCTTTATGCATATATACAATGACTACTTTGAAGGCTTTTGTCTATTAAATTTGAAATCTCCTACAATTACAATTTCTGTTGCCTACTTTTTAACTCATTATACGCATCATACTTTCTTGTTTATATGTTTTTGCAAAGAAAATCTGTATAATTTTTTTGTTTGAAACTAGACATTTTATGTAATGTAGAGATTCTTGGAGCTGGTTTCTCCCAGTGCATATAATTGTTACTTCCTTGTTTATTAGTTTAGTGACTGGCTGGGTTATTTTAGTAAGATCTATTCTCCTTTCTTTCCATCCACCCCATTCCCCCCAACACACACACACAGCCTCTGATGTTGCTCCTCTGGGGGCATAGCCCTGGGTCTTCCCACAGTTTATCCTTGGATGACAGTGGTATAGGCAAGGCTCTTCTTGACTGTCTCTTTCCTGATGACTTAGAACTGTTATGGTCCACTAATCTAATGTTAATTGCTCTATAATTTTTAGCAATGTCCCAAGGCATTAATTGCTCCATACACTAACCATATTTGATTGTTTTGGAGGAATAGTGTCCTAAATCAGTGTTTGAATTTGTTCTGACCCCAGGAAGGCTCCTCCTAGCTGTTTCCGTTGTTCTTTGGCAAACAAATCAGCCTACAGTTTAGCTTTTTTACATCTAAAGATTCCTCTAGCCTCCTCTCAGTTGCTTTTCACCAGGACCTCTACTATTTTTCAGAGCACCTTTGCGTATTCCCTTACAAGTGAATCACTGTTTCTCTGGGAAAAGATTTGGAGCTGCTTTATGGCCCCTTTCTGCCTGTAGGGAATATCTCCAAGTCACATCTCTGGAGTATGGAGTGAGTTCAATGAGGTATTTCTCTCCCATTGATACCTCTGCTCTGTGAGCACTTGGTAGAATAGGGGGAAAGGAAGGGAATGGTACCATCAGGTCTTCTTGGCTTGGCTCTTCCAGTGTGGAAATCCCACCTTACAAGCTGGAACAATAGCAATCTGTGCCACAGCAGCACCACATGTAAGGTAGATACCACATCTCACCAGTAGGGGCTGCGTGGAAGAAGGGCGCCCCCTCCCCCCATTTCTTGGCCACTTAAGAACTTAGCTGCAGCAATAGTATGGAAAATGTTGACATCCTGTCCTTTTCAGTAAGATAGATGCCCAAGCCCGATAGGAAAAGAGGTAACACTGTGCTCTTGGCTGAACTCGGATGGATTAGTTTCCAACTCCTTGAGCTGCAGGGATGGACGGAAAGGCAGGTCCTGGTTCAAACACCATAGATTCTCACTTTTCTTACAGTTCCTGGTAGATTTTCTTGAACACATCTTTCTTCATTTCCTCTATGCCCTCAGAACCACTTTCAGAGACTTTAAGTGGTTATTATTTTATAATTTTCACCAATTTCACTGGGAAGCAACTCCATGGAGCTCCTCAAACTGTTATGCAGCAAGGCTTTTGTTTTGTTTTGTTTTGTTTTTGATTAATGAATTCAGGCTTTTTACTGGTTATAAGACTCTGTTTAGATTTTGTTTCTTCTTGAGTCAGTGTCGATACTTTGTGTTTCTTAGGAGTTTGTTCATTTCCTCTAGGTTATCTAATTTGTTGGTGTATAATGATTCATAGTATTCTCCTATAATCCTTTTAATTTCTGTAAGGTTGTTAGTAATGTCTTACTTTTCATTTTCTGGTAATTTGAGTCTTCTTTCTTTTTTTCTTGGTCAGTCTTGCTAAAGATTTGTCAGTTTTATTGATTTCTTTTGAAAAACTAACTTTGGTTTTGTTTGATTTTTTCTTTTTTGTTGTTGTTGTTCTTCATTTCATTTGTCTTCCCTCTGATCTTATTTCCTCTCTTCTACAAGCCTTGGGTTTAGTTTGCTCTTTTTCTAGATCCTAAAGATGTAAAGTTAGCTTATTGGTTTGCAATTTTTCTTTTTTTAATGTACATACTTACAGCTACATTTTTCCTCTGAATGCTGCTCTCATTGCATCCTATAAATTTTAGTATGGTGTGTTCTCATTTTCTTTTGTCTCAAAGTATTTTCTAATTTTTCTTGTGATTTATTTTTTGCCCATTGGTTAAGAATGTTTTGTTTAATTTCTACATACTTAGGAAATTTCCAGTTTTGCCTTTATTTTTGATTCCTAGTTTTAGTGCAATCAGAGAAGGTATTTTTTCAGTATGTTAAAATTTGTTAGACTTATTTTGTGGCCTAGCATATGGTCTAAATGGAGATTGTTCCGTGTGCACTTGAAAAAAAATATATATTCTGCTGTTTGACATGTGAATGTTTGTTAAGGTTTAGTTGTTTTATAATGTTGTTTAAGTTCTCTATTTCTTTATTGATCATCATCCTGATTGCTCAATGAAGTAGTGAGAGTCAGGTATTGATATTTCCATCTGTTACTGTAGAATTGTCTATTTCTCTCCTATTTTATTAGGTTTTGCTTGATATAGTTTGGAGCTCTGTTTGGTGCATATATGTTTATAGCTATGTCTTTTCTTAATTTTTATTTTTTATTGAAGTATAGTTGATTTATAATGTTTCAGGCGTATAGCAAAGTGATTAAGTTATACATACATAAAATATGTATTCTTTTTCAGATTTTTTTCATCATAACTTATTACAAGATATTGAATATAGTTTCCTGTGCTACACAGTAGGTCCTTGTTGTTTATCTATTTTACATATAATAGTATGTATCCATTAATCCCAAATTCCAAATTCATCCTCCCTACCATTTTCCCTTTGATAACCATAAGTTTACTTGCTATGTCTCTGAGTCTGTTTCTGTTTTGTAAATAAATTCATCTGTATCATTTTTTTAGATTCCATATCTAAGTGATAGCATATATTTATTTTTCTATCTGATTTACTTCACTTAGTATGATAATCTCTAGGTCCATCCATGTTGCTGCAAATGGCACTGTTTGATTCTCTTTATGGCAGAGTAGTTTCCATTGTATATGTATATACCAAATCTTCTTTATCTGTTCATCTGTCAGTGGACATTTAGGTTGCTTCCATGTCTTAGGCATTATAAATTGTGCTGCTTTGAACACTGGAGTGCTTGTGTCTTCCCAAGTTAGAGTTTTCTTGGAAATATGCCCAGGAGTGGGATTGCTAGATCATATGGTTAACTCTATTTTTAGTTTTTTAAGGAACTCCATACTGTTCTCCATAGTGGCTGTACCGATTTACATTCCCACCAACAGTGTAAGAGAGTTCCCCTTTCTCCACACCCTCTTCAGCATTTATTATTTGTAGACTTTTTGATGATGACCATTCTGACCGGTGTGAGGTGATACTTCTTTGTGGTTTTGATTTGCATTTCTCTAATAATTAGCAGTTTTGAGCATCTTTTCATATGCCTGTTGGTCATCTGTATGTATTCTTTGGAGAAGTATCTATCTAGGTCTTCTGCCCATTTTTTCAGTAGGGTGTTTGTTTTTTATATTGAGCTGTCTGTGTATTTTGGAAAATAATTCCTTGTCAGTCACATCATTTTGCAAATATTTTCTCCCATTCTGTAGGTTGTTTTTTTGTTTTGTTTATAGTTTCCTTTGCTATGCACTTTTAAGTTTAGTAGGTCCCATTCGTTTATTTTTACTTCTGTTTTCATTACTCTAGGGGACAGATCCACAAAAATATTGCTGTGATTTATGTCAGAGTGTTCTGCCTATGTTTTCCTCTTGGAGTTTTATAGTATCTGGTTTTACATTAAGGTCTTTAATCCATTTTGAGCTTATTTTTGTATATAGTGTTAGTGAATGTTCTAACTGCATTCTTTTACATATAGCTGTCCAGTTTTCCCAGCACCACTTATTAAAGAGACTGTCTTTTCTCCATTGTATATCCTTTGTATTTGTATATTCTCCATGGCATTTTCATTCTTTTTATGGCCGAGTAATATTCCATTGTATATCCTTTGTCATAGTTTAGTTGACCATAAGTGCATAGGTTTATTTCTGGGCTTTCTATCCTGTTCCATTGATCTGTATGTCTGGTTTTGTGCCAGTACCATACTGTTTTGATTACTGTACTTGATAGTATAGTCTGACGTCAGGGAGCATGATTCCTCCAGCTCCATTCTTTTTCTCAAGATTGTTTTAGCTCTTTGGGGTCTTTTGTGTTTTCATATAAATTTTTGAATTTTTTGTTCTAATTCTGTGAAAGATACATTTGTAATTTAATAGGGATTACATTGAATCTGTATATTGCCTTGGGTAGTACGACCATTTTAACAATATTAATTCTTCCAATCCAAGAACATGGTATACCTTTCCATCTGTCATGTGACAGATGAAGCATCATCTTCAGTTTCTTTCATCGGCATCTTAGTTTTCAGAGTACAGCTCTTTTTCTTCCTTAGGTAGGTTTATTCCTAGGTTATTTTATTCTTTTTGATGCGATGGTAGGTGGGATTGTTTCCTTAATTTCTCTTTCTGATATTTTATTGTTAGTGTACAGAAATGCAACAGGTTTCTGTATGTATATTAATTTTTGTATCCTACAACTTTACCAAATTCATTGATGAGCTCTAGTAGTTTTCTGGTGACATCTTTAGGATTTTCTATATATAGTGTCATGTCATCTGCAAAGACTTTTTTCAAGCATGTGTTTGGCCCCAGGTATGCACATGGCCTTCTGTGTTTATGGGACCTTCTCGAAGCAGTTCCCCCTAAGTATCTTTCTCAGTTTCTTCCCCCCAGGCTTTCCTTTCTGGCTTTTTGTTGCCCCAACACTTACCCTATTTCAAACAGGTACAGTAATACATTTGCCTTTAAGTGGCTTTGACAAATGCTGCCACCCAGAATGTTCCTTCTACCTTGGGCAAGCTCCAATGCAGGCAAAACAAAGGCAAGCCCTTAAGCTGGCTCTTTGGGGAGGTTACCAGCCTGGACAAAGCATACACCACAGTTCTTTTACTATAAGTCCATATAGCTTCCTCTGTACCAGCAACCTGCACCAGGAATGTGCATTGATGTCTTCACAGCTGCCACTGCACTGGGGAGGGGGCCGTGGTAAGTGAGTATTAAAATGCCACAGCCCTTTCTTGCTGAAATTCAGCAGCTGCATTCTTCATGAAGCATTTCCCTGGTTGTGAATTTTTGATTCCATTCTAGAGTTCCAAAAAAGTTGATGCTGATGGTTTTTGCCAGCTTATTCATCAATTTTGTGGATGATGGAGTTTTGGCATTTCCCACTTTGCCATTTTTGGTGAGGTCAGTGTGCATATACTTCAGTACATCTGTAAATGTCTATCACTATAGTTTAGGGATTCACAGATACATAATAAGAATGTGAAGAAATTCATTGCTATGATAGCAAATTTAGGATGTAGATAGCTTTTGGTAAGAAGACATTTGATGGTAGGAAGAAGGTTGTCTAACATGATTATATATATTCTGAATATTTGAAATTCTTCATGATGAATTTTATAGCTGAGTGTGTCTGTAACATATATATAATAGAACATTAATTCTGACCCTCAAACATTTTAAGTATAACATTACTTATGTGTTTATTCCAGTAACAGTTCTTGCTTTTTTAAAAATAAAACTAGAAAACATTACACTTAAAATTTTTTAAAAGAAACATATTTAGAATATGGATGAAACCTTTTCTTATTTGTTAATTTGTGCAGATTGATTATCTACAATTAATCTCTAGATTTTATTTGGTTGTGCTTTCTTTCTGCAAGCTTTTTTTGCAAGAATGAAAATAAGAAGTCCTGAATGTAGTCCATGGTCTACTATCTTTTTTTATTCTTTTGAAGAAAAGAAAAAAAATCAGAATACTAGAAATAGCACTGAAATGGACAGTGGAAGATCTTTGTCCTTCTTATATTTATCTAACAGTGTGAATGTGGACAGTTTATTTTTCTAGTCTAGTCTATTTCTCTCATCTTGGTCCTTGTCTATAAAATAAGAGTTGGACCAGATAGATAAGAGCTGTTTCAGCTCTATAAATCAGGAGGAACAGCATGATTCTATGGAAAAAGCATAGACTTTGGAGCCAGGCAAATTTGTGTTGTGCCACTTTCTGATTACTGATTACAGTCTGAAATAAAGTAAGCTTTCTAAACCTTTCTAATCATTTTCTCATGATTAATATGGGATTATTATCACCTATCTTAGAGAGTTGGGGAAAATAAACAAGATACATAATGTAAATGTGCACAGATGCAATCTGCTCCCCAGCATTCTTCATACCCCTATTACATAACTACATCATTTGAAGGAGTAGTTGGAAAGAAAACCAAGATCTTTGTAACATTTTATTTAGTTGCCTTATATATATGGATTATGTTGTGAGTTAACTTGAGTAAGGTAAAGACTCATGTAAAGGCATTAAAGAATTTTGTTTACTGTCTAGATTTTTTAAACTTATTTTTATACATTTTATTAGTCTTAAAATAGCATTTTCTTATAGAAACCTCAAAGATTAATGTTAAAGTTTTTTTTGACATACCATCTTCTTTGACCTAACATCTCTCAATCTCTATGACTTGGAAAGTGTCTCTCTCTCTCTCTGTCTCTCTCTGTCTCTCTGTCTCTGTCTCTCTCTCTCTCTCACACACACACACACACACACACACACACACACACACACACACACACACACAAACGCACAAACACCCACACCACATTTTCTGTGGGTTTATATGAGCGTGCAAATAACTGATTTTCTGCTTTTTAAAAAAAATAATGACTTGTATTTCTTTGGTAATTGAACTATAACATATTTAGAAAATATAAACAAATAAGAAAAAAATTCTCACCATCCAGAGATAGCCTCTGTAAATACTTAGATGTGCATTTCAGCAGCATTTTGAGTGCCAAAGGGCAACTCAGTGTGTCTGTGTGCTAGTCTGTTTTTCTTTATGCAGCCATACTTGTAATAACTCTACAGGCATACCTGGTTTTATTGAGCTTCACTTTATTGTGCTTCACAGATACTACACTTCTTACAAATTGAGGGTTTGTGGCAACCGTGTGTCAAGCTAGTCTGCTAGTGACATTTTCCCAACAGCATTTGTTAACTTCATGTCTCTGTGTCACACTTTGGTAATTCTTAGAATATTTCAAACTTTTTCATTTGTTACAGTAATCTATGATCAGTGATGTTTGATATTACTACTGCAAAAAGATGATTCTCTGTAGGCTTAGGTGATGGTTACATTATTTAGCAATAAGTATCTTTTAATTAAGGTGTGTACTTTTTTAAGACTTAATGCTATTGACACTTAATAGATAAGACTACAGCACAGTGTTAACATAATGTTTGTATGCATTGGGAAACCAAAAATTTCATGTGACTTGCTTTGTGATACTCAATTTATCATGGTGGTGTGGAACCAAACCCTCAGTATCTTGAGGTATGCCTGTATATGCTGTTTAAAATGAGGTCCTTTTAGGCATACTTTGTCCAATTTTTAAAGTTTAAAACATAGCTTGAATACTTTTCCTGTAATTAAGGATGGTTGCATAGTTCTATGTATATAAATAAATCGTAGATACATACTATGCTTTGTACTTAATTATCTTTTCCCACAGTTGTAATACTTGTCTCAAGATGAATTTCTAGGATGAATCTGAGAAAAACATTTCTTTTGATACTAACTGTAAGCCTACAGAAAAGGCTTGCCAGTAAAGTAATATCTGCTTCTCTGCAGTTTTCCTGGCTACAGGAATTGACAGTTTAAAATAATTTTTGATGGTACTGTAGGTGAAAAATGGTATGGGTTCTTTTTATACTTCATTGATTACAAACAGTGTTAAACTCTGTCCCCCTCCCCCCCATTTTTAGTTATTCTCCTACAAATTGCTTCTTCATCTCATTACCTTTTTCTGAATTTTTAAAATTGGAACAAAAATTCGTAGTTGCTAGAAACCACATAATTGGTTCCCATGGATATCAAATAACACTTTCAGCATTTTCATACATATAAAATAAGTAGCTTATTTATTAGCATTATTTTCTTTCCTTTTTGCCAGACATTTCACCATAAAAAAGTGAGAAGGGAAGTTATAAAAACAACTTTACAATTTAATACATTCCCACCAGAAATGTATGAGAACACCTGTCCTTTCATTCTAATTGATTTTTTTTGATTATTACTAATATGCTAGGTTAAAAAAAGGCTTCTTAATTTAATTTTAATTTATGTTACCCTGATTATGGGTGAAGTTCTTTTTCTGTGAATTATTTGTATTCTTTACTTTTTCTTTCTAAATTTTAGGAATTCTTTAAATATTAAGGAAATTGCCCCCTTGAGTGCTATGTGTGTTGTAAATACTTTTCTTGATTTGCTGTTTTCAAAATTGGTAGTGATGGCTTATTTTATTAGCCTGCTTCAGGACTACTGGCAAATTTATTGACTAAGACAGATCCCTTTCACATACTCCTAATGAGTAAGTCAATAAGCATTCCTCATTTGGTATATTTATTAACTATGAATTTGCTTAAGAGAAATATCCAACTAGTTTTACTAGCCTGAGGCTAGCCAGGAAAACCAGCAGCTTTGCTGCCAGATCGGGTGGCCTTGATTTGGGGCCAGAAAGAAGCGGAGGGACCTGTGGTTCTGTTAGCTAAGAGTAGCAAACTTAGTTTGAAAGAAAGGGGACAGCCTGTAGCTTTGCTAACCAGGCAAAAAAAGTTAAAAGGATAAAAAGCCAAACAGATAGCAGCATCTACACAATATGGTAGAGACACATACTGCAGTTAAGTCTGGCAGGTTACTAAAAACAACCACCCATCGGAAAACAAATCAGAATCCAGAGTTGCTATAGTACATTAACTGAAATGTCCAGCTTTCAGCCAAATATTATTATACATGCAAAGAAACAGGGAACTATAATACATATTCAGAGAGAAAAGCAGAAGCCAGACATGAAAAACTACCTTTTGTACAATTACTTTTACATGGAATTTCTAGATAAGACATAACTATGGGAAGCAGATTAGTGGTTGCCTACATTTGGGGAGGAGAGAACCTTTTGGGATGCTGGAAATATTCTAAAACTATGTTGATGAATGCACAACTATATTAATTCGCTAAAAATCATTGATCTGTGTACTTAAAATAAGTGAATTTCGTGATATATAAATTATACCTCAGTGAAGCTGTTAAATATGGAAGGGGAACCAACATCTTTAAAATGACAGTACTCTCATAGTGATCTCAACTTAATGTTGTGACTACCTATTTGCTGTTCTGTTTTCAAACATAAATAACCATTTGTGTTTTATAAAAGTAATTGAAGATAACAGCTGGAGGTACTTCAGAGCAGTACCTAATGCTTACGTAGAAGTGAATAATTCTTGTTAAAGTGACAGTGTGCAGTGTTCTTAAATTGTGTACTGACTTTTTATTTTTATTCAGCTGAGAGGTTTTTGTTTCAGTTTTATTATGTAGAATTATTATGGTTTGACTGCACATACACATTATATTGCATGTAAATACATATATATAGTATACTGCACTTTTTTTAGTTTTCATATATGTACTAATTATTGTTTCTAAGAACAGATTAGATCTTTAGCTTTTTAAACTTATAGTTATCAAAGGAATAAAGCCAACTACGAAATAAGAATCAATAGAATGCAGTAATCCAATCATAAAGGACAGTCAATTATGCTTATACATATTCAAGAAATCAAAATAATAATGAGTTCATTTGTGTCATTATTGTTATTATTTTTTAGATTCTTTATATAAATAATGTCATAATGACATTTTTCTTCTCTTTCTGGGCCTCTTCACTTTGAATGACAATCTTTGGGTCCCTCCATATTGCTACAAATGGCATTATTTTATTCTTTTTTATGGCTGAGTAGTGTTCCATTGTATATATGTACCACATCTTTATCCAGTCATCTGTTGACGGACATTTGGGTTGTTTCCATGTCTTGGCTATCGTAACTAGTGCTGCTATGAACATTGGGGTGCATGTGTCTTTTTGAATTATAGTTTTCTCTGGATATATGCCTAGGAGTGGGATTGCTGGATCACGTAGTAAGTCTGTTTTCAGTTTTTTAAGGAACCCCCATACTGTCCTCCATAGTGGCTGCTCCAATCTACACTCCCACCAACAGTGTAGGAGGGTTCCTTTTTCTCCACACCCTCTCCAGCATCTATCATTTGTAGACTTTTCAATGATGTCCATTCTGGCTGGTGTGATGTGATATCTCATTGTAGTTTTGATCTGCATTTCTCTGACAATTAGCGATGCCGTGCATTTTTTCATGTGCCTATTGGCCATTTGTATGTCTTTGCTGGAGAATTGTTTGTTTAGGTCTTTGCCCATTTTTGGATTGGATTGCTTGTTTCTTTGATATTAAGGTGTATGAACTGTGTGTACATTTTGGAAAGGAGTCCCTTCTCATGTCCTGACTTCTTTGAGGCACTCTTACTTTCTTCAATCATTTGTCTCCTCTATTCTTGCTTGCTTAATTAAGGAACATCTGCTCTTCTTCACTTGTCCTTTAATGCTGAAGTGCTCCTGATAGAACATTCCCAGTGTTATCGTCCTGACCTCCTTGCCTGGCTACTTTGCTGATTCCCCCATTCACTGTGTTGTGCTGCAAGTACATCATGTGATAGGAACCCATTTGTGTGTGAGGAACCTACATAAATACATTTGGGTTAATGTGTTTGTATAGATGCCATTACTGAAAAGGGGAATTACATAAACAATCTAATCATAAAGGAATACAAAATGATACACTGTACAATCCTTGTGCTACAGCCATTTATCCCTTAGAACTCTGTAGTAATTGTCCTGTTTTCTGTACGTATTTAACAATGAGGAGGAAAATGGGGCCATCTTGATTTTTGTTCCTTTCATGGAGCATGATACTTGTAACATTTATTTCTCCTTTTAAATTTCACAGAAATATATATTGGTGGTTTCTTATTTTGATTGGTTATTTCCAGTGCAAATTTTTAGTATGCGTCTTCATTTTTAGTTTGTCATTTTTTCATACCTTTTGGAGGTCTTTTTGTTTTTAACATATCTTTCAGGTAGCTTTCTTCAGTCTTTGTTTTCTTATTTCATACTATTGTTTCATTGGATGTAGACACAGCAGATTATTTTCTTCTGCATTTTGAATGAAGTCCTTCCCTTTTTTTCCCTTAGTAGTTTCTTTTTATAGGACTTATGTGGTTTTTTTCCCTCATTACTTATTCTTAAATGAAAAGAGGGTTTTCCACACTTGAGTCCTTGTATTGGAATATAATCTTGAAACACTCCCCTTCAGAGTACACTACTTACGCAGCTTTTTTGGATTTTGCCTCTTTTCTTTTATAGACTTTTCCAGGTTGCAAAGCACCATCTAGTCACTGATGCTCTGGGCAGGTTATGATGATTAATTATGCATCCAAGTGGATGTAGTTCAAGAATTGGGAGGATGTTTTGTAATAATGGTACATATTATCTGGTAGAGAACAGTCTGATAGGGATGAAGTCTTATCAGAGAGCCTGTTGTCTAAGATAGGGGTAGATTTCTATGGTATATAATTCTTCAGCATTCCTTGTTAGGTCCCATTCTGTGTTTTCAGCTGGTCATAGCTTTGGGGTCTGAATCTGACAGATGAGTAACTAGTATGTGTAGCTTCCAGGGCTGTTCTAACTTTGTAACCCTTTTGATTTTCATAAATATGTCAGTGAAAAGATGAATGAAGGTGAATCAGATACTAATTGTTGTAAGTTTCTGTATTATTTTGTAATTTCATATTTATGATCTGACTATTAAACTATATGTTATTTTTTGATTTGTGATCATTTTGGAAAGTATGTCTTTGTAAAATAACAAATACTAACTTTATTTAGACTTCAAGTGTTACATAGCATAAAGGCTTATGACTTTATTTCTTTAAAAAATTACTAAAATGGGGAGAGGATATATAGCACAGTGGTAGAATTGCATAAGGTTCTGGGTTCAATCCCCAGTACCACCATTAAATAAATAAATAAACCTAATTACCTCACCTAAAAATTTACTAAAGTAATGAAATCGTCACATTTCCTCATAATCTGATTTGGGAAGATAATTGTTTTATGACTGTTTAAGTACTTCTTCCCTTTTGATTCAGTCAGTCAAATTTTTTTATTTGTAAGTGAAACCTGTTTTCTTTGTAGTGAAGTACTCACCTGTGTGGGATATTGCATAAATCTTAGAAGACTGTGATAAATTGGCAATGTCTCGGGAACCCAGTCCACCTCTCTCTGGAGATATGTCTGCTGGTCCTATAGCAGAAAGCTGGTGTTATACACAGGTACATGCTGTTAAAAATGGCTTACTTTATGTCAGTTACAAATTTTACAGTATTTTGAGAATATCGTGAAGCACCTTGGCATTGTTATTAGAAGCGTTAGAAGAGTGGGGTCATAGGCTGTCTAACATGTGACAAGTTGAGCCTAAAAGGCATCATTATAAAAGTGCTTTTCTGAATATTTTAGGTTAAAGTAGTAAAATTTTCCTACATGTGGACCATTAATAACTTCAGTTTTTGTCGAGAAGAAATGGGTGAAGTGTTAAAAAGTTCAACATTTTCATCTAGCCCCAGTGACAAAATGAAATGGTAAGATATTTATTTATTTTGGGTATTTGTTTTTGATGTTATCATCAGCGACTTTATGGTTTTGTTATTGTTTCTGAATGGATATTAATCTAATTTTATATTTGATTTACAGTAAGTTCCTAATAGTATAGACAGTTGTAAAGAACTGTGGGGATGTTGGCAGGAGTGCTGTTCTATTAGATTGTTTAACAAATGATTTCAGTATTGCCTGTTTCTTGAATGTTTCAAGTATTATATTCCTCTGTGTGAGCCTGTTGTTTTATTTTAGGTGCCTGAGGGTAAATCCAAAGGGATTAGATGATGAAAGTAAAGACTACTTGTCCTTATATTTGCTTTTAGTCAGCTGTCCAAAAAGTGAAGTTCGAGCAAAATTCAAATTTTCCCTTCTGAATGCTAAAAGGGAAGAAACAAAAGCAATGGGTAAGTGAGTTCCAAACTGCCTTGAAGAAGTGTCTGTGTAATTATGTACTGTGACTTCTGCACTTTTACCTGGAAAAACAGGATTTTTTCCCCTAAAATCTAAAATCTGATTAACCAAAAATACTTAATTTCAGCTGTTAAATTTTAAATGACAGCGTAGAGTTATAGTTGTTTTGCTAAATCTTAGGTTTCATAAGACATGTAAAATTAGTTTTAAATCATATTAAAAATTTAAAATTTTTATGTCCTAAAATGACATTCACTTGTCACTTATAAAAATAGCTACTGTTAGGGCAAGGTGCCTGGTTCAATGCCTGGTGTACATAACAGGTGTTCAGGAAATACTTCTTTTTCTTCCTTGATGTTTTTGCCAGAGAATAAAATCTGAAGAACAATGTGAAAGGAGTTTGAGTGTCCTGATATTTTGTCACTAAAATTTTTTTGAGCAGTGGACTAAACATTGACTGAAAGGAAATCAATTTTTCTTAGTCTCACAACCTGTTAAATTCAGTTTAAGCTTCTGAATTATAACCAGCTGAAACCATGTAGCTGGTGGTTCATAATAGAAGAGCCTTAGAGGAAATGTACAGTGTACATGTAATAAAATATATCATGAATTGCCACATTAAATTTTAAGTGATTTCTAGAAGTGAATGATAAGATCAAGTATCATCATTACCAAAAAACCCCCAAAAAACCCTCCAAATATACATTTTTAATGTATTTTCACATTGTCTGACATTTAAGATAGGGGAGTGTCTTAGTCCAAGCTGCTGTAACAACAACAACAAAAAACTGGATGGCAACAGACAGTTACTTCTCACAGATCTGGAGGCTGGGGGTTCCAAGGTCAGGGTGCCAGCATGGTCAGATTCTAGTGAAGACCCTACTTGTAGAATGCCATTGTCTCACTGAGTCTTCACATGGTGGAAAGGGCTAGGGAGTTTGTGGGGTCTCTTATAAGAGCACTGATCCCATTCGTGAGGACCTCTCCCCTCATGACTTCATCTAATCTTCCAGTCACTGGCCTCTTCATGCCGTTACATTGCGGGTAGGGTGTCAACGTAAAAATTTTGAAGGGATATAAACATTCATTCCATACCATAGAGTATTTCAATTAGATTTATTACTGGTTTTCCACTTCCAACTTGTGTAACAGATAATGAATACTTTCTGTAAAGGATCTTATTTCATAGTATACAGTTGTTAACCAGTATGCTATGCATTTGAAATATTTACTTAAGCTATTTATTAAAACTTCTACAAATCATACTAAAACCATCTTTTGGTTGGTTTTAGAGGTAAGAGGGTTATGTCTAAAGACCTAGGAATGATATGGTACTTTATTTAGCTTTTTCAGCAGTTAGTGGAATTTTCTCTAGTTCAGTAAAACTTAAATCAGTGAGGTGGGTGTCCCAGGAGAGTTTAAAGGATGCCCTGGTGATTTAGAGCATCCATTTTTAAAGGGAGAAGCAGGAAATGAGAGAGGTATTTCTGACTGGGCTCTGATACTAGATAATGAATAGTGTGCCTGTCTGTGCCTGTGCCAGTGTGTTGTGATCCTGCCTCATTATTAAAGGGCTTGGATTGTTAGAAAGATCTCTTCCTTTCTTCTACTTAGATATGTAGGACTCTGAAAGTGAGCTCATTGATGATGGCCAAAATTTGTGGTAGTGCTGTGAAATGATCTGGTTCTACCTGATTAAATTTAAACTCTTGGGACATTTTATTTATGAATACACATTATCTATAATTTTTATGATGGATGCATTGGCCAAGTCCTATTTTTGCACATTCATTTAACTGTGTTGTTAACAAAATGTTTCTTGGATACTTGTTTTATTTAAACTTCTATTCTGTTTTCCACCAGAAAGCCAAAGAGCATATCGATTTGTACAAGGCAAGGACTGGGGTTTTAAAAAATTCATTCGAAGGGATTTTTTGCTTGATGAAGCTAATGGTCTTTTACCAGATGACAAGCTTACATTATTTTGTGAGGTGGGTACATTTTTTATTTCAAGGAACTTTGGTAGTTAGTTATATTTAGTGATAAAGCAAAAATATACATTGAAACAATATTGGTTGTACTTGTACAATTAAGTGACTGGTGTAATTGTTAAGGTTTACTTTGTAAATGTTTTACCAGTAAAAATGACTAGATTGTTTTAGAAATCAGTATAATAGTCCAGTCTGAAAAAGTTCTGTCATATCTTTAACTATAAATTGTATATAAATTTTCCTCATAGGAAGGCTCTGGATGTGTACAGCTTTATATTAAAATTTCTAAATATCTTCTTCATTCTGAATAATTCTGAGTAGATGGTCAGTATTTTTTGTCATATTCAGATTGATCATATTCAACATTATTAGTGGTTTATCAGTTTGAATCCGTACTTGAAATGTAGTGAAAGTGCCTGAAAAAGATTAGGAAGCTCTTTGTTCATTCAACCAGTTGGGTTCATGTAATCAAATAGATGTTAACGTTATAAGCAATAGCATCTCAGATTTTTAAGCTATGCCCACGTCTGTTTACAAACTTCTAAGGTACAAACATATGCATAAAGTGCCATCTTTTGAAAGTTACCAGCATTGCCCCTTCCAGTAATTTACACTTATAATTTATCTTAATTTGAGGCTCGAATTTGCTGCTGTCATTGTTATCATTATGCAACTTTACAAATTGTTGAGATGATCAGTAACCTCAACGTTAAATATATTTCATTAGATTATTGTAGTAGAAAAGTGTCTTGGAAGCATAACTTCCTTAACTGCTACTAAATTAGCTTTCATATTTTTATAGAAAGTATGTAAATTTTTTTGGCAAGATTATAAACTAATTGTATGTCATTATGCTGTGTCAGAAGAATAGTTGAAATACGGACCCAGAGACTACATATTGGAAATATAGTGCATCTTATTTTAGACAAGTTAAATGAACTGTATGATTACTTTATTATGAATACAGTTATTTGGTTGATAAAGTGCATACCATAAATATCTTGAACAGAGCTTATCATTAAATAATTTGGAAAAAAATAAACACTAAAAGCATTTGTTGCCAATAGATAAATATGTTAAGTAGTATTCTAAATAATTATAGGTTGTTATTTAAGCATTCTAAATGTAGAATCTTTTCAGAATTTTACCAGTTATCTTAAATTTCAGCATATTAATTTTTTAAATCACATAACCTTAGAATTCAAAGGAACTTAAAGGCTATGTAATTCAATTAAAAAAAAATACTGCAGCTAAGTCTTCTTGTGATAAACATTTGAAGAAAATATTTCTTCTTTTGGAATTGAAATAGTTTACTAAGTATATTTTACTGGAACCTAGACAAACAAGAAATTCAGAATGAAGGCTGAAATTGAGATCTTTTTTTGATACATGTTTTTGAAGTATACTTTTTATTCACACGCTAAATTATACATGCTAGTGACTTCCTAAAAATAGAACCCACTATGATATAGATTTATTGTTGACATTGATCAGATTCATTTTTGGTTACTGTAATATGTACCTTTACTGATGTAGACGTTTAAATCCTGGGCACTGTATTGAACATAGGTGGGCAAAAAGTGCTTTGAACATATATTCCTGGTGCCCTCCACCATTTCTTCCGTACCTCTCATTGATGCCCTTCCTTCTACAGCATCTCCAGCACTGCTTGCAGAAGAGGAGGAAGCATTGCACTGCCCTACCTAAAGATCTGCCTCCTCCCCCTCCCCTGCAAGTGGTGCTGTAGACAGGTAAGGCAGTTTGGCGCTACCCCTCTTGTGCAAGACATAACGTAATCTTGCAAGTTCCACACTACGTATCAAGTAGCCAGAGGCAGAAATTTCTGGCAGTATAAACAGCTATGCCCCTTCTCTCCCAAAGTGATGCAGAAAACAGAAATTGAGGAATAAGTAGGAAAAATAAAAAATTGGTTAGATTAATTTATCTTTTGGAATCCAACAGACTTTAAATAATCTCATAGTCTATAGACCCATGCTGGTCTATGATATACAGAAGAATAAATATACGGATAGAATATAGGTAGTTTTTCATAAAATTAAATTAATTCATTTAGAAGGACATGCTTTTTTTCTCATCCTATTTTTCTGTTGCTAAGTTATCCTTATCCTTTCTATTTTATAATACTTATAATGGATGGAGGTTGGGTTTTATTCTCTAAAATGACAAAATGAAAAATTGACAACCCTATTTCTATCACCCAAATTCTAAAAATGGATACCTGTCTATTGAAGTTGTAAATTCGAAGACCCATTATTCTAGAAGATGATATGAAATTGAACTATTAAAGTTTCTCACTTTGGAGTTAGTGTGAGGGATGGTTAGGTAGTTGATTAGAGCAGCAAAATTTGTAGTATTATGCACCTTTGTAAATTCCTATCTTACAGAATTAGTTTAGAGAAATGAGATTTTTAAAAATTGGAACCAGTATTCACCTTAATTCCACACTAGAGGAGACCCAGATTTCCCAGTTAGTCACAGCTGATTAGAGCTTGCACATGTTCATCCTTCGTCTAAATTACATCCCCAGAGTTGAGCCAAAAGCGGATTTCAAAAATAGCTGTCAAGTGAGTTTGAGGTTTTACTTTTCAGCTTTTGTCAGTGTTGAGTATTGTGCATTTGCCTTTTTATTTTGAAAGAACAACAATTTAACCTGAGGAAAGAATCTCAGCCTTTTTTCTGAATTTTTTACTCTAGGTTCCATTCAGTAAGAATGTTCATTATCTGTATTTGAGTATGTACTAGAAAAAATTAAATTTTACCAATTTCTTAGTTATAGGTATCGAGAAAATAATCATCAGAATTCATTGCATATCAATTTTAATTAGATCAGTAATTTCTGCTCTATAAAGTAGTCCCTTAGAGACTCTTTGGAGTATGAAATGTTAACTGCGTCTTATTTAAAATCTGTAGTCATTGTGATACTATGTAGATGTGTATGCCAGTAGTATAAATTCTTCTGAATTATTATACCAAGTACAACAAATATAACATCATCAATATCTATGACCAATGATAATGGGCTTTTTTAAAATCCTTTTTCCCTTCTATCACCTGGTTTTGCCAAATTTTTAAATACATTGTTTTGAGTTATGATATACAAAGAGAATTTAAGAAATCCTCTCCTAAATTTAAATATATGGTGTAACAGAGCCATCAGATAAGGATTAATTAAGCTTTTTTTTTTTCTGTTTTGTAGCTTATAAAATTTTAGAAATTTTATAATTTCTAATTTGAATAATTAAAACCTTAATGGAATAGAATAATCTTTATTGGTGGATTTATTTATGTGCACAGTGTCTTGGCTCCTATATTTAGAAAAACATCTCACAAGGTGGTTGTGACAAATCCCTAAAGTACTACTAATTTAAAAAAGAAAATCCAAAGAAATACTGTGTAGTACAAAGAATGCTAAACGGAATCTGGGCATATAGGTCTAGTCTTCCTTTGATACTGACTAGCGGTGGATTTAGGACGCTTTAGTAACTTTCTCTTGATCCCACTTTTTCAAAGTCTTTTATAAAATAAGGTGATTGGATTAGATGATTTCTATGACACATGATTCTCAAAAGTTAACAAAATTTGGAAAAACAAATTTGGTTAATAAAAATATCCTCAGAAAATAAATTTTTCTTTAGAATTGTCCATCCATTCATATGAGATAGATGTTTTAATCTGGGTGAGTTAGAACTAATGAGATTTAATATTCTCCAAACATTCTGTTTTGGACTATTACTAAAACTTTCTTAGAATGTTACTAGTTTGGTCCAGTTTATCCATTTCTAATTTACAATTTCTACATAGCTTTCTGTATTTGTCCTTACTTATACCTACTTTTATTTAACAAGAGCCTTATGAAGTATGTTTTTAAATGAACACAAGCATCTATTGCTGCATAGCAAATGATCACAAAATAGCAGTTTAAAATAGTAGATAATATAGTACTTTTTGTGAAAAATGGTTTATTTACTCTGAAATATTTGCTTTATTAGTTGAGATAGTAGTTTCTTCAATTTATTAAATATAGTATGACATTTCTAATAAAAGTACATTCCTTTTCTTAAAATTGGTGTGCAGGACTTAGTCAATAGGATTTTAAGATTTTGTTCAGTGTATAGACATATTTAATTAGATAATTTAATCCATAACATATTGGACTATATAAAAGCAGTGTTGCGATCTTACCAACTTTATTATTTCATAGGTAAGTAAAAGTTCTGCAAATCAAACTAAATTATATTTCTATTGTTTTTACTGTTGATTTTTTAATAAAAGATTTCCATGAACACTAACAACTACATTGGTTTTGTGAGATTTCTTATACTTAAAAATTTAAATCAATATTACTAGATATTTAAGTCAATTTTATTAGAGTTGAAACATGTTGGGACAACACTTAAAATTGCCAAGTTGCATATTGTAGGCTGTAGTTTTAAAAAACATTTAAAAATACTCTAAGAAGTCGTAAGTGTGATGCTGTGTTTACTGTATGTATAATGAACTTTAAATGTTGATAGGTCTGTAGTGTGAGGAAATAAAAATTATTCTCCTTAGAGATATCTTCTCCTTGTTTGAATTTGGCATCACCATATGACTTTTTCTTGAGAAATATTTTTTCTAATTACTTTAATATCCAAGCATTCCAACAGAAAAATAAACCATTTATATAAAATGCCCCTTAAAAATCATCACGTTTGTTTTAACTTTTTTTTTCTATATTACTTTTCTCCTTTAAATTGTGTCCTTGAATTCAAATCCCAGGTATTAGCAGTTTTGATGAGGAGTACACTGAATTTTCCAAATGACTTTAATGATAAGAAATTTAAGTTTAGACTTAGTAGTTACTTATTGCTGTCAATTTATAAAAGTGTTTTTCTTGTTGTCCCTTTTTGATTAGGTGAGTGTGGTCCAAGATTCAGTAAATATATCAGGACATACTAATACAAATACTTTGAAGGTGCCTGAATGTCGACTAGCAGAAGATTTAGGTAATCTCTGGGAAAACACAAGATTTACAGATTGCAGTTTTTTCGTGAGAGGACAAGAATTTAAAGCTCATAAATCTGTACTTGCAGGTACTTTCCTACTTTTGGGTAATATATATATAGTATGTTTCTTTCATAAATTTGTTCATTAAATAATGATGCTTGATCTTGTTACAGCTCGATCCCCAGTTTTTAATGCAATGTTTGAACATGAAATGGAAGAAAGCAAAAAGGTACACATGGTTTAAAGAGCTAATATTTAACTTGTACAAATGTAGAATAGTGGAATGTATATTTTAGAAGTATCAGTGCATGTTCTTATTGTTATACTATGATTTTAGGAAGAAATAGATGGGGGGAAATATGTTATATAGTAGAAAAATAGATGTAGCTTAATGTGGCTAAATATTCCAAATAATAGCTCTTTGACAGCTTTCTAGTAGCAAAATAAATGCCTAGTTGTTATAAAAGGGTAGCTATCCCAAAGGACTATTCTGGTCCATTCTGGACTATTTGAGAGTTCTCCATTAAGATGTATAGTCCATCTTTTTAGACTTTATGAGTTGATTTTGGAACTTATTTTTTAGAACAAAAATAATTCCTACATTCTTTCTACCACTATAATAAGAGGATATTTATTAGATTTAATAAAGGACATAAATTATATCAGTATACATTAACTATAATCAAGATATTATCTATTTCGTTTTCCCAGATATTTCTCTTCCACCTGTCCCTCTTGAAGTGTAGTCAGATTAGAGACTAGAGGTTGATTTTTGCTGGTTGTACTACATGTAAAACTTTATTGCTCCAACTAGGCAACTTCTGAGTGTGTTTATGTGGCTCAGCTTTATACTCCCTGCAGAACTAGGGGCTGCAACAAAATAGCTGCTTTCTTTCCTTTGATTATTGGTCTGGGCAGGTAGTATGATCAGTCCTCTGATCAATGATGTCAAATATTATTGTCAGCAAAGGGTCAGAAAGTTTAGTATTGTTTAGTGTTGGATATTTATCCTTATTGACCTGAGGAGAAAAACCAGATACAAAGGTGCAGGAGTAAAAGAGCAACTAGTTGTCCTCTTAGACTTGAGTATGCTCAAGTGAAGAGGTGAGGTGCCAGTAGATAATATTATTACATGCCACTTTGCAGAGTTCAGAGGTAGTGGGCTCTGGTATGATCTCGGATATCTAACCCCCACCTTTGCTTAAACTGGGAATACAACCACTGGTTGGTTATAGGGTCTTAGGTATATTATGACCTATTTATTTTCAACAAAGGAATAATTAATAGCCATCTTCCTCTAAGATGGATGTCAGAAATTGAATACAGATGTATTTTGTTTGGCCTTACAGGGTTTTTTTTTTGGTTTGATTTTGGTTTGAACTCTTTTTAATTGAGAGATTGGGTTTTTTTCCCTACACTGGTAGTGCTTGATTGGGTGTACTTCTCTTGGACCTGCATGCTTTACTTTGTCTACTTAGCGTTCTTCAGATTTGCTTACTTATGTGAATTTTAAAATAGACTTTAATGTGTATTTGAGTTGTATCGTACTTGAGTGCAGATTTGGGGTTTTTAAATTACTGTCAAAGTTTTGCTTTGGTTCATTTGTGTATGTGTGTGTTCTTTAAATATAACTTTCTTTGTTTTCAATATCAGAATCGAGTGGAAATAAATGATGTAGATCCTGAGGTTTTTAAAGAAATGATGAGATTCATTTACACAGGGAAAGCACCAAACCTTGACAAGATGGCTGACAACTTGTTGGCAGCTGCAGACAAAGTAAGTAATTAGGTCTTAAAGAGCTGAAAAATGTCCTCAAGCTTCATGTATCTAGAAAGCTATCATCAAATGAAAATCTCCAATAACTTGAAATATTGAATTAATTTATACTATTTGTGGATGGCTCTTGAGAGTATTCTGAAATAACATAACAGTGGCATAATATGGAAATGGAATTTTTTTAAGTCAAGAAGAAATATCTTGAGCCAATTTAGAGTATATAGAAGAAATGGGAAATTAACTGTAAACTCAGTAGTTTTGAGTGTATCTTTACTGTTTTATGAGAACACACACATAATAGCATATAATTTATTACAATTTTTAGATAGTCTTAAGGTACAGTGCATGACTTTGTTTAAACAAAGGAAAAATATTGGGTATTTTGTCTAATTTAATTTTGTATTCATAGATTTATTTTTTAATCTTTATAATGTTCTTTTAGAATGGCGATTTCTTGAAGGTAGAGAAACAGTGCAGAAATATCAGGGAAATTTCACAGCCAGTAGTTCTTTATCCTGAAAGCACTTTGGGAGCTTTCTCCAGAAGTATTAATGTCTGTGCCACTTCTGTCCATGTATATATGTGTATATATATTGTGTGTGTGTGTGTGTGTGTGTGTATTTTTTTTTTTTTAGTGATAATTATACTTGTTTGCAGTATGTTACCATTGGAGGAAACTGGGACAAGTGTATACAGAATCTCTTCTTACAACTTAGTTGAATCTATAATTATCTCAGTACAAATTTCAATTTATAGCATCAAAAATATTAAATATGTAGGCATAAATCTCACAAAAGATGTTGAAGATTATGTACTGAAAAATACACTGCTAAGAGAAACAGGGAGACCTAAATAAAATGGAGAGAGAAATCTTGTTCATGGACTGGAAAGTCTTAACATTGTTAAAACTTTAGTTCTCCTTTGATTAGTAGAACCAACATGTCCCTACCAGAATTGTAGCATGTTTTTTTTGGGGTGGGGTGGGGGAAATGACAAGCTGATTTAAAAATTTACATGCAAGTGCAAGGAACTAGAGTAGTTTAGTAACTTTGAAAAAGAAGATCAAAGTGGAGAACTCATAAAGCTTCAGTATGTAAGACAGTGTTGTACTGGTGGCAAGATAGGTAAATCACTCATTGAAACAGTACAGAAATAGACTCACATATGAATATATAATTCTTAAAACTTTATCTTTGAAAATCTAATTTTTGGTAAAATGAAAAGACAGTTCAGTGGAGAAAGGATAGTCTGTTCAATAAATAGTGCTGGATGAGCTGGATACCCTTTGCCTGAAAAATGAACTATGAACTCACTGAAAAAAGAACTTCGTGAACTTTACATCATATACAAAAAGTAACAAAAAATGGATTATAAGCCTAAAAAAATCTAAAACTTATAAAAGAAAACATAGGAGAAAATCTTCATGATCTTATATTAGGTAAAGACTTCTTAGCTATGACACCAAAAACATATACATACAGGGAAAAATGATAAATTGGACTCCAGTGAAATTTTCTTCAGAAGACACAGAAGAATATCCACAGACTGGGAGAAGATCCTTGCAAAGCATGTATCTCATGAACTTTTATCCAGAATATATCTGGTCAAGGACTTCTGTATTCAGACTACATAAAGAACTCTCAGAACACAGTGAGAAGTTAACAGTATTATTTCTAAAAATAAAAATATTTGGACACTTTCTGAAATACTGTCAACCAAATATATCTAAAGATGCTCAACACCATTAGTTGTTAGAGTAGTATAGATTAAAACCACCATGAGATACTTCTATAAATATAATAGCTAAAATTACAAAGACCATACTACATATGGTCAAGGATATGAAAAAATTAGGACTCTCATACACTGCTGATGGTAACGTACACTAATACAACCACTTTGAAAGACCAGTTGGCAATTTTTTAATAAGTTTTATGCTTACCGTATTATCCAGTGAGTTTACTTTTAGGTTTTTACTCAAGAGAAAAGAGAACATATGCCTGTATAATGACTTGTATATAAATGTTTACAGCAGCTTTATTTGTAATGACTAAAAACTGGGCACACTCAGATGTTCATCAGGTGAAGGGATAAACAGATTATGGTATGTCTACATACAGTGGAATATCATTCAGCAATAAAAAGCATACAACTGTCGATACACAGAGAACGATCTGCATGAATCTCAAAATACACTGAGTGGAAGCCAGACAAAAACAAGTTTAAATTGTATGATTCTATTTATAGAAGACTCCAGAAAATACAAACTATAGCAGTGGAAAGCTTATCAGAGGTGTTGCCTGGGGTGGGGTGAAAAAGGATTACAAAGAGATAGAAGGAAGCTTTTGAGAATAATGAGTATGTTCACTGTCTTGATTTTAATGATTGTTATATGGCTGTATAAACTTTAAATGTGTGCAGTTTATTGCATGTCAATTATACCTCAATAAAGTTGCCAGAGATGTTCTGATAACATATATACTAGTAAGTTTTTAATGGCTACAAATATGGTTTGTTTAGCTTTATAATTTATTCTTCAGGATTAAATAGTGACAAAATGCAGTGTACTAGCTGGCGTTTAAAATAGTAGGAGAGAGAAATATACTCATTAAGAGTATTGAGTAGTAAGGGGTTTTTAAAGAATAAAACCCTGTTTTAAAAATACACTGTATCTTGCACTTACACAAATAGAAATTTAAGAAAAATTAGTCTTTTTCTTGAATGTATTAATTCATACTTTTTCTACTTAAAACAGTTTAAAGACTTTTAAAGTACCCTCAGCTCAAAGTGTAATATGCTTTAACTTCATTTTCTAAGTTACAAATACGTATTTAAAACTTGGTTGTTTGAGTAAATGTTTAATGCTGTGTTTCCTTACGGACAGTATGCACTGGAGCGGCTGAAGGTCATGTGTGAAGAAGCTTTGTGCAGTAACCTCTCAGTAGAAAATGTTGCTGATACCCTTGTCCTTGCAGATTTGCACAGTGCAGAACAGTTGAAAGCACAAGCCATAGACTTTATTAATAGGTAAGCTATGTTTGTATTTCAGTGGACATGACACCTTCAGCCATTTTTCACTGAACTTTTTCTTAAGTGTGTTTAAATCTTCAATGCAGGTGCAGTGTACTTCGACAGCTTGGGTGTAAAGATGGGAAAAACTGGAACAGCAAGTAAGATAACATCAGTTTCTGACTTAAAGTTGATCTGCATACATGAAATTAAATGTTTGCATAGCCTTTTGTTCATCTACAATAAGTATGAATCCAGATACTAGTTATATGAAGCAAACAGCCAGTTGTTTAAAAAATAATTTGACTACTTAGTGGATTCTTGAGGCTATGCTCCCTTGTAGATCAGCTTCTAACGTGAACTGGGATGGATGCTGTAATTCTTAAGCACATATGTTCACGTAGTATACAGCTGAGTCCAGGTATTTCAGTGACTACTAGAAACCCTCTCCCTGCCTCTTCAGAAGCATTTCTAGAAATGTGGGAAATGTTTATTTTATCCTGTGAGGAATGTACCCTCCAGATTGGCCTGGAAAGTCTTGACATTTGAATGCCAGCCCACTGCTTCTTAGGTTAGCCAAGCGCCCTGCATCACATGCTGTGTTAGTCTGACTGCCTGATAATCCAGAAAGGGTAGCAACTGGGGCGTTCTTTTCCCTGGTACAACTGTACGGGGCGGGGTAGTTGTGACCTCCTTCTAAGCCTGACTCTTCAGGATATGACGTAACTATTAGAACTTACCATTCCCTTTTTTCCTGTCTCATTTTTAGAGTGGCTTTTTTACTCTGCAAGTAATCAAAATCAAAAAGAGTCAATAGGTTGGGGAATTTGCATCTGCTTTTGATTAGTTTTTGCCTATAACCCTTAAATTCCATTTTCACAAATTATCAAAAAGTTGATATGACTGGAAAAAGACAGTGTTAGAGACAAGAAAACAAATGTTTGATTTAATGTCTGCTTGCTTTCATCTGTTTTGATAGATATGAAGTTGGTTAATTGAGTTCTTAACGGTTTATGAATTTTGTTTTCTGCAAGTAAAAATTAGTCACTACTTTTAAGATACTGGTTGTTCTACTTATTGGTCAGTGTGTGTGATAATACATTATCATCATGGTGTGTGAGCCCAGGAAAAGTCAACTGACAGTTGTGATTCTTTGAAGGTAGCCACTTGCAAGCTCTTGTTTTATTCTCTTAAGAAAATATTTTACATTGTATAACTTTTTCAGTGTCAAAAAATGTTTACTTAATCCCATGTAGAAGCTGTGTTGTACATAGGGACCTTCAATAGATATTTGTTGAATTAAATAAGTGAAATTGCCAGGTATATTAAGTATCTTTGTGATTCTAAACAACTAGTTGAAATTATAAACATAATGACACACTGGTAATTCGATGTCAGGCAAATTAAAAAAAAAATTCTTTTGTTATTAGCTGTTTAGTTCAGCAGACATTACTTAAGCGTCTGTTGTGTCTCAGGCACCATGCTAGGGTTCTGCATATAAAAACAATTATGAGGAAAAAATCCTTGTTATTGAGACATTTATCTAATGAAAGAAACACATACATGAATATATCATTTCATTATACTTTGGTAAGTAATGTGCTAAAGGTATGTGCAGGACACTTGACTAAAGCTGGAAGTTTAGGGAAGAAGATGACTGAGCTGAGCTGTTTTCTTTATGGGGGTATATATATTTTTACTGAGACTGAACTGAGTCTTAAAACATGACTAGGAATTAGCAGAACTAAGAAGGAAATAGCAGGCACTGCAGACAGAAAGCGCAGCTTGAATCAAAGTACAGAAGCGTGAAGCAGTAGTTGGTCATTCATTTAACAGATACTTATGTTTATTGCCCAGTAGACCCCCAAGGCACTGTGCTCAGCACCAGAAGTATAATGGCAAACATGACAGGTATCTTGCTTGCCTTCGTGGAGTCTGTGGTTTAGCAGGAGATACATAGGTAATAGGTAATGTAGAGCATACTCATCTGAGCATATAGCAAAAAGACCTAACCTTTCCAGGGGTCAGAGAAAGCCCTTTTGAAGAATTGTTGTATAAATAAAAGACCTAAAGTATTAATAGGAGTTACCCTGGTGAAGAAAAGGGAAGAGGTGGGAAAGTGTATATATCCCAGAAAAAGACAATTGTGTGTGCTGAGTTTTGGTGACAAGAAAACATTGTGGGGGGCGGGGGAGGTGTGAGAAGCTGGAGAAAGAAGGCAAAGATAAGATGATGGAAGGCCATCTAAATAAACATTAGGGCTTTTAGACAAGAGTAATGGGCATCTAGTGAAAGGTTTTAACCTAGGGTAGGACGTGATCAGGTGTGTGTTTTTAGCAGTCTCTATGGAAGGTAGAGAGCAGATTGTGGGGAAGCTGAGGTGGTGATGGTAACTGGAGAGCAAGGTTATGTGTAGGTAGGCCAGTTGAAAAGTTATTGGAGTGGTTCAGGCATGAGATACGGGTAAAATTACACTTGATTGGTGACAGTGGGGCTAGGGAGAAATGAAAGGATATAATACTTTGAATGGACACTATAATTGGGTATTATTTGGGTGGTGGGTGGGTACAAAGAGAAGATAGGAGACAAGGAAGGGTAACTAGCTTTGCTGCTTGAGTAACTGTATTTACTCAGAGCATGTGGTATATAGGATATAATAAACAGTTCAATATCATACAAAATGCAAGAGCATGGAACTGGGAGGTGGAAAGCTAGAGTGAGGAACTAGGAAACTGTTTCTCTTTCTAAAGAACTTGTTTACTGGCAGTGGAGAACAATAGGAGAGGAGTGTTCATGTTACTAAGGCAGCATGGAAGCTGGTTTGAAAGGAGCCAAGATAGAGAAGATGACAAAGTAGGAGACTTGTAGTAAATCAGATGTGAGCTGATGTGGCCTTAACTGGAGATTTGGTATCTTGGAGAATAAAAACAGGGCTTTGATGACTGGAAAGGATGGCGTATAGAATGACTCCCAGGTTTTGACTTGAATCACTGGGTGGAAGTCTTAGCTGATTGGAAATGAGGAAGGAAGAATCTGGAGCTCAAGGAGAGGCATGTTGAGTTCCTATCTGATAATCCGAGGTTTGTTTGTTTCTCAGGGTTGGAAACAAACTTTGTGGGGAGGCTAGGATTTAGCAAATCAATATTTACCATCATTGAATATGATAGTTAAAATTGTGAAGAGTGGATGAGATGAGTAATGAATATTAAGGGAAAAGAGTAGTCGAGGACAAAACGTAGAACTCTAGGGAAAACCTGCATGTAAGATCCAGGAGAAAAGAGCTCTTGAAGGAGCAGGTACAGAAACGGTTAACAGTAGGAACAGAAATACAGAGGCAGGTGTCACACGCTTCAGGATAGCACTTCCTGAAAAAGTGAATCGTTTCAGTTGCAACAGAAAATACCAGTAAGATAAAGGTGATATTTAAAGGGTAAATTCAAATGGTTTGAATACATAGTCAGAGTGTTCCAAAACACTTTGAAATCTGTAAATTAAAAAAAATTTTTGACAGTTCAACAATGCATTTTGAAAATGACTCTATACTAAATATCTCACTTTGTATTTTTCAGCCAAGCAACAGACATAATGGAAACATCAGGGTGGAAGTCCATGATTCAGTCTCACCCTCACTTGGTAGCAGAGGCCTTCCGAGCACTAGCATCTGCACAGTGCCCACAGTTTGCTGTTCCACGGAAACGGCTAAAACAGTCTTGAAATCCTCCAGGAACTGTAGGAAAATGGAACTGACTTTTACTCCTCCAGGTCCAGAAGGATTCTAATACACAAACCATAAGCAAGAGTTGTTTCTGTTGTCTTGTCCACAGAACAGAAGCTGAAAAGCATACTGCTTGCATTTCAGGTGGATAAATTATGGTTTATTCTTCAGCTTTAAATTAGACTGATTATACTCTAATTCACTTCAAGGCCTTAAATTATCTTCAATGACTTCTCTTGTTCATATACTTTAATTTTTTTTTTATTGTGCCTTGTCATTGTGATCAAGGCTATGCAGGATTGCACTAGCTCCATAATGCAGTAATATTGATAACTGAAGATAATAAGTTTCAAAAAGGGATCTTCCATTAGTTTGAGAATGGCAAATGAATTTTGCAGGGTTTGTCCTATGCTATCTCAAAGTTTGAAACTAGGTTCTCTGTACAAGCACTTGTTTTGGAGATCACTGGAAATGTCTCCAGTCTAACTTCTGTTCATACAGGAGAACCTGCTTACCTTCAAGGTAAGTTACGGCAATACACTGCTTCAATTCTAATTTATTTTTCATTTCAGGGGGCAAATATGCAATGAATTGGCCCAGGCTTTTAGTAAAATTTGTGATGTTTGTATGTTAACCGTCCAGACAAACTAAGAGAAGCATAACAAACCTTTGCTTGTTTCTTTTTGAGTTTATCCAAGTTTACAGTGATTGAGAACTGATTGAGGTTAAGATTTCAATAAGAAGAAAGCATGTTTTGTGCTGAATTCTTTTTAATTTATAGTGAGCTACATTTATATGAAGAATTCTGTACATGTTAAAAGTCAGGATGACCAAATGTAAATTTAGTGAGTGGGCCAATTAAGATGATAAATATGCACTTTTAATGTATAACTTTTATATGCTGAATGGTACTTTTTTTTTTTTTTTTTTTGTATGATTGTGTCTTAACTTTTGAAAAATTTTTAAGACAGATGGAGGCAAACTGGGATGTTTGTGAAATAGGTAAGAAAGATATTCTCGATTATAGTTAAATTGGTTTGAATTTCAGATATTCATTATTGAATTTACTCCTGTTTTATCACACTTTGGAGAAGGCACCTGAACAGTAAGTGAATCCTGAACAGTCTGCTCTCCTTCTGAAAACAACAGACTGATACTATTTGCAGACTAAAAGGAGAGAACCCTTAGAAATATGTCAGGCTACACTCAAACCTTTTTTTTCTTCCCTAGCTTTCTCCTTTCTGTCTCAGTTACTGTACCAACATTGTGGATGATATTGAAATTCTGCATAATGTGAACAGGATAAATTATTTATAAATTGTTTTTCACAGGCCAGTTCTTTACTATAAATGAATTTTAGTTTTAAACACATACACATCTTCAGTTTTTGATAGCTCTGTTCACGACGGAGGTCTGTTCCGGTGCATTGTCCTGGAGAAGCAGGAGCAATCAGCGTCAACTCACTGCATCTGATTTCCTGTAACAGTGATATTTGACCACAAGGGGAAAAAGTGTGTCACTAGGGGGGAAAAAAAAAGGAAAACACATATACCTACGTATACCTATATATCTGCATCTATAACTTTATTCTCCAGTTAAAATTTGTATAATTTGTTTCATTTTTGAATTTAGGACGAAAGGAAAAAAATGAAGTCTGAAGTTTTAAAATAGATTTTATTTTTGTTGTCTGTTAGGTATTTACCGAAGCAATCCTAATATACCAAGAGTGATCCATATTTACATTGAACTAACACTGTCAGATAATCATTGGTTTTAACAGCACACTAGAGTTTGAAAAGACCATTATTTTCAGATATTTTTTCTGTGTATAGTTTGAGTCTTTGTTGTGTTAACTTAAATTTGAAATTGGAAGACTTCCTTAGGTTAGAAAATTCTTATATACGAATGGACTCCATCCGATGTAAGAGTTTCATAGGGAACAGAAATTCACTTCTGTAACTTCACTGTAAGATTGAGCCCATTAAATTTACAATGTACAATTACACACACACACACACATACACGCTGTAAGAATTTAAGATTTTTGCCTGGGTCTTACAAGAAAACAAATTCCTTCCTCAGGCTATAAAATTTTGTTGTCAAATATGAAAATATATCAAAGGCACACAGGCACATTGTGAATTAATTCACTGCTTTGAAACTACATTTCTAACCATAGTGACTTAAGTAATAACATGTATAATGAACATTTCAGCTTACCCTTTCTTACTTACTATAGTGTGTATTGCAAATCTGAAGGGTTTTATTATAAAGATTTTTTTTTTTAGTTTGGTAGCACATTTTGTACCAAAAATGTCAAACACTGTGTTGTAAGAATATCCACATTTGTAGAAATGTCCACTTTTCAGATAATATAATGCCTACCATTATACTAACAGAATCATAGGGTAGTTGATTTATTTTTTTTATTTATTATGTATATTTTTGGTATTGTGGGTTAAGGCAGTGATAAAAAACTATTAATATATTTTTGATGTGAGTGCTCTAATAGGCTTTTTTCTTTCATTTTTAAACTACACACATTGTTTTCAGTAGGCACAGATTTTGTCCAGAGCAGTGTTGCCTTTTGAACGGTAGGTTTGCTCCTGTTTCCCTTTTGTCACCTAAACAGAGCTTTTTCTTAGAAAAGTAGTAACTGGTTTTAAATATTACATATTATAAAAGTAACCATTGGAGAACTGTTCTTTAGATTGATATATAGAAACACTGTATTTGTGCCTTTTTCATGTTTTAATTGTAATGTGTATCGGTATTTGGAGCACAAATATGAAGGTGCCATAACACTATGGCCTGCCATTGTTACCTCCTTGAATACTCATGTGTCATTGTCTTGAAATAGTAATTGGAGCTCCTTGCATGTATTCCGTGGTCGTTGGGTGTGTGTGTGTGTGTGTGTGTGTGTGTGTGGTGTGTACACGTGTATTCGCTTGGATTTGTGTGTGGTATGTTTGAGTGAATTTCTGAAAATAGGACTCAGTTAAATGTTGAAAGTTTAGATTAGTTGAAATATATGCCATTTAAATGTGCTTTATTTGGGGGGACAATTGAGAGGAAATCATAATTCTCAAACATACGACCAACTTATAGCATGATAAAATGTGAAACAGTGCCTTTTTAGGACATCAATTTTTAAACTGAGTTTTAAAATATTAACAAAGATCTCTTAAAAAGGTGTCATGAACATTATTGGTTTATTTTTAAGCCAGATCTAAGTTAGATCTTAAGTTGCCAAAAGTGTAATTGCTGTTTTATTTGCCCATTTAACTTTTGTGCATAAATTTAAATCCTGAGCAGAATTCTTTATAAAATTGTGGCTCATTGATGCTATCCAGTGTTAATAAAATAGCACACTAGGGCTTTGGTAAATTGTTTTGTTAAAATCCAGCTCAACAGGCTTTTCTCAAAGCCGAGTCTACTTGAAGAAGTGACTTGTCCTGAGTTATTATTCTCTTTGATGGATAAAATGAAAATACTCAGTGTATTCCCACAAAACAAGGTCGGGGGTGGCTTTAGTGTTTTCAGATTATAAAAACAGCACTTTCAGCACACATAAGAGTATTTTGCAAACCTCTTTATACAGATTATGAGCTCTGCTTTATTTAGGTGTTCAATGGAATGATGTAACTTTAGGTCCAGTTGAACGACTATTGAGTGCCTACCATGCAAGACTTCCTCTTCACTAGGAATGAAATCACCACACCGTGTCTTCTGTTTGCATTATGTGGACTTTATATTTAAATCTTTTTTCTGTTGTTAGAGTTTATCATTGTATACTGTAACCCAGTTAATTTTGCATTCAATATTTTTAGAATGAAGGTAAAACTTGAGTCCCATTTTTGAAAATAAAATTCTGCTGAGATTATTTAAAAATTAGTTCTGGGGGAAATTGATTTTCAAGATTCAAATGTATAAAGAACTTATATTGAACTTTTCAGCCTCATTTTTAATCAGCTGTTAATGATGAGATACTTTTTGTATCTTGTTGCTGAAAAATATTTTTTGCATTTCAGCACGTTGACTTAAAATAAAGTTGTTACTACTTATTCAGAATTAATTGGTTTATTTTGTGTTTATTTGAAAAGTATGAATAATTATTTTTCAGATTACTGTGATGCTTCACAAAAAGAGCCATGTATTTGGTATGGTAACTTAGAATTGTGCATAGTAGTTGCCTTTTCTACATAGAGAGACTGGTGTTTTTTTGGAACCTACTGAAGACATTCCTCAACTCTGAAATTACATTATGTACATTAACATATGCATACCATCAGTATTGAATGATGTATGCTGATGTTATGTAATTTAATGTAGCACTTGAATAAAGATCACCCTTCCTTGGTCCTCCTACCTCCTCTTAATTTTAATTGAATATTTGCGGCAATCAAAAAGAGCAAATTTGGGCCAGTGTATTCCTAGACCAGCTTAGTAACAGTCACATAATTAATTAGTGCTTTAAAATACTGACCAAAGTAACAGAAACGCACAGTAAAAAAAAACAAACAAAAAACCCTTCCATTTACCCGACACACCCATACACATACACACTGAACTACCCTTGAAAGAATAAAAGGGTTGAAACAAAGTATTACCTATACAATTACAGTAAATAGGACAAGTGGTCACATTCTAAGCTTTAAATGAACTATATATAACCTTTTCCCTTCTACTCTGCAGCAGCTGGCACCCTTAATACTTAGAACACTCGGTTGTTTTGTTTCCTCCGTTTTATCACCTCAGAATCATTTATTTCTAAGAGAAGGCCAAGACTGGCATTTGCTTTGATCACTATTTTTAAATAGAAGAGATTGGTACAAGTCTTCCACACAATATATTTTTTGTTACCTTCTTATTTTTTTGTACCAGGGAGGTTTGTATGCATCTGCAGAAAAGTCTGTCATTCCTGCTCTCACTGCTTCTTTTCCACCTCTCTTGCCCTCCACCCTTAATCCCTTTGTGAAGGATTCACGTGTAGTCCTGGTCCAGTCTGTGACATCAGAGCCAGACATTTCCTATGGTATCTAATCTTACCCTTTTGTCCAAATTCAGACTAGGCCTGATAAGTACAAAGAAAGAAAAATTGTGGGATTTAGGAATAACAATTGCAGTGTGCATGTGCACGCACACACACACAGACACAGGCAGACAGTGTCCTGAGGACTCATGTTACTGCCACAGTGGAACGTTTTTGGAATGTATACTTTATAAAGTGCCAAAAAAAAAAAAAAAATGTACAGGCAGGTCATTATGAACATTGGGCAAAAATGAAAGTGGCATGCAACTGAAACTACTGTAAGATTAGATGAATTAAATTTCATCAGAAATGATAAAGCAGAAATTTGAATGTAGAAGACAGGGTTCACAAATAGTCCCAGATCACAGGGATAGGGATAATGAGATGAAAATAAAGATGATTCAGTTTAAGTTTTATCGACAGTTAATTTAATGGAGTACTAGGCACTGTGCTGGACTGGTTTATAGTGATAAATAAATTATAAATGGTGCATGTCTTCATGAAGTCTGTTCTTGAAGAAGGCACTATAATACAATACAATGTGTGAGTTGTGACAGGAGTACAAGAGAGAAACCTAAGCTGGGATGGGGACAGTGATCTCAGATAGCCTTTCTGAGGAAGTGATGTCAACTTTAAATTGAGTGGGAGGTGGGCAGCTTGGTGATGTTATCATCCAACCAATTGTGTGTAGTCTCTGATGCTGACCAAGATTTGTATGGAACATTTTTTAAAAATAATTAAGGAGCTCTAATCATCTACTGGTAGAATTTAAAATAGACTATGTATCCTCCAAAGCACAAGCAAAATATTGTATGTGTGTGGCAAAGTCGGGGAAGAGAACCAACTAAGATACCAAAAAGGGAGAAGACAAAGATAACATTACAAAGATCTAGCAGAAGTAGTGTGACTAATGGAATAGGTTAAATGTACCAACTATCAGAAGAACTTACTCAGTAATGATCTCAGTCGTGGGTGTGTAACACATGCCCGTTCTGATAGAATTTAATCAAGTCAGTAACAAAATATAAGCCTTGTGAAAGAGGAATAGAGGGTACTTGGGTAGCACATCTGAACAGTATGTTACTGCCAGCCAGGCACAGAAGAGAAAGTTTCTCTAAGTGTGGAGGCTCAAGGGTCAGAGGAGACGGCGACTTTACTGAAATTCAGCAGAGCTAAAAAGTAGCGCTTTTTGTTGATGTGTGCTGCCTCTGTGCGCATGTCTTTCTTTGATGGGGGTAGGAGTGAAACCAAGTGAGAGAACTCTTGAGTCCGTAGGTAGGTAGGACTAATGCAGGAAAGCCCTTTTTTAAGCTCTAAATTGCTCAAACTGACAATCAAGGAAAAAATGTAAACAATTATACAATAAATTACCTGACAAAAGGCTAGGAACTAAGTTGGCTTTACACGGGAATTACTTCAAACTTCCCAGAAACTGATAATTTCCATGATACATGCATTGAAGTAAACAGTGAAAAATAAATTTAAACAGTACTGTTAACTAAACTAGTATAAAGCACATAATCTTAGAAAATTACAAAAAATAAATGAAATATATGTAAGACACTAATCCATTGTCCTAAAGGTAGTAGTAGCTTGCTACATGCTGTTTCTCCGTCCTTTCCCCACTTTCCTAAGAGAATACTCAAAAGTGAGGCTTACAGACCCACCTCTATTATAAATATGAATGATAGAATCCTAAATTAAATCCTAATAGCTAGAATGCAGTAATAAAAAGAAAAACCAAGCACCCAAGGCTAACCTAGGACTCAGAGGATAGTTCAGTATTATGATACCAGTTTTGTAACACATCAAAAGGTAAACTAAAAGCCATGATCGTCAAGTTGAATTCTAGAAAATTCCACATTTTGCACAAGATATCCTTACCAACCATCTATAGGATGTAATTCTGCAACTCACTGACACTTACCATTCTCACACCATTAGCCAAAAACATAATGACAACACACTAGTCATTCCCCAGAATCAGGACCAAAACAAGTAGTTTGACAATATGCTTATTAAATTATTCAAGATATTTTAATCAATGAAATATATATGAAACAAATAAGTATGGGAAAGGAGGCCTATATTTGAAAGATACAATAATGTTTTCCTCAAAGACCCAAATTCAATTTAAAAATTAATGCTAGTTTAGTAAAATGGCTAGGAAAATCTAGAGATAATCTGCAAGATAATATTTACTGGCAGAAACCATTTATGAGGAATACAATTTCAATTACAGGAAATGAACAGAAAATATAATGGAAAGGCCTAGGAATGATCTTTGATTGAGATGTAAAAGCACTACAAAGGGGGAAATTATCCTACAAAATTATACTAAAAGACAGGAAAAAAATGAATTGTAGGGGAAGAAAACAAGAGAAACCATACTGTTGTATAGTCATATTTAATAAACGTATACTTGAGGGAAATACAGGAACACAATATAAGTATTTTTCTTTGGATTATGTGCTGGGACACATTTGTTCCAATGAACTGCATTTTCTAAAATTTCCATAAAACCAAAATATGTGTTTACATTATTAATGAGAAAAAAGATTAAACATTCGAAAAATGTACATTCTGGGAAAGTCAATAAATTGATTTTACTTAAGCTATCCAGAGTAGTAAAGGTAGACTAATCTACCCAGCTTGGGGAAGATAATATGAAAGGTCAGGCATGCTGATCTGCTAGTTTGTACTTAACTCTTAGGCCATCATTACTGATGAGATTGTTTATAATCATTTGGAAATGAAGTGGCAAGTGACTGCTAGGATAATATACATTCTTATTTTTTTAAAAGATACATTTTCCTTAAAATTAGGGTTTTAAAATTTTTTTCCTTAAAATGATTGATAATTAAATGCTGTTTTGTGTGTGTGTGTTGTTTTATGAGAATTGGCAACACTCAAACTTAGAATCTAGCACACTGAGTCTTGATATGAGCCTTTCCTCTTGGGCTTTAAGGTTTTAGGCTGAATGGAGGAGTGTTTCCTTTAATTATAATTATACAAGCGGGCCCTTATTCCATACAAGATGCAGTGATGGTTAAAAAAAAAAAATACAAAGATTCCTTACTCTCACCCATCTTGCTCACAAATTAATAGAGGAACAGCCATAGATCAGTAATGATCAACTGGTCTTGCTAGATGTGTATCAAAACCAAACTTCTGACTTAGTTGATTTTCCCTGTTGTTAGTCCATTTCCTATTTCACTGATGCCCCCACTTAAGCTTTATTCATTATTCGTTTCTTAGCTTAAGGTGAAAGCTTATTCATTTTTACATATTTCTTTTCTAATAATCATGTAAAGCTATTGATTTTTCTCTAAGCACTACCCACAATTAATTACATCCCACAATTTTTTGTATGTCGTATGTTCATTATGACCAGTTTGAAATATTTTCTAATAGCCCTTGTGATTTATTCTTTGGCCCATGGGTTTACTTCCTATATTGGGGAGGATTTTTCGAGGTATCATATGTTTACTGATTTCTAATTTAAATCTATGGTAGTCAGAAAATATACCCTGTATAATTTCAGTCAGTTGGTATTTATTGACACGTGTTTTATGGCATAGAATATGGTCTATCTTGATGAAAGTTCTATATGCATTTGAAAAAAATATTTTCTGCAACTGTTGAGTACTGAGTGCTATAAATGACAATTAGGTCAAGCTGACTATAGTGCTGCTAAAATCTGTATGTTCACTAATTTTTATCTACTTTTTTCTAGTAGTTACTGAACAATGAGTATGAAAATCTCCAACTTTATCAGTGAATTGGTCTGCCTCCCTTTTCTGTTAATTTTTTTGTGTATTTTGAAATTGATTTTAAGAGCAATATTTAGAGTTATGTATTTTTAAAACATGTTTTATTGAAGTATACTCAGTTCACAGTGTGTTAATTTCTGGTGTACAGCATACTGATTCATTTATACACATAATCCTTTTCATATACCTTTTCACTATCGGTTATTATTCATTACCAGTTGAATAATCAAGTGGGGTTCATCCCAGGGACCCAAGGGTGGTTTAACATATGCAAATCAATGTAATACACCACATCAACAAGAGAAAGGACAAAAAGCACATGATCATCTCAACAGATGCAGAAAAAGCATTTGATAAAATTGAACACCCCAAGTGGGTATAGAGGGAACGTATCTCAACATCATAAAAGCTATATATGACAAACCTACAGCCAGCATAGTACTCAACAGTGAAAACCTCAAAAGCTTCCCACTAAAATCTGGGACAAGATAAGGCTGCTCACTATCACCACTCCTATTCAAAATAGTCTTGGAGGTCCTAGCCACAGCAATCAGGCAAGATAGAGAAATAAAAGGGATCCAAATTGGAAAAGAGGTAGAAGTGTCACTATATGCAGATGAACATGATACTATTATAGAAAACCCTAAAAGGTCCACACAGAAACTACTAGAACTAATCGAAGAATTCAGCAAGGTAGCAGGTTACAAGATTAACGTTCAAAAATCAGTTGCATTTCTTTACACTAACGATGAATCAACAGAAAAAGAAAGTAAAGAAACAATCCCCCTTAAAATAGCACCCAAAGTAATAAAATACCTAGGAATAAATCTAACCAAGGAGGTGAAGGACTTAATACACGGAAAACTATAAACCATTAATGAATTTAGTCAAATACTTTTTCAATTTACTGAGATGATTACATATCTTTATCTTTTATTCTTCTAATGGGGTGAATTACTTTAGGTAATTTAAAAATTTTAAACCAATCTTGATTGCTTGGAATAAATGCACACTGGCTGTGATATATTATTTTCCTATATTGCTAATTAAATTTGCTGGTATATGTTTAAGGAATTTTGTGTGTATGTTTATGAAGGGTATTGGTCTTTGTGTGTGTGTTATTTCATCTTTACTTGTAGTAGCTGTTATTAGGTTTTGTTATTACAATTATTCAGGCTAAATTATTCCAAAATGGGTTGAGCAATGTTCCCTTGTCCTCTATTTTCTGAAAGAGGTTGTGTAATATGGCATTATTGCCTTCTTAAATGTTTGAAAGAATTCACCAGTAAGCTAGACTAGAAATTTTCTCCATAGGGATTTTATTTTTTCTGCAATTTCTTTAATAATATAAGGCTATTCAGATTTTGAACTTCTTCTGATGTACATTTTGGTTAGCTGTGTTTTTCACTTGTGACTGTTTTATATATGTTGTCAAACTTAATTGGCATGAAGTTGCTCATTATAAGCTCCCTTTTTTGTCCATTTAATGTTTGTAGAATCTTTAGTGATACCACCTTTTTCATTCCTAATGTTGGTGTTTTGTTTCCTTTATTTTCTTGACTGGTCTTGGTAGGAGTGTATCAGCTTTAATTAATCTTTTTAAATGTCAAATTTTTTTTTTTAATTCTCCTGAATTTTTTAAATTGTTACTTCCTATTCTATTAATTTCTAGCTGGTCTAACTTTCTTCATTTTAGTTACTCTGAGTTACATTTTCTCATATTTTTCTTTTCTTTTTATGTATTTTTTATTGAAGTATAGTTGATTTGTAGTATTATATTAGTTCCAGGTGTACATGATTCCATGTTTTTATAGATTATACTCCACTTAAAGTTTTTACAAAATAATGGCTATGTTCCCCTATGCTGTACAATATACCCGTTCTGCTTAGTTATTTTATACATAGTAGTTTATGTCTCTTAATCCCATACCCCTGCCCCTCACCTTTTCTAGTTTTTTAAGGTAGAATCTTAGACTATGGATTTTACACCTTTATTCTTTCCTGTCATAAGCATTTAAAGCCATGACTTTTCTTCTAAAAATATCTTGAAACTGCATCTTAAAAATTGCTTTTTGTTGTGTTTCATTATTGTTCCATTTGACCATTTTCTAATTTCTCTGATTTTTCTCCTTTAACCAATGAGTTATTTAGAAGTGTTTTATCTTGATTTCCAAATAGGAATTTTCCTAGATATCTTATTTTTAAATGTTAATTCTGTTGTGGCCAGAGGCTGTACTCTGGCCATTGATACTTAACAATACTCTTGTTACTACTCAGCATGTAATCTATCTTGATAAATGTTTTACCTGCATGGGAAGAATATGTATTCTTCACTTGAGTAGCAGCCTATAAATGTCTGTTAGGTCAAACTGGTTGAAAATCTATTTAAATCTTCAATACCTTTACTAATTTTTGTATTCTTTTTAAAATCGGTAGATAAATATCCTGGAAGAGGAATGGCCATCTCACTTCCACCAAATGTAATTGTATGTTAGTTTATTTCTTCTGTTAGTCCTGTTGATGTTCTCTTCTTGTATTTGAAGTTTCTTTTTATTAGATACACACGTTTAGGATTTTTCTTTTTCTAATGACTTTATCTTTTTTATCATAATTAAAGTCCTCTTTATCTCTGGTAATACTCTTTGACTTGAAGTCTACTTCAGTAATGTTAATATAACTACACCAAGGTTTTAAATCTTGTATCCGCATGGTGCATGTATCTCCTCCCATCACTTTCATCCTATTCGTGTCTTTATAACTATTTTTTCTTGTGTGTGCGTGTGTGTTTGTATCTAAAGTGAATCTTTTGTAGGCAACATATAGTTGTGTCTTACTTTATTTATAGTCTAATAAATTCTGCCTTTTAATTGGTGTGCATCAACTATAAATACATTACATAAATTACATGATGTAATTAATGATATGTTTGAATTTATATCTTAGGTATTTCTTTTCAGCATTTGGCTTCCATTTTTGTTCCTCTGCTGTTCCTTTACTGTTCTTGTGTTTCTTAAAAAATATTTTTAACAATCTATTTTATTTCCTCTATTTACTTTTTAAGCTATATTTTTTGCATTTTTAGTTGTTGTTTTAGACTTGCAATATGTATCCTTAACTTATCATAGTCTACTTATAATTAGTGTTGCATCATTTCACATAAGCTTTAAAAAAGTACAAATACTTATCACCTCCGTCTCTTGTACCATTCTTATTTATTTCTGCATGTATTATAAGGCCTACGATATCATGTTACAGTTATTGCCCTAACCAGCCAGGATCTTTTAAAGAAATTAAAAGGAAAATTTAAAAAATTTTCCATTTACCTACTACATATTTACTATTTGAATGCTGTTTACCTATTCCTGCAGATCTGAGTTTCCATCTACTATTTTGTGCTTATTTAGAGAGCTCTGGAGAGAGTCTGTGAATAAGCTAATGATTGATAACTAGCAAACATACAAACAAAAACATTTCTAACTCCAGGGAACCACAAAAGTTCTACACAGAGGAAATGCAATCAGATCATAACTACGTGGCTCCACTGGGAAGAATGCTTTTATACCATAATAAACACCCATGACAGCAAGCTCGGAGTTTGGAAAGAGGGAAGAGCTGAGAGTTGGCAGAGTTCACCTCTGGGAAGCAGGAGTGGCAGTGAAGTAGGGCCTGTTCTTTCTCGTAACAGGTTTAGTTTTACCAGGTGACTTTTCATATTATGTACGTGTAATATTCTGATAACAAAAACAATTGCTAATAGGAATATCCCAGTGAGAGAAAACATGAATATAGAAGAGGCTACGGGACTGTGTAAGATTTCTGAATAACACATATTGGGATGATTTTCAGTAACATCAGTGGACTTAAATAGAAGAAAAGACAACTGCTCTGGTCTACTTAACAAGAGAGGAGGAAACTGGATTATAGCAGATGATGGTAGGTTTATGTGTTTGGTGATAGGAAATGAAAGGGTGTCCTGGTCCTACTTCTTTTTAAGAAGCTGGTATGATAGTAAAATGGAAGTAAGAAATGGCAACTGCTTTCCTTGAGGCCAGCATCGTCCTTTTTGATGAGGATGAGAAGATTTTGTTGATCATTGAAAAAATGCCCATTAATTTTTTTGGGGGGGTGGGTTTGTGGTCATGTTTATCCTTATAGCCTGATACTTTACTTCTTAGTTTATTTTGTATGTATTTCCTTTAATAATTTTTCGTCCACTTGGTCTTGGGTTTACTCCCCTGAAAAGACCTTTGTAGTCCTTTCAAAAGGTGTTCCTTTTTCTACTCTATGAATATGCAAAATAAGCTTTATTTAATGAGTATCTGAAGGCTGTTAGCAACTGAAGAAAAATTATACATGTCCACATCATCTCTGTAATTTCTGAACTCTCCTTGTGCTTTGGAAAGTGTATTGTCAAGATGCTAAAGAAGCTTAAAATTGAATGATGGTATAACACATAGTGTCCTATGTGTAACTTTCTGTCTTAAAGAGCCAGATAGGTGTGCTCTGGGTCTTGGAAGGATTTAGCAAACCTGATAATAGTGACCAGACAGAGCTGCATAGACATCAAAAGGACACTCAATCTAAGCTGTTTGATTAGAACTTGGGTTCAGCCATCAGCTGTAGCTCCCTGCTCTCAGCACACACAGATTCAATTAAGCAACCAGGAGTTAGTATCCCTGCAATGGAACCTTCCACTGCTTACCAACTGCGTGTTCTTGGGCAAATTACTTACACTCTGAGTTTAGTGCTCCATTTTTTTTTAATGTTAATAACTTTGTTACCTAATAGGAATGTTGTGAGGGTCGAATGAGAGTGGATGTGAATGCAGCTCTCAAACTGGCATCCATACAGACATATACGTGGTTCAGGAGACGGCAGCTCTCATCACCACCATCAACTGGTCAATCAATAGCTAAACTACAGTTCTTCAAAATTGAAGGGAACTTGTTTTTTACAGAATCAAGAGTTTTCACCTTTCAAGGAGGCAAGTGGCCTTCAGTTTAAGGTTCTGATATGGGAAGTGTGAAGACAAAACAGCAAGGTGAGGCTAGTGTGGAAAATTAGGGAAGGGGTGAGACTGGAGTTGGAGACCAAAAGAAGAGTATGAGAGAGACTGCAGAACAAAGAGGATGAGGTCCCACCTGGGGCTGATGGCCGTTAGCACAGACCTAGGGGCAGTCCCAATATTTCCAAATTGTGCTAACGTGGCCCATGTGTGAACGTAGGTTTACCATAAAATGAACAAAGCTTCAGACTCAAAGCCCCTCACTTGCACAGATGAGCTCCTTCTAAGGCTCTGGGACAGACTGTGGTAATGTGATTACATATTCTTGGGTTTTCATAAAATTTGCAAAATAAGACGTTTTGAGTGCAATTGGTTAAAACTCTTGCCTCTTTTCATGTCAACTTTCTGACACACTTCTCCCCCTGTATTAGGGGGCAGGAGTGGCTCTAGACATTTGGAGGCTCCAACCAAGGAAAGGATGAGTTGGAATACATTTAGTTTGAGTTTTGAGGGATCTGTGTAGGTGAGTCACAAGATGCTCATGGACAGTTAATTACTACAAGCTGTTTTGGTGCAGGAATTACTTCCAGAAATAATCTTGCCCATGCCACCTAGGCCAACTTCCTGAAACAATAAAAAATAAAGAAAAGAAAAGAAAATATAGGGCCAGAGGTTGTAACATGATACAAGCATGTCCTACTGCACCTGGCATTGAGGTATATGAGTAGTAAAGGAGAAACAATATTTGAAACATATGGAGTCACATGGCCTGTGGAAAAGTCTTCCAATCCTCAGATGTGTGAATTTTCAAGAGGTGAATTCAGTTCTCGATAATACCTAGGAAAAACGGAAGCTGCATCGTGTGAGAATACAGTGCTCTTTAATGCACCACATACCAATCAATGCACAATCATTTGTTCTTTCTTGATGGAATTCGTGTAAAATTTACCAAATTTTCTATGCATGTAGGGCACAAAACCTACAGCAGTATTACAGATGTGGTAGAGTTGAATGTTAAGTCGTGTTTTATGCATCCCAACACACTGCATCTCATCACCAACAAGCTGTGAAGCCGAGCATTTTTTAAAAACGTATAGAGGGGAAGGGTACAGCTCAGTGGTAGAGCGTGTGTTTAGCACGCATGAGGTCCTGGGTTCAATCCCCAGTACCTCCATTAAATAAATAAATAAAACTAATTACCTCCCCCACCAAAAAAAATCAAAAATCAAAATAGTTGGACTAAAAAATTTTACAGGGAACTATATTTAATATCTTATACTAACCTATAATGAAAAAGAATATGAAAATGAATATATGTATATGTATGACTGAAATATTACGTTGTACACCAGAAACTGACACAGCATTGTAAACTGACTATACTTCAATTAAAAAAAATCTGAACTATTAAGACCAATTTCATCAGCTGTGTTTTAGGCTGAACTATCTTCCTGTTACTTCTTCAGAGATAATATATTACAAAATTATCAGTATGAAGTTCAAAAGTTATGCAAACTGTAGGAAACAGAGGTATAGTGTGTGTAAGGCCATTAATTAATAAAAACATTGTGTCTATACTGATTTTGTGACGTCCGTTTACCAGCTTTTAAAAGTTTGTGATCTTTCTCATCCAAGATAAATATTTACTTTTCTAACAAATTTTGTATTAATCATTTAATTTTTCTTTCCCTAAAGAGCCTCCCCCTCAAATAGTATAAACTTTAAACCTCACAAAACCTGACCCCACCCTAGACAGTGACATTGTGCAGGATGGAACAGTTTTTCTGGAAAGGGACATTAGTTCACTCCTGACCCTGTCGAGGGCTTCCAGTCAATCACTAAACCCCAGTGAATCATTCCACAGACTGGGCTACTCTCTGAAATTGACTTTTCTTTTAGTACCTAGCTGCGGACTCTTAATTCTCCATGATGGATCAGCTGCAGCCTAGAGCAGATGTTGGCCAAAACCTTCGGGTATCCTTGTGCTTAATGACTCTCTCTTTCAAATTAGCATGAGACCTCTCTCAAGCCTTCTTGCTTCCTCCCAGCAAAATGGGGCCGCCAGGACCCAGGACCGTGAGACACCAAAAGAAAAGTTTGTGATGTTCTTCTTGTTAGTCTCTAAGTAAAGAGTTTATCCTATTTCTCTCTTCCTTTTTTTTTTTTTCTTTTATAGGGGGTAAACCTAGGAGATCATCTTTATGTCTGGCAAATCTGAAACTGGCCTTAAATCATTTCTGAGATAAAACCAGGTGCCCTTTGTTGCAGGGATTACAAATGACATATTGATATTGTGAATATTTATATTATTCAAATGCAAACTGCTGTTAAGAATTTGTTCAACTCATTCTGTGTTACTAACCTTCAAAATTCTCTGCACACTTCTGCAGACCTTGTCTTTAATTACACACTGAAAATTCCAAGAAGCAAACTACGTTTCCGTTGTGTTTTTGTCGTAGAAGTGTAAAGAGCAAGGCAGCCCAACAGCCTGATTTACAGCAGGACCAGTTCTCACTTAAGGGACAGCTCTTACCCTACGCTGTGTAGCTTCCTGTGATCGTCTCCTTCATTCAGAGCTTTGCAGTTACCAGTCTCTGACGTCCTAAGGGCAAATCCCTTAGTGTTTCCCTGGTAGAAAAATGACTTTCCTGACCACAGTAAAGAAAGAGGAGGTGGACAGGATCAGATCAATTTAAGGAAGATTTAACTATTTTGACTTTCTTCTTTACCGAGGCTAAAACAATTGATTTTTTAGACCTCTTTGGTTCCTCAGCTCTTAGAAAAGCATGTTGAACCAACTTTCCAGAAGCCAAGGGAATGAAAGGCAAGCAGAGCAAACAAATGAAGCTGAGCATTTTCCTAATCCGTAAATTCAACATTGCTCACGTGGTCCATGTTCCTTACTCCCGGGTAAGACATCTGCTTGTTTGTGTTTTCCAATCGGGCAGCACTTTCATTCCTTCTCTTCCTCTCCAAAATGTTTCTTGATTTTCATTTTTGGAGAAAGGCCTTTAACTGATGTGGCTAGATTTACTCCTTTTGTAGCAATGTGTAATAAAATGTAATAAACTGTGATATCTTGGTATAATAAAATGTACCTGACTCTCATCTACATTTAAGTTTAGTGACTTCCTGTATTCTTGGTCAATGTTTGTACCTCTCAGGGTTTTGTGTAAAGGATGCTGAGAACCTCTTTCCAAGATTGTCTTGGGTTAAGTGACCTTCTACTTAGATTTCAGACCTGAATTTTTCAGCTGATCCTCCCCTCCTTTACTCTTCTTCTCCCTGGCCCCTTCCCCAAGATTTCATTGTCATTCAGGAAAGACTGGGAAAGTGAGAAATTACTCACTGGCTCTCATCCTCTCTACTGGGATCTGAAGATGACAGTCCTCCTGGACAAGATGATCACTGATGACATTGGGCAGAGGACAGCTTCTGCCTAGGGACTACTTGGATCTTATACTGAACCACAACCAATGGTGAAATCAGAACATCACAATAAGGAGACTCGGTGAGCCACCAATACAAAGTGAGTGATGGTCAGCTTAGAGAGGGAACTAGTTCTCAGTATTGGGGAATGGAGATTTCTCTCTCTTCTTCTGGGAGTTACCCCAATCTTGCATGAGATGTCATTTTAAGAATATGTTCACTCATGGTACAGAAAGCCTTAAAAACCCTTGGATTAGATCACATGTCTCTCCAGCCCCTTGAACCTGAGGTCCAACCTGCATTTTTATTTATGTCTAATCCACATTCCTTGCTTATCCCCAGGGTTCTCCTTAATAGTTTAACTAGTACCTCTTCCTGTTTTTACTGCAACTACCAGTGAGACAACTTCAGAGGTGCAAATGACAACAAAAATTCTGTTTATTGACTCTGATTAGAGTAGGCTCAGTGACCTCCAGTACCTCTTATGTGACTATCTGAACTCAAGGCTTAGTTTATCAGGGTATATCCCACTATTTAGGCCTTCCGTTTTCCCTAGACACAGAAGGTCACCAGTCTTACCAGCTGCAATTGTTTTTATACTATACTTTTTACAAAGAAACTTAATACTATAGGAATTTTTTAAGCATACACAAAAATTAAGAAAAAAGAGAAAACAACCATTAAATGTCAATATACTTTTGAGATTCTGGTCAATCAAGGTAAAAAGAAAAAGCTTATGAATTAACATTGTCTCATAGAAGAAAATGTACCAATTCCTCATATGACATCTTTCTGAATTTTGACTTAATGCAATTGATCAGATTACAACTTTCCAATAATAAGAGCATCTCCCATGTTCCCCAGCACTCTAACGTATATTCACAATCCAAAAATGGCAATAGTAACTTCTAGAAATTGCCATTTTTGTAGGTCTAAATAGTCGAATACTGCCAATTTCATATGGAATAACCCCATACCTTATGGCATTAAGATTAGTAATAAAGGGGAAAATGCTCCTACTCCCATCCAAACTGAATGCAGCTGTTAATGATTCATGGTGTCTCCTTCTAGAATATCCTTACATCAATATATGCAAATAAAAAATACATATTTTTCCTTTTCTTGAAAAAAAAAGTATACCATATTCACTATGGGCCTTGCTTTTATTAAAAAAAGTATTTTATGTATCAGCAGCTTCCCATCCTCTACCCCTCTTTTTATTTTTTTAACAGTAGTATGTAAGTATTTTATTGTTAGAATGTGATATGACTTATTTTACCAGCCCTGATGGAAGGATTTTTCAGGCTGATACTTCAAAGGTGACTACTGGCATCATCAAGCAAATCCTTTGCTATTACAATGTTGCTATGAGTAACACTGACGTTATGTCCTCTGTGTGCAGATATACTTTGCAGATATATTCTCAGAAGTAAAGTTCCTGAGTCAAATGGTAAACATGTTTGTGCTTCTGACAGTTACTGCCAGGCTAGCCCCACAGGGGCAGTTTGTGCTCCTGCCAAGCAATGGATGGAAGTGCCATTTCCTACAGCATCACCAATGTGATCCATTGTTAAATGGTTGGAATTTTTGCCAATACGATATGAGGAAAGTCATCCTTTAGTCTCATCCGTATTTCTAGTACTATTAATAAAGCTTAGAGTTTATTTCATTTAAGGAACATTTTTCCCCACATAAAGAGCCTGTTTATTTATTTTTTTTCCTTGTAATGTTAAGTTGTGAATCTCAATCTTCTTTTCTAGAAGCTCTTTCCATATTAGAAAAGTTATTGCTATACTTCTAACATAAATGGGAAATAAATTATTTTCCTAGTTAATCACTTATATTTTTTACTGAGTAAAACTTTGTATTTTTATGGAGGTGAATGTATCCATTTATCCACCTTCTCCTGAATAACTTCTAGACTTTAAATTATAGTTAGAAAGGCCTTACTACAACTTTGCAAAGAATTTTGATAAAGTTTTCTTCTAGTACCTTTATAGGTTTTTTTTTTTTAAACACTGCATTATTTGATTCATATGGAATTTATCATATTCTAGAATGTAAGACTTAAACCAACATTACTTTTTGGGTGACTACCTAGCTTTCCAACATCACCTACTGAGAAGTCCATTTTACCCCACTCATTGCAGATGCCACCCTTACACAGGCCTCTCTCGAGATATTTTGTTCCCTTATTTATTTTGTTCCATTGTCTATTCTTGCACCTACACCTCACTGATTTCACTATGAAGGATTTATTGTCTGTTTTAACACCTGAGATCTAGGTCCTTTACAATGCTTTTCTTTTTCAGAATTTTCCAAGGTATTTTTCTTGTTTATTTTTCCATTTAAACTGTAACATCACCTTTTATAGTTTCTTTTTTTCTTTTAAGTATCTGTTGACACTTTTGAGAATATGTTTCTAAATTGATTTAGGGAGAACTGACATTTTCTAATTTTCCCCCTAGAAATTATCTATTTTTTGTTGCAAACAGAAATGGAGTTTTTTCTTCTGTTACATTTCATGACTTCTTTTTGGTATATATGAAGTCTATTGACTTGTGTGTATTAATTTTCTACTCTGATACCTTATTGAATTTTCTTACTGCATGAGATACTTTAACTTAATTTTATTTTTCAAGTATATAATCATATTACCTGCGAATAGTGATAGTTTTATCTTTTCCTTCCCATTTTACACAAGCGATATATGAATACATTATCATTGCATAAACAGTCAAACAATACATTTTTTGGAATCACAAAGAAGAATCCTTTCTAACTTCCCTGAACAACTACCTTTCTCAAATATAACCACGGTTCACCTAAATCTCTTCCTGCATATTTCCACAGGTCTGTATACAGTTATAATTTTGTTTTTCTATTTTCATATTTGGAATGTACTTTATATACTATCATTTTGTATAGTTATCTTTTAAAAATATTTCCGAAAGGTTTACAAACTTACAAGTTGCAAGTACAGAATAAAGACCTTATTCTCCTGAATGACTGAAGAGGAAGTTACTGACCTAATAAACCACAACCTTGAATACCTTAGTGTGACTTTCCTACATACAGGGATGTTATCCAACAGCATCACTGACATCAGGTCATCAACATCAGTATTTTATACCCGCCTAAACTGATACCACATTCTCATTTTGCCAATTGTCTCAGTAATGTTCTTTATGACAAAAGGATCTAGTTCAGCACTGTATGTTGCATTTAGGTGTTGTCTCTTGTCTCTAGGGTCTCCTTCAGTCTTTCTGTGACTTTCATGACCTTTACAGTTTTGAAGATTACTGGCCAATTATCTTGTAGAATGTCCTTCAATTTGAGTTGATTGGATTTTTTTTTCTTCCCACTATTAAATTCAGATAACATGCAGGGAGACACTGGCAGGAGTATCATGGAAGTAAACCTGTGTTCTCCTCATGGTATCATATCTGGTGGCACATGACTCCCATTTGTCCCATTACAGATTATATGCACCTTGATCATTTAATTAAGGTGCTGTCCACTGGGCTATTCCACTGGAATGTTACTTTTAAACACCTTTTTAAAAAATATTTTTTTAATTAATAAACATTTTGTGAGGAGTTACTTTGAAACTATGTAAGTATCCCACGCTTCATGACAGTTTTTTACTTATTTGGTTATGTGTTTATATGAACAAGATTTTCTGTTTTATTCAATGAGTTTTAATCTATTACTATCATGATTTCTTTTGATGGTCATATTGTCCCTGATGGTCAATGAGGGCTTCATCAAGCAGACTTCTGTGTCCTGTTGTCACGTCTCAACACTCATTAAGCACATCCTTGTTTCCTGATACAGCAAGATGTTTCAGACTTAGAAGTTTCAGACTCAATCCTAGAATCAGGCATTTTTTTCAAGTAACCCAGTTCCTTTTGATAGAGAGTGGTATGCAGAAGACAGGGTCTGAGCAATTGGCATGCTTATTGCTACTGGAGTATCTCTGTTCCCAAGCATTTAAAGGGCCAGAGAGAGACTCTCTGTGTATGTATGTGTTCATATATGTGCACCTGTATGTGTGTGTATATACCATATGCATATACATTTACATCTTTTTTCTGTGCTTATTCTATGTCCGTGTGTTTTGAAAACCGCAAGGTCACACTGATACTTCCAAATCCAATACTAAACCACAGATTCCTTTTAGTGCTCTCCCTTTCATAGTTAGAGACCCTTACTTCACTAGTGATGAGCCTATCTCCCACTGTCTTTAATATATTTAGTTATCTGATCAATTTTCTTGAGTGTACTCAATCTCCTATCTTTGCCACCCCTCAAGTTCACAAGGGCATGCTCCTCACCCTATTCAGACCCTGACACCCACTCTGGGAACTACAGCTCCTCCCTTCTCTGGTGTGGCCATTTACCTTGTTCTGTCCCACTTAATGACTACAGAACTGAATTGTTCAGGAAGGGGCAGAGGAACAGGAAGTACAGCTGGATCTCCTAAACAAAACATTTAGTTGTAAAATAACCCAAACATCAACTTTGAAATCAAAATCAATTTTGATTTCAATTTGCTTTTTATTTTACTTAATGCATGTACTGAAACTCTTTCATTGTGAATATGCATGTATCTCCTTCATTTTTTTAAAACTGCCTTGATGAGTTCTGATGAATTCTACTGCAGCTTATCAGTAGAGGAATGGTAGAATGTGCATTTGATTTCTTGAACTTTCTACATTATAAACAATGGATATCTTGTACATAATGCCTCTTGGTGTATATGTGCATGAAAAAATAGAAAGCAGAATTCCTAGGTTAAAAGGTATTACTGGCATTTTATTTTAGTCAGTATTTTTGCCACAGGACTCCTAGTCCCCAGGTTTCCTAGTCTACCAAAGGAAAGCTTAAAACTTAAACTAGGGTCTTTTTTTTTTTTTTTTATTTATTTGCCTCGTTAGTGTCTAATACTTTGGGCAGACCATGATGAGTAAACTTAACATTCCTACTCTTTAACTTACATTCCAGCAAGGAGAAAGCTCTAGCTATCTACACAGACAAATCCAACAAAACTTAGTAAGATTATTTTAATGTTGAAAATTCTATGATTTCAAGGAGGAAATGAGATAAATGAAAGTAGTTTGAAAATTTAAAAAAAACACGCATGTAAGTGAGATCATGCAGTCTTTCTGTGTCTCGCTAATCTCACTTAGCATAGTGTCCTTCAGTTTCATCCATGTTGCTGCAAATGGCAGGATTTGCCTTTTTCCCCATGGTTAAATAATATCCCCACTGTGTATGTATATGTATCACTTTTTCTTTATCTATTCAACTGATAGACATGGGTGGTTTCCGTATCTTGGCTATTGTGAATAATGCTGCAATGAACATAGGAGTACAGATGTCTCTTTTAAGATCTGATTTAATTTCCTTTGGATATATATATATATACCCAGAAGTGGGATTGCTGTATCGTATGTTACTTCTATTTTTAACATTTTGAGGAAGCTTCATACTGTTTTCCATAATGGCTGCACCAATTTACATTCCTACCAACAGTGACAAGGGTTCTGTTTTCTCTACACCCTCAAGAATCTGAAAAGGTTGAACTCATGGAAGCAGAGAATAGAAAGGTAGTTGCCAGGGTCTTGGGGGAGTGGGAAATGAGATGTTGGTTAAAGGATGCAAACTTTTAACCAAAACATTACTAAGTTCTGGGGATCTAATGTACAGAATGTTGATTATAGTTAATAATAACGTTGTATTGAACACTTGAAATTGCTAACAGAGTATTCTTGCCACACAGAAAATAGTTCATGTCTGAATATAGGCACTGCTTTAAGCATTTTGTTGAAAATACCAGTTGCTCATGCCTCAGCAAAGTTTCTCAAGATTAAAATTCACAGAAACTACCTAAGAACAATAATCACTCAAGGAATTTGGTCTAATCTGTTACTACTGCGAATAAAACACAAATTATGTGAAAACCTTGATAACAACATAAATGTACATTTTCTGAAATTAAAGCAATAAAAATAAATTCTATGGAATAAATATATAATAATTTAGGAATTATGTATGTCTATTTTATGGTTTATCCTAACATCACCAACCTTTCTACTGAACAACCAGGTAGATCATCTTTGATATTTTGGCAACTTTGAATTAAATCAAAACCATAGCTTTCCAATTTCTTTTTAAAGTTTGACTAGTGACAGTGTATTTGTCAAAAGAGAATAGAATATATTTGATAATTTGTAGCATGAAGTGTAACTTTCAATAATTAGACACGTGCTCTATGGGTCTCTATTTGCCATCTTATCCTGAGCCCTGCACATGTTAAGGGTGGGCTGGTGTACTGTGATTATATTACTGACCTCTCTGTACATGGGTTGAACAAGTAATCGTGTTACAGTTCTTCACACAGAAGAAAGGGGCTGATGGGAGTGAAGAGTGAAGGAGAACAGACTCCTGCATTGCTCGTTTTCTGCACAAGCATCATGTTGTTACAAGTCCCTCTGGGCCTGACTTATGATATCCTTGTATCAGAAATATCTTCTCCTCTGTGTCCACTTAGCTGCTTCCTATCTATTCTTCATGTGCCAGTGTTGTGGGTTGACCTGTGTTTTCCAAAAACAGATGTTGTGCCATAAGCCCCTATATGTGTGAAAATGTGACCTTATTTGGAAATAGGGTCATTGCAGATGTAATCAAGGGAAGGTGAGGTCTACTGAACTAGGGTGGGTCCTAATCCAATGACTGGTGTCCCAATAAGGAGGCCGGGAGTGACACAGTGAGGAAGACCACGTGATGGTGGAGGAGAGACTGGAATAATGCTATCAGAAGCCAAAAAACACTTGGAATCCCCAAAAGCTGGAGAGGGGGTGTGGCCCTGAGAAGACCTTGATTTCAGACTTCTGGCTTTCAGAAATGGAAAACAATCAATTTCTGTTGTTTTAAGGCACCCAGTTTGTAGTATTCTGTTACAGTCCTTGCTGCCCAAGGACATTGATATGAGCATGGTGGTTTTTCAAGTCTGTGGGCCTGACTCATGAGATTTTCTACCAGAAATATGCTCTCCTCTATATTCATATGGACACTTCCTATCCATCCTTCACATCCCACTCACTGCTGCCCAAGTGGACTCTGTCGACAGCCTACCTCAGGATTGGCTTCATCCTGCAGAGGGAGGGGCTGAAAGTAGAGTGTGGCCGGCTAAAGGGAGATGCTGTTCCTAACCTCGCATCCTCTCGTCTCCCTCTGGAATTAGGAAGAACCGACATGCAGTCTCGTAGCAGCAGCAAGTCCTCCTGGTCTGTTCCCACTTTCAAACTGTGCAACAAATCGGACTGGCATTGCCCGGATCCATTCCTTACAACCATACCCTGCTGGAAGGTGGCAACCTTGGCCAGCAGCTGCTCAAGGTCTAGGAAGGACAGCTATCTTGATGTCACTCATCTGGAGAACAGAACAGGCTCTTGGCTCTGGGATGGGTTCCACCAGATACAGAGGCTTGGCTTCTCTGAGCCTGAGCCTGAGGTCTCCAGCGCCAGCTACGTGGCACTGATGGCAGAAGCAGCCCTTTCCAAAGGACCCTGGTGTCAGCAGCTGTTAGTGAGGGGAGCACTAGGTGTGCTCATCTGCCTCAGACCTCAGACTAAGACTTGATTAGGCCAATTGTATCTAGATCATTTTCCCCCTACGAACTATGGCAGCTGCAGAGGACAATTTAAAAACAAAAAAATCTAGTCTAAAATGGGAGAAAATTTTCAATACTGTTTTTTTTCTTGTTCTTGGAAATGAGAAAATAGATTTAGACTCAGCTCCTGAATTCTATTTTCTGTCTCCCTGGGTTTCAATAGCAAGCTTAACATAGCCGTGTGGAGGAGAAAAGCAGCATTTTAATCTGGAGGGGAGTGTGCCCTCTCAACAAATCGACACTCTCTTCACTTGAGCTTGAATATGCAAATGATCCTCTATCGTAGGAATTATCATTAGTCATTCTTTCACAAAGAAATAATTGAAGAACATTGTGGTAGATGACAGACAGTGTTAAGATTCATCAAGTTTCAATTCTTTGCATCTGTCAGCTTGTCAGAAAGCAGATGTCTGATTTTGTGGCCCTGTTGACGAAAACACTGGACTCTTTCTCTCGGTGCACAGTTTAGTCACCTCCTATAATTTGCTTTGAAATGAACAAGATCTGGCATGGTGCACCCTCTATTTAATAGGCAATATTACAAACAAGACTAAAAGAAATGGCTATCAAGCTGTTGTCTTTGCAAATTGAATTTGTCAAGAGACCACCACAGGCAACTAATAAACTTACTGGATATATTATCAGAACAGATCACCAAATTTGAGAATGGCATAATTTTTTTCTTTATAAGCCTTAGTAAATGCATGGTGAGTCTGTCATCCTAACACTCACAGAGAACGGAGGGTGGATGCCAGCAAGACATCATGGAAGGAGATCATTATGTAGCATAACTTTTGTTCACTTTGATCTTTCAGGTAAAGCTGGGACACACAGTTGGGGACTCTGTAAACTGAAAAGCTTTATTAATGTTAGTGACAGTTGCTATTTACTGAGTGGCTACTGTATGTCACCTGTTGTATTTAGTGTTTTCCATTCAATCTACATAGTGATACAAGGAGACAAGTAACACTGTTACTCCCATTTTCAAATGAGTAACATGAGGGTTTTAAACATTAACTTGCCCAAGATCAACAGCTGGAAAGGGCAGTCAGAATGCAACCTCTGCCCATCTGACTCTAGAGCCCGCACTCCTAGTCACAGGGTGAAATAGCTAAGAGCCAGAGAAGAACACTCTGCCTTGAGTGCTTCTGTTTAGGGAGCCGATGTTAGTGAACACAAGTTTGTGTGCCTGACACACAGCGAGGCCAAACAATATGGAAATGCCGGAGTCTGGAACAGAGAAAGGTTCATTGCTAGGCCACGCAAGAAGGGGCGGCCCATGTCCCCCACAAAACCCGTGAACTTCCCAAAGAGTTTCACCTGAGCGTTTTTAAAAAGGCCAGGTGAGGGAGGGTATGTGATCCCAGGGTATGTGATTGGCTGTGCACAGTTCTGGGATCGGTTGTGGATTGACTGTGCTGATCAATTCTCAGGCGCCAGAGTCCCCTTGGGAAGCGGTGAGTGGGATGTGAAGGGTAGACAGGTAGTGTCCACGTGAATATAGAGGAGAGCATATTTCTGGTAGAAAATCTCATGAGTCAGGCCCATGGGCTTGCTCCCTCGATGCGGGGGCGGTGGCTCTGACCCCAGCATCAGATCACGTCGGTGCTAAGACTCCTTTGCATTTGCCTGTTACCCATGTTGGTGGAAACTAACCAGATGTCATCAACAGGCTCAGAGGTACATGAACAGGGAAACACCTTCTAGGCAGTACATTTTATCACTTATACCCAATTGTTACACACGCATTGTACACGTGTTTTTAGCTATAGACTTAAAGCAAGCGCTGTTGTACATCATAAGCAGGTACACTCTGTGACAACTCCATTAGAGAATGATCTTTCGATTCTAAACACTGGGTGCAATATTGATAGGGAGACAGCATTTGGTAAACAGTTCAATTAAGAAACGTAGATTAAAAGCCAGCAATATTCCAGACAAAACCAAAAAACTACAACTATGTTCATCAGTCTACCCAATCCCATGCAATCTCTTCTACCAGTTCCATGACATCAGAGTTTTCATCAGACTTTTCAAATATCCTACCCAGCTCAGCAGTATGACCCAAAAGAAACCCACACTTGTCAAAAAGTCCCCTCCATGAATCCTCTTGAAGAGGAAGCAGCCCTGTAAAGCATCAGCTTACCTGACCATGAGTGATAAAAGACCCAAAAAGGAAAGGCAAAAGATGACCACAATGTTCTTGACAAAGAAGCTTAATCAAATTTCTGTGACATACAACACTTTAAGATAACAACCAGAACCATGACTGACAGCATTACACCAGGACACATTCAAACTTCAGAAACCCCACACAATTTTCCAGAATGTCCACACCAACAATATCTGTCCATATGGTACAATCAGAGGGCGCTTTCCGTTCACTGACAATGCTTCCTGTGCAATTTAACATTACGAACCAATCTAGCTGGTTTAATATTTTACCAAACTAACCTAGTTAAATATTTTTCTCTGAGATGCCTCTGGGGCCCTCTGAAGCATCCTAAAGTTAGCTGAAGTCAAAAGAACTTAAATTAGGATTTGATAGGAAGTTTGTCAAAAGATATCAAAAGGTTTCACACAACCTCTTATCAGAAGCATTCTAAGTAAATTTGTTCTCTCAACAGAGAGGAACCAAATCTAGTCCTGCACCAGACTACTTTTAATAACAAAATCCAGTTACCTAATTAAGTTTAATCAAATCTCAGCCTGACCATGCAAAGAAGTCCTTTTATAGGGCTTCCTTTCCACAAACTTTCTGTATCCATGTTAGTTTGTCCCTTATTTTTTTCCCATCTAGAAACAATCAGCTCTATGACTAAAATCACTTTATTTACCCTTAGCAAAATGCAATTCCATTTCTCATACTTTTTCTGTGAAGGAAAAGCCGGGCTGGTCTAACAAGATAACTCACAAATCTAAGTACTGGAATACTGATCTGAGTTCTGCTAGACTAGCTTGTAAATCTAGGTTAATTAGTGTTGGTTTGCTGTTCATGTTTTTTGCTAGCCAGCTGGGTTTTCAAAGATACATATCTGGCTTTGGAATGTTGGTTTGCTGCCTCCCTGCCTCCACTTTTGTGATGATGCTGCTGCTAAAGCTGTTCCATGCCTATTGGCCGAATACCCCAAGCTTGTACTTTACCCTATAAAACCTCATGTGCACGTCTTGGAGGTGCTCAGAGCTTCGGAGCAGAAGCCCCTCTGAGCCCGCCGGCGTAATACATCTGAGTACTCCAACCCTCCGAGTGGTGCTTGTTTCTTGACTGGCCTGTCGTTTCCGTAACATTTCTACTCAAACCATATGTCCTACATTCGTACTATATACTGAAATGTTTCCTTCATTATTTTGAGTAGTTTTAATTATATATTGAAATTAGAATCCTCAACTCTTAAAAATCTTAATTTCGAGTGAAAACCAAGAAGCAAGTAAATCATGAACTGTCTTTTACATTAGCATTCTACAGACTGGGGAACACAAACACCAACAACAGACTCCCAAAACACGTGCTTTCTACAGAAAATATCTCAGTGTGGCTCCAGACACATTTAATAATAGTCCCAAACACCTTTAGCTGCTTTGTAAAGGGAAGCCAATATTTAGTAAATGTTTCAGTACCTTATTTTGTTTGGGAGTGACCTAGCTATTCAACTATTCAATAAACTTTCATCATTTAACTTAGCTTAGCACAACTCTAAAATTTCAAGTTAAAAATGATCTCTTCAGATATTTGGTAAGTAGACATTCCTAAAACAAGTAGTTTTAAAGAGTTCACCCAAAAGGTCTTATCTGATTTGCATTTAATTTACTTATAAGAATTTCATCATGCCAAGTTAACTTTTTTCTTTCTGCTAACAAACCGCAATAGAAATAAACTTGACCTTCAGTAAACCCAGGTACAATAAAAGGCATGTCTGTATTGATTATACCAAGCTTGTTTTAATATCAGATATCAATTTAATATTCCCTAGATCACATGAACCTGAAATTGGCTTGTTCTGTCTAGCTTCTTTTATGCTTAGAACTATTTACTTGTAAGCATTTACTTTTAACTCAATTAATAGAGCTTATTTACAAGTTAATTTGCACCTAAAGACAGAACCAGAGATCTCACAGTTTTTCTGCTAGAGCTTAAAAATTTTTTTTTTCCTTGAGAGCCCAGGTAGATCACTTACATCTCAAAGACACAGGAAGAGAATTGCAAATTCCTCCTCTGCTTTTTACAAAACCCAACCATCCTGGCTATTTTCAGGGATTTTTTTTCCCCCAGTTCCCAAATATCCACTTTAATTTAAAGAAGTAACAGTAATAGACAATAATATATGTATCATTTGCTCACATTCACATGTCAGACTTTCAGCAAAACCAGGAAGCCAGAACAGGATTTGGACTCAGTTATCCAGATACACACACACACACCCTCAACATAAAAACCAATCATTTCTTTCATTTACGGGAGCATAGCTAAAGATCTCAAAGTTTTGCAAAAAATACCCCAAGGGGACTATAAGATGGAACAGAATTCTGAATACCCATAGTAATTATTCACGGCTGGTTTTGTCAAATATCAAGCAAACAAACACAGTGCAAAAATGCTCTCTCAGGATGAGAGTTCCCTAGCCCCAAAGGGAGATTCCCAACCAACGCCCCGTCAGTCCAAAGGGGAGAGCCCCAACCAGTGGCCCAGAGATGAAGCTGGGTGAATCACCGAGGCTAGTCCTAAAAGGTAAAATCCAGCCAAGGCTCCGCCTCAGGCGAAGCCAGAGCAATAGGGAATGAAACCTTGGTGTCCTCAAACGTAAGCCCCGTTACTCAAAGACATCTCAACCGGCCAATGCCAGTACTGACACACGTACACGTATTAACAGCAACCATGTTCCCATAAAGGATCGGACGAGGTATAGCCCCCAAATCGCACTCCCACTCCCAGATGGAGGCTTCCAGAGTGGTCTGGCTCCCGAAAGAGAATGGAGCCACAGTGGCTCCCAATGAGCCCAGGACGACTCACTTCCTGGAAAGGAATGAGCCCAGGTGGAGCAGGTAGGATTTTCCTATCCTGTGCAAGCCGGCGTGGATCACTCTAAAAAGACACACACAAGTACACAAACAACAAACAAGGTACGGTCGCACAATCAGAGGAGGTGGTGTCTAAAAATTCCACTTTTACTCCCAAAGGGAGGCCTCCAAACAGACTGGCCCAGCTCTCGAAAGAGAACAGATCCCTGAGTGGCTCGCCATGAGCCAGAGCGGCTCAGTTCCCACCAATAAAGGAGCCCAGATGGAGTGGAGTGAATTCCCAGCCTGTGCAAGCCGGAGTGACTCACCCCCAGGAGACACCGAATGTGGACTGAAGCTCCGGAGGTTTCCTGGTTCTTGGCTCCAAACAGCCTCCGGCCATGGGGCAGCTGGCGTCAGTCAGGAAGCGTCCCTCCCAGCTCCCCAGAGTGAAGTGACCTCCAGCAGCTACTGAGGCCGCAGGGAAGGGGCTGCCTCTGGCCAGGGTTGACCTGACATGGGCACAAACTCCCCTGACTTCAGCCAAATTTTTACTGAATGCCAACTCATGTGCATGAGACACAGTGAGGCCAAACGAGAACAACTGACTAGTAACCAAAACACTCCGACGACCCAATGGCTTTCAGCTGAGCCTTTTTAAAGGTCAGGTGCAGTGTGGGGGAGGGGCCAAGGTAGGTGATCAGCTGTGCACAGTTCTCAGATTGGTTCACAGTCCATAGGTGCCAGAAGGTCTAGGGGTCACATGCTCATGAACATCAAGTAGTTAATTCTTTCCATTTGGTGGTTGTTTTTAGCATCTGAGAAGCATGAGATACTATTATCTGGGTACTTCAGAGAGGAGTTACAGCAGAGGATATGGGGGAGGGGTCTGTTCCAGGAAGACTCCATAGGGTCCTGCCCGGTTACACTGACTCCCCTGGACTTGTAATCTAGATCTGGGGGAAGATGCAGCCCCAAAAGAGGCACAAAGTGCACTTGGCTCTCAGGATTGACCTAATTTCTTTTTCCTGGTTTTTGCTGTCTCTGGACAAATAAAAGTTTTTTACCTACAAAAGAACTGCACCTTCTCAAAAGGGAGGTTTTAGGTGTGTGCTGTGGTGACTTAATAATAAGAAATATATATCTGGCCTTCATTCCCTTTCTTGGCACAGAGCTCCTCAAACTCCTGGAATTTTGTATGTGGTAAGAGTAATAAAGGTGTCACTATATTCAGTAACAAACCCATCCAACCACACCTGAATTTATGTTAATAAAACCACGTAAGGAGGGGTACTAATTGCCAGAGGGGCCAATCACATGTGATTAGAGGGTTGAAACTTTCGGCCACACCCCAGACCTCTGGGGAGGGGGGAGGGGCTGGAGGTTAAATCAATTAACGATGGCCAATGACTTAATCAATCCTGCCTATGTAATGAAGCCTCAATAAAAAGCCAAAGGATGGGGTTTAGAGAAGTTCTCGGTTGGTGAGCACCTGGTGAGACCATGGGAGCTCCAGGCCCCTTCCCATTGTGAACAAAAAATACTGCAAACCGTATCAGTAAACAAAGAATGCTGAAGCCATCAAGTCATAAGTGGCTGCCGCCACCCTCCAGGGAAGACAAGCCTGCAGCCTGGCCTCCGCAGCCACTCACAGTGGTGCCCTCTGAGGGGACTCAGAACGAGAAAGGACAGAATACTGGCCCTAGATAGCTAGGTGCTTGTCAAAGGAATGAATTCAATGAGCCCAAATGTTTGCTTCCTCCCATACATAGTAAAGCTCTAAATTCTTTAACTTGAGATGCCTGGTTTTCTTTAGATAACAAGTCATCTTTTTTTGTTCCAACTATCTGGTCTTTGCTTGTAAAGCTCCTATATATCCTAGCTCCTCCCCTACCTCTTTGGAGCAGCCCCTCAGAGTGATCTGAGAGACTGCCATCCTAGCATGAATCCTCCCACCAAATAAAACATAAAACATAACTCTCCACTTCCAGGCTGCAAGTTTATTTCAGTGACATCACATACCCTGCCCTGTGCACTTCTCCCACCTGGCCATTTCTGGGTTATATCCTTTTATAATGAACCAGCAATCTAGTACGTATGATGTTTCTCTGAGTTTTGAGAGCCGCTCTAGCAAATTAATCAAACTCCTGAAGATAACTGGAACCTTCAGTCTATAGCCGTCAGTCAGAAGCACAGGTGACAACCTGGACTGGGTGACCGGTGTCTGGGGTGAAAGGTGGGGAACAGTCTGGTGGAACTGAGCCCTTCACCTAGGGGGTTTGATGCTATCTCCAAGTAGACAATGTCAGAATGAATTGACTTGCAGGACACCCAGCTGGTGTCAGAGAATTGCTTGGCGTGTAGAAAAAGCCCACACCTCGAAACTGATATCAGAATTGTAGGTCTGTTAATTAGGGTGACTTTAATTCAAAGCTTTTTGTGCCAGATAATTTTAAATAATCCCTGCTGCCCCTCCCCTCACCCCAAATATTCCCATCTCTCTTCTTCTTGCCACTAGCTGGCTTCCAAATACTCCATTTTCCAGTCTCCCCTGAGCTACGTGAGACTGACCATATGACCGACTTCTAGGCCACAAGAAATAAATGCAAGTCTTTAGGGAGTGCGTTGTCCTGGGAAAGTCTATGTTCTCCTGATAAAGAGGCAAGAAGAGACTGTTGATCCCCGAACCTGCCCCAGTAATTGCCTACTCTGGGCTAGTTCTATAAGGAAAATAAACTCAATTCTTCAAATTACTGAAAGTTGTTTTTACCCAAAACACACCTCTGACAGCTATAGCTCCTGATACTTAAACATATTTAATCTTTTTCTTATTTGGCTTAATTAGTTCAACAATCACATACAGTAAATACCATGTTATTATCTCCATTTTAAAGATGAGATTACCTATGGTGTCAAAGCTACCCAGTGCAAGAACTGGGGCTGGAACCCAGGTCCTCCAACGCCTGCCTTTGGGGGGCGGTACTCTTTAAAACACTTAGTGGAGAAGCTGTGAATGTCATGGGGTCTTTCCTGACCTTTGCATTAGAACCATTGTGGGCCTTAAACATCATTGCAGACTGATTTAAAATGGGGAAAGGGAAAACTCATTAGAAGGTCCTCTGAAAGATGGAGTCATTTATGAAAGAGAGATTACTGAATATAATGGATATAAGACAGAATTCTTCAACCACAAAGAGGAGAGAAATGGAGGAACAGGGATATAAATTTCTACTATGGTAGTGAATAATCTAAGGAATTAGCACAGAACTGGACAAGAGATTTACTGAAATATTTTAAGGTGCTTCCTGTATTCACACCTAAGTAAAGAAAGCTTTTATTAATGATCAGAGCATAGGTGGAGAGAGAGAAAAAGGAACAAGAAAGAGAAAGAAAGAGGTTGAGAATATGAGCTATCTCTGGGCTAAAGCAACCATGGAGATTCCAATTGGAGGAACCATGGAGCCATGTGTATAACACTATTCTTCACCTACTCCTGCTCCTGTCAAGAAATCTAAATTGAGCCTTCAGAAAAGATCCTGTCTGAAGTCCTTCCACTGGCATTTGGAGAAAGCTGAGTGGTGTTCTACACTGATGGTTCTAGTCAGTTACCCTCGTAGACATCCCTCGGCAAAGATGTCAATTCCGTGTAGCCAGTCAAAGGCACACCAAGTCAGAATGTACCACAGAAGTATAAGTCAAAAGACTGAGACAGAGAATGCGGGTTTGCGTGTGAATGCAGTGATGCAATTTTGGAGCCCGAGTACCTGATTAGCAGCCTGGTGGGAAGTACAATATTAGGGGGGCTAAAGACAATCGAGTGAGATGTACTACCTGGGCCAGAAGACAGAGGGATGGTCAAAGAAAACTTCTCCCAGACTTCTCCAAAGTGAATGTGCCCCAAACTCCACAATGGATGTTATCCCTGGGAGGTCTCAACTATCCCATAGTGATAATTACCACGTACATGTCAATTTTAAGTTTTGTCTGGTCCTTTCCTTTGAACCAGATTCTTTGATTTCTGATGCATAACAACTTCAAAAGCTCAGTGTTCTACAGCAGTGTTCACAGGTCTTCAGATCAGCTAAGGCAGTGCTCAGCTGGAGCAGGCTGGGCCCAGGCTTCGGGTTATGTTCAGGTCAGCTCCATGGGGCTTCATTTGGAGTTTTGGCGGGAGGGCCAGGGGCTCCCTGAAACATATACTTCTCACAGAAGATCAAAAGAGGTCAAGAGGACAAGCCAAACATGAGAGCATATCTGAAGTCTCTGTTTACATATTGTCCACCAATATTATGCTGGTCAAAGAAAGTTACATGGCCAAGGCCAAGATCAATGGGGGAAATATGTTCCTCTCACTGGAAGAGTCACTTCAGAGTTACAAGGCAAAGGGTGTGGGTGTAAAATCCTATTACAGGGGAGTGAAGAATTAGGCATAGTAATCCAACCTGCCACAGAGCTGCTCCAGCCCCATCTATCCAGCTGCCTACTAGAGACAAATGCATCTGGAAACCTTCAAGGCACTTTAAATTCAATGTGAGCAAAACTAAACCCATGATTCACCTCCTCCTTACCCCATACTGCACACACAACTCATCCCTCCTCCATCATTTCCTGTCCTGGTGAATGCCACACCATCCATCCACCCACCTTTGTCAGCCAAACCCTAGAAGTCATCCTCGGCATCCTCCTCTCCATTGCCCCTCCCCAACTAATCACCTCATCCTATTGATTTATCTCCTAAATATCTCTCGAGTCCATCCACTTATCTCCATGTCTAATACTATCCACAGCCTGAGCTGCCATCTCTTTTCCCCCGAGCTACTGTGGTTTGTAATCAAGTATCTCTTCAAATCCACTCTCACCTGCTTCTCTCATATCTTCTGCACTATAGATACAGTGGTCCTTTAAAAATACATATCCTATTATTCTTTTTCTTAAAGCCCTTCCATTGCTTCCCATTGTCAAATGAAGTCCTCAACATGGCCTACAAGGTTTGCGTGATCCAGTCTGTTCCTAACTCTGTGGCCCCACCCTATGTCACTCCCCCTCCCTGGCCCCTTACTCAGGTACCACTACCCTTATTCCTGTTCCTTGATGGCTCTCAGCTCCTCTGGTGCAGGGCCTTGGTCCAGGCTGCTCTCTCTCCTAGGACCCCTCTTACCCACATCCTTTGCCTATTTAACTTTGATTCAGCCCTCAAATCTCAGCTCTGATGTCACTTCCGCAGAAAAACTTCCTCTGACCGTGATGGCAATGACAGAGTCCTCATTATGTACTCTCTTGGCACCATATACCTTTTTTTTGGCTCTCATCAGTGTTTACTATCATGTGGTTCCCCAGGAAGGAAACCCATGCTAGACGAAACTTAAGGAAGGGACTGGTTCCAGAACTGCTAGACACAAGAGAGGTGACTGTGGGAAGCCACTGCCACCCTGGGGCTGGAGGGACGACCAGGAAAGAGAATATTCTCAGAGCTGAAGTGCTGGGGAGGATAGGAAAGTGATGGAAACTTGGGGGAGAAGCCACAGAGGGGGAGTTAGAGTCACAGCTAGGGCTGTCCAGAGGAGACACTAGTGACGGAGGAGAATTTCCCCTCTTCCCACCCTCCAATCCTGCCAGTGCCTTCTGTTGGCTGAATCAACAAGAAAGCCAGAGGGTGAAGGAAATGCAGCGGATCAGGAGAGGAGCAGAAAATAACTCCAAGAACAAATAAGCATAGACCCATGACAAGTTACAGGCGTTTCCACAGGTTATCCATACACTCCTTGTTGCCCACACTACTCTGAGCAACTTGAGCAAGGGCTGTGTTCATTTTACTGACCATTGATTCCTCAGTGCCTTTCATGGGGACTAATACTGGTCCTTAATATTAGTTGAATGAATAAATAAAATGCATTCAAGAGACCCTAAGAATGAAGAAAACAATGATCTGTTAACATTTTGGCAGGTACTAGCTTAAGAATGGGCACACTTTCTCCCCTTCATCTCTTCCCTTACCCCAATCAACTTCTTTTCCAGAAGTTTCCGATTAGAGCTTACCATCCTAATTTGGACGTATGTTGTTGGAAGAACTGAGAAAAGAAGACTGTGGTGCTAATTGTCCATATTCTCAACTCCCTCCCCCATCAACACACAGTTTCTTTCTCTTCCCTTCCCTCAGCCACAGGAGCAGGGCCCTGAGGAGGGTCATTCGTAGTTTGCAGAGTATTCCTATCACAGCAGAATCTGTGGAAAACTGGGCAGATGCCAGACTCCTATTTTCTAAGGTGAATATTAAATTATGGCTTCCAGTGCTTCTGAGTTTGAGCAAAATATAAAATAAAATAAAAATCAATGTGCTTACATTTATAACCATCTCACAAAATGATTGAAACAGGTTATTTGCAAATGTGTTTTATGGCCTTATTTCTAGAACTTGTCATGAAAGCATTTTAAACAGTTTGGGGAGAACATTTATATTTTGTATATTTTAGGGAAACTATCTTGTGGAAATTACAACTTCAAGAAGAAATGATCATAACCATGGATGGGGGTGGTGGCAGAAGCTGGGTGAGATACTCTTCCAGGTGTTCTTTCCAACTAATTCTACCTATTGTGTAAAACTGCATGAGCCTTGGTGGCAGAAGCTGGGTGAGATACTCTTCCAGGTGTTCTTTCCAACTAATTCTACCTATTGTGTAAAACTGCATGAGCCTCCCAGGACCCTCTATTTTGGCGCTGGTAGGAGAGAAAGTCAGGCAAAGGCCCATGAACATCCCTTTGTGTGTTCTTTCCTTGAAAGCCTTAGTGACCAGCGAGGGAGAAACAGTGGGTTCTGCAAACATTCCCATGTTGTTCTCCCACATTTCCCAGCATCCCTGCCAGTTGATATGATTGGTTACTGGCTGATGGGCTGTGGTTGGGAACGATGTGTGTCATTTCCAGGCCAAGGCATAGACAAGCTGCCTTCCTGCTGATATGGACTCATAGTTGGGGCTGCTGAGTCATACATGGAGGAAAGTTGCTCTCAACAGTTATATGGACTCACAACTGATTTTGCGTGAGTGAGAAAGAAACTTTGTATGTTAGGCTACTGAGATTTTGAGATTATTTGTTACCGCAGCGTAAACTAGTCTATTCTGACCAATAATGTGTGGCTACAGTAAAAGCAGAAAGACTTCTAAAACTCTTGGTTATATTGCTTTGCTTTCTCTTTCTTTTCCCTTTGAGAGTGTGAGGAGCACACTGGGGTGAAAAATAACAAAGTTTAAGACTAGAGCTTGTTTGGAATTTGGTTGCAACAGTCTTTATTCCAAATATATTGATCTAGGTCTAACAATAAAAGAACAAATTCCTAGTTAAAACGGACAGGCCAATTCTTTCAAAGCCATTGAACTTTTACTATAGAACACCTCCTAGGAAACATTCCTAGGCAAAACCTGCAGGCATCATGTGATGTGGGGAGGGGGTTTGGAAGAAGGCTTCTTGTGCCTCAAATGATCATTTTACCATTCCCCAAGAAGACATTATTTGTTGGGCTAAGACCTTGTGTGTTATTAACATTCAATGCTGAAATGAGCATTGAGGAAGACACCAAGGATGCAAAGATAAAAGTGTCCCTCAATGCCAGAAGAAGTTCACAGGCCAATACCCTTGCAGTTGTAGCAAAATGTAGCCATGAATACCAGATCTCGAGTTTCAGAGCCTATTAAGACTATTTCATCACCCTGTTATATTTCTCTTACATCCCTTATCATCATCTGAAATTATATTTTTTATTGGCCTACCTAGATATTAACTGTTTCCTCTATTAGAATGTAGCACCACAAGAGTTAGGGAGCTGCCTGTGTTCATCACTGTATCTCCAGAGCCTAAGACAGAGCCTGGCACAGAGCAGATGCTCTACAGTGTATTTGTTGAATGAAGGAATGAATGAACTATAAGACAGAAGCGCCACTGTCCACAAATATGGGCACAGCATCTGGAAAAGTCAAGTCTGGATAGTGTGGACGAAGAATGTCACCAGCCATATCAGTAAACAAAGGATGCTGGGGCCATCAAGCCATCAGCCACTGCAGCCACCCTGGACTGTGCAACCTGAAGGGATTCAGGATGAAGAAAAGCACCAAACCGGCCCTAGTTAAGGTGCACATCAAAGGAATGATTTCAGTAAGCCCAGACTCTTGCATCTTCCCATACATAGAAAAGTGCTAAATTCATTAACTTGAGATGTTGGTTTTTCTTTAATTAACAGTAATCTTCTGACATTCCAACTACCTGATTATTGTTGCAAAAACTCATATATCATGTCCTCCTTTACCTCTTCGGAACAGTCCCTCAGAGCCATCTGAGAGACTGCCTCCTGGGGCTTAAGTCCTCAGCTAGTCCACCAAATAAAACACAAGTCACAACTTTAAGACTGTGCATTTTTTTCAGTCATCAATGGTTTTGAGCATTCGATATCCATAGATTCTACAAGAATTCATAAGGGACCCATTTTGATGGATTGCTCTTGACTATATTCTTATGAAAAGTAATAGAGAAAATACACACAAATGGACATTTTTGCAAAGTAAAATAATCCCTGAAATACTTAAATAGTAAGTATGTTCTGAGCTGACACCTCTGAAGTACCATTCAAGATCCCAGAAGCCTCGCCCACCACTGAGGTTTGGCCCCAGGGGCTGCTGCCGCTGCCTGACTTTGCACAGGTGCATCCTGAATGCGCTGAGCCCCGTCAGGCTGTCCTGGCAGAGCCGGGAATGCTTGGATGACTCATGCAGGCACAACCGCAAGAGTAGAGGGGTTAACACAAACCTGAGGCAAAACTTTCACCAATGAGAAATGGAAGCGGAGAAGCAATACAGTCTTCTTCCTTTCCCTCCCAGATTTAGTGGACCATCCTGAGTCTCCGTCATCTATAAGGCCTCTCGGAAGACTGTCCCTTGAGATCGAGCATGTGCCACCAGCTTAGTGAACTCCTCCACACCCCACACCCTCATCTCTGCTACCTGAGGATTGTCCTCTCTGATAAACATTAGTCCTAGTCCCCATGTTTTGCCTCAGGCTCTATCACCTGGGAACCCAGGATAAAACACTGTCTAAACATTTTCTCCCAGAAAGTATGATAAACATGAAAAGAAAAGTATGACTTGAAAGTTAAATATTTATTGTGTGCACATTTTTTTCATGTTGATGCCAATATTATTTACAAAGGCCAACTGCTTTCAGGATCCTTGGGAAGATCAGCTAAAATAAAGTCCAAATTCCCTCCAGCAGAAGCATTCCCATGGGTTCCAGTAAATAAACCATATGGAAAAGGAGTAAATGCCTTTCATTAGCAAGCTTTTTATAATTTCAAAGCTCTTTCAGATTATTATCTCTTTATACTTTTAAATAGCACTACTTTTACATAAGGGGAAATGGAAAATAGGAGTTTTAACTGACATGTTCAAAGTCAAACAATTATAGTCTAAGTTTTCTCACCTTCAACCAAGATTCTCCCCTTAGACCTCCCTGCTTGCTCCTACAGACCCAGGTCTATTAGAAAGCACACAGAGAGGTGCACACAAGTGCTCGGAAGTAAAAAGCGAGCACGTTGACTGAAATGGGTAGAAAACCTCAAATGACTTTTAACTTGCGAATTTTAACTTAAATAAACCTCACATTTCAGATACAATCCTGCTTTCTGGAAGACCATTTAAGTGCTCCATTTGAGCTGTTTCTGTTCTGGATGCTTTGTCCTGTGACACATCATTAACAGCTTGGCTTGAAAGCTATGATATAACAAAACAGTCCTAGTACCTTGTGCCAAGTTATTGAATGCAAAGTCTGAGAACCAAGAAAAAGACAAAAAATACTGATTCAGGAGAAAGAAAAACTAGTAAAGACATCTTGAGCTATTTCAAGATCAGGAGTCATGAGTCTATAATTTTATTTTGCCACTTAAAGTGTTTTCAAAAGATGGCATTTTCTGGTATATTCCTTGTGGATGTACTTGGTTCCTATTCACTCTGAAAGGAAGGAAGTAATTTAGGGGATCACTAGGGTTAGAAAAGATGGGCTGTGCTGGAGGACACTCTAGGGGAAACAGTATCTGAACTCAGAGTCCTTTTCGCATCCTTACAGAGGGCAAGTTGGAGACTAGTTTTCTGACTGCTTTCCTGGTGTGAAATAGAAAGGCCCCAGAGATCACCTTTGGGCAAGACTGGGGCTAGAGGTTCTACCCACCAAAGAAGGCAAGGCTGCCACTGGTCCACGATAATGTGACCTCTGCGTAAGTCAGAAAAAGGCACAACCTCTCCCAAGGGGCCTCTGTTGCTGCTGCCCTCGTGCTGATGCCTGCTCTGCTGGTCACAGCTCTCCTCTGATGGAGACCACAGCTGAAATCCCCAGTGGTCTTAGGGGAACCTACAGTGCTCTTGGTAACCCTCCAAGTATAACCCTGATGTGATCTCTAAGCAGACTTGGCTATAAACTTGGGGACAGCAGCTGTGCAACATAGGCTGAAACTTACAACTGCATCTACAAGGACCTGTCTTCATGTCCACAGATTCCGCCCAACTGAAGTGTCCTTTGAGTGAGTCCTTCTTACCTAGGTCCTGACCTGCAGCATGTGGCAGAGACCACTCAACATGCTCCCCTCCTCACAATGTTCCTGACAATTCTTCTTGGAATTCAGGCTAAAGATCCTCTTCTCCACTTTCAAAGTATTCACAATCCAAGGGAGAGAAAGAGGACTTCCCTCACCTTGTTCTTGCCCTGGGATCAGCCTCTTCAAAGAATGCTTGAGAGTCAGAAGACTTACTCCTTTGGGGAAAGAGGATCACACCCTTGCTCTCAGGATGGATCCTGGCCAACAATTCCTTTCCAGTCTGGTTCATTCAGCCATGCAGCCCAATGCATGGAGACCGACAATTCCATTCCAGGAGCAAGGTGTCAATGTGAGCCCGGTCACCGCTCGTTTCCTCCAGCACCAGGAGCAGAAAGCAAGTCTTCATTCATCTCCTGAAACAGGCTGGTCTCTGTGCTCATCTCTTATGAATAATTATTTAGGTCAGAATTCACATGCATCTTTCAAGAACAAGCCACAATTTTTAAGCACAGGACAATCTATTCCTGTTTTAGGGTGAAGAATCTAACAATTTAGGGGCACTCTGCTCAAACAACCAATTTATGTTGCTATGCAATTTACTTAATATTTCAGTCTTAAGTATTTATATTTGCTACATACAAAGCTCCCCTAAGGGGAGTATTTGGGAACTTACCATACATGTGCATGAAAGAAAAGGGTCCTTTCCAGAACAAAGAGGAGATAGGACACAAGGACAAATGATGGTTTCTGGACCAACACAGCAGAAATTGCAAAGAACCAAAATGTGACAGGTTTCCAGCTTTAAAACCTGACCCCTCAGTCCCTTTTGGTATAATGCATATTCATCCTAAGGAGGGCATTAGGGAACGCTTTTGCCAAGGTGGCTCAAAGGAATTGTTCCCTTTCCTTCCTGTCAGACGCTCAGAATAGCTCTATGTTTGATGATTATTTTTGTTATCCATCCTGGTCCCTATTTCATACTTGTGTGCACCCAAATATTTACTGGCTTATGGCAGGGCTGATATTCCAGATGTTTTTCTAATTCTGACACTAAGCACAGAACACAACTCTTTATACCTCCCTAACTATTTCTATTCCTTTCAGCGGCAGTAAAGATCCAAGCAATTATGAAACATGAAGAGGTTTATGCTTCTGTAATATCTACTCTGCAAAATGTCCCGTTCGGCTGCCTGTTACTGAATGACTTTTGACAAGAAGAGGGTAACTTCCAAACTGAGCACCACCTGAGAAATCGACACAGAAACAATCCACTGAGTTACTCTCTGATTTGTACAACTGGGCATGTTCCTCCTGCAGCAGGAGTTTAGAATTGGCTATTTAACCTTTTCAAGCTAATCTACACGTAGGACAAAATCTCTTCTACTTCACGGCATCAATGAAAATCCTATATAATCACATTTCTCTGTATTTCTGCTCCTCCCTTTTCTTCTGCATGTCAGTTTTTCCAAAATTTATCGGGATACCTCATAGGTACCTCAAACCTACATGTCCAAAATCATGGTCACTAACTTCTCTATAAATGGGCTTCTTCTGACGCACTTACGTTAAAGGTGAGTTGAACTGTTCACTCATCTGCCCGGTGTCCTAGCTCACCTGAGACGACTCCTCTCTCACTACTCCCATCTACTCTACAGTCAAGCCCAGGCATTTCTCCTTGCCCTCCCTCTCTCCCTCTCTCTCTGCTCTTCCCTCTTCTCCAGCCCACAGGTCTCCGTCAAGCTTCCTTAGGACAATGTCAGCTGAGTGATGATTTACCACGAAGGGTAAGCGCGTGGAGTCTGGGGGTCACACTGCCTGGGTGCACATCTGGTCTGCCACATTCTGTCTGGACTTGGTCAAATTATCTTACTTCCCTAAGTTTCAGTTTAAAAAGATATAAACTAGGGATAATATTAGTATGAGGATTAAGTGAGATAATACATAGAAACGTGTTTATAACAGCGCATGGTACGTAATAAGTACATATTAACCTAAAAACTCTGTGAAGCCAAAGACTTGTCCATATCATGGACCACTCCATCTCTGTGCCGGCCCAGCAGGATTTATGGGGAATAACAAGTGTTCAGTATTGTGGAATGAACGAGTTCATTTTCATTATGATACCTCTTCAATCTATTCCCCTAAACCCTTCCAGAGTGTGGCAAATTGTGGTCTTGCTCATAAATGTTTCTGCCCACCCCTCTTGGGAGGAGGAGCATTCCTCCCTGCTCCAGTGTCAGGCTTGGCTGTGGGAGCTGCTCTGGTTAATGAAATGAGGGTAGGGATGTCCTGTGACATAGCCAGGCAGAGGCTGGAAGGGCCTGCATGCAGTTTTCCTTTTTTCTTTTTAGTTTCTGCTGGGTGGATGTGCGGTGACAACACCGAAAATTTATTCTCTTAGCAACATTCAAGTATGTAAGACAGTATTAACTAGAGTCACTATTCCATACATTAGGTCCCCAAAATTTATTCAACTTATAACTGAAAGTTTGCACGCTTTGACCAACAACCCCGCCCCCCCATTTCTTCCTTCCCCAGCTCCTGATGACAACCATTCTACTCTGTCTGTACGAGCTCATCCTTCTTAGATTCCACTAGTGAGACCATGCAGCCTTTGTCTTTTTTCTCCCTGGCTTATTACATCTGCGTTGTCACAAATTTCATGGGGCTTTCTAACTTCTCTTTCTCTTTGCTGTGAGACCTACAATGTTCCAGGTAGAGGGTGCTCTATTAGCGGGTCCTAGCTGGACTTAATTGTATCTGACACGTGGAAAGAATGAGCAAGAAGTAAGCCTTCCCTGTTGTAAGCCACTACGATTCTGGGATTGTTTGTAACCCTGGCTTATCCTGGCTGACCGTTCTGAAACACACACAGGAGTCTGTTGCCCTCCACTAGTTACCAACTAAGCATATAACGTCCTTAGCATGACATACAGGGATCTTCATAATCTGTCCACAGGTCACCTCCTCAATCTACTTCTCCTGCCAGTCTGTCCTGACACTCTGTGTTTAATCCATACATATTTTTAAAACATCTCGAACATCAATCTGAAGACCTGTTTCACCTGTCTCTGAGGTGCTATCTCTTTTTAGCATCTGACTTAAGAAAAAATTTTTTTGACTCTAGTGAGTTTAAGGCAGGATTTATAACCCACTGTTAAATGGTTTACAGAATCACTGGGAGGACTAAGGGCACTAACTGTGACAGAGCTTCCAGGGAAGACACCCCAGGCCATACCACAGAATGAGGCTGACGAGGGAGCAGCTGCATCTACCACAATCACTGAACTGCCTTCCCAGTCCAGAGGCTGCCCCTACAGCTGTGCACTGCGAAGCCACCCCACTTCTGCTACAGCTGGCACCAGCACAACCTGGGCTCTTCACCACATCCAGTTCCATACTCGAGTCTCTCATAACTGCATGTGACTGGCAAAATCCAAATCACCTTCAGACCAACAGTTGCAAGATCATCAGAAGAATGTTGTTTTAAATTCTAGGACCTACAATACAGGAAGGCATCCTAGAAAGAGGCTGAATAAATACTGATCTGGTCACCCCATGTACTGCAACACAGAGGTTATTAATTTCTGCAGTGTTTTACCTTTGGTGTGGACTGAATGTGTTCCTGCTGCTCCCCATCCCCTTCCCATTCATATGCTGAAGCCCTAAGCACTAAAGAGATGGTATTTAGACACAGGAAACTTTGGGACACAATTAAATTTAGATGAGGTCATGAAGGTGAAGCCCCTATGATGGGAATTAGTGCCATTTTAAGAAGAAGAGACCAGAACACATAGATTCTCTCTCCTTGATGTGAGGTTACAACAAGAAGGTGGCCTTCTGCAAGTCAGGAGGAGAGCCCTTACTGACAACTGACTCTGGCAGCACCTTGATCTTGGACTTTCCAACCTCCAGAACTGTGAGAAGTGAATGTTAAGACACCACTTGGTCTATGGTATTTCGTTATAGTAGCAGGAGCTAAGACAACCTCCAATAAAGAAACTTCTTGCATCTTGTCTCATGAAGACCCCTTGAGATCTGTAGAACCAGGATCATTATTCCCATCCCTGATATGAGAAATCCGAGAATCAGGCAAGTCACCTGGTGAAAGCAAGACCAGAACTCAGCTGTCCCAGATGCTAATTAGCGCCCCTTCCAATACAGTCAGGAATCTAAAGTGTAAGATTCCTAAGACTAGGCTACCAAGTCCCAGCATCTGAGAATCTGAAAATCTAGCGTGACAGCTGCAGCTGCTGCCGTCTCTCTGTGTGGGGCGGCATTACCAGTGATGCAGCAGAGAGCTGTCCAGGGAAGGCCCACCTCCAAAAGGGCTGGGGGAGTTAGCTCCAGGGAAAATAATTAATTCTTTAGTCCTCTGATTCCTATTAGGATAGCGCCTCTCTCATTTGTTATCTTTAAAGGAAGTGAAGTGGGAGCTATCAGAAAAGTGGTGCTCCCTCCTCTGCTTGTTGGGAAGTCGATGGGAAGCAAAAAATTTTCCACATTTTTATTTTCACTGGAAAATTTACACAGGAAGAGATATGCCTCTGTAGGCCACTACCCCTAGTAGTTCCTATTTGCTGTTTTACAGATCTGACCAGAAAAGAGAATTATTGATTTTCCTGGGAAATAATGAAAAGCCATTAACACATTTATGCCTACGTGAATTTAGAGTGCAAGCGGGAGAACGTTACTCTAATAGATGAGGTGGCACTTCTAGAAAATGATTCACTCCAAAGCCAAAGGAGAAATGAATTTTAAAATTTGAGAGTCTGAAATACTAATTTCATAGCCTCTAAATCTAGAAATTATTGAATTCTCAGAATGCTTGGGCCAGAAGAAATCTTACAAATGGTATGTCCAGTGGATTTTAACCAAATTTAGAGCAAGAAAGCTTTTTTGCTCAAATAAGATGTTATGGAAAACTTCTAACCAAATAAAAACAGAACTGTTCTGAATGAAATGGGGCAAGATCGCCAAGCCTGATACACGTGGCCACTTTCTAGCGATGTTCCCACCGACCCCACATCTCCAAGGAAACAGAGGCTCCAGAGAACACAGTTGAAATGGCACAAATATCGCCCAGCTGAAGGCCAAGTAGACAGCGCCAGCACTGGAATTTGAACTCAGGCCTTCTGACTTCCATGCTCTTTCCTTTAAAAAATCCCTGGGACAATGTTTCCTTTGGTGAAATTTGCAGACCTCCCTTTGCCTCATTCTCAAGCACTCACACCTACAGCCTACAGCAGCTTAAGGGGCAGCCCCTTTGCTAACAGCTAGGATTACTCTGCTCATGAGGGTCTTACCTTCCAGGATCAGCTACTGCAAGGCATTGGGGATACATTGGTTCCAATTCACTGACAGGGAATAGAGTGCAGTGGGTTTTGAAAGGGGGAAACCCAGAGATAGCCAGAGGAGTGAAAAGATAAAGACATGGATTTTGAGCATATTTTAATTAATCTTGGAAACTCCTGGGGCATGCTTTTGTCCTCTTCTTCTAGGACCTGGATATTTAAAGAGATAGAGCCAGAACAAATCATCCTTTCTCTCTTCTACCTCTTCCTGTCTCCTCTACCAAAGCACTGCTCCAAATCCTTCAAGCCAATGGCTCTCAAACTAGTTCCAAGGTTAAAGTCTAACAGCAGCATGCATTTGCATAAAAATTAAGATTACTGATAGAATTTTTTCAAACTAAAGTTTATCTCCCCAAAATACTCTTTCAACCTTTGACGTCTACTACTGCTTGCTTGTCACTGAAAGCTAACAGATGACAAAATTAATAAACATATAGCAAAGGACTATTTATGCAACACCTAGAAGCAACTGAGTCTGCTCAGCTTAGCAGTTTGTTTCTTTGTAGACTCATGGGCTCACGGCTTTACACTACATCCATTCATACAGTACAGGTTGTCCTATGTTTAGTGGAGATAATTGTTCATAATGCATGTAACAAAAAAAGAATATCATTTTTATGCTTATATATGCTTAGGCTATTTCTGCATCATTGCCTAGAAGCTGGTAATGGTGGTATCTGAAATGATAACAGATGTTGGAGTAAGAGGTGGGAGGAGACTTACTTTTCATTGTTCATCTTTGTTTACAAATATAAATTTTACCATGTGCACCTTCTCAGTTTTGAAAGAAATTAAAATTGAAATACATGTGCTTTAAATAATCTGATGCTGGGGACTCACCTCACAGATTCTGATTTAATTGGTCTGGAACACGACCTGGACACTGGGGTTTTTAGAAGCTGCCCAGGTAATCAGAATGCTCAACCAAGACTAAGAACCACATTTCTAAGCTATGACCAGAAGCTCTTATTACTATCTTATACTGATAACTGTAAATTATTTAAGGCAGGCATTCCTAGTTTTTTCGAGCAGGGAAGTGGTCCTTGAATGTTAAAAACCTTCACAGTCACACCACAGTGATCTATTTTGGTTATGTGTTGATTGAGAAAATATCAAATATCCAAAGTTGCTATGTATTAATCTCAATAAAATTAATAAACATTTGAAAAATAGTAGTAGGTGTATAAATAGAAGTGAGATACAATACCAATGCTCTTTACAGGTAATTCCACATTCTTGTATCTTCTTATGTAAGATTTTCACCTCTACATGTGTAAGTGCCTTTTGCAAAATCCCTGGCTCCTCCCCAGAAGTCCACAGTCTACAAAGTAGGAATCACTGAATTTAGGAATTGCTTTTCCTGGATAGAACTGTACAGAGACATTTTGATCTCTTGGGTAGTAGACAGCTGGCTAGTAGACAGCAAACAGCAAGTGTTTTCATAGTGTTGACTTGAGATGTGCTTGCTTGTTGTTAACTGATTGGTTTACATTTCTACCCGTGTCCCAATATTCTCTAGAACACAAAGCCTGCCATTTACAATTTTTTTTACAAGCTTTGCCTAAATATGCACCAGGCTTTTCTCTCTTGGTGATTTGACTGGGGTCATTTGCTTTGTTTGGAACTACAGCAGAACCTGAACCCGTTCTCTGTCTGACCCCTGCCTCCTCCATCATGGTGATGCCTCCGCTCAATCTAGCTTTCAGTGAAAACCCCTCCCTGTACCCTTTGTTAATACTGTGAGGTGACCACTTTGACTGTTTAAAGCCAGCCTGACTTTTTGAAGGTTACGATTAGGAGATCTCCTGGGTCCCTTGTGCTGGGTGTCAACGGAGAAGTTCTATGAGGATTTTTCAGGGTTATTGGCTGCTTTAGGGAACCCAGGGAAGTTCTGGATCCCTTTCATAAAATGACCATGTGTTATGAGACCTCCATCAGAAGCTCATTCAAGGTAGGAAAAGTGCCAGTCCTGAATGTTCCATGCTGTTATCCCAAATCTTGTGGTCATGGATTACCACAAGATTTCATCTCCAATCAACAATCAAGTTTCATTCAACCAAAATTAACATATGCTAATCTAAGGAGAACTATTTGATATACTGGAGTTTTCTTGGATATATTACCTCGCCATGGTACTTGGCATGATTTTTACTAAGCCTTACATATTTTCCTGTCAGTTCTGAACATTATGGATTATTTCCCCCTCCCTTGTGAATATCTGACTCTAACGTTAAAAATCATTAAAGAATTACAAAAGCATTTCACCCCTTGAATGTGCAATAAATATATAGTTCAGGTTCTATCAGCTGTGCAAGCAAGCAGGACTCCAGCCATCAATCAACCTGTGGTATTTATTTAATTGTATTCTAAAGGCATAAAGCTATAATAAAATAAAATAAAATAAAATTGTATTTTAAAGGTGGTAGCTAGAAAAAGCCTGTCTCACCTAAATTGTCCCATGATGGTTAACTGGTAGTGCCAAAGTGTTCTCCAGAATCTGCTTCCAAGTCCTCAGGAAGCCTGGCTTGTTCTTTCATTGATTTTTCCCCTGGCTGTTCCTTAATCTTCCTTGTGAACTTCTGTCTTATAATAAACTTCCCTCTTTCTTTCTTTATATTCTTTTTTCAATATAATCATAAAAGTAATCCATGCTTATTATAAAGCATTTTGGAAGAAAACTATACATTAAAAATATCATTAAAATGACCATTGTAATTGCTTCCTGGTTTTTTGGCTAAGATGAAGTGTAAAAATCACCATTACATCCTCCTACCGTTCAGAGATAACCACTCTTAACATTTGGCTGCATTTCCTTTTCTCTTTTCTCTATATAAATGTGTGTTTACCTAAGTGTGTGTTTGTACATACAGACATACATTTATAAACAAAGTAGCATACAGTGCACATATGCATTTTCGAGTTCTGCTTCATTTTCTTAACATCTATGATGAGCATTTGTTTCCCCATTCCCCATGACCTTTCTTCTCTCTTCTCACATTTGTGGCTGCAATTTCAGATCTCAGTTCCTCTCTTTTGGTTTATTGCAGCATACCCCCTACTAGTAGTTTTCTCAGTCCTCACCTTCCTCCACCCCTCATCTATCCACAAGGTTGCAGCTGGAGGTATTTTTCTACAGTATGGTACTAATCACATCACTGCCATATTTTAAAGCCTTTGGCATGTTGCCTCTTTGCCCATCGTGTAAATCCAAGTGCCCTTTAGTTTCCCACATGACCCTCGCCTCCTTACTCAGGCCTTTCATTCATGTCCAGTTGTCCTCTCCCTCCATGTCTTCTGTGCTGTTGCAGCATTTCTCAAAGTGGGGCCCACAGACCACCTGCTTTAGTCACAGAGGAACTTGTGAACAATGCAGAATCTTGGGTTGTACACTAGACACCCTGAATCAGAAGCTCTAAATGTGAGTCCCAGGATGCTGTATTTTAAATAAGTTTTCCAAGTAATTTTTCAATACCCTACAACATGAAAACTTCTTTGCTAAAACCATCTAATAGGAAAAAAACCAAAACTGATTGTTTAAAGGCATTTCCCATCAATGACATACCTCATTTGATCTTCACTGCAATGCTCTGAAGTCAGTTTTACTACTATTCCACTCATTCCACAGATGAGGAAACATACAGAGGAACCAAAGACATTTGCACAATACACTTAATCAGTAAGGTCTGGAGATAACATTCAAGTCTGCTCTTTTCAAATCCAAATTCCATGAACTGTCCACTCTACAATACCAGCTTCCCTCTTTGCTCTGTAAAGAGTGACTGTGTTTTGTGAGCCTTTGGTAAACGTGCTCATCCTTCAAGGCTGTAGTATGTATTGTAGGTGCCCTTACCACATCCCCACCCCGCACTCACCTTTCCAGTACAGACGGTTGGTCAGCATTCTATGATTCTCAGCTTCACATCTTTCTCTTGGCCTGAGCAAGGAAGAGAAATTCCAGGGAATTAGAGCCCCCAGGAGCGAAGACATGGGGACTAGAGGTAAATACTCCAACTTCCTCACCTAGGGTGAGGTGAGGGGACTCTGAGACGTGTTTGACAGACAACCTCGGAGATGTTCGCAGTGATGCACTGCCTCATGAAGCTTTCTTTCACCCCCTTCCTTCCCTCCCCTATCTCCTATCATTCTCCTCCAGCACTTCCTGGAGACCACCTGCAAGTGGACCACTTGAACTCACATCTTCATCTCAGGGTGTGCTTCCAGGGAACCCAATTTAAGACAAAGACCAGCTTAAACATGGCTTTTGAATTTCAAGTGATAGAAACACAAATCATACGATGACAACAACAACAACAACAATTAATGCACATGTAGCTGAGAAGTCCAGGTGCAGACTTGGCTTCTGATATGGTTAGCTGCACACATGCAAAGGATACCTGCCATTCCACGGCTCTTCCTTTCTGACTCTGCTCCTCTCTCCCAACTTTGATTTTCTTTTTTTTCTTTATATGGATTTATGCTCAGGAAGCGGTGCTGTGCTGAGCCTGAGGCAATAGGAAAACTGTGCCCCTCCCATTATCCATAATTTTATGCATTTTTAATGCCTGAATTTTTTCCAGAATTATATTTTTAAAATAATATAGATGTGCTTACTTCCACTAAAATAAAATTATAATAAGCTATTTTCACTGTACATAAAATATTTATACTTAAAACAATATTGTGAATTTTAATACACTTACTTTTCAATTCTTCAGTATTTTTAAACTAATGCTCTGGGAAAAAAAAACTAACCATAAAAAACTTATATAAAAACATGCATAAAAGGGTTTTTTTTTTGCCACCTCAAGTTCCAATATGGCTTCATACAACACTGTCTTTATTTAAAATGTTGATATTTTGTTCATCATGGATTACTTTTATTAATTTTTACTTCTAAAATGTAAATTTAAAATACTATATTTCTGAGGGTTTTTTTTTGTACATTCTTAAATTTTGTGCCCAAGGTGAGGGTCTCACTTGCTTCACTCTAGTCCCAAAGTATGTGCTGGAAATTTTGGCCACTGAGAACTCTAGATTTAGATGATCTTTTCAGATTATTGCAGAAAAAGGGAGGTGCCCTTTTGCAGCATTCTTTTCTTATTACTGTTGTTAAGCATCACGGAGGCACTCTCATTGGCCCTGCCTAGGTTGCATTTCTAGCTCTTCAACCAATAACTGCCATCAAGGAGATGAAATACCATGACTTGTAAGGATATGATGTGAGAAAGATGTCATGATTGATAGTCCTACTGAAGCCGCATGGGATTAGGATGCAGCAGTTTAGAAGTGAACTGGAAAGATGAAAATTATATGTGCATTATATGAAACTTTTCCAGACTACCTGCTTCACCTGCCTTCCTATAAAAATTTGATACATACCTGACATAAACATCACACTGTATTATATTTAGTTGTTTATTCATCTGTCTCCATAGATAGGTTGTGAGTTTCTCAAGGGTAAGATCTGATGAGATGTGTTGAAAGGACTAAATGAGGTAAGGACTGTACAGTGCTTAGCAGAGTACCTGACATAATGCATGCTTAATAAGTATGACATTGTATACTCTTTTCTTTAAGAGCAAATGGACATTATTTGTTGAATAAACAAATTGTCACACAGTGTGTTTTTATCTGTGCAAGTAGCAAGTCTCACGCCTAGACAATACATTTTAAAATAAGGAGGTGCTCCTTGCTCATGACTGGTTCAAAACAACCAGCCACATCCCCCTGACTGCAAGATCTCTCCAACGGCTGTGTCCTTCTGCAAGCTCACTTGCTCTCTCAGGTGGTTAGCAGCCCAGCCTGCTGTGGACAAGGCTGCTGGGCCTCACATCTAAGACTCTTGCTCTCAAAGTCTTCTCTGTAATATCTAGGCGCCCACAACTTGAGTGCATTAGGCAACCAAGAAGCTAGAATCTCCCATAATCAGTATAGTAGCTGAGGTTCTTCCCATAGAGCTGGTTATTCCCATGAAAAGATTTCAGCGCTTGACTCTCTCTTCCTGAGATGTAGACTTCTCTACATGAGGGCCAGAACTATTCAAATGGTCATATCCCCTCAAGACCTCACTGTCCATCTCCTCCCTTTCTTTTGAGCTCAGTATTTACCCTGCAACTCCTCAGAATTCTCTGCACTGGTTCTATTAACAGACATGACTGACATACTACATTAAGCCAATTTCCCCAGTGCAAGTAGGCATCCCTTACTCATGGGATTGCTCCTTACACATCCAGGGCTGCCAGGCAGCCCCCTGCCTTGGGTTACTCTTTGGGGGCAGAGGAAGAAGTCAGTCACCTGGGATTTTCCATGACAAGTCCTGCTAACCATCTTCTTTCTCAAAGGCAGCTGTATTTTTCTAGAATTTGCCATTCCTTGGGAACTCTCAGATGTATGGTGAGTGAGGATATTTAAAGAATCAGTTGTATTTCTGTATGCTAAAAGCCAACAATCAGAAATAGATTTAAGAAAATAATCCCACTTACAATAACAAGAAAAGTATGAAATCATTAAGGATAACTCTGATAAAAGTTGGGCAAGACCAATATACTAAACACTAAACATTGCTGAGAGAAAGTAAAGAAGATCTAAATACATGGAGATGTGCAATGTCTTTGTGGATTGAAGACTCATTATTGTTGAGAAGTCAATTTTCATCAAACTGATCTACAGATTCAACATTATTGTTTTCAAAACTCCAGAACTGTTTGCAGAAATTTAAAAGCTGATTCTAAAATTCCTATTGAAATGCAAAGGAACCAGAATGGCCAAAAAACTTTGCAAAAGAGAACAAAGCTAGAGAGCTCACACTTTCTGACTACAAAAGTTATTATAAAGCTACAGTAATCAAAATAGTGGGTGGTATTTGCATCTCAAGAGACAAAATGATCAATGGAACACAATAGAGAGTAAAGAAATAGGCCTATTTACATACAATCAATTGATTTTCAATAAAGGTGCAAAGACAATTCAGTGGAGAAAAGATATCTACTCAATGAATGATGCTGGAACAATTAGATGCAAAAAATAAAATATGAACTTCTAAGCATCCTCACACTATATACAAAATTAACTTAAAGTGGATCATAGTCCAAAATGTAAACATTAAAACTATAAAATTTATAGAAAACATAGCTGATAAATTTTGTGACTTTGAGTTAAAAGATTTCTTGGATACACTACTAAAAGAACAATCCATAAAATGAAAAATGATAAGTTAGACTTAACCAAAATTTTAAATGTCTATCTACTCTAGAGGATACCATTAAAAGAATAAACAGACAAACTTCTGTGGGAAAAAATATTTGCATTTGAAAGGCATATATCTGATAAAGGACTTGTATTTAGATATATATATATGTAAATCTCAACACAATTATACTGAGTGAAAGAAGCCAGATTAAAAAAGGATTCCAATCATATAAATTTCTAGACAAGGCATACTAATCTACAGTACTGAAAGGAATCTGGAATTGGAGGGTGGGTGGAGAAGAGGGAATGGAGGGAGTGAAGAAGGGATAAAGTTGGTAGAAGGAAACTTTCGGTGGGGGGAGGTGATGAGCATGTTCATTATCTTAATTATGGTGACGGTTTCCCAAGAGTAACATATGCAAAGTTGTACGGTGCACTTTAAACATGTGCAGTTTATGTCATTTAACCTCAACCAAAGTGTTTAAAATGAACAAAAAACCACACACAGCATTCATCTTAGAATGTTATATAGCAGCTTTCTCTCCTTTTCAAAAGTTTTGATATCTCATACATACTATTAGCATGCCAATTAGTTCATTTAGTTCATTTGCCTTCTGTTTATAGCAGGACTAAACATCAACTAATTCAACTAACTGTGTTATTCTTGAATATGAACTCCAGGAAGTCTCAGAGAGGTGACTGACTCAAAATTGGGAATCACTGTTGTTTCTTACTTAAATAATAAGAAAAGCCACATCTCCTCCCTATATTCAAATGCCACTGTTGCCTCCTTCCTTCAGAAGTAGAGTGCTGTAAGCTCTTTCTTCAAATCATTTTAAAATCTACTCAGGTCATTAATTCTCACAACCCTGAGAGAAGTCTAAATCAGTGCCCTCAAGTGTGGTTCGCAAATGTTTGCCCATCCATACAAGGTAAGTACAAAAACTGAGAATAAGTGTAGAACAATTTGAAAGAGTAATTTTACATCTACTGAATCTAATAATAAAGTATTGAGGCTTTCTTTTGTATTTTTTTTCAATTTTTTTAAGTTATAAATTATTTTAATGAGGAATATATGGCATTCCATTTTGCAAATGTTAAACTGAATACTGGCATAGAAAAAATACTTATTGCTGTAAAACAAAAAGATAACCTTTTAAAAAAAAACATGTAAACCTTCTGAATTTCATATAATAGGAAAGATATATTTACTAACATAGTAATAGAGTAAGGAATAAATTCAGCACACTACAAAGGTCAGGAGTGCTGGGCCTGGCCTCATATTATTGGGGTTTCAATTCTGCCTCTCCCACTTGCTAACTGTGACGTTTGGAAGTTGCATACTCTATGCCTTTTTATTAACTGTTCAATAATAATATTATAGTAATCACCATTATCAAATCTGCTTTTCAGGGTTTCTATGAGTATATGAAAATTGCTTGGAAGAAAATCTGACACATAGTAGATACTCAATAAAGGTGCTATCAGTTAATAATTTTTTCTAACATGTCACATCGAGAGGGCAATAAAATATCCAGATTCCCTTGGAACATTAAACTGTTCCAATTATTTGTGATTCTAAGTTAGAAGCTGACCTTTTCAGAGGCAGGGGCTGTATCACATCAATCTTGGCACCCTGGTATCCACCCTAGTGCTCGGCGTGTAACTGACACTGGACAAAGATGACTGGAGCGCTCCTCCCCCAAATATAGACCCACCCAGCTCTCCCTCCCATCCGACCTCAACTTTCAAATCCTTACCTCAGAGGTACCTCCAGGGACCACTCAGTTAAAAGCGGCCCATCATTCCCTGGCACTCTCTGACCCATTACTTGGTTTCTTTTCCTCAAATCTCTTGTCACTATCCCAAATTATCATTTTCTTTATTGGTTTACTTATTTATTTTTTTTCTTCCTACTAAAATATAAGGTTCATGGACTCAGGAAACTTGTTTGTATTTTTATTTGCTGTTTCACCACATCAGTGCCCAGAAGGGTGTTATCTACTGTTCTTTTTTTTTTTTCAATTGTATTTTAAGGATGTATCAATTCATAACCAATGGAAAATTACAAGAACAAAACAAAACAAAATCTAAGACACAAAACTGGTCCCTCACCATGGATAGACATGGGTTTAATGGGGGCATACTCGCCATTTCCACACATATATAAACTGAGCCACAGGGCCAGTCAATGACTTGCTTAAAGCCTAACAGGTGGTTCTGCCATGGGACCAGCATAAAATCCAGGTCTCTGGATCCTGGACTTGATTTCTTTTTTCTCCTCTGGCTGCAGAATCCCCTGCCTCTAGCAGGATAATGCATTGAGCTGCTTCAATCGTATAGTTGTAAAACTTTTTGATCACAGGTGCCCAACAACGTGCCCTTACTCTGAATGTTTCCCCTCACCACCGCAACAGCTGACACCCTGAAAGTTGTGCTGAGACAGTGGGGTTCTATCCCTGACTCCTGAGCAAGGCCAGGATTTTCATTAGCCTTGGATTTGCCTAGCTAAGTAAACATGATTATTTGGTTTTAATATATTAGGCTTTGCTGTTCAGAACTAGATTAAACTGTCAATCATTTCCCTCATATTTCATATTGTTTCCTCTGGGTAGGGGCATGTGTGATGTTACACATGTCTCGCCAATAAAACAGCCCTCTGGATTGAAATCTGTTCATAACATATAGCAAGATGTCAAATTAATTGTACCGAAATAATGAGTTAGCACCAAATGCTAATTAAATATTGATGAAAGTCATACTTTCAATTATCTTCATTATAGCCCCATGTTTTATGTAGGCATTAAATGCTTGCAGTACAAGTACATCTGGTAATTAGTTGTGCACTATAAAAAAAAAAGTCCGAGTTACTGTCCTCCATATTAAAAGCACTTAGAAACCACTTGGAAAATGGAAACTCTGAAATGAGGCAGTATTTTTTTTCCTGAATATGTGTGAAATTCTATGAATTTTCTACTTCCTGTTTATAGTATCAGATACTTTTTTTTTTGACTGGGTGGATTGGAAGTCAGAAGGCCCCTTGGCCTTCCTGGTTCAACCTGCACATTCTCATAGTCCTTCTGCCTTACTGCCCAGTTGTGATTAGTTAATTTCTCATCCTTTAGATTTCAGTCCAGCTGTATTCTGAAAATGTTTCCTGATCCCACAAACTAAAGACTGATATGAAACAACATAGAGTAAGTGGCTTCTCTGTCAAGGAGTTTATCACAGTTGTAACCAAGGAATTGTGAAATTATGCCTATCTTTCCTACTAGGTTATAAACTCCCTGAAGTAGCATTCTATACATCTCTGTTATGGCTATTTTCCCCTCACTTAGTGTAGAGTTGCACAGAGAAGGCACTCAGTAAATACTGCTGAACTAACGGATGTACCCGACCTTGAATGGTGGACCTGATGGGGTTATATCCTGGCTTTGAATCTGACTCCAAAACATACCAACCTTCTTTCCAAAGACATCTAGGTCCAAAGCCTACCGGGGGTCTGAGAGGAGTGGGAGAGCAGTTCAGCAGCCTGGGAGGTTATGTCCGAAAGCAGGGGCTGGAAGCACTCACCTGTGAGGCCAGTCTCGGACCAGGTCCACGGAGGTGCTGTGTTCTCAACCCTGGCCGTCAGCCTCCAAGACCGGTACCTTTGTTCACTTTTGAAGCTGCGAAAGCGTATCACTCTCTAGTCGGCGCGCTGCTTCCTCTGGCGCTGTGAAATTAAGAGAAGCCGACTTCCGGTGGCTAGCGGAAGCAGGGTCTGCCGAGGCGGGCGCTGGGGCCGAGGCGGGGCCGGGGGCGGGGCCTGGGAGGTGGGGGAGGTGCCAGTTGAGCAGGCAGGGGCGGGGCTGGGGCAGGGGACGGGGCGGGTCTAGGGGAGGGGCCTGAGTGCCAAGCGGGGATGGAGGAGAGTCCCTCGCCCTGGCCATTTGAGCCTAGACCGAACAGAGATGTGATATTGGATCATCATGTTTCCCCCACTGAAACTCGAAGCATCCAAAACCAAAACGTCATTCACCGCTTGGAACGCTGGCAGATCAGTTTAGGCACGGCAGGCACCAGTGGCATCAGGTCCGAGTGTTCCACCAGAATGTCTTCCCCAACTTCACGGTCGTCATCGTTGAAAAGCCACCTTGTTTCTTGCGTAAATTCTCACCTAATGGACTCTATTTCACTGCTTTCTCTTCAGACCAGACATCTCTCGAAATCTATGAGCACCAGGGCTGCCAGGCAGCCGAGGACCTATTGCAGGGCTATGAGGGGGAGATCCTGTCTGGTGGAAATGACCTGCGGTCAGTCAACATTCGCGGCCAGCTCTTTGTTTTTTGAAAAAAATAAAGAAAGAAAAAAAGATAAGGGAAGCGAAAACTTAATTGATGGAGAATAACGAGACGGGGGCTGCTGTCTATCCGAAATGAGCTGTGTGACAGGAAATTGGATCTGTGGTGACAACGGCGGCAGAAACAGGGCGATTCTCCTAAAAGAGCAGCTAAAATTCATCATTCATTTATTCATCCACTCATTCAAGTATTGATAGAGCTCTTACTACTGTAGCAGGCACTGATCTAGCACAAAACATACAAAAATGAAAAAAAGAAACAGCTCATATTGTCCCGATGGATCTTATACTTTAGTGTGAGAAGATAATAAACAAATGATAAATATATACCAAAATGAGTGATGGAACACACTTGGAAGAAAAATAGTGTCAGGTAAGGGGATGATAGACAGGGATGGAAGTGGGGCTAGATTATTTTAGATGAGTAATTGGAGAAGGAAGACCTTTTGGAGTGGATGACATTTAAGGGAAGATCTAATGAAGTAGACCATATGAATACAGAAGGATGGTTTCAAGCACAGAAAGTAAGTGACCTAGGAAGAAGTTCGGTACATGCTTTACTTCAGGGATACTAAATGCTTTAATAAGTTCCACCCACTCCCACCATGGAAACTCAGTAGTTTAACAGAACAGCATCTCACTTCTTGCTCATAGCTGAGGCTCATAGCAGAGGCTAGCTGGACTGAGCGGATGTGCTTCCACGTATGCCTTCAGGAATCCAGGATTCTTCCCTCTCATGGCTTCACCACCCTCTAAGTGTCCTGAGTCCTCTGCCAGATTTGTCTGCAACCCATTGGCAGATGAGGGAAATGGATGATGGGGGAGGTTTGTGCTTGCAAGGTCTGGAAATGGCAATATGTCGTTTGCTTTCTTACTCCATTGGCGGGAACTTAGTCCCCAACGGCATGGGAGGCTGGGAAATGCAACCTAACTGGGTATCAGGGTTCAGGTTTGGTAAGCAGCTAGCCAATCTCTTCTCAGCTTATATAAGGAATATACAGAAGTCAGAATGACTGTTGCTGAGGGATTAAGGGTGAAATTTGAAAGGTGGGCAAATGCTAGGGTAGGTAAGGCCTTTAGGTCACAGTAAGGACTATGTATTATTTTCCCGAGTATATTGGGATGTTACTGGAAGATTTTAAATAAGGGAGTGATATGATTGGATTTCAGTACTAAAATCGAACTTGAAAGCTCTCTGGAGACTATAAAGTAAGGGACTAGAAAGGCTATGGGAGAAATAATCATAGCTGGGAGTAGGTCATGGCTGTGATGAAGTGCTGAAAACTGGTCTGATTGAATATACTTCTGATTGGATATTCTTCAGGAGTTACTGTTAAATTGGATGTGGAGAGTAAAAGAAACAGAGGAATCAATGAAGTTTGCTAAGTTTTTGTCTGAGAATCTAGGTAATAGATTGTGCCAGTTACTGAGCTAAGGAAGACTGGAGAAGGAGAAAGGATTGGAAATGAAGAATTCTCTTCCAGACATTGTGTCTCTAGTGCCTACCAAACAGTCAAATGACTACATCAAGTAGGCAACTGGAGACGGGATGCTTATGGTGGGAAAAGGAGAGACTGGGGCTGGAGATAAAAGTTTAGAGTTATCAGGGTGTTGGTATACGAAACCAAAAGGCTTTATGAGATCTCTGAGCCTCAGGAGAGAAAAGAATCTTGAGGATCACACCCAAGAGCGTACCAATATTTAAAATTCAAACCCTAGATTCATGGGCTCAGAAATAAAAAGGCTCTAAGAAATTATTAGGTTAAATCTCTCATGTTTTCACTGAAGAAATGAAGGTTCAAATGATTAAGTTGCTCATGTAAAATCACATAATTTGTGCTGGCAGAATTAGACTATCATCCAGATTTGAGGGCTTACTTGCCCACTGCTTCTTCAACTATCTTACAAGCAAAATAATGATTTCTGTGGAGAAGGATAAAAAGAGGAATCAATAAGATGAAAGAAAAAGGGAGAGAAACAAAGTGTGCTGATAATCTGTCTGCTCCTCCGTCTCCTCTCTTCACCCTTCTGATAGGTGCAGAACTCAGTCTACATAAAGGATAGAGAATTAGATAACGTTTGTATTATTCCAACTAGGAAGGGGCTGGGAGCGTCCTGAACAGTAGCCAATACCCTCGTAATATTGCAAGAAACACATTTCAGATGGAATGGGGAAAGCAGGATGAGCTGTTGGAAGAAAAGGAAGGGAAACTACATCCATTATCCTTATACCATGAAGCCTATCCTTATACCAAAAGCAGTTAATCTGCTTTTGCCTTTGTCTGAGAGCTCTAGATCTGGGCTGTGGCTCGGGGTGAGGGAAGGATGACAGGCCAGACCCACGATGGAGGTGGGAAGAGGTACTGTCGCTTCAAGGGGAAGGTCCCATTTAACCAAAGTACGAAGAGGTCAAATTCAGAGACTGAAAAATAACTGTAGATGGTGGGAAAATAGACGGGACTGACAGGAAAAAGTATCCAGGATGATAAATAAAGTGCATATCGTGAAGAGAAAGATGAACCTCACCGAGGAAGAGGGGAGAACAACTCATCTATCTGTGTCTCTGTTTACCACAGTGGTTGAACCAGCCCGTGGCAGGTGGAGATTTCCTACCTCCATCATCCCTTCTAGATTTCTTAATTGGCAATCTTCTGTAGTGTGGAACTTGCCCTTCTCCTCTTTTTGTTGGTTCATTTGTATCGGCCTGTATTCGTGGCTTCCTATTTCACTCAAGGGGATACAACATGTGACAGTCACTATATTTATACTCAGATTTTCCTGGACTTCGCCAGTGGGAAACCCTTTAAACTGATTTGTGTGCCCTTCTGATGTCTCCACATTCTTCAACGATTCATTACTTTCTGGCACAAAAGGTTTTCTGTTTCAGTATGTATTTTTCTTGCCTCAGTCCTGGAGCTAGCCCTTTCTTCAAGAAGCCCAAGTTCCTTTTAGTGGAAAGCAATGTTAAGAAAACAAGATTACGCTTCAGAGTATTTTTGGTTGTAAAGCCGCTCAATGTATCAACTAATGTACGTGTGGCTGCACACATATACACCAAATCTGTTTATCCACCTATCTCTCATCTACCTACCTGCTTTCTTACTTACTGAGTGCAGGCCAATTCAGTCCAGTCCAGCACTATAAAGTGATTAGCATTCCCATTTCCTTAATTGTAACTCCCTTATCTGACAATGGAAAACCTGGCTCCCATTATTCTCAATATATGTATTTGTTTGCTCAATCTTCAGACCATACCAGCTGAAAATTTGACCCTGGTCACGTTAGTCCCTCCCGTCACCCCCCGGTCCCACTGAGCACACTGGCCAACAGCTTGGAGCCAATGAAGGGAAAGATGTCTCTGCCTCTTTCCCCACCACTTAGCCCCCAGGTCACTCAGGGGTGCAGGGTTCCATCAGCTTCCGGCTTTCACACTCTCTTTAAAATGCAGAGTAAAACCCTGTGGAGAACCTAAGTTTAGTAGTTCTTTTTGAAATGAGGGAAGAGTGAGAGGGTAAAACATGGTCCTGAGTAGTCATATTTAGAAAACTATGCACCAGCTGACACTTGCAAGGCTCATTTCTCCCACATTTACAAATCCAGGCGATCTGCTCATTCTTTCTGCCTGAATCCCAGTAATGGTCCCTCCTACTCTGAATAACAGCCTCAAGGGACACTATCCCTCCAGCCTCCTCCCTGGGTGCTGGTCAGTCTTCATTTGCTGCTGCCTCCCCCAAACCAATCTGTTCTCTGCCCTTCTTTGCCCTGCTTTGTGCCACAAAAATCTGACTTCCACATGTTGTACCGTGTGGTCTCCACTGATCTTGGCTTAAGGTTGAGTTGGTCAGTGGAAGCACCAACAGGTGACTGTAAGGTGGAAGGACAGAAAGGTTGGGGTATTTCTCCCTCCAGTCCGTCCCGGCTCCGGGCTAAGGTTCTGATGTGTCTTCATGGCTCAGCTCTTGCTGAATATCCCTTCTGTAGTGGTTCCAACTCACTGTTTTTTTTTTTTTTGTTTAGTTTTGGTTTTAGTTTTGTTGTTGTTATTTCTGTTTCCTTCCCTTCCCCTTCAGGCTTGGAAATAGTAGGAATTCCCACTGATGCCTTCCCTGGGGGCCTCAACATCCCTTGGTGGTCTCAACCCTTGCAACACCTCTCTAAATAGTTCTTTCACTAAACTTTCTTCAGAATACCTCTTCAGGGTGTCTTTTATTTGCAGTTGATAGGATTTTATTATATCAAGTTAGAAAAGATCTGAACTAAAAAACTCCTTCCTATTTGTTGCCGGAAAAAGGCTACAGCTTATTTCCTAACTGAAGTTGTTATTTTTGGTAAACATCCTCAATAAATAAGAATGCTTTATAGCAAAATAACTTCATGTATTTCCCTTGGCATACATTTTGGAAACAGTTCATTTTGTAGAGTATGTCAGAAAATAGCCTCGCTGAATGCTGGGCAATCAGTCGATAGGGACTTTATTGAGAGTTTGTTTGGGGAAGGATCAGTCTCTGGTTTCCTTCTCAGAATGATTTTCAGGTTCAACTGTCATAACCTTGCTTTGTGGAACAGAATGTCAAGGATCCCAAAGCTCACTATTTTATGTGTTGGAATAAATTAAAAGTAACTTCTGTTAATTACTGCTCCCAAAATTCTACTGCGTAGATGTACCTCAATATTCTTAACCAGTCTATTTGAAAATTGCAGTTATTTTTAGAATTTCCATATTAATAATGATGCTCCAGTGAATATCATTGTCCTTAATCTCTACGTCATCAATCACTCCTTAGTAGTGCAATAGTGGGGCCAAAAATATGCAAACCCAAAAGGCTTTTGAAGATACTGCCAAACCACCTTGAAGAAAGGCAGACTGTGAAAAAGTTTGCTTTCCTTCATACATTCGACTTGGATATTAAAAAACAAAACAGAACAAAACTTAAATTTAAAAAAAAGTTAGTGAAAAAGAACCTTAATTTGCATTAATTTGATTAATGGTAAAGATGAAAACTGTTTTCACATGTTTATTAGCCATTTCTCTTACTAATCTTCCTCCCACCCTCTCTCTTGAAATAACTTCCTTCTTTCTTCCTAACTGCTTCCCTCCCTCCTTCCTTCCTTTAACCTTTCCTTACTTTGATCTGCAGGTTCATGATCAAGGCAGACGCGGTAACTGGCTTTCCCAATATCCATTCTCCCCTTCTTTTTTAGTGAAACAACTTCAGTCTTACTCAGGACCATCATCTGCCAAGTTAAATTACAATAACAATATCAACAACTGTGTTTCTCAGCCTATTTTGCAACAGCAGTTGGGCAGTCCTAGCTAACGAGATGTGGAAGTCTCTTTTAGGGAAACCCTTTAAAATGGGATAGATAAACCAGCTACTTTCATTTTATTCAGCTTTTGCCCCGTCTTTCCTTTTCCTCCTGCTGCGGGTCTTTTCACCGAGTGGTGAGGAGGAGAGAAAAGCCACCTAAGGGTGGCACAGCAGGAAGCGCCTGGTCCCTGGTGGCAAGATTACATCATGATGCTTCCTTAACAGCCCAGACCTCTCTGCTTACCTCCAGATTTACTGTACATGAAAACAAAACTTCTATTTGCTTAAGCCATTCTAAGTTGGGTGTTTATTAGGTATAGCTGATATGTTTGTTTTCCGTCCATATTTAATTGTGAAGACCATTTTTGTTATTAATCTAGGTCTTTTGATTTAAAGGGTATGAACATCTTATTTACTGAGTATTGCCAAATATTTTCTGGCCTCTCATTTTTTTTTTTTTTTAAATATTGTTCATGTGGTCTGTTTTGATATTTAGGAAATTCAATGATCAAATTTGTTAGACTTTTGTTTTACAGTTTCTGCCTTAGTGTCATATTTGGGTAAATCTTCTCCAGGACATGATTATTCACTTATATTTTCATTTAAAACTTAGGTTTCATTTTTTACATTAAAAAAAACTATAATGGTATAGCTACTGTTTTCCCTGAGCACGCTCATGGCAGACATCACTAAATCAATTACATCACTCACTCTCAGTGAGCAGCAAGGTAGGCTGCAAATAACTTTTAACAGCATTTTCTGGGCCTCCACTACCAAACAATAGTTTCACGTATCATATAAGTCATTTGTCATCCTTGATTTATAGCATTTTGTATTAAAAAATCTTTCCCTGTGAGCCATCTTAAATAATTTCTTGGACAAGATGAAGCATAAATAAATAAATAGACTGATCCAGTGATACTTTTAATAATCTTGGTCAAGCATCACTGAGGGCAGATGACCAGCTATTAATATTTCATAGACTAGAAAAGAAACGGGGAAGAAACCTGTTTTTTTTTTTAATTATGTAGCCTCCAGTCTAAAAAGAAAGTCAGTACAATTCAAATGATGCTGTCCCTCAAACGACAAAATCACTGATCTATCTAAAGGAATCAACAACAATTACTTAGACAGACACAGATGTTTTCTTTTGTCCTCTTACTGCCACAGAACAGGCTAATGTTTGAGTATTCTAAGTGTTTGTGGAGGAGTCTAGGTCCCTGGGGTGTTCAGAATCATGCCAGTTTAACAGGAGGACTTAAGAGGGAGATGAGCATCTTTGCACAATAGCTCAGAAACAGGGAGTAGAAATTAATGAATTAGAAACAATAAACACAAATCTCTAGGGAGCAAAAAGTTCTTCAGCAAGATTTGAGGAACTAAATGTTAGGGGAACATCATCGGTGGACCCTAGAAATAAATTATCAGGAGCATTTGGGAGTCATGGCGATTTGTCTTTGACCTTCAACTTGGCCCATTCCCTTCATTCTCTTTCTTATAACCTGCTACCTAACACACAAGGAGCTGATATATTATGATTTTCCCTCTTGCTCTCTCCTTAGAATGCAAACAAACGGGCACCACAGATGTAGAGATGCTTATACAATTGAAAGGAAATAATTCTTAAAAATACGTGTTCTGGAGTTCCTTTCAGGGTTTAATTTACACTATTGGGTTCTGAAAGGAAATGCCTAGCAACCTCTAAAAGCTCCCCTCTGGTTAGTGTCTGCCGCTGAGCGACTAACTGAAGATGAGTGGCTGGCAGCTTTGATGTTATCGATGGTGATACCACAGTACAAAGTAGGAAGAAATAAATGGGACTGGGCTTCATTGGTTTAACCTCTAGAAGAATCATGGAGCTAAGAAGAGAGGTTGTGGGAGGGGATCAATAGTTGACAAATGAAAAGAGTCTCAGTCAGTCGGAAAGGACATTTATTTTCTCATGACGTAGCAGAATAAATCACTTGTAGAATCCCACAACTCAGGACTGTCTTTTGCAAAATGACCCTCTCTGGTTTTTGTTACCTAAAATCTTTGAGAACTACGGTCCCAAGTTGTTTATTTCTTTTCTTCTCTACATTGCATAATTGGGAAAATAGAAATACAGCTCTCTAAATTCACTCTGGAAGAGAAGCAAATCTAACATCACTGTCATTGCCCTGATCAAGTATTTATGTAATAAATTATGTGGAACAATGCTACGTATCCTGCAATGAGCTTAAATAAAATGTGGTTCCTGTCCCCATCAAGTTACTTCCTCTCAATAAAGTAGCTTATAGCCTATGGGAACCTATGGCCTCTATGTTATTTTCTATTGAGGGATTTATCTTGAATCGTTATGTTTCTCTCATTAATTCTTTGTGTAAGTAAAATTTATCCTTTACATTAGAAGGATTCTTGGTTGTGAGGAACATAAATATGTTTAGTTTTTGGGGGGTTATTCTATACTTGCCCTTCCCGCTCTCCATCCATTCACTGCCATTTTGGCTAATGGCTGATGTCTACAAGTACATTGCTCTGCTCTGGGATGCAGAGCGCAATGGGCTCATTCTCTTGGACCATCTTGTTGATTGATTTCTGGCTGGGCTTGACAGTGGGAGGGGCTGTCAAGTATGAAAGAATAAGAGGAGTGAGAGACCTGGATGGATATTCATTTCTTTCTTCTGCTCTTCTTTGAACAGTGGCTGCATTCCCTGGACCATAGCTTCCATAAGGCTAGGCAGCACTTTTTTCACTGCTACAGCTCTCACTGGCTTTCAGGATACTATCTCTTCTTATTTCTGAAACCTAAGGTACCAGTGGCCTCCAGCTATTGCTCATCTGTGGGCACCTCACTGTATTTGTTAGTTTTTTATTGTGGCAACAAACAAATGCAGAGTTTCAGTAGCTTAAAATAACAGACACTTGTTTTTGGCTCATGGAACATGAAGGGTATGGGTCAGCTGAGACTCAAATTCCAAGTGTTTTCTCATTTTAAATCCCAGGCTGAAAAGATATGATGTTTTCATGACCGAGGGCAGAAACTCCAGAAAGAAAGCCGGACTCAAACCCCACAACTTGGAACACTTCTGCTCCAATAGGGAAAAGTCAAGCCTGCCCACATCTAAGTGGCCAAAGCATGTAACATAGCCAAGCCTAAAGTGAAGTGAGTCAGGACATTTACTTCTCCCACAGGATTCTCAGACTATCCTGGTGACCTTTACTTCCTGTTAGGACTCCTGAATAATACAATGATCTACTGAAAAAAATTATTGTAATGATACATAAAGCAGTCACTCTGCAAAGGCAGGGATTGCAGCCAGCCCCAGGCAGGAACCAGACTGAGAGACTTGAGTGCTTGCCGTTTCTCATCTCTGCTCCTTTCTGTTCGCTTCCCTCTTTCTCTTTCTGTGGGACGGCTGCACTTGCTTCTTTACGTACATATTGGAAACATCATGGCCAACAGTCCTTAAGTGTCTGTTGGTCCTACCTTCACATTTTCAGACTGGCTCAGTGTGCAACAGGTGCTCATTCCTCGTGCTATCAAAAGAATCCAATTGGCAAGGAGCCACACTGTACAAAATAGCTGCTGGGATCCAGCAATGTCACTATATCGATTATGCCAAAGTAAGACAAACAGAAGATGTGGATGACAAAATCCACCCTCTAAGCATAGACATTGTTTTGGTCATAGGTTTTCCTTTTGTCATCATTATTTTGTTAAACAGCATTTATTAACTAAGTAAAATTAATTTACTTTTGCTGTACTTTTTTGTTTAGTGCAATATTGATTCTCCACTTCAAAGAAATCTGGGCTTTATAATATGAAGTTAATTGTTTTTAAAATCTTTGATTTTCTCTATGCAAGACACTATGTCTAAGTATTCAGCTTCTCCTAAAGAAAGAAAGAAAACTTTTTAGTCTTAGACATCTCTCTGAAGACACCTGAGAAGTCCAATTACCTGTTTACCTGCACATATGGCTTTAAGCCTGGTAATAAGGACATTTTCACTTAGTACTTTTGAGGGAGAGATTTTTTAACAAAAACAATGAAATCTAATTATTTACACTGGCTTTGATAATTCTGCATAGCATAAAAGTATTGGTAGCAAGAAAGTAAGAAAAAGAGTATTGCACTTTAAGGTTCTTATCATCCCTTATTGCTCATAATCTATGTGATATTTACTTTCACCTCAACTCTGCTATGAGCTAGGTATTATCACTCCATTTTGAGGATGAGAAAACTCGGAGAAGCTGAGTAACCTGGCTCAAGGTTACACAGCTGTTAAATGGCAGATTCCAGATGCAAATCTACGTTGGACTAACTGCAAAGCCTGTACTTATTTGCAAAGTACCTAGGATGGTATTGGACCAATAGTAAGCACCAAGAAACATTAGCTCCCTTCCCCTGTAAAGATTCTTTCACTTCTATCATACCATGATCTGAATGGTTCTTTCAGAAAGCGAGTGGAGTGGGATTATGATACTGAGAGGCTGCTTCTGCCACATCAGTGCCAGAGGGGCTGAGAGTGAGCCAGCTTCCCAGATCTTAGCAGGACTGGGGTCTGAGATTAATCCTCTTAATTAAGATTGGTAATTTCTCTTTGGCCCACCAAGTTCTGCAAAACTGTTCTATGTTTCAGGGACTAGAATAATTGTGTGGAAACTATTTGTCATAGTGTAGATGACGAGAAAGAGAGAAGGGCAGTGAGTGTCCCATTCCTCACACAACCCTGTGGTCACTCCATTTTTGAGGACATATTGAGGCCTATACCATTTCCCACATGATTTACGCAGGAAATGTTCTCAGTGGCTCTATGTTCCAGCCAAAACTTTTGTATATAAGATATAATGGTATATTCATTACACTACAATACTGTACATATCTCAACTACATAAAACTGTGTATATATGCCTATATATATGTATACTTGCATATATATATATATATATGAACACACACATACCCATATATATATGGGTAAGGATGAGAAGAAAATTTATTGGTGATGAGATTGCAGGTAATATTTCTAAATTTAAAAAATTTAACATTTGAAAATGATTTGTGAAACTAAAAAAGGAAACCATAACAAATGAACACATGACAAGGCTTCAGCTAAACACACACACACCAAAGGGAGCATCTGAGAAAAGTGAAGGAAACATTTTTCATCATTTAAATACTTCAAAACAAATTAATTTATCTCTGCCAGGATACACAAGACATTTATACTGTGGTTTTCCACTGGGGAGGGAAGCAGAGTGGCTATAGAGAAGGGGTGGGAGAGAGACTTCCATTGTGTATCAGTTAAGACCTTTGGAATTATGAATCCATGTTAAGTGTGTCACTAAAAAAAATAAAGACAGAAAAGAAAGCATATACTCTTTCTCCCTGTCTTAGTAGGTGAAGTAGAATTAGCACAATTCTTTTTTGGGGGGGGGGTGGTAATTAGGTTTATTTTAGTTATTTATTTATTAAATGGAGGTACTGGGGATTGAACCTAGGACCTCATGCATGCTAAGCACATGCTGTATCACCGAGCTATACCAACGCCCCTCACTAATTAGCACGATTCTTAAATTGCTATTTTACTCTTTCTTAAAAATTCTCCAACTCTATTTTTCACGGGTCATTTGTAAAACAAATGTTTTTAAGTACATCACTTCCTATATATCTTTTAATGCACTATAACATCAGATATACATCACTTACAAGGCAATAGCTTTATCTGGGCATGGTGGGACATTCCGAGTAAGTGTAAAATGTGATCTCTAGCTTTGGTGAACGTACATTTTTTTTTCCTTTGGATGATAGAACACATAAAGAAGTATAAATAATAAGTATAAATAAAAGTTGTCTGTTAGAAATTATTACTGCAATGCCTGACATACACTGAAATAATTCAGAAATTGGAGTGGATTAGAACACATACAGAACTTCCATAGCGTTTGTACCAGTTAGCTCATGCTAAGGTCCATTAACAAATCCATCCTAATAATTCAGTGACTATAGAATAAAACACATGTTTGCTTCCCCAATAGCAGTCCAGGGTGGGCTTTTAGTTAGCTGGGTGGCTCTCTTCCACTGGTTGGAAAGACACTCAGATGGACAGCTGTTTTGCCTCCTTTGGCTGTGCAGCATCTTAAGCCCTTCAGGGCATCTATCCAAGGCGCCGTTTTCCAAAGGGAAAAAAGCACAGAGGCATGAGGGTGCTTTTACATGAGTCAACTCCTGCAAGGGTACACATCCCTTCCTCTCACATCCTACCAGCTATAGTTCAGCAACCAGGCCACCCCACACTGCACGAGAGGCAAGGACATGCAGCCTAGCTGGCCAGCTGCACACTTGACCCGTCCACTGCAACGGGTGAAGGACCAGGGTCCATGCTGGTGTATGAACAGCTGACAGTCTCTATCACAAATATGGAAGGAACATCAGTGATTCTGGGGGAATAAAGAAGGGAAAGAATGACTTTATCTGGGCAGGAGGAACAATAAAAATAACCAGGCTGTTAAACCTGATTAGGCTTCCAATTCTTTATCCGGTAAGCAAAACCTATTCTAGATCATTTGCAAAAATGTTCCCATCTTTTACGTTTCTGTAGTTCTAGAGCTAACATTCGATGGGTACTGATTCAGCTGGAGCAACGTGTTCATGTTGGAAATGGGGCAAGAGAGCACTTATGTTACGTGGGTAGAAGATGTATTGAATAATCACCGTTTCACACTGGAGATTTTTAAAAAATTAAGTGACAGATATTGATAAGTACCTACTATATACCAGACACTTTGCTGGGTGCTGCAGAGGATGCAGTTAACTCACTGCTTTTAAGAGATTACAGACTATTTACAGGGGACCGGAGTGGGATGATGAAAGGAGACGATTATGAATGAAGCAGAACAGGATATGTTCCCAGGGTTCCAGACCTCAAACTTTAGGGTAGGACATGAGGGGAATATGAAAGGACCCTTGAATATCTTCTACAGGACTTTTAGGAAGAAAAAAAAAATCTCTAACATAAGCTTGTTTCCCTGTGATTTGTCTCTTACAACAAGAGACATTAAATTTCCATTCATTGCAAGTTCTGATTAATTAACTTGAGGTTAAACTGTAGTTTTACTACAAGTAAAAATGCATGAATCCATCCTCTATTTTATAGGCAGTGAATTAATTTAAGATTCTTTATGAGGTAAAACTGGACCTTTAGGCAATTAAGGCATTACACGCAATTTACCTGTTTCTATGAAAACATATTCTCAAGTTTTATGATGAAAAATATTGTCAAATGCAGTGTTCTACTGCCGGTAATTCTTAGCTGGTCACACCTCTAATATATTCCAGGGCTCTTAATCTTTGGACAAAATGGCTCTATCCTGGATTTATTTTTCTCTAGTTATAATTTTTAAAAATGTTGTCTTCATACAGAAATCACAATCCTGAAGATTCTGAAAAGAGGGCATTGCGGGCCACCTTCACGTTTAGTTTTGGCTTCTGGATCATGTCTTGTTATGAACTCACTGCCATCGTTTTTATTTTGTTTTGATCATCTGTTTCAATTTACCTTTCTTCTGTAACTCAAGACCTGGGCCTAGACGTCAGGTGCTCTACATTTCAGTTGGCTTTGCCACTTCCTGATGGGCATGTCCTTTACTCTGTTGGGGCCTTGGTTTTACTTGTCTGTCAAATGGGAGGGATGAACCAGAAGATGGTGTAGGCTGCACTCTCTGAATATTCCTCTTCTGTATGTTACTATTGGTTTGATCACTTTTCTTTATTTGGTTATCAATCTATCAGTTTAATTTTTAAAAGGGTTTGTTCCCTTAACTTTTTTAAAGTATTGTCAGAAGCCCATTTGAACCAGCATAACCTAGGATGCTTATTTAAGATGTAGATTCCTTTTTTTTTAAATTGAAGTATAATTGATTTACAATGTTGTGTTAACTTCTGGTGTATAGCATAGAGATTCACTTATACACGTATGTATATATATTCCTCTTCATGTTCTTTTTCATTATAGGCCATTACAAGGTACTGAATATAGTTCCCTGTGCTGTACAGTAGGACCTTGTTGTTTATCTATTTTATATATAGTACTTAGTATCTACAAATCCCAAACTCCCAATTTATCCCTCCCCACTTCCTTGCCCAACTGGTAACCATAAATTTGTTTTCTATGTCTATGAGCCTGTCTCTGTTTAATAAATAAGTTCATTTGTGGAATCTTAAAAAAAAAAGTATACAAAATATGTCGATTTTTAGTTCCTCCAGCTCATTTACTAAATCAGAATTTCCAGGGAAGTTACTTCTCACTCTTTAATGTAAATAAAAGTCACATGGGGGTCTTGTAAAACTGAAATCTCCAATTCAGTGTCTGTGGTAAGACCTGAGAGCTTGTATTTCTAACAAGCTTACAGGTAATACTGCTGATCTGTACTTTGAATATGAGGACTCTCTAAGTCAGCTGAGACCCCGCAGAACCATGTCTTGAATGGCAACAGGATTAGCCAGCTGTCGAATGTTTAAGATGTAGCAATTGGGCCTAAAATGTAGCATGTAGCATCTGGGTCATATAAAACAAAGAAGAACGGGGATGCAGAAGAAAGTTTAAAGAATATAATGGGATATGAATCAGGTTCTCTCGTGAGTAGCCACATCAGAGAACCACACTCATTATTGCTCTGTTATTCTAGATCATGAGAATGTGTTGAAATTCCAAGTACCAAGTAGTAGGAATAAGCAAAATGGTTTCCTTTTTTCTGGTTCCTGCTGTGCTACATGGTATCCACAGGCTTTTTCCTCTTATTTCCCTTCTACAGATTTTACAGGCCTGAGGCTGGTGTCATCACATTGTTCACTGTCATGGAAATAAGGCCTCTTTTCTGACTCTGTGTGGTGATGAGTAACAAGATTGTTTCTGCTCAGGGGTGAAAAGGTCTTCAAACTAGTTTGCTTTCTAGTAAACAGTGGGCCTAGAGATTAAATTTCTGCTAGTGTGTTTTTTTTAACTAATTTTTTTTTTATTGAGGCATAATTGACACATAATATTATATTGTTTTCAGGTGTTCTTACCTCTTAGTTTAGTTTTCATTTTTTAAAAGGGTCTGATCCTTTACATTTGAACAATCTGTGGTGACTGGGTATAAAATTAGCTTCCGTGAGTGTCCTTTTCCTCAACTGCAGTACTCAAAGGCAAAAATGGTTTTGTAGAAATGTGTGCATTTGCATGTTTAAATGGGATCTGATTTATATTGTGCCAAGTACCATTACTGACAATTACGTAGGCTTTGAAATGAAATTATGACTAAAAAATATATGTGGCATATGTTCTACACCAATTAAAAATATGCCTAGGGAAACTTTTTTTTTTAAACTCCACAAACCCTGCTAAAAATCTAAGAATCATGCCAACCTATTGAATTTTTTTCTTTGCACAGATCTAACGTTTTTCTCACTCAACTTTTGAACATCAGGTAGTTTTAAATTGCATTTCATGTAATAATAATTATAACAATCATAATAGCAGCCCACACTCACAGAGTTCTTATTAGATGCCAACTATATGCCAAGTGGTTTATGAATTATCCTTTTACTATATATTCTACATAGCCTAGCTGCTCTGTTTAATATGTACACAAGGAAAATCTTAATGCTCAGTTGATAATACATACCCACACACAAACACACACACAATAAACCACTGTGAGGAAAGGAAACAAGAACAGTCTTAAAAAATAACAAAGTCCTAAAGTCCTCTGACAGATTTAGCAAATTCTTTTTATTTACATAGAAATGTGTACACATACTCTCTGTACACAGAAAATTCTAAGTGTATATACATATATGATTCCCACATATTTTACAATAAATAGTATTTTAATCTTGTTTCTAAGTGAAAATAAAAAGATGTTTCAAAGTATTTCACACCAACCACAAAATTACAAAAGCACCGGATGAACTCAGAGCAAAAATGTCAAGCCTGTACTACTACACACTAAGCCTAGTACAATTTTTTACAAAAGACAAAAAACCAAACACTGTGCAGATATCACCAGGAAAAGGAAAGGCATGGAGATGCAAAACAGAGATGAGGGCTGTTGCCTTTCTGAACAAGGTGGTAAGAGCATTTTTGTTGGTTAGGACTGGTCGTCCTTCAGTCCTCCATTTAATGTTTTACTGTAAGTGATATTTTACAGATAAGAAGGAGAAAAGTTAACATCTATGGTAAAAAGAGTAACCATTCCATGAGTCTTACACATTCTAAAAATCTTTTCACTGGTCAGCCACACTCTCTTCCTCTGCTAATTCACAGATCAGCCAGTCTTTTGACATAGGATGACCGTCGACCCCCTCAGAGAAGATGAGAAGGACCAGATCGTGGAAGTCATCTCAAAAGCCTGACGAGTCATGTATCTTGGTAATTAACACTTCATAATAGTCATGTTTAAATATCCTCTTTCTTTCTGTAGAATTTGATCCCTCATTTAAATAATTAAATGCAAGGAGAACTTAATCTAAAAGGCTAGAAATGATGACTAATCATCCTGGAATTTCCTCCTTCCACTTCCAGTTTCTTTTCCATCCTACCCTCGGAAACGATCACTTTCTCTCAATTTCAGAGTTATTCTACACAGGTATATAAAAATCATACTACTAAAGGAGTAGAATGAGGTTATAGACTGAATAGGGATTTAGGATATTTTTGACGACTTCACAGCACTGAATTTGGCAAAAGAATCCAAAAACATCCTGATCTTCATTATTGTTGAGCTGACTTAATGTTATATCCAGATTTGCTTTCTTAATACCCTAATATTACTGCTCAGATGAGACTCATAAGGATGGTGGCCAACCCAGGACTAAGTGTTTTTAAATCACATTCACTCAACTCTCGCTCAGATAACAGTGTATTTTGTTCTACTGTGGCACTGTAACTTCACACATGAGTACTGAAACAAATTTTACCCCTTCATCTCTCATATCAGTAACAGCACAGATGTGGGAGAAAAGACAGCAATAAAAAAAAGAATTTGATGTCAGAAATGTGATTCATCTATCAAATACAATCTTTTCAGTTGCTTTACTGAATCTGCTATTTTTAAGGTAACCTTCCAAAACACATTTCAAAGGCAGGCTCATTTCAAGAGCAATGTTTATCACATGCATAATTTGTCTCCTTCCTGTTACATGTTGCTACCACTGATGCGTCTTTTAGAGAAACAATATCTGGAGGACTTGGCCATTCCACTGAGAGTGATGGCTTCATATGTAATCTGATGCTTCAGATTAAGGTACTTATGATTGAAACACACACGTTTCACATTTAAAGATGTTTCTTTTTCTTTTCTTTTTTTTTTTTAATTTGAAAACCTTATATGGAATGAAGGTTCACTGCCAGAAACAAAAGGGATCCTTTACCATTAAGATCTGGGCTTGGTTCTTGGTCATTCTAATTGAATGTTTATTCATCCTTCATTTCTGTGGCTGTGGAAAGATTCAGCCAGAAGATAAGTATGGAGTCTCACTATGGTAATTGTAGTCAGGACAGACCTTTTGCACAAGTTTATAATCAACACTGTAAAACGCAATGTAGATGCAAATGACCTTGAAGGGCTTCGAGCACAACCAGGAAACGTGGCTCTGAGTCTGCTCCTGGTAGCAGATCTTGGACGGGTCAAAGTTGCACAGGGCGGTCTTCTTCGCCCGATCTGTTTTTTCATACTCAATGCGACAATTGAACGATTTGGATTCCTTGGTCTCCAAGGTAGACTGCGGGGAAACTTCAAATTCCACCACTTTGGAGGGGGGTACCAAACTCACTGAAACATTGCCCAGGCCTGTGGAATTATGTCGGAAGTAAACACTGAAGGTTCCATTTCCATGGTCAACAATTTTCCCCGTGATGAGGAGGTTGAGTTTAACAGTTTTTATGTTGGAATGGAAGTCGCCCCATCCAAACATTTTCTTAAATTTCCCTGTTTTCACTATTGGCCTCCGTTTAGTTCTTGCCAGTGGCTCCTGAACCTCCGTGATGTTGGCCAGCCAATCCCAAAAGTTCTCCATGCTGTCTGCATACACCAAGTGCCCAGGCTTGGGGACCGGAGACTGTTTAACAAACAGGCGCAGAGGATTGATGATCCTTGAGTGCTCCACGTTTCCAACCAGCGTCCCTGGAGCATCCTTGTCTTCCCAATCTAGCCCCTCTGTGGCATGCACCACCTTTTTACTGTCACAAAACAGCTGTTTGAAAAGAAGAGAGAGAAATAAACTTTAGGTTAGGCTTTGCGTGCACACATACCAAAGCCAAAGCACCAGGGAAATTCCTGTGATATTATTTCAGTTCTTGCTAAACAGCATTTCACACACACAGCTGGGCACCCCAGTGTAACAAGAGGACCATTTAATTCAAGCAGTGTAAATCTGTGAGTACAAAAATGGGAGCGATGAGATTAAGAGTGTATCTGCAGGTTCTGAATCCAGAGGATTTAACCAACTCTGGGTTGAAAATATTGAGGGGAAAAAAAAATCCAGAAAGCAAAACTTGAATTTGCCACGGTCTGGCAACTATTAATATAGCATTTACATTGTGTCAGGTATTGTAAGTAATCTAGAGATGATTTAAAGTACCCAGGAGGATGTGCATAGATTATATGCAAATACTAAACCATTTTATATAGAGGACTTGAACATCCTTGGATTTTGGTATCCAAGGGGGTCCTGAAACAATCCCCTACAGATACTGAGGAATGACTATATTTCATTTTAATGGGTTTTTGTGGTTTTTAACCTCTGTTTCCTAATCTTTACAATTCTATCTTTCCAGACTGGGGGAAGTAGTATATTTTGGTCTCTCATTTGATTAAAATGTGTAAGGCTTTTTCCTTCAGGCAGAAGACAACTCTAGAATGCTGGCTTCTACCATGGAGCTAGAAACCATCTGAATATAAGATACCGAGACAACTCAAAATATATTTGGAAATATTAAGGGCACTATTATATTCAAAAGCTTATGTCATATAATTTCATTGCTTTTGATCTCATTCCATTTCAAATTCTGTAACAAAAAAGCAGCGTGAACAGCAATAGAAAGTTCTACAAAAGCTTTAACTGAAAAAATGTAATTTCAAATTTGGTTGCCTTTGGGGGAAGGTATAGCTCAGTGGTAGGGCACATGTCCAGCATGCACAGGGTCCTGGGTTCAATCCCCAGTACCTGCATTAAAAAAATAAAAACAGAAACCTAGTTACTATTCACCTAAAAAAAAATTTAAAAAAAAGAGGATATCATCAAGTTTGGTTGCCTTTATAGAAACAGAAATTGGAAATATATATTTTGAATTAATTACTAGGCTAATTATTGATAGATAAATTTTATTACAACTGAATAATACTTTGAAAGATAGGATTGCTAAGGAAGAGTTGTGTGCATGTGTTTTATGGATTCCACAGTATTCTGGTTCAAATTATATCCACTGAAACACAGCACTTTATTTGCACTTGATTTTTCTTTTTATTCTTTTGTAATATAAGAGTCCTCATGATTTCTAAAAATCATTTAGTTAAATCAATATGGATTTTGAAGGACAGAATCATAATATATGAAACTGTTGCCTGGAGTGAATATTTATGGATGAGTTATAAGGTCTGGAAAATAGAGGTTTCTAGTGGAAACACAGATAGCCTCTTATCTCTAATGGCACAAACCACTCTGGTAATGATTCTCTGGAAAACTGTCAGCATGATGAAAAGGATGAGAACCAAGTGGGGCTGTGCTTGTGTAGTGTTTCCCCAACCCTTTCAAACTTGGCAAAGCACTGTGACTGGTAAAAATTATTGCTTTCAATGCAATTAAAAAAGTAGCTTGGATTATAAATATTGCACTTGACTATATGGTAGACATGAGGTTATAGTTAATACATTCATAAAAGCTTAGGTTCTACAAGAATTTTGTGAAAGTGTTTTTACCTATACCTCACCCCCAAACACTTCAGAGTAGGAATCTAAGGACTTTAATGTATGTGTGGGGTTTTCTTTTTTTTTTTTCTTTTTTAGCTTTAGGGTGGGTGGTTGGGGAGAGTGTCATATAATACATATTGGTCCCTTTGATTAATTTCCTGAAGGCTTTTCTGCCTCATGTCTAGTGTTTTAAAAAATTCTTTTCTTTTTACGTAAATTACTGAGGTTTGGCAGAAGGGCAGATTGATCTGCTGCACGTACTGTTTTGAAAATCTAAATCCATACTACCTCTTCTTAGGGCTCACAGAGCCTGAGCTGATACTCCTTTCTCTCTCCTGGTGCTGAAGGGCTGGCATATTCACCAGGAAAAGAGGGATCATTACCCAGGATTTCTGGCTCAAAATATGCTGGGTATTTCTGATACTGTAACTAGCTTTCCTGACTTAACATTTGATGATGTGCACAAAACCTCATCAAATCAAGTGATAATACACAGCCCAGGAAGGTCAGTGTTGGCTCCAGATATGACTTGAATTTACTAGAACTGATACTGCCTGGTCCAAGTGACTTGTCCTGTCCTCTCTCCAGACAGAGGTTCAAGGACACATAAGCAGATAAGAAACCCCTTGCTGATTGATGAAGGTCCAATTTCTCTTCTCTGTGATTATGAGTTTTGTTTGTTGTCTATTTTTGATTTTTCATCTGTTTCCAGTATGTTGTGAGATGTGCCTTGCTTGGTCAATCCGAGTCACACCCACCCTGTTTCCAAGAATCTCTGGTACGAGGGAACTTCTCCTTTCATTCCTGACCTCTACGGCCCTATTTGTACAACTTCCTAACTTCTTCCTTCACTCCTGCCTTCACTCCTCTCTTTCACAGGGTAAATCCCTTCTGACATTTTCCCCTTTTAGCTTTTTTTTTTTTTTCAAAAAAAAAAATCTCAATTCTTATTTTTACACACCATGTTCCCAATTGATACTTTACTAGCCACATTAAGATCCATTTTTCATTCAAAAATATTTTTTTGCTCACAAGTATGACAACACTCTTCACTACCAGGAGCAATATGCTCCCCACCCCCCTTAAAATGTTTGTTTTACATTACACATTCTCCTGAGTTTTTTCTGCCTGGATCATTTTTCTTTACTTAGTGCTTCACCCGATTTTCTCCTTACTTTTCTGTTATTGAAAAACTTATGAACATTAAACCCATTGTTCAATGATAAGCTTGCAATCACGTAGAGTCTTAAGTTAACTGGCATTGGTGTATTTCAGAATACAGGAGAGGCCCCATTATGAGCTCCTTCCCTTATCTCTAAAGACTTCTGCTGTGATGGTTCTGAGATTCAAAAAGTCATCTACTGACTTTTAAAAAAACTAAAGATTTTCTTTGTAGTAACTTAGGTTGTAACAATTTGACCCAAACATATGACTCACCCTAAGAAATATGAGTATAAAAAAAAGTCTAAACTTATCAAACAGATGTAAATTAGATGTACTTATTTGCCTTAGAAAGACTCTTCAATTTTTCAGGAAAGATTCTCCATACGAGAATTTAAGATGAAACTTGATTTCTAAAAAATATGTTCTCACACAGTGCTCTTCAGACTCAAACCTGCTTGAAGGGCCCTTGATTTTAAGGATGATCTATGTAAAAATAATAAAACTTACCCATTAAGCACAGATCTCTATTCTGTTTCAATTAAAACACTCACTGACAGTTTCTTAGATTAAAAAAGTAGATATATGCATCTTTTGATTTTTTTTTTTTTGCTTTGCTCCAGGCCATCATATTTGTAACTTGCTTTGACATCAACATTGAACATATTGAGAAAAGCTGTGTAGAACTTCATTATTTATTACTTTAAAATGCACGGGCACTTCTTACAGGTACTGACTTTCAAATCTAAACTCAAATTTCAAAAAGCTTTGGATAATGATGTATTGGTAGAAAAGTATAATTAAACGAGTAAATACATTTCTAATTGTCTTAAGAAGCTGAGAGTGGTACCTCCTCTCCCAACTTCCACTCCCTTTGGTGCAAATTACCCTTCTCCCTGAAATATTTTCTTACAATGTGTGCACCACTGGTGGGAGGGCACCATCTCCTAAACAGGTGTACACGGACAGTTGTATGACCCGAGTCTCCAAGGCTTGTGCTTAACCTCAAAAGACCTAATCAGGGATGGCTGATGGGGGGGTTGGATGAACCACAACCCTGCCCCGCACTCATCCACATACTCCCAATATGGAAACAACATGCTGGAAAAGCATAGGATTTGGTGCCCGATGACCTCATCACCCCTTCACTTAAAATGTCTGACATGATTCCCAGTTTCCTCACCTTTATCTCCTTTGCTGGTGGATTGTAAGGAGTAAAATCAAACAATGGATGGAAGTTACTGAGCCCAACCTCTGGCAAAAGGCATTCAGTGACTGATGGCTCTTGCATGGTCCAAGGGATAGTCCCATGCCTCTTATTCAAGAATTGTCTTCAGAGAATTATATGGATTCTCAGGCCTCCAGGAAACTGATTAGTGGTTAATCAAGCAACTTGTGCAGTGCCATATAATAAATTAATGACCGAGTAGAAATCAACCTTCTCAACCCCAGAGCATCAGTCAAATGCTTCCTCCTGTTTCTGGTCTCGGTGGCATCTGAGTCATATCCAGATCACAGGGGCAGGTGAGCTCTCTTTGCCAACAAAACGTGTTTGTGGATCTTTGATTCCAACCAACCAAATGAGTCAGCAAAAGATCTGAAATTACAAAGTGTCTGGCAGGCACCCTCATTCTTCTAAAGACAATTTCCCTGAATACAGCATGCTGAGAGAGGACTGGAGGTGGTTCTGAACCTGTAGGCAAATGCTCTGTCCAAGGCAAGGTTGTTAGATGTTATCTGCAAAACACAGGGCTGTGTGCCCCGTGGCTTTTGTACTTGCTGGGGCTCTCTGTGCTAATATTGCTATCGCTGCAGTCTTTCGTCCCATCATATTAGAACAATAATGCAAAACATTTAACCACAAGCACAAAATGGAGTTTAAAAAAGGGAGAAAAAGAGGAATTGCTGCGCTTTATCTGTTTGAACATTCCCTGATTTCAACACATTTATCAAAGCTTAAGTAATTTATGTCTTGGCAGGGTGTATCAATTTCACAAAGCACACACATTAGCTAGATACAATGATATCATATTAGCTTTTTCTGCATCTTACAGAGGAGCTCAAAAAGATTAATAAAAGCTCAAACCTTCATCAATTAAATGAAGCAGGTGGAAGGAAGGGAGTAGGAGAAGAAGACTGTATTTCATTTCAGTTCTTTTGTTTTTCAGGGGACAAAAAAAGCTGACAGGTTCAAATCATTCATCATAACAAACTGGAGTTGAATTTCACTGATAATTAAATGCATTTTTTTTCCCAAGAGACAGAGAAGCTGCAATGAATTTTATAGTAGCAGATGTGAGAACTGTCACAAATTATGAAAATAATTTATAAACTCAAAAGCGTCTTCCTCTGCAAATACTATATTAGAAGATCTTTTCCTTCAGCCATATCTGTTAAACATTTTATTTCAGAACAGTTTTAGTTTACTGAAAAGTTGCACGGTACAGAGTTACTGTATACCCTGTATCTAGTTCCCTGTACTGCTAACATCTTACATTGTATTACACTTGTCACATCTGCTGAGCTAATACCTATACATCATGTATTAACTAGAGCCCATACTTGACTCAGATTTCCCTAGTTTTTCCTAATGTCCTTTATCTGCTCCATCTAGGATCCCATATTACATTTGGTCATTGTGAAGTTTTAGGCTTGTCGTGGCTGTGACCGTTTCTTAGTTGTTTCTTGTTTTCGATGACCTTGAAGGTTTCGAGGGGCACTGGCTTAGGCATTTTGCAGAATGCCCTTCAATTTGAGTTTGTCTGATGTTTTTCTTGTGATTAGACTGGGCTTTGGGGAGGAAGAACACAGCTGTAAGGTGCCATTTTCATCCCTTCATCTCAAGGGTACATGTTAGCAACATGACTTAATCACTGTTGATGTTAATCTTCTGGCTTAGGTAGAGAAGATGAGACTTTTTTAAAAGTTTTGCTTTCAGAATTCTCAAAAGGCTTGTACGTTTTTGTTACCAGAAGCTTAGTTTAATTTACATTTAATTCAGTGGCACTTGGTTTAGGATTGATTTTTTTTTTTAAGTCAGGAATTCTCAAGCATTTCATTTTATAACTCTTCACCGCATCACTGAATTATCTAAAATAACCTCAGAGTTGTTTAGGAAATCATTCACTATTTATAAATTATTCTGGCAATATTACATGCTATAAATGTGTCTGTCATCATCAACTATTATTATTACTATTTTATTTTTATTTAGTATTTATTTTTTTAAAATGGGGCCCATTTTGATAACTGACTAGTTCAATAAAGAAGACCTTATTCTATAAATATCTCACTTAGAGTTGGAATTACCTGCTTATGATATTAGATTCAAATGTCCCTTTTCTCAGTTTTGGAGCCAGGCTATTGTACCTGACTCTATACATTCAATGGTTCAATATCAACCTTTAGATGGGGCTGTCTTTGCTGGTCCTTCTGTTTATCAAGGGGAATGGAGCTAAGGAATGAGAGCGTCACAAAGCAGTGTTCTATATTCACAGTAAACTGGATCTGCAGGACTATGAATGTTACTTGCTTTCCCCTGGCATCTGAGACAGTCAAAATTACGAGATAACCGTTTTCTAAATGACCATCATCATGATACAGCTTTGCTTCTTCCCAGTAGCTGCATGCGGGGCTGGGTCCCAATCTGTGGGGGTTGAGGGCAGGAGATTTGTCTACACCCATGAACAACAGAAAGGAATAAGGGCATTTAGAGCAGTGAGCTTCTGGGGTTCAAATGTCATTCAATATATACCACACCATCATCATTCCAGGTAACTCTCTCCTACAACGATCCTAACAGGTGGTATTTTTCTTATTTGAAGAAACACCAGTGGATGCAACACCAACCCCAGCCACACTGTCCCAGTCCAAGGTTTAGCAATTCTAATTGACACATATGTTTAGCTCCTATCAACTCTTCACTTACATGGCACGGGGGGAGGAGATGCTTCGATTTCCTAAGTAGTTGAAGCTTAGGCTCCTTAAGCTCACTGCCTCGAAACACAGCTCTCCTGACTGAAATAAGAAGAGACTGGATGACATTAACACACCTTGTTTAGGGAAGTGGGAACCCTAAAACAGTTTAGAAATATTCCCATGAACATATTATGTTATTTTTGCAGGAGTAAGTTTACGGCTTCATTGACTTTCACCTTGGCCGGCAATCATACAAGTGCTACAGTACTCCCACCTGGCACTCGCAAATGATTGGCCTAAGAGAAAACGTGGAGTGTCCCAGTCAAGTCCCTGCCGTGCAGAAAAGACTCTGTTGGCACATTCTCCAGTGGCTGAATCTGCACAAACAGAAAGACTGTTCCAAGAGTGAAGGAATGCATGAAAGAAGCAGGGGTGGTGCACTCAATCGGAACAGGTAAAACTGGAAGCAGGAAAATGCAAGAGATGGGAACAGTGATGCTTCGATTTCCTAGGAGGAGTTGGGGTCAGGAACCGTGGAATGGAAATCTGGCTTTGCCACTTAGGGTTCTATCAGCCTGCGCAAGCCACGTGCCCTCCCTGAGCCTGGTCTTCTCAAAAGTAAAATGGTGAAAAGGAAAGGCTGGAGTTGCACTTCAAGGAGCCGAAGGAGGCTTTGAGATGGAAAGTGAGTCAGAGCGAGGCGGGTCCATGGGCAAGAATACTTGTGAGGAGCTGAATTCTGCAGTCCAGGAGAGAAGTGAGGAGGCCTGGAATCTTGGTCACAAACACATGCATTCATCTTTTTTTTCAATTGAAATATAGTTGATTTACAATGTTGTGTTAGCTTCAGGTGTACAGCAAAGTGATTCAGTTATACAAATGTGTATATATATATATTCCTTTTCAGATTCTTTTCCATTGTAGGTTATTACAGGATATTAAATACAGCTCCCCGTGCTATGCAGTAGAATCTGGTTGTTTATCTGTTCTATATACAGTAGTGTGTATATGTTAATCCCAAGCTCCTAATTGATCTCTGCCCCCTACCTTCCCCTTTGATAACCATAAATTTGTTTTCTGTGACTGTGAGTCTTTCTGTTTTGTAAATAAGTTCATTTGTATCATTTTTAAGATTCCACATATAAGAGATATTGTATAATATTTGTCTTTGTCTGACTTCACTTGGTATGATAATCTCTAGGTCCAACCATGCTGCTGCAAATGACATTATTTCTTTTTTATGGCTGAGTAATATTCTATTGTATATATCTACCACATATTTGCTGCCATGAACACTGGGGTGCATATGTCTTTTACAATATGTGTTCACTTTTAATCACTGATTTGACACAAATTTATCAAATACCTTCCAAGTACAGCATCTATGCTCTGGGCACCGGGAACACACTGCAGAGAAAGGCAGATTGCAGCTCCTGTCTTCATGCGATTTGCAGAAGAGCAGGGAAAAGAAACACTAAATAAACAATCATAAATAATCCCCCATTGATTTATAGTTGTCATAAGGGCCTGGAAATATATATATATATATATATTGATTGATTGATATATCAAGCAGGGAGTGCTAGTCCTAAACAGGGGAGGCAACAGGGAAGGGGGTAAACAGAGTTGAGGAATTAATATCTATCTTCTGATGAGAGAAATGAAAAACCCAAGATATACACTAATTGAGAGTTGAAAATGAATGAATTAGTGACAAGAAAATGAATTGATCTTGGTACTTACATTTCTGTTTTTCTTGTGCCAAATTGTATATTGATTTGTTTATAATTACTATGATGATAATGTAAGACAATAGTTATGGTTTTCCTAGAAAAACAGTCATTCATTTCTTTTCTTTTTTTCCCCCCAGCTTTATTGAGAGATAATTGACAAATAAAATTATAATGTGTTTAAAGTGTACATGTGATGATTTTATATATATTTATACTGTGAAAGGATTACCACCATCAAGTAATTTTAATTAACACATCCATCCCCTCACATAGTTACCTTTTTTTTTTGTATGAGAACCCTTGAGAAAGGGGTCTTAGTAAATTTCAGTTATATAATACAGTATTATCAGTTATAGTACCGTTAGCTCCTCAGTACGTATTCATCTTATAACTGAAAGGACATGTCCACTTCTCTTAATGCTGAACAGGCTCCAAGGTTCGGACAGTGCTCAGTTCCTGCTGGAGAACTGAGCTTGGAGCTCCTCTCATGCTTGGAGGTGGCAACCTTAGCAGGCCTTGTATTCACCCTTAAACCTTCAAAGAGCTTCTAAATATTTATTAGAGATATTCTTGGGTTCTGGGATAGTCAGACCTTTGCCACAATTATGGTATAGTCCCTCTTCTGTTATCCTATATAATTATTACAATATATATCAGTGCTACTTGATAAGGAACCAAGTATGCTCTGGATAAATAATGATATTCTGAAATAATACAGGCTTGTCTTTAGGTTTAAAGATGTGTTAAGATATGCTAATAGGAAACAAGTCTGACTAATGTCTATGATTTTCACAAGAACTGATGAATGCTTTAAATGAAAGGTAAAACACAACAACCGAATCTTTTCCCACCTAATCATAGCACTGAAGAAGCACCTACACCCAAAGAGGATGTTTTCAGTCTTCAGTGTGTATATTACGCTAAATATAAAATATTTATAGCCTCCACTGGTTTTCTGTGAGATGCTTGCCATAATAGATATAACCCAGCATGCATAGATTGACTAGGTCACCTGATATTAACAAGGAAGGCCATACCCTTGACTATTTTATAGTACATCAAAAATACGTAGTCTTCTGTCCATCAAGGAAAAAAATTATGACTTTCCAGGATCAGGCAGAATAAGCTGAATGCTCCAAACTTGCGAATTTGTATCAAGCTAGGAGAGTTGGCTTTTCCCTGTCAACAGGACTGGCATATGCTATCAGAGATAAATTGATACAGATCTGTACAAATATTTTTTAAAGGCAGCTGGCTTGTCCCCCTTGGATATCCTGGAAGCATTTATTAATGTTTTTTCACGGTGACAATCATTGCTAAGTGCCAGTTTGGAAGAATAACTGATTTGTTTAATAGATCTGTTTATAATGTTGTTCTTGATGGAATCTGGATAGCTAGCCATTAATTATTTCACTGGGGGTATTAGTTCAAGCCAAGAACCTCCAAAGTGACCACTGCTCTCCAATGTAGAGGTGGCCTGCAGATCCCACAATGGTTGAAAAATTACAGAACCAATAATGAAAAGTGGTCTAATAAGGCTTCATTTACATTGCATATATACAGCTTATATAATTGAATTGCTTTAACAATTCTGTTCTGTATCCTGTAGTTAAAATAAAACAACAACCTGCTCAGCAGGAAGGAAAAAAAACCCTGTTATAATTGAACTTAGCATCCCATTAAATTTTTTGCTTGTAAACAAATCTTGGAAAGCATTTGCTCTGCATAGAAATTATGCAGAATATCGTCCCTGCTGACAATAGAACACATATCTGCTGGACAACATACAATGCTATGATTAGTGGTATGGCTTGCCCTAAAGTCATATTTCTGGGGCTCCATTACAGAACTGTCATAGCAGATTAAAAGAAGAATGGCTTAAAGGGATGAAGGATGACAGAATCAAACACATATCAATGTGTTAATTGTACCTATTAATATTTTCTGGCCTAATGTGGCGTTGTTTCAAAATTCATTTTGCAAGTTGGAAAACAAATGATTGCTTAGGAGAAGAAAGCTAAACAATGGACATCCATCCTTTCTGCTGAGAGTAGCAAATTCATTTTACCTTCCAGATAGCTTTTAATAGCTACCCTTTACATGTTTCTAAATTGATACAGGAACTAACAGGAAACATAAATGTGAAGACAGAAATCTTAGCAGTAACAGCCAAAAAGCTAGATTGCAACGCTTGGCAGTAGTTTTATGGCTAAGGTTAAATATGGCAATTCTTATTTTATCTTGATGACAGTAATCTGGAAAATCAATGACACAACCTCTGCAAAAAACCTTACCTGCCCTCCCCCCCAACAAAAGTATACATTCTGACACAGAAATATCACGTGTATAAACACACGTGTGCATGGACACACCATAATTTCTGCAAACATTCAAAATAAATAGTGTGAAAGTAAACTTAGACATCATTTTGTGTTAGCAAGCTGCATAAAAGGAGCTCCTTAACAAATTACTGAACAGACTAGAAGCAAATGGTGAGTCGCCTTGTGGTAGGGGGATGCTAAATGTCAGCCTACGGCCATACTTCCCAAGCAAAGCAGGGTCAGAGTGCAATCTCATTTAACACAAGTTTTGCAAAGTCAAAGAAGGGATTCTTTTGATAATCTAACAGAAAAAGTCCTTTCACTGTTCAGGAATAAATGACTCAGCATGGTAAGTGGCACCCTGTGTCCTTATAAGCCCCATCCAAGTTTTCAGTGAGAGACAAGAGCTTTGCATGACAGGAACATGTAAATACTTCTGAAATACAATAGCCCGGGAGAGACAGCAAGCATCTCTGTCTTGACCCCTAAAAGCTGGCATTTGAATAGGAACGTTGCCACAGAGGGAAGAGCAGTGGGAGAAGTGGAAATGCTAGATAGCGTATTTCTACTGTCAGTTTAGGCAGAGTTTCAATGCAGGATGAGGAAACATGTTGGGGGGAAAGGGGTGGATGGGGCAGAAGAGGTGCATGTGTGAATGGTTTTTTATTTTATCATCACATTCATTTGCTATTTCAATCTTCAGGTACCATTAATCTAGCAATTAGTGTATACTCCCTGTGATGGCAAGATTTAAGTGTTAACTTGGCCAGGCTCTTGCACTCAGTATTCAAACACACATCTCAGTGCTACATTTTGTAGATGTGGTTAACATCTATAAGTTGAGTTTCTTTTTTCAATTCAAAATGTCACCATTTATTGGTCAAATCTTTCACCAAACATGACTGTTTATTAATTTAAAGTAATTTTGCAAATGGCTTTAGATACATAGTATGATATTTCACTTAAATGTAAACATTCATAGTCTACCGGGGATTTTTAGAGGACCCTACATCACCATGCTGCTTTAGGATGATCCAATATAAATATACTTTGTAAGATCAGTGACAATTTCTATACTATAAACACCTATTTACTAGAAAAAAACCCAATGCATATTGCTTGTATGTATGAAACTGAGAGTTGTGTCAAGATTATTTTTGCAATAGTCATTCCTGACATTTATACTCAGAATTACAGTCTCTGTAGCCTCAGGGAACTTAGGAGGCTTGTCCAAGGTCCAGGAATTGAGAGGCAGCAATAAGTCTAGAAATCAGGTCTTTTGTATCAAGTCACTGCTCTTTCCACACTAATATTCTGATGGATCTGACACACACAAAAATAACATAAAATATAAATAATATGCTACAATTATATATAGTAATATAACGTAATACAAATATGTTTGCCTTATAAATAATGTTTTTTCCCAGTATGTAAAGAATTTTATCCTAGAAAATGAAAAAAAGGAAATTGATGAAAATTAAGATCTTACAATTATTAATATTTTAATATTTATTCACATTTTCTCCCTAAGTAATATAAAGTATACATATATACTATCTTTAATTATTTTAAGGGATATATATTGTATTCAGTTACATCATAATTCAAATACTCTAGAAGAAAAAATCTTGCTATTACTGAGAGTAAAATCTAAACTCTAATCAGAGTCAGTTTCCTCTAAACTCCCTCCCTAAATCTTGAAGGACACTTTTCTGTTGCATCATTTGGGATCATGGAGGAGCAGGCTCACTGTCAAGCCTAGCTGGTGCGGCAGCCCTTCCCTCGTAGCCCAAGGAGGTATTGTCAGCCCTGGCCTTTGTATCCATGTCTCTACCCTTGGAGTCATTCATTATTTTGTCCCTTCTCTGTGCCTCTCAGTCCAGGCTGGCAGCATTTCTGATGGTATAATATTGTTAAAACCTTGTCAATCTCCTGTGTAACACTGCAGTCCAACAAGACCACCCTCCTTGCATCTTTTCTGGATAACCATGTCTCTGCTTCTGGTTTCTGCTGAGATGGTTGATTGGATCCATGTGCCAAAAACTGAATATCTTTAGTAAAAGCTGTTCAGTCACACCCTTTTGGTGTTTTATCTGGAGCAATCAGTTTGACTCTAAGTAAAGGAGATTATTCTTGATGTTGTGAGTGGGCCTTATCTCATTAGTTGAAATGTCTTAGAAACGAAACTTCTTCCTTGAGGAAGAAAAAATTCTGCCTCAAGTCTGCAGTATCAACTCATGCCCAAGAGTTTCTGGAGCCTGCCCTACAAATGTCAGAATGGCCAGGCCCCACAACTGTAACAGCCAGTACCTTGAAATACAGCTCTCTAGATTATGTCTGTCTGTCTGTCTGTCTGTCTGTCTGTCTGTCTGTCTATTCATCCATCCATTCATCCACCAGTCTGTCTATCATCTGTCCTACTGGGTCTGCATCTCTGTCAAACTCTGATACACTGCCTTTTGATGTTAATAATTACGTCCATGTGTGAATTTCTTATTTTCATGACTCAATTATGCCTCGTGCTTTCTTATATTCTCCATAGAACCGAATACATAGAACCCTTGGGCAACACAGGTTTGGACCATGCGGGTCTACTTACATGTTGATTTGTTCTTCACTAAATATGCCTTACAGTACTACACTACATGTGGGTGGCTGAATCTACAGAGGCAGCACTTAAGATACAGAGGCCTGAATATGAAGTTATACCCGGATTCTTGATGGCTCAGGGGGTGGGTGCCCCTAACCTCTGTGTTGTTCAAGGGTTAACTGTAGAGGGACACTTGAATCACTGGTTCCGATTTAGGGTCCAGTGTCTCCATGTTGCTCCCAGAGTAAACTGTGAAAGTTTAGATCACTGCCCTAGTCATATTGTTTATAATTAATATTAGTTTTTTTACTTGACTCTTCCTCTTGTAAACTCCTCGATGGCACCTACCATCGCTTGCTCATTTGTATGTCCCCAGCACTCATTGCAGTGCATGATTCAGAACAAGTGCCCAGGAAAAACTAAATACATAAATCTGACTGGCAGTGTGCAACATCCTGGACTTTTCACAACTTTTTATTTCTTTAGGCTTTACTCTTAGGCCACTTTGGAAAAGGTTTTAAATCTTAAATAAAATGCAGTCAATAAAGGAGTCGAGTAGGAAAAATAGTGGAGATGGGGAATGAGGAGTTACGAGTTGGGAGAATGGAACTGAATAATAAGTAATGATAATGTGATAGAAGAATAATGAGGCCTAAATCAAAATGTCTGAAGATAATATTTGAAAAAGTTACTAGTAATTATTAAAATAATTAATTTATAGGGTGTTATCAAAAAGACCGAATTCTATTACTTTCAAAGGGTCATCATTCCAGTGACTTAGCTACCACCTTTAAGCTGATATTAACTCACACGCTCCACCTTTAGCCCAGACTCTCTCTGAAGTTCACCACCCGGGTATCTAGCCTGTTAACAGACAGGCTCAGTTCAAATGAACCATGAAAAGTATTTACAATGCCAGTTTTGCACTTTGTAAAACATAACATGATTCCTTCATGGTTGTAGAAGTAGCAGTGAACAATGAGGATATAAATTGTGTTTAAATGGAGGAAGAGGAAGCAGAAAGGCTATGAGCGCTTTGTTAGGACTCAGCTGACTGCAACGCTCCCTCATACGAACTCCCGGGCTGATGCTCTGTGCGCACACAGCCCCCGGAACTTCTGCCCCTTGCTGACAACCAAGGCAGCCAGGTATACATCCTGGGAGCTCTATTTCAGTCATCAGATACTTGGCTAAGATCAACTATGGCTTCTTTATTTGGCATCTGTAATCATTCGCAAACAAGATCAAAATCAAAGTCTCTGTTCCTCTGGCTCCCTGAGTAGCCTTTTCTCTTCTTTCCTCCAACTCTTCTCCCTACCCTTGGTTCAGAAGTTCCAGAAAAATTCGAACAGGATGGTCCTGGGATTAGGAAATGCTTCAGGACCAAAGGCTGTGGGCCACGCTCTTCTTTGCAAACATTTCCTGTCAAATTCTATCAGGCATGTGGCCTAGTGAATTTTCTAAGATCTGATTGTGAGCCTTTAAATAAATCTATTACCTAGAGCAGTGTTTTCACACTTTCAGAGCAATGGAACCTTTCCCCACCCTTAAAGTAAGCTTCTGTAAAATCTCAACATATACAAGAGACACGAATGCCGTTTACATGCACAATTACATACGAGTTCAAATGTGTAACAATTATTATTATAAGCTTCATGAATGAGTGCAATAGGAATCTTAAAACAAACATGAAACTTGGAATCAGAGGTAACAGATGATCGTTGTAGTCTTATCGGCCTCAAAATAGCTCACAGTAGCGTCTCCTCCATAAAGTGTCTTTGACAATCTGATGGGTTCCTCCTTTTGGGTCCCTATAATAGCACCTGAACTTGCTTGGTCTCCCTTCATTTGGCTGAATTCCTTAGGGAAAAGGATATTTTCTTATTCTTTGCTGTATTCCCAAGGCCCAGCACAATGTCTAAAATAAAGTAGACATATTTAGTAAACATATGTTGCTGAGAAAGTACAACCCTGCCCATAATGTGCCAACATCATTTCCATGTTAACTGAATGACTTGGTTAAATTTCCCCTGAGATTTTACTTATTGCAAAATCATTCCTGGCCTGTACCCAAATGACCATACAATACTTCTTACATTACTAGAGATCAAATTCGTGAAGTTCAACTGCCTGTGGTTTTGGTAGGCAGCCTGGAGAGTAAAGCCACACTCGAGGAAGGAACAAAGCGGGATGCTACAGATGGTTCCTGATGGCTTCAGGGCCACGCTGGACCCCAGGACTTGGTGCAGGGGCACGGTCAGACGCAGGAAAGGGTCTGGAAAGGGGTGCTATGACTCACCCTATTCAAACAGGAAAAGGGAGAGAAAGATTACGGCGAAGGGCGTCCTCTCAGGTCTGGGGGAGAATCAGCACAGCACCCACCTAAGTGTGAAGCAGAGAGGATGCTTTCCCAGAGTGCTCACTGTTAAAGTAAAGGGCTGAGGTTACGGTGCTGTGGGGAGATCTGATTATTTCAGACCAAAAGTGTCCTGAACCTAAATCACATACGCTCCATTTCTTACTGTAGGGCTCTTGGCTTTGGTAGACAAATTTAACAATCCATTAAAGAAGCCAGAATACTTAATAACCAGTGGAAACCTTTCCAAATGTGTCACTGGGAAAGGAGGAGCAATCAGTAATTCACTAGGTCTTCCTGTGCAAATCTAAGTGTTAAGAATTTAAAAACCTGTTGATTAAACTCAGTTCACTTTGGTGCTTATTGAGCAACTAGGATGTAGAGACCACGTAGGTAACATCCTTCCGTCAAGAACCTGCAGGGGAACAGGTGCTGCACATGCAAGAAGTAGCTTGAAGAGGTGGCAGAGGAAGTGGCCAGAAAGCAAAGTTATCCAGAGACTGAGAGACTGGAAAGGCAAACTCATCCTCAACAGCGCCCACATCAAGGTCACTCACACTCACTTCCTTTCTGATTTCTCTCCCGCAAACATACTCTCCTCCCTTTGCCACCGAATCTCTCCTTTTGAGTGCTTCTCCATCCACCAGTAACTCACCCCAGAACCCTGAGTTATCCTCGAGCCCTCCGCTTGTTCCCACCCACTCACATCTAATTCAGCACTAATTCCTATGGTCGATTCCCAAATCTATTTTAAATCTGTCTCTGTCTCTTCACCCCCTCTGTCTCCTCCATCAACAATGCGACCTCTCTCACTAGACCCCTTCAGAACCTCGTGTCCAGTCTTGACTCTACAATGGCTCTCTGTACAGCATCCAGAATGACCTTTATACAACGAGGCCGTCTCCCTCCACTGCTCAAACTCATCAGCAGATTCCTGGACTGAGAATAAAAGTCAGACTCCTCAGATGGTGAATGAGGTCCTCTGGCTCTGCTCCGCCTGCCTTTTCAACAGCACTCCACGCACTCCTACGCAGTAATCTCCTATCACCTTTGTTCAATTCCTCTTGAAAATCATCACACAACTTTGCTCATGGTTCTCTCAGGCCCCAGGAACATTCAGCCTCATTGTACCTTCTCTCACTGGATTGCAGGTGTCTTTGAATCGCCTGTCACATCCCCTTCACACATATTTTGGGGGCACTTCTGCTTTCCAGGCAGTGGGATGCAATGGTGGATAAGGACAGTGAAAACACCCACTTCATGGAGTGCAGTGTCAAGTAGCAGAGACGAGGGAAATGTGTAAACATACACATTTATGGAATAGATACAAACTTTAGGGAGTGCAGAGAGAAAAACCAACAGGAGATCCACCAGAGAACAGGGCGAGTCACTTGAGAGTGGGTAAGAGGGTGGCATTTAAGCTCACACAGAGAGAAGGAGCCAAGGTTGCTGTGGGGACAGCACAAAAGGGGTGTTGCAGGCAGAGGGGCAGCATGTGCAAGACCAGAAATGACTCAGGGAATTCCAAGGATCAAACAAAGGTAGTTAGTGGGGGTGGGGTGGGGGATGGGTACAAAGTGGAGACATAGGCGGGGGTCAGCGCATTCGGCACCAAGTGGAGTGTCTCACTTATAGCAAGTGTTGAATAAATATTTGCTGAGTTTTCATGAGATGAATTTACTCCAACCGCAAAATTATACAGGCTAAGAAATTGAGAGCCTTAAAATTAATTAAAAAAATTTAGGACTGAGGTCGCCACATTCCCAGTTGAGTGGTCTTTCTCATATCACTCTAGACTGTTAAATACAAATGAAGGCATGGAAGCAGAACAGAGCTGGGATCATTCACATCTTAGGATGAAGTGCCAGCTCCTATCACGCACAGATTGATTGTGATTGACATGTATGAATCCACAGCCTTTCATCAGAATGTGTGGCAGCTACCGATCGTTTTCCTGAGTCCATCTTCATTCTAAAAGCAAATACTACTCTCTGCTTGAATGCTCCCTCTTCCCCAAACTCCTTTCCTCTAAGTACCCACTGTGTTTTCTACATCAGGGGAGTGTTTCCTCACTATTGGGACCAAGCTGTTAAGACTAATAGACTAACCCTTAGAACCGAAGCAGCCTTGACAGAAGTTGAAAATTTCTGCTGGAGAGATCATGCATCGAGACTCTGACATTACACGGAGCCCAGCTGAGTCCAAACTTCTGGCACCCTTCCAAGGCCCTGGGCGTGAGTGGAGCCATCCTGAACCCTTCAGATCAATTCAGCTGCCAGCTGGGTACCTCCAAGTGATCCCAGTGAATGCCCTTTGGAGCAGGAGAATCAATCAGCTAAGCCCAGTCCAAATTTTGGCTCCACAACATCATGAGATATAATAAAACGGCTGTTGCTTTAAGAGGTCAGATTTGGAGGGTAGTTTTTATGCAGTCAGTAACTGAAACAAGGGGGTCACATGTAACCCTGTGAGGTGATAGAGTAGCAGCCACAAGGTGCAGGTGCTAAAGAGATAGTCAGAACTTTGTCCAGCAGATGAGGTTGTCTGTATACGGACTGATTTGTAGAATTAGCCTAGATGGTTCAGCCCTGAGCCGTTCTGATTTCTGGACCCTACACAAAGCCCTGGGGTCTGCCTCCAGGATTTCATGGTCCTTATTGAGGCAGGTTCTTGAAAACTTCAGACCCAATCCCTAGGCTCTCCTGAACACAGTCACCTGAGTCCAGACTGCTAGTATGACTTCCACAGGATTCTAAGATTGGAACCAAGGAACCAGTGCTAGATCCCCAGCAGCTACTGCAGTGCTCTGGTCAATTTGTACATTTCAATGATATTCAAGATATGTGTGAGAGAAGCTTTAGTAAGGATCCTCCAGTGCTAAGTAACCATCGCTGTGTTTTGCTTTGCCTACGATTTCCTATCCGGCACCTTTTTTGCCATGAAGAAAAATTCTTAAAGGTTAATTCTGAAAGGATACCAAAAGAGGGGAAAAAAAAGAGATCAAGCATGCACTGTTAATATAGGCTAACAGAAAGCAGGTGAAATTCACAATTTTTGGCTTTTAGTTATTTAATATACTCACAATAGGCATCACTTTTAAATATAGCTTATTTGATCTTTAGATATAGCTCACTTCTCATCTTGGTATGACCTAATTCTAAGAAGTGGGTGCTTCACAATACTTGGAGATTTGTAATACTTATAAAGGAATCACATCAATAGCAGAGGATAACAGAGGAGAAGACAATTAGAAAAGGCCTGATTTTTAAGTCAGTTGTCAGCACCACAAGAAAGCCTTTTTGGAATAAGTTAAACTTTTTTCCCTTTGTATACGTGCCTATAAATTATATTTAATGCATATTCTTTTTATAAGAAATTTCCAACAAGGAACTAACGATTAATAACACTTAACACCTTGCTTGCCCCTTTCCCATATTGTCTCCTTTTTAATGTCTTTGTTGATCTGCTTTCAGGCTTTGCCCCATGAATGTTCCTACACCTCTCATGCTTTGTCTCTCAACATAGCTGAAGCACTTTGCAGAGGCCGTCTGGCTACCACGGTAATTAGAAGGAAGCCAAAGAATAGAAACACTGATCACCCAAATCCTTTTCAACTATGCACCTGTAGGAGTGTGGGAGTTTCTCTATTGCTACTTTTGGTCAGGATAAAAATGTAAGACAAAGTCCATGCCTGCAAATATGTTGGATTAGGCGTGATCAAGATTAACTCATATGCTCTGATACCACGTAAATCATTAGAACCAAGGATTACCTCCTAAGACAGTTGATGAGAATCAGGAACACGGTATTCAAAGCTCACAATCCCCATAGCCCAGCTTTATTATGTGCACCTCTGAAGTATCTTCTATGAGTTGGTGGCATGTGGTTGCCATATATTATTTCTTCATTGTGGCCGTTTCTTGATTTTTTTTTTTTTCATCAAGATGCAACTATCTCTAAACAGTGAGCTATGAGTATATCTGAAAGTCTGTCCAACAGAAGCCAGGTGAGATTTGTAGAGCTTTGCCCTAGGTATAAGTATGGAGACAAAAGGTAGGCAGACTGTGGTTGGTAAGAGGAAGGGATTTCTAACCATGAGGACTGCCCATCAGTAGAACAGCCTGCTCCTATGATGGTGTTATAGGTTGAGTTGTGTCCTACCCAAAAGATATGTTGAAGTCCTAACCCCTGGCACCTGTGAACGTGGCTCTGCAGTGTTGGAAAGTGTCTCTGCAGATGTAATCAAGTTAAGATGAGGTCATGAGTGTGGCCCTAATCCCATGTAACTAGGGTCTTTATAAGAAGGGAAGAAAAAACACACAGGTAAAATGCCACGTGAAGGCAGAGACACGGACGATCTCTGAAGATGGAGGCAGAATGGGAGTTTTGCTGCCACCAGCCGAGGAACACGTGGGGCTATCAGAAGCTGAAAGGAGCAAGGGAGGAGCCTCCCTTAGAAGCTTCCGAGCGAGCATGCTCTTGGCGAACACTTTGATTACGGACTTACAGCCTGCAGACTGTTACAGAAGATATTTATGTTATTTTAAGCTACCCAGCTTGTAGTGCTTTGTTACGGAAGTCCTAGAAAACTAACACAGATGGCCCATTCCCCTGTCTTTATCACCTGAGATATTAAAGCAGAATATCTGGGGTTATAAGGGAAATTTGCAAATCAACTAAGTATTCATTTAGACAATCTTTATATTTCTTCCAGTCTCAAATTACCTTCATTTTTAATATCCTATTTTATGATCTGTAAATGATATTTGAGGATTTAATAAGATCATGCACCTACTATCACCATTATTATTTAAAATTGTTGCAGAAGTTCTGGTCAATTCAATAAGGCATAAAGAAAAATAATCAGAAAGGCTCCTGGCAATGAAATGACTAAATTAGCATTAACTGCTGAGAAAAATAAGTTGCACAAATAGGAAATGCAAGGAAATCAAATGAAAAGGATTCAAACCGATACTCGTCCAGCAAAGTGGCTACACAGATCAATGAGAAAAAAATAAATAGTTTTCTATATTTTAGTACTAACAGTGATAGAAAGTAATTTGAAAAAGATGTCCAACATAAAGCTTTGCACGTGTAGAAATGACTTTAACAAGAAATATCTAGGACTCCTGTGAGTCAATTCACAGAACTCTACAGAGAAACAAAGGAAATCTACCCTTAATGGAGACATACCATGTGCTTGACTGGGAAGATATCACTTCTACTCTCCAAAATGTATATATTTCATGTAATTTGATCTAATAGGATTTTTTTTGGATAACACAAAAAATGATTTCAAAGTCCATTCAGAAATAAAATAACAAATTTTAAACACCTCTTGGTATTGAAATTTTGACAAACGAAGCTAAAATGCAAACACACACTGATTAACTATTTGCAAAAAATATGGTAGGAAAAAAGCTGCATAATAACCTTATGATATGAAGAGATTTTACCTATCATTAAGAAGAAGAGCTAAAAATCACAATGAAATACACAAAAGATAAAAATACATAACTCACAAGAAAAGACATACAAATTGCCAATGAATATTGTGATAATTAAATACCTATTTAAAAATAATGACATCATATTTTCCAAAAGTTAAGTTGGCATAGACTTTTTTTTAAGTGAAATAATCTATGTTGAAGGTTGGGGAATACTTGGAAAAATAAACAGATTCAGTTTTTCTGAAGAGAAATTTAGGCACATGAATAATAGCCTCAAAACTGTAATACCTTTAGGTGGGAGAGAATATTAGCTCAGTAGCAGAGCGCATGCTTAGCACACACGAGGTCCTGGGTTCAACCCTCAGTACCTCCATTAAGATAAGTAAATAAATAAACCTAATTACTTCCCCCCCAAAAAAACCCTATAATACCCTCAAACCTAATACCCCATGTTTAGGAATTTATCTTATGGCAAAATGACGACCCAAAGTACTGACTACGGAAAGACAAGTAGAGCAATGGGTCAGAACAGAGTGCCCAGAAATAAACTCCCATATATACGGTCAAATGACTTTTGATGAAAGTGCCAAACTAATTCAGTGGGGAAAGAGTAGTCTTTTCATGAAGGGTGCTGAAGTATCCGGATATCCACATGGAGAAAAATGAACCTCTTACACTATACACAACAATTAGTTCCATTAGATTTAATTATTGGATGTAAAATTTATATCTATAAGACTTTTTTAAAAAAGGAAATAATTTTCAAGACCTTGCCATGAGCATAGTTTTCTTAGGATTTAAAGAATAGGAACCATAAAAAAAGAAAACCTGGTAAAATTGTGTGTCACCAAAGTTGAAAGATGCTGTTAAGACAATGAAAGACAATCCACAGACGGGGAAAACATACTTGCAGTACATTTATCTTACAAAGGGTCTGTATCTAGCATATAGTAAAGAACTCATTTGACTTAACAGTAAGAAGACCAACAATTTTTAACAGTGGGGAAATAATTGAGCAAAAGAAGATAGTTTTCACTAATGATAAACAAATGTCCAATAAGCTCATTAAAAATTGCTCATTAGTCATCAGGAAAATGAAAATGAAATCCACGTGAGATAGCATTACATGCCCATTAGAATGGCTAAAATAAAAAAGACTGACAGTACACCAAATGGTGGCAAAGATGTGGATCAAGTAAAACTCTTCTACATTGCTGGTGGGAAAGTGAAACATAAAAGGGCAACTTTGGAAAACAGCCTGGTGGTTTCACATAAAGGTAAAGATATACCTACACTAAGAACCCAGATGTTTTACTCCTAGTTTTTTATCCAAGAGAAATGATCATATATGTCCAAAGACTTTTACACAAATATTTATAGCAACTTTATTTACAATAGCCCCAAACGGAAAACAATCCAAATGTCCACATAATGGACAATCAAATGTGGATAATTAAATAATGAATAATCAAATGGAACATAGTGGATAATCAAACTGAAAATAAAAATGATAATTATATAAAAAAAGTCATTCTGAATAGAGGAATATAAATGGATAGTTGTATACAATGAAATACTACTCTGTATAAAGAAGAAGACACTAATGACTCAGAAAACAGATGTCTATATATCCTGTATGTTCCCACTGAAATGAAGCCCTAGAACAGGCAAAACCAATCTATAGGCAGATTAGTGGTTGCCTTTGACCAAGGGGTTGGGGGTGGTGCTACTGCCACGGGGCTTAAGGGGAGTTTTTGCAGTGCTGGAGAAGTTCTATACCTTGACTGTGGGGGTGGTTACAGACCTGTACAGATTTGTCAAAGATCTGGGAACTGTATTCTTAAAATACTTTAGTTCTATTATACACAAATTATACCTTCTAAACGTTGATTAAAACTTTAAAAGAATTGATGCACACAGTATATGTATAAGCATATTAACTAGCATTATTCATGATGGCAAACTATATAGTATATACATTTAATGTCAGCCTTTAAATATAATTTATATGGGGACCCATTAAAATAATGTAAACAAAGAACATTTAATAACATGAAAAATGAAACACCGCTAAGTGAAGAAAAGTATACACACAAAAAACAGTTTATATGTATGTTAAAAATTATTGGCAGGACAGAGAACAAAACATTAACTGGTTGTCCCAGGATAATGGATTCTTGGTATTTCTTAGTTTCTTCTTTGTACTTATCTCTATGTTTCATTTTCTACATTAAATCTACATTATTTTTTTAATTTGAAAAAAATTTAAAAATGCATGTATTGAAGAAAACCAAAATAAAAATAATAAATTGATAAAGTAATTCTCTTTAGAGGATATATAAATGGATAATATTAACATTCAATAAAAAGTTCAATCTCATTATTAACCAAACAAGTACAAATTAAACATACTTTTTGTGACAAACAAATTAGCAAATACAAATGTGTAAAAACAACACATACTTTTCTCAAAAAAAGAATATCTATCACTGGAAAGGATATTTCCCCCACTTTGTTATGGCAACATAAATTAGTAGAGCATCTCTGGAAAGCAATTTATAGTATGCACAAAAAGTCTTAAAATTTCATATCCCTTTTCATACAATAATTGCACTTCTGAAGTACTAGCCTTTAGAAAGTTTTCAAAATACCAACTGTGATATATGCAGAATGATGTTTAGTACAATGTTATTTATGCTATAATAAGCTGCAGACAAACAAAATTTATAAAAATTTAAGAAAATTGTGATTTTGCTACATTCATTTAAAAATTTATTAACTGGCATTTTTAAATCATATGGTTTTAACAACATGAGGAAATGTTTACTTCTGTAATGTTAGTTTAAAATAGTTACAAAATTGTATAGAAGATATTATTTCAACTACACTGATTATTAAAAATGAATGTGAAAAAGTTGGACTGAATATCCTAGAATACTTACAGCTTAACAACTGGGCAGAAAGGTCACTGATAATTTTCCCCCAATTTTTAATGCATTTCTATATTTTGAAAATAGTCAACAATGAGCAGATATAAGTTTAATAACTACTCCTCCTAAATAAAGTCCTGGAACTTAACTACACCCAGACCTGGTGAAAATGAAAAGGGTAATGGATTTTGGGAATCAAACTACTTCAGTGCCTGGATAGTAGACAGTAAGGTATTTAACAAATTTAGATTTATATATGATGTCTGGCATAATATACATGGGACATGATGGTTAGTAGGTGTGCATTACAATGAACAAAAATGAAAGAAATATTGAAAATGTATTTATGAATGTGTATGGACATAAACATACACTCATATATATCTACACATGATATAACACAATCTCCTAAATTAATTAAGAGTATGTCCAGAGGGATACATGCACCCCAATGTTCACAGCAGCACTATTTACAATAGCTAAGACATGGAAATAACCTAAATGTCCATCAACAGATGACTGGATAAAGATACTGTGGTATATTTATACAATGGAACACTACTCAGCCATAAAAAAGAATAAAATAATGTCATTTGCGGCAACATGGATGGACCTGGAGATTGTCATTCTCAGTAAAGTAAGCCAGAAAAAGAAAGAAAAATACCATATGATATCACTTATATGTGGAATCTTAAAAAAAAAAAGACAAACAAACTTACTTAAAAACAGAAACAGACTCACAGACATAGAAACAAACTTATGGTTACCAGGTGGGGAAGAGGGTGAAAAGGGATAAATTGGGTGCTCAAGATTTGCAGATACTAACTAATATATATAAAATAGATAAACAATAAGTTCCTACTGTCTAGCACAGGGAACTACATTCAGTATCTTATAGTAACTTATAGTGAAAAAGAATATGAAAATGAATATATATATATTCATGACTGATGCATTATGCTGTACAGCAGAAATTGACACAACATTGTAAACTATATTTCAATTAAAAAAATATATAAGAGTATGCAACAAAGTTTCAACTAGGTAAGTAGAGAAAATTGGAATAAAGGCAAACCCATTTTGTAGTCTTTTGTGGGCAGAAGGAATCAATGTGTCCACTGACATGCAAGTGCTGCTTTCTAGCCCTGGGAGGAGAGAGCTATGGAAGTCATGCCTGGCCAGGGTGGAGCTGTGAAAACAGAGAAACAGTAAGACCTGGGGCACCAGGTGGTCCGCTGTGAACAGTTCATTAAGCAGAATCATCCAAATAGAGCAGGAGAAGAGAGAGCAAGACAGTCCTCTCTTTGTGCTTCATCTAATCTAGAAGCTACCTTCTAAATTCCTAGAGCAGCATCCAGTCTCCGGGATGGGAGCCGGGCTAAAAAGAGCAGTGAGAACAGATGAAAGGGTTCAAGGTGTAAGTAGGTTAAGGGAGCTAGCCCTCAGTGGGGTGAGAGTGGGGGCAGACCTTGCTGTGCCCAGTTTCTGAGAGGGAGAGATGCGAGCACAGGGGTGCTTTCTGCCAGATTTAGACTGAGTCAGAGCTTTGGGTGAGCACGCATCCTACCTGATCCCAGCCTGTCTCCTCCTGGGATGCAAAGCACTAGCTGTAGAAACATGTTTATGTTTTTTGTTGTTGTTGTTGTTGTTAATAGCAACCTGTAATTCAAAATCCTGCAGAAGGCCAAAATATCTTAAGATACAAATTGAGGCCTGTGTGCTAACATGTGGTAGGTCTCCTCAATGTGTGCTCTTATGTAATAAAGCAACACTGTTCCATTTTCGTGCTGGGTATGTCCTTGTGCTGGCCTGTGCCGTTTGAGGACATCAGCAAGTTCTGTTTTTCCCATTTCTCAGTAAGACATGTAAGGCAAATGGCAGTAACCTCATTTTACAGATGAGAGATCAAGGTACAGAGAGTTTAAGCAACTAATCCAAGTTCTACAAGCAACTGAGCCCTGAAAAATACACAGAGCCCAGCAATTTTCATTAGCCCTACAGGGATGCATCTAACAGTCCATTTTAATCCAGCATTCAAACCATTTTTAACATTATCTACGGCTTTTCTTTTAATTGAATAAGTTGTAATAGCAACCAAGCCCTTGGTAAAATATATATTTAGCACTATAAACACTTGAAAAAATAAACCTTAACAATTCAACAATCTTTTCACCTACTCATATCTGGTTGCTAACATTTCTGTTTTGCTGAAACAGTTTATGATATTGCTAACAATTACTTCTGGGTATCAGGCCACCTAAATATTTAATGATGCCATTAATTTCTGAAAGGGAAGAAAGAGAACCTTGGCATTAGGTTTAAATGGATAAGGAATTTATTTCCCTATATTTTGCAGTGATATTTAATTTGAGGTTCTTGGATTGAAGCCTCTGCTCTATGATTGATCAGAATCTGACACTGCTCTTTAGGCATTTCTGTTCACCTCTACATATGGGCTTTTCCCTGCCTTGTGCAGCACATAAAAACTGGACCATTCAGCTCTCCATCAGACAAGCACCTGCTGACCAAACGTCAGTTGGACTTCTTAGTTAGTGCCCTCCCTCCTGCTCATTTCTTGAATGCCTGGGAGATTCCACTTTACATTTGCTAAGACTGGTTCATTAAAATACTAATTTTAAACTGCAATTATCTGCGGGTTCATATCAGCAGTTGGACCACAGTGGTGCTGATCTTCTAACTGCGGGAGAATTTCACATCTGTTCTCATCCCCTGGAGCCTCCAGCAAGAGTTACCTTGGCTCTTGAAGAGGAGGCAGTTTGAAAGAGATGCAGAGAGCTGGGTTTTAAGAAAAGCAACAAAGGAGGCAGGAAGAATGGTAAATTGGGTAAATAGACTCAATTGTAAAACTATTCATGATAATACCTTCTGGGGGAAAAAAACAAAAGCAATCAAATCGGAAGCACAGCACGTAACAGTTCCGTGGTGAGGTTGGGAGGAGTTTAACTGTGCAAGGGCTAATCCAGCTCCTGGAGGGTTTGCCATCTGCTGGCCCAAGTGGGTGATACGTAGGGTGGGGTGGGTTATTCCTTGTTTTAGGATAAAGGTCAATGACATCTCTAGCCTGGAATGGGATTTATCAGAGGAGGGAATGCCCTTTGGTTAGCAGAGCTGAGTACAATTCTCAGACTTCAGTTAGAAATGTATGAGAAAGGAAGGGGAAAAAAAAGCAAACTAAGTAAAACAAAAAGGGTTTTAAAAATGAGACTGGGAATAAAAAGATGGATAGGAGAGAGGAAAGAGCAAGGGGAAGAAAAAAAAAATCCTGGGAGCAGCTGCAGTGGTTTTTGAGCACTGCACCCAAGGAGAGACGGTAAAAAGGAACATTCACTGAATGCTTCTTCTGTGCCTGGTGATTAGGGTCTCTGGGTCAAACAGGTACTGTCTGCTTTGTGCAGATGACGAAACTGAGGCTTGGAGAGATCAGAATCTGGGTCTGAGACCCTGGCTGTCTAACTCCATGTCTTTTCCATTATGTGACATACCCTTTCAATATTTCAGGAAGAAAGAGAGATGAGTAAGACACGAATCCTTCCCTCAAAGTGCTCATAGCTGGTAGTACAAATTGTAAAGCAGTGTCACCTGCATGGGACAGAAACTCACCTCATTTAAAGCAGGCTCTGGCCTGCTTGTAGAATCTGTCTTACGGCACCTGGGAAAATGCACTTGACAACACTTGCATTTCGCTTCTCCGTGAATGTGGCACCCAGGCACACACAGAGCTGGCTTTCGTAGGGAGCAGGTCCTCCTGGCTGCCCATGATGGGAGAGGCGAGGTGGAGGGACATGGTCTCTTATCTGACGTAGGGCAAGGCAAGTGTGGAGGAAAGCTGGGAAAATTCTCCGCCACACAGAAGCTACTTTGTCATTTCCTAGAGTCTGCTTCTTTACCTTTTAATATATTCTAGATTCAGGTCCTGACTTGAGCAAAATCCTAAAGTTAGCCCATAGCACCATAGCACCTTGAGGCTCCTACTCACAGAATCCACCACCAGGAGAATTATAAGAGATTCAAAATTTTTCTTGAGTTACCTTCCTACTCTATCCCCTTCATCCCCACATCACCTGGATACATTAACCCGAGGGAAAAATATTAATGCTGGAAGCAGAGCAGCTATGAGGCTAGGGGGGCAGACGACTTGGGCAGAGAATAGCCAGTGCTCAAGTACCGTGTAAAATGCTGTTGCCTTTGTCTCCATGGGAGAAGTAAGTCTCAAGGTGCTAAGAAAAAAAAAAGGTGAAAGATCTTTTAAATCTTTGAGCAGACAAATAAGAGCTTCAACAATGACCAACCAAAGGGAGGACAGAGAGGTTTAGGAGGGCAGAAAACCTTTCCTCTGTTCTGAGAATAGCAAGCAAGAGCTAAGCCAAGCTTAATGCAAGCTAAATCAAGGGTTGCTCTATTGACAAATTCATTTGGAAATCATTTAAGAAAAATTGTGCTTCAGCTCTTATTTATCTCTGCTGGAGACAATGGGCTATGATCTCTCCCCTGTGTTAAATAACAAGCATTTAACCCAGGAACTTACAGTCCATTTTTCTTTTCTATCTCCAGGACCCAGGGACCTGATTGTTAATAACTTAGCTAATTGAGTAAAACCTAATGCTTCAAATCTTGAAGTGGGGAAATAAAAAGTCAAGATTTCCTGTAGATATGGGATGCATAATATTTAGTGCTTCAGAGATCATTAGTAAAAGAAAATATTACAGCCATACACACCCTCTGAGAGCCTAATGAATGTCTCCCAGCTGCTGCTGAAAAATCATCAGTAGCATCGGTACCAATTTTAAGACAAAGCACAGCTGACAGATGTTTGAAGGGATAAATCAGGCTCTACAAGGATTAAAATAATAAGTCCCCAGTGGCTTTTAAAGGCAGAGGTGCCTCGGCAAACTATTTCCAGCCACTCGAGTATGACTGAAAGATCCTGGGGGGTCACTAGCCAGCAGCACCATGGGCGTCCGAGTGGTTTAGTATTAAAACCTAGCACAGGTTCTAATCACACCAGGTTTCAAGTTAGAATAGCTTTTACTGCTAACTCTGTGTTAAGGGAGTCTCAAGGAGTAAAACATTCAGTTACAGTGTTTGAGACATCATGTGACTAAATGGGAATCATTGGCTGATATAATGAAACACAACTGACAGTAATTCCCTGAGTACATTGTAACGATGCTTATCCTGGTGACACAGCTATCATAAAAAAGGGATGGCAAACAACCTTCTAATTGAGAAACATGTACTTATTGGGAACCTATTGTGTCTATTCCTATTTATCATTTACAAGGTGGGTTAGGGGAACTTCATAACAAATATAAATGGTTAGGCTTTATTCCAAATGATGGAACTCTTGGGAGTTACAAGCTTCTTCTATAACTCCCTGGATATGGCTTCATTATACCAGTTACTAAATTACATTGTAATGGTTTGAATGCATGCTAGCCAAATTCCCCTTGCCCATAGCTGATGTGAACCTACTGTGGGCAAAACTTGGATCTGAGTTGCATTCTGTCCCTCAGAGCCTTAGACAATGCCTGTAATACAGCATATCTGATAAGGTCTTAGTATTTTCCCATTGTCATAATGTGATGGTTAATTTTATGGTCAATTTGACTGGGCCATGGCGTGCTTAGCTATTTGGTCAAATATTATTCTGGGTGTTTCTGTGAGAGTGTTTTTGGATGAGATTAGCATGTAAATCAGTAGACTGAGTAAAGCAGATTGCTCTTTCTAACATGGGTGGGCCTCATCCAATCAGTTGAAGGCCTGAATAGAAGAAAAAGACTGACCCTCCCCTGAGTAAGAGGGGATTCTTCCTACCTGCCAGCCCTCAAACCAGAACATTAGTTTTGTTGTTGTTGTTATTTGTTTGTTTTGTTTTGTTTTTTCTCCTGCCTTTGAACTTGAACTGAAATATTGCCTCTTTCTGAGTGTCAAGCCTGCTGGCCATTGGACTGGAACTACACCACTGGCTCTTCTCCTGGGTCTCCACCTTTCTGACTCACCCTACAGACCTTGGGACTTGCCAGCTTCCATAATCATTTGAGTCAATTCCTTACAATAAATGGTCCTGACTAAAAGATGCCTGTAAGTTATTAAACTATAAAATATAAGCAGTTACAAGGGAGGCAATGACTGAAGACAACCCAGGGTGCCTAAGCCTGTGGTTCATTACTCTGGCCTTGTGCTAGAATCAGTGCTTCTTAGAGTATGACCCACAAAGTGTCACCAGTCCAAGATAAATACTTCTGTGTTTAGAAACGTTTATAGCAATTTGCCATTTGCAGTAACATCCCATCCTGTGGTTTTTCATTTTACAAAAATATCAGATTGGAACTTAAAACGAGCAATGACAGCAACAATGGGTCATTTACACAGATGGTTTGAGAAACACTGACCTAGAAAGCTTGTGCCAACTCAGACCAATGAAATCAGAATGAGGGGGTTGTGGAGCCTGAGCATCCCCTGGGGTGTTAAGCTCCTCAAGGGGTTCTAATATGGTGATACTAAACAGTTCTAACAACTGGCTCAGCACAGGTAGTAACCAATCAGAATGGAGGCTGGTTGGTGCCCACCAATCAGAACAGATGCAGACTATAACCAATCAGCACTACAGTACTGGTACCAGCTGAAGAGCAGCCTTTCATGTTAGAAAGGATGAATCTCTTCATGAAGAAGTCTGAGTTAATTTGGATAGGTGCAGCCACATGTGAAGGGAGGATATTTTTCCTGTTCATTTGGATGTGCTTTAAAGGGATTCAAATTGGAAATTTATGGCTATACAAAAGCTATGAAGTAGAGGAAAACTCCATTATGGAATGAAGCTAAGGTACACTGGGGCTCAAATTATATCCCTCAAAATGTGACAACTATCTAGAGTTAAAGACTAATGAATTCATCCTCAAAACAGAAACACACTTGTAGACATAGTAAACAATCTTATGGCTACCAGGGGAAAACGGATGGGGAGGGATAAATCTGCGAGCTTTGAGATTTGCAAATGTTAGCCACTACATATAAAAATAGATTAAGAAACCCCAAATTTCTTCTGTATAGCACAGGGAACTATACTCAGTATCTTGTAATAACCTTTAATGTAAAAGAATATGAAGACAAACATATGTATTTATATGCATGATGGGGACATTGTGCTGTACACCAGAAAATGACACACTGTAACTGGACTTCAATTAAAAAAAAACTACTATAATGTGATGTCTTGTCTCCTAATAAGAAAATAAAGGGATATCTATGCTCTGAGAGTTCTATATACTCTGAGAGCTGTAGTTATGTCAAGTGGATTTTATTCAACAGGGGAGAGCATATCACTGTATTTTTCAAAGTAAGCACTGTTGAGCATTATCAATCTTACATATTTCTTTTCAGATCTGTAAATCATTTCAAATTCATATAACACATTTTAGTGTAGTAGAGATGCAAAATAATCTTATTCCAGAAAATATTATTATGAATAATATTAAGATATGTGCTTCTTTCTCTTCGATTTGAGATATGGAATTCTCATACTGTGAGAGTGTCTATTTATTTATACACACACACAGATATGTATCACATATATTCTTAGTTAGATATCAGATATCTTAAGAGGAGAATATGTTTTTTAAAATTAAGAGGAAGCAATGACATTTCAGACTGCCCTTATTTTGGCAAGCTACAAGTCCAAGGAATGCCTTCTGCCCAATCCTTCTTAGTAGATTTTTCTCAGTTACTGATTTCCCTGCATTGTCATTACAATGTGAGGAGTTACCATAATTTAATCGAATTCGCCACAATATTCTGAATTTGTTCTGTACCGGCACTGCCAGGTTGGTCATCCTGCCTATGTTTGAACATGTCCAATGACAGGTTCCGCCTAAAAGAGCCTATGTCATCTTTAAATTCTCTGCTAAAATTCATATTGGTATGAGCTGAACATTGTCTGCCTATGAAGTTATTCAGCGGTCTGTGTTACCTCTCTCTCTCAGTCTCTCTCTGGAGTTATGCAGAAGCTCAGTGAGTCTTCTATATAACAGACCTTCCAACAGCAGAAGACATTCGTATCACTGAACCAGCCCCTCTTTAGACTAAGTGCCTCCGCTTGCTTCAATCAGAGGCTGCCCTTCAATTCCCAGAACCATCCTGGTGATTTCGCTCTGTGTGTGATCTGGTTTCACAGTACAGTGACGGCTCACCGCTAGTGGGCTCTTCTGATTTGCACGTGAGACAGCCGTTTGCCCTCATCTTATTTATGCCAGTTATATTGGTCATTTTAATTATGTAATTTAATACAATATTACATTAGCTGATGAAATATAAGTGAGAAAAGAAAGTTATTTCTATGAAAATCAAATTGAATGCTTGGAGAAACCTGTTGTCAGTGAGTCTCTTAAAATATTGCTGTTGAAATAAGTGAGAGCAGGAAAACTGTACAAGGAAAAAAAGAAAAAAGTGCAAAAATTCTAGAAAGATATGAATTGATTAGAAGTTGACTTTAGGCATACTTGCTCCATTAAGAAAAAACAAAACCCAGCAGCTAAGAATCTTAGATAATTAAGGATGGGGTTTATTTAAATGAGGAAATGAGTCAGGGGGATAATATTCCAAATATTATTATAACCAATTAGGACACTCACCTAGTGAATGAGAATGGAGGCCAGTCACAGACCACAGATATGGCCATATCTGTGTGTGCTGGCAGAAGGTCAGCTCTACCATCAAAGGAAAAGGCTTGATCTTACACCAAATTTTTTTTCTAAAAGAATGAACGTTCAGAGTTTAAGTTACAAAGATTAAGGTAAATTTGATAATTTTGTGAATCACTCCTAATGAGCTTCTACCATGAGCTGGAGGTGAGATCTGGCAAATGACTGACCCCAAAGAGCATTTGCTTGACGTCTGTGTACGTTGCCTGTGAATGCTTTATGCTATCATTTTCCTCTCACTAAATACCATACTCTATTAATGCAGTTGGGGTTGCATAAGCATTCTGGAAAGCTCATGCACATTTGGAAAGCTTTCGCCATATTGATGACTCACAACTTAAGTTTATTTCAACTAAAACTTTCCCAAACTTGCTAACCACATACACTTTATCCTCTGGTGATGCTGCTCTTTTTCTATCCAAGTGCCAGACCTTAAAATGATCCCTTTTAACTTTCTCCTTTGATTTGGCCCATTATACTAGCTTGCTGAGATCCTTTTGAATCCTGTCAACCAACATATCACACCCTCCTCTCTCTGAGCCTCATGTCATCAGCTAATTTAATAAGTAAGACTTGCGTCTGCCCTTTTAAAATCTGACCTTGTCAGAAGGCTCCCAGGACAGGCAAGCTGATGACTATAGATACTGCCTTCATTTCTTCCTCACTGGGATACTTTGTGATTGCAGTCACAATTCTGGCTGTCTCAAGATACCAGGGCTGTCTATCGGCAGAGCCTCAAGTGTGGTTCTGTGCCTGTCTTGTCCGCAATTGCATTTAGCCCAATACACAGGGCATTTAATAAATGTCTTTAGATCAGAGAATTTCATTCTTTTTCTGGCATAGGATGATAAGACAGGCCTATCTGGAAAAAAACAAAAACAAAAACAGCTGCTCCTTTCCCCAGCTGTCAGACACACAGACCACTCCAGAACTATCCCCAAAGCCGTGAACCTAAACTTGGGAGAAGAATGAGCATAGACAAATTAAGATGTTTTAGAAACTATCTGAACATTCAATTGGACTGGCACTATTACATCAGGATTTGAATATTGCAAAAGACTGTATTGATTGCCTAAATCTAAAAATAATTTCATTAATGGAGGCAGATGTAATGGTATTTAATATGTAAATGAATGCTGCATTCACTGAAAAATATCAAATAGCCACATTTAGCTATTTGATTGAAAAACACTAATAAAATTCAGGACAACTTTGTTTTTCCCTTCACCATGTTACTGCAAAATCTTGGAAGACAGTAAGTGTGTTTTAGTTCCGAATATTGCACACAGAAGTCTAGAAATAGTTCCAAACTCACGTGAGGTAGAGTGCTTATTATTCTTTGAATGTTGTTCTAAATTAAGGAGACAAGTTGTAGAAGAGTTAACTACTGTGAACTGGAAAACCTCCAATTAAGTGGTTGGATTCCAACCTCTCCTTGACTCACAGGCTGGAGGACATGACAGGGAAGCCAAGCCTGGAAAACAAGGGCTGGTTTAAACAACAAAAAACTCTGACTCACTCTCTCCATGTTGACAAAATACACTCTATGCCCACAAACCGAGGCTATGTCCATGCACACACACATCCCAATTTGAAACAAAAACAAGTGAGCGTTTACATTTAGACCAATTATGACAGCAGAAGCTGTGTTCCCTGGCATTCTACCAAACCCCAAAGCACTCCCACGACTCCCACGGCCCCATGTGTATTGTGGCAGCAGCGATGGGCAGCTCGTTCCAATCAGCAACGAGGCTATTTAGACCCCACAGGCTTGAGTCTGAGAGTCACCTGGGGAAGCTGGGATGTGGGCTGGCAGCTCCAGTGCGGCCCTGCTGTGCCCCTTCCATCCTCTCAGAACAGCAGGGGAAGTGGTGGGGCCCAGGATCCCCGAGGAGGAGGAGGAGGAGGACAGGGACAGCCCCTCAGGAGATGCATTTTTCTCTCACTCTTAACCCTAGCAAGCAGCTTCTTTGCAGCTTCTTTTTAAAAAAATATTTAAAATTATGGTAAAAATATACATAAGATTTACCATTTTAATGATTTGTAAGTGTACAATTTGGCAGCACTAAGTACATTCACATTGTTGTGCAACCAACACCATGATCTATTCCTAAATCTTTTTCATCACCCCACACAGAAATCCTGAAACCATTAAGCAATAACTCCCCCATTCACTCCAAGGCCCTTGTAACCTACTTTCTGGCTCTCTGAAATTGCCTCTTCTAAATATTGCATATAAGCAGACTCACACGGCATTCGTCCTTCTGTGCCTGGTTTATTTCACTTAGCATAATGCCTTCAAGATTGATCCAAGTTGTGGTGTAGATCAGAATTTCATTTCTTTGTATGGCTGAGTGAACACTGAATTGTATGTATGTACCATTCATCTGGTGATGGACACTTGGTTTGTTTTCACCTTTGGTGACTGAATAAATTCTTCAATGGACATCAGTGCCCAAGTATCTGTTTGAGCCTTTGTTTTCAATTCTTTTTAACTTTCTTGTTTTTCAATACCTACACGTGGAATTGTTGGATCATATGGTATAATCATCATACGTTTAGCTTTCTGAGGAACAGCCAAACTGTATTCTACAGTGAATGCAGCCGTGTTACATTCCTACCAGCAGTACAAAGGTTCCGATCCAAAGCTTATCTTGAGACCCAAGCAGAGTGGTTAGTTCAACCAGTGGTTAGTGGCGGTTACCTTGAAGCTACCTGGCATCTTTACTTCACTTCAGACTCCAGAAGAGTCATATCCACATTTTGCTATAAGTTATTACAGTTTACCAGCCCGAGACCTACAGCTCCCCGCTGCCACCATTTTTCCACACTTTAGGCTAATTACTCTCCCATTCACACAGCCTTCACTCTCCATCCCCCTCTTTGCTGACGCAACCTAATCTACTTCTAACTCAGCTACACCGCTCAGGCCCAACACTTACCCTAGTTGGCATCCCCACCACCAGCCTCCTCAGCCACTGCCTGCTCTCACCTGGGCCCTCAGCATTTCTTTCCGCTGTCCTCCCTGCTCCTTAATTAATGTTCATCTTGCTGCCATGTTCCTAGGGCTAGCTCCCCACTCACCAAGATGAGGTGAGATGCTCCTTTTGACTCTGGTCCTGCACAGTGGCATAATTCTGTTTCAAACTCTGAGCCAGAGAAAGGGGGTAGACTAATGCACACTTCTATAGGAACTCCCATCACCTTTTTCCTAGCATTTACACTTGCAGCCATCCGTCTGCCTCCTCCTTACTTGAGGCCATGATTATGTCATGACAACAGCTTCCAAACTTGCCCAAACTTGTCTCATTGCCTCTAAACTGCCCCTCAGTGGAATCCATCCTGTCAGCTGCAATCACAGTATAGCTCTCACAGTACAAGTTCTTTCACTCAGACCTTTCAGTTGTTCCCTTATTCCTACTCAAGATGATTCAAACACCTGATTCTAGCAGTTGTGGCTTCCCACGAAGACTGAACCTATCTTTCCCACATGATCTCCCATGGTTTCCTAGCAGCTCGTCTGCCCTGCCTGTGCACACCCCTCTGCTTTGGGCTCATGACGTGGCCTTTGCGTTCTGTTCACCAAGACCCTTTGCCTAATGAACCTCGACACCTGTTCAAGGGCAGAGTTTCCCTGATGACTCCAGCTAGAAGTGAAATGTCCATTCTCTGCTGGCCTCGCATCGTTGACAGCATATGTTTTAGCTTGATCTGAAGAGGACTCAGAGGGTCTAGGGGGTCGCTAGAAGAGGGCAGATGGCTGGCTGCCAGATGGTCTCAGTCAGGTCACCTTGGGACATTCATCAACGTCAGGCTCTAATCCTCAGTCTGGCAGGTGGGGAATCTACTTGAACAGTGTATACTAGGCAGAATTGTTTCTTAGGAATGGATACACGTTGCCTGAGCTCATGGAACTGGGTGTGTGTGTGTGTGTGTGTGTGTGTGCGCGCGCGCGCCCTGTAGGATGCCATTACATTCATTAACTTACAAGGACAACCATAACCTACATGCAAAGAAGCATGTATGTCACATAAGTACAAGAGTTCCCTGATGAATAGACTTACACTATAAGCCAACTTATAATCAGAATATTAGTGACTACAGGATCAAAACAAGTTGCTGGTGGATGAGTCAGTTTTACTCCAAACAGCCCACATACCATGTACCACAGTATTACCTCTCCTCCCCTCTCCCACAACCCTAGCATGCTCCTTGAGACCATCAGGCATCTTTGATGCAGTTTTACTTTTCCCCAAATCTGCAGCAGCACACTGTCTGTGGTCAAGTTCAGATCAAGTTCAACTGTTGTGAATGTGTCTAAACGAACCTTCCTAGTTTAACTTCCAGAAGACAAGGCGTTTTCTCCCCTCTAAGTTCTCAGCAGTGACTTACCTGTTCTGCCACACACTGATTATTCTCTGCCACTGAGCACTAACTCCACGGCACCACAAGTCCTTGGGCTCAGCCCTTGTTTCCCTATCTGGATGGAAAACTCTTCGGGGGCTAGTCCAGTGTCTTGTATGTCTGTCTACACCCTCCACGGCCTACCACACAGCAGGTACTCAGCTAACACCACTGAGAAAAGGAACAACTAGAGACCATTCTAGTAAAGATTCAGCGATGAATTCCCTCCAATGCTTCCTTCTTTTAGCTGTGTCTACCATTTGTGATTGTCCTGAGACAATTTTAAATGTTGGTTGTCATGAAAACACTGAATGAAAAAAAAAATTATACAAATTATCTAAGCTTCCAGGCTTTCCATAGGTAAATGTGGAGAAACAGTCTCTGCTAAGTTGAAAGGGGAGAAAACTGGATTTGGAGGTTATTTGAGATCTTCCACCCTGCAAGGGGGTGAACCTGGGACTGGGTCCTTGACTGCTGCCTTTCTGAGAACCTGACCTCCCTTGACACGAGGAGCTAGCCTCAGAGATCATGCTGAAATTTCTCAGCTGTGTGTCTGGCCTCAGCAGTCTGCAGAAGAACCCTTATACATTGGGAGTAACAGATATTGACCCCCTGCCACCTGTAGATGCTCCATGGAAGGGAGACGAAATACAAACTGAGTGAGCATGGCTCACAGCCTTGCTGCGTGGTGCTGGGTGATCAGGGGGGCTCAGGAGTCATCTCCTGATTTCAATGAGGGAAACAGAATGAATACAAAAGGAGAAGACGAGAAATAGAGAACCCTTGCTAAAGACTGGCTTTAACTGCACTTAAAGTCAATTGCAGAAACCTTAAAAAAAAAAACAAGAAAACCTGCAAAACTGGTGCAAGCAAAATCTCCACCTGCCCAGGATCCCAAGAGAAATGCTATCATGAAGCAATGTTCTGCATTGAGGCCGTGGGCCCAGACAACAGGCCTGGGACAGGGCAGCAGGCTCAGGGGACGCGGCCCAACCTGCTGTTTCACACAGACTCACAATGCACCCGTCAGGGGAATCCAATGTGTTTCTTATCGAACCTTTCTGTTTTTAGTGCGAATTACCAAACAATCCTCCAGATACTGTTTTTTATCTCCTCACAAGATAACTTTTAGTTTCTACTGGCACATTCCTATTCAGTACACCGCTCTCAAATTATGTTAAAAAACTGAAACAAAACAAAACAATTCTACAGTTAGTGGAACAAAACAGGCCAGAAAAGCCAGTGAGAAGATCTTCCTCCTTTTTCTTGTTATGGAAGTGTAGGAGCGTCAATGTACACCCTAATACAACAGATCACTCATCTGGATTATACTTATCAGCTATTTCCGGCCTCAAATTCATACTGGAATAAATAAAATTTATTTTCTATTCCTGCTTCTCTCTTGTGTGTATGTATGTGACGGGAGTGGGAGTATGCTAAATAAAAGAGCAAATAAAATCTCACCATCAGCTCCCTACTAGTACGATAGTTTTATATTAGTGGTTCCTTATTTTAAAAAGTACACCCATTCATTCTGTCATTTATTCGACAATTATTGATTATGTGCCCGTCAGTTACCCAACTTGATGCTGGAGATATACATATATATCCCCTCATTTAGCTGATCTTTGTATCCTGAATTTCTTTGAATTCCTAGAAATGGAGTAACCCTTTGTGCATAAAGTAAAAGACTTCCCTATTCCCAGCACCTTAGGCAGAACCTTGGAGTTTTTTGAACATGATGTGTAAGGCAAATGCCGGAATCTTCTAAACACAGAGGCAGGAAGCAGGCTGTGTTCACTTCCCCACAAACTGGAAATAATACACTTTGCTGCTAATGGCCTGATGGAAAAAAAAAAGAGGTGAGGTACTGAAGAACCAGGTCCACTTCTGAGATACTGGTGTTAAGACATTAGAATTACTTTATTTCCCACCAAATTATCTAATTTGTTTCAATAGATTTATGCAACATAGCACAAGAACACAGCCAAGCACCTAAAGAAATTCGCCCATGTACAATGCAACCTAACTTCACGCCAAATGCCAAATACTATAACCTCGAAAGACATACATGTGTACAACATGGATGGATAGATAGATGCAGATACATTTTCTTCAAATTGTTGCTGTCCATTAACATCAGCTCTGTGATTCCTTTATTTAGAGAAACACAGATGGGAGAAAGCATCACATATGTGCAATAGAGCCAGTGAATTTAGTTGCAAGGTTAGTTAAAAGGCTTAAAACATTTTTCTCACACTTTTTAATGAAAAATCCATAAAACATTGTGGCCAAGTAAATTAACTTAGGATTTAATTAAAAATGTGAGAAAAGAGATTCTGGACTAATACAAAAGAGATCAGGAAGAAAGTCATTTTCACTATATAAATATGATAACCAGCTGATTAGAGTTTATCTTAACTAACCAAATAGATTATTTCATTCTATACTCATTTACTTGTGATACAATCACTCCCGGCTTCCCAGAAATTGCTAAAAATATTTCATAAAGGTAACTGGGCCAGTGTTGTTGTGAAGGACCCTCCCACTGTAGAAAAGATCCTGGTAAGGCCATGCTTTTTGTATGATCATAAAAACCCAAACTGTGAGCTGCTCGGAACCAAGAGTGGAGGGAGAGGGCAAGATTGCCCTGAGGTCTTACCCCTGCAGTAGTGCAGTAAGTGTGACACTAAGTACTGGGGCAACAACAACACAGACAGGCTGAGCCTGAGAATCCTGTCTCCAACTGTGACCTCAGAGGGACCAAATGTTCCCAGGCTGGTGCAGAACCTTAGTTCCCAGCAGAAGCAGACACAAATGCTCTCTCGAGGAAAGCATCCCCTCAGGAGCCCCATAGATGAAGAAAAAATAAAAAGCTTGCCATCAAAGATCACCAAGCATAAGAGAAGGCAAGCTCCATGGGTGAGAGTCAGAGGACATGACAGGGACCAGATCTGGAGCTTCAAGGAGGCAGACACTGAAACTGTCAGATATAAAACTGGAATAGTTATCTGTAAACAATTCAAAGAAAAGAAATAACATAAAAATAAAAAATACAAGCAAGAAGCAAGGAATCATCAGGAATGGCCGTGTTGATATGTAAAATATAAACTCTCTCATAAAATCAAATATAAGGTCTAAAAATGGAAAACATTTTGGGGATGTAAATGTCCAAAGTGACATTTGGATAGAGCTAAAGAGAGAATTAGTGGACAGAAAGAGAGATCTGAAGGAGAGAGGCAAGAAGATCGAACCATGAAAGAAAAGTTTAAAAATACAAAGTGAATGGAAAGGTCTAGCAAATGTCAAGTTAGAATTTCAGAAGGAGAGAAAAGAGAGATTGGAGGAGAAGAAATATTTAAAGAGGTACTACCTGAGAATTTTCCAGAAATGAGAAATGACATTAATCTACAGATAATGATCCAAAGAGGACAAGTAAAACAATCCCTGAGTAGACAAAGCATAGTGAAATTCCTGAATGCCAGTGACAAAGAGGAGATGTGAAATTTGAGACAAACTATAGATTATTCACTGATTACATTAGTGATGGGGACAGTGATGTTCTGTCAACTCTCGGTACACTCGTCCAAACATGCTGAAAAGGATTCTATTGCAGTCTAGGTCCAACTACAGTCACTTCGCTTTTTACTCGAGTTCCTGTACATTTATTATAATTGACTAGAAGCTAATAGCTCTCTTGGCACAAGAGCTATTATCTATTAAGTCAATTTAGAATTTGATTTCTCACTCTAAACTCAATTTTAAAAGAGCTGAGATCATTTTGTACTAGAGACATACAACTATTCAGCTCAGCTGCTTAGAGCAGGGTCTCTCAATCGTGGCTGCAACTCTGAATCACTGCTTGAGTTTTTATGATGTATGTGACACTGCACAAATTTTATGTGCATAGCTGGGTGGATTATAACCAAGTGACACAGCCCTGGTGCAGGCTGGCTTCCTAAACACGTTCTCTCCTGCACTGGAGGGCAGAATTCATCTGTGCCAGTGCTCTCGCATGTTGACAGCTATGTGCTGGCTTGGAGCAGACAGGAGGCTGGGAATCCCACAATGGTCAAGGAAAAGGGGCTTTATTCTGGTGGTAGAAGGCTGTTTACTCCTGGACAGAGCTGCTTCTTTTATATTTCCTTTCTGAAGTAGAGGTCTAAGTTTACCTAAAATCTCCATTTCTTTTCTCTCCCAGGTCCAGTTCATTTTCTAAGACCCTTCCCCAATCTATTCCTTAGTGAACAGGTCTTCACTACTAAGGGCAAACCCTTCCCCTGCCAAACTCTGTGTACTGGGATGGGGTGAGAGCTACAGAAGGAGATGTACTGCTGTTCTAAATTTAGCTCTTAACTCAAAAATCTTGGCGCCTGCCTGATGATCTGCTCTTGCCTTTGTCCTAAATGATTTGTACTTGCAGTTTCTTCAGAAGCTATCCTGAGAAGAACTGCCCTTATCTTTGGTGTTTCTGGCTGTCTCTCTCCAAAATTTCCTTAAACTTTCTGGCTCATGGCTAACTTCATTTTCATTTTGCTTTGCTTTATCTTCATATCATTCTTGCATTGTCTTCACAGGCATACACCTTTCTCACTATTGCAATGAGGCTATGGGAAACAGGAGATAGGTATTTAGTCTTTTCCAGACACCAATTCGTGATATCATGAATAGCCTCTGATGATCCATTTCACCAAAGTACCTGACATAGCTGTAGTCCCCGTTTGTAGAACACAGTGAGAGAAGTGTCACACAGGAGAAGAAACGCAGGATTACACGACTGCAAGGTGATAGTTCCATTCCCCATACTGACATAAACTTGTTTTATAATGATGAGCAAGTCACCCCAGCTTTCTAGGACTGTTTCCTAATGTTTATAATTAAAGAACAATTTGTCAGTCTTTATCAAAATTAAAAATACATTTAACTTTGTAGCCAGCCTTCCATCTTTAGAGAATTTATCTTGTAAGGATAAGTACACAGGTACAAAATGACAGATGGCTAAGATTATTCATTGCAGCATTAGAGGAAAGACTCCCTCGTTCTAATATCTGAAGCAACTCAAATGTTTCAAATCAATAGGGAAATCATTAAGTACCTACGCAATGGAATACTATGAAGCTCTCACAAAGGAGAAAGCTCTTTATACACCGATAAGGAAAAATCTACTGGGACTTATTATTAGATGAATGCAGACAAGGTAAAGAAGCATGTACATAATCATATACCTACCCTACCACCCAGCAGAAATACTCTGAGGTCTTTAGCCCACAAAAGAACTTTTAACAGCACCGATGGCATGATACTTCAGGTCAACCTATACAATTCATAAATATGAGCAAACAGCAGAAGATCAAGAGAAATGTGAGGAAACAAAATGGATCCCAAATGACCCTAAAAATTCTAAATATTATCTGTAGAAAAATTAGAGAGACTATTAAACCTACCAAACAAAAAAGAATTTTTGGAAATTGAAATATGATTGCCAAAATAAATAATTCAATGGACCACCACATATCAGCATAGAGTTAAAAACCAAATCATGGATTTGGAAGCTAAAGTAAGGCAATTTCCAACCATCCAAAATAACAAAAAAAAAAAAGAAAAAAAGAAATAAAAGAGAACATTTAAAAATATGGAGAATGATCCAAGAAGCTCAATTGCTGACAAAAAGAAGTTCCAAGAGAAGAGAATAGAGAGGAAAGAGAGGGGGATAATAAAAGAAATAATGGAATAAAAATATTCCAGGAGGAAGAAACAAGACCCTTTTATGGAAAGGCCCGTTGAGGTGAGGTGAGGTTAGAGAAAAAAGATCCAAACTTAGATTTGCTCTGTTGAAATTTCTGGAAAGACAATGAAAAAAGTGCCCAGAGAGAGAAAAAATGAGGTCATCTATAATGGGAGGAGAATCAGATTAACAACAGATTTTCCATTAGCAACACCAAACACTAAAACTCAAAAGGACAAAAACTGTCCAAAAAACTTGCTGGGATAATGACTATGGATCTAGAATTCCATATTTAAACTATTATTTTGTGTCACATTTTCAGTCATACAAATTCTCAGGAAGTTCATCGCCCTCACAAGCTCTCCACAGCATTGCTCATTCAGGTTCTCCAGCAGATCAAACAAAAAAGAAATAATTAAAAAAGAGTAGTCCACTGTGAGCCACAGGAGTAGCAGCTGAAGTGACTCAAAAGAAGAAAAGAACACTCAAAAGAAATCAGAAGAGAAGCCACTGCCATCATGCTTGGAGCATAAGCCTGAGTGGCTGGAGATTAGAGTCTCAACGGTGTATTTCTTTCTCTCTAAATCCAACAGCATAACTTGGTTGTATAGTAAATATTTGTAAGAGCATAATCTCATTGAAGCCTCTTAAATTCGGGGTTAAAACTTTTGCATTAACCTATAGACTAAACGTGAATACATAATCGTAGTATTGAAGAGCAGATGCAGGGAAGTGGAGGTGATGGCAGAGGTATTATAAACTCATTAGACTGTATAGTTTTCCACATCAGGAAGTCAACAGTTACTCTCTAACGTTGAAACCAAACAAAAAAAGGAGGAAAATAGAATTTAAGCTGTAATGGTAACCCCAGAAGAAACAAAACAGAACCTTTTACCTGTTTATTCCGGGGGAAGAATATTGGAAATAAAATAGAAGATTGACTGACTTTTCAATTTTGACCCCCTCTGTTGTATGATTTGGCTTTTAAAACTACATTATACCTCCTTTATTAGTAAAGGATTACTTAAATAAATTGAAGTGGAATCATAATGGAACACTGTGTATGTAGCCTTTGGAAAGAATGAGATTTGTCAATGTTTATTTTTGTACAAGGTTGTACACAATTACATACTTTATGTAAAAAAAAGGAATCTGCAAAATAACATTGTGTCATCCCCATTAAGGTAAAAAAAATATGTGTGTATGTATATATGTGAATATTAGGGAGGAGAAACTATAAACTGACAGTACTGGGGAATGGAAGGAGTCTTTCAGTATTTACTTTAAAAACTTTTGAATTGTTTTAATGTTAGGAATATGTAACATATAGTATGTAATATGTAACTATTTCTTTTAAATTAAAAAGGTAATACATGTTTTAACAAGTCAAAAATATAAATTTATAAATGTAAAGTGCTATATTTCCCCTTACATTCTTCATTTAAAACTGAACTGTTTACATTATTAAAATTCAAACTATTTTTTTGTTTTGATTGCCAAATAATGGCAATATTTTTTATTAAATGAACTCCATTTCCCATGGCATGGAAATGCTTTCATTATTATATAGTAACGTCTCACATTTACTTCTATATGTTTCTCAATTTGATTCTATTCCACTGCTCTATTTGCTTTTTCTTGTGCAAAGAGCATTTTTTTTTATTACATTAGCTTTAAAGTAAATTCCAATATCTCGAACTCCCTGTACCACCTCATTATTCTTCCTCCCACTTACATTCTTGAGAATTCTTCTATTTATTTTTTCATATGAACTTTTAAATCATCCAGTTCAGTATAAAAAATAAATCTATTGAATTTTGGGTCGATTACATGAAACATACATTATAAGTGTAATAATTTTTTTTTAATAAAAAAAGGAGTATGGTTAAATCAGCAGAGGTCATTTCCACCACAGGAAGGACTGTGCAAAGCAGATCTCCAACTGATTATATGACGGGCACAGGCAATGAGTGGTAGAGGACCCCATCTTCATGCATAAAGCAAAATCTCGCTAAAAGAAGATAAGGATGGCTGCAAACGTCCTCACTGGCAGGTCGTAACGGAACAGGAGTGTGCATGGAAGGCTGGGTTCTCAGACCTGTGGTTATCACAAACCGAAGGAATAAACCTCGATGAAGTGCGGGCTTTCTTAGACAGCTTGGAATGGGTGATGAGGGACAAGGCCATGTGATTAAGAGTGAGGGCTGACTGGTCCAAGACTGGTGATGGGACGATGTAACTCCCAGTCATGGTCTTTTTCACGGACGATTAATCCTATTTATATAACTGTAAAATTGATGATCCAGGTCACAAAGGCACTGTGGCTACAAAAAGAAAGAGAAACCTCTGGCAGCGAGGGGCTTGCAGCTATCAGAGGGAGACGCCATCACAGGGGCAGGTGCCAAGCACCCAGCACAGGGGGAGGACTCTGGGCACCGGCGCTGTGGCAGGGAGGTGTGGCTCAGATGCCTGCTCTCCCACCATCTAGTCATGGGGTCTGGGGCTCTCTTAGCTTCAATTCCTTTATCTGAAAAGATGGATAGAAATGCTTGTGAGCAGGCTGCAGTGAGCATTAACCATGGATAAAGCACCTCGGACGACGCCTGACATAGCAGGCTCTCAACAGATGCTCGATATTAAGGACGATTGGAAATGTACCACAGGCAAAAACTGGGCAGAGAAGGTAGTATTTCAGAGTGTCTGGAGTTGGGAAAAAAAAGTGTTTAAATGTGAAATGGAATGATGCATGCAGGGCATTATTAAATACTTTTGCATTGTGAAATTAAAAGTTGCCAGAGGGAGAAAGTCTGAGCAGAAGGCTGAGAGGGGCACAAGAATTCAATTAGAAAGGGTCCTGGAGGCTAGCGTGCCAGGTCAAGGAATCATGATTATACGGTAGAGCAGTTTTTTCTTTTTCCAAATGGATTTTTGAAATAATAAGATTCATGTTTTATAAAGACCTTCCTGGCCACAGTACAGAGGAAGTACTGGAGGAATGGGAGGTAGGGCTTGGCCGTAACACTGTAAGCCGAATGATCACTTTAAGCATGACTTTTTTTTTAATGGGTGAGATATGATGTGTGCAGAAGAAAGCTAATAAAAAAGAGTATGTTGAATAGCTAGAGAGATGACACAAACTCTGGGAGTTAAGGAGTCCCCTGTCAGGCTCCGTCCTGCTCTCCTACCTTTCTTCTCTCTCCTGTAAACCTAAGAGCGACAGAGGCTTAAACTTCCCCAGGCCAAGTAACCTTGTCAGCTAAGTGGATAATGCCTGTAAGTTTGCAGGATTTAGATGCAGCAGGTAGATATGCGAGTGCAATGTGCTTTGAGCATTCTGTCTTTATCGAATGTGCAGACCCGCAGTAGCAACGGATGGAGCTTGGCTATTTTTGCTCCTGTCAGCTGCTTGATTTAGCAGAGAGAGAGCACAGGCAGCAGAGACAGTCGGACTGGAGGTTGTGGTCTAGCTGTTCCATTTACACTATGGGTAAGTGAGTTAATTTCTCCCAGAGACTCAACTGCATCTGTTAGTAGCCTCTCTCACAAAATTTGTATTCTAGTGGAAGCAGACAGGACATCAATAAACATATATATTCTAAATATAGTAAAGAAGAACACAGCAGCTCAAGGAAATACAGTAACTGAGAAACTGAGAACTGCTTTTTACATAAGATGGTCAGTGATGGGTCTGCGATAAGGTCGTGTTTGATCACACTCCTGCAGGAAGTGAGGAAGTAAGTTTTGAAGATATTTGGGGAAAAGAGAATTCTAGGCCAAGAAAATAGAACGTACAAAGGCTCTGATGCGAACAGACTCATGCACATAGAAAACAAACTATGGTTACCAAAGGGGAAATGAGGGGAACGATAAACTAGGAGTTTGGGATTAACAGACACACAGTACTATGTATAAAATAGATAAGCAACAAGGGCCTACTGTACAGCACAGGGAATTATATTAATATTTTGTATTAAGCTATAGTGGAAAAGAATCTGAAAATATATATATATATATATATATATATATGTATGTGTAAATGAATTGTATTGTCAGTTATATATGGATAATGAAAAGCATTGCTGTACACCTGGAACTAACATTGTAAGTCAACTATACTTCAATAAAATATAAAATAAAGAATCTTCATCAAAAAAAATCCAAAAAAACAAAGGCTCTGATGTGGAAGTAAGCTGGGCATGGGGGAAGGAATGTCAAGGCAAGGAGGCGTGTGTGGTCAGAGTAGAAAAGTGGTGGAGATGAGAACAGGGAGGTTCTTCAGGTCTGACCACAGTGGGATCCGTGGGCAGCGCGGAGACTTGCCCAGTAAGCACAGGCATCCAGTATCTTCTCTGAGTGATCAGAGAGATGGGAAGCCACCCCGAGCAGAGCTCCGCTGACCGTTTGACTTGTTTGAGCCTCATTGGGGCTGCAGTATTGAGTAGAGACTGTAGGGGGCGTCGGGAGCAGAGATCATTCCCACAGTGAGGCGATACGGGAAAGGGCCAGTGGAAGAAGGAAGATGGTCCAGATTAGACCGGAAGGTGGAGGTGTTGTGGAATGGTTATATTCTAGGTTTTTAAGAAAGTGGTGCTGAGAGGATTTGCTGATGGGCGACCAAGGTGTGATCTTTGGCTCAAGAAATTTTGGCTGATCTTATAAGAATAAAGTAAGGTAAATAAAATGCCTAGAATTTAGCAGTTGCTCAAAACCGTGAGTTCCCTTCCACCTTCCCTTCCAGCTGCTTGGCCCATCAGGAACACAGTCAAGAGTGTCACAGTGAGGAAAGAAGGGCCAAAGAATAGGATGAAACCCTGTACCAACCAGATCTGAGCTTAGACTTTTCACCAGAAATTCTCTCCTCATCAGCAAATGCCCAAAATATAAATGACAAGGGGAGAGAAGAATAAAATAAAATAAAGGGGAAAAAGAGCGACATAGGGTGCTTTCTCAGCTATTATCTCCTGCCTCCTGTGTCCTTGACTACTTGCTTTCCGGGTGAACAAAAATAAAAAGGTTAAGTGTCACATTATTTTATATCTATCACCAGGGCAAGAAGAGGCAAGAACGGCTTGAGATGAGATACTTTCTTTCTCAGAACAACACTGAGGAGATTCACTGTAGGTTTTCACATGAATGCAAAGCCAAGCAACGTAAATAAACAAATGCACAAACTGTGTTCCTCAAGACTCAAAGCTTTACTCCAAGTAGCTTCAATGAAGCCTCGACAATCAACAATCAGTAGTGGCAGAGAATTTAGTTCAAGAGGGAGCAATGGAAAGAAAGAAATCCACTGAATATTATAAATACTGAAAGGTAAAAAATGGATGTAGAAAAACATGGTTAAGTGTACTTTGCAGAAGATATCTGCATCTGAGGAGAAACCAAGCCCCTTTGACTCAAACCCGTCCTTGAAATCTAGTTTTCATGATAAAAAAGGAGTAAGGCCTCTTTTCTTCAAGTGAGGTTTTCGTGTTAAGCCAATTGTTAGGGGAACAGCCTTGGATTTTCTTAGCATCCTGCTTTATCTAGCTGTATCTCCATATAAAACACTGAACCTTGCCCATTCAGTTCCTAGCATTAGGCATGTAAAAAACCCTTAAGTTTTAAATCATAAAGGGAAATTAACATTTATTGGCCATTTTAACACTATTGATTCTTCCAATCCAAGAGCATGGGATATCTTTTCACTTCTTTAAGTCATTTGTAATCTCCTTAATCAATGTTTCATAGTTCTCCATGTATAAGTCTTTCACCTCCTTGGTCAGATTTATTCCTAAGTATTCTATTATTTTGGATGCAATTTAAAAAGGGATTGTTTCTTTACTTTCTTTTCCTGCTATTTCATTGTTAGTGTAAAGAAATGCAACTGATTTCTGTGTTAACCTTGTAACTTGCTACCTTGCCAAATTCTTTTATCAGCTCTAATAGTTTTTGTGTGGAGATTTTAGGGTTTTCTATATATAGTATCATGTCATCTGCATATAGTGACACTTTTACCTCTTCTCTTCCAATTCGGATCCCTTTTATTTCTTGTTCTTGCCTTATTGTTATGGCTAGGACTTCCAAAACTATGTTGAATAGAAGTGGTGAGAATTTGTGGTATATTTATACAATGGAATACTACTCAGCCATAAAAAAGAATTGCAGTAACATGGATGGAACTAGAGAACATCATTCTAAGTGAAGTAAGCCAGAAAGAGAAAGAAAAATACCATATGATATCACTTATATGTGGAATCTTAAAAAAAAAAAAAAGGACACTAATGAACTCATCTACAAAACAAAAACAGACTCACAGACATAGTAAACAATGGTTATGAGGGGAAAAGGGGTGGGAAGGGATAAATTTGGGAGTTTAAGATTTGCAAATGTTAGCCACTATTTATAAAAATTGATTCAAAAAACCCACCCCAAAACCAAAACATTTACAGCCTCCTTACAGGTCCTTGGCACTCAGTTTAATTTTAATTGTACTGCTTTAGGTTGACTATCATTACTTCCAATTTTCAGAGGTGGTACTGAGACTAAGAGAGGCTGGGAAACTCACCCCAAGCTCACAGGTGTTACATCCAGAAGCTGCAGTCTGACTAAGCTGAAATAGGTTCTCAGGCCTCTTTCCTCTGGCCTCAGGTGTTCTTCTCTATCACGGGCTCATATTCACAGCCTCTGGACTATTTCACCATTATTCCTAAACCATTCATTTTATGGTTTCTTAATACTTTTATCAGGAATCACATTAGATAGACAGAAGATTTTATCAAGTTTAGGGAGGACTGCTTCACACTTAGCATGACTGTTTCTCTCCAAGTCTTCAGAGTTTGCAGTGTGTGAGGCTACATATAGCAAGGAATGAACTCATGTCAGAGCTACCTTCACCAAACCACTGCTGTGCAAAGGGCTGCTGGTGTGCGTGTATGTGTGTGTGTGCGCGCGCATGTGTCTGTGTGCTTGCAAACACCATATGTAGCATTCTGTATGGCTCTGTGGGGAGAGCTCAGCAGATCACTGTTCACTGTTGGATACCTGTCCTTTTCATACTAACCACTTCCCCCCCCTCATATTATTTATCGTAATTTCTACCTTTAAGAAAACCACAGCCTCACTGGGAAGAAACACCAAGTAGGCCATCGTGTATGATTCCTTCAGTGCTAAAGTGATTTGGTACACTGGCCAAATTCTACCACTGATAATTGTTTGTGCATGTATGTGTTTTTTGTCCATATTAGTCTGTCAAAGGCTCAAGAAAAGGAATTTTAAAATTGATTAATTAAACCAACAGCAATGGAGTACTTATTACACAGCAGGCATTGTGCTACCTGCTCCCTCTGGAACTAGGCTCTCGAACATAATAGGATTACACAGAGTTGCGAATCAGTCTATTAATGGAAGAGACAACAGTGACAGCCGTCACTGGGATTGCCACTGTTACTATCACTGAGCCTGCCCTTCCACATATGGTGTTCCACCTACGGACGGCTCACTGTGTTTCTGTATTAACAAATGGGAGCAGTGGAAAAGATGAGCTAAGATACAGCACGACTGAACTACTATTTATATTTGCTTTGAGAATGTTGTCTGAAATATAAATATGGCTTATGTCCATTCCATAACAAAAGAGTTGAGAGGCCAGTTAATTACTGAAATATTTTATCCCATTATTTCAATCCTCTGTATGTTTTTAAATGTGCAGGTACTTGAGGTAATGCACTACAAATATTTACAAAGTGGTTGATTTTTAAATTTTTCATCTGATGCTTTGTTAATGGAGTCTGCACTCCCAAACAGGTAAGACAGATTCACATATTTACCCATTCTCTGAACTCAGATTTTACCGTATTTACTAATATCCCAATCTGTGATAAATAGCAGGTCCTGGGGGAAGGATGGAAAAAGGAGATCAATCCACAAAGCTATGATTTCCTATGTGACATGAGTATCTGATTCAATAAATACTTGTTGACTTGAAGGCAAATAATTAATTAACAGATGCTAAATTGTGACTCTCCATTTTAGGTAAAGTTCATGCAAGCTTTTTTTCACAAATAATTTTAATTCAAGTTTGCCCAAAAGGATGTTATAGATGTAATATGTGTTACATAATATTTGGCACTGTAGGGACACTGTTATATAGTTATATACATTTAATATATATTTATACCCACTATTCTTGAGCTTATCCCACATGTTCCACCAAGCTATGTACACAACTGTTCTTTGTATCTCAAAACAGTCTTCTGACAATGACTTATATTTTCCAGTTTCAATAATCAGTGGCTTTCTTTGACAGTCTCTCTGTGCTTTTTTATTTTCCTGCATTAAAAAACCCATTTACTGTGTGTAGAGAATTCTCAAATGCACAGGTAAGAAGTATCAGCACTGTTCCAGTTCGCATGCTAGTGTCTACTGTCATTCACATTAGCTCCATTCATATTCTTCTTTCATGGAGGTATGAGTTTGTCTCATCTGTGCTACAGATTTCCTGACTATATCTCCATATTGTAACTATTTGCATATTGACTTTCTCTCCTCAGCACCATTCATAATATCCCCCTTGGTAGGCCAACTTAGAGCTTAATTAACATAATGTTGATATATTTCCCCCTAGATTACTAACCAAGATGTAGAAACTGTGTTGCACAAATGAACTATTATTATTACTGCACTACTTTCCTTAGGATTTCTAGAGATTAAAAATATTCAGTCCTGACTGAAGTAAGCTGCTTACTTTGTGTCAGTTTGAAAAAAGTAAAAAAAAGGAACACACAGATACAAAATATCCCCAACACAGCACCTAAACCAAATTTTACTAGTTGAATATACAAGACATGTTTTCATATTGTTTTGATCTAAATAAATTTCTGCTCACTGTGTTTACTCCTAATTGTTGTGTACCCTGCCAAGGTCTCTGGAAGACAGACACAGATGTGATTATATAAGGTTAAGTGCAGGAAAATATGAAAGAGTAGTTGGAGGCTCAGGTCTCTGGAGTCAGGCTGAGTCAGGCTGCCTGGGTTGCAAACTTAGTCCTGTATTTCCTGGGTACGTGACCTTGGGTAAGTTTCTTCCTATCTCTGTTAAGGACTACGCTGTGTTCCTCCTGCCTCCCCAAATTCATATGTTGAAGCCCTAACCCCAGTGTTACTATATTTGTAGACAGGGGCTTTAAAGAGGTGATTAAGGTTAAATGAGGTCATAAGGTGGGGCTCTAATCTGATAGGATCAGAGTCCTTATAAGAAGAGGAGGAGACACCAGAGTTCTCTCTCTGCACACACGGAGGAAAGCCCATGTGAGGGCATGGCGAGAAGGTGGCCATCTGGTTTTACCAAAACCAACCCTGCTGGCACCTTGATCTTGGACTTCCAGCCTCCAGAACGGTGAGAAAATAAATCTTTTGTTTAAGCCACCCAGTCTGTGGTATATTTTTATAGCATCCCCAGCAGACCAATATAATCTCTGAAAGTGAGTTTTCAACCTTCTGAGTACAAAAATAGCACCTATCTGATAATGAATATTTGGATTAAAAAGAAAGTCATTTCAATTACTTAGCACAGCACTTGACATAGTGAAAGATCTCGATATAAATATTAGTTTTCATTATTTTTGATAAGAGGGTGCTTAATGTACCAGAAGTCAAAGAGAAGGCGTTCACCTGAAACACATTCTTCCTTAAAGCATAAATTGTGCTTACACCAAAGAGTGTAAATAAAAAATTCCTAGATGAAAATACTGCCAGAGTAACAATGTAGACTCCCTTAGCCTTTGATAAAAATGTTTGCCATTATCTAGACATCAAGCTTTGAATAATTAACAAAGACAAAATTACAGAGTACAATGGGAAAAATCAATAAAAAAAATCCAGATGTGACTTTATAAAATATTTTAATGACTTTTGTTTTCATTTTTCATTGCAAATGTTGGAATTCATGTAGACACAGTTTTGCTGAAGGGTTTAAACCCTTTCCTGGTAGGTATTAAGGTATCTTATGAATCTAATTAATTGTTAGGGTTACATTAGATCAGAACTTTAATTAATATTTCTTCTTATACATATTGGCCCAGTTATTAAACAAGATTACCTGCTTTTCAGAGAAAAACCTTTTAGATTATTGTATATGGGTCCATTCTTCTCCCAACTGCTCAGAACTATCCTTGTATTTCATTAGAGATTAAGTTATACTTATTTTTAAAATGAAAATATGTTATTTCCTCTTCTAAAAAGTGAGACTGATATTGAATTCTGCTTAGAGTTCTATATTTTTTTTTCTATATGTATACAGAGTTCTAATACCATTCTGATTATTCTCCTGGACAAATTGGATTTACTTGTGCCTTAAAAGGAATTACATTTCTTCTTTCATAAAGTGAGATTGATGTTTGAACAAGGCTAATCTTCTATTATTTTTTTTAATGGAAAGCACAGCTTTTAGTGCATATTTGTATGCTTGGAGCCCACCTTCAACTAGGGGTGAGGTAGGGAGGTAGAGGCTTGAAGTTGGAGGCGACCTTGCTGGCATTTGTCTTTGATGGTTTCAGATAATTTCGTACTACTCTGCTTCTCAGTGTTCAATGAGATAAATGTGAATAATAATCAGGGAGCCTTTTCATTTCTGAGAATTTATTCTTTTAGGGGAGATTTGCTAAACCCCATTTGAAGAATGTTCAGGAGATAACTTTTCATGTCCAAAATAAGACTTTTGATTTGCTTTCTTCTTCCTGCCTCAATCCTATCTCCTCGGTTTTCCCATCCCAGTAAACATCACTGTTAGTTTCTCCAGCCAGAAACCTGGTGGTGAACCTTCGTACTGTCAGTTCCCTCCACTGCACGTTCAGTTCTGCATCAAGTCTTGTCCATTTTACCTTCAAACCCTACTTTGGGCCCATCTACCACTGCCTTCACCACCACTGCCTTCATCCAAGCCAAAGACTTTGTTCACCTGAACTGGTCAGTCAGCGTCGGAGTCAGTCACTCCACTTCCTCTTGTCCCCTTCCCCGCAGCTGCTTTAGTGCCTTTAAAAAATATAAATCGAAACATCACTCTCCTGATTAACCTTCTAAAATCTTCCAGCTGCACTTAGAGCACACTGTGAATTCTCCGCAATGGCTAAAATGTCCTCAAAGAGTGGATTCCCGCCTACCTGTGGACACTACTTCTTCCCATGAGGTGCCCTGCTCTCTACAGCCAGACTACACTGGCCTATTAGTTCCTCAAACTGCCAAGCTCCTTCCAACATGCTGTGGTTTTAAAACACGGCCCCACACTTCTGACACTTTCTGTCCATGGGACTGCTGTGACCCACAGAACACAACAGAAATGATGCTGTGTGATGTAACAGTGTGCCAGGGCTGCTGTAGCAAACACTCAGACTGGATGACAAGCAACAGAAACGGATTTTCTCACAGTTCTGGAGCCTGGAAGTCCAAGACGCTGGCAGGGCTGGCTTCTCCTGAGGAGTCTCTCCTTGGCTTACGGGCAGCCACTTTCCTGTTGTGTCCTCACATGGTCATCCTTCTGTGGGTGTTACCTGTGTCCTCTTTCAAGGACACCAGTCATAGTAGACGGGCCCGCCCCTATGATCTCATTTACCTTAATTACCTCTTTAAAAGCCCTATCTCCAAATACTGTCACAATCTGAGGTACTGGAGGATAGCACTGTAACACTGAACTTGGGGGCACATATTCAGACCATAATATTTCTGAGACCAGGCTATAAAGGGCTAGGGGTCATATGCTGCTCACTCTCGAGGCCCCTGGGTCATTATGTAAGATATATGACTACCCTCAGGCACCATGCTATGAGGAAGACTGAGCCATTGGCTAGGCCACGTGTAGATGCTTGGGTTCATGGTCCCTGCTAAGTCTAGGCTTTGGGTCACGCTAGCATAAGAGTCAGACATAGGAGTGAAGTCCAATTAACTCCGACTGATTTCAGCCCTTAGTGATATAAGTTATCCAGACAATGCCCCATACATTGTGGAGCAGAGACAAGCCATCCCAGTCCGCACCCTGTACAAATGCCTGACCCACAGGACCCAGGAGCGTAGAACATTGTGGTTTTATGTCACTCACTTTGTGGGGGTTTGTTATGCTGCAACAGGTATCTCTAACAGCATCTTGGGGGCTTCACATATGCTCTTTTCTCTCCCTGGAATGCTCTCCCCTCTGCTCTCCATCATTGTCCTCTGAGTCCTGCCCTTGATTCACCTCTGCAGAGTGGTCTCCTCTGATGACCAGTGTAAATATTGTCTTAGAGTTCCCTGTTCTCCTCCAGAGCTTCCACAAACATTTAACAGTATTTAATTATTTCTTTTTATGTTTTAGTTTTTGTCTCCTCTGTGATACGACTTGCTTTTTAAGAGCAGGAATCCCCTTTTGTTTGCTCATTGAGCAGAGGATATGCTCTGTGTGCTCATAATAGGAGGCTGGGGACTAGCTGCCGAGCAGACAACTGTGAGCTCAGCACTGCTCTGTTCTGGCTGAAAAAAAAAAAGTCATTGAAAGTAAACTGATTGGATTTAGGAAGAGACTTGGTTAAATTTAAGCAGGATGCTTTACTGAGCACCTGCTCTTGCCAGCTCTAATCCAGGAGCTGACGAAGCAATGACAACCAAGGAAACCCACATGTTAAATAAATCCTGGAGAGGACAGCACTGTGGTAACTCACAAATAGTCTGCTCTTTGGCAGAGTCTCTCCAGCGCTTTGGCAACTTAAGGTAGGAGTCAAAAGGATGGAACTACTGGGATGGAACTAAAAATGCTCATCGCTGTGCCTGGATGGTGTTCTCCCATAAATGCCAGGCTGAGACTGAGAAGTCTGAGGACATAAAAGGTGAAAGATTTAAGCAAACCTGTTAGAAAATGGAGAGGTCAACTCATGGAGAGAACTGGAGGCTTAGGGACCAAGGAAAGGGCTGGACACTCAGAACCCAACGTCAGCATTCTGGTCTGTAGTGAGCAGAGCCGTCAAACCATCACAAGGAGGAAGTGGTGGCACGGTCCTGACAAGTCCAGCCTCATAATTCTTAAAAGTCGCTTCCTTTTGAAATAGTACCCCTTTCTTCTTTTTTTTTTTTTTTGTCCCAAAGTTTTACAGTTGTTTTTAAGTTATTTCTCTCAGTTCTCATGAGTTATACACTGCTTCAACCTATAATCTGCGTGTATGCACCTCTGCCAAAATCTCAGTGTGATGTCTCTGTAGGCTGCTCCGAGTGGGCAGGTGTGGATAGGATACGTGGATTAAGAGGAAACAGGCATACAGAAAATGTGACTAATGTGGCAAAGCGGGTTAAGGAACTGGCTGATTGCTCTCAGAAATCTTGGTTTAAATCCAGAGTATGTCAAATTGGAAAGAAGAACCTACCGACTGCATTGCTTTCCAAGTGTGCTGATCTCACACATGCTGTGTCAGAAGGGGGGCTCTGGGACTAGGGATATAATCATCTCGCGCAATCAAAAGTGTTTTTAGAATCCTGGAAAGAAGTCTGGCCCGTGGGAAGTCACAGAGAAGGAGGGGGGCGGGAAGCTCCTCAGGTGACCTGTCATGTGGACAGAAAGATAAAAGGCACTGTTCCAAAGTCCCCACCATGATGGGGACTTTCTTCATGAGAAAGTCTCCTGTAAAATTCTGTTGATGTTAGACTGGAGGCTGTGGACCTTGTTCTAAATGAGGGGAGGTCCTCAGGGTCTCTCGGATCTGTTGGCCTGGCCTTCTGATGCCTGCACCTCAAAGCCGCACTACACAGGCCCCGGCCTTTTCCACTGTCTTGTCACCTTGGCTTTATGCGCCTGTGCGGTAATCTCTTTGACCTCTCTTTCTAAGCCTGGGGTCTTTTACAGGTTCCTTCTGCTGGTATCCTGATTCTATTTTGTGGCCTTGACCTTTTACTTGAAGCCTAAAAACTGACTTCTATAATTCTGAATAATATGGCTCTTCCTGGTTCCATCCCTTACTCTCTCTCTCTCTTTTTTTTTTTTAAATTTCAGAGTTATTTCTTTCTTTATTTTATTCTACTTTTAGAGGTTTGCTCACTGCTATTGATCACACACATCACAGCACATCTGACATAAAGCCCAAACCTCCCAATTAAATGAAGACATTCTGAGGTAAATCACAAATATTTGGTATTATGAAAAATAAACTTCCAAGCAACTGACTACCTTTCCCCTTTTTTTGTGCAGTTTCTGTGACCCCTCTCTCTTAAATCATCTCTTGTCCTGTTTGGCACGCACGAATCCTTCAAACACCCTGCATGGCTTTTTCTTTCTTTCTTTCTTTCCTTTCCTCCTTTCCTTCCTTCCTTCCTTCCTTCCTTCCTTCCTTCCTATCTTCCTCCTTCCCTCCCTTCGTTTTCTCTCTTTCTTTCCTTTCCTTCCTTCCTTCCTCTCTTTCTCCCCCTCCCTCCTTTCCTTTCTTTCTAGAACTCAAGAAAAGTGAATGTATTGAAGTAACCTGTGCTGTATGTGCTAAGAATTTGTTCTCATTCTCTGTATCTACACAACCTATAATGAAGTAGTATGAAGAAGAAATTCCCTTAAAGATGATTTTTCTATGATCTGAAAAATTTCTTTGAGATTCTTTAGAATTGTTTAAAAATAAGAAATGACAGGTCCAAAATGGAGTCGCTTGTGTTAAGCCGCACATCAGCAAAAGTTAATGCCTAATTAAACTGCAGCTTCAGCCTCTTCCAGAAGAATTTTAAACCAGCCCATCTGGAATTTCCTCATCAACACTGGTGATGTAATCTGCCTGATGGACCCCCACTCTTCCCCAAAAGGAAGATGACCTTGCCTGAAATAATCCTTTCTTCTTTTTTCTTATTTCCTTGTCCTACCGTCTCTCTGCCTTTAAAAACCTTCCTTTTTGTACAGCTCCTTGGAGCTCCCTTCTACTTGATAGATGGGATGCTGTCTGATTCATGAATCTTTGAATAAATCCAATTAGATCTGCAAATCTACTCAGCTGAATTTTGTTCTTTTTTAGCAGTATGAATGGTCCAGTGATAAGCGTATTTAAAGAAACCAAGATAAACAGAAGGCCATGTTGTTAACTAAGGGTAATGTAGAAAGGAAGAATGGAAATTTACAGAGATTAAGAGAGAACAGCTGACTTTAAACAAGGGTTGAATGAACATCTAGATATTTCATTTCTGTTCATATCAAGAGGGAAACCATTTATCAAATCTGTAGATGACTCAAAGCTGTGAAAGATTAATATGTCAGATTATAGAACCAAGAATCAAAAAGACCTTAAAAGTCAAGAAGGAAAGCATTGAAATGAATGGAGAGAAATGTGAAGTCCTGCACTTAAAATTGAAAAAAAAATTTTTATGGGGAAATTGTCATTTCATGTGAAAAAAAATAGTTGTATGTTTAATTGTCTTTTAGCTGCAATTATGCCAACGAGGGGATATGACATCCAAGAAAGCTCTCATGACTTCTGGCCGCATTAAGAGAGATTATACAGGGTCATCAAAGGAGGTTACCGAACCCCCTCCTTTTGAGTTTTCTTGGAGGCACCACCTACACTGGCATAACTGATTAAGTCATTGGTCACTGGTGACTAATTCATCCTCTAGCCTCTCTCACCTCCGTGGAAATCAGGGAGTATGAGTGAAAGTTCTAACCCTCTATTCATAATCGGTTCCCCTGGCAACCAGCCCCCATCCTCAGGTGCTTTCCAAAGTCATCTCATTAATATAAACTCAGTTGTGGTGGGAAGGGGCTTGTAAATAACAAGACATCCATTTCACTGTTACTGCTCTGGAGTGGTTTTAAGGAACTGAGGACAAGAGACCAAATATAATAACAAAAGATGCTCCTATTGCTCTTACTGTTCAGGAAATTTCAAAGGTTGTGGGAGCTGAGAGCCAGGAGTCAAAACAGGAAGACCACATATATAGGAGAAATATATTGAAGACCATAAATGAATGACCAATATATTTCTTATAAATCACAATATCGCAGGGAGGTGAGGAGATAAAGTAACTGTTTAACACTCTAGGTGATAGGGAGGAAGAGATGGCCAAGCGAGGGAAGGCTTCATGAAGGAGAGTGTGCTTGAGCTGAATCTTCAAAGGTAAATATGCACTTGTGGTCGGATGAAACATGGAAGAGAGGGAGACGACAGCAGTGGTGAGAGATTTGGAAGAGGTAGAATGAATAGGGCCTTGGTGGCTGATGGGGTGGGCAAGTAGGGTGAAGGAACAATGCACCCAGAATGATTTCAGGGACTTGTATTTGGGTGTTGGGGCTCAAGGTTGGCTGCCCCGAAATGTGCCTCAATGATTATTGATTGTTTTAAAGTTATTTAAGAAACGGCCAACTCAAAGGGACACTATGACCTTCCTTTCTGTCTCCATGAAAGCAGGAAATAAATCTTTCAAGTGAAAGGTGGAGGTGGAAGGACACCATTATGGCCAAAGATAGGGAATTTGGGCTGAGAAGTCTATGGATACAAACCTTGTTACCTTCTTTAATTTACTACCCTAAGCCTAATTTCTCTTCTTCGTGGACTGAGCACCCCAAGGCTATGTTTCTTTGTCCTGTTAATTCCTCACACATTTATTGTTTCTTTTCTAAAAAGTATAAAAGCTGTCTGCTTTGGTCACTCCTTAGATCTCACTGCTATGAAACCTCCATGCATATGGATTAAAATTTGTTTCTTTTTCTGCTGTTAATCTGTTTTGTGTCAATTTTATTCTTAGTCCAGCTACAAGACATCAAGAGGGGTAGGCGGGGATTATTTCCCCTCCCCGACAGGTGCTTGGATGGCCGATGGTACCACTAACCAAGAGTGGTAACACGGTGAGGAGGGTGTGTTCAGGGATAAGAGGGGAAGACCAAGAACTCAGCGTTGGGTAGACTGAGCCTGTGACTGCTCAGCGGCATCTTGATACAGATGTAGAATAAGGAGATGGGAATCAGAACAATGGTCAAGGTCAGAGATGTGGATTTAGGAGTTACTGGTTTGTAAGTGGGAATTAAAGTCTTGATAGAGGGTGGTATTATCTGGGTGTGGTAGAGAAGATATCAGCAAGTGAGAAGAATCCAAGAACAAAATCTTACGGGAGTCGGTAGTTTGATGTCAGGTAGGAAGGCGGGTTGTGTCAAGGTTATATGCTGTGTGTAAACATAGATATGGTGCTATTCTGCAAAATCCATGATAATGGATGTCTGAATGTAGAGATGTTGGTTTTTACTGACCTAAACGTCACTAGTCCCGGGTGATTCTGTGAATCTGAAAAGAGCAGAATGCTGGCAGTGATTTTTGTAGGACGTTTTAGATCCTATCAGGGATCTAAGGATCCTAACCTGGTGTCCTTGTTTCTCACTTTCCCCTGTCTCCAATCTCCACCCATTTTAATACGTGTTTCAGCATCAATCTGTCTGTGGAGTGTCTCAGCCTCGCTGGGACATTCTCTCTCAAGTCTTTCAAGTCAAGAGCAGTATGTTTGATTAGTCAGAACTGAATGGTCCTTCCAGCCCTTGAAGTTGCTGGCATCCTAATCAGTATCTCTAAAATACTTACACGATTTTCAGGCAACGAATAAGTAGAGCACTTCTTTGAATCATTATTTAGTGTGTCATCCTTTGAAAGTCACTGTCAGTCTAATTTGTGGTTAATAACCACAAAGGAGGTAAGCTATCGTCTCGTTAAACAGATCACCTTCATTCTCATATGTGGACACAGCCCAGTGTAGTAGGAAAAAAAAGCAGAGTTTGGATTAGGTTTGGGGCCCTAAATATGACTTCATTACTTTCTAAAACTTATTTTCTTTATTTGTAAAATGGGAGTGCTATGTAATGAATGGGTCTATTTGTGCAATTAAATAAAATTATGAAGAAAAAAACACTTGGAATAATGCATGACATTTAGTGGACTCACCTAAAATGGTAAGTATTATTTCTAATTTTATTTTGGAAAACATATTTTCATCTCCCTTCATTCTGTGCAAAAATCTGTATGTGGCCTTTTAGAGATATGCCTATTACTTCAGTCCACAAGGATAAAGGACTAAGAAAAAACATTGTGGTTATTCAAAGGACTGTCATGGCACTGATAAATGAGTCTTTTGTCCAATATAGATTTCCTCCATCACCTCAGTGCTCACTGTAGAAGCACCTCTGCTTTATTCTCTCTTTTACAGTTTTGTTCCTACAACAAAGGAAATCAATGCACCCAAGTTCAATGCAATGTAGGGCAAGTCTGATCTAACTACACTGAAACAAAGAGTCAGAACCGATGGAACTGTCTGAATTTGCTCCCCTTGCTCTGCCTGGTTAGTCCTGTTTGTGGAGAAATATGTTATCACTCATGTCATATGTGCCATAACATTGAAGGGGACAGAATCAGAGGAGCTGGGAATTTTATCTCTCATCAGCTTCTTTGCAGATGGACAGACCTATAACAGCATCCTCAGAGAACCTGTCTGCTTGCAACTCATACATGCATCAGACAGTACAATGAAAGTCAGCAAACCCTGAAAGACATCTTGGTCCTAATAATTAATCAACTCCTGGCAAACAGGGTCTATTTTTTTTTTAAGAGGAGAAACTTCATAAAACAATGAGTTAAAGTCCACACTGGATGTAGGATGGTGAAGGCGACTGCAATTATTGTTTTCATGTGCAATGTTTTTATTGCCCGAGGAGCAGAAACCACAAAGCACTGGATCAATGATAAAAATTAAATAACCACAGCAACAACCACAACCACCAACCCAACAATAGTAATGTGCTTTCATTCACGCAACAAGTAACCATCGGATTCCATCTGAGATTCCACGCTACACCACTGTGCACGGAGGCACTGGGACGGAGGAGGACCGCCGCTGATGTGTAAGGAAAATTGTGGACTTAAATGCCCACGATATTTGACACCAAGATTACACACACACACACACATTCAGAAGATGGAGAAGTAACTACTAGCCATGGTGCCCAGGAAAGGCTTCATATGGGAATTATTTTGTGAATTGAAGATGGGATGAACGTGGAGGGCACAAAGCGGGAGGAAGAGAACAGCCGAGGGAGGAAATGGCCGGAAACCCCAGCGCCTGCCACTTGAGGATGGGCCCACAGTGAGGTGGTGCTCAGCAGGGCCAGGGGATTATGGTGGGAGCACATCCCAGAGGGACCTGGCTGCCAGGCTGAGGAACTGCGATTCTCCTCCGCAGTTCAGTTGGTGGGAAGCCATCTGCGCTCAAGTAGGGAAAAGACATATGATCAAAGGTGTGGTGCAATATGAACCGAGCAGTTGTGAAGCTGTCTCAGGTCCTTTTTGGAATGAGGTAGGATTTCTATGTGTGTGTAAACAAACAAAAAAATATATATGTAAAGTAGCGTGGCACTATACAGAATGGATTAGAATGAGAAGAAAATAAAAGATCCACACAGAAGCAGGGAGAACAGATAGGAAGCAGATGGGAGGGTGTAGTTCTTGACTCCAGAACTACCTGGATGTAGAGTCTCAGTGGTTTTTGTAGTGACTGGGCTATTTTTGCCCTAATCCATCTGTATCTGTTCACTATAATCCTGTCATGTGGAATGGTGCAACTCTGCACAATGGTGTTCCATATCCACAGAAAAGAATCGTGCCAACTGGCCCACGCTGGGCTCAGGCTTACCCTCATGCTCAGGTCTTCACATTAGGGCCCTGATGGCACGAGGGATCTCTGAGCAGCTGGAGATCATGACTGAAACACTGCAGCAGAAGGGGTGGGGCAAGTCAGGCACCAGGGGAGATTTTGGTACCTGGGTCCCAGTCACCTTAGGAAGAGTGGGTCCTAGAATCACAGAAGTTGTAGACAGAGTCTGTCCTTTGGAAAAGAAAGGTAAGAACATGAGGTAAAGTATTATTTTTCAATTTTCTGGCTGGAGGTGCTCTGTTTTCCCTGTTTCTTCTCTTACTCAATATGCCACACAGGTAGGTACCCAGCTGCTCTTAAACTTTGCCTGTTTCCCTGCACACCTTTCCAGAAGATTATCAAAGTGGGGTGAGGGGGTCTAGTCATCCTGAAATGAATCAGCTAATTAAATTAATTTTATCTCGGGCATACTGCTCAGTCCAATTAAGTTACTAAGCCAATCACATCAGAATAAATCAACCATATTGTTACATAATTCTTTTTAATAAACAGAGTTATAATTATATGAAGGCAATTCTGAGGATACCATATGCTACAAAGCAGGGAACCTAATTTATTTCCTTGATTTGGAGAGACAAACTCACTCATGTGTAATAACTTTTATCATCCAAAATTTTAATTCTTATTGCATTATAAAGTTTAAAGTCTCTTGCTTGCTTAATAGATCACAGTAAGAAGTTCATTCACAATGGGGCTTGAGGGGGAAGGGGAGGCTATGTAATAGACCTGAAATGATGTGCATAATAACCACATGCTGCAAATTCTGCTAAAGCCATGTGGGAACAAGGGCTGGTTCCTCCTGCACTTTTGAGCAGCCAATACAAATAGAGCTGTGAGTCGGGGGCTGGGTGGGAAAATACGCCTTGAAATAGCTCCTTAAGGTGGAGAACCATGTTGGGACAATCCCCTTACTTCTGGCTTCCCCCTCCAGATTTTTCTGGCAAGTAATATGCGCTGTATCCACTCCTTGTGAAAATGACTTATTTTAAAATAGAACAGAAATCCACTTAACAGATCTGAGAAAGGGAATGAAAACACCTTTGTCTGTACACCTTGGCCTGACTCCCCACCAACACAATTGTTGTGGATGGGGACAAGTGAAGCTGGCAGGAGGAATCTGTCCGCAGACGCATGATGTTCACAGTGGTTATCATCTCTGACCGAGAGAGTGCTGGCAGAGCCATGGACACCCCTGGTCCAAGAGATGGATGGCCTGGCCAGCCTCGCGCATCCCCGTTCACTCAGCCACTCAGACCGGGATGAGCACGGGGTGGTTCAGAAATGGTGGTAGAGAAATGTCAACCCAGAGTCCTTGACAGCTACCTTTGCTGAGCAGCTTTTCAAAGTGATTTTCAAAAATGTTAGAAAAATGGGAAATCATCCTCCACTTTCAAAAATACTTCTCGCTAATGAAGTTCTGAAATGGTATGATGTAAATCCTAGTGATTTCTGGAAGAGATAAACAAGTAATCTGATATCTCAATTGGGGCCAATAGCACCTCTTGTCAGCCAACTAATTTCCTTACTTGCAGAAGTAGTTCTACTCATAAATTACATGGAGTCCTAAAATGAAGTAACCTAGGCACCAAGATCCAAATTTAACTAGGAAAAAAGCAAGCCTAGATTAAAACAACAAAAGTAGCAAACGTTGACTTGAGAGCAAGGTGGTGTATTATATACTTTCTATAGTGGTTCCATCTAATCCTACCCTGGATTACTGCTAGAAATGACTGGATATCAACTACATTTACTTCTATCTCCCTCCTGTCCTCATAATTAACTGGATGCAGAACAGACAGAAGGAGAGGATCCCCAAAGCAGAGAATGCCCTGTATGGGGCTTGACTTGGGCATTAATGGGAAGAGTGTTGCCATGGTAAAATGCGTTATTGCTAAGTCACGGTTACACCTTCCACAGACGCTAGCATACTGCTCTCTATTTAGTGGGCTTGCAACATCAACCTCATGCAATCATTTGCCCATAATCCTAGCCAACTGTCAGCATTCCCAGTGAAAGAGATCAACACAAAATTTGGCTCGAATTGAACCAGTTCATTACTGAGGTATTAATCCCAGGAATAATGAGTCTTGGGCTCAAAATTTAGATGGTTTTATTTATCCTCAACAACTTCAGAGCAGGGTGTCTGACAGCCTCGCCGATGTGAGATGCCTCTATCTTTGGGTGCTTTGCTGTGGTGAAGCGGCTAGAGCCCTGAAGGAGGTGTGGGTTTTTTCTGGAACCTACATATGTTAAAATACTGAGGAATCCTGGGAGGAAGTGAGGGCTTTTTAATGAAGCATGTTGAAAGAAACCAGTAGTTTCTTTTGATAATTAAGAGATGAATTGGGCTCTGATGGGAAAATATCAGAATGTATTTTTGACAGGACTTTTCTTAATGATATTTTTGGAGAATAATCATTTCAAAAAATTCTGGTATGACTGTAGAGCCAGATAAGATGAGATGGAAGGTTTCTTCCCAAGGTTTCCAACACACCGTGAGCGTGCACTGACAACACTGGATCCCATGATGTATGCACGGGACAGGAGTGTGTGTAAGACACCAGCAGGACACACGGAAGAGCAGTGCTAATCTCCCAAATGGCTGCAACTACATCTGCTCCTAGCAGGCTGGCATCTGCCCGTGCTGTTGGGTCCAGAGAAAGGCAACTTTATTAGATGAACCCAAAAAGAAGGAAATGGTGACATAATTTAAAACCTGACAAGTTTTGCAATGACAACACTGTTTTTTGAAGCTCAGGTTCCAAAGATATCAAGGAGGCCTAGAGATTGACCCTGAACAGAATGAACACACAATAGAGATATGGCAGTGATAAAAAACAGCCAATATTGCTTGGCCTTGGATATGGCAAACAGAAACGGCAGCAATATTTCATCCTGCACTTGCACTTCTAAATCCATGCATATTGGTATAATTTAGTGAGATCATTTCTTATTTTCAGGACTGTTCTTTCTGGTACTTATAACTCACATTTCAAAAACTTGCTGAAAGAAAGAATTTGCAAATGTATTTCAAGAGAGTTATGATACTGTTATAAAAAGAGAGACTTATGAACTGTTATAAAAATGACTGAAGCTATTATTGCATCAAAATAGTTCTTTGATTGCCCGTGACAAAGGCATTTGGTCTGCATCAATTACATTAGGTTCCCCAACGCAAAGAGAAATGCATTTACATATGCTATGAGGTAACTCTTTGAAGTCATGGTCATCTGGACAGGATCCAGTTCTAGTAGAAAAAGACTGATACTAATGTCCATCAACTGGTGAGTGGATAAAGAAAATGTGGTATATCCATTCAATAGAATATTACAAAATCATAAAAACAGATGAAGCACTAATACATGCTACAACATGGATGAACCTTGAAAACATTATGCTACATGAAAGAAGCCAGTTACCAAAGACCACCTTATCATATGATTCCATTTGTGTGAATGTCCAGAATAGGTAAATCCACATAAGAAGTAAATTAAAGTGCTGGAAGAGAGAGAAGATAGAGAGTGACTATTAGGTATGGCATTTCCTTTGAGGTGATAAAAATGTTCTGAAATTAAAATTAGATAGCAGTGATGGTTGCACAACTCTGATTATAATAAACCTACTGAATTACATACTTTGAAAGGGGTGAATTTTATGGTCTGTGAATTATATCTCAATGAAACTGTTATAAAGATGACTGAAGCTATCCTGTTGTTTTAATTTATTTTTTTACCATGTCTTCAAATATCCTACTCTCTTTATGAACTTTATCAGTAGAGGAGTGACTTGGCCTTAATAAAAACTATCTTTTCAATATCTCAACATAATAAAAGCTATTTATGAGAAACCTATAGCCAACATAATAGTCAATGGTGAGAAGTTGAAAGATTTCCCACTAAAATCTGGAACAAGAAAAGGATGCTCTCTCTCACCACTTCTATTCAACATACTATGGGAAATCCTAGCCATAGCAATCAGACAAGAAAAAGAAATAAAAAGGATCCAAATTGGAAGAGGAGAGATAAAATTGTCACTATATGCAGATGAAATGATACTATATATAGAAAACCCTAAAGGCACCACACAAAAACTACTAGAACTGATAAACGAATTCACCGAGGTGGCAGGATACAAGATTAACATACAGAAATCTGTTGCATTTCTTTATGCTATCAATGAAATATCAGAAAGTAAAGTAAAAAAAAAAAAAAAAACCTTTTTAAAGTAGCATTAAAAAATTAAAATACTTAGTAATAAAACTGACAAATGAGGTGAAAGACTTATATGTGGAGATCTATAAAATAGTATTTAAGGATATTAAAGATGATTTTAAAATATGGAAACATATCCTATGCTCTTGGATTGGAAGAATTAATATTGTTAAAATGGCCATATTACCCAAAGCAATCTACAGATTTAATGTAATCCCTATGAAATTACCCAGGACATTTTTCACAGAACCAGAACAAATAATCCTAAAATTTACATGGAATCACAAAAGACCCAGAACTGCCAAAGCAATACTGAAGAAAAAGAACGAAGTTGGAGGAATAATCCTCCCAGACTTCAGACAATGCTACAAAGCTACAGTAATCAAAACAGAGTGGTACTGGTACAAAAATAGACATATGGATCAATGGAACAGAATAGAGAGCCCATAAATAAACCCTCACACCTATGGTTAATTAACCTTTGACAAAGGAGGCAAGAATATACAATGGAGAAAAGACAGCCTCTTTGGCAAGTGGCATTGGGAGAGTTGGACAGCCATATGTAAATGAATGAAACTAGAACACTCCCTCACACCATCCACAAAAATAAACTTAAAATGGCTTGAAGACTTAAACATCAGATGAGACTATAAATCTTCTAGAAGAAAACTTAGGCAAAATACTCTCTGACATAAATCTCAGCAATGTTCTCCTAGGGCAGTCTACCCAGGCAATAGAAATAAAGGCAAAAATAAACAAATGGGATCTAATTAAACTTATAAGCTTATGCACAGCAAAGAAAACTATAAAGAAAACAAAAAGACAACCTATGGAATGAGAGAAAATATTTGCAAAGGATGTGACTGACAAAGGCTTAATTTCCGGAGTATACAAACAGCTTATACAACTCAATAACAAACAAACAAACAAACCAATCCAAAAATGGGCAGAAGATCTAAACAAACATTTATCCAATGAAGAGATACAAATGGCCTACAGGCACATGATAAAGGATTTTCTTTCCATTAATAAAATAGGCAACAAGCTTTTCCCTCTAATTAGTACGGATAAATAATTTGTGAATTGATGATTGGCTTAATAATGGATCTCTTTTCTATCAATATAAAGGAAAGTGAAAAGAGTAGGGCAAAAAAACAGGCTTTTGCACTGGGAGAGAGGCAGGATGGTAATTTACTGTCATCTTTGGTACTGGTCCTACTATTTCATGTTAGTCTTCAGAGGCTTGTATAAACTGGCTGTTCTACGAGTGTCTAAAACCACCTCTTAGACTAACCTTTTCCTTGATTAGCTCCATGCTTTGGCAGTGGGTAAGTGTCCATTTGATCCTCCCTATAGTTACTTCTTGCTGCCATCTTCCCTACATCTCCCTCCTTCAGGAGTCCAGACTCCCTTCCTCTTCTTGAACTTCCCTTACTTTACAGACCAACTTGAATATGCTTCCAGTTACTCTCTCCTGGGCACACCTCTGGTCCTTACGTTTTGGCTTCTTCCACCATGTGACAGGAAGAGTTCTTCCTGGCTCCAGGCTCACCATGTGAAGACCGAGGGTCAGGCTCACTTCTTCCCTGGTTGGATGGGGGATCTCTGAGTGCTGACTGCTGCTTCCAGAGGTGTCCTCCCATCCCCATGCCCGTATGCAGTGTACAATTGAGTGTTCACGTGTCCCTGGAGAGTCTGGGGCTCTTAGCCACACAGCCTTTAGGGTGCACGTGCCGAAAGGTGTGCCTAGCCGTCACCTTTCCATGTGTAGCCAGCAAAGCTTTGGAAACAGTTGTAGCTGCTACAGTGTTGACAATGGGAGCCTGATTTTCAGCCACACCTTGGCTCCGGCTGCTCCAGAGACTAACAGAGAAAGCCTTCAGACTGCCCTGCTCATTGTTTTGATTGTAACTGTAGCTGGGCACGCCAGACACCTAGTATGTTGGGAAAACGGAATAATAATGATTCCTGACTTATGCTAGAAAGGAGAAGTTGAGAGGAGTCATTCCCTAAATCGGGACCAAGGAGATCATAGGGTTTGCACTGGATATTAACAAAGTGCTTTCTAAAGTAGTTGTTCCAGATGACACTCTGAGAATGGTACTTAAGAGTGTAAGTTTACCTAAATTGTCCCAACACACAGATGGATATGGAAATAGAATCATTTTGCTAGTGATTATTAGTGAGGTTGAAAATGCTTTCAAATGTGTACTGGCCATGGAAGTTTTCACTTTTGCTCATTACCTATGTATATTCTTTTTTTTTTTTTAACTAAGTTATCTGGACCTGTTACGGACTTGAAGTCTTATATAAGGAAGTTAATTGTATAATATTTTCTAACTGAGGAAAAAAAAAAAAGAAACCTGAAAGTGAAAGGAAAATCCTTGGAAACATAATACTGAGTTAGACAGTTGCAAATGGATGTTCATTGTATGATATGATTTATGTACATTTTTAAAACACAGAGACTAGTCCTAAACACTATAATAAATTTATTTATACGTATTAAAACATGCAACACACCAGGAAAAGCCATTCTACAATTTCAGGAGCAATTTCAGAGCTATTATACCCGGGATGGGAAAAAGAGGAACTGGATTACAGGGTGGGAACCAGGGCAGCAGAAAAGTGCTTTAACTGTATCTATAATGTTTTATTTACTGAATTTGATATACTTCATAGTTAGGAGATGACTGAAGGGTCATAACTTCGTTTGGTGTTGGTACAGTCACCCTACCCACACGGGACACCATTGCTGGTGGCCTAGTCCACCAAGAGATGGTCAGATCACTACTGACCACCTGAAATTCTGGTGGTAGTGCTGACAGTCATGGGGACTGGAGTGAGGAAGGTGGCAGCACACAACTGGACTTCCTTCTTGTGTGGTTGTTTGACTGGATTAAATTGGCACCGTGGGCCCATTTTACGATGGTGTGAGGTGATACTGCATGTCGAGCCTGCAGTAACAGCCACGCCCACCAGATTCTCCAGGCTCATCGATTTTGATGTAATAATAGGAGATGCCCCAGGGAACCAATGGAGACCTCTTCATGGCCCCCATCAATCACTCTGATACCTGTCTATGTTTATTGCCCACTGGGACTCAAGAAAGGGCAAGCTATTAGACAGAAGAACCACCTGTGCGCTGTGAAGGGGGCAGTTCACTTTGCCTGCAAGTACCTGGGGATACAACTTCCACAATAAAGAGCATCTCCTGGGGAGGAACTAGCCAAGAGTTTCCAAGCCCCCTCACTGTACCAGGCTCCAGCCAGACAGAGAACTAAAGGTGACCTGCATCTGACTGTCAGGTGATGGCTGTTGCCCTGTGGTGGCTCTCAGGGCAACAGACAGCTTCGGTAGCCAAACCCTGCCCAGTATACCCAGCTGTCCACCTGACCAAGAATGCCCCAGTGGGTAAGGATATCACTGATCCTCAGGAAGCTAATATTCTTGTAACCAACAATCCTGAACTAAGTAGATGGGAAGGCAACAAAAGACTACTGCTCTCTGTTGCTCCCACCCTACTCACCTTGGCAAGTCCTATGGCTCCATTATTACTAAATAATTCCCACCATTGATTTCACGTCAGAAATTGTCTTTACCTCAAAGAGGGTTTCAATGCCAACACATACTTCCTTTCGTTTTTTTTTACCCCCCAAGTAGACTTCCTACAAAGAAAGATGTTTTTAAACCAGGAGACTCTAAAGACAAGCAACTTGACCTTGACAGAGATGGTGCCTGACCCTGGGGGTATCCTTTTGTTTTAAACCTTGTGGGAAGCTTCTCCATAAATATATAGATGCCAATCCATACCAGGGGTTCATCAAGTACATTGTACTCCCTGACCATCTAAGGTTAAACAGTCCACTATGAAGATAAATCTCAAGTTATTTGAGCATTCTCCTGTTGATAGACATTTATGTTGTTCCTAATTATTTGCTATCATAAACAGTGCTGTGATGAACATTCATGAGCATTTATCAAATGTCCTCAGGCTTGACAAGGTTATGACAGTTCAGTAAGCCTGACGGAGATCTGGCAGGGAGAGAAAAATGGCGTCCTTGCCTAATGGACCTTGCTGAAACGATGAGTGTCCTCAGCTGGCTGTGCTGGGCACAGAGTTTGGGGAGGGTCTGGTTTACTAGGACAAGCAGTCAAGGAGGCACATATCCTAGTTCTGGGACTGCTCTGACACCATCTGGATGGACCACTGTTAAGAACCACTGGAGATCCAAATGAAATCCTTAATGCAATCCCAAAGGCTGCTGGGGGTCCCACATGGTACACTTCGCCCCAGACTATGACCTTTCTCCTGCCATGCTGTGAGACCATCACAGTATTGATGGATCCTCTCTGGAACATGGCACCATTGTGATGGAGGCCCTGCTGTGCCCAGGTTAGCTCTAGGAAGAGTGTGGGTCAGAAAGGTGGCCATAAATCTTACCAGATGCACATGTCAGTGCCCTTTAAGAGCTCTTATCTGAAATCAGGCAAACTCTGGCCGAGCCCATCCTTCCTGGGACAGGGGCCTTGACAAGAAGGACTGGGAGCGTCCCTTCCCTTCTCGAAGTTGACCGGGCTTAACCGTAAGTGTGCCAACCACTCGTAAAATTCATTTATGGGTATTAGTTGTCTCTTCATAATTTGTCTAGACTACCTCTCTTTTGTCCAGTTTCTGAGTACTGCCTTCATCTCCCCTGCCCTGGGCTCATTCTTAATCTGCACACCTCCCCTTGCTCTTCATCCTCTGCCCTTCCTGCAAATCCTCTGATTTTCGTTCCTGGGCTTGCTTCCCTAAGATGATTTTAACAGCTTCCCACTGACATTACTTTTGAGATTAGGTGAATGGGTTTGGAATCAGATGCCATGGATTCCTATAAAGGCTTTGTCCTTTACCAGGGCAAGCATCTTCATGGATTCACGCAACCAATGCCCTGTGGACGCTGTTATGCGCCAGGCACCAGGTTAGGTCCTCGTGACACTGCAGTGTGTCAGGAAGAAAGAGGGTTGATGAATAATGAACATTTGCTTAACCTCGCTGGCCTCAGTTTTGTCATCCATAACACAGGAGTGAAATGGCTTTACTGTTCTCGGAGGACTGTTGTGAGGACTTCCATGAAGCTCTTAGCACAATGTCTGAGAGTGAGCGCTCATTAAACCTCAGCTGTGCGTCATTATTTATATCCTGCATAGGTCAGCTTCGCAATGACACATCCTGCTGCCCAATGAGGCTGTTTCTGGGCCGCCTCCCCATCATGGTCCAATTCTTGCACAAGAATGACAGCAGAAACAACAAAAAGGTGGGCTAAAATTATGGTACCAGCTAGAAAGATTTATTGCTGAAATTTATAGAAATGGGCCAGAAATGGAAAAATACCTGCATCTGAGACACACACGCACACACACACGTACACAATAATATCCCTGTGGAAAATGTAGTTACTGTGACAGGAAGAAGATATTGCTATGTCTAAACAGTGAAAATCGGAACTTCTACTTACTATTGGATTTGCTTTTAGAAATCAAAGATGGCATGTTCCTGCAAACTAAGAATAAGAGGAATCAATATACCAAACAGAGCACCTGCAGTTAGACTGAGAACGGTATTTTTTTTTTAAAAAGAACATTGTGCATTGTGGTCGGCAAACTTAAGGACTACTCTGCGATTACAAGACAAAATGGAACAGAAGAAAAGTAGTTTTGCATTCTTGCTTCTACCTCTACTTCTCTTTCCAAAAGGCCATAATTTCTCATAACTTGGTTCATTCAGGCCTAAATTTTCAGTTATCAAATTACTGTCATAGGTGTTTATCAAAGTACTGTCATATACTTTACCCTTTAAATGATCAATATGTTTCTAAACTTTCTAATGATGGATTTTGAGCATGTAAGATACTGAAAAAATAAACTCGTTATTAAGAAAAGCAGAAAATTTAACACAAGTTCAAGAATTAAAGGTTTCCCTAAAACTATCTTTTATGTGCTTCTTTATCCCATGCAGAATTCTTAGTTTAAAAAATAAAACAGCAAAAACGTTCAAGGGTTTGAGGACAGTTGCTGTAATTACAGGCGAAAAAAATAGAGTGATTATTTTATTTTATTTTTAGGATTTTTTTTTCAGTTTTTTGGGGAGGTTATTAGGTTTATTTGTTTATGTGTGTATTTATTTATTTAATGGAGGCACTGGGGATTGAACCCAGGACCTCGTGCATGCTAAGAATGCACAGAGTTATAATTTTAAATCACAAACAGTTAAGAGTATAGTTTATAATGACAGGATAAAATAACTAAATTCACTGACATGAAATATTTCTTTTATGAAAACACCACAGTCTAAGTTTTGTTCCTCATAAGGGATGAATTTAAATGAGCAAACATTCCTCTACCAACTTAATTTGAGACCAGTAAAAGCGTTTCCTGGTATCTAAATCAAACCAACAGCAGGGAGTGTGTTGCTTACATAGAGGACTTGTTTTGTTTTTCATTTCAAAAAAAATGCTGAGAAGTCAGGGGAAAGCCAGACACCCAGAACACAGGTGCTGATTATCTGTGGATCTCCAGGAAGGCAAGGGAATAATGCAGTAGGCATTTCACTGATTGGGGGCATTTCAGTTTAAACAGTTTTTCCTCTTGGTCCTAAACAGAAAACACACAAGTGATATACATGCAGTGATATTCAGGGTGACACGAGGTTCCTACAGGAGGAAAGCAATAATGCCATCTTTTGCTGCATCAGAAACACAAGTCTTCTTATTTTATGCTTTTCCATGGTGAAGACTGAAAAGATGTTTCTTTTTATAGTGTGCCATTTATTACGTTCAAAAGAAGCATTTTGTGAATGTGAAAGCCCTCATGTGTTCTCATGGAGTAAAAAAATAACTTGGAATATATGCAAATAATTTAATTCTAAATATTAATATACAGTCCATATATAGTCGGTGACGTAAGCAAGTGAAGAACTGAATAACTCATCACTTTTGGATGTAAAATAAAAGCAGCTCACAAAAGAATGAAAAATTCTATCTAGAGTATATAGATATTACAAACGTCATGGATTTAGCCCAGCAAGTTGAGCTATAAATGCATAGCAGCAGGTGAAGCCTCATTCATCTTCATTCATTCAGCAAACATGTATTAATTGCTGCTGCAAGGCCACAAACTATGCCTACCATATTAGAGACACAAAGGTGAATAAGACACAGTCCTTACCTATGAAAGCCTTAGAGACAAGTGGATGATGACAAATCTATTGTACAATGATATGGCTTCAAAAATTAACAGGAAAAGGAGATGTATGCAGAGTCCCAGAAACTTTAAGACAATTAAAAAAAATCCTAAATATTACAGGCTGTAGCAGAAAGAAACATTGAGGCTCTCATTACCAATTATAAATAGCAGTGCCGGTTTCCACAGCCATAGTCTACTTCACAGCTTCTCACTGGCACAGGAAAGATCTTCCGGTTGAAGGACCCGGCAAGTCTGATTCAGTGAGAACATACTGTGGCCAGACAAATGCACCCCCTAAACATGATTAAAAATAACTGGAAAGAAGAAACCTTTTTAGGTTGTTAAGAAACTAACCAAGAGTTACTCATGGCACTGAGTTAAGTTAAACAGAGTTTATTTTATTAGATATTATCTAACAAATGCTTTGTTACTTGAAAAAAAGTATAAAATCAACCCCCATAGGAGGTGTTAGGCTTAGCTTTCAGAACTTGGTCAGTTTGGAATATATTTATTTGGTGGGTGGTATGTGAAATAAAATAACCTTAGAGTAATAACATAAAGCTTTCTGTTCTAGGAAATATGCTTCAAAATCCATGGTCCTGTGCTTCTTAATAGATCAGACCTCCTTAAGTACATCTCTCTAACATCTAAACCCTGCCATTGGCCATTCACAAATTATTTTCCTCATTTTACCTTTTAGTTCAGAGATGATTTCTTGTAGATAAATTAAAAGTATAATTGAAATTACCACACATTTAAACTTTTTATAATGATAGGCCTATTACTTTACTAGGGTCTTTCAATAATGTTTTTAATCTTCTTCCTAGTTTTAAAAAATTACTTTTAATAAGTAGCAAATTTACGTCTCTCAATCCAACACATATACATATATATTTGGAAGAAGCACGTCTGTTCCCATTATAATCCTTCTTATCTTATGGAAAAATATTCCAAGGAAATCGTAAGTCTATTTACATCTTCTAAGGACACAGTCTCCAGTTTTATTAAACGACTGTTTCAAAAGCTGCATTGTAATAAACCACCATCATCAAGGGGAGGGAAAAAGGCTTCTTGCTCAACCAGGTAATGTTAAATGCTGTCACACAGGACAAGCCCCAGTATCTTTCCTGTAACATTTATATCTTACTACTTCAATATTGTTGTTATTCAGTCAATTAACACCTAAAATAGGAAATAAATGGGCATCAGTGCATTCTTGTGCCCTCTTCCTGGGAACAGATTAACCTTCCCCAAGTATTCTCACATCCCACTTCTTCATTTCACCCTGGTCTCAGCTCAAACGTCATGTCAGACAGGTCCATCTATATAATCATATATCCATATACTGCTCTTGGTTGTCCAACATAGTCTCAAAGTGCAATCTGGAATATATTACAATACATATAGACCCCATTATAACACAATCTGTAGTAACTACATGCACAGAGTTGTCTTTTATCATTATGGCTTCCATCTTTTAATCTGGTTTTATGAGAAACAAAAGTATGAATTTGATTTCTGTATTGTTGTGAAATTACTGTGAATAATTCTTTCATTTTACCCCCTTGAAATATCCTAAATAAATTTTTTTCCGGATCTGGAACAAGGGAAAGCTTTGCTTCTCTGAGAAATTGGTATTTTCGCTCTTCAAAGAAGACATGATTTAATCACATTCCTTGTTTTTCTTGGCCACTGGGTAAAATAGTGGCAGCTTTCATGATGAATTTTAACAACTGTATTAACTTTTACAGCTAAAGTATTTGTTTATCCTCTCATACTTCTGTTTACATGTTTTCTAATTAATTTTACTATATTTTTATTTCCAGGGTATCTTCAATTCTTATTTGAAAGGTTGTGAGGAATACTGAATTTAAATTGTAATACTAAATACTACATTTAATATTCAACACTAAATACTTAATACGAAATTGAGAAATTGACATTGAGATTGTGGGGAGTTAACTTTAGGAATATTCGAGATGCATAAAATACTTTGAGTTTGGTCTCAAAGAAACACTAAACTATGAAATGGAGCCCTGAAGGGATTAAAAGATTAATTTTGAGAATAGAGTAATAAAGAGTGATTCAATTTTATCTAACAACGTATGGTCTAAAAGGACTCTCGAATCTTCCAAAGTGAAAAGGAAATACAAAAAGTCCACATAAGATTTCTTTTCCACTCCAATCTTATTTACTAGATACAGAATCCTGATAAGACTCTCATTTTCTCTCAGCATCAGTCTCCTTATTGACAGATCTGAAGAAAAACACTACCCCTGTGGGGTTACAGTGGGGACTGGATAATGTAGTAAAAGGAAAACATCACGTGGAATTCCTGGTCCTGAATTAATCACAGGGGTTTTGGGAGAAGACGTCTTATGTCATGAGATTAGGCCTGGCACTTGGCCAGTTCGAGTTATCTATATCTGAGATGTGTATGCACATCACGTATACCTTAAATATTTTTTTCAAAAATAACCTTTTTAGAATTTTTTTAAGTTTATAGAAAATTATGAAGCTAGTACAGTCCCCACTTACCTGATACCTGATTTCGCCTGTTATTAACCTCTGACATCAGTATGGTATACTTCTTGCAATGAATAAACCAATTTTTACACACTATTATTAACTAAAGCTCATCCTTTGTTCAGATCCCCTTTGTTTCCCCCAATGTGTCCTTCTTCTTTTCCAGAATCCCATCCAGGATACGTGGTACATTTAGTCATCATTTCTCCTTAGCCTCCTCTTGGTGGTGACAGTTTCTCAGATTTGCTTTGGTTCTGATGCCCTTAGCAGTTTTGAGGGGTACGGGTCAGGTATTTTGAGAGTCTTTCCAATGGGATTTGCCTGATGTTTTTTTCATGATTAGACTGTGTTTTTAGTTGGAAGACCATGGAGCTTAAGTGCCATTTTGTTCCCATTACATCAAGGGAATATAGGCTATCAACATGGTACCACAGTTGGCTATAACTTTGATCAGCTGGCTGAGGTAGTGCCTCCCATGTGTGTGTCCCACCACACATCCATGGTTTCCCCTTTCCATACTGTTCTGTTTGGAAGGGAGTCACTATGCACAGCCTGAGATTAACAAGTGGAGTATGCTCTCTCTCCTTGAGGGTGAGGCATTTCTACAAAACGTCTGGAATTCTCCTGCATGGGAGACTCGTTTGTTCTCCCTCATTTGTTTATTCAGGCATTCGTATCAGTAAGGACTCACACATATCTATTTTAAACCTTGAGTTAGGATCAATACTAAGCTCTTTTGCTGCTCAAATTATCCAGTTTTAACCACTGGAAGCTCTTTCAGTTCAGTCAACCTTTTAAATAATTTTTTAAAGATTTTCATACATGAAGATTCACTCTGTGTGCTGCAAAATTGTATGCGCTCTAACAAATTCATAATGTCAAGTATCTACCATGATAGTATCCTATAGAAGAGCTCCACTGCCCTAAAAGCTCTTCCTGTGCTTTACCATTCAAATCCTCACTTGCCCCCTGAACCCTTGGCAATCACTGATCATTTGACTATCTCTTTAATTTTGCCTTTTCCAGACTGTCATATAATTGGAATCATAAAGTAGGTAGCTGTTCAGTAGGTTTCTTTCACTCAGCAATATGTGTTTAAGATTCATCCATATATTTTGATAGCTTGATAGTTCAAATTTTTATTATTGAATAATATTCTATTATGTGCCACAGTTTATTTGTTCACCAACTGAAGGACATCTTGTGTGCTTCCAGTTTTCGGTGATGATGAATAAATGCATGCTATAAGCATTTGCATGCAGGTTTTTATGTGCAAATAGGGTTTCAAATGTGTTGGGTAAATACCTAGAAGCCAAACTGCTGAATCACACAATCAAACTATGTTTAGCTTTGTAAGAAACTGCCAAACTGTCTTCCAAAGTGTCTGTTCCATTTTACATTCCCATCGGCAACCAATGAGGGTTCTTGTTGCTCCACAACATCCTTGCCAGCAATTGCTATTGAAAGTTATCTCGATTTTCAGCATTCTAACAGGTGTGTATCGGTATCTCATAACTGTTCTAATTTGCAGATCTCTAATGACAAATGATGTTGTGCATCTTCCTGTGCTTATTTGCCATTTGTATGTCTTCTATGATGAGGTTCAGATCTTTTGCCCATTTTAAGCTGTCTTCTATCATTGAGATTTAAGAATTCTTTGTATATTTTAGATGTAAGTCCCTTGTCAGATATGTATTCCACAAATATTTTCTTTCAGTTTGTGGCTTGTCTTTTCATCCTCTTATTAGTGCTTTCATCTAGAATTTTTAATTTTAATTAAGACCAAACTATCAAATTTTTTCTTTCATGGATTGTGCTTTTGATTTTGTGTTTAAAAACTTGTCAAGAGACTCAAGGTCACCTAGATTTTCTCCTATATTGTCGTCTAGAAGTTTTAAGAGTTTTGCATTTTACATTTAGGTTTATGATCCATTTTGGTTAGTTTCTGTAAAAGATGTAAGGTCTGTGTCTAGGCACATTTTTCGCATACAGATGTCCAGCTGTTCCAGAACCATCTGTTGAAAAGACTGTCCTTTCTCCATTGAATTGCCTTCACTCCCCTGTCAAAGATCAGCTGACTATATTTGCGCAGGTCTACTTCTGAGCTCTCTAACTGGTTGCATTGATCTATGTGTCTGTTTTTGCCAATTCTGCACTGTCTTGATTACTATAGCCTAGTAGTAAGTCTTAAAGCTGGGTCATGTGAGTCCTCAAACTTGGTTCTTCCTCCATACTGTGTTGGTTGTTCCAGGTCTTTGTCTTTCCACATAAACTTTAGGACGAATTTGCCAGTAACTACAAAGTGGCTTGCTGGGGTTTTTAACTGGTATTGCATTGAATTTGTAGATCAAGTTAGAAAGAAATGACATTTTAGCAAAATGGAAATTTCCAATCCATGAACACAGCTTAATTCTCCATTTATTCAGGTCTTTGATTTCTTTCATTGGTGTTTTATTGTTTTTCACATACAGATCCTGACATATTTTGTTAGATTTATACTTAAGTACTTCATTATTTTTGTGCTGTTGTAAATTTTTTTTTTTTTAATTTCAAAGTCCAATTGTTCTTTGCTGGCGTACAGGAAAGAAGCTGACTTTTGTACATTAACCTCGTATCCTGAGACCTTGCTGCACTCACTTGTTTATTCCCGGAGTTTTTGCTGTTGTTGTTGATTCTTTGGGATTTTCTAGTTATGCAAACATGTCATCTGTGCATCAGGACAGTTTTATTCATTCCTTTCTCATGTGAACACCATTTACTTATTTTCTTTGTCTTAATACATTAGCTAGGACTTCTAATATAAACGTTTCAAATTTGGACCAAAACACATAAATAACTCAGTCTTTCACTGTAAGGCCAAGATCTTTCTCTGAGAATGGGCCCAATGATGGAAGTTGTGTGTTGCATTTCTTACGAAAACCACACGCTTTTTAAAAGATTTCCAGTGCCTATTTTTTAAGTACCCCGCCTCCCCCCAAAGAACGTACTTGCAAAGTAATCTAAGTGCAGAACCTGCTGAGAGTTTCAGGATATCTTTTGCCTTTTTTTCCAGTTGTCTTGCCCATCCTAATTTCCCAGTGATTAAAAAATAATAATAATAATCAGCCTTTATTTAACCTTTCAAAGGCATTTAAACATTTAGAAATAAAAACACCTTTCAATATTTATCAGCTCACAATAATAATTCATTACATTACAGAATAACAATAACAGAGATGGCATGAATACCTTGGGTGCAAAAGAAAATTAACTTGATACCAGCAACTCTATTGTACTAAGAAAGTTCTCAGGAAGGCATCCAGTGGCTTCAAACTCTCAGGGCTGCATGGGACTAGTAAGTATTTCTGACAGAAAGTCAAGGCCACCAGGCAAACCAGTTAAATGGGATAAACGGTAATTTACTGTATTAAATGATAGCCTTAATTTCGGACCACTGAACAAATGAGGCGACACTCAGCGGGTCTGTGACCTGCTCATTTTAATGACTAAGCTCACACACTAAGCAAAGTGATGTAACGTATAGTCTTCTTTTTTATTTTGAGGAAGTGTGACTGTCTTTAAGGAGTATGGCTGCAACAGAAAAGACGGAGCGTAGGTTTAAATCCACCTCAAAACAAGGCTCCCTGGGAAAGGGAACCAGCAGTTTACAAGGATTATGCTGAGCACTGTTACACAGAGATCTCCATCAACCAGAGCGAGCCATAACGTTCCCGGGGGCAGGAACATGCTTCACATCTCTGCATATTCTCCACTGTATTGGCTGTGCCAAGGGTCAGTTTGGCTAGGCTGAACCATATTGCTCGGAATTTTCTTTGAGTTAGGTTGGGGGGGGGGTGTCACAAGAGAGATTCCTGGGAGATTCTTAGGGCAGACAGAAGGAAACAGGCCACTTTGGGGCTCACACACATTGCTGATCTGCTGCACTGACACGAAGCAGCAGGTGGGTCTGAGATTGGATCCACCTTCTTTTGGATTCCCCCCCATCTTGTCTCATTCCTGGGCCTGAAGAGCCCTGGCTTCTGCAGGACACCCTTGTAACCACGGTCAGAGTTAACGAGCGCTGACATAGGTGCCAGTCTATCCTCGTGGGGTTACAACTCCGGCTTGTTAGTTCTGGTCAGCTTGTGATCTCCCTTTCCTGACTGCCTGTGTGGCCTTCAAGTTCCAGCACTGGAAGCAGAGATGACAGCCTTACAGACCTGCTTAGCCAGACCCCAAACTACATAGGCCAAGTCCCTGTAATAAATCCATTTATATGTATACACACACACTCACAGATAAATCTCTCTTTCTCATATATGTCAGCTGTAAGTGTGTAGGGGTGTGTGTGTATATATATATATGCAAAACACATATGGATGGATGGGTATATATGTGTGTGTATGTGCACATGTATGTATATGTATGTATGTGTCTGTCTACCTACCTATCTAATCTCCCATTGGCTCTGCTTGCCTAGCTGAACTGTAATATATACAACGATGAACTTTCTCCCAGAGTCATTTCTGAATGACAGGAGTGGTGGTCCAAGGAGTACACTGTCACAATCTGGCTTTTTACAAGCTGTGTGATGAGAGAAGGGAGAGGCATAAAGATAAATCAGGGCTGAATCTGACTCTTAGACTCAAGTTTTTCAGAAAAAATTCTATTTCCTAAATCCACAGACCACATCTTATAAAAGAGGCCAAAACCTTTTAAGAACTCCAGAAAAATCAAAAATCAAATTGAATAAGATTGTACCTCTTTTCTCCTAGAGCAATCTACCAAGGCAATAGAAATAAAAGCAACAATAAACAAATGGGACCTAATTAAACTTAAAAGCTTTTGCACGGCAAAGGAAACTATAAACAAAATGAAAAAACTATACCTCTTTTGAAAAATCTGGCCACTGATTTTAAATATTATCACCTGGGTTCTATCTATAATAATATTAAGTATTATTACCAAAGAGCTATCCAGGGATCTAGGAGGCTCCTGCTTGAACTCTGCTCTGATCCAAAGGACCACATTCCTCTACCCCTGTGACTGCAGACTCATAGAATGACTGTAGAATCATAGAATTTTAGGTCTGAGCATAATTTTAAAGTTCACACAATATTTACAGGGAAGAACACTGAGGTTTAGTGATATTGTGACAGGCTCAGAGTCACACAGCTGGCCTAGTGAGAAGAGTTGTTTCAAGTTCAATCTCCTGCCCCAGCCTCGAGTGCCCTACACCGTACGTTTCTGTGCAGAGTCATGCTCCACCTGGCCGGGCCCAGCAGACTCCTGCGTCAGTCTTCTGGCTTAAACCTGCCCTGCTTCACTCTCAAACCTCCTACATTTGTTAAGTCATAGCGTTACATTTGCAGATTCCAGTTCTCAAAATTAAAAGACTCATAGTTAAGAGACCGTGGCCTTACAGATCTATTTCCCTGATGGTTCACCATGTCTGGAGAATTCCAGAGGCATCAGACTTTGCTTACACCAACTGTACCTCACCAAGAACACCTGCCACAAGTTCACTCAAAAACAGGTCCAGAACATTTCACTCTCAGCCTCCTATTCTGAGGGGATGAGAGCTGGCCCAATCACAAAACATTCATGTCATGCAGGTGTTTCCTCCGGCTATCTTAGGAGATACAGAAGTCATCATCTCAGGTCCTGAGACATTTGGTGCCCCTCACTCCCAAATTATAAAATCAATTTATGACCATGTATGCTGGGGGAGGGAAAGTGTCATTTGAAACTCCCTGTAACACCTTCTAAACCCCATTAGACTACTGTGCATGGGTTTAAAGGATTTTCTTTCTTCCTTTTAAAAAAAAATCCTATTCATAATGGTTCACAGCCATCTTTGATAATGGGTATTTTTATTTAGGTGGTATATGTCACAAAATGTTTTAGTTTCCTGTATCTGCTAGGAAAGCATGCTGTTTAAAACAAAATAAAACAGAACAAAAAACATTTAATTACCACAGTGGCTTAAATAGACAGAAATTCAAGAAAAAGTCCTGAGACAGGCAGGCTAGGTCTGGCACAGATGCCTGACAAAGCAATGAGACCCAGGCTTTGTCATCATGCTTGCCTGCCATGCTCAAGATTGTAGCCCTCTTCCTATGCTTGCTGCCTCATGTTCACAGGATGGCTGCTGCACCCTCTAGCTACAAGTCTATAACCCACGTGGAAGGTGGAAAAGGGGCAAGGTGCCAAAGGGCAAAAGGCATTCCAGCCAAATGTACCCTTATTTTTTTTTTAATGTATCCTTATTTTAACCAAAAACAGCAAAAGTTTTCCTGGAAGTAGCACTCAGCAAATTTCTAATCATATGCCAAACCCAGGTCTTATAAGCCACACTATGCTAGAATTCTATAAAGAACAAAGAGGTTATAGACGGTGATTGTGACAGCCAGCCAATAGTGTCTACTATAGGCTCCTATGCCACTATTCTAAAATGTGTTTAAATTAACAATCATTCTGAAAAAGGTTTCACATTCATAACCAATCCTAAAACATTTTTTCCCCTAAATCAAAAAGTTAAAACTCACCTACAATTTGTTTATTCTCAAAGACAACTGGGAAAGGTAACAAACACAACCGTATAGTGGACAAACACCCAAGTGTCTTAGTGACACAGCAGTGAGATAAACGGGCTACCTGCTCCCCAGCCACTAAGGGGGCAGTAATAAACTCATCTGCAAACCATTCTCCTTTTTCTTATGTTGCATATTCTGAGTCTGTCCTCTTACTCAATATCTGCTTGAGTTTTAAGATCACTCAGCTTGACCCTTTGAAACAGAAAGAGCTGTTAGAAACCTGTTTAGCATTGGTATGGTGAAATCCTGAGAAGTTACAATCCTGAGATTATGGGGAACCCCATCTCATCCGCTGCATAAGGGTCCCCGCTTTAGGGGAGAAAATGCTCTCAGGATCTTTAGGTTAATGGTTCATCATAAAACGCCATAATGTCCCTGGGGGAATACTTCCTAAAATGAAGTAGAACCAGCTACCTTTAGGCTAGTGTTTCTCAAATTGTCTCTAAAACCTGCCTTAGAAGCCCTTTAAGATGCTGTTTAAAATTCAGGCTCCTGGGATCCATTAAACACCTGAGATCCATTTCCTGAGCAGCTGGGATCCTTAAACACCTGGGATCCATTTCCTGAGCATCAGCCAAAGAAGGTACATCTTTAGCAACCTTCCCAGGTGGCTGCAAACTAAAAGCTGAGAACCATTTTCATAGATGAGCATTCCAGGCTCACGGACTGCGTGGACAGGCAGGTGGAGTGCTCATTCAGCCCAGACATGGACCTTCTTTCTGAAGCCCAATGCTGTGGAAGAACAATTATTTCATTCCTTGACAGGAAGCACGCTCTGGACAAAGGCCTGAGCTCCCCTTGCCAAGCAAACATCCAGAGCAAGAGTGGCCACTGACTCAACCAGGCTCTCCACATACAAGCCTCTGACTGATTAATACCACTGCCAAGTGACCCTCCATCCTAAAGGAATTTTCAGGTTGCTGGAGCTAGCTCTACCTGAAGCTCAGAGATCTATTATGTCCTCCTCATGCCTGACCTCCTGCCACCCTTTGCCTCAACCCTCTCTCTATTTGAGCTTATCCAGGCCATTCCAGTCTCTTCCATCTGAGCTCCACTGAACCTCTATTAACTATTTCACCAGAGCAGGCTCTAAAACGTTCTCTGGCTGCCCAAGGCTAACTGTATGCCGAATATTCTTTCTGATCCTTGCTACCGGACCTCACCCATCACCTATGGATGGGGAAACCTTGACACCCAGCTTCCTGGTCAGGTCCTCAACAGTCCGGGGCCACAGCCCACTCCAGTCACTCTGATGCATCAGGGCTTCTCAGTGTTACACGGTTGTATCTTGTTAGAGTTTTGAAATTTCTGTGATTTACTAATACATCTGCTGTGCCTCCTGTTGGTTTTAGCAAGATGCTGAAGCATGTTCTGTGGCACAGAAAGGAGTGCTATTCTGAGAGTTTGCTGGAAATCTGAAGGGGGTTTCCTGTGCCATTGGAGGCTGAGAAGGGAGGATCCGGGCTTGGGCGTTGGTATTCAAGCACATCTTCCTCCACCCCCAAAGTTCACTAAAATAAAGTTGGGAAAGTAGTTTTCCGGCCACTGGCAGATATAAGAATATTTAACTTTCAAAGTTCTGATTGAAGTACGTATCTGAAGCAAAATACTTTTTATCGTGTGCATTCAAATGTACGTATCATCTGAAGATAAAAAAGGAGGTTAGCAGATTCAGCTAAAGAGAAACCTAGCAGCTCTGAGATTTAGAAAATTAAAAGCCAGGTGTCTGAAGCTAACCATTTAAAGTGCTTGTAGGTGTTCAAAGACGATGTCATAGGAGTAGCGCTAAATATACAAACGTCATCACATTTCAGAGAGTACAGGATGACAAAGGTGGAAACCCTACATGAGGCTTCCTAAAACACAGAGAGGCGTAAGGTCAGGCACAACTGAAATTTGAGAGAGTTTCTTCCTGGATTAGGGAATGACGGTATACACAGGACTGGGAAGTAGCCAGGACAACCTGGGTCCCCAGAGAAAGAGCTTAGCAGGAGATTCTGTTGGCAGGCATGTGAAGCGGATTCAAAGCTGAGTATATGTGAGATGGGAGAGGGAGCAGGTGTGAGGACAAAAACCACAACTTCTGCTTCTTTTACAGCACATCCTCTAGCCTATCCCTGACATTCCTGGAGATGAGAGCCTGTTATATCATCAACAAGGTCAACTGCAGATAAGAGGCGTCTACAAGCTACTACATTTGTTACATCACCAAAGCAACCAAGTCTCATGCACATCTCTCCTGGCGATTAGCACTGTACCCAGAAGCCCCTAGCATCCCGGAATTCCTAAAAAAACCCTTCAAATCTGTCATTAGTAGCATTCAAAGCTGACAGCTTTTGCTCACTGTAGGCACTCATAAAGGGCTGTTCTTCCATGATAGGGATGTCATTCAATAACAACTGGACACAGATGCTTTGGTTCCACATCCTCCCAATATCAATCCGAAGGCAGGAAATCAAGCCCAACATCACAGAAGGAATTCACGTAATTACTTGGTCACGTGCCTTCACCATGTCATTTTTGGTCTACTGACTTGAATGCTGTACAACATACCAGAAGGGCCTAGTATACCTTGATGTGTTTGTTCAGAACCCAGAAGAAAAGCTATGCCCAGATAAAAAGTACCGTCTCTGACAGCCTGTATGGAGTTGCTGTGGATAAACAGAGGATGCCTTTATCACACAGGAGCTTGTGGGCTGTGTCCTGCTTAAACCAGATCATACTCTTCCACTGCAAGTAGATCTGCTTCCTTGTCTGCTGCAGATACCCTTGTTTAGTATAATGAGAAGAGGCACCATTCCCTCCCAGCCAGGCTTGGTGCCCCAGGCCAGGACATGCCTACTAACACACACCATTATGTTACATTATGTTACATCTACTTATACAGAAGATGGGAGAGTTGGGGCATATCTCATCGTTACAAGAAAGCTGCAGTGCTTATTGGTAAGTAAAGTGATGACTGTTAAAACCGTATCTGGTCATTGAAATTGAAAAAGACTCAATCATGAAATAATCATCTTAATTAATACTAAAATAAAAATCTGATTCAGTAATTACAATTTGAAAAGAGAGTAAATTAAGCTATACTAAGAAAGAGCCCTTAGTATATAAATGTCAGCAGATTAATCTATTACCTATTACATCACTAAAAGTAAATAAACGAAATAAGGAGCTTAATGTAGAGAACTAAAATGTCAGAATATAAAATTGTTGAATGTCTAAATCCTTGTTTTCAAAGTATTTTTATAACCTAACAATTGACACTTGAGAAATAAAACTTTTTTCCTGTAATATTTATTCTTCTAATTATATAAATATTGATACATTAAAAAGGACAAGACCACGGCATATTGTACTAGAAACACATGCGTCAATAATAGGAAAGAAGAGATTATAAAGCATATAAAGTGGGCATTTGTGGATAAACTTCAAATTTTATTTGTAGGCTACCTCTATTTCCTTCTAAAAGGGTTAACAACGGAACAAATCAGTTCCTTGGCTGTTGAGAATGTCCTTTCTCTGTCCTTATATAAGAAAACAGACTTAGTTTTGAAAGAATCAGACAGAACAAACAACAGTCTATTTTAGTTTGGCACTTTAACCTATGTGTGGAAGTTGTGTCCCAAAGGATCCTTATGATACTGTTAATAAGAAAATTTCAGGGTCTTTTCCCATATAAATCCAGAGCTCCAAGACAAAGGGGCTTCACGCACACTTTGTAGGAGGTCAGCGACACTGAACCAGCAAGCTAAGGGCTTAGATTTGATTTGCCACCCAAACTTCTCTGCAATTGGTCCCAGGTAGTTTTCCGTTGACTTGGAAGCATAGCCTTTTGTTTGGGGGGGGGGGGCGGTTACTGAGTGGGTTTTGTCAATGGTTCATTCATTCGAGCATCTAGTGAATGCCTACTGTGTGATTGGATGTCAAAGTGGTATTAACACTTTGACGTCCATATTCTCTGCATTCAAAGATTTCACTTGGGTTAAGTGGAATACACAAAGACGTCCACCTGCAAATGCAGTGTCATGAGATGCATGCTACAGTGGAGGCGTGCACTAAGTGTGCTGGAGCCCAGAGGGACACGCTTAACGCACCTTCGGAGGGGAGATCTACATGACCTGGGGCATTATCCCGCCTGCATCACTGGCAGTGTTATCAGTACAAATGCAGCTCTTTCCCTCGGGGCTGGCTTATGTTCCACCCACCAGGGGCCAAGGCTCCTACAGCATTATCAATTCATACAGCTAAAGGACATCTAAGAGGCCATCCGGTCCAGGGGTTCCCAAATCTGGCTGGGCCCCAGCATCACCTGGTGCCTTGGCCCCAGCCCAGAGACAGTGATGTAACACACCTGGAGGCGCTGAAAATGCTCTCTCACTGTGGTCATTACAGCCAGCCTGGGAACCAGCATTTGGGAATCACTGAATCTAAAGACCTTAATTCTCAGAAGAAGAAATTTAGAGGAAATTCATACCCACAGAACTGAAATGACTCCATCAAATCTCGGGCATATTAGGACAGTGAGGGTAGTACAACTTGGCACATAGATTTTGGGCCCAAATGCCTCCAAAAAGTACTTCCAAGGTGCATAATATAAGCCATATATAAGGGAACCATTTGTACAAGGTCAAGAACTATATAAAGGAGAGAAAACGTCAAGAAATTTGGGTTTAATTGGGTATTTGTTGCAATGAGCTAAAAATTACCTCTGTTCTTCCTGGTAGGAAAAGTGAAAAAGGAAACATATTGAGCTTGAAATTCTCATTCCTTAAATAAAGACACTTGATTTATCAGGAAAGCAGGTTTTTGTCCTTATGAATACATTTTTAGGAAAAGCTGAGTGTAGTGCAGTGCCTACAGAAGACACTTCAACTGCTGAATGGAAGAATGAATGAAAATATGAACATACATTACCAAAAAAAAAAAAAGTTCTTCTATGGCCATATCCTACATTAGTCTTTGATGGAAGCTAGGAAGCTAAGAGTAAGTATCAGTCAATAACGGCTTATTTAGGCATTTGGACAGAGTGACAGAAGGATAATATAGGTCTATAACTTTCAAAGTAGAGACAAGACATCCTCTTGCAAATGAAAAGATAACACTTTTGAGGTGGTGGGAGAGGTTCAGAAGGAGAATGTCATCCCTGTGCACGCACGTGTGTATGTATAAAGGCAGGTGCCTGAACGCACTGGCCTGCCCGGAACGTCCATAACACACTCACTCTGAAAGCTACAGCCTATCCAGAGGTTCATCCACCATAATCATAAAGGGAAAAACCCCTCTACACCTCCCTGGAGCAGCAGCCCAGCTGCCGTCCACTGGGGTTCTCAGACTTCATCCTAGGAAGCATGGTCATTATTTATGTATAGCTTTAATTTCATGAAAATATACCATATTTCAAAATTTCAAAGAATACCAACAGGTATTCTTTTTGCTTTTTTATTACCATGTTTATCTCTAGGGGAGTAGATACAAGTCTTACAGCACCTTCATAGACACAATTTTTTTAAAAATGATAATTGTCTTAAAGGAGAAACTTGATTAAAAATGCATTTCATTGTAGAAGAAACTCATTCATTCCATTTATAAAAAATAGAGTAACTCCCTGTTTCACATTTGTAAACTTGAAAATCCCCAATTTTCAATAAAAAGGAAGTGTATCCTAGCTCCCTAAGGGTTGAACTGAATAGTTTTAAGCTATTTTTTAAAATTTCAAAAACACTGGATCAAATTTTCCACTCAAAAGTGCTGCTCTCCAGTTCTGATAGCCATCGTGTTATCTGGGTTTGGGACACATTCACTGAGGTTTGTAATCCCACCATATTTTAATTGTCATAACTATGCACATCAAAGTGTGATCTAGTTCACTCTTACTATTATTTATGATTATCATTTTTGGTTTTATTTGCTGTCTTCTACAAAGAAATTTTTTCTCATTACTGCATTTTAAAATATGGAAATTTGAAAGTTTTAGTTACTAAGACCCCCTGAGCTAGCCCTAACAACTGGTAAGATGTTTACCTGAGGCAAAATGAAACGTGTGAACTTCTACCAGAGAGGGAAATCTTATCCAGGAGAGGAATATCTGGTGGGGGTGGTGGGGGAGGGCTCACTCATCAATCATTTCCCTCGAAATGGAAGATTTGTCAAGTAGATATGTGTGCGCTGGGCACAGTGCCTGATGGAACCGGCACTTAAAAATATTGGTTGAATTAAACTGAACTGAAGGGAACTTGCCTAAAATGGAAATAAGCACCAAGAAATAAACTTGGTCTTTGCAAAATGCTGACCCCTTCCCAACAGCTCAAAGGCAAAGTATTTAGTTGGGAGAGATCAAAGGGGGAACCTGGTTCACCTTCTACAGCCAGGAATCCCCTTCAGTGGTAGTTCTCAGCTGGGGTGTGTTTGCTTCTCAGGGGACATTTGTCAATGTCTGGAGACACTTTGGGTTGTCCCAATTGTGAGAGAGTGCTACTGGCATCTAAGTGGGTAGAGGCCAGGCAAGCTGCTAAATATCCTCCAATGCAGAAGACAACCCCTTTCTTCCCACCCCTATGCCCCACACAAGTAATCATTTGGCTCAAAATGTCAACAGTGCTGAGGCTGGGAAGCCCTTGCAGACGGCATGACCCAACAGATAGCCTCTGCTTACCTCTTTTTCTTTTTTTTTTTAAAACCACTCTACTGAGGTATGATTGACACACAAAAAGCTGTACATATTTAATGTATACAACTTGGTGAATTTGGAGATAGGTATACACCTGTGAAAAACCATCACCACAATCTACGTCATAAACATATTCACCATCTCCTAGGGAACGCACACTCATGGCCACATCATAAGGACGTCTTTACAACTGTTGAGCAGCTCCCTCCACTGGAAAGACCTCCTCTATTTGGATTCTCAGATCAATAGTATTTGCCAAAAGCATTATAGAAAAATAAGTACACAAATACAAAATCACATTTTAAGTTCAAAATGTCTATTCCAGATGTTCATATTAAATTTATTTTTTCTAATCTACTTAAATGATAAGAAAAAATTAGAGCACATAGTAAACAACTAAACTTACATACTGAATTTCTGTTGGTTGTATTATTTTTCATTCTTCTATTATTTCGTAGCTTTCAAGACTTTCAGTCTATTTCTTAATTTATTGACATTAGAAGACAACTTACTATGAAAAATAAGGAAACAGGTATGTTCGCCTAACTTTATCACTACCTCCAATTTTTTGTTATATTATTTTAGTTCATTAATGTTTATTATCGTTACATTCCACTCTTAAACTATATTTAAATCATTCATGCTTTGTGTATAAATCCATTTCAAACACAGCACACTAATAAATAGCATTCATAAAACTGAAACTGTTTAAATGAAATTCCCAGTAAAGCCACAGTATGACTAGGCCCACAGAGGAGAAACCAGAACCCACATCATCCCAGGGTTAGGGGCTAAAGGACCCTTTCTAGCTTCCTTCACTTCTTCTAAGTCATCCTCAGATCCCACTGTACCCCACATCATTCCCTTGTGCTATATTCTTTCTTGCTTTGCTGATATACCTCTTTGCGTATTTTCCCATAGAGAGTGAGGGGTAACTTCCCTGAGACTCCTGCATGCTCCAAATGTCATTGTTTATTTTCTCTGATTTTCTCTTTCTCCTCCTCTTTCCCTTCATGTTTGATTGATAATTTGGCTGTCGGTTTGCTATTCTTTCCCCTCAGAAATTTGAAGGAACTATTCCATTGCTTCTAACATCCTGTATGTTTAAAGAGGTATGTGTTTGTTTCATTGGTAATCTCTTGAAAGCTCTTAGGATTTTCTATTTTTTTCCTTTGACTAAAGGAATTTCTCCAGGATTTTTTCTTTTAATTTAAAAAAAATTAATTATTTATTTACGTATTTATTAATTTTTTGGGTTAATGGAGGTACTAGGGATTGAACCTAGGACCTTGTGCATAATAAGCATATGTTCTACAACTGAGCTATATCCCCACCCCCTATTTTGATTAAAAATCAGCCCATTCAACACTGTTCCTTTGACTATGTGCCCTCCCCTCATATCCTGTTATCTGTTTCTGGGGGTCCTCGCTGGATTTTTCCTCCATGTCTCTTCACTGTTGTCGTATTTCCCACATTGGTCTTTCTGCTCTGTCATGGCAGAGTTCCTTGACTTCACCTTACAGTTCACCAACATGGTCCTTCTCAATCTTCTTCCCAACTTTTAAATTTTGTCAGTTTTATATTTCACTTCCACGAATTCCTTCTCATTATCTAATTGATCTTTCTTCATAACAGGCTATGAAAAGCTCTTATTTTCAGTATGCAATATCCTCTTGACTCTCCAAGAATACTATTTAGGAATATTTAAAATTGAAATCTGTCCCCTCCACTGTTACTCTTTGTTCTTCTTCTTTTTCTTAGCTTTTTTTTTTTTTTGCTAACAATTTTGCTTAAATGTCTAGTGATCTTGATGTCTATGTCTGTTTACAAGTGAAGATCACGCTTGATTAATATGAAGACCTGGAATTCCATTCTTCAATCCTAGTCTTCTCTGTAGGTGCTTGGTTTTCTTTCTCTAACAGAGCTCTTTCTAAGGTGGGAGTTATGATCACAAATCCTTTAACAGGAACATGCTGTGTTGATTTCATAGGATGTGTGGAAGTATGCATCAAAGTGCCCCACCCGTGGGAAGCCAAGGCATATGACCCAAGTCAACCACATTCTCCCAGCCAGAACATGACATCTTAAATGAAGTGAAACAAAAACTGGAGAAAAAAGAGATTGACATTTATTCATCATCTCGGCTAACTGATACTTTCCTGATACCTAGACACTTGATTCTACTCGAGACATGCCTGACTCTCCAACCTTTCCAGTTTTCACGAATTTCTTCTCTGCCTACGTTTGTCAAAGTCAGTTTCTGTTGCTTGCACATAACGACCCTAAACAGTTGGAGGTGGAAAGGAAACCTGACCTTTGTTAAACCAATGCTTACGTGTTCAGCATGTCACATTTTTTGTAAATGATTATAACTCCAACAGATAGCTATAATTATCACTATTATATTAGGAGAAGAAAGTGAAATTGAGTTGATGTATGGGCTTGTCCAAGACACCAGAGAAAGCATTGGAATCCAAGTCAGTCTGATCTCAAAATCTATGCCTTCCCTTTACTCTAAAGTATTCATAGAGTATAAAGGATACAGTTAAGAGTATGTGATGAATACTGGATGAGAGATTTAAGGCTGGAAAACCAGAAAGAGAAATTTAGACTCAATGTTTAAGGAAAAGGAAACCACAATCTCATCTTTAATAGTGGAGTGGCATAGTAAATCAAAGGAGAATTTAAGAAAGATGATCTGTGACATATGGAATGCACTTAGAGGGCTCATGTTGAAATCAAACAGACCAGCTAGGAGGCTGCTGTAGTGATGAAATGGCAGCAGGTGGAGAGAAAAGAGACAGTTTACAGATGGATTTGGAACAAATTTTCATAGGATTTTGTGACTGAATGGATAATGCAGAGGATGAAGAAAGATGAGCCAAAAATGACTAACAGATTTCCAGTTGCAATGAGAAAAGCAGAGTGAATGTATTTACCTTGCCTCCCTCCCAAACTTCCAATGAAATGGACTAGAAATGCAAAAACAAGAATGAATGCATAGTGGTGCTACAAAAAGGAAAGAATGCCAAGAGTCTACAAAATGTAAGAATCTCTGGAAGACAAAAAAGAGTGAATCAGAATGATGGAAGAGCCCGTGTGCTGAGCAGCCAGTAACCAACCAAAGGTGAAGGAGAACAGCACCAGAGCAGTAAACTAGGGTTTACCTCCCACAGAGATCCCTCTTCCCACCACCAAGCTTAGCACAGGAGGAGTGGGGAGTGCAAACAGGCACGGGGCAGGTACCAGGATGCTGCATGTCCTTCACTGAAGCAGAAAGAGGGCTGAGGTCCTGGAGGCTCACCCGCTAACAACAGGCTTCATTCAGCTTAGACGGCTTAGTAAACTGGGTATGGAATCTGCCAAAAAGGCTTCTACTCCCAGGGGCAGAAGGAGAGTGAAGGCAGCCCCTTATCACCACTGTTCCCAAACCACTAGTACAAACTTAGGGGAGAATACGGCATAAATCCCAAAGATGGAGTAAGTTTTTTTTAATTAAGATAACTGTAGTGTAACTTTATGCTAAGTAAATTTGAAGATACATAAAAATGCATAATTTTCTTTTAACATTAATAAAAGGGATTTAATAAGGGTGGAAAAAAAATCTTGAATGGATAAGTAGCCAAAGGAAATGAAATGTTTACAAAAGATTTCCTTTCCTAAAACAAAAAGGCTCAAATGGATTAAAACTGTTCCTAACAAACTTCCAAGGAAAATACAATTCTCAACTGTTTTAACTTCTCCCAGAACTGAGGGGAAAAAAATAGAAGGCTTTCTAATTATGATCCTAGAATAATCCTGATGTAAAATCTGATGTTTCATTTTTGCTATATTTTACTTATGAATGTGGCACCACTGTCTTAAATAAAATACCAACAACATAAAACACATATATCAGTGTATTAAAATATAGATAATTTAACTTTGCTTAAACAGCTTAGTATTAGGAGACCTATTCATAAATAAGAAACATAAACAGGTTAACATTTTAAAAATATGTGATCATTTTGAGGGGTGCTAAAAATGTATCTTAAATCCACCTCAATGATTGACATAAATTTATGTTAAGATATATTAAAAATAAAAGTATATTCTTTATAGGTTATTTATTAAAAACTAAAGCTAACATATTTAGTAAAGTTTAAATTTAAGTTGGAAGTATGAAAAAAAATACCCACTTTCACAGTGTCATTCAGTAATATTCTGAAGGTTCTGCCCAGTACACTAGGAGAATAAGTATTAATTTAAGAGTAATAAATGTTCAATAGAAAGAACCAAATATAGGCTTATTTACAGATAATATGATTTTCTATACAAAATATTCAAGAGAATCAAATTAAAAATTATTAAAACTAATAATCCAGTTCAGAAACAAAACTGATAAAATAAATACACTAAAATAAATAGCTTTCCATATATTCCAGCAAAAAACAATTTTTAAATGTCAGGCCTAGAAATGGTAGCCACAACAATCCCATAATGTATAAAACATCCAGGAATAATAAAATAAACAATAACTGTGGAAGAGCAATAGTAAAAAAAAAAAAAAAGTTTAAAAGCTGTAGAAGAAAAATTGAAAAATGGGGAATTATTAAAAAGGAAAAATCACAAAATAAATTCAAATGGTTATTAAATATAATACTCTTCATCTTCCTAGTAAGTAATATATAACACATTTAAAAGACAATGAGGTGATTTCCTCTAATAGAGGGGAAAGGTTAAAAAAAAATCACTAGCCAAATAGAGATATAGATATGTATATCCACTGTGAGTGATACTGTATTTTGGTATAGTCATTTAGGCGAAAATTTGTATTTATCAAAATTCATATTGTAAATTCTCAACCAGAATTTTCAATTCTAGGGATTCATTTTTTAGATATACTGAGAAATGTATTAAAGAATTCAAAATAATCAAAATATTAATAAGGGACTGATTAAATACATTTGGGCACATCAATGCAATGAAATACTATAAGTCCTCAAAAATATGTTATTCTATATTGTATAAAAATGGCCACAACGTATTATTGTATTAAAAACACACAGTACAGAACATTATGCTGTGTTGATATAATTGTGATGAAAGTACATATATCTATAATTTCTGGAAAGAGACACATTAAACTAGTAATAGTAATTATCTTAGTGTGAGATGGCAGAGAGCAAACAGGGGTGAGAATGGCTGCTTTAAAATTTTTTGAATATTAAAAAAAATTCTTAAAAAACTAAAAACAGAACTGTCATATGACCCAGCAATTCTGCTTCTCCATATACATCAGAAAAAAAAAACCCAAAAATGCTACATTGAAAAGATACATTCACCCCAATGTTCATAGCATCATTACTTATAATTGCTAAGATATGGAGGCAACCTAAGTGTCCAATAGATGACTGGATAAAGAAGATGTGGCATATATATATACAATGGAATACTATTCAGCTATAAAAAAGTATGAACTTTTGACATTTGCAGTGCCATGGATGGACTTGGAGGGCATTATGCTAAGTGAAATAAGTCAAACAGAGGAAGACAAATACTGCGTGATATCACTTATATATAGAATCTTAAAAAATGCAAAAGAACAGTGAATACAACCAAAAAAAAGAAGTAGACTCACAGATATAGAGAACAAACTAGTGGTTACCATTGGGGAAGGGGAGGAGGAGCAATATAGCGGTGGAAGAGTGGGAGGTACAAACTACTAAGGGTAAGACAGGCTACAAAGATGTACTGTATAACATGGGGAATAGAGCCAATATTTTGCAATAAGTGTAATTGGAGTGTAACCTTTAAAAATTAAAAAAAAAAAATTAAACAGATAATTTAGGTTGTATTCCCCAAAAGCAGACACCAAGACAAGTGTTTGAATACAACTGATTTATAATGAAGCGCTTCCAGGGAAGTCTGGAAAGGAGTTGGGGCAAGAGGTCAATGAATAAGAGGAAGCCACGGATGTGTGTGATCTCAGGAGAGGGCCCCTTGAAGGGAGCTTCAACCTGCTCCCACAGGGACACTCCAGTGTACTCCTTTAACCTTAAGCAAGGGAGCCAAGCATTTCACATTCTAGCACCTGTCAGTCATTTGTCAAGAGCTATTGAGGGAGGAGGGGGACTGCACTTTGGCTCTGAGTGCTGGGCAAGGGGCACCTCACACCCAGAGGAATGCTCTGAAGGAGAGTTACAAGTGCCTTGTGTTCTAGAAATCAGGAAAGGGGAGGGGGCACAGAAATGCTGAAAAAAGATCCAAAGAGATCTGGGTGGAGAGCCAACAACACCCACTATGGTATGCTACCTCTACAATAAAATACACATCTTCATAAAGAGGAAGAAAGGGAGAGTGAGAACAAGTACGCTACTGGTAAAGCAAAGTGATCTATGAATGTTCCCAAGTTCTGCACAAGTGCCAACACCTACTAGACAGCCTCCCACACCAGCTCCTTCTCATACTCCCACATGCCCATTAAAAAAAACCAAGATCGAGTGGCACTTAACAGCAATTAAAGCCTTTCTCTCTCACGTGGGAGCAGCAGGTGAATTCATGAGCATGGAAAAGACACCTTTGAAAAAAACTTCGCCTCCCTTTTCATTTCTGTAGCCATATTTCTTACACTGATCCCACCTGTCTCCTGTTTGGGCTATTCAAATGCAAAACTTTATTAATAAAAATGATTGTTATCATTGCTACAAAATGTTAAATGGTTCTTTTGAGTCCCTATTCTCTTACTGTATACATTATCCATTCAAATTTCATGCAGATCATGGACTCTTAACAGGCATATAAATTACACATGTGGTCTCTCCCTTCAAATAATCTAAACTATTACTTGCTGTTTTGAGTGAATAAATAAATACACATGCTGTGTAACATTAAGGTAAAGCTGATGAGATTTTAAAATTGTCAGTATGTATGACAAGGTGTGAAAATCACAATCTTGCATATTCTTGAATTCAGAGACTTAGTTAAGCGTTTTTATGACCTGACAATCCCTTTTTTGGCCCAAACCAGCAATATCACAAAGTCAAGGTTTGTTTTTAGAGACATTTATGTTGTTTAAAATGTAGTTGGACTGAGCTCCAGGACTAGTCACTATTTGAGTTGACCTGTCTCCTAATGTTGAGACCATTAACAGTTTTCTCCATCTTTCATAGGTCTCACATGTCAGTTCTTTGTTGATTTTCTATTTAAAATTTTGAACCATTTACATCTGAACTCCTGAAACCTTTGTAGTTATTAAAAGTATTCCTGATTTAAATAGGTTAGATTCTGAGGAAACTGAAATTCAACAAGACACATGTACCCCAGTGTTCATAGCAGTACTGTTACAAGAGTCAAGACATGGAAGCAACCTAAATGTCCATCTACAGATGACTGGATAAAGAAGTTCTGGTATATTTATACAATGGAATACTATTCAGCCATAAAAAAGAACAAAATAATGCCACTTGCAGCAACATGGATGGACTAGAGATTGTCATTCTAAGTGAAGTAAGCCAGAAAAAAAAAAATACCATATGATGTCATTTATATGTGGAATCTAAAAAAAAAAAGAGGATACAAATGAACTTATTTATAAAACAGACACAGAAAACAAACTTATGGTTACAGGGTTGGGGAAGGGTGGGGAGGGATAAATTGGGAGTTCAGTATTTGTAGACACTAACTTCTATATATAAAATAGATAAACAACAAAGTCCTACTATATAGCACAGGGAACTATATTCAATACCTTGTAATGGTCTATAGTGAAAAAGAATATGAAAAGGAATATATATATATATATACATCACTAATGCTGTACACCAGCAATTAACATATTGTAAATCAACTAACTATACTTCAATTAAAAAAATAGAATCTATTTAATACTCCTAAACTGTACACTTAAAGATAGTCGAAATGGTAAATTTTATGTTACATGCATTTTACCACAATAAAAAATAGAAAAAAAAATAGGTTGGATTCTACTGAGGCATACAAAAGCCACATGCTAGTTTTCTGGTTGAAGTGCAGTATTAAACTGTAATATTGCTTATCTTAATAATTAGAATTTAACTGAGAGTCAATTTACTTTTTATTTAAATTAAAGTAATGACTAGATGTTAGTAGTCTATAATTTAAAAATGGTATAGAGGGAGAAATGCACCATTTTAATTAAAATTTGGTTGATTTTGCTGTTAAATAAGTGTTCATCAATTCTCTTTGCCTAGTTTCACTAAATTTCCCTTTTCCATAAGAAGATATAACATTAATCAGTCTTTCAGTGTTTTAAATCTGTTTTTAAATAAGTGCATCATTTGTGATATGGTTAACAGCATAAACTCCATGTAAAACATTTAAAGCAATTATGTTTGTAGGTAAGACACATTTTACATTGTGCAGTAACTGAAGATGTACATAATTCATAAAAAGAAAAATCAGAAACACTGTTACTCTGCATTAAAAAAAAGGAAAGGGAGGTTAGAAATTTTTCATTCTCTTCATCACTAATGGCTTCACTGCACAGATCGGGGGTCCAGGGTACACACAGACACACAGGTACACACGTGTGTGGACACATGCCCTCACACACTCACATGCTCATAGCAGTTCTCTTTTGTCTACTGCTATGTCCTCAATGTCTGCTATAGTCTCAGTGTAAAATCGGGACAAAACAGTAAATGTTTGTTGAGTATGTAATTTATTTAGAGACAGAACCCAAGTCTTTTGGCTCCAAATGCATTGTTTTTTTCAATACACAAGTGGAAACATTTAACGTGTCCTCTATCTTGGAGATTTACTGGGAGAGTACAATGAGATAAACTGTGAAAGAAACTTGAAAACAGTAAGTGTATGTAAATCTAAGACAGCGTTATTACCGCTGTAGCTTACATTTATACAACTTCCCACTTTCCTTACCATAGGTCCATAAATCTAAGGAAGGCAAAATTTATAAGAACGGCAATTTTAAAGACAACTGTTTTAATGTCTTGAATGATCTGGCTAGGAAAACTGTTTCTTACAATTTCTGGGTTTCAATAATGAAACATTCATTGTTAATTGTAGTGCTATAAAGAAACAGAATTCCTTATTATATACTGACCTTACAGCATAATGAACCAGTTATCTGAAGGTTTTCATCTAGATTTTCATAAGTTAAAAATAACATAAATTGAAAGTTTTCGATCAATCGTATCTTAGAATTCTTTTTGTAATATGAAAATCTATACTGTAAATTTCTTTAGATCCTTTTTTATTGAGCAAGATTTTAAAATAAAGAATGGAGTTGTCATTAACACCACTGGTCACATCACAAGTAATAAAAATAAAATAGATTATTAGTAAATAAAGATTTATACAATTGTTAGTAAATAAAGACCAACCAGGGCATCTGATTTTGGCACAATTAAAAATACTCATGATGAAAGAGTGTTACAAAATCATACAGTGGTTCAATAAATAGGTTTAATGCAAAAAGATTATTAAATAATTAAAACATGCTACGATTTAAATTATAACTACTGTGCAAGAATGATATAGAAACTAGTTTGTTAAATCGTCATTCCCATACTGTAAGAATACCTAGACAGTAAACTCACATGGATGAGTGCTCAAAATCATTTGGACCAATTTTTTAAAGCAGCCTTAAAATAACTGACTCCCAAATCAAGATATTAAATGCCAACTTTTAACCCGCAATAATGCTTATGGCTAAGATAGAAATGAGATTCTTAATAGAAACGCTGACACAGCCCTAACTGTAGGCAGTTGAGTGTGCGGCTATAATTCTTTTTCCAAATCTTACCCAGTAAAGCTTCAGGTAAAAGGGTCCGCAGAATATGTAAACAGAAAGATAGTCCTAGAGCTTTTACAAAATCACAAACCTGTGACACATTTATATTCATCTCTGATTGCTACTACTAAATAACTAAATCATTCATAATGTATTGATTAGCTCTTTAATAAATAAAAGGTGGGCGAGGTGTTGTAAAAAGCAACATTTCTTCATTCATTCGATGTGCAAGAGCTACACATTTTAAGCTGACAATGTGAAACCTCTAAAAGGTTTTTCAAAAAAGCCTTTTGCCTTATTAAGCATCTTGACCACTAACCAGAAACAACAAAAAAAGAGAAAATTAAGAAAAAGCTACAGAACAAAAAATAATGAAGCTTTTCTTTTTCATTCGGAAATCTCTTGTGCTATAAAAGAAGTTTCCAAGAGGAGTCAGTTTTCTATGTGGAAGGCATTTAAAACAGAACTACATAATGCAATCTTAGAACAGGCCAAGGGAACACAATTTATACTGAGAGATGAGTGGCTGGAATAGAGGACTTGATTGTCTCATTCCAATTCTCATTTTTAAAAATGTCTAAGGTAATGATGCTTTTAACGAGGAGAGAATTTTAAAGCCCAGACAACTCTAAGTCGTAACCACGATATGGTAGTATTTTTTTCCCTCTGCATTGTCATCCAGACAATAGACCACTACTATTTCTACGCTGGGAAATACTGTTTTGATGTTTATTGATCAAAACTGTATGAGGGAAATTGTGATTCTTGAATGGAAGACAGTCATGAGTTACCACTTCTTATAACTACAGAACTAGGGATAAATATATGTTATGAATACCTTACTAGATAGATGTTAAAATTAATAATCTCTTAAGATAAACAGAAATATCCTTAAATAAGTTCATTTGGGATGATACTATATAGTGAGGATGAACTTAAAATAGTAACACTTTGCATCACAAGTATTCTGATTTTATAGGATTTTAAAAATTCACTAACTTACACCGCTTTTAATTTATATATTACTTTATAAACTCATGTCATCATTATATCACGGACAAACAAATTGAAATGTATAACAAACTAATTTTTAAAATCACCCCTAAATTTTATCTTAAACTCAAGCTAATCATCTATTTAAATTCAAATTGAATCTTTTTACAATCTACATTTAACTTAGAGGCAAAACTCCCACTTATGAGTTACAAATAATCATGCAAATCTGTAAGAAGCTGTCAACTGGCAAAGTCTTTACCTTGTATCATGTCATGAAATAACACTTGTTTTATTAAAATAATTTCAAATGCTAATTTTCTCTTCATTAGATGGCAGACAAGAAATAATGTGCTAATAACATTTTTATAAAGAATATATTGCTGAATAAGAATTTCAAAATAACTTACACATTCAGGATTGATACTCAAATTTTGCAAATCCCTTGTAATCCTATTAATTGGGTATAACAACTTGTCTGTTGAAACACTGGGCACACACCAGGAAAACTGGGCAAGGACAGGTCACGTACACACACACTTTACAGGTTACCTGCAATACTTGGCAATTCAGTTCACCGTTTTCTTAAAATTTTTAAATATTCTCCAAATAAGTAAAAACTTTCTAGTTATTGTACCAGTATTATGTGGCTAGTGACTTATTTGGGCCCAACTCCCTATGACTGAATCAGATAATATTCTCAAAATTAAAATTACAATATCCCCAAATGAATACACTACTCATTTAAAAAATATTTAGCACTTGAAAAAAAAAAGTATATTCTTCAGGCTGGAAGTGTGAGTGGAAAAATAAAATCCAATTCCAACAATAACTTAACCACGTCCCCAGTCCCTCCACTGCCAAGGGCAGCTGTACTAAGTGGACATGGTTCCTAGAAAATTAAAACACTAGTTTTCAAATGTAGAAAATACTTTTATCCACTTGCTATTTGGATTTAGCAAAGAAGTTCAATATTAGCTGATAAGGGAGAATAAAACTATAAGCCATCCAAAGAGCCAAATTATGATCTTTTTTTTTATTTTTTCTATCTGCTGGGATGGGGCAAGTGGCAGCATTGGGGTATGTTTTAATTTAGATCTCTCCGGCTCAGCCACTCTGTTTTCCTTTCACAGCCTAACCCTTTTGTGTTATAAGGCTGGAAACAGCTCTAAGATTGTGGAGAATGTAAACAGCTTTTTATTGTCCAAAAGGATGGCAGTGTAAGGAATGTGTGCTTATCACACAGCTGCAGCTCCCCACCTCACTTACCATGATAAAGTGCTCCAGGGAAAAAGCATTACAACCCAAGCACAATCCAAAAATGGGTTAGAACTGGACATCCACGTCCTTAAAAACTAATCAATCAATCCATGCTGTAATATTAGAATCTAGCTCTTAAGGAGAGTATATAATCCCGTCTAAGATGTATGTCTTATTCCTTATGGACTATGGTGGTGTGGAAAAAAAAAAAAGCTAACATTTCCAATACAGTAGCTGATAGAACTTTTCCCAACACATCCGCCAATGTCGCTCCTCATCTTTAAGAGTCTAACACAGTAGAACAGATACACAGTCCATGATCACTAAATGCAAAATCAAATTAATGAACTAAGAGATTCATGAAGATATTTTGAAGATCCCACCTAAGTACCTGATTTCCCCAGGCTTTTACAATTTTACTTACACACACCATACAATTGCTGCTTTGTTAGCTCACCGTTTATTGGAATCCAGAGCAAACATTTTAAAAAGCAAGTGATACTAAAGACTAACCTGACATATACTGTTGCATGCTTAATGCCTTAGATGTAAAATTTATTTTAACATGCAATATTGTGTATAGCCAGTATGTACTGGCTCATTCAAGGACATTTGGGAACATCACTGCATTTTCTTCTTGATGCCACTGAAGAATTTCTTAGTTAATGATGTGCAGGTGAAGCTAATCTCTGCTGTTAAAAAGAATGGACAGGCCCTTCCATGCCCTCTCCTCTTCACTGAGACATTTCAGAAGCCCTTCCATCTTCGAAAACTTGCACAATTATCTCTGCCTTTACAATGTCATACTATCATAGACAAACTTTCGTTAAGTTACTTGTTCTTTACCTCTAAAAGGAAATAATAGAAAGAGAGAAACAGAGAGAAAGAAAGAGGAAGGAAGGATCATTACGTTTGGGTTCCTGAACCTAATTTTAACACCCAGATTAAACTGGGTAAAGTCTTAAATATGAGGACCAAAGAAACTGGCATCTGGAGAAAACCCTCTAACAGCAAAGTATTAAGCTAAGGGCCAAGAGAAATCCATCACAGAGGCGGAAGGAGCCAAAGCAATCCCCTTCTATAATTTTACTTCGTAAGTTGTCTTCCTGAAGGTCTTACTTGGAATCTCTCCTAAGTGTAAGTAACTAGCAATCCACACAGCATATAGATACATCTCGGAAGGAGGAGAGCGGGGCGCCAGGCGGGAAGAGCGAGGAGGGACTAGAGTTCCCCGGGCACAGTCGCCCAGAGCCTCGCCGGCGGACCCTGAACCGCCTTCTAACACGCTTCGTGCTCCCCAGCGCGCCCCGGGCCGCCCAGACCCGGCGGGAGCGGCCGGCGGCAGCACACTGCTTAGAGATGCCGGGGAGGGGGCTCCTGCGTGGAGCTGGGCTTCAAAGTTACTCCCTGCGTCCCCGCCGGCGCAAAACCCCGTCCCAGTGCCCTGCGCCAGATGGAAAACGAGAAATCCAGTCTACCTCACAGACCGCTCTTTTGCCTAAGTTTTCCTCAGCAAGGAGCCACTAACCGGCCCTAGCGAACGAGGAGGCGCGATACCGGGTTTAGAATAAGTGTCTGCAGGCACCCGGGCAAAATACCACCACGTGAAAAATAGGAACCACCAAGCCCCCCAAACGCGGCCATTGGCAGGTCGTTCAGCCCATCCTCACCACGTCCGTCCACCCTTATCCCCTCCTCGACCGCTTCTCAGTAACCCTCCTTCTCTCGCACCTTCTTCCCGGCCACTTTCTGCCTTTTTTACCTCAGCCCGCAAGCCCCAACCCTTCGCAAGCCCCTCACCCGTCTCAGGGTCCCCTCTGTTCTATTCCCCGATTCTCCCCCTCCAGCCTCTAAGGCAACCCCAAACTCCCGCCACCGCGCGCCCCCAGCCCCAGGCTCAGCGTCCGAGTCGGCCCCCGGCGCGCTTTTCCCGCCGAAACGCGGCCCCGGCGCGTGGGGCGTGGGGCGTGCGGCGCGCGGCCGGCCGGCACTCACCAGCTGAAGCAAGCCGGGGACCACGACGAGGGGCAGCGGCCGCAGGCGCATGGTGCCGGCTGGCGCGGCGTCTCACGAGCTGCGCGCCCTCGCCAGCTTCTCGCGCATCTCCACTTCGGGGGCAGGACTGAGGACGCCAGGGACACGGCGCGGCGCTTCCCTCCTGGAATCCGAGCGCAGCGCCGCGCCGCGCCGCGCGGGTCCGGTGGGTGGGCGGGCGAGGAAGGGGGAGGGGGGCGGGCGGTGCTTCTGGAACCCCGCGCGCCCCTCCTAGGAGGGGGCCGGAAGAGGAGCGTGCGGGGCCGCTGGAGCTCCGGCGTGCTGCGCGCGGTTCCAGCCGGGCCCGGGGCTCCTGCGTCCCCCTGTCCGAGTGAGCGCGGAGGGCACCCGAGGGCAGGGAGGCGGTGGTTCCGGCGCTTTGGTGTCAGGTTCCTGCGCGAGGCTGCTGTAGGGATCCCGCCCCGCCGGGTCGCTGCCCCGCAGAGCTGAGCGCTCCTGGGACCCGGCGAGGCCCGGTGCCTGCTCCGCTCCTGCCCAGCAGAGGGCCGGTCTGGGTGGCTCGGTTGGCCCAGACACCCTGACCACTGACCAGCTCTTGTTCTGCTGGGGAGGCGGCAGCGGGGTTGTGGGGAGGGTCTCCCTGCGTGGACGTAGGGAAGAGCGCGCCAGGAGAGCACACAGGGAGTTCTAGGGGACGGCGACGGCAGGGTCCTGGGGCGGGGCGTCGGGGGCTGGGGTGGGGGCGGCGGAACCGGGAGAGCGCCCCACTCCGCGCCAGTCCTAGCTCGCGGAGTTCAGAGCACGGGATGCGAAGTGCGGCTGGAGCGGCTGGAAGGATTTCTGGAAGTGGAAAGTAGTGGGAACCAAGAGGGACCTAGAAGAGGGGCGGCGGCAGGGCTGTGAGAAATCGAGCTAGGTGCAGCGGTGCAGGTCCAGGCTTACTCGGGCTTGAGGATCCTGTAGGCTGTTGGGTGTCCAGGAGACCGGTTAGAGCTGCGCTGCGGGGGCCCAGGGAACCAGGGGAGAGGGTGAAGAAGAGGCCCTGCCGCAGACTCTCACTCTGGAAGGATCCACTTGCCGAGGCTGGGCGAAGCTGCAAACTCGCTGCCCGTGATCCTCACCCCCACGTTAACAATTCTTCATTGGATAGATCCTTAACCTTTAACTGTCTCTCTGCTGGACACTCGAGTGGAAAAGTCAGGGGGCAGTGGGGCTCAGGGACTTCCACATTTACGATGGATGAGGATTTAGACATCATCTATCAACCTCCTTATTGAACAGATGAGAGATCTAAGGTCCTGAGAGGTAAAATCACTTCTCCAGGGATGTCTCTAGGCAGCTGCTTCAAAAGAATACACTAGGCAAGGCTAGTTTCTACATTCTCTTACAGAAGAGAAACATTGTGCGGCAAGGGGGTGGAGTTGAGATTGATTTCCAGCCTTTAAAACATAAAAAAAAGTGAAATTTGCGTTGAAATTTGGGGCGGGGGGGGGCTGTTTCCTTCTCCTCCTCTTACTCCCCCTACTTCAAAATAGAAATAAAAGGGGAGTTTGTAAGTCTTTGAAATGGTCCAGGACCAAGAGCAGGAGGCTTGACCTGGGTAGGGTAAGGTCCCACCCTCTTTTCACTGAGTGTGTCAAGATTGTGCAGCTGGGGAGGGAGGTCATTCCACAGTGTTCTGGGATCCCAGTGTGACTTTGAGAGGTGTTGTCCCTGAGGGTGCATGTAGGGTATCTCTAGAGTACAACTCCATCCCTGTACGGAGGAAGAGAGGCAAGTGAGGGTTGTGTATCCTTCCTAACCCCTTACCAAGACTGACTGGGGGCTTCTAGGGCCCATGGTAAAGGATGCAGCAGCAACAACTCACTTCTGCTGGTCCTCAGACTCTTCCTATTCCTTGCAAGAGACTCAAAAACAAACAAAATAATCATTTCCATATCTAAATATAGAACTCACTTCCCATAGCCAGCCCTCACCTCCACACAGATTCTCTCTATCAAGGCTTAGAGCTCACTTCTAGAATGTTACTTGATCTTAGAAGCATAAATAAGGTAGTATCAAAAATTGGAAGACATCTCTGTGAGTTGATCTTCTTGTCCAATTTTAAGTCCCTGAATAAGGCTGCATTTTATTTATGGGCAATATTTGGGAAATGATTAATAGGGAAGAGTTTGGCGGACATTAGAGGAACCCCTGTTTGGAGAGGGGCTGGTAGGAGAGGAATAAGGGCAAACAGCTTTGCAAGGTGCAGTACCTCACTTAGACTCGGTGTTTTCTGCTGGATCCTCAGGTGACTCATCTATAAAACGAGAGGACAAGATCCCTTCTTGATTTAGCAGTTTCCGATTCTGTTATCACTGACTCTCTAAAGGAGGGGTGCATGACTTTACACACTATTAAAATGAATAAGTGATTGAATTACTGGAATACTTCACTCTTTCTTTAAATTATTCCTATTCCTTAGGCCATTTCTGCCCTTTTGGGAAATTTATACATACAGTTTTAAAGTGGAACCAAAACTTGGACATGTGTCTTAATAATACAAAGTATTCTCACAAAGGGACTTGCTGAAGGATGTAGAATTCCAAGCTAAGGGACACAGGAGAATGTGTGTATGCCGTTGATCAAGCTGAGTGAGAGAAAAGCAACAAGGATCCCACTGACTGAAGTCTGTTATTACTCAGTTTATTGATAAGGTGCCTACTCCTAATTTAATGTACTCCCCAAAGTTTGTTGTACATACAATGGGAAAGTGGAAGGAAGAAAGAAAAGGAGAAAAAGAGGGAAAGAGGCAGGAACGGGGAAATATAGGCAGATAGAAGCATTAAGTATGTTGACTGTGTCATTCTGAACACACAGTCTAACCAGGAAACATGCAACAGACAAAAGACAGCAGACAACACAGGGAGGTTAAATTTAAGGGCTGCCTTGTACAGTTGGAGGAAGGGCAGATCATTGTAAACCAGCATGACAGCTTCATGGCCAAGATGAACTGTGAGCTGGGTCAGCTTCTGAGAATGGCCACGATTAGTCTGTGTGGGAGAAGAGGGGGAAAGCCGTTCCTCGTGGGAGGAACAGCTGTGAGCAAAGACCCAGTGGAGGGACTTCTTACAGCATAATTGAGGGAGAGACAATTAGTGGACCAGATCAGCTTTGAGGAAAAGTGAGTGGAAAGGGTAGGTTATGGGTTAGACTGTAGAGAGCTGGGAATGCCAGTCTAAATAGTTAAGCTTGATCTGCGGGAAATAAGGGGTCTTAAAACTTCTTGGAGTAGAAAAGTCATACTCAAGTGGCATAAAGATACATGCAGTGTTAACATGCATGGTGGTCTTACGGAGGAGGCCGCATGAGGAGATGATTATGGTAGCTGGAAAGAAAGGAACAGAGAGATGTGACTGCAAGAGCTACTATAAAGGAACAGGGAACCAAACTTGGGGTTGGAATATTTTAAAACTTTCCTGGCATATTTGAGGAATTGTTATGATTATTTTTTAACATCATTACTTTTCCTCTTAGAGGCAATTTAATGACCAGAGAATCAGATCATTGCCTTTTCATTTTGCAAAAACGATGGCTTTTTGGTGGCTTTTGTGGTGGCAAGGGAGTGAAAATGGTCTTTTCATATAGACAAGTAGCAGAGAGTAGAACTTACCAAATTTTACTGCCATATGATCCCACTGTAGTCTTTTAAAACGGGAACTTGTAAGGATGTTGTCGATGATTTGAGAGCAAATTTGGCAGCCTGTGGCTCATTGGACCATTAGCTTTTTCCTTGTGCTTCTCCTCTGTACTACTTTCTCACCCTTTACTGTCCCTTAGCATCATGACAAGAATGCAGATAAGAACATCATATGCAGCCCAGCCTTTCAGAGCTGTGGAGGATCTCAGACATTAACCACCTTTCTTGTTTTACTTTTAAGGAAATGGAAGATTGAAAGGTCACTGTGACTTGCTTCAGGTCATCTGGAGAGACTGTGGGCAAATCTGAAACTCCATTCAAGGCCTTCGGGTTCTCGGTGCAGTGCTGTTTCCAGTTCACCACTCTGCCTCAGGTACTTTTCAACTGGCCAGCAGTTATAAAAGTTGTGATGTAGTGAATGAATGAACCTTTCACTCATAAGAGTGGCGGGAATGATCTCTGGATGCTAGAAGCCCCAGCATCATCAGGAAAAGAGGTTTGACTGTCCTGAGCCTGAGCATTAGTCTGGTACTGATTTTAGGAAAGGGGAGAGATGAGGAGCCCTCCTCAGAGGAGTAGGATTTGGGACTCAAGAACATGGCAGTCTTACCCCAAGGAGAGAGGGAATTCTTAGGGGCCCTAAGAAGCTGGTGGGCTTTTTGGTAGCAGTTCTGAACTACTAAAATCCATTTGGTTTGCCACTCTTTTTGAGTTATTGAATATTTTTGAGTCACTATTTTATTAATATGATGCTATGTTATTTAACTCTCAATGCTGATGGCACTGGGGACTTTAACCTCTTTAAAAGTGGGTTCAAACATTGACATTTTTCACCCAGGAGATACTACTTTTCAGCCATGGTTAAGAACTACTGCTCTACTAGAAACTTATTTTTTTCCCCTTCTTCCCTCCCTTCCTCCTTCCCTCCCTCTTTTCTTCCTTTCTTCCTTCTCTCCTCCCTTCCTTCCTTCTTTTCTTCCTCTCCCTACAGAATCGTAGCCTCCACATTTGGAATGCACTAAAGCTTTAACAGAATATTATCAGAACCTATTTACATCCTTAGCTCTATAGGACTCTTCAGGAGAGAACTAGACATTTTCTTTGTAGATGTTTCGGCATGACTGGGGGATTTATGAAGTTTTATCACAGAAATGTATCAGTTCCTCCAGGTTCAAAGGATTCCTCTGTAGTGAAACTGTTTTTTTTTTTTTTTTTTTTTTGCCACAACTCTGTCTCTTCACTTGAACGTTAGAAGGCACTACCAGCAGTGTAAGGTGGCTGATGCCACCGTCAGCAGCCGAGGGGAGAGGCTAGAGGGAGGGGAGGAGAGGCAGCCGGGGTGTCCAGCAGGTGATGAGAGGGCGACGGGGTGAAGACTACATCACTGGAGACTGACAAGGCAGAGAGACTGTTGCCCTGACTGCTGATACTACATCTCCACCAGATCAGGCTGATTGTTGTAAACCTGTCACTATCTTTCCACATGTGTTCCCATGCATTGTTCATCTATGTGTGGTTGTTTGAATGAATAATCACCTTTTCTACTTGTACATCAAATATGATGGATACCATTACTAGGAAATCATTTAACCTCCTTCTGATGTAGCTTCATATATAGAGAAAAGGCAGGAGAACAGAGCCATAGAAGGTCAGAACTGGAACATCTTCCTTAACACTTCAGTTCATAGATGAAAAAACTGAGGCCCAGAGAGGGAAAGTGATGTTCTTAGGGTCACACAGCCAGGCTATGGCAGAAGACTAGACCCCAGGGACAGTGCTGGGGGTGGGGTGGGGGGCTCACTCCAATCTCTCTTCATCCCAGATTTCTGTCTTCTTTTTTCTGGGAACCCTAAGCACTCTCAAATTGGACATTTTGGGTTTGATTAGCTAAGGTAGTGTTCTGTAAATGTGTTTTCCTTCACTGTCTTTTTCTTCAGCTTTGTGGATCAGGCAGTAGGTATGCCACAGCTCCGCCCTGCCCCACAGTGAGCCTAGACGGTCAAATGAGCCTTTTGGTTGCAAATACCCAAACACAACTCGTTAAACAGTTACAACAAAAAGCCATTTAATGGCTCAGAGGAATGGTAAGTTCAAAGGCTGAAGGTAGTTCCAGGCGATTTGAGGCTCATTTGAGAAACTTTTGAGCAGAATATTGGGTCAGTCATCCTGAGTGTAAGTCCATTAAAGTGGTGGAGGCACAGCTGCAGAAGCTTAAGGTTGGACCCCAGAGAACGGGGAATGAAAACCTATCCTCCCAGGAACTGACTTTTATAAGAGCCTGACCACCTCCCAACCACCACCAATTTTCTGCAGAAGGAATTTGAAGTGGTTTTTCACTAATTTTTTTTTCAAATGTCCTTTTCCCTTGACATGGTTTTTCCCTATTTAGGTACCTCCAATTTTTATTTGCTAGATATTTGAATGACTTTCATCTCCTAACGTCTCACACTCCAGCTTTCTGTATCTGCTTGGACAGCACCTTAACACCCACCACCTTGTTTAACACAGATGCGTGCTTGCTGTATCAGGTGAGCTGAGGTTGTGACTCGTGGAATATGGTTCAAAATCATGGGAGCAGTTCACTTTACCACTTCCTGCCTGGAAAGGAGCATGAGTGTCTCCTTATGCACCACGGAAGCTGTGACTTAACATAGCATAACAATGGTTACTCTTACTCGTAGGTTTAACCACACCAAGACACTGTCCGTTGGCTTCAAGCAACTATGATTCATTTTTTGACAGCCAGGTTCTTATTTATTTAAACATGGCATCCTGAAATACGTGTGGCTTTTGAATGGTGCTCCCTAGCAGGATGGTAAGTAAACAACAGCGTTTTGCCTTTTGAGTCTTTTTGTGAAATGCAACTGGCCGGTTCCACTTGGGGTCCCTCTGGACCTCAGCATTTCTATGCAAGTGCTACTGTCATGTTTTACATCAGTCTGTGTCAAATGGGTGATAGTTTCCTTGTCTTCCAATGGAAATTGTGTTAGGAAACAAGTGGGCTAGTTCTCCTACCCTGATGAAATACAGATTTACATTAAGCGGCTGCTGGGGTTTGGTACAAAAAAATCCCAATTTCTAGGCATTTGGGGCATCTACTTTCCCCCTCTGCTGATCTAAAATGAACTTACCTAATGCTTCTCTGGCAGAGTAATAATCACACCAAGATTCCTCCGCTCCATTTATTGGAATATCTTGAGCGCTATCTACTGGCCAAATGTGGCATTGCAGCTTAAAGCGTGAGCCCCAGGCAAATGGTCACTGGACTCTTAAGGGTAACTTCTGTCTATTGGCTGAGTATATGCGATATGTTTTAGCACATTCTGATACATACTAACTAAGGACCTGCATTCTTAAATGATATCACTGCCAGGGATCACTCATTGCTTTCTAGATCAGAAGAGCCCTTGGTTAAGAGTTGTGCAAATTGTAGTGTAAGTGAAATGTAGCCAGTGGGCAGGTGCCTGCTTGTCCTTCCTTGAAATGGGTAACTAGGAATAGCTTAAATCTGATTCTCACTTTGCTGAGTAATGTGAATGGATAAAAATAAGCCTTTAACTTAAAATGAGCTTTAAAGAGTCATTCAATAATTCTGTATCTTCATGTGTATACAAAGGAAGAATAGAGCAGTTTAAAAAAAATCCTTTCCAGTTAATTTGCACTCAATCCTAGGTAAAAAGCACACGCCAAAACTAATAGTATTGATCAGAATGCCTAAAAGGTAACAAAAAGCCAATATTTAGTGTGAATTAAAATTCATCAAGTTTATGCTAACCAAACTATTTTCTGCCCAGGGTCTTATGTTTTAAGCACCTTGTAAATTACCCAGAGAAGTTTATTATGCTTTCATCAAGATTGCAGAAAAGAGCATATGAGGAAGGCGTGCATAGTGTTGAACAACTGAGAATCAATGCCAGGTGACTTGGGAGTCGTGGTCAAAGAGCCAAGGGATCTTATTATTGTAGCAAAATGAATGATTGTCCCACTTAGGGCAAATAACTATAAAGGGAGGACCAAGGAAGGAGATCACTCTGGATTATCAGGAAATAATGAAGAGAAGGGCCTCATATGTTGACATTAACTTAGGCAAAGATTCAGATTATGAAGCTGTAGTTAACAGGAACTTTATGCAGACATACTGATTCAACAATATACAGGGAAATAGACTGTCCTATCTTAATTTTTGAGTTACTAAAATGCAACTTAAGCTGCCTTTCACTCAATTATTTTAAATTGTTTATTCAGTAATTTGGAATGATTTATGTCAGTTCATACCTATGTATTCTAATTCAAATTATAATTTAAAAAATTGAATATCCTAGGTTTTGAGACTGTGTGATATATGTAACATATTCAGTTATCTGTATGCTATTGAATAATACAGTTATAAACATTTTGATTGATAATGAGAAAAGAGAATGTAAATTAAAAATACATAACTACAACTTAAAACTGTTCTGTTTCAGCAATAGAATATTTTTAAAATGGTATTTGTAGGCACAAGCAGGAATCTCACTAATACTTATTTTCAATAATTCCTAAATTAAGCTTTCTATTTTTAATCCCAGGTGCTGTACATATATTATCACATATAATCATTACAACAACCCTGTAAGGTAGATACTATCTGAAATTTGCAATGGCAAAGCTGAGGAATAGAGGAATTAAGTATTTTGCCCAAGATCACTTAGTTCTCATGGGACAGGACCCAGGATTTGGACCTGGAAGCTCTGGAGCTTTCTCTCCTAATCCTGATACAACATTGTCTCTAGCCATATTGCTCTTTACCTCTTGTCAGTAAAGTCACAGTTCTGCCCAAATTCTTCTTCCTTTTTCTCTCATTGTGACCGACGGAAATGGGGAAAAGGGGCATATCCTGTGATGCTACTAAAGAAGTTGTGTGTATACAGGTGTTTGTGTGTATGTGAACTATTTGGCACAGTGCCTGGCACTGATTGGCAATCCCCCAAAGCTTGTTAAATCACAATCATGTGAACGCTGTTTTCAAACTGAAAGGAGGTATGTCTTGTTTTTTTTTTTCATTTCACGAGGAATTCCTGTAACGGATTGCCTTGTGTAACTCCATCAGGCTGGGAACCACGTTTCCCAGTGTTAGTTCCCCTTGTATAGTTGTGTTAGAGTTGGCCAAAGAGATCTACATCTGCTCGAGAGCTGGGAGGCTGGAAGCTCCTGGCAGCCCTTCCTCCCTGCAAGGTCTTCACCTTCCCGATTGGCTTCTCAGAATGTCGTGACCGACCGTTGGCAGACATCATGTCTAAGTTTTATCCTTGCTGTCTTAATTTGCCCAGCTGAAAATTGACCACAGCAGTCACAACTGGTCAGTGAGCACCAAGGCTCTCAGCTCTCTTAGTGTCTGGCAATTGCCTGATCATTTGCCGCAGAGATGCCTTCCTGGGGCGGGGTAGGGGGACGACTGAGCCCCACTTCTAGTCCATAATGGGCTAAATATCACCACGGAGTTTTTCCTGGCTTTCCCTTCCTCTGCCTACAGAGGATTCTGCCTGCGTCCGCTGATGGGAACTTCCCCTCTTTTCCTCTCTAAGGAAAGTCCTATGTGGCCAGACTTCTTAGACCTCAGCGGTGGCAATTCTAGAGTAAATGAGCTGCTGTGTGCGGTGGGCGGGACTGCGGCGCTTCTGCTGGGAGGGGAGCCGCTGAGTAGGCTCCCTGGTTTTTTAGGAGACGATTTTTTATATTTTTAATTTTTAATGGAAATTTAGTCGATTTACACTGTTGTGTTAAGCAGAACCAAGGACATGTGAGGTAGTGAGGGTTGGAGGATCCCTTTGAGGAGTGGTTGGGAAGGCAGGTGGAGTAGTTTTAGTATATAAATGCAGTGGAAAGGGAAAAGGGATTCTAAAAAATATTTCAAGGACTGTATAGCCCTTTCATTGTATGAAAAACATTAAGAACTTGCATTATTTTTAAATTGGTTTCAGGTGCATGGATTGGGTTCTTTAAATTGTGACCCCTCCCCACTCTTTGGGATTGGACCGTGTGGACTGTGGCTTTGTAAGCGTTATATGTTTATATAAATAGGCTTCATGAATATCACTGTCTCCAAATCAGCAATAAAAACAATTCACCCAAATCTGTCAAATTTCTCAAGACTTTCACACTTTTTCTGAATCTAAAATTAATCTTGTAAGTATTATCCAAAGTGTAAAAGTGTATTCCAACATCTGTGTTTCTCAAAGTGTATTTTACTAAACCACCCCCAAGGGAAGTTACTAGATATTTACATGAAGAAAAAATTCTGTATTCAACCAAGTTTGGGAAAAACTACATGAAACAAAGTTAATTGATTTATTCAAGGATTATTCAAAGCCCTTAGTTTTTTTCTTGGAACTTTTTGAGTACCTCTTTTGAGGCTAGTGTGATGAAAAATATACTTTGGGAGACACAAAGAGAACCATATAGTAGCCATGTCTTCCTTTACACAGGAGAGATCCAGTGGGATCAGAGACAAAGGCAAATGTGTCTGGATCTTTGTCTCTGCATTGATCATGGGAAAGGAAAAAGTGAGAGCAAAGCTTGTGAAGACCAGCTTTTATGATATTCAATTTTATCCCTTAATTATAGTTAGCTTATTTCTGCTTTGAGAACATTAAAGTCAGCATGGGATAGAAGTGGGTGTTTTTTGTTTTGTTTGCATACAGTAAAACTCCCTCTTGGTTGTGTATATTTCCTGTGTTTTGGCAAAAGCACACAGCCTCAATTCCCTCGCAGTTTTCTTATACTGTCCTTTGTAGTCAATCCATCCCCACAATCCCAAGCCCTGGCAACGACCTGATTTGTTTTCCATACCAACACGTTTTCCCTTTCCTGGACGTCAAAAAATATGTAGCCTTTGGGAATCTGGCTCCTTTCACTTAGCAAAATGCCTTTGTTTCATCCAGGCTTTTGCACAAATCAATAGTTAGTTTCTGTATTGTGCTGTACAGAGATTTTGGAATTTGTTTATTCATTCTCCTCTTGAAGGACATCTAGGTTCTTTCTAGTTTCAGGCAATTATGAATAAAGCTGGGTGAACATTCATTTTTCAGCTCACTTGAGTAAATACCTTGTAGTGGGAATGCTGGGTCATACGTTAAGTTCGTGTTTAACTGCAAAAGAAATCAACAAACTATTTTCCAAAGTGTCTGTACCATTTTGAATTCCCACAAGTGGTGTATGAGAGTTACAGTTGCTCTTCATCCTCACGCGCATCGGATGTTGTCAGATTTTAAAAGCTTAAACCGTTTCAACAGGTGTGTGTTGACATCTCGTTGTGTTTTTAATTTGCATTTCCTTAAAGTCTCATGATGTTGAGCACACTTTCATGTGTTTATTTGCCATCCATATGTCTTCTTCAATGAAGTGTTCAAATGTTTTGCCTGATTTCTATTGTGGTGTCTTACTGTTTTTTTTTTAAATACTATTGTGCTTGGGAAGTGTTTATATATTCTTGATACAAGCCTTTTATCAGATATGTGATTTACAAACGTTTTCGTCTATTCTGTGGGTTGTCTTTTCATCCTTTTAACAGTGTCTTTCGCAGAGCAAAAGTTAAACATTTTGAGAATCCAGTTAATCAATATTTTCTTTTATGGATTGTGCGTTTGATGTTATATCTAAAAACTCTTTAATAAACCCAGTGTAATGCAGATTGCTCCCAGAAGAGTTTTTGTACTTATGCATATTACCTTTAGGTCTATGACCATTTTAAAATTAAAATATATATATATAGTGTGAGATATGGAGCAAAGTTGTTGTTGCTCTCCTTTTTTTCCATTTTTTTCTTTTTCTGCATAGGTGTCCAATTGTTCTACCACCGTTTGTTGAAAAAGCTTTCTCCGTTGAATTGCCTTTGTCAAGGAATCACTTGACTATATTTGTGTCATCTATTTCTGGGCTCTTTATTCTGTCTGATTGATCTAGGTGTCTGTCCTTTTTCCAGTACAACACTGTCTCGATGACTATAGCCTTAGGGTAAATCTTGCAATTGAGTAATGTGACTTTGTTCTTTTCTTTTTCAGAATTTCAGAATTGGCTATTCTTGTTCCCTTACCTTTCCGTGTACATTTTAGAATCAGCATGTCAATGTCTACCCCCCAAAAAGCCTTCTGGGAGTTATATTGGGATTGCATTATGAATCTATAGATCAAATTGTGGGGAAGAGATGAGGAATGGAGTTTTGATCGTTGTTTCTTTACTAAGACAACAAACAAACAAAATGTAAACCTTTTCTTCCTATTAGAAACTAAAGCCCAAACACCATAGCCTGACACTCGAAGTTCTCTACCATTCAGCAGTAATCATTTTTCCAAGCCTTCTATTTTATAACTTTTCAGCCTAGATTCTCTTCTCCAGCCAAAAGTAAAGTGCTGCCTCTCCAACATACAAGGGCACCTGCATGCCTGTTAATTCACCCTTTTACCTCCTCCAAAATCCTGCCTCCCCCTTTATTTCAAATTCATTTTGAAGGTTTAACTCAAGTGAAACTTTCCGTGGTTTATCCAACTGATGATTATCTCTTGGTTTCTGGGTTCCCTTCCACAGAGTTATGTGAACACCACTCATTAGACGCTTCCCAAACATTGTGGTGTATCGTGACTGTCATTTTTATCTGAGAATGCCTTATCAGAAGCACCACCTGGTAAACTCCCTGAACGTATAGATTGTATTTATGCTTTTTTCTGCCTCTACAGAACGTGAGGCTATGCAGCATACATGACTGATATCTGTAACTGTTAATTAATTAGAACAAACTAACTTTCAGTGTTTTGATATACCTGATATCCCTAACTGTTAATTAATTAGAACAAACTAACTTTCAATGTTTGATGCACTAATAATAAGGCATTAAGACTTCTGATATGACTTCAAATTTTAAATATTTGGCCTGGGAAGTGCTTGGCTTCAGATAAGGCTGCTTATGTAAACCATCTTAGTAGTTCTAGATTGAATCTTATTTTCTCCTCATACCTCTCCATCCACCCACCCCCCTTGGCATCTGGGTGAGTTACTTGGTATTTGGGGGTTCCCTGTTTTAGATCTTCTATATAGGGCCGTGTTTTCTGGGGCTTTGCTTACTTCAGTCTTCTGATAAAACATTTTCTCTCACCTGTACCATATCCTCAAAGGTCTGTTCCTTTCTAAGTGATATGCTGGAGATCAGAAAGAGAGAGGGGGATTTTGATCTGATGGATTAATCTTTGATGATACACTAACAGAATTCAGGTTGGAAATTCTAGTGAAAAGTGTATGGCCTTTGAAGTCAGAGAGTCCTATATTCAAGTCCAAGCTCTGCCAGTGACCATCTTTGTGACCTTGTGAATTGTGAAGTTCAGATGAAAGCACACACAATATTTCTAGAGCATAAGGAGCGCAATACACATTCATTTCTTTGTCCCTGTTTTTCTATAATCCTTCCCTGAGAATACGGCAATAGCTGTTAGTAATGATGTAACATTTTCTGTATGCCAGGCACTGTGCTAGGTGATTTACACACGTTTTCTCATAATCCATAAAGCAACCTTACTTTTTAGTATTACTATGCCATTTTTCACAAGAACAAGCGAAGACTTAGTTTAAAGAACACTTTGTAAGGTCATAAAATTGGGAACTAGTGAGACTGGCGTTTGAACCTCTGTCTGATGACTTTGGAGACCTGGGTTCTTAGTTACTATACCACATCTCACTCATTAGATGCACTGTGTCTCCTTAGGAATTTCATGGGTGAGGTTAAGAATGGAGAACATTCAACATCTAGCAAACTTATGGGAAATATATTTTTAGTTGTCTGGATTTTTCATCCGTCCTTTGGACCATACTACAAATGTAACGCTCATTGGTAGTTTATAAAATATGTTTCAGTTGGGCTAAATATATTTACATATTCATAGCACTCTTCTGGACTCTTTCTACCCTGATTCCTTATAGTCGGTTAATCAGGAAGTCTTTCATAACGTTGTCGCTGGTGTTTTTTTGCACTGATGCTTTAAATATGATCCAGCTCCATGAGCAAGAAGCCCTCCTCTCTTATGGTTATGGTGGAGGTGGCGGGGGTAGGAAGGCGCCTGGCTGATTCACGATCAGAGCTGCGTCTGCACTTCTGCAGCTGTCCTTCTCTGGGTTCTGTTCCTTCCGTCGACACCAGGGGCTTCCCAGGCCCCCTGTGAGCTGCTGAGCCACCAGCCGTCCCAGAAGGGTCAGCCTCTAGGACCTGGGTCCTTCTCTTGCCAGCAGGGAAGCGATATTTGCTCCTACTGACCAACTTTTACCCGAGATTTTTAGAGATGTGCAGTGGAGGGTTCTTATGGCATGGTTCTCTCCTCCTCGTCTTTCTTCATCTCCTCCTTTTACTTCTTTTTAAATTTACTTTTATTTTTCTCAAGGAGGCACATACTTCAAAAAGCTTACTTGTTATTTAAGGCTTGTCACGAAAAACAGGTGTCTCCTACTTACCTGTCACATACCCAGATCCTCACAACCACTTCAGCCTATTTTATCTGATTCATTTGGTATTTATTTCTATTTTCTACTTTACCATTTTCTCTATTTCTGTTTTTTTCTCATCTTATTTTTCTTACATAAAATGATTGTACTGCCGGTCTTTAATTTTTCTGTGGTAGGCAATTTCTGTTGACTTCCAACTGTGGGAGATAAAAGTTCTGTAGCTCTCAGTTGCTGTATTGCATCCGCTTAGCCCTTTAATATGGCTACATCAAAGCACCATGTACATATGCTGTTTTTACACTATTCTGATGATTCCAGTTGATTTTCATGGGTAAGCTATGTGGAAGGCCGTGATTACTTTTCCTATCCTGCACATGTTGTTTTTCCTAGAATTAATAATAATCTCATATTTTTGTTTAAATTTCTTTGTATTTAAATGGCAGCCCAACCACAGAAATTTCCTCAATGGCTTAATCTCCTCTCTGTACAAAGACCATTCATTACTGGTAATTCAGTTTCATTTCCTTGAGGATGTCTCTCCAGGAGACTTCGGAGCTGTTCCGGTCTGCTGCCACTCCCCCCTCCTCTCCTGTGGCACAGAGTGCACCCTGGGCTCTCCCTTCCCGTCAGACTGGGACCCCGTCACCTCTTCTTTATGGGAGTCCCCGGTTGCTTGTATGCCGTGCCTTCCTCTTTCTTGGTTTACTCTCCTTGGAGCCTGTCTTCCAGTGACTTCCTGAGAAAATGTGTCTGGAAGGGGAAATATTGGTGTGTTGAAAATCTGAAACTCCTCTTTTTTCTTTTTTTAATCATCACGATGCATCGATAGTGTATCAGAGTGTAGACATCTAAGGCGAAGTCAATCCCCGTCAGCATTTTGAAGGCACTGGCCTGCTGCCTTCTAGCTGTCTGTGTTGTGGCTGACAATTCTCAAGTCACTTTGAGTTTTAATTTTTACTTGTGACTTCTGATTTTGATTGCATTCTCTGGATGCTTAAAGTTTTTCTCTTTGTCTCCAGCATTTCATGATGGTGTGCCTTTAATGTGGACTTACATTTGCCTGCTATACTGAGCACACACTAGGCTCTCTCACGCTGGAAACACACCTTTTAGGGCTGGAAATTTTTCTTGAATTATTTATTTTATTATGCTCTCCTCGTTTTTTTAAAAAAAAGAGTTTCATTTTTCCTCTTTGTCTGAAAGGCTTATTATTCAGATGTTGGTCCTCTTAGGCTCTTATTTTCTCATCTTTTCAATTCTATATTTCATCTCCTTGTCTTTTTTCCTTTAGTCTTTCAAAGAGTTTCTTAATTTTGTCTTCCAAACCTTATACTGAATTTTCAGTTTATGTTACTCTGCTGTATTAAAAGGGCTCTCATCTTGTTCTAGTTTATGGATGAAATACCTTCTACCTCTCTGAGAAAATGGTTTTATTTTTGAAATTTTCCTCTGCTTGCAGCATCTCTGATTTTTCTCAGATTGCTTTCATCTCAGCCTGCCGTGCTAAGGGCTTCCCCAGTGGCAGGGTGGTCCTTGGCTATTTGCTCACATTGAGGAACAAGTCACTGAAAGGCTAATTGGAACCACTGTACGTACGAGTGTGTCAACTCTCAGCTTCACTGAAAATTAATTTGCCTTGACCATGCCCTTGGAGAACCCAAAAGTCAATACCATTAGCTGTTATCATTTTACTCTTGGCCTGATCAGAGTGCTCAGGAAGACCCTTCCCTTCTTCTTCTTGGAGACTCCAGGTCTTGCTTCCATTGTTCTAGCAGCTGAGTGGTGATACGAGCCTGCAGGGAGTGGGGTCAAAATTTAGTAGGAGAACTTTCACTTAATTTCTGTGTGTTGATTATGCATCTCCAACCTTCCAGGGTGTCTGAGAGGCTCTGGTCCAGAGACTCTCTGTCTTATGGTTTTCAGAGATGAGGAAGGGGAGTAGGGAGTTGGGGAGAGGGTTTGGATAATATCTGTTTCTCAAACATACTTTCAACCAACCTTCCTGTTTTTGGCTACATTTCCCAGGCATGTTTGAAGTCATCGATTCCTGAGCCTTTATTTTTTTGAGAACAGAATTTTTTTTTTTAAACTCAGCTTTAACAGTTCAGTTTTCTCAAATCTGGGAGAATAGTTATTAAGTCCTGCTTTTCCCAATTTGTGCTTTTAAGTTTCTCTCCCACCCCCTTTTTTTTTGACCCTTGAAATTAACCTTTGAAATTTTGAAAAAATTATTAAAGTTTCCACTTGTGGTTATTTTAACAGGGTTTTGGGAGGGAGAATTAAACGTATGTGTTCCGTTTGCCATTTTTTAAGTAGAATTCACTTTCATTCTTTCCTGCCTCATACCCTTTTCTCCGCTGAACCTGAACATCCTGTTCCCTTCAAATCCCAGACCAGCTGCTCTGTCTGGCTCAAGCTGCCAGGCCCCTTCATCATCTGACTGTCTATGGGGCCCTGTTGCTTCTCCTGCAGGTGCCGTTTCTTCTAACTCTGTCTGTGTCCCAACACCAGTGAAGCACTGGGTTCTTTCCCCCTCCTCAAGGTCCCTGGGTCCACGCTGATCTGTTTTGAGATCTCTCAGCACTCTATGATCTGCTGAGTGTTCTCAGTTCCACGTCTGGAGTCTCCCAGAACAGTGAGTGAAGTCTGCCAGGGCACACGGAAGACAAACCAGCCCCAAAGGATCACCTCTCCTCCCAGGCACATGTTGTTAGTTAAGTGATTTTCGTGTGTGGTGTCTTCATGATGGCTAGGGTCACCACTTGCAGTTCTAGAAATGCGTTTTCCATTTGGCCACATTTCTTTCTTTATATTTTTTTGTCCTGTTTTTTGGGGGGAGAAAAAAGTTTCTAATGCTCCCCTTATATTTCTGGTCAACATTTCATTTGTCAAATGATCATACCTTTTGTAATTCCAGCATCTTACTGCATTTATATGTTCTTTTAGTGACAGATAACCAACTCTTTACATAAAGCACAATTTTTACTGTAAAATTCTAATACTGTTTTTCTGATTATGGACCTAAGGTATATTCGTTGTGAAACGCGAAGTTCAGTGAGGTTAAGTAATTTGCTTAAAGTCATCCATCTAACTGGTGTCATCATTCACATCCAAACTGTTGGCTGCTCTGCTATACTACGTGTCATTAACCTAAGCTGAGTTTTGCAACAGAAGAGCCATATAAATGGTCATTATGTATAAATGATTATAAAATTCCATCGAAATTATATTCTTTTGGTCTTATTGATAGTCACATTCAAAGTTTATAATAGTATCAGCGAGCATTTTCTCAGAAGTACTTAATCTATTAATGAATCATTTCAGCATTCAACAAATATTACATAAGCACCTGTCATGTTCTGAACTGTGCTAGGGGTTGGGCAGTCATTGGTAAACAAATAAGAATTTTAGGGTGAGAAATTTTTTATTTTCTCATTTTGGATTTGGATGTAGGGTTGTCTCTACCTTGTCTGCTCAAGAGAGAGATTCTTTTTTTTTAAAATTGAAGTATAGTCAGTTTACAGTGTGTTGATTTCTGGTGTACAACATAATGTTTCAGTCATACATGTACATACATATATTCGTTTTCCTATTCTTTTTCATTATAGGTTACTGCAAGGTATTGAATATAGTTCCCCGTGCTACGCAGTGGGACCTTGTTTATCTATTTTACACGTAGCAATTAGTATCTGCAAATCTCAACTCCAGATTTATCCCTCCCCCCCTGCCTTCCCTCCTGGTAACCACAAGTTTGTTTTTTATGTCTGTAAGTCTGTTTCTGTTTTGTAAATAAGTTCATTTGTGTCTTTTTTAGATTCCACATATAAGTGATTTCATATGGTATTTTTCTTAAGAGAGAGATTCTTAAATGCCTGGAGTTTCTCTAGCTGTGCCATTGGGAGGCAACTCGTTTTTCAGTCTCCCCAGTCCTGCAAGCTCATGATAGGCATTCTACCAGCAGGCATGGCTATAAATGACCTGTAAATTATTATAGGTCTGGCTTAGGAAATCAAACAGATATCTTAAATCAACAAGTTTTTGGCTGATTTCCAGCTCTAATAGGACTCGTTCCAAATCATCCTCTGTAGTCACTAGTGAAAAAATCAATGAGCAGCTCACTGGGATATGTAATGAGGGAAAAGACATGAGTTGAAAGGAAAACAAACAGTAAAAAAATTCAATATTTAGTATGAAAGAAAATCAACCACTTGCAGTGTTATCAGCTATTTATATTCCTAAAGTTATGCACCATCTTGGTGTTTAAATTATTGCCTTCCCCTGAAAACCTAAAATGGCAAGGTACTTCTGAGTCCAGTGAACTTTGGCCTGCAGACCTAAGGAAGTATGCTTAGCTCGTGTTGTGGTCTTTATTGTTTTGCCTCCATGGGGTGTGGGCTTCTCCAGTGGTAAACACGTTCTTTCTTTCTTCCATTATTTGCGAAGAAGTAACACAGAAATGGCTAACTGATCATTATATATTTTTTTACCGAACAACTGTGTGTCAGTTACATTTTGCTCAGACATCAACCTTTGGGGAACTTGGACTTGAAGCAATAATTTGTAACCAGCCATACCTCACAATCATCTGTAGAGGGTTTAAGAACTTCAGGTGCCTGGGCACTGTCCCTGGCTGTTCTGAAAAGCCCCACGTGTAAATGACTCTGCTGGGCCATCAGGAGCGGGAGGCCCTGGGCAGCAGCATGAGTCCAACTAGAGGGAGCTATGTTGGGGACCCCTGGGGGCCCTGAGAGTTGGGTGAAGACTGAATTAGGCACATCCAGATTAAGAGGACAAAAATAGAGAGCTCAGTTCATGGTGGGAATGGAGAGAAAGGATACAAATGCCTTTAGTAAATGACTCAAGCAAAGTGCTGATTTAGTACGTCTTCAAGGAAGGGTCTAGGCCGGTGCTGTGCAACAGAAGCATAATGTGAGGCACCCATGCATTTCAACATTTTCTAGTTGGTGCATTAAAGAAAGCAGGAAGACATAGGCCAAATTAATTTTCATAATATATTTTATATGAGTCAATATATCACAGATATTATCACTTTAACAGCTAACAATATGAAACCTTATTCATGAGATATTTTAATCCTTCTTTCATGCTGAGTCTTTGAAATCCAGTGTGTATTTTATACTGACAGCCCATCTCAGTTTGGACTCCTCCCATTTCGAGTGCTCAGTACGAGGGTCACTTGTGGCTTCCATATTAGACATTGTGGATCTAGGTGGGTGATTGATCTGAATCCAGTGGCAGGCAGTGTCAGCTCCCGCAGAGAAGATAATCTGAGCTAGGAATTAGACTTTTCTGTGGGAAGTTTTCAGTGATCTAGGCCTTAGGGAAGAAGTTTTGGAGGATTATGGTTTCGGTAGCAAATGGAATTGTTGAGAAAACTGGTGGATGGAAGGGGAAGCTGGTCATTCTGCAACCAAGCAGTAGAGAAGAAACAATTGAGGGGATAAAATAACCAATAGTTGCTTGAACGTTAACCATGTGCCAGACACTGTTCTCTACACTAAACATATTTTCTTATTTAATTCATTGCAGGAACTCTGTGAAGTAGATTGGAGCCACAGCGTATGGCCAGTCCTGATGAGAATGGTGAGTACCCTCTGGAGTTTTGCAGTGTGGAGGTTGGTACTATTATCAGCACCCCCATCTTACAGATGAGGAAAACGAGGCTTTCCCTCTCCTCTCCTTCATTTCCATATACCTGCTCTTCTCTTTGTCTGGTCTCTGTTCTGCAGTGACCTGCCTTTGCCATCATTTCTCTCTGATTTAAATTATTGTTTTTCCACTTAGAGAAAAAGGGAGAAAAATACTGTAGTGTCCATCCTCAGACTCTGCTTCCTGCCTCTCAAAGTGCTCACACTTCCTCCTTTGACTTACAGCTGGCGAGGTTCCATCTGGCTGCACTGCCTGAGGGTAGGGCTTATGAATAAAACCAGCTAGTTATCGATAACTCCTCAGGCCTGAAAACCCCAAACACACAAACGGCAAGAAAATACCCAAACAAGTAAAAATTAGTATCTCGACTTTACATTGTAAAGAGAATTGGTGTTTTTTTTCTTCTGTAGCAGTTATGCCTGAAGCCCAGCGGTCTTCAGGAATCTCCTTTTCAGCATTGTAGGTGGTTAAGACCAGCTCAAACTCCAGCTTAAAGGGAAGGACAGACACCAGGCTTCAAAGTAGGATTTCTGCTAATTCCTAACTAATCTTTAAATTCTAACTTAAAGATGAAAGAATAGGTTCTTTTACACAACCTCGCACTATCAGATGACACGCTGTGCGTGTTTTGAAGGGCATGTCACTACTGTCTCCGCTACACACGGTCTCTTGGATCCAAGGGCTCTCTCGGGATACATTGTATGTTCCTCAGTTACTGCAATCAGTGACTTCAGACCAGCTGGGAAAAATACATGGAGAAGGAATAAAAGTGTATATTTGCATGTTAAAGAATGGAGAACTTAGTGCAATGAAGAGAAAGTTAAGCTTCTAAAAACATTGGGGGAAAAAAGAAACAAGAATTTATTCTGAATGTTGTTTGCTGTTGTAGTTACTTTGAAAGATTTTCAACCAATATGTATTTTTTAATGCTAATTATTTTTTGAATTTATTTATTTATTTATTTATTTATTTCTTGTCAGTGGGGGTACTGGTGATTGAACCCAGGACCTTGAGCATGCTAAGTACATGCTCTACCACTGAGCTATATACCCTACACCCCTCTAAACCAATGTGCATTTTTGAATTTCCATTGGTGTGACAGTATTATGAGTTGCAGGAATGTTACAACACCTGGTTTTTCAACCAATCTCAATTGTTTATTCAATAAATTCCCAAGTGGTGCATGTTCTGAGCTGGCACCATGGGCCAGTTGTTGGTTCTCCTGGGCCTTGGATCTCTCACGTACCAAGTAGGTAAATAATGCCAGAATTAAGGGTTGCATGAGGGTTAGAAATAACATGTACAAGGGGCCTGCCGTAGTCTCTGGAAGGCAGCAGCGGTAAATGGGAGTTTCTTTTTTCTTTTAAAGAAAGATTTTACATCGAGTTGGTGAAGTAGATTTATGTACAAACAATAAAAATACAAAATGCATGGAGTATATGAAATAAGAGGTAAAGTTAAGACATCAGAGGGGAGGGGAGGCTACGGCTTGATCCAGTTGGTGTGTTTCTCCCAGGCTGGTCTGTGAGCCCATGAGGGTGGAGTCCTGCCCTGCTTTGTTCATCCTTGCCTCTCCAGCACCGGGTGCAGAAACTGGTTTGTGGTAGATATTCAGACAATACATCTGGACAATAATACAAACTGGGAATTCATAAAAGCACCAGTTATGTGTTATCTGCTTTCAGTCAGTGCCTTGGGCATGCAGGCAGGGCACACAGGCTCAGGAAACCCAGGGGGACTTCATGCAGGAGGCAACATGAAGATCAGGTAGAATTTAAAGACCCAGAGTGGGTGGCCAAAGGGCATTTCCTGCATGAACAAGGGTGCAGAAGCTAGAATAGTACCAATTATTGAGGTGGTATTAAAAACCAATTTGACCGGAAGAGGTTTATGTTAATATTTATGAAGCAGTAAGACTGGTGGATATTTCAGGTAAGATTCAGAGAGCCTTGAGCACCAGGGCTGTTTTCCCAGCTAAGTGCAGTGGGTAACAAAAATTACCCTTTGAAACTGCCCTAATCAACAACCTCGTCAAATTCTCAAAGCCCCTGAACAGATAGGAGAAGCCTCCCCCTAGGAGTTCCCCTGCCCTCATTTACACTGTAACACAATTGCTGAAGGTCTGTGAGCTGAGATGTGGAGATGCTGCCTGTTTTGCATGGCCTGGTGCCAGGAAATCTTCCAGCCCAGCTGGGAGCCCTAGTCTGAACAGATCGCCTTTAAATGCACAATCAAAGCCAGGTCAAATGTGTTCCAGAACAGACTGAAAAACGTGAAGCCAAATATGATAAATTGTGGCGAGCAAGTTGGCTGTGAAAGATTTTGGCTCTCTGTGCTATTTTCCACACATCGTTCAGGGAGCGGTTTGCTTGCTGATTGTTGGGTGCATTTTAAAAGCAGAACCCTGTGCCTTCCGACAGTGATGGCCAATAACTCTTCCCCGTATGCTGCGTTATTACCTGGCTGCAATGAGGGGCCAAGTAACATGAGCATTTGGTATGGTCTGGATTGGTCACAATTAGGCACAATCCAATTTCTGTGATATTAGCTGGAAATAACTCAATTATCTTCTCACCTCCTTTAATCCACTTTTCCAGTTTCCCTTTTTTTATTTCTTTGCTGTGATTTGATGTCCTGAGTCTTCTTCTAGGTACCACGTGCTTCCAGATTCTCTCCATCCTATACCCTTTCTTTTTTCTGTTTTTATTTTTAAATCGTAACTTTATTTGTGTGTGTTAAGAGCTTGGAGTGGCTCTTTATGTGAGAGTTGCAGAAAATGACGATTACGTAGAACATTCTGACTTCCTATTGTATCTAGACCTTGGTGGGTTGTCTCGTAAAACTCAATATAAGGGACATAATAAGTTTAAAATACAGGATGCTCAGCCCCAGTGACACATTTCAGAGTGTCCTGAAGGATATTTTATTTTATTGAAAAAAATTATTTTACTTTAAGAATAAGTTGATCTGGGAAAGGTGAATTCATAAACCTGGCATCTACCTTTCTTAACAGCTGGAAAACTCTGGCAGGCCTACTTTTGGATCATTAGAAGTATTTAAACACACAGTGATGCCAGATCCTGGCTGTGCTTCTCAGCCCCCGTGCTAATAAACTGATATTTTGGACAGCTGCTACTCTTTTGATAGTGAGATTAAAAAATTTACACAACATTGTAAATGCAGAGAGAGAGAATCATCTATAATTTAAGAAAAAAGGGAAAAAGACTGAAGAAACCAATGTCACAGAAAAAGAAGGGAATAAACCTCAAAACGTTATTTAGAATATTTAGTTATTTTTAACAAGTGTGATATTTTTGTAGTTTTTTAAATATTCTTCCATCGTTCTCAGCAGTGACTTTTACTTTTCTTCTATGCGTATTCGTAGATTTTTTCACATTCTCTATAATAATGCTATGTATTATAATCAGAAAAATGCAATATTAAGTGAATCATTAGCTTCGTAAAACTTCTGTTAGGGTTGGCGAGCGACATTGGCCCTGTTCCTTACCCATGATGTTTCTCTGCATCTTCGTCAGTTTCTTTTATCAGTGTTTTATAGTTTTTAGCCTATAGGTCTTTCACTTCCTTGGTTAAGTTTATTCATAGGTTTGTTTTTTTTTTTTTTGGTGCAATTTAAATGTGTAGTGTTTCTTGTCTGATTGCTGTGGCTGGGACTTTCAATAGTATGTTAAATAGAAGTGGTGAGAGTGGGCATCCTTGTCTTGTTCCCGAATTTAATGGGAAGGCTTTCAGCGTTACACCACTGAGCGTTATGTAGCCTGTGGGTTTGTCATAAATGGCTTCTATTATGTTGAGATATGTTCCCTCTATACCCACTTTGATGAGAGTTTTTACCATGGATGGAGGTTGAATTTTATCAAATGCTTTTTCTGCGTCTATTGAGATGATCGTGTGGTTTTTGTCCTTTCTCTTGTTGATGTGGTGTACCATGTTGATTGATTTGTGTATGCTGAACCATCTTTGAGACTCTGGAATGAATCCAACTTGATCATGATGTGTGATCCTTTTTATGTATTGTTGGATTCAGTTTGCTAATATTTCATTGAGGAACTTTTGCATCTTTGTTCATCAACGATAGTGGCCTGTCATTTTCTTTTTTGGTGGTGTCTTTGTCTGGTTTTGGTATCAGAGTAGTGATGGCTTCATAGAATGTGTTTTGGAGTATTCCCTCCTCTTCAGTTTTGGGGAATACTTTGATCAGGATAATAATGCATCTATTTAATTTTATACATAGCGAGACAAATGCTCAATGCATATATGTATCACGTTATGTAATTTTCTGCTATGACCACTTTTAAAATGTGACTCTGTAGTGCTGCGGATCATGTTGAATAAGATGTTTCCTAAAGGAGTCTTGAATTACTCTTCATCCCTCTTGACTCTCTATAAATGATTACTCCCCACCCCCAATCCTCTTATCCTCCCAGGCCTAAACCCGGGGTGTTCTCCATGGTCCTGTCTTGCGACAGATGGAACTTCTGATTCTGGAGCCTGAATCCAGCCTAAGCATGATCCAGTCTCAGGCTAACCCTGCAGACTAGTCCGTCTCCAGGTTCTCTGTGTTCCCAGGAAATGGAACCAGTTGCCATTGGTGTGCAGGTGCTGCAGTCTGGTCTGCCCTCCTCTTACCATGCCCCCTTCTGCTAGAATATTCTCATCCCTTCTTCATTAACCAGGATTCTACTAGTTCTCACCTGTGTAAATTTGCAAACATTACCTACCCTGGCTGGTAGCCTTGTGAAGGGAAAGAATGAGGAAACAGTGTGGGACCCATCCAGCACAGTCCCTGATAGGTATGGTGTTCCCAAGTGTACCTTCCGTTCCCCCAGGATGAGGCTTTTCCCCTGGAAGGATTAATCCTTCACTGTCTTAGCATTTTATCTGGACTTCTCAGCCTTTAGGCTGCATGTTAAATAGACTTAATGTACAACTAGTGTCTCACTTAAAGTGGCAGGGATGACTGGTTTTGTATTCCATCATTTATCCCCACTCCTTCTTAGTAATAGAACCCTGCCTGACTGAAAACCTCTCTTTGCTGTAACTGGTCATTTGACTAAATTCTGTCCAGAGACACGTATGCAGACACATTGTATGCGACATCTGGAAATCTACATAAAATCCAGGAGGCAAGTCATTCTTTGTCCCTTCTTCATTTGTGCTGCTTGAAATGTAGATGGCTGAAATGCACCAGCCATTTTGGGCCAGGAAATGACTTTGAGACCTCTTTTGGTCAAAACACAATTATTGTTGTTATTATTATTTTCATATTCAAATAAACTTTAATTGATAGGTCCATTAGACGACTGCAGGACAATTCTTGGTCTAATTTACCTTTGTGTATGTGATAGCAGTGTTTCTCTAATTGTCTGTGGTGAGGCACAGCTCCCCTGCCCAAACCATTAGGGGTGGGCACTCTAGCAAAACAAACAAACAAAAAAACAGAAACAACTAAAAATAAATGATTCAGAATAATGAAATAAAAAAAACATATAATATGCAAGTCCCAATTCTTTATTATTAGATTTAACACACAAAAATTATAGTTTAATAAGTATAATCAGAAGATGCAACATAGGAAGAAAGAGAGAAAATTGAAGAACTATACACATTGTTCTTTAGTAGTGTGAATAGAAGGTGATTTATACAGAGCATCACTATATACTCCTATCTTTCGGTCATTCTGCAGTGTAATTAAACAAAAGGTTATGAGTAAAATACTGACTTCATATATTATGAACTCCAGTTTGTTCATTTTGAATGGATACCATATATATCAATACTTTAGGTTTTATATAATGAATAATCTTGTTAATTTATTAAATCTAGATTGGATTGGTAACAGTGCTATTTTCAAGGGATGACATACAGGTTATTGATGGGAATGGAAGAAGGGGTTTTAGAGCACACATTTGACTTCAGTTCTCACTGTTTGTAAGGGCAGCTTTGCTGTTGCGGTCTCCTTGGTGTAAGGCCATGGGTTCTGAAATCAGTCTCTCTGGGTCATACCTTTATATGCTTTTGCTAAGTATCACGCATTGGGTTTGTTGGGGTGGAAGAAATTCTCCTCTTCCCTTCTAGGTTCTTCTGGCTGGTCTTGGAATTAAAATGGCATAAGACAGATTAACAGGAGAAAAAGCAAATAGCAGTTTAATAATATGGGCATATGAAAGGGACCCAGGAAAACCGAGTAACTCACCAAAATGGCCCGGAAACCCTCCCCTTAAAGACAACCTTCACCTAAGACGAAAGAGGATGCTGGGGATAGTGCTTTGGAATTTCAAAGGGGAGAAAGGCAATTCATGTGGAGATGGAGAAGCAGATGTTGGATAAACAAATATTTGGCCCCTACACAGACAATAGGACACAGAGTGGACTCTGATTTCTGGGCTTTGCCTGAGTTTCCTCCACCACACCAGCCCATACTCTGCGGATATCTGTGGTGGTAGCTGTGTTCTGGGAACCTTCCTTCCTCCATCTTCTCCGTGCACTTGTTGACCATGGGAGGACCTTGCTGAGGTCAGATGTCCTTCAGTAAAGGACAGTGGGGGACCTAGGTGTGTCAGCAGACCCTGGCCAAGGTGGTTCCCAGCATTGTCCTGGGAACCATCTCCAGATGCCTTTCCAGCTCCCATCTACACTCACTGAGAAGCCTTCTGGTTTTCCTTTGGTTTGCCTGGGACATCTTAAAATATGATGTGCTCTTGTCTGAGGCTTAACCACTGTGATCCATTTTATCAGGACTTTACATCTTCTGTTTAGCTCATCACTGAGTTCTCGGCCAGCTGGTGCTGAGAGACTGAGCGCTGACAAGTGCTGATGAATTTCTCTTCTAACCTTGGTGATCGCTCCCCCTGTTTGCCAGGTGTCTGTGTCCTTCTTGTCTCCTGGGCTCCTCACTGGAGCGTTCACTCCACCAGTCTAATCTGAGCCTAAACTTTCCACCATGGTCTCATCTCCCCACTCTCTTAACGATGTGCATGGTATTTCCTCAGGACATCAGAAGCATCCAGCTAAATAGAAAGTCCTTTCACATTTACCATGTCTGCATGAGAACAAGCCCATTTCCTCCTGGGACTACTTGGATTTTGGAAACTGGAAGACTTACGGGGTTGGTTCTTGTGGGAAGGGTGGATGCTCCAAACCTGTATCCTTAGACTGCTCAGGTGGCCCATGGATTACCCAGGGCTTGACACTCGAGAAGTTGTGGTAACTGTTCTGTAGAGTTGTCTCTGATACAGGTGGTGAGGTGGTGGCTGAATTGGAGATCCTTCCACTCAGGGAGCATCTGCAGCTCCTCGCGGCCTGAGCGGTCCAGCCTGGGCCAGTGTGCCAGGCCCCATTGCTTTTGGCGTTGCCTCTGGCCTCTGTTAGATGTTTGACATGATTGACATGTTTAACATGATTATATTCTGATTACCTCCCGCTGTATTTATAGACCCTGGGTACACCCCTCTGATTAATTCAGTCCCCAAGGCCTGGCCACTTCTGTGAAAACACCTGTCAGCTGAATTCATCTAGTTCCTCCAGGTTTCCTCTCAGTAAAAATGCCTCTCACTTACATGGGTCCTTTCAGTTTAGAAGTATATAATATATATTTGGATCAAATGTGGTTGAAATCCTCCTTTATATTTTGGAGATGAGGGAGCTGAGACTTTGAAAGGCTGTATGATTGACCCATACAGATGGTTAATGGCAAGGTCGAGGCAACATTTGTGTTTCTTAATAAGAATAGCCAAAATGTATTGAGCCGGGAAGACAGGCTAAATATATTCTAGACCCAAGAGTGAGTTCTTACCATTAGATCTGTGTGACAGTGGAGATCGTTGAGTAATTTGTTTGCAGTTGAACGGTTAATGGTGCAGAGGAGAGTTCAAGACTTCATGGTGACTGCAGAGCCCAGCAGCACTGTGTTACCAGATTCTGCTGCCTCAGTTTGCCTCCCGACACCTGGAACTGTGCTCTTTGCATCCTCCAGTCTCCCCAGGGCAGCTCTGTAAAGGAAGCAGAAAAGAACCCATTACTGCTGTTTTACGAGTGAGAAGATTGAGGGTCAAAAAACATGGCCATCGGGGAAGAATTTGTACATCAGCCCAGGTCTCCTGGCAGCCAGACTCCAGAGCTCTTGTTACTTCCAGGGAGAGGGGTGAGAGTCAGCCCTCGAGCACGAGAAAGGGATCAGTCTCTGTATCCTGTGCTGGCTGGCCAGGCAGCTTTCTGATGGCTGGGGGCCTTGTGTCCTACCAGCGTTTAACAGTCCTGGTAACAAACTAATCAGCATGAAGCACTTAGGCTTCTAGTTTCTTCCCCCTAACTGACCAATAAAGAATGGTCAAATTCATAAATGTCCTTTTTTAATGCTTTCTAAATGATGCTGGTGTACTCGCCAGTGGGTGAGAAGGATATTTGTTTTTTTTTTTAATTTTCTATTTGCAATATCATTTTTCACTCTGAACGTTCACTGGCTGATGCATAAGACATTTGGAAATATTATATTTGCCAGTTGGGTTGGACTTGGCTTACACACCCAGCTCAGATTCTGTATCAGGGACTCACTACAGTTTATCAGTGTTGACTGTTCAGCAGAAGAGAAGGTACTTCTCTGCGAGAATGGTAGCTCTATGCTGCCATCTACTGGAATTCTAGAGAAATGCTTTCCTTGAGTGTTTATTGGATAAATGCTGAAAAACTCAGTTAATTTAACAGAGAACTAGAAAAATAGAAAGAAAGAAAAAAAAAAAACAGATGTTTATAGGCTGGAGAAGGAAGCCTCAGAAGATTATTTCAAAACCAAAATGACTGTAAATAAAAGTAATGAAGTTATGCTATACTTTCATTTTCTTTTCAACATTTGCTGCTCTTGCTGTTAGAAGTTTTGGATTGAAATCAAATACCTGCTGTAGCACCGAATCAGACTGAGGTTGAGCATTACCTCCTGCAGATGTGCAATTTTCTTCTTGGCTAAAATCGATTTAGAAATAAGAAAGGCAATAGGAAAAAAAAAATCTCCCAAGATTCAGCAGACAAAGATCACAGTAAAAGGGAATTTCTGAGATAAAATGGTGTTTGCAATCATTAAGAATGGCTCAGAAAACATTGTACTTGCTATAAGTAATAGTTTTACTAGAAGTTTCATCTCTTGATTCTCTGTAGACACTGCAGAACAGGGGACTTAAATCTTTTTCAAGTCCAAGGTGCTAAGAATATCAAGCACTTTGGGAGCCCTGTGTTTTGAGGCTTAAACCTCAGATAACTGAAAGCCAAGCTAATTGGAACTTAAATTTTTTAGTATTTCTTTTTTAAAGAATCATTGTAAATGCTATTTTTTCCACTTGGGTATAGGTTAAGCATCAGTTCCCCAGGTAAGTGTCCCCAACTGCCAGCAGAGGAGGGGACCCTGTTGTCCTCCATCCATTGCTCACTGCTTGTATAGCATTGAACATAGCTGTCTGTAATTAAATATTTATTTGTATAACAGTTTGTCAATTCCTCCCCCCTGCCTTTAGGCGTATTTGTTCCTCATGCCTGGCAGAGAACAGCTATCCAGTAATTACTTGTTTAATGAGTTAATGGCCTTTTGGTATATGTCCTGGGGTCAGTTTTACTCAGCTCCAGTCCCTCTTAAGTTTCTCATCTGTATCGATTGACAGTTCAAGTGTCTGTACCCAATCTCCATCCGCTAGTTGTGTTTTGGTTGGTGTCCTCCTGAAATCTGTGCTAAGATGGGAAGTTGATTCTTCCAAGTTCAAAGAATTCCAATAAAGGTTGAAATATCAAAGGCTTTCAGATAATCAAATGTCCAGTAAACCAAAGCATCCTGTTACCTGGATAATTTGGTTTTCAGGGTCGTTCAGCAGATCCTCTCCCCCATGCTCAGTAAAACGGTGTCTCAGCCTCAGTTGCTACGTCAGTGTCAGGTTGTTGTCAGCTTCCAGCAAGAATGACTGGTTCCTTCGCTTGTGTGTGGTGCCATTCTCCCCCGGATCCATCATCTGTCATGGAGAATCTTCACCATTTGAGGACGAGCTGCTGTGTGAAGCAGTATTCAGAGGCTTTCTGAGAATCCATCCACAGCGCACCAAAAAGACACAATTTCAGGTTAAAACCTGTGCTGTTAGCCATCTTTATCAGACTCAGGTTGACCCACTGCCAAAAGCTTTATCCTTCTTCTAGAAGACTTGTGTCTTGCTAGTCAGGGCAGCAGGGCTCTGCCTGGGGACCTCCCCAGGTCTTAGTTTCAAGGATGCTGATCAGGATCAGTCTGCGTGCCTTCTCATTCTGCTTCTGAGTGTACCGCCATCCCAGAACTGGAAGTACGTTGATTCTTGCAGAGCAATGTTTACTTCTGCTTCTGAATAGCGTGATGTGGACATTTGAAACCTTGTGTACGGCAAGGCCCGGAAAGCCTGCGGCTTTTTTCAAAATCCCGCCCTGATACTTGTCTGGTTTTCCATTAGATTATAGGTACTTATTGAAGTGAGCTGGCTGGGTGGTCGTCTGACTCTCTGGCAGGAAAAGTAAAATGGAGTTACTCTCTAAATAAACTTGCCACTTGAACAGCCATCACATTTTAACCCTTGAAATCCCCTGCAGGTAACACACTTGATCTTAGTGACGTGGTGTTAGTCTCTGGGTATCCAGAGCTTCAGGGACACCAGATAGCTTGACTGCTTCGAAGTTCAAAGTCAAGAGTGGGTTAGGCTATGATTTTTATGAATTTGTGCTGAAGACGTTGCCTAAGAGAACAAGAAAAACAAAAATGGTGCAGGAGGAGTAGAATAGTGTTTCAGAGCATTTTTTGTTTGTTCACTCATTTTGATTTTTTTTTTTTAAGGAAGAAAATAATGCCATTTACCCTAAATGTTACAAGATGGCTGTCTATGAAGTCCCAGTTCACTGGGTACTCGATTCCCCAATGCAGTTTAAGCGATCGGGGTTTGGTCTCTTCCAACGGCTTAGCCAACGCTAACGGTTCCCTCATCAAGACCTCTACTTTTAGCTTTTGTCCCTGAGCTCTCTCCAGTCCTGTCAGCTTGGCGGGGCCGTTATTCTGGGTGTCTGTGAGGGTGTGTCTGGAGGAGGTTAACGTTTGAACTTGTAGACTGGCTAAAGGTGATTGCCTTCCCCCAGGAGGGGGAGCCTCATCCAGTCCTTTGGAGGCCTGGATAGAGCAAAAGGCCAAGTTAGGGAGAACTCTCTCCCTGCCAGTTTTTGAGTTGAAACACTCGTCTTCTGCACTCAGACTGGAACTTAAGCCATCGGCAATCCTGGTTCTCAGGCCTTTGGGCTTGGACGGGATGTGCACATCCATTCTCCTGGGTCTTCAGTGGAAAGCAGATCATGGGACTTGTCAGCCTCCTTTGTTCACGGGCCACTTCTGTATAATAAATCCCAGTCTCTCTCTCCCTCTCACCACACACACACAGAGGCATACAGAATGTGCAGAAATGCAGGCGTGACAGTGTGAGCTGGATCTGCCATCTTGTACTATTACCTGGAAGGAACACGTAGGGGAAGGTGTAGTGCTTTTACATAAAAAATGTACGTGTAGCAACAAAGGAGAAGGGGCCCGCCTCCCTGATGGCCATGGGACTGACTTATCAGCCCTGGGCCACCTCCCTGGAATTTACATGACTGAGAAGTAAAATAACTTTGAAGACCCACCATAATTTTGAGTCTCTCTGCTTTCTGTTATGGTTTATCTTCACACTCGTACATGTGGAGAATATTTTTATCAGGGTATCTTATCTACTGGAAATAGATCCTAGGGTCTAGGAAGGTAGAATTGTATAAAGGTCAGTGGTGGAAGGAAGACTTACATTCAATTCTGGTTCCATCACTTGCTTGATCTGTGCACTTGAGCAAGACACTGAATCTCTCTGTGCCTCAGTTTATCTCATCTGTGAAATGGAGGTAATGGTGGTACCTAGTTCACAGGGTTTATATTGGATCAAATGAGACTATATGAGAAAACTGCTCTACACCTAAGTAAACACCCAATTGACATTTGCTCTTATTACTATTTTTCATCTCCTTTTGTACTGGCCATCACACAGGCCTTGATATATAATTTGGTCTCTTAAGTATAGTGGTGCCGTCTCTATATAGCCAATTTCCATTTTAAATTAAAATAATCGTTTTTTAATATTTAAATAAATCACTTGTTCGTTTGGATAGTATCAAACAATTAAGCTTTAGTATCTCCTGCAAAGCTGAGGCTCAGGCCCTGAGCGAGGTGATTTTTCTGGGGAATCAATAGTATCGTGGTTAACAATGATACCACAAAGACGATAATAATAAAAGTAACGGTGATACGTAAAGTTGATTGAGGACCTTTACATGCCAGACTCTGTACTGCCCTCTTAAATGTGTTAATCTCTTGCAACCGCATAACAGTGACATTATTATACTCATTTTAAGGATGAGAGAAACTGAGGTCAGGTTAGTCATGTTCGTTGCTTGGTGTCACCACCATTAGGGATTAGGTGAGGCATCTAAATTCAGTTATTATTATTATTTAAAAAAATTCCAAAGCCTATTTATTTTCCATTATTTCACCCTGAACTCCTCGAGTTCCTGCATGAGGAAGCATTCAGCCTGTATACGGGGTTTCCATTTAACTTATTTGGATAAATATACCAGTTTCCCACTTTTAGGCTCATTAGCGGTCTAGAGATTGAGTGTAGGCTCATTATTTTGCCTTATTTATTAAATATACCCAGGTTTTTTGTCTTTTTTTCACAAGAATGGAAGTATCTTAACTTGGAATTCTGGTCAGATGAAGATTCTCCTTTTGCTTTAAAGCTAGTAGATAACAGGTTGATTGTTTCTTAGGTTGTTGTAACATATACTTAATAAGACAGGTGGCATTCTAATAGGAAACAGAAACATAAGGAAAGTGTCAAGCTACTTCTAAATTCTTGGCCTCAGGTTCCCCATCTGAAGAAGTTAGTTTTGTTGAACTGGATTATCACCAGCTATTCTAATGCTGTGATTTAAATGGAACCTCTCTCCTCCTCAAATTTCGACCTTCCCGCCTTCCTTCTTTCCCTAAATTAGTCATATTAAAATACTTTACTTAGCTTTAATCACCCTGAATGGGCCATCTGCTTCTGTATTTCATCGAAAAGTAGAATTTGATCACGGCGGTTTATAGAAGAATATTTGCATTATTTATGTTATAAGCAAGTGAATCTGACATTTATACCACTGTGGCCTAAATTCTCCTAAAGCTTGTCTTATATGTGAAATGTGTGTGATATGTGGAGTCTTAGAAATCTCTTAAGAAGGTTTCCACAGTTGAACACATTTCTTTGATCTTCTCAGGACTTGAAAGCTTCAAGTGTAGAATACATGAATATTTTTGAAGTTCTCAAAATTACAGGTAATTCAGATTTAGTCTCAGGATTTTAATGTGATCAATGAGTGATGTGTGTATCAAGGGGTTGTCATTTAACTGGTAATGCAGTACACTGAATCTCCTAAATTAATCCTGTGAATATTTAGTTATTAGACAGGATTAGAAAAAGGCTCTCCTTGTGGAGCCAACTTTAGAAGATACGATAAATGTATATCTATGTTTAGACAATTCAGTGTCATTTGAAAAATGATTGTTTCTTTTTAATGCAATCTTTGAAATACATTCACACAACTTCATATGATAAGTTTAATTCTGCTTGGCTTATTTAATACCATTCACTTAAAGAATAATAATTTACTGAGAACCAGCCCTGAGCAGAATCGTTTGCAATATTCTACATATATTTGTTAAATGGACTGTGAAGCAGGTGGAAAAGGGAAGAGATTGACAAAAAGTTTATCGACTCTTTCCTTCAAGTACTTGTAAGAGATGGAGAGGAAATCCAGAAGGCAAGTGAAATGGCAGAGAAACATTAGAAAGGAATATATAGATAAGTGCAAAATAAACATAAGTGTCTTACACATGTGAATAAATTGACATTTATGTGTGATTTAAATTTTCAAAAGATGACAGAAAAAAGAGCGGAGAGGGAGGACGGAAGGAAGTGAGACAGGCAGGAAGGAAAGATCCTTCAAAGTCTGTGTTCTGTGGTCAGTGACGCTCTCCAGGGACACATTTCCGAAAGAGCTCCTTGCCTAAATGTTACCCAACGCCTGAGCTCGGGAAGTGGACAGTGCCTACCTTTTGATATATTTTCTTTTTTTCCTTTCCTCCTCTTCTCTCGTTTCTTCATCCTTACAGTAGATTTTATATTCATGCTGAAATTCGTAACTCCATACATTTTAAACATCCTGGGACATTGCATAACCAAGGGCTAAAAGCATTCTTGAGGTGCTGAAAAATATTTGGACACGAGGCCAGTAAAGAATCTAACAGATCCTTGAAAATATGTTAAATAAATGAATATATTGGTGATTCATTTGGGGGTTAATTTCCTGTAGGAAACATTCAGTGGCTTCTGAATGTACTTCTGCAGGTTGCTGCTTTTGGTCTTTAGGTTAGTGAGGGAATAAGGGCAAAAACATCGCCTGGTGTGTGTGTGTGTGTGTGTGTGTGTGTGTGTGTGTGTGTGTGTGTGTGTGTGTGTGTGTGTGTGTGTGTGTGTGTGTGGTGCGTATACATGCGTGGAGGATCAGTAATGTCAACAGGCCCGCAACATTGCTCAAAGGGGAGAGGGCAGGGCAATCTTGAATTGGTACCCAAATCGGAGCAAGGGGCTCATTTTTGAAAGCCTGGTCATACTACCACCATATATACTTTCTCCTTATTTGCAGCCAGTGTTGTAGATCCTTCTTGGTCTCCAATTTTTTCTATTTTTGTGACCCTTAACCACTCCAACAACAGCATTTTTCATATGCTAGCAAATTAGGGCTAGGGAGTGAAAGCTGATTGGAAAAGAATATTTGAACCATAATTTTCTAGATTAAACATACTTCTGCAAAAAGCAAGAGGAGAGCTAGCATTTTAAAGTTATTTTTTCATGTTTGCTACTTCTTCCAATTTATTGGATGTAAAATTTTATCTCCCAGACAGTGGGAACCCCAACAGTGGTCCTTACATCCTGTCCTAGCAAACATTTCCACCGACCTTCTTCCCAGTGTCTGTGCCTTGATGTACAATCTGAGCCCTAGGCTGGGAATCAGAAGAAATAGCTGCAAACTGTGCTCAGGGTTTTTTGGTTTTATTTTGTTTTAAATTTCAAGTAAGGTTTGGTTGCATCACTCTGAACTGCTGATGCTGCTTTGAAAGCATAAAAAAGTCCTAAGGGGTCACACTTGGTATGTAAGTTGCGGGCGAGGGTGGGCAAGGTGATAGGGACCTTTGCTTTCCTCTTTGTAGTGCCTGAATTCCTGAGAGGCATGAGAATCATATGGCTGAGCTCATGTTAGTCCACCAGGCTGTCCAGTCCTTCTGTATATTTATTCCCAGCATTTATGATATAAGACTATCTTTGAAAGCACTCAGGCATTTGATTTTTTTAAAATAAAAATTAAACATCTATTTACTGCTTATATCATGCCCTTTTATTTTTTGGTTGCTTTGCATCATTTTGTGTATGGAGAAGCTCTGAAGAGGTGTTTCCACAACTGAATAAAGAGAAAGAAATTACAGTTAAATTAAGTGAATGTTTAAATAATGCTTATGGTAATCAACTCACATCCAAAAATTTAAATTATTTTCATGATAGACTGATTTTTTCCTCTCTTTATGATGTTTAGTTTTTGTATACAGCCCTCATTGGCTCCAACAGCAAGATGCCAGTGCATTCTTAGTTATAGGTGTTGTGGACAGGCCGCCTGGAAGAAGGGAAATGGCATGGGAGAGAAGGTAGAAACATCTTGAGGGCTCAGTTTTGACATGTATGTTTCAGTGGAGTTTATTATTACTGACTATTGAGGTAAAATTTACATAAAGTCCAGTTCACTCTATTAAAGTGTATAGTTTAATGAGTTCTGATACAGGTTTATACCCATATAAACACCACTGTGATCAAAATAACAGACTTTTTTGATTACCACGATTCTTTTGCCCCATCCCAGGCAACTCCCTTCACATTGTGGCTCCTAAGCAACTATTGACCTGCCTTCCATCACAAATTAGATTTGTCTCTTCTAGAGTTTGAAGTAAATATAACAGTAAATGCTCTTTTGAGCCTGGTTTCTTTCACTCTACATGGGGATTTTGAGATTTAGTCCTGTTGCAGGTATTTGTGGTCCTTCTTGTTGCTGAATATTACACCATTGAATGTGCATATGACACCTTTTATTTATCCACTCACTTGCTGATAGACATTTGGGTTGCATTCAGTTTGGGGGTGTTGTGAATAAAGCTGCTAGAAACATTTTTGTGCAAGTCTCTGTGGGACACATACTTTCATTTCTCTTGGGTGAATACTAAAAGTAGAATGGCTAGATCATATGGGAGATATATGTGTCACTGTTAAAGAAACTGCCAAGCTGTTTCTCATACTGGTTGGACCATTTCACATCCCTACCAGCAAAGCTTAAGAGTTCCAGCTGCTTCATATCTTTGTCAACATTTGGTATGGTCAGTCTTTCTAATTTCAGCTGTTCTTATAAAGTGAGAGCTTATTATAGTTAAGTTTTGCATTTTCCTGATGAATGATGAGCGTCTTTTCAGGTCCTTATTGGCTACTCAGATTTCTTTCTTTGTGAAACACCAGTTGGAGTCTTTTTGTGTGTTTATGTAAGTTGTCTGCTAATAGAGATGGCAGATTTTTTCATGTATGTTAGACACAAGTTCTTTCTCAGATATGTGCTATGAAAATTTTCTTACTGTCTATGATTTGGCTTTTTTTAATGGTATCTTTACAAGAGTAAATGTTTCTGATTTTGATCAAATCCAATATGTAATTTTTCTAATATACTTTGTTATTTGTATCTACCCCAAGATTATGACATTTCCATCTAGAAATTTTATAATCTTAATTGTTGTATGTAGATCTGTCATAAATTATCAAGTGGAATTAATTTTGTGTAGAGTGAGGTAAAAATTGAGGTTATTTTTTTCTAGTTGTTCCAACATCATTTATCGAAGACATTCCTTTTTCCATTGGTGGTTTGTGAAAAATAAAAGGGTAGATCTGTTTCTGGATTCTAGATTCTTTTCTGTATGTCTACTCTTACATCAGTACAACACTGTCTTGATTACTGTAGCATTAAAGTAGGACTTGAAATTAGAAGTGTAAGTCCTTCAACTTTGTACTTCCTTTTAAAAAATTGTTTTGACTATTCCAGGTCCTTTGCATTTTCAATTAATTTTGGAATTGGCTTATCAATGTGTGCAGAAATATCTGATAAGCTTTTGATTGGGACTAAATTGATATTTTAGCAATACAGACTCTTACAATCCATGAAAACAGTATATCTCTCTGTTTATTTAGATCTTTAAACTTTTTAAACCTATGTCATTTCAGTAGTTTTCACATACTTGTTAAATTTATCCCTAAAATGTTCATGTCTTTGGACGCCACTATAAATTGAATTATTGATTTAATTTTAAGTTCAAGGGTTTCATATATTGTAGTATATACGAATTGCACTTTGTATATACCTTGTATATGTATATCTTTGCTTTTTGACCTTTTCGCCTGCAACCTTGTTAAAGGTTATTAGGTCTAGTAGCTTTTGAAGATTTCTTAGAATATTTTTCATGCATTATCATGTCTGAGAGTAAAGGTAGTTTTACTTTTTCCTTTCCAATCTTATATCTTTTCCTTCTTTTAACTCTTTTATTCTGCTGACCAGACCCTCTAGTGCAATGCTGAATAAAAGTAAGAACAAGCATTGTTTTTATTCCTGATACTAGAGGGGAAAGCATTTAGCATTTCTCCATTAAATATGTTAGGCAAAGTTTTTTCTCAGAAAACTTTCTATTTGTCTTCTATTTCTAGTTAGAAAGGATAATTTTTATATTTCATTTTGTGTGCTCATGAATTAATTGCAGTATTATTTTAAACGAAAACACACATGTAAAAAGCTACTTCATACAATAGATGTTATGTTTTTTAAATGCTTTAAGAGATAAACATGGAAAATAAAGGAGAAAAATATTTTTTCTTTTTCCTTTTTTGCATACATATGAGATGATGGAAGTTAACTAAACTTATTGTGGTAATCATTTCCTAATGTTTGTAAGTCAAATCACTATGCTGTACACCTTAACCTTAGATAGTGCTGTATGTCAATTCTATCTCTATGAACAGGAAAAGAATGTGAAGTGAGATATGGTTCCAGTTTAACAGTTGATTAACAGTTCTGCATGTTTAAAAATGTAAAACCAAAACAAACAAACAAAATGCCTGTAAAATTGAACTCAGAGAGATCCCCTTGGGGAGGGGGGAGGACTCATGAACCACCTCATCACATTCTTTTCTCCCGAGATGGTTTCCTTTATTTTAAATAAAACCATCACCACCATTAGCACCACTGCTGTCCACACAACCACCTTCACCACAGATTTTTGGATCCCAGGACACATTGACCCTTCTTTGACACAAGGTAAAACGTTTGTCCCTTTATCTTGCCTTTGAAAGTTGAGTGTGGCTGAAACTTTTTAGCAAGTCTCATGAAATACCACTGAAAAACTATAATGACCTGAACACAGGGTCTCTAAAGAGGGACAGGACACTTTCCGGGATACCTTTCCTTGGTTTATGCTTTCTCACCTTCAGAATACTGCTTCATGAAGATTGCCATCTTAACATCCTGCAGCTGAGATCTGCCTCTAAGACGTCTTCCCTCTTTACGTACAGGTCCAGAAGGAGAGGTTCCTTTTCTGTGGTTTCTCCCCCTAAGGCCAAGTTCAGGCTGAAGGATGAGTCTCCTCTCAGGAAGGTGAGGAAATAGCGAATGACCTTCCCCTGCACTGAGATGTTGTCAACAGTTTTTCATAGCTGGACTTGACCCTGGCGGGCCCAGAATCTTTGTTGCTACCAATAGCAATAGTTTTCAAATAGTAATTCGTACACATCACAAATAGCAGAGAGGCAGCTCATGTTCAGCGTGCCATGAGCAACTCTAGAACGGAATCTTTTTTTCAAATCTTTTCTCTTCTACGTGGCAAAACTTGAACTTATTCATATGCTGGCGAACAGAAGACATGACCTAGAAAAGAACGATAAATTATTAGGTTAATTTTTTTCCACTCAGTGAAGAATGAAGATAGGGAACAGAAGAGTGTCTTGGAAATCCAACAAAGCAGAAAAAGCAAATACAAGTGTTACCTCCCACCGGAGCTTGGTTCTGGCAGGGGGAGGCCTTTTGAAAACTGTGGTAACTCAGTTCTCTCAGGTGGTACGAATCAAGCCCACTCTATTGTCTTTTATTTGCATTATCACACAGGTATGTAGTGTTTCATTTTCAAATAGGCACCACAAGTTTAAACTGGAGAAAAATAAGTGTTTAGTAACAACTGAAATATTAATACAAGTTATCACAACAGGAAAGATTTCTATAGTTGTAAAAAGCTCAATAAAGAAAGTATGAAGCAATGACTCAGACCAGCTTTGAAAAATCAATTTATACAACATATCCAGCTGAAACTGGCTCCTGTTTGGTCAGGAGTTTATTTATCTGACTTATTTGAAGTTGAAGCCAGCAGTACTCTGGATTTGCATGACCCCTACTGAAGCAAAGCCTGCAGCTGTGCGCATGTGGACCAGGTTCTGTAGAGCAGCCATCACAAAATAGTTCACAAGGGTTTTGTTTTGTTTTGTTTTGTTTGCATGGAATGCTAGGCAGATCTTTGTTTTCATTTCACAGTCACTACATGCAGGGTTCCTACCTCTAGCTTATTGTCTGTCCAAAGCTTTGCTCAAAGACTATTGATTTACATGAACACTCTGGGGATAATAATAATTCTAATAATGAATATCCTTTATTGAGCATTTCTAAGTCCTAAGCGCTTCAAATGAGTTGCTTTGTCTCGTCCTTACAGCAATCCTGTGAAGCATGTATTTTATTATTCCTTCCTCTGAAAACAGGAAACTGAGGCTTAGCGAAGCTAAGTAACTTATCTGTAGAGATCCAGTAAGTGGCAGACTCAGGATTCAAACCCAGTGGTCCAACACCAGAGCCTGTGCTCCTAACTGCGACACCACACTGTGTGTGCTGAACAGATTGGTCCCAGAGTTCCCAGGGCATCCAGAATCAGGATGATCATTAAATATACATATATAACCCCATAGAACTAGTTATGAAATAATACTACTGTAGTAGCCCCCTGCCTCTGTCACTTCCCTGGGCTTTACAGGCCATGCCTTTGCATGGACCAGTGTCTGTATCTTGACTTCTGTTCTTTCCATGTCAGTTGGTTCACTTCTGTACACATTTTGGGTTCAGAGTCCTTCATAAAGTTTGGTATAGGTAAGATAAAGAAAGACTGTTTTCCTCTCTCTAATATATAAAAGATTTAAAATTAGGGATTTTTGAGGTTTGGGCGTGAACCGCAAGGTCTCTGTGTCAGGCTTATTAAAGGACAAGCCCCCGCCCCCCACCGTCCGCACCCCCCACCACTTCCTGTTTCTTACAGATGTAGCCAGTAATGAGGGTGGGGCACCAACCATCCCACCTGAGCAAAATTTCTGAAAATAGTGGGTTCTTTTGTTTTGTTTTTTAAGGACCATAAGTCACATAGAGAAGCTAGACAAAGGACAGTCTATTTGTAAAACTGCTTTCCTCCTCCAGTGGTAAAGCTTGGCAATGTTTCTGGGTGTTTTTACAAAAAATTTTGTGAAAATCTTACAGAGTCGATCTTGACAGGAGACTGGATCCCCTTGAAGTAGACGTTATGTGTTTAATGAACTCATCAATTTGTACATAGCAGTAGGTGCAAAATAGATATTATGACAGGACTTAGGGGTCATACCTTGCAGGAAGTAGAGAAATTAGGTATAAAAGTTATTTTAAAATATTACATGTGACTGCTCTTTTGGGTGCATGGTAGGGCCAGTTTCATCCTGGTTGCTCATAAGGCATCTCCTCATCCTCTGTAAACATCCTTTCTCTATTAGGGTTCTCCAGAGGAACAGAACCAATAGGACGTGTATATATAGACAGATGTACTGTAAGAAATTTGCTCACTCCTGTATTCAGTTATGGAAGCTGGCAAGTCTGGAATCTGCAGGGCAGGCTGGCAGGCTAGAGACCCAGGAAAACTGATGTTGCGGTGTGAGCCTGGAGGCAGTCTGCAGTGGAGCCCATGATATGGGTGAGGTCTAAAGGCCACCTACTGGAGAATTCTCTCTTGCTGCAGGGAGGCTGGTCTTTTTGTTCTGTTCAAGCCTTCAACTGATAGGATGAGACCCACCCACAGTATGGCAGGCAATCGCCTTTCCTCAGAGCCCACTGATTTAAATGTTAATCTCCTCCAAAAATGCCCTCAGAGAAATGCCCAGAATAACTTTGGCCCAAACATCTGGGCACCCAGTGGCTCAGCCAGGTTGACACATAAAGTTAACCATCACAGAGGCAGAGGAGTACACTTGTCATCTGATCGTACCTAGAACGCTGGCCAGACACGTAACAACCACAGAACGGTGTGTTTGTACTTTTTCCCAAAAGGAAACCTTTCAGCCAACACTACCTGCTTTCTTCCGTCTGGGCTTCTATGGTGTCCACCCGCCTTCCCTGCCGCCTTGCAGGATGATACACCAGCTCATGATGGGTTGCTCTGTTCTGGGCCCTGCCCCTAATGCCCTTTAATGACACCAATCCTCTCTTCCACTTTGTTGTTCTAAAGGGCTCTGAGCCTTGGAGCCAGAGCTTCATTCCAGTCCCCCTGACCGGGGCAGGGATATAGAACGGGGAGAGAGCTGTCAGTGCAGAGGGATTTATTTGATAAGGGATGACTTATCAAACAGCTCCCCAGGACCCAAATTTCTTCTCATGAGGAGATAAGCTGAAGGAGGTTTGTATATAGCTTCCCGAGACCTCTGCCCTTCTCACCATTTCCTCTCCTGCCCTTACTCAGCCAGTGCTACACAGGCAGTTGGCTGGAGGATGGTTACACAATCGAGGTGCAGCTGAAAGTAGAAACGGTTTTTCTCTCAAGTTCCTGTTTCCAAATTCTGTACAGTCATGGATGGCTGCTCCATCCTGCTTCCTAACGCCTCCCACTCTGGCAGTCCGTGGCTTTCTAGGCTCCCACACTGTGGTACCCTAACAGGCCATGAGGTCCACAGGCTTCAGACATAGCCCTTACTCTGCCCCCATTAGTGCATCTCTGTGCTGTGTGTCATTCCTCCAGGGTTCTGTCCCCAGCTGGGCCACAGACATATTGATTCAAAACGAGGTGTTAATGGCAGGGAGCAGCTCTGACACCCTTCCTAGACACATATAAGGACTGTCTCCAGCCTGGCTTTGCCTGTTTGCATCTCTCTATATTTCTAATATTAGAAAGTATATTACTTTTGGTTTTGGATGAAATCTCTACTAGTTTCCCTTTCGTTCAGTATAATTTAACGTAAGTCTTTTGAGCGCTGAAAGCATATTAGCCATCCTCATACTGAGGGCTGTTTGGGCTCAGAAGGCGAGAACACAAACCCACGCCGTCAAGAAGCTTTCACTCGAAAGGGAAAGGCAGACGTGTGTACACAGATCTACAACCCGGGGAAAGGTTTGGTGCCATTTTAGAGTTACAAATTGCCTTGAGAGCCCTGAGGCAGGAGTAATTAATTCCAGCTGGGATGAAAGCTCCCGTTTTACGTGTTCAATTTCCTAGAGCTTAACGTGTGGGAAATATCTGCCCGGTGAAGATCTGCCTGTTGCAGAGCTGCTCCCTCTTCAGACACTTCATATGCAGTCGTGCTGCACGCTGCTGAGAAGACGCAGTCTTCAGCTCCTGGGGACTGGCAGTGGTTCTCCCAGCTTCCTGGAGAATTCCGACTAGGTTATTCAGGTCAAAACTCCTGTTTAAACACTAAAAACAAAAATGTTGAGTTAAAGCCACTACCATCACCAACACAAACAAAACCCCTTTCTCTAGACAACATGGACAAGCTAGGAAGATAGTGGGTAGCTGCCACAGTGGTTTTGGAAAGATAACCTGAATCAAATATGTAAGCCCCAAAGCCGTTTGTCTTGGGGGCATCTGTCCATGCTGCACGTGAAGGTTTTATCTGCAGCCTTGTGGGGCAAGAGGGAGGATAGCCAAGGCCTGAGGATTGCCCAAGGGCAGCTAGGATTGTCAGATAGAATACAGTGCATCCAGTTAAATTTTAATTTTGGCTAAATAGTGCAAAGTTTTTCTTTAGTATAATTATGCTCCATGTAATATTTGAGGTTTACATCTGTGTAAGAAATGATTGATTATTAATGTGAAGTTCAAACTTGACTGTATCTTTTATTTATGAATGCTAAATCTGGGAAGTGTCACCATTACCTGATCCCAAACTTTGAACTTCAAATTAAAATACCCTGCTTTGAGTTGAGCAGAATAAAAACAAAGGAAAAATCACCTCTAGGATTCTGTAGCCGTAGGTTATGTTGCTGGAGTTGGTCAAGGAACTTCTGCCCATGAACGTGGATTGAGAAAGCAACTTCTAGTAGAGATCTTAGGCACCTGGCAGAAGCAGGCACGATATCTTTTGGCCAAAGGACAAAGTAAATGCTGGTCCCAGAAGACCTTCACAAATAATTGTCTAAGAGAAGTAATCAGCAAGCCATCAGATAACCAAGAGTATAAGAAAACAAGGCAATGTGAACAAGAACCAACAGAAACAGGAGTGACATCACCAAGATGGTAAAAGCAAACCCCAGCCTCCAGCCCCGCACGAAGATAAAAAATTAGACAGCTCAGTGAGAGCTCTGGCTTCCACTTCATAAACTTCAGCAGTACAGTAGTACAACAAACCTAAGTATAACCACATAAAGAGGGAAGGAAGAGCAGCTTCATTTTGCCTGCATCGTCCCATACCCCAGACTGGCACCAAGGGGGAACCCTCCAACTAGAAGGAGTTCCGTTTGACTGGAAAGGGAGAGTAGGTGAGTGACCAGCTTCCCCAGCCTTTTAGGGAACCTTATGAAAGACCTGTTTCAGACTGCCCAGAAACCAGCAAAGATGAGACATACAGAGACAGCTGGGGGCAAGAAAGAGGAGTGAGGACTACCAGTATTAGGCACACAGCAGAAGCAACTCTGGTTTTGGGTGACTTGCTCTGCAGAGGACCCTGGCAGCTTTTGCTACTGAAGATACCAATGTCTGGCACAACCACTGTGGACTCCCTGTGGATTTCATCAGTTTTCACCCCACAAGTATTTGCATTCACAGATACCAGCTACCTGATTCTCTCCCCACTCCACTTCTCTACCTCCATCCGCGCTGGGATCTGCATAGGCAGCCAGCTTAGGCCTCTGCAGCTGCATGAGTGCTAGAAGCCAGCTTAGACCCCCGTGGCTGATGTTCACCGCTGTGTGTGGGTTTGGGGCTAAACCTTCCAGCTATGCACCTGTGCGCTGCTGGCCTGATTCCCATCACTGGCCTCTACTGCTGTGTGCCTGCTAGTGTTGAGACTGTGAGGCCATGGAAGTGCATGATGACAGCTGCTTGTGGGTGCAGCCTTGGCCCCATCTCCAGTCATTGGCCTGTACCATTGGGCTACCCTGCAGCTAGTGCCTCCAGTTATGCACCTGCACACCCCTGGCCTGACTCCCTTTACTGTCTCCACAGCCAGGCATTACACCTGTGAGGAGACCCCGAAGATATAGATATAGATATGGATATAGATATAGATATAGATATAGATATAGATAAATGATGTTTTAAGGAAGCCTGGGATAACTGCAAAATAAAAACCTATAGTAGATACAGACAAGATACAGAGAAAGAAATCAAAATATGTCACTATGGAAAATCATCAATTCACAGAGAAGGACAGCAAGAGAGAAAGAGGGAACAAAGGAATTACAAAACAGCCAGAAAACAATTAACAAGATGACAGTGGTAAGTCCATACCTATCAATAACTATTTTAAATGTAAATGAACCAGATTTTCCAATCCAAAGGTATAGAATGGCTGAATAGATGAAAAAGCAAGACTCAATGAGTGTATGCTGCCTACAGGAGACTCACTTCAGCTTCAGAGACTCAAAAAAAAAAAAAAAAAAAGAAAAGGCAGAAAATTAGAATTAGGGCTTTAGGAAAGCATTGCTGTGTCTTGTGTGTATGAAACGAGTTACTGAAATGAAAAATAATGTACTAACAAGAAATATTTCAAGTAAATATCAGGTTAACAACTCCCCAAATATTTCCTGACTTTTTTCTTAGGAGATTCACTTTAATTAAAGACCTCCTAAAACCCTTTGCATTTTTGTTTCCTAAAGTATGTGTAACTGTCTGGTTTGTATCAAGGTTCATTGTGCTTGTGGCTTTCTATCCTATTGAAATAGCACCTCTTCCTCTAGTGAATGAATAAATAATGCAATATATAATACAGCTCCCCACTGTATTCTATCTTCAGGCATTTGCCTTGAAGCTGAAATGTATTGTCAAGGGAAGTGGAAGGCGGATTCCACCCAGAACAAAGCAGTCTCCTCAGTCTTTGAGTTTCAGAGGAGAGTTTTTCAAGTTTTAAAGTCCATAGCTAGATAACAGTCTAAAATTCATGCTTTTGATCTTTAATAGCCAAGTTTTGTTGGGAGCTGGAGTTTATACACTAAAAACCAAGCCAGAGGGAATGGAACTTAGATATTTTCTATACATCATAGTGTAGGCAGAGCAATATTAGGTACAAAAATTTTTTTCTTACTGCTTAAGAAGGACTAAAGCCACTTCTGGGATTGAGGAGGAAAGGAAAACTCATTAGACACCAAGTCTTGGTTCATTTCTTTAGCTAAGTTATGAATATGTGCCATGACATTCTCTCCTCTTCTTTGAATGGGGTATGGATAAGCTAGGGTCTCGATTTCCTCATCCTTTGGTGGGCTGGTCAGAGACTGCGGTGTCAAGACACCCCAGATCTTTTGCCTTTGGCTGTGAACATCTCACTCACTTACCCAGTGTGCTTTATAAATATGATTATTTTCACTGAGTGTTGTGACCCAAGAAAGCTTGGGAAACACTGCCCTGTAGAAAAATAAATGTGAACCAGGAGGGTCATGTGGTTTACTTTTTAAAATGTTACTCTGTCAGTCCAGTGGTGGCACTGACTAACATTTGACTCATGTTGGGAACTTACTAAAAATGACAGATTCTTGGTTCCATTTAGGGATGAAAGGAGTGAGGTGGCCTTTTGCTTTGAAAAATTCTTGTGTGATTGGATGCGCTGTCAAGCTGAGTACACTTGGCTTCAGCTACCTAGAAGTGAATTTCCACCTGATCCCACCCAAGCATGAGATCATTCCCATTTTTAATACAAAAGGAACCACAGAGCTATCCAGAAAGTATTTTCCAGCGCCCTCAAAGAAGCATTTTACCTGGAAAGAGTCATTAAATCAAGTCCCTCTGCTTTGTCTTGTTCAGGAGGGGATTAAAAGATATATATATATATTTTTCAAATAAAAAAATATATATTTTTTCAAATAAAAGCCCTGGCTTGGGTGTCTCAGGCAGGAGTCCTGCAGACTCAACGTGGCGGTGCTGATGCTCACAGCTGCACGTGGGGTATCACAGGCCGCGTGGTCACTGCTCCGCTTCCCCTGCCTAGGTTCATTCCCCTGCAAATGTGTGATTCTCGAGACCATAAAGAGCTCTTCTGAAATGCAGTTTACTGTCACTCTATGAGTGAATTCTTTCATGGCCTGGAAGATTAGACATCTGTGGGTTTCTAATAGCAAGATTAAAAAGTTCTTTACCTTCGCAGACTTCTCAAGATGCAGGGATCCAGGTTAGAGGCATCGCTTACTGTTTTCTGTGGGTAGATACTCTGGTAAAACGATGAAAACGTAATCTGAAATCTGTAAGACGCAGAAGCTAACTCTTCCTCTGTTTTGCCTCACGATTGTGTTGAGGACTCCATTCAAAACCGTTCCTGTCTGTGACATCTCTGGCTTCTTGAGCCCACGGTGATTTCTCCTTATTCCAGGGTGGGCAGATCCCTGTGCAGGCTGTGCACTGCATACCTCTCAGGGTGCTAGTTACACCACATATTTCATACATTTATGTGATATATATTGAACAGCAGTAAGATGGTCTGTGTGAGGGCACAGTTTTTTAATTTGTTCAAAGGCAGAATATAGGCTAGCAGTGCGCTACTTTATTCTGGCCTTTTATAGTACTTAGAGTGTGGCTAACAGGATGCTACAATACACTATTTTAAATCAGAACATTTGTATGTTTCTCTCTCCAATGAAAATGTGAGTGTCTCATATTGGAAGCTTACATTGCACATCTATTCTTTCTTCCAGCACACATAAAAGGTGGGGATGTAGTGTGTCCTCAGTAAGAGAGTGTTAAACTGAGTCACAGGCACATAGACTATTAATGGTAGAAGAGATGTCTGTAATGCCCAAGCATTTGATTAAAGACTTTCTAACTGAGATCAAGCAAAGTGAGAAATTTTGAGGATAACATTTTTGCTTTAGTTGTCTCTGATTAATACTTACAAAACAACATAGGTTTAATTTTTAGACCTTGAATTTTTCCCTGGGAATTTATTAATAAAGGTCATAATTTTCACATTTTGGACATACCATAGCCTGATACGTCAGCTGGGGATTTCTTTTTGCTCTATAGAGAAGAAATCTCATGGCAGAGGCTTAATAAAATAGGGATCTCATATCGTAAGGACAATGAGGGACGGCACTTCGAGGCTGGTCAGATGTTTAATGAACAAGGCTCCTTTTCTGTTCCTGCTCTGTCATCTTTACATGTGGCTTTTGTTCCCCTGGTTACAATACAGCAGTTGCAACCCTAGGTGTCATTATTGGTCTGCAGTCCATAGAGGAAAACTAGAAAGGAAAGAATGAAATGAGTGTGTCGTTTTTGAAAGAGTATTGCCAGAATCTCCTTTCCAAATCTTTCATTTAACTTTCACTGGCCAGGACTATGTCATATGACGAACCCTCTTATGAGAGAGTCTGGAAAGCTGAGGATTTTAAATTATGCACATTGAAATCCTGTTGGGAAGGAAGAAAGAAAAATAGATATTGGGAAGCATGTTCAGTTGTACCTACTTTTGAAGCTTTTAAGTGTACTTTTATGGTGTCCTTTAGGCTTATCTTCCTCACCAAATTTAAACATTGATTGGGCTAGAAAACTGTCCACAGAGAATTTGAATGACTAGAGGGTGACAGCTTGAACAAGGGAGAAAAGTGAGCTAAATCCTAGAATGAGTCTGGGGATGCTGACGAAGATAGTGGGTCCCCTTGGCAGCCCAGTTCAGAGGACTCTCAGGAAGCTTGTGTGTCTATCTGTAACATACCTTCGACTTCACTGACGGGAAGATCCAGATCTGGTGACAGTTTTCCGTGTCCCATTTTTACATGTCACAGAATTCGAAGCTGACGCACAGCTGACCAGTGAAATCCAGACAGTAAGACTGGTTCCACTGTTTATAAGGCATGCGAAACCTGCTGCTGCATGCAAATTTCAGTCACTTTAGTTTTACATATTTTTGTTATTTGATTTTTTATTTTTAACTTTTGACATGGGAAGCTTCAAATAAACAGAAAAGTAAAGAGTTAACATAAGAAACCCCTATGTACTCATCACTCAGTGTCAACAATTGTTAACTCTTGACCAATCTCGTTTCATGTGTAGCAATATGCATTATTTTCCCAAGATTATTTTGAAGCAAATTTATGAAATCTTATCAATTTTGTAAGTATTTTAGTATGTATCTCTAAAATTTAAGGATCTTTAAGCAATCTGTGTTTAGATTTTCCCATTGTCTAAATTTCGCCCAGGTTTTCTGAATGAGGATCCAAATAAGAAATGTACATTGTAATTCATTGCTCTGTTTCATAAATCTCTTTTAATCTACAGGGTCCCCTCCCGCTTTGTTTTTCCTTGCAGTTTATTTGGTGAAAAATTCGGGTTCAACAACATTCCCCATAGTGTGCATTTCGCTCCTGCACCTCGCTAGTATCATTGCATATGTTTCTCTCTGGCTTGTTTATTCTGCCAGGTCATTTGTTATGATCAGATTTAGGTTCACATTTAAGGAATTGCTTTTAAGGAGTTGAAATCATCCTATAAGAATAAATTTAAGTGTGATTTTTCCTACACAAAATGTTCTTTGCAGGTGACACCTTCTTAACTCAATGTTAAAGAAAACTGCTTTGAAGGAAAGGGTAACCATTTCCATCCTCAAGCAGTCTGAAACCTTAAGTCCATATAGTTTAACTTCGTTGCTGTTTTTTTTTTAATTATTATTTTTTATTTATTTATTTTGTAGGGGAAGTAATTGGGTTTATTCATTTCAATGGAGGTACTGGGGATTGAATCCAGGACCTTGTGCATGCTAAGCACGCACTCTACCACTGAGCTATACCCTTCCTCCAATTTTTTTTAATGGAAATGGATGCCAAGATGGTCAGTCAGTCACATTTGTTGATTGAAGACTAATTTGGGGGGAATCTTGGTAATCAGTTAACTCTTTCATCCCTTCCTTCTGAGATCTAAGTGAGGCTGTTTTGGTAACCTCTTGTTGGGTTTAATTTTACTCTCAATCCTACTCAACAGATATTTTCCAAATAAAACAAATATTTTTATGATAAAGTATTCTCTTTCCCATCCCTCAATTTAGGGCTTCTTGACACATTATGGCCACTAGTTTCAGGTAGTTTTGATTTTGCCTGTATGATTATGTTATAGTTAGCTATATATTTTTTCTAGTATCTAATTTAGCTCATACTTGGGTATAACTAATTCAGATTAAATTGAAAGACTACTCTCAGCAATTTAAGAAATTATCCTATATTAGACATATTGAAACATCATTTAATTTATGCAAACCAACTATCGAAAAATGACTCTTTACTAACAATAAATAAGAGCTCATCTCACTTGCTTTAATCAGAATCACTTGAAAGTACTAAACGGAATGCAGAGTTAGGCTGAAATTGGGTTCCTCTCTTAAACCTTCCCTCTTGAGCCCTGTTTTTTTCCTTGCTGACCTATTTTTTCCTCACACGTGGTGAAAAGATCAGTGTGATCATGATTTAGGTCTAAACTACCATGCATTATCAATTTATGAATTCTCAATTCATCCAACTTACTTATTTTCAGGTGTCTTAAAATGACACATACTTGTAATCTTTTCCAGCTATAATCGGGGCCGTTTTATAGTAGTCGTCTGCAAACTTTTTTTTTTTAAACTATAGAAATCTATTTTATTTCACTTAAATATTTTGTAAAACGTTTTTATATATATAAAAAAATTAATACAGGGAGAGCAGGGCTACGTGCAGTAGGGGCTGGGGCCTGGAGCCCTCTCCCGTGGGCACCTCTGGTCCCTCTGCAAGCACCCTGAGTATCTCACACTTCCTAACGCTCACTGGAGCACCACTTGGAAACAACGCCTTAGGGTGTCTCAGGCTCCATATTTCTCCATATTTGTGGAGGGCCTCTGTGTTGGGTATGAGAATGAGTGACTAGTGCAGTTGGAGGTGACAGGGTTGGGGTCAGCCAGTGAGACAGCAAAGTATTTAAGGCTTTTTGTTCTGGGATCACCTGAGGCCTGAACTTCTTTCTAAATGTTTATGTCACAGGAATGAGGCCTCCTAGTGATATCTGCTTTCCAACCTCTGCTCTAGCGTTAATTATGAAATGTAAATTTGAGCTTGCAAATCTTCTGAGATATTTTATGTAAATTCTGAAATTAGTTGTGATTCAGAAATTCTTGTTTACTGACATGTTTTGAGTCCTTTCTAATGAATTCATCCTGTAATGCTCTAGAGAAAATCCCCATAACCTAGTTGTCACTGTGCATTGTGAGTCTAAACACCCGTCAGGAGTCTTTTGGTCAGCAGGCCCAAATTAAATTAAGCAGCCTTTCTAATTAAGACAGAAAGGCAGAGCACTTCATGTAATCAATGAATTGTAACTGAGAGAGGATAATTAAATTTGGAGTTCATCTCTAAAATTGAGCTGGTAAACTTCGATTCCCCACAATCTGAGTGTAACATATTTTGGATTCAGGTCTTTTTTATTTCCAGAGCTACTCAGCTCCCTCCTTATTTTATATTTCTCACTTGTCTCTAAGAGTCTCTTCTCTAATACCAATTGCAAAGAAAATTTACCTTTAGTTAATAGTATTTTTACGTAGGATTCCTTTCAGCTCTGTCTAGGCAGTCATACCACATTTACGCTCCCTTAAGGCTGTATCAGCTGACCCTACATACAGATCTTAGCTTTCCTTATCACAGCCCTACCCTTCCATCTTGGCTGTTATTCTTATTGGTCCAGAAATTATATTCAAAATATTTAACAGTAAGCATGGGATGGGCATTGATTGATGAAAACAGACACTAGTTGTAAGATTAGATCATTTTTGGAGATCCGAAGGTGATGGCGTGCTAGGCAGAAGAGCCATGGCTGATTATATTAGACACAGTAAGAGTATATCAGTATTTTCTGCCTGTCTGTTGAGGTCCTTGTTTGTATTTGCAGCAGAAGACCATTTAAGATTAAACAAAAACAACAAAAAACAGAAAAACAAGAACAGTGGCATGTTTAGATGTGGTTATATATATATGTGTATATATATATCACGTCTATATGATATATATATTATATAGACGTGATATATAATCCGGAACATAATCTTGTAATGAGTAGTGTGAAAAATAGGTGCTGGACCATTTACACAATTCAGTTCTCTTGGAATAAATCATCTTTAAAATAAGGTGGTTCATCATTTTATTATATGGTGACAGTGAAAGTGCTTTCTCTGTTGAGGTCCTTGTTTGTACCTGCAGGAGAAGGCCATTTAAGATTAAAAAACAACAACGGAAAAAAAAAAAACCAAAAACAAACCAGAAAAACAAGAACAGTGGCATGGTTAGATGTGGTTATTCATGGCTATAGACAGGGGGTGCTATTTGCTGTAATCGAACTCTTTATTCCCAAGAATCTTCTCAGTTGACCTTTGGGAGAACTGGCAATTCTGCCATCTTGGTCAACTCACAGTAAGTTTTGTACATTCTGGGATCTTGGGTAAATGCATATATTCCGGGAGACACCTCCATTGGCATTGTCAACTTTATTTTTTCTAATGTGAATAAATGGAATTCAGTCTGGCCAAGTTTTAGAGACAAAAGGTTATACTATCTAAGTAGGGATCTTCTCTAAAAAGTCTGGCCTGTGTGGGATGTCACGACGAAAGACTCTGAGCAATCTCGTAATAGTAGAGAATAGCCGACTTCTGGGAGTCATGGGAAGGTGGGCAAAAGTAGACAGCAGGGAAACAGAAGGCACTTGTTACAAACGTGCCCAGGACCAGCCTAGGGTGTGGTTATAGATGGAGAGTCTTATTAGAGGATTCAGAGAAGGAGAATTATGGGATGCAAGCCTGAAGGATAGTTGTCATCAAGGCCAACTTCATGGGTATGTGGCCTGTGCAGTCACACAGGACCCTGATCCAAATAGGCCTCACCCTGAGAAGGGCTCCATGCTTGGTTCAATGCTTTTCTTGCCATCTTGAAATTCTTATAGCTGTTTAAACAAGGAGCCCCACATTTTTATTTTGTTCTGGCCCCACATATTCTATAGGGTCTTGAGTGTAAGATGTATAGCATCAGCTCTGCTCTGCGAGAAGGAATGAGACTCTGTCACTATGGACAGCGGCCGCTGGAGCCACAGTTAACCCCAGCACACACTCAGACATTGATAGGGGTAGCAATTACATGCCTACTTAAGACCTGGAGCATTGCCTGCCAAGAGCCTGTGTGTTATAACTTAACCCATAATTTTTCATCAGAAAAATGAGATGGCGAATTGCAAAAAGTGTAAATTTACTTCATTTTCAGATGCCTGAGAAGACAAGTAAAGCTTTAATCCTTGTTGTCAAAACATGGGACTCAATTTCTTCTCTTATTTAAGCAGAGAATATCACTTTCTTTTGGGATATGGCCAAATGAATTGCCTTTTACAACTAACGTCACAATGTGTTAAGCTTAGGCTGTTTCTACTCCCCCTTCACAGAGGGAAGAAAACACCTCACTGCCATCTCTTGGTTGCACTGGGTTATGGGGACACGATGCCATCAGGGACACTCCTGTCTCTCTGGCCGACCCCTGCCTGCCTTGGTGGCTTGGGCAGAACTGCACCCACAGGGCGGATTTATAATACATTCTTCACCTCTCTCTAGCATGTCAGGTTTACAAAATGTTTTCATGCTATCTAATAAATGCTTCTCGAATTGAATTGGAGCATGTTCATAAACAGTTTAGAGTCTGAACTTTCAGAAGAAACTCATCTAAGTTCTGCTCAAATTACAGCCAAGGTCTATAAAGCAGCAAAAAATTCAGACTTCACAATCATTTATGATTTGCTATCAGCCTATGAAATAGTGTTTTGATGATTTAAAGCTCATCTGTCTCCTACTCCTCAGGGCCTTTGAACTTTTAACAAATGCCTGGAGTTTCTGAAGTATGAAGAATGACTTCATACTTCAGTATTAAAAGGCCACTTTTCAGTTTAGACCCAATATGGAGGGAGAGACTCTATTTCCCATTGGGTTAAGTGCCCTGATATCTTCATTTGGGTTTTTTTTTTTTCCCTCCTGATGAAATGATTAGAGAAAATGATCTCTTTCCATTTGCCGAAATGATGTCTTCTTGGAGGCTGTGCGATTTTATAATAATCAAGGAGGTAAGGTGAGAAATGCTGCACTCATTCTTTAAAGAATATGAATGCTGTTTGTCATAGAAATTTGGGAAGAAAAGTTAGAAAAAGAAAATGACATACTGATTGTTTGATCAATTAGCTATCTAAATGTTGATCTTTTGGTGATTTTTTTCCCCTAGTCCTTTTATTCCTGGCATAGCTTTTCATATTGCATATTTGTGATTATGCTTTCTCCCTATGATTTTGTATCCTGTTTTTTTTCATTTGTCATTGAAGCAAAAATATTTACATATTATAAATTATTGAGAAATATATTTTTACAAGATCCCATAACATCCAATGGATTGGTGTACCAAGGTTATTATCCATATTTCCACTGCTGGGCATCTAAGTTATTCCAAAATGTTGCCATTATAAATAATTATGCAACAATATACTTTTTTTTTAAACATTTTTTTTTCTTTTCCACATGTGTCAAGTAACTAGCTAAGGACAGACATCCCAAAATGGGAGTTACTGTGACAAAGAATCTCGGCACTTTCATTTGTATTTTTAATACTTACTCTTACACTGCTATATTGCTGATATTATATTGCCAGTTGTAAAATATGAAAATATAGCCTTCTTATCACACTTTTAATTCTGAACATGCTTTTTAATTTTTGCTAAGTCGGTAGGTGAAAACTCAATAAGCAAACAAAAACCAAAAATCTCATCCAAAATTGCGTTATTTAAAAATTTGCAGCAAATGCAGCTTTATATAGCATTATTCAATTCAGGCTTTTGGCTTTGAAAACTTACATTTATTTCTGAAGTAGAGAGAAAGTGAAAGGAAGCACTGAAGAATGGGCAAAAAGTGAACCCTCAGTGGCCTTTTGTACCTTTAGGGTTTGTACAAAGTAAGTTTCTAATTGCTGTTTCCAGAAAATCTCCCAGCACATGGTAGTTACAGTAGCTTGTCTGCAAAACAGTTGTCCTCATTTCCTCCCATCCCTGTATATGTTTACCATCCTCACATCAAGGGGCAGAATCTATTCCTTAATCACTTTAAATATAACTGGCCTGTGACTGCTTTGCCTTTTTTTTTTTTTCATTCATAGCTAAGCAGAACAGAAATGAAAGCAATATAGTAGAATACTTAAAGTCTTCACTTCGAGTAATTTCACGTAGTGTCTCATTTGCTCTGGAATTTGACCATGGAAGATATAAAACTTGCTCTCAGCACTTTGATTGGAAAAGAGGGTTTGTAGGAATAATATCTTAAACTTGTTCCTGTCTTGATGACATTTATATTTTAAAAGAGATAAAAACCTTAAAAAATGCTTAGTTCTAATGATGTGATGATAGGCATTTACCAGGGAAGTGTGAGTGACAGGACTGGGGGTGCGTTTAAGTCCCTTCCTTTAAAGAAATACTCTCCTTCCATTCCATGTGATTTTGGTGGGACTGCTTGTCATGGTAGATTCGTGGGAATGGACATATGACCGTGGACATTTAATCTAAGTTGCCTTCAGAAGCTTGTGTTCATCTGTGTGCGCATGCATGGGTGTATGTTCATGTGTGTATGGTTAGTTGAGTCTTTTAACTTAGTTTTAATTTTCATCCAAGTCATACATGAACATGGTTTATTCTGCAGAACATTTTTTAATGGCAAACTTCCAAAGCATCTTCTATATTTCCCACTCTGTAAACACATAAATTTTTTATCTATATATCTAAATATCTTTCTCTCTAAATATTAATCAGCTTTTTAATTTTCCCGTTGTGGGCATTAGTTGTTGACTTCCCACTACTACAGAAGAGAATGTAACACATTTTCTTATACTCCTGACACAACCACACACACACACACACACACACACACACACCTGTCTTCTATTATTGCCAATAAATTCCCATTGTAATTCTAATCACACTAAAATGTAAGATACATTATTATGACTATAGAAATACAATTACTAGCTGAGCTCTGGGTTCACTATGATGACTTTTCTTGTCTTGATCAACTTTTGTATCTCTGAAGTATTAGTTTTCTTGTGTTATTTTTTGTTTCGTTTTTTATTTATGAAGAGTAATTTACTCCCAAATTCCTTCCCAGATGTATAGGAGCAACTTAGTACATTCAATCACAATAAATATTCGGTCATTTTTATTTTACATATGAAGACCAATCTCATAAAATATGTGTATTTTCTGAAACTGAAGATAGTAGAATAAATGCCTTATATGATCTCAATAGTTACAAAATAGATTTGCACAAGTCAGGGCCAGGACGAATTTACTTTTGGCCAAAATTAGGATTAGAAAAGCTTTAAGGCACAATTTTAACTGTCCTGAAAGATGAGTAGGAAGAAAGGCAAGAAAAGGGCAGGAAAAAGATCACCAAAACCGTTAAAATCCTCGTGTTTTTGATAGACTGTGAACACAACACTTAGAGTAGGAAAGTTAAAAACATGGCTCCTTGATGCTAGATCTAGTTAGTTGTTTTCAAATGCTAGGTTAGAGATGCCACTGAATGTTTTTCAGCAGGAAATCTCATGATAAAATACATATTTTAGGGAGATTCATCTGTTAGTAAAAAGCAGTATAGATGGAACTGTGGAGAGGTGGGTAAACCAACATGCATGCTGTTTCCTCACCCAGAATTAAGTGACAAGGGCCTCGAGCAGAGTGATGACAGCGGGAAAGAGATGTTGTGAATGGGAGAGTTATAACAAAGGAAGAATTGACAGGATTTGGTGAGTGATTTTTTATGGGGTGACATAACCCATCCTGCCTCCTTGCAGAGGGGGGCGTCATTCCAGGGAGCTGCCACCTTGAGTTATTGTGTGCTGGAAGCTGGGTAAATTCCAGCTAGAGGTTAGTTTGTCCTCCACTGGTCTGAGGCAGATTACTGCAAATTAAATTTCATGCTAACCTGCTCTAAGCCAGGGACACGTCATTAAGTTTCAGGGTTATCTAGTTGATCACACTGAAAAATCTATTTCCACTGTTCCCTTGATGACAGTTGTGAAAATATTTTAATCGCAGTGTGAAATCATTTGCAATATTTCACCAAAACAATTATGCACCCTCTGAAATGCAATACTGAAAGAGGCACGCGGGAGGAAGCCTCTTGGTTAGCAAGTGCTCCAATTTCTAGGAATGGCCTTGACAGGGCTGCTAAAAATCCAAGTCTACCTTCTAAGACAGGTCTGCACCAGCTAAGTGAGGTGGAGAATTGAATTACTTTGGTAGGAAATTAATACTCTCCTCCCTCTCCTCTCTCCTATGTCTATCTTGAACTTTCAACTTCTGATAAAATTTACACTCCTCTGCAGGGTCAGTAATATTGGGGTCAATATGAGCTCAAATTGTGACATGAGGGAGACAGAAGAATCGAAGCAAATTGTGTGTATGTGTGTGTGTGTGTGTGTGTGTGTGTGTTTATCTGGAGATAACTGAAAAAATGCAATAGACAAGCAATATTCTTGACATTTAATCAGGGATTTATAAGTCTACCAAGGGTTTGTCTTGATGTGCAGAGCCCAGTGTTGAGACTTTGTCTGAAACCTATCTGAAAGAATGCAATGGGAAAAATGTACGATGTTCTTGTGAAACTGTACCCTGTGAAGAAAAAGGCAAATGATTATCAAATTGAGGATCGAGAATTCTTTTTTTTTCATGCAGCTTGTGTGATTTTTCACTACTCTGCCTTCCAGTTCAGTAATCCATTTCTCTGTATTATCTTTTTATTCTTTCTAGTATATTTTTTATTTCAGTTATTGTTATTCTTCAGTTCTGTTGACTCTTCTTTGTATTTTGTAACTCGATGTTAAAATTCTCACTGTGTTCATCCACTCTTTTCCTAAGTCAGCGAGCATCTTTATGATCATTACCTTGAGCTCTCTATCAGATAGATTGCTTGTCTCCATTTTGCTTAGTTCTACTTCTGTGGTTTTATCCTGTTCCTTCATTTATAATAAATTCCTCTGTTGCCTCATTGTGCCTAATTCTCTGTTTTTTTATTTCTGTGTGTTAGGTACAATGGTTATGTTTCCCAATCTTGGAGAAGTGACCTTATGTCCTTTGGAGCCTAGGAACACACTCTCCTCTGAGCTATGCTCTAGGGTTGCCCCCTAAGTGGGCTGCATGGGCCCCTCTGTTGTGGCAAGGCCGACTCCTGTGGGCCTCCGGTAGGAAGGGCTGGCCCCTGTCCTAGTGGTCTGCCAGGCCTTGTGTTGTGTGGGGGCTTCTGGCCTGCTTGTGGGTGGGGCCATTTCTCAGGGTTGCTAGTTTTGGGGACTTGGGGAACCCAGGGCCAGTGGCAGCCCTCTGTGGGTGGATAAACCCTTGGTTCTAACAGGCTGGAGAGAGGATTCCACAGTGATGCTCTGGTGTCATTGTGGGTGCATGAGCTCCCCAAAATTCCTGCCACCAGTGTCTGTGTTTACAGGAGGATTCCCAGTTGCCTCCTGCCCCTCTGGCGTTTCAAGAGGAGCAAGCGGGTCTGACACAGGCTTCTTTCACATTACTACCTCAGTGCTCGGATTTGGAGCGTGCGAGGTTTTGTGTGCACCCTTTAAGTGTTGACTCTTTGTTTCTAGAGCCCTCTAGCTCTCCTGTACACAAGCCTTACTAACTTCAAAGGACTTGTCTTCCCAGTGCATGACCCACAGGCTGGGGAACCCAGTGTGGGACTTGGACCACTCACTCTTCAGGGAGAACCTCTGCTGTTGTGATTGTGATTATCCCCCTGTTTGTGGGCCATCCACCCAGAGCTGTGGGCCTGGACTGTACCATGCCCCTGCTCTCCTACTCCTCTTGTAGTGGCTCCGTCTTTATGTCTTTAGCTGTGGAATATCTTTTATGTAGGCTTCAGGTCACATTCATTGATAGTTGCTCTGTAAATAGTTGTAATTTTGCTGTGATCATAGGAAGAGGTGAACTCAGGGTCTTCCTACTCCATCGTCTTGGCCACACCTCTCAACAACAGAATTCTTTATTTTCCCCCCCAAACAAGCTCCTTTCCGAAGCTGCAATAAGTGGAATTCTATCCTTCTAGTTGCTCTGCCCCAAAATCTTAAGGTCACTTCTCTTTTATTCTCAGATCCCAAATCCAATAAGAAAAGCCTGTTGGATTTATCCTCAATATAAATGCAGAATATGATCCCTTCTCACCACCTCCCATGCTCTAGTCTGATCCGTCTCACTGGATGATAGCCTCCTGAGGTGGTCACCTTTTAAGTGGTCTTCCGTCCCCTCTTCTTGTCCCTTTCAGTCTAGTCTCCATGTGCCCCATATAAAAAGCAGCCATTGACAATACTTTATCTCACTGTAGACCTCTCCTTGCACTTATCAGACTTGAAATGTATGCGTGTGTGCACGCAGGTGCACGTGTGAGTGTGTACGTAAATATGTATGTGTGTTTTATAGTCACTGTCTCCCCACTCAAATGTAAACTCACAGGAGTGAGACTTCGTTGTGTTGTTCCCTGATATATTTCCAATGCCTTGAACAATGTCTGGCACACTAAAAAATCCACGCTCAGTAAGGATCACCTGAATGAGTAAATGAGCTTGTGCTTGTGTCAGCTCTGCTTTGCCTTACCTCTCCCACTTCTATCTCAGCTGTTGCCTCCTGGAATAAAAGGACCATTAGGAAGCACATCAAATACCTACTGTGTGCCAGAGGCTATGAAGAATAAATGCAAGATGCTGGTCTAGTAAGGGGAAAAGATATAAAGAAATGAAAGTAAAGGTACAAAAATACTTAAATGTCAAGGAGGTGGACAAAAGATTAAATATGTGGTCTTTAAGTGAAGACTGTTCTTATGGGTCAAAGAATACTTCTCAAAAATAGAACCTGGGCTGAAGAAGGAAGTCAGATGGGAGAGAGATATTAAAGTAATAAAGATGCCATGCTTTTATGTCCTGGCCTAGGCTACTAGAACAATGGTTGCTAGTCATAGGTATTTAGAGGGAATTCCTAGGCTCAAGACTGATTTCCCAAGTTGCAAGAGGCAAACACCACAAAGTCTATATTGTTTGTAAAAAAATCTCTGGAAAAATACACTTCAGCTGGCTGGAGTCATATTGTTTTCTGTGAGAGCATGACATTTTATACTCCTGTTGATTTCAAAGTAAACCCAAGGAAAGGAGTATACCTTCCCACAGTCTATAAGGAAAACAAAATCTGGATAAGTGGAAGTAAACTTTTATTGTGGTTAACACAAACTTAAAAAGTTATTTAAGTTTACAGAATACATTCACATATATCTAATATAAAGAAAGAAATCAGTAGACTGAGTTTTGTCAGAAAAAAGTATACACACTGGTTTTGATATGCAAATATTCCTTTTTTTTAAGCTACAAGTTAAAAAATACCTGAATTAGTACAACTGTGCAGAATTAAAGTTTTAAATCAGTTACAATTGATTATAAATGCTTATGTCTATAAATATGTATAATGATTTTCTTTACAAAATTTGAAGATATCGAAGGCATTTATATCATAAAAGAGCTAGTAAAATTTTTCACTAAGAGATTAAATTATATTGAAGGTGGTATTTTGTCCTTTTCATCTTTGAATTTCTGTCTGTTAACACTATTTGGCCTAAGGTAGATTCTCAAGAGATGTGGGTGCAGTTGAAATTGAGTGACAGTAGATGTGCTTCTTCAAGTCCCATATGAAAGAGGCATTTTAGTATTTGACGCATCGTTATGCTGCATACATCACTGAGAGGGTAGTATTACAGTCTCTGATTTGTGGAAGACATAGCAAAATTCATATAGACCACCAATCAACAAATCAACAACAATAATAATGTAATATTTGGGGGGGGGCTTTCCCCCCAGAATATCTAGTAATACCTCCACTTGATTCTATGGGATAATAAACTTAACCCCATTTTCCAGGTCAGAAGAATGAGATCCAAGACAGTAGTCATTGCCTGCGGACAAAATGATAATTAATAGAAGGAGATGAGGAAGTGTAGAAAGTAGCATTGATACTGATATGATCAGTGTCTTCTGATATGAATTTTATTCCTCCTTCTATTGGAGCACATCACGTCTTTTGACAAATTACATTTATCCCACTATTCCATTCTTTCTTTTATACTTCCTAGCTATATGTGTTCTGTGTTCTTGAGGATGTGGGCTCTAGCTAACCAGGGACATATTTACTTTTTTTATTGTTAGCCATAAACTAAGCAAAAGTATTGTAGCTACCTGAGTATTTTCCTAAAGTTAGGAGTCATTTAAAAGTATATGACTTCATGGATTTTTCACAAAGGTGCCATGACCATTCAATGAGGAAAGTCTTTTCAACAAATGGTGTTAGGAAAACTGAATATCCACATGCAAAAGAGTGAAATTATACTCTTACTTTACACTGTATGCAGCCATTAACTCAAAATGTATCAAAGACCTAAATGTCAGAGCTAAAACTATAACACTTGTAGAGGAAAACATACAAATAAGCTTCATGAGTTTACAGTTGGCAGTGATTTCTTGACTATGACATAAAACCACAAGCAACAAAAGAAAAATAGAGAAATTGAATTTCATCAAAATTAAAAACTTCTGTGCATCAAAGGAGATTATCAACAGAGTGAAAGGCATGGGAGAAAATATTTGCAATTGATAAGGGTTAACATTCAGAATGTTTAAAGAACGCTTACAACTCAGCAACAACCGAAAAAACCACAAATAAGTGGATTTAAAAATGGACAAAGTACTTGAATAGACTTGTCTCCAAAGAAGATATACAGGTGGCCAATAAGCACACAGAACGATCTGGAACATCACTAATCATTAGGGAAATGCAAATCAAAACCACGATGAGATAATACTTCACACCTATCAGGATGGCTATTAAAAAAAAACAGAAAAAAGAAAAACAAGTATTGATGAGGATGTGGAGAAATTTGAACCTTTGTGCATTGCTGGTCGGAATGTAAAATGGTACAGCCATTGTGGAAAACAGTATGGTGGTTCCTCAAAAAATTAAACATAGAATTACCATGTGATTTAGAAATTTCACTTCAATGAATTAGGAAGCATTGAAGAATAGAAAGTAGAGACTCAAATAGTTATTTGCACCAATGTTTATAGCATCACTACTCAGCGTAGCCCAAAGTGTCCATTAACTGATGGATGAGTAACCAAATGTGGCTATAATGGGACCACACTTAATGGAAAGTTCTAACGTGTGCCACAACATAGATGCATCTTGAAGACATTATGCTAAGTGAAGAAGCCAGGCACAAGAGGACAATTATTATATGATTCTACTTATAGGAGATACCTACAGTGGTCAAATTGAAAGAGACAGGAAATAGAATGCTGGTTGCCAGGGCTTGGGGAGAGGGAAAATGGGGACTTAATGCTTAATCAGTAGAGTTTCATGTGAGAAGATGAAAAATTTTGGGAGATGGAGGGCTGTGATGATTGCACAAAAAACATGAATACCCTTAATACCGATGAACTATATAATTAAAATGGTTAAAATGGGAAATTTTATATTATGTGTATTTTACTACAATAAAAGGCTGATGCCATTATAAAAAGAGGACCTGTTTGTACACTCAGAACTCTGTACTACAGACACCAAAGGCTAAATCTTCAAATACAGGAAAAGTTTATAGTCAAACATTAAGACTGTATGTACCATGATGGAGACTGAAAATATTATAGAGATTGTGGCCAATGTCATTTAGCTGTTAGTTACAAGGCCTGTTTCCACTCTTCAGTGGCCAGTGGGAGGAATTAAAATAGCCTTTCTTCTGTGCATGCTCCGGAGGAGGACCGCAGGGCAGTTGCAGTGAGTGTGCACATGAGAGCGATGTTTACAGAGTGCGCCCTTCTTAACTGGTTGCTTCTTGTTCTCTTTATTTCTCAATATCAGTTCTAAGTGTCCAGATGCATCCTGCCCCCTTGCTTCCTCCTTCTTACATTGGGCCTGTGACAAATGCCACAGTCATGAAACCCCCAGGCCATCCTTTCTAATGAAGAGCCCAGAAAGGATTCGTACAGGGGTAAAATTAATAGTAACCAGGGGAAAAGAAAAATACTGTTTATCACTCCCATGTGGAATCTAAAAAAAGAAAAAAGGAGACACTAATGAACTCATCTACAAAACAGAAACAGACTCAGACTTATGGTAACTGGGGGGAATGCGGGTGGGAAGGAATAAATTGGGAGTTCGAGATTTGCAAATATTAACTACTATTTATAAAACAGATAAACAGCAGATTTCTTCTGTATAGCACAGGGAACTATATTCAATATCTTGTAGTAACCTATAATGAAAAAAATATGGAAACAAACATATGTATGTATATGTATGACTGGGACATTATGCTGTACACTGGAAATTGACATTATAAACTGACTATACTTCAATTAAAAAATATTAGTAACCCATGGGCTTCAACCAGTCCTGTGTCTGTAATTTTTTATTCAGGCATAACTGAGTGAAAGAGAATGTTCCTTCCACAGTCATTTTGTGACTGGAAGAATAATCAGTTTCTTTGGGTTTTATAAACATGACATAAAGTAAAGCAACACCTTGAAGCCGCCTCTCTTGCAATCTGTTTTCTGTATCTTCCCTCCATGTTCTTCCTAAACTGCATATTGGATTATGTAATCTCTTCCCTTCTACATTCTTTAGCCCAGGCTCTTAAGCCTTTCTTGACTAGGGCCGCCCTACCCAGGCTAATTTCCCACGATTGCCACCGCAGCGTCCCAGTTTGCCAGCGATGCTAAATGCAGCACAGCTCTCTGAATATGCCTTACTTACTATGGCTCCCACTTTGCCTCAGGAAATGCTGTTCCCTCTGTGTTGAGTACTTGACCTCCTCTAACACCACATCACCTCCTCTGTGAAGCCCGCCTGCCTCACACCAGGAAGAATCAAATGCATTGGCCTTAGTGATTTCCCAGAATCTTATTTATCTTTATTACAGCACCATTGACATTGCTGCCATTTGAATGATATGCCTGTGTCTCCTGCTGGAAATTAGAGACTTTTTTTACTTGTCTTACCAGAAGGCTAGCACACTTCAGGAATATTGGTTTTGAATGGATGAATGAAGAAATGAATGTATTTTCCATTACCTGATTCTATGACAACAGCAAAACCAACACTGGAGTTCATGGGCATCTTGTAGCCAAACAGTAAGAATGAAAACTAAAAGATGCTAATCAAAGTTTTGATAATTGTAGCAAAAATTCTAAAGGAATGGCGTCAGTCACCCCATCAGCAGGTATGAACAGAGTGTCTGCTCTTTATTTACTGGTTTGACCAATCACCACTTGTGTGACTGCTGTGCTTCATAACTCTACGCTGAGTGGACAAGGGAGAGAATATAGGCTCTGACTTAAGAATGTACCTAGATTCTTAAGATTATAATAGAAAGGCAGGTGATCATGTCACTAAAATAACTTCCTGATTTCTGAAATAGAAGCTCTGAGTAAAAGTGATTTCCCTTCTCTGTTACGCAGTTTCGGTATTGAATTGGCTACTTGTTCCCCACAACCCCTAGACTATTGCCCAATTATACTAACCAACTCAGCAGGCTGAAATTGAATTCCACTAGCCTGAAACAAATTTCATTACCTTTTCAGACTCTTTGGTGTCATTTCAGCAGTCCTGGGAATATTAGCAACAGGCACTGCCCAGGTTTTGTCTTGGTGTGGTCGAATTTCTTTCAGGGCAAAGACTTTTGGATAATTTTCAAATTCATATGATTTTAGTACTGAGAAGAGTCCTCTGTGGTCATCTTTGCTCAATGTTCTCATTTTACAGATGGGGACCTGGAGTCCAAGGTGAGTCAAGTGATTGCTGCAGGTCCCAAAGCCAGCTGGTAGCAGGCATGCTTTAGAGTTCTGCTTTCCTGTCCGTGAAGCCAATGTTATGTTCGCCACCCTGCGCTGCCTCTCACAAAGGAGTGATGGCTTTATGCATTTAGCCCGGGCCAGTGCAAGTATATGCAGCCATATGTACATTGAAGGCTTTCAGATTATATCGTCAAAATTGAAGTTAGTTTAAGCACAGGCTTTGAATTTATTCACCACTTAGGAAAATAGATGTCTGTGATATTCTCAACTCACTGAACCGTAATCTTTCTACAAAATACTAACGAAATACACAGTGTGATCCAGCTTCTCATTTCTCTCCTCCCCCGTGGACCCCCCTTCCATCTACAGCAGTCTGTGTGAAGGCAGTGCTGTGCATAGAGCCCCTTCAGATAACCTTTATTAGAAAATGGGCAAGACAAAGGCCCCCTTGGCCATGGGAGCACCAACCAAAGGACGGGAGAATGAGAATCCATTTCATAGAAGAGCTGAAACCAGATGGGAAAAAATAATGCATGGCAGTTTAGAAGTCTCCTTCTGGAAAGAGAGCGGAAAGAAAATAAATCCAAGAATATGGATAATTTCAGTTGACTCATAAAATATGAAGCCCAATGTGTCTCCAAAGGAAGAAGATTATAGCTGAGTTTCTGAAAAACCTGTGAAGACCAAGGCTTATTGGATTTTGGAGCCGTCTGAGTTTCATGAGCTGGGGAAGGGAAAACCAGTGGTGGAAGGAGAGAGTGGGATGGCAGGATGGCGTGTTCCATGCTGGAGCTTAGAGCTCCTGTTGCTCCTTGTGCGCTGAACAATCTAAGCCATCCTGATGGCTGGACCACAGGCAGCAGGGAGAGCAGGGAGCCTTGAGTCCAGAGACCTGCGGTTGAGCTAGAACTTTTTCTTTGGTGATAGATACTCACCTGGAAAATACTGGGGCAGGATCAAACAACCTTCTAGCTTTGGCATTCTGATCTTGTGGAGATTTTATCTCCACTGAGTTCATGCATCAAAGGAACATGATAAAAGAAAATAAGCTGGAAGTGCTGCTTTGATTAATTCCTGGTCTTGTTTGCTCTATTTAGGCCTTGGCTTGATGGACAGGAAGTGTCTGGGAATCACAGAGGAGGTGCCTAGGGTAGCTCCTCTCCTCTGTCCTGTCGATGAACTACTATGGTCCTTCCTCAAATATGCTGTGGAGCTTAGTCCAGTTCAGCCTTGTCGGAAGTACTGGTCCTCCACTTGGTAACTGTGGACCTTGGACGAGTCCTTTTTGGATCTTTAGAGGCCACTGATTCATAATTCTAAAGACTTCTGCTTTCATAGGTGACTAATAGTCACCTACCAGTGACCAGTCCAGCATGCTAATAAGGGCTACCAACATTTCCTCTTAATTTAAAACTACAGCACTACTAGCATTTACTGAGGCTCAGAATTCAGGACTTTGCTCAGAGCCTTGCTGCAAAGCTTCTGGGCGCAGATCTGTGTGTGGAAAGCGGGACGGCCTCATAGATATGAGCGGGGCCATGTCAGGATCCTCTTGCCTCAGTGATGGTTTCTAATGGCTGTTTGGCTTTGTGGTGGTAAAGTACCATTATATGTCGCCATTTAGTTCATGTGTAGTTAATCCTTCAACATATAATGTGCATCCATATTTTTCTAAGTCAAGTTACAAGGCGTATTTGCACTGCTGTCCCACCCATATCCAACTTTCTAAAGCAGACATGTTCACAATGCTTCTCTACTTGGCTTCTGTGACAGCATTTTACTGGCAGTTGGCTGACTGTGATACCTTATGGTCAAGGTAAGCCTTGTAAAATCAGTGTCAAGTTCGTAGAGCATTATTATTCATGTAATATCAGAATATACACTACTATACTTGTTTTAAACCAGGGGTAGACACACTTTTTTTTTTTCTGTAAAGGGCTTGATAGTCATTTTTTTTTTTTTTTAACGTGAAAAGCCTCATTTATTAAAGAGCTTGGAGCAAGAGTTCAATGAAGAATTCTGAGTCTGTCTCTCTGTCTCGAATTCCCAGTTGCCCTCAATCTGGTCCATTCTATCCAGTTATGATACAATCATCTTGAAAATCCAGCAGCGATCTTCTCGTCAATAGTAAATAGTTTCGAATTTGCAGGCCACGTGGAGTCTGTCACCACTACTCAACTTTGATGTTGTAGCACAGAAGCCACCCCAGGCAATATGTAAACAAATGGATATGGCAGTGTTACATTAAAACCTTTATTTACAAAAGCAGTTGGTGAGGCAATTTGGCCTACAGATCATAGTTTTCGGACCCCTGTTTTAAAAAGCAAATGATCAGTAATTAGTGCATAGTCCTCTCAAATTTGTTTTCATGCTGTTCTTTTGCTGCTGAAATGTGACAATGAATTCAGAATCAGATCATTTTTGCCCAATTTAAATCTGCTGCACTAGAAAATATTGAGACCCACTAGTATGCAAAAGATGGGCTACAATTATTAGCATTCTACAAAAAGCTACCTTCATTTTTTAACCTGAGTGTTGGAGACTGGCATTTGTAAAGCCCTCCAAACCCCTTTCCTTTGTTTTTCTTAGGAGCTATGAACAGAAGGAATGCGAAGGCAGCCGACTAGGCTAAATAATACTCAGAACTTAAATATCTGTTTATCAGAATACAGCAGAGCACTCAAAAATAATGATAGAATTTCTTAAGGAAACTGCTTATTAAATAAAAATAAAACTACATCAATTCTGTGGGCAAGAGACTGGATTATAAACTAATGTGCATCTTTAAACTAAGAATAAGACAGAAATATTCATTTTATTAATATAACATGATATTCAAGAGAGAGCATTTGTAGTTTATAACCCATGCTTAAGCCTTAAGTATATAAAATTGCAGGTTTTCTACTATACATATGAAAATATAAATCATATGATATTACTAGTCACTTAGTGTTGCTTTAAATAGAAATAAATGCAAGCTGTTACACTGGATAATGTTGGGCTCTGTATTAAACAACGCATAGCATCTGATTCCTGTCAGCATAAAATTGTTTTAACCTTGAGCATCACTTATTTATAATTGATATACTAAATTAGAAAAGGCACTTTTTAAAACTTCCAACCAAGGTTAAAATTAAAAGGATGCTAAGAATCATATTTCTGGTTAAAATGAGAAAAAGAAAGTTAGAATGAATGTATTTGAAAGTGTTTCGTAAGAATAAAAAATTGTTCTACAGATAAGTTTATTAAAACCATGATATATTTGCAGGCACCTTCCATGAGTCCTTACCATCTTCAGCAATCAGGTAGATATCTAGTTAAGGGTAAAATGTAGCCCTTCTGGTGATTTTTCACAATTGCCATCTTTAAAGCAGTATTATAGTTTTGCTTGGTTAGCAGATTACCTTTACAAGCCTTGCACATTATTTACATCCCAGTGGAATTTCCAGACTACCTATCACTGAAGAGAACAGCAGCTTTGCACACAGATCAGTAACAGTTTGGCCCTCCGCAACTTCAGAGACGAGAGACAAACGACCTGGCCTGGGAGCAGCCCTAACAATCCTGTGCTTCCGCCAGCGAGTGAGATGTCATAGAGAAAACACCCACCAAGTTCCGACCAGTGTGATAAATTCTTACAGGAAGACTTTATCTTATTTTCTATGCAACAAAAATATACCAATTGCCCAGCCTTTGCTTATGTCAGGTATTGCAAAGAACTAGAGTTTGTTTGTTTGTTTTAAAGTCAAAATTAGTGATTTGACTAAGATACTACAAATTTTTGATGTCTGCATAATTTCTACAATCTTCTTGAGGTTTTTTTTTTTTTTAATCCTTGATTCTCTGTTTCTTTGAACATCGCTTTATCTTGCATTAATAGGTGTTTTGAAAGGTTCAAGTCTCTCAGTAGAAACAGTCTAAACAAAGAGAATGTTTAACAAGTGTTTGTTTTTGCATTTCTCATAAACAACTCCAAAATAAAGTGCTAAATAGTATGAAGTCAGAATTTAGTAATTTAGCCTTTCTTCTTCATTTAGTCTTCCCTGATGGGGTCCGTGTGTGCAGAGAGTAGTAGATCCCTCATGCTTCCGTTAGAACAAGCTTTTCCTCTGCCCTGCGTTTCCATAGGACTGGGTCTGCAGCAGACACATTCAGCCCTATGTTTTCCCGTTGCTCAGTATTGTCCAATTTTGTTTCATTCATTTTATTTCTCCAGTTTAATAGTGAGCCTCTTAAAGGTAAGGATCGTGCCTGTGACATTTTTAGCATCTCCTAGAGCATCTAGCACGGGGCCAGCCCGGCGGCAAACCTTAAGGACCTTTCTGCTGGCTGACAGTAATCCAAGCCCCGTCAGCAACCGGAGTCCATGACTGCTAAGTGCTACTGGACAAGGATAGCTCATCAACTTAGCAAAGTATCGAAGAGAAACCAGGTCGAGCGACACAACTGGGCTGAAGCTCACATTTTGGATTTGACAGTTTTAAATATCTTTTCTTCTTCTACTCATCATGTTCCTCAGGATACATTTAGATTGAAAAGAGGACCTCTTCCCCCCACCCCTATTTTTCCTTTCATTCCTCATTCAGAATTAAATCTAAGCTTAATGATTGAGGGAAGAACATCCTTTCTCAAACTTTCACTGATAAAAAAACTCTCTCTCCCTCAAAAACACTGTCTAAAAAGAATTGAAGAATTTAGGCTTGTGATAATATCATAAACAATTTGGGTTATAAGAAAGAGGGCTTGACTTTTTATTTTGGCTTACCATTTGCTTATTTCCCAGTTGTAGTGCGCATCTGATTACTGGGTGTGTCCAGTATCCTTAACTCTGCTAACAGGGTCCCCCTGATTATTTGGGGGAAATGTGACTTCTACATTCTCAAGACTGATTTTTCCTTCCCTTTACTCCTGAGTCAGTCTCATAATCTCAGCCCAGTTAATGTGCATCCCAGTGATGTGTTAGGACAAGGACATGGGTTCTTGGCCCAGGGAGAGTCTGGCCTGAGACTTTGGGAAACGGATGATGCCTTGCTGGTAGGGTTGCTGAGGTGGTAGACTATATGCCTGGATATGCTTGTCACTTTCGTTGTATACACATGGAGAGAGAATTTCTGAAGACTAAGTTAACACCAAAACAAGAAGAACAGAGAGATAACAAGAAACAGGTTTTATATGACTTCATCTGAATACTTTTTTATTGTAAGTAATAGACTCCCCTGTTTGATTTGCGTTTTTGTTGTTCGCCACTGAGAGTTCTGCCTAATTCAATGAAGTCAAGAGAAAATCTTACAGTTCTCATAAAAATAACCTAGTTTGTGTGTATGTGTTTTTCCTATCACGTTCAAAGTAACAGATTTATCCTGCCCAGCACTACAGTGGGTAGGACAGGCTCTTTTTGGAAGATCAAGTTTCATCATGTGGTATAGTTTTGTCAAGGCTGCATGTGAGGTTTAATATTTCTAGCACCATGATGCCTGCCTGCCACACCGTGTGTAACAATTGCTTGATGCTCAGTTTTATTTTCAAGATACCATGAATAAATTTCTTACACTGTAAAAGAATATGAAACCAGCAGATTGTTTTTTCACTGAAAGAGGAGACGCTGACTTGAGCATCACCTGTGAGAGCGGCAGGGCTGCCTGGATCTGTTCACCGTTCAGTACGAGTCCTGTGCCAACACCTCTCACTTTGGATGGCTGCGCTCACTTTAGATGGATTAGCATTTCCCACCTTCTCAGCGCTACCAGAGCCTATGAAAGATGTAAATTAGAAGCCGAGCATGTGTTTGAAACAGCCGTGATTATACACTGAGTGCCATCACACTTCTGGCTGTCTCCGTTTTCAGTGTACCATGTACTTTGCATCAAAGCAGTGAGGCTGAATGAAAATTGGTGACACAAGTGACTGGCTGGAGAACTTTCTAGAAGGAGGCTCTGTGGCATGGTGACTAGGTAGAAGGGAACTGAGGGAGTTCCGGGCATTATGAAGAGCAGCCAAATGCAAGGGACTAAAGTTCATGCAGTTCTAAAGAGAGACAAACGTAACAAGGTGGCAACAGTAAAGCAGTATTGTCGGCTAGAAATACAATGTACGCCACGTGTGGCCTTTCAGTTATTCTAGTAGCCACATTTAAAGGAGTAAAAATAAATAAGCAAAATTAATTTTAATAATACGTTTTATTTTATCGAAGATATCTGAAATGTCATTCTTTCAACATGAGATCAATGTAAAAATTATGGTGATATTTTACTTTTTTTTTTTTAACATTTTGGTTATCAACATCTGATGTGTATTTTTCAGTCTCAGCAAATCACCAGCCATGTGATAAGTGCTCGATAGTCATGTGGAGCTAGTAGCTGCTGTATCAGAGAGAGCTGATTAGAGAAAGGGAGAAGACAGAATTCATCCTCCCTGGGGTCTAAACTTCAAATTTCTAGCTCAAAATCAAAATGGAGAGCTAGCAGGGGCACATCCTTACAGCTACCATCTTTCCAACTCTAATCTTAATCATAGCTCTAATCCAGTCTTTACCCTGCTTCCAGCCTCACAGATGAAAAGTAGTCAGTGTATTTTGGTGAATTATTATGCATCAATTCAAGTGGTATTAAATAGCTGGCACTCAAATTGAGTACATTAAGGTGAATAGTAATAAAAGGGCTATAATGCAAAGCTGTGTTAGCAGTAGAGAATCCACAGGGGATAGTGTGGTACCCCAGGAATTTAAAATGAGTGAGCCTTTACCACCTTAAGCCTGAAGGGACCAGGGAAGGAGCAGTCTCCAAAATCCAGAGCAAGACGGTCCTGTGAAGGAGGCTGCATGTTAGGAGCTGTGACCTTCAGATGGAGAAGGTCGGAGGACCCTGAGGGAAGAAGCAGGGAAAGGAGACTTCAGAGCTTACTTTCCCTGCCCCCTCAAATCTCCTGGTGGTTATTCCCATTGGCCAAATGGGATGAAGCCCAGAGGGCAAGATAGCCCGTTGATGCAGACCACAGAGTCAGTTACTGGAGCACAGAGAAGGCGAGGAAGGGCGATTTGAAGGGTAAATCAAATCCATCCAGCACAGTTGCCTCCATGGGGAAATTTAGAAAAAAGCAAAGCAAAATAGGAGATAGAGTGCAAAATTAATGAAGGCTTGAGAAGAGTAAAAAACATTGTGTGTTTTCTCGATTCCTTCTGGCATCTTGGTGTCTTTTACTTTGTTCCTTGTCTTAAAGTGTGTGTCAAAGTCAATGGTTTTGAAACTGAGGTCCCCCAGTAGGTTTTGGAGAGTTCAGGAACCTTATGAAGTGATGGGAAATAGTTTGTGTATGTGTTTTTCTTTTTTCTTTTTCTAGGCAGAATCCATAGCTTTCTATAAACTCTTGTTTATGGTTACTTAAGAAATCCCTGTGGCAGAGGGCAAAAAACAAAAGCTGTCCAAATTGCTGAACATTCCCCCAGGGTCAGCAATTTTCTGAGGTTGAATTCTCCAAAGCAGACCTCGATTCATGAAGGCAGGAAGCCCAGAAGAATCTGGGAGTGCGGGGAAGGAGAGGAAACTGGACAAGAAAGACACAGGAGCCAAACAAGAGCAAGGGTGTGACTTCAGGCACACTCTTGACGAGGGTGGCTGCAGCCTGACTCTGCAGGGGACTCTGGAGGGCTGTTACAGCTGTCATTCATCATTGTCTAAAGATTTCCCTGGAAGGTGTGAATTCCTGGGCAGTGTCTGTTCTCTGACTGAGGGGACAAAGTGGCCTTGAGATGGCCAAGGGCAGTATTCTGAAGACACAGAGTTGCTGGCAGTGGGAAGAAAAAGGTCCTCCAAACTGGAAGGGGCCCATTGAATAGGTAGAGGGTATCTAACAGTGACACAAAATTTAGTGCCAGTGATGGTAGGTAGGTAGAGGTGAATGTCAGGTAATTAATTTGTTAAGACATACGGAACTCAGCTCCTTATGAGTGAGGCAAAATGTGCAGACTGTGGAGTGGGAAAGTGGACAATTGGGCCAGGGTACCACCCTGTAACAGCATCCACCAAACCACATGCTTCTGTCTTTTGGCCCCATGGCAAGGTCCTGGAGCCTTTTCTGGTGTAGCCCCTTGTGCTGGGAGCATCTCAATGGTTCTCTAAGTTACCCAAGTGCAAAATACGCAGTGGGTTAGTGTCCCCTAATCCCAACACAAATTCTAGTCCCAGTCTCAGTCCATTACCTCTTACACCAAATCTAACAGAAAATGTCAAGCCTATCCTAAACCCTGACCCTTTTTTTTCTGATTCCCCTTCGCTGCCTATGGTCTCTTCCTCATCATTAAAATCATGACCATAGTAATGATAACTACAGTGATGATGATGATAGAAGCTTATTGAGCACTTATCCTGTGTGGGCTGTGAGCCGTTTTATGTGAATTACCTAATTTAAATGTCAAACCACCCTATAATTCACATAGGATTATTATCTTCACTTTACAGAGGAGAAAACCGAAGCTGCGAGTTGATACACCATTCGTAATGTCACAGCCCTGGCAGTATGAATCCAGCCTTGCTGATGCCAGGTCTCATGTACGCTGTGTTCTGATTTTTCCCCATAATGCTGTGTTACCACCTTATATCACTCGTACTCCATGTGGCTCCACGTGTGAAGACCCTGTCCTGCCTTGGTCTGTCTCTTCTTCTTCTAGCAGTGGAACCACTCTTCTTCAGGGACTCCTCCTCGCCACGCAGGGCAGGGGAAGCAGTCTCTCCCAAGCCCCTTCCCCTTAGTGGAAGGTGGTCAGGGCATGTGAACTAAGCTGGTCAGTGACAGCTCCTTTCCTGAGATACTTGCTGCAGTCATTTGTAAAGAAGCATTTTCTCCCGGAAAGGCTGAGGGTATTAAGACTCATATAACCTGGAGCTGTGGTGGTGCAATTACTAATATCTTGGGAGTCTGAGAATAAAGGCAAAACAGGAAAGGGATCCAGGACATTGCTAGCATCCCAATGATACTGATTAACCACCTGTATTCGACCATCTGTGGCAGAAACTAGTTGCATCTAGTTCTGTTGCCAATAAATTCTGCTCCTCTTCCAACACAAAGCTTTTTTTTTTTTTTTGGCTTAAGCTAATTTGCTGATTTTATTTCCTTATCTTTTCAGTGCTACAAGACTGAATTTCCTGAGTACAAGGATCCTGTCATTTATTTTTATACTCAAAGTGCTTAGTGTAGACTCTAGCATGCAGCAGTTACTCATATTGTTTGCACAGATTTGGATACTTTGAGATCAAGAATGAAATGATACAGATAAGATGTGGGCAAGACTACCAGCAAAACCAATGAAAACTTACATTAGGTGTCATCGTCTCAGTAGGCTAAGTTTCCTTGACAGACGTACTCAAATGTTTTCTGAGCATCTGGGACATGCCAATTGGATGACACCTTGAACACATGGATTTGTGGTTTGGCTTCCTGATAGGCAAGACCTCCTTCACTGAGTGGTTTGAGGAGCACCTCGCTTTCCTGGTAATGTGAACAAGCAGTGCCAGCCCCGCCCGCAGGTGGCCAGGGGAGTGCAGGGGAACTGAGATGGATGGAGGTGCTGTTCTCCATGGTAACTTGGATTTATGGAATTGGCCGGGTTTCTCTGGAAGGACGGAGATCAATGGCAACCATATGGTAGAGAATATCATCCCACTGTGTCTCCTCAGTGGGACCTGAAGATTGGTAGGCTCAGCACTCCCGGTTTTGTGTGGGAATCTATTGTCAGCATCTCTGTTCCTCAGCAAACCTAGCCTTCCGGCAATTACAGCCGAGCCACGGGTGTGTGCCTCTTCCATCTGCATCTGGGGACCCTTTCCCTCCAAATTTCCACTCAGTCGTTTAAGTCAGAGGCACTTAGTTCCTCTTGAGTGCCGTTCCCATGTCAGATAGAAACAAGCATACTGCTCAAACTCCAGGCAGCACATGGTGAAACCAGGGTCTGGTCCAGGCTCAAAGCAGAGAGGACTAAGCCAGAGAGGGAGGTCCAGAGTGGGAGGTAAAAATGCTCTGACTGACAGTATTTTTCTGGCCTTACTATTCATATTATTGTCATTATGAACTATAGAATTATATTCCGAGTCACACAGTGGCTGTGTTATAGCCTTGGAGTGTTGTTCATTTGTACGTGTCTGTATATTTATAGCTAGTCTGCGTTTTGGGAGAATAAATGACTGTGTGGCATAGCTTATGGTAAAATGCAAAGACAGAGTCAGTGCATCCCAATTTTACAGGAATGCTTCGGGATTAATGCCATTGTTTCCATAAAGACTAGTTAATTGCTAGTCAGTGTGCTTATCAACTAAGAAAAGTGATCATTTCAGTCACTTCCTTCGATCTGGTATAACACCTGCAGTATCATGTTCCATCTTGAGATCCCTGCCTTAAGAGGAATTTGCAAAGGGAGGTGAATCCAGAACACATGAATGCAGGCTATTTCCGATGAAGTCTGGTAGAACAAATACAGCAGAACAGAATAACAAGGACTGAGTACTGTCTGTTCTCATCAGTGCCATAGGGCGGAGCTAGTGATGAGACAGAAACATCATGAGGTCAGATTTTGGTAGACATAGGACAAGTCACCCTGCTATTAAAGCGGTCTGCTTTTGGTTGTGGTGGATTCCCCTGCTAGTGGAGACGATCCGCCAAAAACTGGAGGGCAAATTCATAGAGGTGTGGTATGGCAGACAGCTTGAGGCTTCACCAGGATCCATTCTCTTCTCTCTTACTAACAGGATCTGGGATTACTGTTGCAGATGAAAAGTCACATTTCCCTGCTTCCCTTGGAGGTAAGTGTGGGTGATGAGGTATGAGGAGCCATCATGGGACAGAACTTCTGGCAAAGTCTTTTTGCCTTTCCCCTCTCTCTTCTGGCTTCCTGCCTAGAATGCAGATGTGTTGGCTGCAGCTCAAGCTGTATTTAGGATGAGGACATGACCTTGAGGATGAAAGAGACACATTTGGTATGGTAGAGCAGGAAGATAGAGGCAGCCTTGGCATGGCCTTATCAGCCTGGGTCGCCTACCTTCTTTTGTTTGTAACCTTGAAAGAAAAATAAACTTCCATCTTTTTATAAGACATTCACATTTGTGATGTCTCACATGAACAGATAAATGCAATTCCTATAGGAAACATGGGTAGTCAACCACCCAACCTTAGGGTCTTTTTCAATTCTAAGTATCCATGGATATCAAAATTTATTACTTCATGTCTACTTACTGTCTTTATAACTGACTGCATTTAACAATTAAAAGATTGGAAAGTATAATGCAAGAATAATATTGAGTTATTACACTGATATATTTTTATTCTGAGTTGTCCCCAGTACCTAAATGACATTGACTCAGGGGCAATTTTTATTTAATTGCTTCAAGGAAGCCTAGAACAAAGAGTTATTATTCAATTCTAGTTTCAAATTGGCATTTTATACATCCCAATGAGACAGTGTCTTCAGAGAAAGGCTTTATGGAGAGAGAAGAGGGTTTTCTAAATTTCAAAAGCATTCTTCTTCTAACAAGAACCAAGCCTGGATGACTCAGATAATAGAGGTTTTAGAGAAGTCACAGAATTTGGAGGAGGAAGTAGAAGAGAGTAGGAGGAAATACCAGTGTTCTTTCCTCTACTAATAAAGGGACAGTCATAAGCTTCCTGCGCTGTTAGCAGGATCTGTTGAGATGGGAGAGAAGAGAGTGAACTGTATTCACCCAGGGTCTGTTTTTAACCTGGAAGAAATTGAGATACTTTTGATGGTCAAATCTCAGTGTGTCTCAGTGTAGTGGTCAGCGTTTGGATCAAGCCTTATGAAATTGTGGGAGTAGTCTGAGTAAGGATGTTCCCTTCAAGCTAGCTGTTGGGCCCAAAGTGACTATGCATCCACTGGGCTGGCAGGGGAGAAGTAGATCAGAACATGAAGCTGGGCAGAGCCAGGACAAAGTGCAGTCTTCAAGGACCAGCTAGAACCCATGACGACAAAGTGGAAAGCACATCTGATGATCACCACTCTGATCTCCATGATGTGGGTGATCTGCTAGAGAAGCGGGTCCTTTCACCAGTGGAAGTGCACACACATCCAGCCTAGAGCTTGGGGAAGTCAGGGGGCTACATGGCAGGAGATGGAGGAACTGAGACCTCCCTTGTCCCCCATCAGCAGGTGACCTACAGATCAGCAATGGCACATGCAAGTTCCTGCTGTAGGAGCTGACTTCCCAAGTGTGAAAATTGTGGCTCCTACATCTCTAACCTCCCAACTTTCATCAGTATTTCTCTTGTGACCAACCACATCCCAGAATCTGCAGGCAAACATTTCAACAACACCATGACAAACAGTTACACAGTACCGAGCCACCAAAATTCATACAAAAGTGTTGTTCCAGAATAAGGGTTAGGGTTAGGGTTAGGGTTAGGGTTAGTTAGTTTTTGGAGAAAAAAAATAAGATATTTACAAACCTGAGTTGAAATCTATACATTTCAACAAGATTTTTTTATCAGATTGTTTATTGCAGAGTAAATCTCTTGGAGAGTGGTGCGCTCGTCAGAAAGGTTTCGGTAATTTGGGGAAATGGTTGGAACGTGGTGTGGTCCTGGATAAGTCATGGATGGGAGAACTTTACGCAGGTTCCTAGTGGGAGGTATAAACAGGGAAAACAAGGAGCATGGAGGACAGGGTGATGAAAACAAGTCCCTTCCAGGGTTCTCCAGGACTGGCAGAAAGTCTGCGTGTGAAATCTTGACCCCATTCTACCACTACCCAATAAGAGGGAGAGTTGGGGAGGCAAGGAGAGCAGTCTCTGTTAATTTTCTTTAACAGAGTGCAGAACCAGAAACTTCTCCCCGTCCTTTTCCCTGCCCCTGGGAAGAAGCAGGGGGAATGTACACAGCTTCTTCTTCTTTTTTTTTTTTTAATTGAAGTATAGTCAGTTTACAATGTTGTATCAATTTTTGGTGTACAGCATAATGTTTCAGTTATACATATACATACATAGATTCCTTTTCATATTTTTTCATTATAGGTTGCTACAAGATATTTAATATAGTTCTCATTTACAGAGCTGTAAGGCATTACTTTCTCGGTTCATGGAATGGCGCTTATATTTGGGAGAATTCTCATAAGGACTCTTCATACTGACAGACCCATCTGTTTAATGTTATATCAGCCTTTTGCTTCCTTAAACAGATGGGCAAGCTTTGGGATTGTATATCCTTTAAAGAATAGGAAAAACTCCAAGTAACGAACAAGACACGTTTCTAGGTTGCCTACAGCCCTCTATAATTAAAATGCCCTTTCTTACTTCTGTGGATATGATCTTGTGATTTATAAAGAGAAATGCATATTTGGTCTTCATCCTGCTTCTGGCACAAAGCTCCTAAAACTCTTGAATCTATCTTTTGTGATGTTAATGAGGTGGCTTTTGGAAGGCACCTAAAGATGGGGGCTGGTTGCCAGGGGAACAAACCACTTGATTAGAGGATTGGAATTTTTAGTCCCACCCTCCCTCCTGCCCTCTGGGGAGGGGAGAGGGGCTGGAGGTTGAATCAGTCACCAGTGGCCAGTGATTTAATCAATCATGCCTAGGTAATAAAGCCTCCATACAAACCCAAAGGGAGAGGATTTGGAGAACTTCCAGGTTTGTGAACACATGGAAATTTGGGGAGAGTGATCCTCTCCAAGAGAGTGTGGAAACTGCATACCTTGCCCTGTGCCTCTCTCCCATCCGGCTGTTCCTGAGTTATATTCTTATGTAACGAACTGGTAATCTAGCAGCTAAAGTATTTGTCTAGCAAATTAATAGAACCCAAGGTAGAGATCACTGGAACCTTTCATCTACAGCCAGTCGTTCAGAAGCACAGGTGATAACCTGGACTTGTGACTGGTCTCTGAGATGGGGATTAGGCAGCCATGTAGGACTGGCCCTTCACCTGGGGGATTTAATGCTGTCTCCGGGGAGATGGTGTCAGAATTGAGTTGAATTGTAGGATACCCTGTTGGTGTCTGAGAATTGCTTGGTGGCCTGGAAAAAAAACACCCACACATTGGAATTGGGGACCAGAATTGTAGTGAACTATTGGTAAAGGCTCCTTAAATATTTCTCAGGCTGTGTCATGCCAGAAAAACACAAAGAGCCCTGGTGGACTTGGTTGTTCTGTCATTCACACTCTATCTGGTGGTATTCAGGTTCGGCTAAAATGTAACTTTTTTTTAATGCTTGGATCAGGTGTGTGTGCCTGGGGACATTCGTAATTCTATGGATGTGTGTTGGGTGAGGGTGGGGATAGAGCAGGTGTAGCCTGGGCTTTCAACAGAGAGCTGCATTAGCTGTGACATATCCTTTCAATTGGAGGCATTTCTGCCTAAGATGGGCAGAGGCTTCGGCATACGAGCCGAGCGCCTCGCCCTCTCTCAATATGACTTGGCCTCCTGATGTTCTGCCCTCCCCTCCATCTGTCAGGATGGCCCTGGTTCACTCCCCAGCCACTTGGCTCTTTCTTTCTCGACATAGGTGCTAAGCAGCAGTGAACTTACAGAAACAGCTCACAGAACCCTACCTATCACATCCTTTCTGATTCTCTGCAGCAGGCACTATGGTGGGAGTTCTTCACCTCTTAAATTTTTTTCCTTTGCTGTCATGGGCTCAGACTTTGGTTCATTAACTCAGACAACTTTCTCTGGGTTTCCTCCTCCCTCTTTCTCAGGTTTTTTTTTTTTTTTTTTTTTTTTTTTGTCTGCTTGGCAAATTGCTACTTGCTCACTGAGAATTATTTCTCCAAGTTGTACCTTTCCAACTCTCATCTCCAAGCTCCTGAAAAGGCTAATGAGCACTGGTGCTTGGATTGTAACACTAGACATTTGCCACGCGCTAATGCAAAATGCATGGCATGTGTCCAATCTCAGAAAGCAAAGGGTTGCAGTGTGACAGGAAAAAAGGAAATGCTTTCTTTATTCTGTGTGACATGATTACCTAGAGATTTGCTTTTAAAGACACAGTTAAACCTTAGGAAAAGCCAGCTGTCATTAGGATGAACTTGGAACAGAATTGAGTCATGAGCATGTGGTAGATGTCTTGGAAATCACGTGGAACTTCATCATGATCAAGGGGAAATTTTAAAATTAGGTTTACATATAATAGACATTGTCAGCTTAATTGCTTGGCAGGGAGAAAATCTGTGCTGTTACCCAATTTATAGGTTTTAATTTGTCTTTTGTGAAAGGCACACATTTCAGATCCTAGGGGAGAAGATGGTGACGGGCACGTGAGCTGCCCCACGCCTCTTACTTGGTAACATTTCACAGTGAGCCTGTGTCAGAATATTTCTACATGCCCCTAATCCTCTCACGCTTCTCCATCCTGCTCTCTGATTCTGTCAGGCTGATCTGCATGGGCCGCATCAGTGGATACCTGCCACCCATGTGATTTTCTGTTGGGTTTCTCCAATTGCGAAGCCTCGAGAGGAGGTTGCAGAGGGAAGAGAGGTCATAGTACGTCTTTCCCTGGCTCTTTCCCTCAGGGTCACCTTGAGATGGTTGTGACCCCTGAACTCTCACAGTGGCTCACTTTGTCATTCTTTCTCCCTCCAGAAACTGGCCTCCCCTAGTCCCTACAGATCCAGGGGGTGATAATGACTCCGCTGCTGTGAAGGTACCATGTAGGCATCGTTCTTGCAGTTTCCCTATACCTTCGGTTTTGTAAACAGTCTCTTTGTAAATCTATCCTCTGTAATTATCCTATTCTTAGTGTGCCATCTGTTTCCTGTTAGGGCCCTGACTGACACGTATGTTGCTCAAAAAGATGGCTCTTACAAAGAAAGAAGTTTTATTCACTGGAAATGTTGGTTAGCTTAGTTTTAGAGTGTATGATCTATATGTAACAAACCACGGCATTGGAAGGCAGGCGAATGAAGTGGTTAAGAACACAAACTTGAGATGGCCTGGCTGCTTGTGACTTCCAGAGTGTTGTTGTGAAGGTTCAGTTAGGTAATATATGTAAGTGCCCAGCATCCAAATACAAGCTATTGTTATTATTATGATTACTCTAATTACTGTGTTTCAAAAGATGGAACTTTCCATTTTATTGGGGGTTGCTGCACGTAAATAAAAATGTATCAAGAATAAGCATCAATAGGGAGCATTGATTCAGAATTTACTGTATGCCAGCACAATGTTAGTACGTAGTCTAGATATTCAGCAATAGTCCATACAGCCTTCTGCTCTTACGAAGCTAAGTTGAATTTGATAAATAACAGACAAAATGAAAAGACATGAAAGGAGTTAGAATTTGATGAGGGAAGGGGAAAGCAGAACCACTAGGATTTCTCTCTCTCTCTCTCTCTCTATTTAATCTGTCTGTCTACCTACCTACCTACCTATCCATCTGTCATCTCTGTCTCTTTCACTCCGTCTGTCTATCTACCTATCTTCTATATCTGGCTTTGACCTTGTGGAACCGTAGGGACTGCCTGACAGTCACGGGGAGCAGTTTCTTCTGTGTCAGGATCCTGAAGCCTAAGGGCAGGCAGTCAGGAAGGGACGATGGATGAGAAGTGAGGGAATCAAGATCATCAGCATGAACTATTGGTGGTCATTTTGGAGAAGGAAAAAAAAATGCTGTGAAAAGAGCCTATTAAATGGAAACAAAATATGGAGGTTAAAAACACTTAGATGCCTCTATGTGGGTTGACCTGTGTCTACAACACATGGCATTAAATGACAAAAGTGAGGCACAGAATATGCATTATTCCAGGAAGTACTTACTGTTAGTTGACTTGTTTAATACTCACAACACTCTGTAAAGTGGGCATGATTATTAGGCACATTTTAGAAATGAGGAAACTGGACTCTACCTTGAGTGAGATACCTAAGTAGTAAACGGTAGGACTGGAGTGTTTATCCAGGCAGGCTGGTTCCAGAATTCACGTTTTTCATGCTGTTTGTTACCTTTTTAGGCAAGTATATTTATAGAGATATAGACTATTTCTGAAACTTTATATATGAAAACAGTAACAGATTTTTGCTTCTAGATAGAGAAGGACTAAGGGCTGGGGGCCAAAGGTGGGAGGGGTACTTACTTGTCTCCATAATAGTCTTCTGTATTGCTGATTTATTTTTGTGATTTTCATTATGATGTATATATACCTTTTCCAGTAACAATGTAAAGATAATTAAAAAGAAAGACACATTATAAAAAAAAAGGCTAAGAAGGAAAATTCCACTTTTACTTATGCTGACGTTCTTTCTCACATCTTCCCTTTGCCCACGCCTCTTCAATCTTGACTAAGTGTTTACTGATCTATGACTTCCCTTTATACCTGCAGCCCTGACAGACTCCTTCTTGTCTTCCGCTGGACACTTCAGGTCATAATAGAACCATTTGTTTGCACGTGCCCCCTTGTACATTATCAACTCCTTGAGAATGGGGACCATGTCTTATTCATCTTGGGCTTTTAGTGCTACGTCTGACCCCTATCAGGCACTTGATAAGTTCTTAATGAGAGGACCAAGACAGAAAAAGAACACACGCTGAAAAGAATGCCTGTGGCCTGAGAACAGCCGGCTCTTTCTAGGAGTGTGTTACGAGAGGGGGGCACTGGGCATCTATATTTTCTTCCACAGCTGGAGGTGGGATGATGGGGTGAATCTTAATTCACTGAATGTTAAGCAATAACGTTCGTACAGCACATGCTGCTCAGTTTCCTTAGAAAGGAGGCAGGAATCATTAGTGTTCTGGGCAGAGTGTCGCACATGAAGCTGAGAGTGGAATCGCCTTCTCCCCGTGGTCTCCCTGCCTTGCTCTGTTCCTTGTCCCCCAGTCGGCACAGAATGTGGACAAAACATCCTGGTCAAGGGCTTGGTTGCTTGACCCAGTTAGAAATCCATGGGGTTCTTGCTAGGGTGGTTGTAGTGGCAGAGCTTCCTCATGCTAACTTCCATCAGAGTGAGTCCTCAAGTGTTAAAAAAACAAGATCTAAAGTAGCTTTTTTTAATGATTCCAGTGGAGCCCAGGTAAACAGGGTTAAAAAAGAAATAAAAGAAATGCTTTTTTTTTAGAAATGATGATGGAGCTGTTCACTTTAAGGATAGAATTTTTGTTTTCAGAATTTTTTTTTCCATAATCAATATTATGGAATATCAATTCAGGAGTTCTCCCAGCTTGGCTGCTCATATAATCAGCTGAGAGGCTTTTAAGCCACACTCACGGACCTGGGCCCCACACACAGATGCAAATTCGTCTGGTCAGGGCTGGGGCTGTGGCAAGCTAAGGGGATGCTGATGTGCAGCCACCACAGGGAAAAATGATAAACCCACAGATTTTCAGGTCACACCAGTGGGAACATTCACTTTATATATAATGATGAAGGGCCTATGATGAAGATGGCTCAGTTCAAGGTGCAAGGGGACAAGCAAAACAGGTATTTCTCTTTTTATGGAGTTTGTGTTTCAGAGGCACAAGACGAGGTTAAGGACCAAAAGAAGAGTCAAGCAGGGAAGGAATTCGGAAGACAATGGGTGGTTATGAGGTTTGTCACAGGGAGACTGTCACACTAAGATGACACTTGAACAAAGACCGAAGGCAGTGAGTGATCAGATCTTGTGACCCTCTGGAGAAAGCATTCCATTTGGCAGGAGACGTGCTTGGAATGTTTGAGAAATCCCAAGAGGGCCGTGGTAGGGCAGGATGTGAAATGAGAGCACAATGGCAGATGAGATCCAAAGATCAGCAACTCCAAACTGAGAATAAAGGTCTTCTTTCTGGGTGTGCTTCCCCTAAATCTTAGGATGACAGCTCCCATCTCTCCCCATGATATGTGACTTGTGAAGGTAACATGAGAAGAACTAGTTGGAGCGGGGTTTGTGAATGATGTTGAAATATGTTTTAGGTGTGCATCCTTTTGTGATGGTGACCTCCTGGGAGCCGGGCTTGACCCGCTGCCCCACCTATTCCTGTGATGCCTACGTGCATGGTGAAATCAAGACTCACACCGTTTGGCCTCCATTACATCCCCAGTGTGAACCCGGGTCTCTCCTACATTTGGGCAAAAGGGTGAGGAATGGCACTAGTTACTTATAAAATCATGATTCAATATTCAAGTTGAAATTTCCCCCATTTTTGCAGCCAGCTTTGTTCTCATTCGTCTGATGTCCCCTAGATTTCTGATGTCAGTTTCATGTTTGATGCTATCCTTTGTTTTTACTCAGAAAATAAAGCAGCAACAAAATTAAACATTTTTAGTAAAGTTCTTATTCCCCATGACTTTTCCCACATTCACCAGTCTCAAATAGATCTATCAAAACTTGGTTACATAGAGAATTGAAATGCATCATTTTGTCCATTGGGTAGTATTTCTGTTCTGTCTTTTTAAAATCCTCTACTTGTGTGAGCCATGCCAACATTATGCATTGTTAGGTTATAAATCCTTTCTAACCAGAGAGTAAGACCACGCTTGTCTAAATCTCTCTGTAGCAGCGCTGGTTAGTGATCATAGCTATCAAAAAGTTATCTCTTTGGGTACAGAAAACCACATCATTTTTATCAGCTCAGCAGACCACAGAGCCATACGCAAATCACTCTGAGCCCCAAGGCCAGCCTGACTATTGGTTAATGCAAATAAGCATAGAAAACGTTTCTGCTCTGCCTCAGTGACCACAGGCTCATTTGAATCAGAGTTATGTATTATGGCATTGCCGGGCAGACCCCTTCAAGCAAGGCAGGATCTGCATGCAGTTATCGAATGTTCAAATTGGTTTCTCTTCAAAGAGAGGCAGGTTTGGGTTTGTTGATCAAATCAATTAAAGTGGTTTCCCCCAGCTCACTCTCAGAGTGGGAAATTGCCTCCCCAACGCGCTGGAGGCTTATGAGGAGCCTTGTAAGGTTCTTTCTTATAAGAAAGAACCAAAGAGCTTAGATATGCACATGTGGAAATCAACCTGGGGTCTATTTGTGTGAAGAACAGCTACTTGTATTTCTCCCTCTCAGTTTCTCTCTAATTTTCAATCACTTTGTTGAAGTTTAATTTACACGTTAGAAGATGCACACACTGTAAGAGAACAGTTGGATGACTTCTGACAAATGAATACACCCATGTTACTGACACTCTATGCAAGATACACAGGTTTCCCATCATTCTAAGAGGTCTCTTTTACACTCCTTTGTAGGCAGTTCCCATATTCTCATTGCTCAGAGCTGATCTGATTACTGTTAGCTTAGCTTAGCTGCCTACTCTACATCTTTATAAAATTAAGTCATATGATACGTACTCTCGTGTCAAGCTTTATTTACTCTATATAATGCTTTGGAGATACCCATCCTTGCTCTTGTGTGTATCAGTAGGTTATTCCTTTTTATTTTTTGGTTAGTTTTGTTTTGCCATTCACTGGCTGATAGGCATTTGGATTGTTCCTAATTTGGGGCTATTATGAGTAAAGCTGCTATGAATATTCATGTACAAGCCTTTGTGTGAACATGCATTTTCCTTTCTCTTGAGTAAATTCCTAGGAGTAAGATTGCTGGGTCATGTGACAAATGTATGTTTTAATTTTCTAAGAAAATTTCAAAATTAGTTAAACAAGGAGGTTTAGACTGAGGTGGCTCTAATGCTTTGGTAGCCCATTTGGCAAACCCAAATCTAAGCCTGTAAACGCCTTAAGGGTATAAAATAAAAATGCCAAGGATGATCAGCTACAAACAGGGAGGCTTTAAGCTCTAGCCAGTCTTTGCTTCTGCCTTTTCTCTATGGAAATCTCTCCCTGTCCCTGGAGCATGCCTGACTACTTCTCGTTTGGTGCCACCTGATTTGAATCAATTTTGGCTCAGATAAACTCTTATTTATTTTTACTAATTTTTAATGGGGTACTGGGGATTAAACCCAGGATCTCGCACATACTAAGCATGCCGTCTACCACTGAACTGTACCCACTGTCCCCTACTGTTGGGATTTTTAATATGCCTCACTTAATCTTTTAACTCCAATTTCCAAAGGGATTACCATTTCGCATGCTTACCAGAAACACTTGAGAATTCTAGTTATTCCACATCTGCCCCAGCACTTGGCATCGTCAATCTTTTTAAATTTTATCCGTTTCAGTATGTGTGGAGCTTTGTCCCTTTGTTTTTTGAGTTTGCATTATCTCCAATGACTAATGATTTTGAGCACCTTTTAATAAGTTTATTGGCCATTTGATTATTTTTGGTGCACTATCTGTTCAAGGCTTTTGCTCATTTTTTAATGGGCTGTTTAGTTTTCATTACTGAATTCTAAGAAGTTTTTAAAAATATATTTTAGTTATAAGTTCCTTGTCGTACATATGTATTGAGAATGTTTTATCCCAATATGTGGTTTATCTTTTGAAGAGTAAAAGTTTTACATTTTGATGAAGTTTATCAGTGTGTTTAGTTTTTTTCTGAGAAGTATTGTCCAATACTTTTTCTGCATCAATTGAATAACTGACTTTTTCTACTCTGTTGTTAATGTAGAGAATCCCAACGTTTGATTTTTGAATGTTAAAACAACATTGCATCTTGGGATAAAACCCACTTGATTATTGTGAATTATCCTCTTACTATATTGCTGGATTTGATTACTTTATATTTTGTTTAAGGATTTTTGCATCATAGGTGTTGCTGGTCTATAATTTTTTCTTATAATATGCTTTTCACGTTTTGGTATCAGGGTTAGTCTTATGAAATGAATTGGGAAGTATTCCTTCCCCCTCTTCTTTATTATGGAGTTAGTATATGATTGGCATTATTTATTCTCTAAACATTTGGCACAATTTATCACTGAAGTCATCTGGACCTTGAGGGTCTTTTGTATGTGGGAAGATTTTAGTATGATTTCTTTAACAGAAATCTGAGTTTTTCCTTTTTGTGTCAGTTTCACAAAGTGTGTTTTATGACAAATTTACCCATTGTGTATAAATTTCACATTTATTGGCATAAAGTTTCTTTTCATAGTCTCATTGTTTTTTTTTTTAATACTTGTATAATATATATAGCACTGTATCATCTTTTATTCCTTGTGTAGGTAATTTGTGCTTTCTTTTTTTTATCTTGTTCTGTCTAGCTAGCTTTTGTCAATTTTTAAATTAAAAGTCAAATTTTTGTCTTTTTATTTTCTGTTATTTGTCTTTTTTCTGTTATTATCAATTTCTGCTCTTCCATTTATTTCTTTTTTTCTTCTTTTTCTCAGGTTATTCTTTTGCTGGCTTCTTAAGGTGGACATTTTATACCGTTAATTCTAGCTCTTTCTGTGTTTCTTCATTTAAAGCTATAGCATTTACTCTTAGGACTGTTTTAGCTACATCCCATACATTTTGTCTTTTGTGTTTTCATTAGCTTCAGTTAGGGATAATTCTAAAGTCACTTCTGGTGTCTTCTTTGATCCATGGACTATTTAAAAGATTAGTTATTTTCTATACACTTGTTATTTTTTATATATCTTAATGTTATTGATTTAAATTTAATTTCATTGTAGTAGGAGAGTATCCTTTAGATAATCTCAAACCTTTGGATTTTATAGAGGGTTATGATATATGTGTTTAATATATACATATACAGTATATGATATGTATATATAGTGAATGTTCCATGTAATTTGAAAAAAATGGTTATTTATTTTTGTTTGTGTGTAGTTTTCTATAAATGTAAATTGTGTCAGTTTGATTTAAATATTCTTGCTAATTCATACTAGTTGTGTGTATATGTGTACTTGTTCTGCCAAGTATTGAAAGAGAGAGATGAGAATGTTCCTTTATTGCTGTCAGTTTTCACTTCATGTATTTTGAAGCTTTGCTATTAGATGTATATACATTTAAGGTTGTTTGTCTAGACCTTTTGTCCTTTTGAAGTGACCCACTTCTTGGCTTCAGGTCTAATTTGTCTGGTATTACTATAGCTTCACAGGTATTCTTACAGTTAGAGTCTGTGTAGTATATTTTGTCCATCATTTTATTTGTCTTTCTTTCCCTTCCTTTTCCCTTTCCTCCCCCTACTCCTTTTCCTTTCCTTTCCTTTCCCTCCAGAATTATGTCAATGTCTGTAAGTCATTAGTAAAATTTTTCATGTATCTGAATGTGTCATATGTCTTCATTTTTGAATGATATTTTTCTTGTATTTAGAATTCTGATTTGATAATTTCCTCTTTTGGTTCAAAGATGTTGTTTCATTGATTTCTGATCTCCCTTGTTTATGATGAGAAATGATCTCTCAGTTTTAACATTTATCCTCTGTTTTAATGCATCTTTTATTTGATTTTTTAATGATTTTTTCTTTATTTTGGTTTTAAGCCATTTGAATATGATATTCTTAGGTGTAGCGTTCTTTGTAGTTATTCTATTTGGTCTTTACTAGCCTTCTTGGATCTTTGACTTAATGTTTGTGGTTAATTTTGGAAAGTTTTTAGACATACTTTGCCTAATGTTTTTTCTGGGTCATTTCCCTCTTCTTTCTTCCTGGGATGTCAACAGTGTATATTTGACTACTTAATACTATTATATTACAATAATTTAAAAAAATTTTTTTCTTTCTAACTGTGGTTTAGTTTGAGTGATTTTTAATGTTCTGTCTTCATGTTGATTGATCCTTTCTTCTGTTGTGTTCAATATGCTCTTAAACATAATCTAGTGAATATTTTATTTCGGATACGTATTTCTTAGTTTCAGGATTTCTGTTTTGGTTTTTTTTTTTTAATAGTTTTAAAATATCTCCTGAAATTTCATGTTTCTTTGCTCATTATATTTATAATATTATATAGAGTCTTAGACAAATTTATCAGGAATTTTTATGTTCTTATTTTGTGATTCCAGCATCTGAGCCATCTATTTTTATTAACTGATTTTTCTCTCAATTATAGGTCACCATCACATTTTTCTACCTCTTTATATATCTTGTAATTTTTTTTCTTGAAATCTGGGATTACATACCAAAAAAAGTAGAGGCTGAAGTGGACTGTGATCTTGTGAGACAGGAAGTCCTTTAGACTTTGAAGCTGTGAGGTGGTGAGAGTACAAAAGCATGAGCCCTTCCACACCCTTCCTGCAAATAGATTTCAATTAAAAAAAAATCAGAGTATTGAGGCTTATTTAGACCCAGCAGAATGGCCCCTAAAGTTTCTATTGGAGGGCATAATTTTTCTGTGCACAGTCACCTATAGCATTGTCTGCTGAAGAAGGAACTTGTCTCAAGGGAAGAAAGAGTTTATTTTAAAAGGCATAGATAGTAGTCATCTAATAGGGAACACAGTAACAGAACAGAAAAGGCACTAGAATGGTTTTCTAGGCAAACCCTAGGATGTGAAACCCGAGGGATGGGATGGGGAGTGATTAGATAGGAGTGATTAAAAGTATGTCCAGTATAACGGAATCTTACAATAAAACCAGAGCACAAGGGAGTTGATTCTGTTGTTTATAGAGTGTATTGAAACTGTGAGCCAAGGGCATTTATCCATTCTGCAGAGCAATTATTGCAGCATAATAAAGAAAGATGAGTTATTAAGTATTTTGGGGAACCACAAAAGAAGATATAGTTGATGTTATGTAGCATATAATGTATTTTACTACAGCTGATCAGCATGCATGCGAGACACCTGGTGAGCACCTCCCTCTGAGTTTGATTTTTCAAACAAATTGCCTGTTTGTCCATGTACATAAAATAGAAGAACTGTGTGCTATTGTTACTGTACTTCTGGTGAGAGGTGAACCAGAGATTTTTGGTTTGGAAAATATCACTATGAATTTATTGTATTCCCTGGCTGCTCTGACCTGGGAAAAGAAGGCTTATAAACCCTGGAGAGAAGGAACTAGATTGTCTTCTGACCACACAGACAAAACAGCTCTTTGTAATTTGCTTATTGTTTTTGACTACAAAACTCTTAGAGCAAATAATCAGAACTGTCTAGAGGCATCTCTTATTTGATGCAGGAAAAAAAATTACATTGTGGTTCTTGGAGAGGAGGTCAGGAAAGGAATGGGCAATGGCAGTAGTAGAGAGCCAAAGTAAGGTGTCCAAAGCCAGTGCACAAAATTAACTATCTTGAAGTGAGGAAGCAAATGGAAAATAAACAACTTGGGAATATAAGAAACAGGCCATGAGGGCCTAGGAAACATTGGGCAAAGAAATTCCATCATTTATTTGTTCTTACACTGGCCTTAAACTTTAATTGTAAATTTCTGGGACAGGCTGTTTATCCTTGGGCCACAGAATGTGTCTGATGATGTGTCAATCATTATCCTCTGGGGACGTGGCAAAGTTAAGGGATTGACAACTGCAGATGAGTTACTTCTTTGTCCTGTATCATATAATAAAGGAATCTTCTTCTTTGCCTGCTGGTGGGGTGTTTGAAGCAGAGCTGAGAAGGGTAGCAGGAATTGATTCCCCTTTGATGACATATATTAGCTTTTCTGTCATTTCCTCTGAGGTGAATACAAAAGAATTACAAATAAATTCAAGCAGACGTTTGCCTAAGTCTTTTAGTGATACATCTAATTTGTAATGAGACAGAGGTGACGGAAACCCATGTGTTGTGAGTATATATGTAGTTTTCTTATCCCATTTGCACCGTGCAGGAGCACAAGGCTTCCTGGCTCTGACTACGATTTCCCCCATAGCCATTGCATAGAGTAGAGGAGTAGGGTCCTTATAATCACCTTTTCTCCAACCGTCTTTTTCTAATCCCTGACCTCCAGACCATAGTTGATAGAACAGAGATCTCCTTTTATTAACTTGACACCAAATGGCATGATCAATTGGGTTTCTTCCCCTGATAGGAAAGATAAGTCTGGGAAGGAAGTTCATTCCTTCTGTACCTGCCAGTTTCTTCCCATGGCCTATAATCTCCTTTAGTGCCACCTTATCCTTCACTGTATTTCTCTGGGGCCCTGCCTTACCAAACTCTTGTCAATTGAGTTATATTTGCTTATAATTTAGGCCATTCCTCGAGTAGCTGAGGATGACCTTGCGCAAAAGACACGCTCTTTGAGTTGTTTTTCTGTTACCAGTGAGAACAAATTTGAGCTTATCCTTCCATACTTTCTTGTGTAGGGACCAAGGTGTGTATTTATGGGAAAATTTACCCAAGATTTAGAGAGCAATTTTTGGTTTTGTTAGAATGGGTCTGGGTCCTTTGCAAGATGAATTCATGAACTACCTTTAATAGGGATTTATTCAACCTGCTAGTCTAATACCTTTTGCGCTGAGCTTGGATCCCTTAGACCAGTCTGTCAGGATGCCCCTTGTAGACTCATACAGCCTTTATTTAAAGCAGTATTGAGTATTTAAAAAGCCTTCTGTATTCTGAGTATCTGAGTAAGTGAACGCTTAACCCATTTTAGCAGGAAAGGTTCAAGTTCACGAGTGAAGCTCAATACATTCGAGATGAAGTCAACCACAGAGCCCACGTTGAGGCTGGAAATAGGGCTAGTGTTAAAACGAGAGGTGGAGCTGAAAGAATATTGAGGTTTTTTGTTTTTACTTACAACGTAACAGAAAAGACACAGAGAAATAACCAGTGTGATCATCTGCTGAGAGGATGGACTACTTTATAATTATCTCAGAAAGAAAATCATGTGCCATTTTCTTTGGACTCATTATATGAGAAAACCTGCCACCTCAGCTAGAAATTTCCTAAGGGTCTACAAGTCCCCTTTCATTGCCAATCAAAATCTCTTATAGAAATTTAACATAACATATTCAAGAGGTTAAATCAGCACCACGAAGCCACACTGCCTGGGTTCAAATCCCTGCTCTGTCACTTAGAAGCGGGGTGACCCAGTTTTGTGACTTCTCTATAATTCATTTTCCTCACCTAGAAAATGGGATTCTTGAGGGTTGTTATAAAAACGTAAATTAATGGACACTTATCAATGACTTATAATAGCCCCTGGCATGTATTGGGAGCTTCATCAGTTTATGTTCTTTCCACTTTAATTTTTTCCAGGTGAAAGGACTCAATGTTTCATTCCCAATGTCTTATATAATATCACCTGAAGTAAACACTACCATCTATTAAAAGGTCAAACCTTGAGGAGTCTAGGGGAATGTCTTCCTAATTCTTAGACCCTGCCTGCCTTCCCTTGGTGGTAGTCCTGTTACACTGAGCATATGCCACCTGCCTGACAGACAAGAGCTGACAGCACCTTCTCCAGAGCCCAGCACCAGGGCTTTGTTGGCGGTCACACAAGCAGCTCTTGAATCAAATTAAATAGGGAAAAAGGGAAAGAGTTATAATCTGAAAATAAGCAAGAAGGGTGAGACATTTGTCTCAGAAGGGCAGAGAAAAAGGTCAAATACACACACACACACACACACACACACACACACTCAACACTAGGCTAACAGTCTATAAGCCACATTGTTTTTTCTCTTGAGAATAATTTCCCAAATAAATCGCGCATTTCCAGCGTGTTCTTGTTTTGCAGAGAATGTTTATATACAGAGAAATCTGTACTCTGGCATTTGCTATATTTGCCCAAAGTCTTATTCTGCTAGGTAAATACAGAGGATATTTGTGTGGCATTCCTGTGTTACAAATCCATTCTGGCCAGTGGGTCATAATTTCCTCCCTTCCATTTGCTCCGTGATTCCCTTGTGTCATAGGAAGGCAGTCTTTGAAATGTATCACCTTGATGGTGCACTCCATCACCCTGCAGCAAAACTTTTCACCCACAAGCTAGAAACTTAATTCATATGTTCTTTCCAATCGTTTTAAACTTTCAGAAAAAATCAAATATTGTTTTGCACGGCCCTGGTGATGCTCATGAACTTATTACCTCTCTCAAAGGCCATTTCTCTTGGCAGCTGCTTCACTCTGAATAAAGATGAAGCTTCTTCACTCCATCAGTTGAGACGAACATCAGCGCAGCTGTGTCCTATTGAGGCTGGAGGAAGTGAAAATGAGATTAATTTTTCAGTGAGTTAGATCAATCTATAGAATATGTAGGCACCAATTCAAGCCAGACAACTGTGTTTTGGAAGATTTCACACCTATCGCTTATTAACAAAGCTGCTTAATTCCTTAATTTTAATTTTGACTGACCTTTAAGGTTTAGATGTTTTTGCCTTTTACTAGAATTGGTGGTCTGTGTTTTCCAAGCCAGGGAATTCAGTTGATTTTTACTTGTTGTCAATTATGTTTGGTCTAAAGCCATGCATCTCACATGGCTACATGTTAGAATCACCTGGGGGGTAGGAAGGATGTAAACAAACTCAGGAAACATTGTCAATGTGTTGATTCTTTCATATTTGTATATTTCACTGAAGGTATATTTATGCAGTGATGTATTTGTTTATTGAGAGATTTTTGTTAGATACTGGGCATTAAAGAAAAAAAAATTCTTGACCTTAAGAAGCTTATTGGAAGAGAAATTGATAAAGAGAATTTCTATACACAGTTCTTCTTAAGTTATGTGAGGAAGAGGGGGATACTCTGACTTGGCAGTGCAAGGGTTGGAGTTGGTGACGACGGGGTCTCACTGGGAAGTGGCTAGTAAACTGAATGCTGTAGGATGGGAAAGAGTTCACAGGATGAAGAAAGGTGAAAGGAATTTCATAAAAAAGGGTGGCACAAGCATAAGTAAAAGACCCCATTTGTTGTGTTGGGGAAAACAAAAGCTGTTTGATTTTGCTGGAACATCAAACAGGAGGAGGTGAATACAGGGAGATGAGACTGGAGAGGGAGGCGGGGCCCCAGGTCCTGACGCACCTTACATATCAGGCTTAGGAGGACAGGTAGACCTGATGTGTGATGGGGAGCTGCTGACAGAGTCTAGGTTTTCACTTTAGATGATTTCTGACCAAGGAGGACTTAAATTCCTGGTCTATGTAAAGCAAATTGAGTGATACAAATAAATACATATTAGGTATGACAGACCCTCCTGGGGAAAAAAAAAGCTTGTTATTACTCAACAATGTGAATTAAATGCACAGCTGCAATACAGAGCCTTATAAACTATAGAAATGGCCCAAACAGTCATTCCATCGGGACTGTGGTAAAGGAGACATCATTTCTGGCTGAATGTTCAGAGACAATTAACAAGGTGCAGTGGCCCAGGCTTGGCCTTGAAGAAGGGGAGAAGTTTTCATAGGTAGAATTCTAGAAAGAAGAAAAGAATGATGTCAGCAAACAACAGAAAATGTGAACTCCTTTTTGTTACAGTCGGCCAAAAATGTCAGAAGAGGGGGATTCTTAAAGGAATAGGAACAGAGAAGACTGCAAAGTCAGGCAGGAGCCTGGTCATGCGTGGCAGGTTTTGTGGAGCATGGAACCAAAGTTTTGAGGGTTTACAGAAGATGCGGCCCAGGGAAAGTTTCTTACACAGGGGAGAAGTACTTTCAATATAGGGTGCTATGAAGATAAAGCTGGCAACAGAATTACTGATGGGATTTTTAAAATTGAAAATAAGTGCAAGCAACAGAATCTGAACCAGTATAGTAGCAAGTGGGAACAGGAGAAATCTATAGGAGAAGGGAGACTACATGCCCAGCTCTGATATGTTGATCAAAAAGCATTTTTATTAAGGCTTCCATGTGATTCTGAACCGCATCCAGAATTAGAAGCAATGTCTTTGGCAATATCCTCAAAACCCTTAATTCTAAGGACTAGATTTTTCGTTGGGAGGTGGAGTTCTCTATATTAATGTGGAGAAAGAAGGAATTCAATTATCAAGCCAGTGCTCTGCAATGGGCCTGTTGTTAAAATCTCCTGGAGAACTCGTTAAACAGATTTCCGGATCCAACCAAGGTTACAGAGTTGGAAACTCCAGGGGAGGGTCCAGACAGTGTATTGACGTCCCTAGTGAGTCTTATTATCAGGCAAATTTAGGAAACCCAACAGTAGCATAAATATTACTTCAAAGCAGCAAAATAACTGATGGAATATAAAGGCCTCTGTTGGGATCATTTGTTTAGCAATTACTGCAGTATAATGATACTGTCAGCTTTCTCAGGTCCTGAGAAACTGAAGTTGTAATTGAGCCCCACCTACTTACACTATCATTCTACTTTGATCCACCATCATCTCCTTCCAGGGCTATTGTAACACCATCCTCACCAGTCTTTGCTTCCATTCTTTCTGGGATATAGTCTATTTCCCAAACAGGAGATGGAATAATCTTTTAAAAACAAATATCAGATCATGCCACTCCCCACTGCTCTGCTCCACACCCTCCGATAGTCTCCAATTAGGCACTTAAAAAAAAACCCTGACCCCTGCCCATCGGTCTCATTTCAGCTCCGACCACTTTCCCTCTTTGCTCACCATGGTTCGCTCCTGCTCCTTGGGCATCCCAAGCGTGTCACCCTCTCTGACCTTGACCCTCATTATTCTTGCTTCCTGGAACTGTCTTCATCTAGTTACTCACTGGACTTGCTCCAGTATTGCTGGAGGAGGTTATAGGGTGGTGGGACTGCTGGGTAACCTGGGAGCTGGACCCGGGCAATTGGAGGCTCTTCACTCCCTCCTCTGTCCATGGAAAGTAGGTTCTGCCCGCCATTCTCAGGCTGGAAACTATTTCAAGGACGTAGCCTTGAGAGAGTGCTGTGTCACTGAGACCCTCTGGATGGTATACGTGACTGAACCCTATTAAAGCCTCTGTATGAACTGTTAAAGATTCTGGTAGGGTGAATGTGGAGATCGACTTGTCTTGTGGCCACCCAAGATTTCCCTTCCTTATTAACCTACAAGTCTGGAGTGGTCTGCCTCTTTCTTCTGTCCTCCCTTGCCCTCCATGTATGGGGGACAGTTTTGAATTTCACCTCCTAGAGAACTTTAGAGGTTGTGAACTGACAGTTGTGTAAAATTCTGAAAGGTGTTTCTGAACCCTGTGTAGAAGAGCTCATACTTACCATTGTCACCTGTTCATACTCCGCCTAACTCTTACTCTGATCTGTCTTACCTCAAGAGTCCTTTCTCAGTCTGCTCTCATGTTACATGTCTGTCCACATGTTTTCTTTGTCTCCTTTACTAGAATGTTGGCACTTTAAGACTCTGAATTTTACCTTGCTCATTGTACTCCCTAGTGCTAAGAACAGAGTCTAACTCCTACCTGATGCTCAATAAACATGTAATGGATGAATGGATGAATAAATGATGTGCTCAGAATGCAGTAGGAGCTCTTCACTGTGGGCATGTTTTGAATCAGTGCCTTTTCTGTATTATTGTCCCTATAATCCAGTCCTAAATGGTGTGGACTATGTTCCTTTTGTAATTAAACACACAGTGATCTGATTTCCTTGTGTGATAACACTGCTTATTCATATAATACTTTATTATGTACATTGAGAGAAGTTGCCACTCAGCATTGTTGGGCTAGGAAGAAATTTCCCAGCTGTGTTTATCTCTTTATACTTCTTGCTTCTCAGACTTAACTTCCTCCTGGGTGTTGGAGCATCCTGCTCACGTGTCTGAGGCAGGAGGCCTTCCCTCGCTTTGTCCAGGGCTTTATCAACCGTCACATAGTCCTTTGTTCCTCTGATCTTTCTCCTCTTTCTCTATTAGGAGTAGGCACCTCCTGGACTGACATCACAGACAAGCTCTTAAGAATGGTTGTTGCTTCCAGTGGTGATAAACAAGTCCAGTTTGGACGTTGATAGCATTTAGGGGCTGGGATTCCATTAGCTTCAGAAAAGTCTGAGTAGCCAAAAAGTCCCATAAGATACACTGTGCAGTGCAAACAAATTTACATTCCCGAATTTGTCTTAAAGACATGAAATTTAGGGCAACATGGCACCCAGCAATTGATTTAATCTTCATTGTGTCTATCTCATTGCACGTCAAGTCAGTCACAACTATCTGATCAGTTTTTTCATGGTCCGCTTATTTGAGACTTCAGAATTCCTAAATGGACTTCATGGAAAAAGCTAACCAGTGGGCAGTTCCAAGTGGAGTTTACAAGACAGACTTAGGATCTCTTTTAATCACTGTTATCTCTGACCCATTTCCCCTGCAGAAACTTAGTAAGTTGTTACTGTTACTGTCTGTTTTAAATAATCCGCTAGCGATATGTTTCCATTCTTATACTTGATTTCTGTATTCTCCTTAAAAACAAATTCTCCTGAAATCATGGTCTGTGAACTCAAGATAAGATGATAAGAATCATTAACTGGGTTTCAGATGGATGATCAAGTGTGTGTGTAAATAGGACATTCATAAATACATGCACAGATATATCAGCTGCATTCATTCCTCACAATAAAACATGCACTCTCCTTTATCTTTTCAGAACAAGACAGCTTAGCAGTGTCTTAGAACCTAAGTTAGTAATTTCATTAAAAGAAATGATTTTTCTTCCAGAAACATCAGTACATCGAAAGACAGAATGTTGAAAGTGGCCTAAGGTAGGGCTTCTGTGGTTCTGTGACCAGTGGTCCTGCCTGTCTTACCCTGACCTGCCTTCCTGGACCAGCTGAAGGAGTTTCCTGTCTCAGAGCTTCGGCCCCTGTGGCTTCCAGCTTCTTTTCTAGGCAGGTAAGAACTGTTGCCTGTCTGGTAGGCTTCCTCTTGTCCAGGACCTGCCTCGAGGCAGATCTGTCTAGTTATCTGCCTGCCTTTTGAAGCTACACTGCACACAGCTGCTCCTGCCTGTATCTCAACTCCTACCTGCTGGGAGGGGACTCTGGCTGATAAGTTCTGACCAGGGGGCCTGAAGAATTATGTACCTAGGTTGTGAATCTCTCCACAGGCACCCAGAGAGTCGATTTGCACACCACACTTTTCATCACTTAAGGTGATTTTTCTGGTTTGGATATCTAGAGCTAAAACAGAGAAAAATATTTTCGTAGTTGCAGAAGCATCCTTCTCACAGTTTGACTGGGGTAAGGCTCTGACAGCAGGTAACTGTGCCTGAACACGGCTAGTACATGGTGATAATGGCGTGAAGCTCGGGAAGCAACTACTCCACTTTAAAGTGGCTGTAAAATTGAGTAACGAAGGGAAGTTTGGGGAGGGGAGAATGTGGGCAAAATCTGTGCAGCTTGGAAACAATCAGTCTGAATTAATTTCAGAGACTTCATGTTTCTCTGTTATTTGTAATCACAATCCACCTCTGCTTAGACTGAGATAGGCAGTGACTATCTGACAGCAGGGGGCCCAAGCAGTGCTTAGATGTTGCATTAAGAGGGATTGAAAAAAAGTAGGTCGAACAGAAGGAACGCTAAAAACACTGAAGTGGCATCTTAAATGAGTCACGCAGCTGCGGACTGCTTGGAAACAGCGGGATCATTCCAACAAGACTGGCTTTCAGCCTGGAGGTCAAGGGATAATGTGTTCAACCTCATGTGCACCCATGAATAAGTGTCGCTGGCTGTAATGTGGCCAGGACCCATCCCCGTGGGGCCAGGAGGCCTTTGGGCTTGGCTTGCCTCACAATCACAGGGCTCAAATTTAGGCTTTCGGCATTACTCCCAAAATGAGGTTATACGTAATATCTCAGAGGTTCATAGCAGGCTTGGGGAAAAAATAGGCTGTAAAATCTGAAACACGTGTCTCGTTACCATGCCACCATACTTCTAGGACACCACGAAGTAATGTAATGAATCAATTAGGCCAAATATATTGTGAATCTGATGGTGGTGCATTTATTTGTTTTTTGGCTGCCTGTAATTCTGTGAATATCCAAGCTCTTAGATGTATACTTAAGTCATGGTGACACTTTTAAAGCACAAAGTTGACCATTCACTTCAGCTCCTTCAGTGGCACTCCTGGAAGAACATCCAGTGTCTAGAAACCTAGGCAGTCACGATGCCCTGAACATTCCCTACTCCCCGACCATCTCCCATCCTCCGTTATCAGCCACCCGGCACCTTCTGTCATAACCACCATTACACGTTCCTGGAATTACTTACTCAGCTGTTATGTCCCCCCTGTTAAGACTTGAAGTTCTACGAGGGCACATATTGTTCTGTTTTGTTCAAAACTCTACTGTCACCCTGCACTTTGTTTAGAAAATATTTGTTATGTGAAAAACCCTCTGATCAGAGGTATTTATTTATTTATTTCTCTAGAAAAGTCTGTGATGTGGCTTCTACTTGTGTAAATGTACTTAGTGGTTACCTTTGAATATGAAAGGAATTGATTTCTCTGTATTTTTATATACGTGGCCATGTAGAAGTTGGCTAAGAGGTGAATTAGTTAACTGTGCCCATGTGGACATGCCAATTCTCATTTTAATGCTGTGAGTACTTAATAGTCATAAAAGGGAACTGTGGCACATAAAAAGCCTTAATTCCTCAAAGAAATACACTAGTCAGCTATGTAGATTAGCGTTTGTGAAGGAGCACACGTTTTCATTTAGTCTATTATAGCTTTTGGACATGTTAAAAAGATTTGATTCAGAACACTGTTTAAGCCAGAGGTTACTGACCCCAAGGCCCACGGGGACCAGGCATTAAAGTGAATGCATAGGGCTGGGTGAGGACTGGGGCAAACTGGGATTCTGCCGTAGATTACTGTTTCCAGGTGGAAATGTGAGCTCAGCATTGATAAGTTTTCTGAGTTTTTCAAAAGAAGTAGAAACTCATAGATTTGTGGTGAAGTCATAATTTTTAAAAAATATTGGTAAATAATTTCAGATTTTTAAAATTCCTTTGCTCACCAGGTGAAACATTTCTTCTGGGACAAAACATAGTTCTCAAGCTATGAATTTGAAACTTAATCATTAGGTTGAAAGCATAATTATTGAGACAATCAATCAATTTTCTGATACATGAATAAGTGATGCATGGGAATTTAACCAAATGAACAACAGATGCGTAAGTAATAAATCAAGGAATTTCAGAAAGAGAAGGGACATTAGAATCATCTTGTGAACACCTTCCTCCATATTACAGATAAAAATCTCAGGTCCATGAAAATTAAATTACTGAGGCTTGAACTCAGATGCACAAAATTAAGTTAACGTGGACCAGAATCCAGGCGTTCTGATGCTTGGCTTTTCTCTCAACACCAAGCAACCTGGTGTGTGTGCATGTGCGCGTGTGTGGGTGCTATAAGTGGAATGAAATATGGTGTCCTGTGCCAGTGCTCCTTAAATTTTATTGTGCATGTGAATTAATTGGGGGATCTCATAAAAATGCAAATTTTGATTCAGCAGATGTAGAGAGGGACCCAATTTTCTGTATTTCTAACAGCTCTCAGGTGATGCCACTGGCGGAACCAAACTCTGTGTAGTAAGGACTTCCCGTCCATCACTGCTCTGGATGCTTGGACGCCTTAACACGTCCCCGAATGATATGTGTGCTTTGTTCTTTTCCCTGCCAGTTAGCACTCTGCTAACATTGTCTCTCTTCCATTCTGAATTTTTGGCAAGTAAAATATACTAAATTAAATTCTCAATCCACTCAGCAGGGAAAATAGATAAGTAAATGACGGGAAACAAGGGGTAGTGAGGGAAATAACAAACATTTCACCGTATGAATCAAAAATCTCCCGTGATGCAAAATGCGTGAATTCTCTCATGTCTTACTTTGGAGATAGGTATTAGTTCTGGTTAGTTGCTGGGGAACCGAGTCATCTTGTAACAAATAGTAATGGAAGACGACATTCCAGAAAATACATGAGAAAAGGTGTCTCAGAATATAATAACAAACATTCCACAAGATGGCAGTAAGTTCCTATGCTTTACAGTTTCCTTAACTTTAACCTTTTACCAAGTATACAGTTCATCAGTAGAAATTTATCTCACTGAGAATTACATTATATATGTGTATGTATGTGTGTGTGTGTGTGTGTGTGTGTGTGTTTGTTAATGAAAGAACTAAATTGAAGAGAAGCTACATTTTCTCAGGCCAAGGACTAATGACTATATTTTGTCATATTTTCTTCTTCATTGTTAGTATGACATACTAATGTCATCCTTTTAACTTGTATTTACTCTTTCGGTTTCCCATTTAAGGCTTTCCAAGAGGAATACTATTTCATTGAATAGTAAAGTGTATGAAACAACTGAGCAATGGTTATAGTCAAAGTTTTAAATACATTTTCCGACTCTTAATTGTGGTCACTTATTTATTTCATTTAAGAAATCTCTTTAAGAGTCAACCTCCTGATTAAGACAGAAAGTGAATTCTTCATTGTGTTATCACATTAAGACTAATGGTAATTGTATTTTAATACACATTGCATTGTAAGACTATAAACGTTAAAGAAATCACATTTCTAAGACTTGTTCATAAGCTCTTTCTTCTCTCTAATAGTCTCAGGAGATGAAAGAGGCATCGATTAAGAAAAAGAAAATGTAACAAAGGGGTTTTTTAAAAAGCTTTTTTTTGTTGTGTGAACAAGAGAAAAATGGGTAATTGACTGACCTACAGATGTTCATGTAAGTGTGCATAGATAGTATGTTCAATTCTGCAGCAGTGCTGGCCAAATTGGGCATTATACCATTTATTCCATTTTCATCACCAGACTTGTGTGTGACCTAGGATGACTTATTTAACAGTTTTGGGACTCAGTTTCTTCTGGTATAAAATAAGATATGTAGTTTAGTTGATTTCATTTCCAACTCCATAACAGTTTGTGCTTCTCAGGAGAAAATATACTTAAGTAAGGAGAGCATAAACTTTGAAGAAAGGCCATGGTGACTGGAGGTTATAGACGTGTTTAGAATACCCTGCATTGTATCCTCTTTTCTTTCTGTATTCTAGGTTGCTCATAGAACTCCTGAGCTCTAGAGTTTATTTATCGGAAAATGACTTAGAAAGAGGCTGGCATGGCAGAGTGCTGGGTCAACACTGAGGGGGTGTGTGGCTGTTGTCTGTATTTCTGAAACAACTTCATTATGAATCTCTTTCTTCCCCCATAATTTCCATTTCATTAGGCACTTAAAATAATACAGGGAAGAGTTGACAACTAGAAAAACGATTTGCACTTAGCTGACAGTGCAGGGATATTAGAGGGAACTTGGAACATAAAACAGCTGAGTAAGTTGTGAGAGTGTGAAGCTAATTGGTGACTTTGCCCCCTCCCTCTGCAGTACTGGCCTCTTCCTCTTGCCTACCTTACTCTCCAGCTTGTGCCTCCCACCTTTTCTCTCTTTCTGTCCTCTTTTCTTCCACATCCTCCTGGTCTCCAAGCCCATGTTTTGCAGGCCTATCACATTCCAAACACATCCCCTCAGACCCTCGGCCACGTGCAGATCCGATCACATAGAGCATCAGGTTGTATATTAATTACCCCTTCTGGCCAGGGTGGTGCTTTACTTCACACTTATTACTCCATTTCTTAGCTCAGCTGAGGATGAAATATCTTGCTGTTTTGTCCCTAATCAAGCAGAGGTTCTTTTCTCTCCTCCCACTGAGCTTCTGTTAGACATGGGCTAAAAGCACCATGGCTTTAGATGAAGCCACTTAAAATCATTATGTTTATAAGCACTTGCCACTTGGTGAGTCGCATAAATGCTGTAAGGTTGGGCTTCAATTGAATGCTTGCTGACCCAGCTCCAATGGTAACGTTTCCTTCATGCACCTTCCATACAGACACTCACATTTATGACTCCAGGTTGTTAAAACATAGGAAGGCTAACCTACAGGAAAAACAATCTCAGTTTTCTCTCAGGATCTCAATTTTTAGACAGTCAGGCATTCCCAAATGTGTGCCCAGTGACCTATGATGTGATCCAAACTTGGATTTAGAATCTGAACACTCATATAGAATTGGCTTAAAATCTATGTCTAAATAAGGTTGCAAGGTTAAATTAAGATAGATAATACATGATTTGGCCTCTACCTTCCAATTTAATGCTCAACTAATTGTATGCATACATTGTCTCTCTTTTGAATGGCAAAAATCATATTCAACTCAGTGAGTCAAGCTGATCCTTGGAAAAATGTAAAATGGGAATAGACTGTCTTCTGGATTCCTCAGTTCTCCTGCAGAGGTTCCGCATCTAGTCTGGGTACCCAGTTTCTGGTCTCCCTGTGCTTCTGCCACGGTGGCTTGGTTTCTCCAGGAATCCTGCCAGCAATTCAAACAGGATGATGGACTCTGAATTATTCGTCCTAGCCCTAGAGTGATTTTTCTCTCCTCTGAACTCTTGTCAAGTTTAAGTAATGGGGCCTGGGAGCTGGGCCAAGAGCATGAGATAAGGTAGAGGCATGCTGACCGTGATCAAGTGTGCCATTCTGTCCTCACTGCACATTGGGGGTGCGTCCTGTCCAGTTACTTTGAGGATAATCTCCTAACAATGGATTGGAAACATTTTTAGGTTAGTAACCAACCAGTTTAGGTTGGTGATTTAGGGATAATTAGATGAACTCATCGGTAATCATGCAATTACCTACTTCTCAAACAAGCAAATCTGTGGTTAATTGCTTAAGGAATATCTAAAAAGATGCATATTCTGCCTTTCAGAAGCTGACAGAGTATGGCAGGCGCTGACTCCACCAATGGTACAAGTAGGTTGCAGCCCCAGAACATGCTGGTGTTTAAAATAAGTGATGAGAGGAAGTTCAGGATTGAATGGAGTTTGGGAAGAATAACTATATTTACATTTATACTCAGACAAACCTGAAAGAGAGAGCCATAAAGAAACAATGGTGAGCCTAAGGGATCAATTTTATTACTGTCAGTTTCATTATTAATTATAAAATGATACCCTATGTTATGGAATCTTTCACTTGTCATTTGTCCAGGAATAACTGTATTCATTGATAAGCACATCCTGAGAACTTAGTCTTTATGAGGTCACAATACCTTGATTAGACTAAGGATGAATCAAAACATCTGAAGGATTTAACTGATGGAAAAAATGGAGAAAAGTTAAAATCATGTTTTGGTTTTTCTTTCCTAAATAGAACACGTGTAAAAGATCTCAGGTAATATACAGTGAATTGAGTCCAATTCTTTTATTTTACAAATTCAGGATCTGGGGATTAAATTATTTATCCAAAGACGTCTAGTTACTCAGACTTAATTCTGCAATTAAAACCTGCGTCATCTCTAGTCCCTTTCTGGTGTGCTCTGCGCTATTTCACACTGGTGTTACTTGCATTGAGCCTTCAGCTGAGTTTAAACCTTGGGTTTCAGAATCCCACTCGGGCTCCTTTTATGAGGCCACGTCAAGCTCCAGCCTGTGCTCTCAACTCCTTCCCCCAGAAGGAGCCAGTTTATACATCTCCAGCCTGCCATCACAGCATGAGCACAGACACATAGGTCACGAAACAAACGCATGAGCAAAACCCCACCATTTTCTCTCCTGAGGAAATCAGGAGACTCATGACGTGTAGACCTGTGGTTGGAGTTAGGAGGCTTGAGCTCAAAATTTAGTTCTGTCCCAGGTGACCTTGACCACATCATGGCAACTCCCTCTATGAGGCCAGCAGCCTGCTTTGTTGGCTTTTCACTGATTTCATCTCCTGTCTTCCTGTTAGGAAGCCACAGGCCAACAGATACTCAGGAACTGACCACTGAACTTTTTCTCAGCTCAAACGTTCTCTGAGGGCCTTTGAAGAGAGGGCCTGTTTTCTGCCAATTATTCTGTTTTAATAAGCTCTGCCATCACGTTGGCATAAACCCATGACTCAAACAAGGAGCTTTACTACTTGGCTGATTCCAAATAAATGGCTGATTGTGATTCTTCCTGAAATTCACGGAGTTTTATGTGAGATGGCAACTGTACCTCTATGCATATGCTTGTTATTGATCGTAGCAGAAGGTATTTAACTCTCTGTAACAGTCTCAGAATTACCGCACTTGGTATTTCTCAACAAATTTATCTTTGATGTAAAATGTCATTGTCAAAATTCAGTGTTGTAATAAGATTCTGCACAAAGCACTGGAAATTACAGTTCTCAGAATAACTGGAGAAAGACTTATTTGGTAGCAATGCAAAGCACTAATGGCAATATTTCAAAGAAAACCTTTCTTTCTTTTTTTTCCCCAAAATCTGTAAGTCTATTAATCCTAGACTTACGATTCATTCCAAGGATATTTTAGCACAAGCTCAAAACTATAATATAGTGTTCCGTAATGTAATTAGTAATCCAATAAAATATTTTGCTCTAAATTACTTAATAAATGTACTATGTGTGCAATAATATTCTTAAAATGAATTCCAGGACAATTCTTCAGTTTCTTCTTTCAGAATAATTGCATATAATTCTAAGAAATATAGTGGAGATCAAAAAACTGCAGCCTTTATTTTTTTGAATTAGCACACAGACTAACGATAGTCCAGAATGAAACTGCTCGATGTCGAGGTAGAAAATGACAAAGGACTAAACTAAAAGCTTCCAGAAATCCAACTGAGTCAAAATCCTCAGATTGTGCTTTTTAGCCTCTGTTTTGCCACAACTAATAGAAAAACAGCAGAATCTGATTTGTTTTTCCTTTCATCACTATCAAGCTGTCAGTCTAATTCCTCATTAAAAGATAAACATGTTTTGAAGCTTAAATAGCCAAGTCCCATCAAGAATTGATACTCTATTCAATACCGGGAATCTATGAATGTTTCTGAGTCCCTTTTATTCTTACAGCAATTTATTTGGTCTGTTCATCCTCTGAGCTCAGTATGGGAGAGATGTAAGGTTTGCTATCCGAAGATCCTCCAAGAAGGGCGGGGAAACCCGAACCCTGTGTCATTATGATGAGAGGCAGTCTTCCTACATGATAGTGAGTGTAGGCACATTCATTTTCCTTCACTTCATAGCTCCAGAGAATTATCTGCTTTGTTTCATGAAGCATCACTACTTATGTAGAAAAGGGATGCAATTTGAGGAATTTAGCATAAATACTGGTCAGCTTTTTTCCTGGTGACATTTTAGTGCCTGTCTTTCAGACATTCCTTTTAATGCTGTCAATATTTACAATGGAACATCACAAGCATAATTTCACCACTGAAAATCAATTTCATGTAAATGCCATCCTCCTGTAGTGCTGGTGATGAAAGGCCCTTCTTCACAGTCCCCCTCCTTGCCTATTACGCTGTTCTGCTCTGCAGTTTATTATCTGTGCCCTCAGCCACACAGACACTTGGGAGAACGAGAAGACGAGCTGGTGTGCCAATTAGTCTCAGAAAACCCTTTCTTTAAAATTGCTTCTTAATGTTGGAAATGATCATATTTAAGAGAGTCCTAACATAGGTTGAGTTTTTCGCTGCTCTTCTCATACGATCATGCAAAATGCAGTGTTGTTCAAGCTCATGTGACCTTGCTATTCCTACTTAGTTAAATATTTTCATTTTATTCTGTGTCATACATGTTATTTTCCTCACCGGCCACCTTCCTTACTCTGTGACAGGTAATGCTGACCCCATTTTCTTTCTCCTTTGTTTGCTTTTTCCATTCCTCCCAAGTAAATTTCTCTTCCTTATCAACCAGCTTTGATTAACATTACCTGTCCTCCATTGGCCGCCTCTGGTCTATTCTGTTTGGTGAAACCCTCCCAGATCACTCTTAAAGGGTGACTTATTTTTAACCCTAACACAATGTTGATACACAGGGGGCCTTCAATAAGAGTGAGATAGATCCCAGAGTTCTTCATACTCGTAAGATAGGATCTAACGTTTTTATGCCAGAGTACTGACTATGAATATCAGCTCATGGCCCTCACAGGTCCACTGCTCTCTCTGCTGTCTCTGTGTCATCCCTGGGTGTATGGCCTCCATTCTGTGCTCCTGCACCGTGAAAGGGGAAGAACTCCCGATGAGGCCGTGGAAGGCTCTGTCTGCCCGTGCGTAGCAGGTGGCCATCTGTCTCTCATGTCTTTACCTGGGAGAGTCCTGCCGCCTCCCTGTGTCTTTATCTGAGAAGTGAGATACAGGTCCCTTGCTTTCTGATCCCATAAGCCTTCCTAGCAGTTTGCTATTTTTTGTGCAGAGTGCAGGATCCTTTTCTTTGCAACACATCAATATTCATGCCCTTGTCAGTCCCTTCAGTCTCTCCTTGTCCTAACTCTGAGGGATTCTATTCAAATCAGGATAGATGAGGGTTGGGAGCAGTTCAGGCACATCCTTACTTGTGATATTTTTGTCTGTATATGAATCTTTTGCACACACAGAAAATATCAAAAGACTAGGAAGAAACGTATTTTTTCTACTTAATGCTGTCACATCTTACATGTAAAGCGAAAAGCCATAAACATTTATGCCTAGCTAAATATTTAAATACAAAGGGCAATGTTGGGAGGAGAAGAAAAATGGTGGAAAATAAAGAATGCTCACAACTCTATGAAAATCTCTGACTTAGTGTGCCAAAAATATTGACACATTACTTTTTACTCATAATACCTTGAAGAAGAAGGGCGGCTTAGTGTACTAGATCCCCCGTAATGCCCAAGATCATATGCACATGTATTAGAGATTTCTTAAATTCCTGCTGTGTGATTAATGGTTAGACATTTGTGGTTCAATAAATGCAGCTCATTGCTAAATTATTAGAAGAATGTACACTTTGTAATAAAACTTATCTTCTATTACATTTCTTAACATAACTGAAAGTTATGCAGAACTAAACAGCAAACCAAGTGCGCTGGACTTGTTTGCTGTTTAGGGAAATATGTAAGCTTCTGAAATATGTTTTCTGCTTGCCATGTGCTATGAAATTGAGCCTAAGAAACTTTCCATGTAGAAACCATTTCTTTCTCCAAGAAAACTGAGGAATCTTAAAGGAAACGAAAGATAAAAAACTGAGTAGTCTGGTTGTGATAAAGCAACAGGATGTGCAGGACTTACGTGCAAACCTTGCATAAATGAACTCGCAACACTTTGAATACAGATGTTAACAAACACTTTTTTCCATAGATTTGGGAAACTTCCTTCACGATTATGAAAAGGAATTTGCTGCATGTAATCGTCATGGAGATTCTGTTCCCCTAATGCTGAAATCAGATATATTCACACCTCAGATAATTAGGCAAGATGAAAATAGATTTTTTTTTTAAATGCCATCAGCAATTTTGAACTTCACTTTTTTGGGCAATCATGATGTACTGATTAGGCAGACTTTAATGAGAGGAATGCCTCTGACATTAGCTAAAAATCACCCCTAATGTCTAATTACTTGACAGTGAGCAGGATGATGGCCTCTGCGAGCAGGTATTTAATAAAGATGTTGGATTTTAATATACTAACATACTTTTCATGGGATTCTTTGATTATGGTGGCTGCTTATTTTAGTTATGTCAACTTCACTACTAAGCCAGGACTCATTTGCAGGTTTGATCTCTGCCTTGGCCACTTAGGTAAACTTTGTTCCATAGCCAGAGGGCACGCCATGTAACACCAGCCATCAGCTCACAGAGTCCTGCTATCAGCAATCAGCAGCACAGAGAAGAACACAGATAGCTCCAGGCTGCCCACCTTCCTACTGCTGAAACAATCCTAGATGTAAGTGTAGGGGCAGTGGGCTACTAGGACCTTCAGACAGGAAGGATAATAGACACTTAAAGCAGATAATTGTAAGTCACTGGCACACGCATGCAGCAGCTCAAAGTCCCCAATACAGGACACTCAGGAATCCATTCCATTTGCACCAAACTATGAATTTCCAAAAGTGGATGCTGAGAGGCTTAATGCTGCAGAGGCGGTCCTTTATAACAGGTGTTCATATTTGTGCTGTTCCCCTGCAACATACCTCATTTTGTTCTGCATTTTGTACATTCTGCCGTTTTGCTCCCTATGGCTTCTGCAAATATAGCATTCTCTGTGTTTCTTCTCCACAAGTAGACCCATGATTTAAAAGTGTAATAATGCTACCTAACATATACAAAACTATCAGAGGAAAAATATAAACGCTTTTTCATAAACAGCTATACACTTAAGAATATAAACATAAATAAGCATATGACTTTACAAACATCATTCCATTTAATTCCCAGCCCTGTGCTAGGGATTCAGAGAAGTTTAGGTAGCACAGTATCTTCATATATCTTCAGGAGTTCTGGAAAGAGCTTATGAAGAAGGTGTCTCAAAGAAGGATGTTTGGTGCTACATCTGTGATGACAATACCTACCGTTCGGTCTTGCCCTTTAGATTTAATAAATGGTGCATGTGAAGGGTGGGGCTTGTATTCTACCCTTATTAGGTGCCTCCCAAATGCCAGTGTTTTATTTTCCTTTGCTTTCCCCATTCTTTGGGATAGCCCTCCTATCTCACTAGTTTGCATAACTGCGTTTCCTGCCTTTGTCATTGCTACTTGGATGACCCTCTTTACTTCTTTCCCCCCAAATCATTGTCCTTTTCTTTGGTTTCTGTCAAAGGTGATGGATTTTATAGTCCAAGAGGGTGGAGGTCTAACCTTACAGTTCTGCAGAACAGCCCTCTCATCCTCTTCCTGGAATGACTTGACTTCCAAGTGTTTGTGCTCATTGGGCCACTAAAAACAGCCTAGCTCTTTTACAATTTATCCAATTAGAGGATAGAAACCAAAAATGGTTCTTGGTTCTTTGCTGTGCTGGTAACTATCCCTTTTCTTGATTTTCTTGGTATAAGGAATAGACCCCTTGATTCTCCGTTGACTCAGAGTAGTGGTTCTCAAACTGTTTGCTTTTAAGACCTCTTTTCACTCTTAAAAATTATTGAGGACTACAAGGTATTTTTTAATTTCAACTTTGATTTCATCATTGACCCACTGGTTTTTTAATAGCATGTTGTTTAATCTCCATGCCTTCCTTTTTTTCTCCTTTGTTTCTCTGTAGTTGATTTCTAGTTTCATGGCATTGTGCTCAGTAAAGATGCTTGAGATAATTTCTATCTTCTTGAAATTTTTGAGGTTTCTTTTGTGCCCAAGTACATGATAAATCCTAGAAAATGTTCCATGTGCACTTGAAAAGAATGTATATCCTATTTTGGGGGGCTGTAATGCTCTGAAAATATCCACCAAATCTAATTTTTCTATTGTATCATTTAATTTCTCTGTTGCCTTATTTATTTTCTGTCTGGAAGATCTGTCTAGTGATGTTAATGTGGTATTAAAATCTCCAACAAACGTTGTATTCCCGTTAATATCTCCCTTTATCTCTGTTAGTAATTGTTTTACATACTTAGGTGCTCCTGTATTGGGTGCATATATATTAATGAGTGTAATATCCTCATCTTGTATTATTCCTTTAATCATTACAAAATGTCCTTCTTTATCTTTCTTTATGGCCTTTGTTTTAAAGTCTATTTTGTCTGAAATCAGTACTGCTACACCTGCTTTTTTTGGCTTTTCCATTTGCATGGAATATTTTTTTCCATCCTTTCACTCTCAATCTATATGTGTCCTTCTCCCTAAAGTGGGTCTCTTGTATGCATCATACTGAAGGTAGATACTGACAAACATATGTAGAATAGATAAACAAGATTATACTGTATAGCACAGGGAAATATAGACAAGATCTCGTGGTAGCTCACAGTGAAAAAAAAATGTGACAATGAATATATGTATGTTCATGTCTAACTGAAAAATTGTGCTCTACACTGGAATTTGACACAACATTGTAAAATGACTCTAACTCAATAAAAAATGTTAAGTTAAAAAAATTACTGAGGACTACAAAGAGCTTTTTTGAAAAAAATGTGATTAGACTTACCGACATTTACCATATTAGAAATTAAAACTAAAAATAATTCTAAGACATTTCTTTCTATTTGAAAACAAGAAGAAGCCTATTACACATTAGTATAAATACCATATTTTTATGAAAAATTAACTGTATTTTATAAAACAAAAACAATGAGAAGAATGACATATTTTGCATTTTTAAAATCTGTTTAATGCCTGGCTTAATAGAAGACAACAGGATTCTCATATTCAATCTGTTGCAATCTGTTATTTGGGTAAAGTATATAGAGAAAGTTTGGTCTCATACAGCTGTGTATTTGGAGAGGAGAAATATTTTAATTTCTTTTCAGATAATTGTAAATATTCTTCTTTGATACGGCACTGAAACTCCACAAGTGGTAATTTTTTATAGGTTAATTGAAATGAGGAATCTGAAATGCTAAACATGGACTTTTTCATTCTGTATTATACGATGATTCACTGGTCTCCTTTGAGCTTTGAGTGGATCATGTATCCATGCATGATTTTTATAGTATCACACATGGATCATTTCTTCTAAACATTGACACATTTCATTATGTGATATCCAAAAAACATATTAGTTGATATTAACACTGATCTCATCAGAAAAGTCTTTAAGTATTGGGAAGCTGTGACGCTCACAGTGTGGGTATAAGTTCTCCAAGATTCTAATATTCACTTGAACATTTTTTCACTGGAAGTTGTTTTTCCTGATATCAAAGGCTTCCTTCATTCATTTTCAATACCAGATGCCCAGATCTTAATAACCATGTTGGCCTGTTAGTTGTTCTTTCAAGTAGAAATAGTTTTACATGCAGTAATCAACCAGAACAGTCCACAACTTAATCATCCTAGTGCTTTTACTTGAGGTAAACATTGTGCTTTGATAAGCAGTGTAAATGTTCAATGGGTTCTCCTCATTTTATTACACAAAATAGCATAAAGATATGTTGTCAAGGGTTCAAGGGTCAGAATTTAATGAATTTAATAAAATTAATTATTACTACTTGATTTAGAAAATTCTTAAGTGAAGCTAATATATATATATATATTTCTGCAACTGTCTGATGGGGAAAAGTACCATGATGTCTAGTACAGTTTGGTACCACTTGCCGCTTGATTCTCACTAGGGCTGCAGCAGTTTTACCCACTCTTGCTTTTGTACTATCAATGCATGGTCAACACAATGAAAAAGGCAGATCACATCTTAGTATTATTTTTAGAATAGTTTTAATCTTATGATGCATCCCAGAAAGGTCTTGGGAACTCCCAGGAGTCCATGGACCAGACTTTGATCCCTTGCTTTAGAATATTTTGGTTTCCCAGATTATTTCATTAAATATGGTCGCATTGTTCTGCTGGGTGTCTGTATCCTAGTGTAAAGCCTATATGAGATATCAGACTATTTGACACTAATGCTCTTAAATTTTAGAGAAATGGAAGACAATTACATAAGTCTCAGTCTGACTGAAAAAAGTGTTCTTGCATGAACTTGACCTTTAAAAAATTTCAATATTTGAGTTGTGTCAAGAACTCTGGGCATATTTATTAGTCTAAGTCTTCCCACACTGCGCTGTTTTTCTGTTTATTATTCAAGCTAATTGGAAAATGTGGTAGTAGCAGTAACTTCAGGTAGCATCCTTACGATTATCTCCTTCTGAGTAGGAATTATGCTCCTAGGTGCAGTGGATGTTATGGAAACCACAGTTCAGAGGTGAGGAGGAAAGGCTCTGCCCCCCTTGCTTAATCTGCAGAAGGGGTTCCCCAGCAGGGTCCAGCACTTTCCCATTTTCTCTGTCTTTCTCTCAGCATCAACCCCAGAATCAGTCTCATTAGTCACTCTTTGCTTACGTAAAAGATCTACTTATTTGGAAATATTCTACTTTGTATTTCACATTTTTGTAGGCATAGTTCAAAATATCCCCTTTTTACAGAAGTGTTGCCTCATCTCCTACGGATAATAACACACGATGACAGAAGCTTGGCTCAGTGAGAAACTGCTCTAATGGGCAGACAACGCTCATCTCAGCATGACACCTACCCCTGCAGCTCCCCCTGCTCTCCGGGGCCCCAGCTTAGGTCTCTACATTCTGATGTATAATATGAAAACCCATGCAGGGAGTACAGACTGACATTAACTGCTGTGTTGGTTATAGAAAGCTGAATCAGATACATACCTAAACATTTACTGACACTACCTTTAGGAATCCACATGCCAGAAATATTATCCACAGTGACTTTCCTGTGTTTCAGAAAGAAGGCACACTCAGCTTTTCTCCCTCCAGGCTCAACGATCAATGATCTGGGGGAAACAGCTACCTGGAGCACTGTTTTATTACTGAATGGTGTGGTGACAAGTATGCTCCATCATTTCTGGAGTCCAAATGGACTTTGCAATTCTTGTCCCCATAACCCATCCATCAATACAAACCAAAAAATATCAAACCAGATTTTCTGGATTATGTCATGTACACAAAATAATGAACCTGAGACAAGCCAGTGTCTGATTTAAAGCCTATATTTGAAGCTATGATCAATTGAATCTACAGTCATCCCTTGGTATTCATGGGAGATGGGTTCCAGGAACCCCTGCAGATACCAAAATCCATGGATGTTCAAGTCCTTTATATAAAATTGGGTATTTGCATATAACCTACACACGTCTTCCCATGTACTTTAAATAATGTCTAGATTACTTGTAATACCTAATGCAATGTGAATGCTGTGTTTATAGTTGTAAATACAGTGTAATTCAAGTTGTGCTTTTTGGAGCTTTCTGGAAATTTTTTCCTAAAAATTTTTCATTCGTGGTTAGTTGAATCTGCAGTTATGAACCTGTGGATATGGAAGGCTTGGCTATATTTCTTTCCTGTTCCAGAAAAATCATAATTTTATGAATCAGTCATAATTTAAATGTTAGAATGTTTTTTAGAAGATACGCTCTAAGAGATGATGTCTATTTAGTCCATTAATATAGGATAGCTCAAAAGCTGATTGGGATGTCTGCTATCCATTCTGATAGGCTTGTTTTATCCATGCTCCACTTCAACCAGATTGTATGCTCAGATCTACATGCTTGAAGCTGTAGGTGGGCCTCTGTTCCAGACCGTGGAGATGTGGAGCAGTGAGTGGTGTGAGTGGAAGATGGTCCTTGGCTTCTGTGCTCTCCAGACAGCCTTATCTCCTTGTTGAAAAGTTTTAATGTTCCATAGGAACTTAACCTCATTCCTTCTCTTGTGGCTATGAGAAACATTAATTCCTAGACATTTAAGGGTAAAACAGCCTCAATTTTGCAGATCTGCATGGTCTACAGAGGCCAGAGTCACACCTTTCCAATTTCACTCTAAAAGTGTTACTGTGGGGAGGGTTAAAGACCCTCCTTGGTTCTATGTCTTACCTAAGAAAAAGAATTTAAACAGGAGACTGAAAGCACGATATAAACAGAAAGTTTTAGTAACAGAGTGAAAGTAAAGTATAATACATCTTCAAGAACTGAAGGTGGGCCAACCCAAGGGAGGGGAACTGTGGCGCTCCTTTGTTTCTCCTGTCTTACATCCTGGCTTAGGGGCGTTCTCGTGATTGACTGACGGCTCATGTCCCTTGAGTGCTCAGGCATGCCATCTCTTTTAGTAACATGCTTGTACCCATGATCCACACAGAAAAACCTATGCGAGGGGCCCAGACTGCAACGCTAGTTACATTACAGTGACCACTGGGTTATGTTAAGCTAGATCCTTCTCTCTACTGTGCAGCTGTAGCATTCAATTCTAACTGGCTTCTTTACTGGCCCTCATTTAGAGAAAGTAAAACTCTCAAGGTCCTTATCCTGAGCACAGGCGTACTGTTATCTTCTGGCTTGCTCCCTCCCCTTCCTCTCCCCTTGCCCCGTGTTCATTTCTATCCAACTGCCTAACAAAAGCAAAGCAGGGAACAGTTTGAACAGGAAACAATGACACAGTTCTGGTCCAGGTGAGCGACCACTTCCTCAATGAAGACCCTGACTTTGCTCTCACCCCTTTCAGGGCCAAGCTGATTTGTTACTTTGTAGTTCTTCATACCAGATTGCATTTAAGTTGCTTGAGGGCAGCTGGGCATGACTTCTTTTTCTTGGAATCCCTCAGTATCACCTGGGAAATGATTCTATACGTAATGGATTCCTGTAGGTTTGATATTTCTGGGTCATAATGTCAGTTCTCACTTCAAGTGCCTGCTTTCCTCTCGTTAACCGAGATAGTTTATTAAAAATTCAGACTTTCAGAACCTATTGTAGGGATTCTGGTGGAGATGGTTTAAAAGTGAAACCCAAGAATCTGGATTTTAATCAAACACCTGATAAGATTGATGCAAGTGGTAGGTACATCGACTGCAGTTAGAGGAATGCTGCCTTAATAAATAAAACTATACCCTGCCAGGACAGTTGGGGAATAAAAAGCCACTTCTGCTTGTTACAAGTTTGCAATAAGGAACTCTTGAAATCTGGTCTGCAGAAAGCCAGCTGAGCATTAAGAATGGTCACATGAACTTGATCACCATCAAGGTACACTCCATCTTAGATATTTTTCCTGACTGTGGATCTGTGGTTCAGGTTTTATGCTTCTTCTGTCCTAGAGTCTGATGTTGCTTTTGCCGTTCAGAGGAGATTTATGCCTTTGATGGCTAAACTCAAGCTGTTTCACGTGTTTCCCACAATCCCGGTGCCCGTGGCGGAGCCCTTCTCATCGTAGCGCTCACTAAATGAGTAGAGACAGCAGAAAGAGTGACAGTGATTTGAATTTAGTGAGTTATATTCTTTCGATCAAAAAATCTTGGCAAGTTTCTGGCAGTATCAAAAACTGCCTGGCCCGCCAGGCAGTTAGAGGAATTCAGCTGGAATTTGAGATGAAAACTCAGAGGAAACTGCTCAGAGAAAATCTTGCAATGGACCTCCATCCAAATATATTATAAGGCATCAAAAAGCAACTGTTTTCTCTTGTGATTTTCCTTTCACTGTTAGCTGAACACTCGTAAAATTGATGATGATGTATCTTACCAGTCACCTAGAATGCTCTGTACCGCTGGAGAAAACAAGATCACTTTAGTATTTTTGAAGGCTTCTTTACTTTGTGAGATGTATCTGGGGAGCTTATTAAGTTCATTAGAAAACTGGAAGAAATTTAATAGTACTTCTAAGGGTCTTTTTTATTTCTCTAACTACTTTTGCATTTTTAGATAGAAGCATGAATAGATAAAAGGAGAGCTTAGCCAAACTAAATAAAAGTTAATATGTATTTTTGAGAAGTACATGAGGGGAAATACATCTATTAATTTCCCTAGAGCTGGGTCCGTCCTTCCCTCGTGCCCGTAATCAGTCCCAACTTGGAACAGGAGGTTTAAGGAACAGTCACCTATACTGAGATGTAGCCTCTTTCCCTGTACAGATAGAAGATCCTTATTATTAATGTTTAATTAATTATTATGTCAATGATAATGGTACCTTGTTATGGATAGTAAGGATTGATACCTTTTATTCTGTCATATGCTGGACAAGGAACACAGGCATTTTTGTTCATTGAATTCTTGTAACATCCTTATGAAGTTATCACTGGCAACATCCTGCATTGTTATCGTCGAGAATATTAAGAAAGAATAGCTTCTTAAGCACTCAGGTAGTCAGAGTGGAAGCATTCTAGAAGTGTAAGGAGGGGGTAGTTTTTCTCTCTGCCCTGAATCTGGGCTTGGAGAGTTTGGTAGAGGCAGGGTTAATTCCCTGGGGTTCTTCCTAATGAGTTCTGGAAACTTTTCCCTATTGAACTAGGTTAGAGGTGGGATTGAGGGAGGTTAAAAAAAGGGAAGCTTTGTGTTTTCCTTGTTTCCTATTGTTATATGAGGCTATATTCAGTATCAAAGAAAAGACTGTGTGAAGGCCGTGCCCTGCTGAGCCTTCCATGACTGCATTGTGGCACAGTGTCCATTTCTACATCTCCTGGTTTGTCCTCACGTGGCAGTCTGACACCCATGTTTGACTATTTTCCGGATCACTCCTAATACTAAGAAATGAGACGTTTCCTGGTTGAACACTGAAATATCTTCTTTGGGTGATGAAGTGAAATCACAGACTTGGTTACATGGCTGGACCTCTGGAATCAAATTCCTCTTTAGGTTCCTGGTGGGCTTCGGGTCTGGTTTCAGTTGTAGAACCTGCACCCTGAGGTGGAAAGGCTGGGGAACCCGTGTTCTGCTGGCCAGATGCTGCGATGGTTTCTGGCAACGGAGGATGTAGTTATCAGCAGGGGGATGAGATAAGTATCAGTTACCCTTCAGATGCACCTTACACTTGACCTGGAGGAAATGTGTCTCTCTGCCGAAGTTTAAATGAATGTGCAGGCGTTTTGAAGGGCTTGCTTCCTTGAAGTTGCTTCCGGAGAATCAAAATCTTGTTAGAATTATTCTGGGCACTGATTCAAAGTGTGAAAGGCTAAAATATTGCCAACATGGTAATTTACACAATATAATAGCAGGAGAAAATAAATTATCCACAACTTACAGCAATGCCCTGTGAGCAGAAAGCCTCTTGGAGCACACAAAAATTATATCGACAATATATCAGCAACATTAAGCCCAGGATTATAAGAATCAGATTCAAGTTCTTGAAAAATTAGTGGAAATTCCATTTTGCCATCACTTTAGAAATTGAAAAGTAATAATGAATGGGCACAGCCAGTGGCGGGGTGTGATTGATGGAATTACATATTCCATCCTGTTTATTATTTAACACCTTGTGTCCTCAGAGGGCTTTGCCCTTTGCTGCTTCTAGTCAAGTATGAGAACTTGGTAGCATTCCCACTTTGTCTGCAAGGAAACTGAAGCGCTGGAAGGTGGGTTTCTTTCAAGGTCACTGCATTGATCTGAGACAAAGCCATCATGGACTTGGGGGCTGTCAAATCCCTGTGTCCCAGGGCTGACAGGGGGCTGTGGTTTAAACTAGACTTTCAGAGCCATGGAAGATCAAAGAATGAAAGGCAACTGTATGTGTGGATGATTCAGACCTCTAATGAACTTGTAACTGAGATCACCAGACTTCTTGGGAACCTGTTGTTGTCCGGGTTTTGAATGAAATTTTCCTTCACTGGTCGTTTTGGTCATCACTGTTGGGGACATGATGTTTCCTTGCTGCGACTGACATTATGAGACTGGTAATTCCTAAGATTTTACTTCAGACACAGCTTACAATGATTAAGCAATATGACCCCCAGTTGAATAATGTGTGAAAAGGGCAATTGCATGAGATTTTTTATGTGGGATCTGGAAAAAAGTAAAAGGAGAGAATTAACAGAGAATAAAGGGAATAAAGGAGGAAGAGCAAATTGTATTTTTAGGAACAGAGACAGTGGACAAGGGGAAATATCTTGGTGCAGGGAAGGTGTCACAACTACCAGTAAGAAATGAAATTCATCTTAGATTCTCTCGTTCCATGTTGCCCATGTCCAGCCATCGAATCCAACATCCCCACCTCTTCCTCCCTTGCTGTAACGTCTGCCTCTGTGCTAAATGGAAAATAACGCACACCATCCATGTTTCGAGTCTCCAAGGGGGCTTGGCCAGAGAACAGAATAAGTTTCTTTCCTCTTCCATTTAACTTTGCTGCAGGAGTTTCCTAAGCCCCTCTCTCGGTGGCCTCTCCCCACTCTGGTTCTACCCAAGTTCCACCACTACTGGATTAATCATTTTAACTGACTTGGACCCTGTTACTGCCTGGCTGAGAACCTCTGATCACCCTCCCCAGCCTGCACCCCAGTCTCAAGCCAGCTGATTAAAGCTCACATTCTTCACTGTTTACTACCAGCTTACCAGCTTATCTTTCCTATCTTAAGCTTTTCCTAGCTATTTTTCACAGTTTCTGTTTGGAATTCAATCTAAAGTAAAAAAAAAAAAAAAAAAAATCAGTTGCTATCTGAGCAGATCTCAAAATTTCTCTATGACTTCAGTATTCATTCTTTTTCTTCCATATAGAGTACCATCCACTTCCTCTCTGATCCAGCTCTGCGTCTGATCACCTCCTGCTTGGCCTTCAAGCCTCACCTTTAGTGGCACCTCTTGGCTATATTTCTATTTCTGTACTTATTAAAATTTGCCTTGTATTATGGTTATTTGTCTGCCCCATCCTCCCTGCTTGATTAGAAGGTCATTAAGGCTGGGGACTGTGTCTTCTTTATTTTTGTGTTTCCCTTCCTGTCTTTTCTGCCCAGCACCTGGCGTGATACTATATTCATAGAAACAACTAAACAAGGGGGTAATAAGCTGAGTGAATGAAAAAAGGAATAGCATGTGAGTTCTAGAGAAATAAAGAAACTTAAGATAAGATATCTGTACTTTAAAAAGATAAAATTTAGAAGAGACGTAAAGCTCGTATTTTGTAAAACAGGAAAGGCTATGTTTGTGTAACTTATATATTACATGTTGCATGAGTTTTCTAGAGCAAATATACTACAAAGTCCAGCTGGAAAAGGAGATCACTCTAAACTGACAAGATCAGTGACCTAGAGAAGTTGGGGACTTGAGTCAGATGTATGCATAGAACTAAGGTAACTTTAGAGGAAACTGTTTATTCTAAGGACGTGTGTTACTTTTAGTAATTGATTATGTATATGCATGTTTTTGAGACTGGACTGTTGAATCTGAAGGAAAGGATCATTTTTTTTTCATTGATATGTGCATGTCCTGGTCCCTGCTGTGCACCTGGCATAGAGAAGGTGCTCCATAAATATCTGATACATGAGAACGTTGAGCATCCCAGGAAAGCAACGGGGTGAGCAAAGGACCAGACTGGAAATCACATGGGATGTTAGAAAACTGAGGAGGATGTTTCCATGGGTTCCCAAGATAAAATTGGAAAGAAAGGAGCTACATTATAAAAAAGTGTTTTGCGTTTCTCTAAGAGTTGGTTCTTGAATGGAACAATTGTAGGGATGTGGCTCTAAAGTGTGACACGTTGGAGAAGCACTTCTCTGGCAGCCCTGTACGTGACAGTGTTCAGTTGTGGCATGCATGCAGCTGTGGCATGCCTCCTCAAGGTCACTGCCTGACTACTTCGTTCTGGGGTTAATCAGAAACTTCTGGATTTCAGGGAAGCCAGACCCAACTGCAGATTTAGGACTACGCACATAACCTAGTTGTAAACAAGAAGATGCTAACTGAAAGCTTTCCAAGGGGTTCCTGAGAAACGTTTTCTTCCTTCCCTTACTTACTGCTACATTCATCTTGGAATCATGATTGGGCGTCCAGAATCATTGTAGAAATGCTGACTCAGGCCCTCAACCACCTTAAGGTGCGAAGATGCTAATAATTGCCCACCATTTTGGGAGGAAGAAGGAACAAATATATTTTTATATATTATTAGTCCAGCTTTCTGCTTCTCTTTCTGTCTCTTTGTCTTTCAAAATCCCTCTCTCTCTTTCTTTCTCTTTCTCTCTCTCACACACACACACACACCCACACACACACCCACACACACCCCACACACACACCCACACACACAAATTAATATAGATTTAGTAGTAGTGGAGGATGTATATACTGGAGGAGGGGAGAATAAGAATCGCTGAAAAGTGCCTTAGCAATGATATAGTTTAATAGCCTAATTTCACAGATCAGGACGCTGAAGCCCAGCAAAGAGAAGTGACTTGCCCATAGTAACACAGCAACAGATTTCTAATCAGAACACACTTCCTCACTCCTTGACCAGGGGGCAAGGGCTCTTACCTACATCTTCCTGTGTAGCTAACCACAGGAGCTTAAGGATTTGTAAGGACAGGAGACATTGACCTGGGAAAATTCCTGCTCCATTGTCCACTTGTGAAGAGTTTTAAATTTTGATCCGGATAGTACAAGTTTCAAAATTTAAGCTCAGATAAAAAGCTCGAGTTTGAGGCTATTTTGTGAATGGGGTAAATCACTTACTTTCTCTGTATCTTGATTTCCTGATTGTAAAACAGAAATTACAGTAGGACTTAGCTCATAAATTTCTTATAAAAAATACAAGTGCATGTATGTGAAATGCCGAGCGTAGTGTGGGGCACAGACTGAGCACTCGGGGAGGGTTAGCTCCACTAACATTTATTCCTGCTGGACCTCAGAATATTGGCCCCAACCACTGCAGGTGGCACTTTCTGAGTCCTGTTCTCGTCACCAGAGGCACTGTGGATAAAACATCAGTAACTGAAAGGAATGACACCACTCTCCAAATACATGATGTATTGACTTTGTTATTGGAAATGTGGGGAGATAGAGTCTTCAAAACTCAGTTGACGGAGAGAAAGCAATAAGAAAAATGAATATGAAGGTATTTGAGAGAATAGTATTTTTTCAAACCCATTAGATCAGAATCATAATTTTAGATGCTGAGTGATGGAGGCTTGGATGAAAGCTGTTAGCAGATGAGATGGAAAGAGCAGTTTTGAGAGGCTTGATGTTGAAAACAGAGACTGGACCTGTCAACACCCTTTATGTACTGTGGATGCAGGGGCGAGAGAAAAAAGAACCTGTCAAGTTACAGCTAATCATTTATTTTTCCTGCTTCCATCAGTGATGGTGAACTTTTCACGCTGTGTGAGAGAGATTGTGTATCTGGTAGGTACCCAGAGGCCATGATTCCAGTTGTGGTTATAACTGAACTTAGGGTGAGTGTTACTGTCCTTCTAAACTGAGAAGCGAGGATGGACACTTCACAGCATTTAAAACCAAAGTGAATTAGCCTCACTTTGGAGGACCATTTCTGGAGAGCTCTTTGTCATCAGGTTAAGTTTTCCCAGGGGTCTTCATGATGGAGGTTAAACAACCTGAGTGGACTGTTAACATTTCCATCAAGATTTTAAATGCAGAGCCAATAAACTAGCTTCTGAAGGGTCTGAGGAGGACCTGCATGTCTTTCCCCAGCTCTGGCCTCCTTTCATCTGCAGTTTACAGTGTTGGTGTTGTTCAAATCTGGGGCACTTTGAATGGAGAATTCAGATTGAATTTACTGTGTGAGTTCCCTCAGAGCCACTGCTGAGAGGAACCTGAGCAGAAACTATTGTGATGAGGGCTTCTTTCCGTGGTGCAGAAAATGATCCACTCAAAACCTACTGAGACCTCAAGTGTATGCACACCGATTATTCCTCTGAATTTCCAGCCCCTTTCATTAGAGCTAAAAGATAACCTGGAAGGTCTTAGCAAATAATGAAGTAGAATGTAGAAACTGATTCTCAGCCTAAATTTCAGTCAAATCCTGAATTAGTTTTCTTGGGCTGCCATGACAAAATACCACGTGTTGGTGGCTTGAACAACAGAAATGTGTTTTCTCACAGTCCTGGAGGCTGGAAGACCAAAGTCAAGGTGCCAGCAGGTTTGGTTTCTTCTGAGGCCTCTCTCCTTGGCTTGCAGATGGCTGCCTTCTCTCTGTTTCACACGACCTTTCCTCTGTGTGGGTATTTCTCTGTTTATATGGCCAAATACCGTCATGTTCTAAGGTACTGAGGATTAGGGCTTCAGGATATGAATTTTGGGTGGACACAAATTAGCCCATGACACCCCACCCTCTGGACCTTCAAAATTCATCACTCTCACGTGCAAAATGCATTCATCCCCATGTCAGCAGCTCCAAAGTCTTAACCCATTCCACCCTCAACTCTAAGTCCAAAATGTGATCTGTACATCACCTACATCAGATACAGGTGAGAGTCAAGGTGTGATTCATCCTGAGGCAAAATTCCTCTCCAGCTGTGACTCTTTGAAATCAGACAAGTTATGTACTTCCAAAATACAACTCTGAGGACAGGCCTAGGATAGATATTTCAATTTTAAACGGGAGAAATTGGAAAGAAGAAAGAGGTCATGGATCTCAAACAGGCCCCAAACATAGCACGGCAAATTTCATTTAAGGCTTCAAAATATTCCTCTTTGGCTCAATGCTCTGTTTTCTGGGCCCACTGAAGTGGCAGTGTCACCCCTGCAGTTGTGGAAGGAAGCCTCTCCCCTGAGGCCCTGGATGGTGGTAGACTAGCCTGCTGAAACTGAGGGGGTGCTCCCTTCACACCCCCCAACCTCCCAAACCAAGGAGACAGAGGTGTCCATGGACCTGTGCCCTCTGGGCTCATGGTGGCAGTGGCAGCCCTGCTGATCTCTGAATCACCTTTGGGGTCAGTGTTCCCTTTTCTTGAAGGATAACTCATGTCCACAGCTGACAGCTCTATGTCCTGTCCTGTAGGATCTCAGAATTATGACAGTCCTCCTTCATTTTGTCCTTTCTCTGTCCCCTTCAGAAGGAGCTGGCAGTGTCTCCAGACTGGATCCATCCGTGAGTCACACTTTTACTAATCTCTTTATCAAATGGATGTTCAGCCACACCCTTGGTGTGCTCTCCAGAACCCACTTCCTCATTCTTCTGCAATAGGAATAGGCTGGTAATTTTCTTAATCTTCGAGTTTTGTTTCCTTTTTCCTTAAAAATGTCTTCTTCCATGTATCTTCCTCCTCTCACGTTTTACTGTAAGCCATAAAGAGAAACCAGGCTGCACCTTCAGTATTTTGCTTGGATCTCTGCTAAGCATCTAGGTTCATCACTCACAAGTTCTACCCTCCACCAAACATGAGAACACAGTTCAGCCCAGTTCTTTGCCATGTTACAGCAAAGGTCACCTTCCCTCTAGTTTTCTAGTTTCCAATAACATAGTCCTCATTTATACCTGAGATTTCTCCCAAAGTACCTTTAACATATTTAAACATCTTGCATGTGTGCATTTAAACATGTTAATATATTTCTACCAATAATCTCTTCAAGGGAATTCAGGGGTTTTTTTGTTTGTATTTTTACATTCACCTCAAAACTCTTCTAGCTTCTAATAATTACCAGTTCCAAAGTAACATCCACGTTTTTAGATGTTTGTTATAGGAGCACCCAGTTCATGGTACCAAAATCTGTATTAGTTTGCCAGGATTGTTATAACAAAGTACCACACACCAGGTGAGTGGCCTGAATGACAGATAATGTATTTTCTTGCAGTTTCAGCAACTAGAAGGCTGACATAAAGGTGTCAGCAAAGGTGGTCCTTCTGGTGGCTCTGAGGGAGACTCTGTCCTTGCCTCTCCCCAGCGTCTCATGTTGACTACCTGTCCCTGGCCGTCCTTGGCTGGCAGATGCATCACTCCAGTCCCTGCCACTGTCGTCACACGGTCTTCTTCCTGTGTGTGTCTGTTTCCCTGTGTCTTCTAATTGACCTTCTTATAAGGACAAGAGTCATTGGACTTTGGGCCCACTCTAATGCAGTCTGAGCTCATCTTAATTTTATTACATGTTTAATATCCTATTTCCAGTGAAGGTCACCATCACAGGTACTGGGGATTAGAACTCCAACATGTCTGTTTACACCCACAGCACAAAGCAGTGCTTTCTCTGTCCTTTCTCTTCCATGGTTTCCTTCAGGTTACGAGAGGTGATTGTTGGACTCAAATTTTTACTCTTCTGTCAAGCTTTTCCATTCTTTGTGCAAGAGACGCTGTCTTGAATTGACAGGACATGGAGGCTGCTTTGAAAAAGGTGAAGATTAAAAAATGAAGAGTCAGATGATTTCAGGTTATGGTGACCACCCTGAAAGTCCTGTCAGTCCCTGAGATAAGCTTGAAGAAGTGGTTGGTTATATGCAGAGTACATAGGTGAGACACTCTCTCCAACAATTCAAGCAAGGCATTGTCCCAGGGCTATGTGGCTTCCGAGGTAAAATCCCACTTACTGTGGTCTGCAGATCCCTCAGTGAGTTACTCATTCCCACCGTACTTAACTCCTACCTCTTCTGGGACAAAATTGCATGTCATAGAAACTATACGTAAAAAGTTTTTAGCTTCCTGCTGGGAAGACTTCTCAGCCTCCTTTTTAGTTAAATTTTCCATCTGACTTTTTTTTCTGGTCAGTGAGATGCATATGAAAGTGTTGGGTTGGCTTCCAGGAAGCACCCTTAGAAAAAGAGGGTTCTTTTTCATCCCACATCTGCCCGTAGCTGGAGTTCAGTTGTGAGGGCTGGAAGTCATGTGGTCATTTTAGAACACAGGGAGGATGGTGCCACAATATAGAAAGAACCTGGGCCCCTGATGGCTTTGTGAAGCTGCCTTTCTCATTCTAGATTAATGATCTCTGTATAAGCTACAGTTATGTGAGAATTTTTATTATCCGAAGCTGAATCAAATCCTAACCGATGCATCCTCACACTGACTGTGCCTCAGTCATAGTGTGCTCATTTGTTTTTGAAAACACCTAGTTCGAACTTAGGAATTTGTATTTGTTGTTACCTCTGCCAGAAGCATCTTTCCCTGACTTTTATGGTTGTGTGCCTGCCTTCTGGTCCCCTTTCTGGCCTTGGCTTATATATCACCTCTTGATAGAGTCCTTTGCTTGTATTACTGATCCCACCTTCACTGTGACACCAATTTTTCTCCATCCTGTTACCTCTTGTTTGCTTCGGAGCATTCCTCTGTCACTCTCTGAAGTTACCTAATTTGTTTACTTGCTTATCCTCATTCTCTCCATAGAACATAATCTCCAGCAACTTGTTTATCTCTTCATCATTGTATCCCCAGTGCCTAGAAAAATTGTGAGAGTAAGCACTCAGTAAATATGTATGGAATCAAAGAAGGATGTCTTCTTTTGTATTCTCTCCTAGCCTTCGAAGGGTACAAGATTGTATTACCTTTTGCAAAAAATCAAGAAACAGAAACTTCAGTTAAATAGAGTCTAGAGACCAGAAGGGAGAGCTCTCATGCCCTGGGATGATAGCCGAGCCCAACAGGAAGAAGAAAGTCTCTTTTCCCGGCAAGGACTCAGCTAATGAACATCCATGAACTCTTCGTTTGCTACAGCCCTTCCAGATTCCTTTTCCTCTCTATAAAAGCTTTCTTCTTCCCTTGCTTTCTGAGGACTTGCACATGACTAGCCATGATTGCAGACCGCAAATTGCAATCCTCTGCTGATTCTGAATAAATTCATCTCTGCTTGGAAAATAGCTGGCAGTCAATTTTATTTAGGTCAACACTTCTCTTCTGTTTTTGTTTCTTTCATTTCTGCAACCAATAGCTGTAAAGGAGAAGATCTTGAAATTACAGTTGAGATTTTGGCTTTGTGCTTGTCCTTCTTGAACCCTCTTTGTATGAGCCAGTGACTCACAAAATTGCTTTACCATTTAAACAGGAACAATGCATAATTTGGCCTAATAAATAACACATTTGCTCAACAGAATGGTCTGGCTTTAGAGCAGAACTAGCTATGTATATTTTTTAATAATTATCTCTTAGATTTAAAATATTGGAAGACGTTTGTGCATCAGTACACAGACCCTGAGTCTGTTTAGTTAGGCTGCCAATTAGAAAATTTAAAATTTCTATCCATAAAGCTGTACTGAGTGTGAATATACTCAGCATGATCAAGTATAAAAAAGCATGGACTTTTGGTCAAACATTTGAATTCAGTTACTGGGTTTGCTGTTGCAGGTTATGTGGCCCTGGGCAAGTTCCTGGACCTCCCTGAGCTGCTTTCCCTATCTCTCCACTGGGGAAGATGGTAACTTCCTTCATGAGTTATTATTATTAAAATTGGAAGAGATTATGTATACGAAGGACTCAGTAAGAACCCAGTAATTGTCAACCCCTCTTCTTCTGTTTAGGGAAAATTGCTTAAAAAACAAACAAACAAAAAAAGATTTCCTTTTCAACCCTTTTTTATTGTGAAATGTGAAGCACGTATAGAAAAGTGAATATGACATTACCATATAGCTTAATGGATTATATATTGACCAACAAGTCAATACATTGAATACTAAGTCCAGAAATTAAACATCACTGGTGCCCCTCAAACTAGCAGACAGTCTCCCAAAATGGTAGCCACTATTTTGACTTCCATAGTTATCTGACCCTTCTTCTTCTGAGATTTAAACCTAAGAATGCCAGTCTCAACACTATACAGTTGATCCTTGAACAACAAGGAATTTAGGGTCATCGACCCTCCAAGCAGTTAAAAATCAAAGTATAACTTACGGTTGGCCCTCCACATTTAAGATTCCTCCGTATCCATGGTTCGGTATCCTGGAATTCAAGCAACCAACCACAGATTGTGTAGTAAGTAGTATTTACTATTGAAAAAAATCCATGAACAAGTGGACCCCTACAGTTGGAAACTGTGTTGTTGAAGGGTCAACTGTAGTTTACTTTTGCATGTTTTTGAACACTCTGTAAATGGGATCAGATGGTGTATATTCCTTAGTGTTCAATTTCTCTTACTCAAAATTGTGTATTTTGAAGTTTATCCACATTGTTGCCCATGTCTGTGGTACTCCTTTTAGGTTCAGTCTAGCATTCCAAATCATGAACGTAATTACGATTTATCTATTCTATTCTTGATGGACATTTTTTCCCCCAGTGTGGGGCTACTATAAATAAGGCGACATCCGTATTCTTATTTTTGTGTCTTGGAGTACATGTATATCCAATTTCTTGGGGTATATCCCTAGGAGTGGATATGTGTATCATAACTTTTACTAGATGCTCCGAAGATGTTTCCAAAATGGATTTAATACTTTCATGCTTGGTTCCCCCACCAGCAGGATAGGAGAATTCCTCCTGTTCCATGTCCTTGCCGTGATTTTCTTTTTCACAATAAAGTTTGTGAACAGCAAATTGACTTTCTTCATAGTGAAAGCAAAACAAAACAAAAAAAGGAGAAGACTAGGGAAACAATAGTCACTTAAGGAAAACCAAAACAGTGTCATTTCATTGAAATGAATGTAAGAAATGAGACAAAAGAGCTGTTAGTATTATAGAAAGATAATCACGCTTGCCTGTTTTCTCCTCCCTGAGGTGACAGGAGATCCAAGTATCTGATTATCTTCAACACCCCAGGGTGGTAATTATGTCCTGTAACAGCAATGAGGCACCCAGAGTGTTGTTATCAGATTCCTTTTAGCACTATAGCTAAACACTGAATGAGGACTTTGTCAACTATGAGGTCCTTGGGGATTAATCTGCCCTTTCTCAGTACATAACTGACAGTCGGAATGTTTTTGGAATCTATTTTACATTTTTTTCTCAAGGGTCCAGGAGAAATTTCTTATTACAGGAGGACCAAAAATAGAGAATAGAGGATTTCATTAGCTGACAAATGAAACTGAAATCCATAAACATGTCTCCAAAAGGATGAATAGAGAAGGTTAAAAAAAAAAAAAGATAATAAGAATTCCTATTATGGTTACACTTACAGAATTTAAATGCTTCCCAAAATAAATGCAAAGACCTTTATTAATGTTTTTCTCTCAACAGTGTTGGTTGAGGGATGACTCAAAGGCAGAGAGTTTAATATATATTCAAATATTTCTGTTTATGTCTTTCTTACAATTACAATGTGGGATCTTATATTTACTTTGTACTTTCCAATTAACAAGTTATTTTTTCTGCCTTCTAATTTTTCTCCTATGAGAAAATTTTCATTTATACAGAGTATGGTTTTTCCTTTATTATATGTATGACTTTGTGATCATGAAAATATTAATAATAGTTATCATTTGTTGAGTCTTAAGTAGTCATTGATATTTTGCAAAATGTTTCACATCAGTTTTGGGAGACAGGCATCATTATTTTTCACTGTGCAAATGAAGAGACAAAGCTCAGGATGGTTAAAGTAACTTGGTGTAGATCACACAGATGGGTGTGTTACCGGAAAGTAGGTTCTCATCTCCTTGCAAAAAGAATTCGGAGACAAGCCACGGAAGTCAAGAATTCCCTGCTCCACCTTCCTGAGGGGAGGAGGGATTTTTGTCCTTATTTAGTCTGGATTAGAAGGGTCATGGTGTTGGTGCATGATGGGTACTTCTAATATGCAAGGCTAATTTTATTGTAATGAGGGCATAATGAACAAAAGGTTACATTCAAATGCCGGAGATTCCTGTCTTTTCCCACCTTTCTTTTTCTGCCACCAGGACACTTGTCACCCCCAAATTTGTGGTTTCTTATCAGTCCTGAAGGTTCCTGCTTTTCTTTGTCCAATGATCCCCATTGGAGAAGATTTATGGTTTCCTGCCATTTGGCCTGTGCCCCCCTTTCTCTGCTCATATGTAGCTACCTGTCTGCTCTAACAGGTGTACTGTTATGCTTGTCTGAATCCTAAAACAGTGCTTGTTCCACAACACTCCCTGAAATGCTTGCATTCTTGGTGTTTCTCTTGGGGAGCACAGTTGGCATTTGGGGTGTATGATCCTTGTTTGTTCGGAAGTGTCCCATGTATTGCAAACTGTTTAGCACCAGGACTCCCACCACATTTCTGACTCTTGCAGGGGGTGGCAATGATGGTGAGCCTCTTATCCACCATGGTTTGTAGTGGACCAGTAGGACCAAGGACCCATCTCTGGACCTATGTGTTTCCCCCACAGGCCCTCAGGAAACACATAGGTCCAGAGATGGGTCCTTGGTCCTACTGGTCCACTACTGGTTCACCGACTGAGCCCTTCAGAGGCAATGGATATGTATTATTCATTTTGTCCTGCTAGCCAGTTATTACCAGCACTAGCTCATACTGCTTGTAGGTATGTTTCTCCCTGTTTTATTTATTGTGCTGCCTTTGACTAGGATTTCTCGTCATTTGGTTGGTATCAGTCTGATCATATTCCAAGCCTGCTCTGGGTCTTGAGTCCGCTTGCCTTCTGATCTAATGTAACTATCAATTAGCAGCCATTTCCAAAGTAATTACACCTGCCATCTAAGTCCCTAAATTATTCACAACCTAAGCAAGGGTTCACCTGGCTGTCTGTGCTACACCTGTATCTCACTGGCCCCAGACCTGTCTGAATGCTCCCCTGTCAACATGACTCAACTAAAAGTAGTCACAGATGGAGTGTTCAGAAATTATCAAGTGGGTATCTATTACCCATTTACACAGTTATGTCGAGTAACAATCACAAGCTACCAGTAGCATGCAACATTAAATAGATCATTTGGCTCCTGAGTCTGTGGGGTTCATCTGATCTGGTCTGCTCATTGGGAGCTGATCTGTGCTTGCTCATGCATCTGCAGCCTGCTATGCCTCTGCAGGTAAGGTTGGTTGGACCTGTTCACATGTCAGCTGGCTGTGGGCTGAAGGAAGATGGTTTCATCTGGGTAAAGTGAAATGTATCTTTCATCCTGCAGGCTGGCCTGGGCATGTTCTTGTGGCACCAGCAGAGGGCAAGATTGAGCAGAAATGCCTGGGAATTTTTTCAAGCCTGGATCCCAGTCATATCTATGAATAAATATCCCATTGGCTGAAGGAAGTTTCTGATGTCAATCCAGATTTAAGAAGTGGGGAAACAGACTGCTGTTTAATAAGAGGGTCTCTGAAGTAATCACAAAGAGATGGAGGATGAGGTGAAAAATTTATACTATCCGTGCAATCAGATTACCACAGACAGCATAACTTTCCAAACTCATGTAATTTAGAAAATTAAAAAAAAAAAAATCACCTAAGACAGACAGACATTATTGAGAGTGACCCTGAGGCAGGTGGCAGGAATAGAAAATGGGCTAGAAGAAGGCGAGGGTGGCCAAAGTGAGATTACGGGTGGGAGTGTGTGTGCATGGGAGATGAGGCTGCAGGGGTAAGAAGGGGCCGGACAGTACAGGTCTTTCTGGTCTTTAAAAAAACAATCGCTTAGAGAGTCCTTCTCATTTTACTAAACTGATGGTTTTGTTACTCATCATCATTGGGTGTTACTTTCTCCACTCTATGATGAGAGATCGCATTAAATCAAAACTTAAGTTTGGGACTAATCTAGTTAGCAAATGTGGATTTTCTGGGGACCAGAAGAGCATGAATTAATTTATGTAATGCTTTATGAGAATTCTGTTCTTCAAGTTTCTACAGGCTTGTTATTCTTTTCTTTTTAACTTACTACTTCACACATTCATGTTTTTACCTAGCTCTTAGGGCATTTGAGTTTGAAAGTGTCGGCAGCCTTAAGTGAGTAGGCCGTGGGGCCCAGGCCAAAGTTCATAGTAGTTTGCACCTGGTAAGAGGTAAACATACGCATGCGCTAGTAGCGTGAATCGGCATTATGAACAATACGCATGCGCCAGCTGCATGAGTCAGCATTATGAACACTACGCATGCGCCACTAACATTATAAAAAGGACCGGCGTGTCCACCTGAGCACCACCTGCCCCACCCGCTTGTCTTACGGTAAAGTGCTGTTTTGCTCTATGTCGGCTCCTCGCGCTCTCTTCCAGTTGGGCAGCTCATCTCCTGGAATCCCTCTTCAGCTTCCCTGGGCTGACAGGAAGTCTTCAGTTAGGTAATTTTTAAGTTCTCTTTCAGGTCTGTATTTCATTATCAGAGAAGCGTGGGTGTACATTTGAGGTTACACTAATTAGATGAAACAAAAAGCAAGTGAAAAAAAGTTTTATATAACCCCTTTGGAAATATCAGTGGATCAAGAACAATCTCAGGCTGACGATGGAACAACTGAAATAACTTGCTTAATTAAGGAAACGAACATTACTGGGGCCAAGATGACAAAGGATCCTTATCTATTTACTTGTCCTGGGAGAAAATTATTCATGAGAATGTAGGCGAATAAGCTGCGTAGTGGAAGAGGGTATAGCTCAAGTGGTAGACTGCGTGTTTAGCATGCACAAGGTCCCAGGTTCAACCCCTGTACCTTCGTTAAATAAATGAACCTAATTACGTAGCCTCCAAAAAACCAAAAACAAAAAAACTGAAAGCGTTAGAGGCCCAGGGTCAGGGAGTGTTTCTGAATATCTTTCTTTTAATTTAAATTTAACTCTAAATTTCTTAAAAGTTTTGTATTGTAATCACTTTGAAATAAATGCCATCAGGTCTTTGAAAAAAAAGTTGTTTGCAGAGAGGAGGCAAAGAATCCTTGCCATCTCAAATTACTCTCTCCATAAGGGAGGACGTATGCTTTAGGTGTAACAGATTTCAGAGAATTACCTTAGGCACAGCACCCTAGAGACGCATGGATTGAAATTCACAAAAGATGCAGACTTGCATGTCTATATGTTGTCTGCTAGACAAGGAAATTTCTCGCCAACCTTTGGTTTCACAGCGCAGTCTCCTGCAAGGGAGTATCCGCATCTGTTGTATGGATCCAACAGAAAGATCAGGAAAATGTTTTATCTAGAGGATTTCGGCTTATAGTGCAGCCAGAATCATATTATTTAAAGTGCAGCCTAGAGAACATGTTTATACTTGCTTATTTTTGGAAGATGTTAGGTCTACTGACTTTCTCTTGGCAAAACGGAAGCAGCTGAGGCAGATTTTGGATGAGGGAGAACGGTATGAGTATCATGTTCAGAGAATCGGGGAGAAGCACTGAGAAAGCCGATCCTTTCTTCACACATGAATGATCACTTTCTTTTAATTAAAAAAGAGAGAAGTAAATAGAAAAAAAAATTGAATTCAACTGATAATTCCAAATGGGGAGCTAGAGCAAGTAAGCAGTACCTATAACTGGTCTATCGAAGGTAGGACTTTTAAAAGTTAGGACCGAGACTCCAGGCTGGGGCAGGTGGAAGGAATTTACCAGCTTGCTGCATGTTAGAGCTGCATTGTATGCGTGAAGTAGCTTACATCCTGGAGAGCTACTTTTTTTAAAATTGACTTTAATTGATCTATTTACCCATTTAACATTGCCAAAGAAATTATTAGCTTAATATTTGTTTGATTGGTACATAATAGACAATATTTTTGAATGAATGGGTAAAAAATATTAATCAGAAAACAGAGAAACCAAAAGAAAAAAGCAAAAAATAACCCTTCATGTTAGTAGTTTGGTTTAAAACTGAATCATATTATGTGTAATGTTTGTGAAAATTTTTTCCCATGAACCTGTTTCCATACCACTAAGTGTGCTGCAAAAACTTTTTACCCACTGAATAGCATTTTCATATTGTTTCCAGAAAAATATTTATAGATTGCTTATAAGTCTGTAAGCCATTCATCTATTTTATACTCTATATATTTTGAAAACAAATTAAAATATATTTTAATTTGTTCTGATTATACAAAGGTTATATGCTTATTGAAAATAATTTAGATGTGTATAATAAAAATATAGCATTTTCTCAATTATAAGATAATATCAATTGAAGTTCACACTAATATTTAATAACATTTCTCAGGAAAAAATATTTCATTACATCTACCTGTCAATTGTAAGATACAGTCTGATTTTAGAATGAGTGGAAAAATACGTCTCAGAATTGAGGATACACAATGTTAGTAATAACCACAGTGAGCATCTGTGTTAGGTGGTAGATATACCAAATTGTGCCAGTCACCACCACAGGGCTTACTTATCAGGAAGGTGTGGTGCTGTGTGATGATTCATATTTTAAAGGAAGGAAATTTATACTTTGAGGTATTAAATAACTTGTTACATAGGAGATGGTAGAAATTAAATCCAAACCCAGACCAATCTGAAGCAAGAAATTATTTCATTTAAATATGGTAAAAATGTATATACTATACATATTTTATATATAGTATATTATTATACATAATATATTTAACAAATGTTATATATAACGTGTTATATCTATTTGGTAAATATAATTCATAAAGTATTTAAAATAAAATATATTATACAAAACATAATACATAACAAACACATGTATGTCAAATAATATATATATAAATATATGTAACAAAGTTTGCCATTGTAACCATTTTTAAGTGTACAATTGAATGGTGTTAATTATAGTTACAGTGTTGTACAAACATCACCACCATGTATTTCTGAAACTTTTTCATCACCTCAAACAGAAACTGTAAATGTTAAGCAATAGCTCCCCATTTTTCTCACCACTCAGCCCTTAGCAATCACTAATCCATTTTCTGTTTCTATGAATTTGCCTATTGTAGATATTTCATATAAGTATAATCATCCAATATTTGTTCTTTTGTGTTTGTCTTATTTCACTTAGCATTATGTTTTTAAAAAATTTTTTACTTAAGATTTTTTTGGGAGAGGTAATTTAGATTTATTTATTTACTTATTAATTAGTATTTATTTTTGATAGCAGTACTGGGGACTGAACCCAGGACCTTGTGCTTGCTAAGCATGCACTTTACCACTGAGTTATACCCTCCCCCACCACTTAGCATTATGTTTTAAAGATTCATCCACATTGTAGTATGTAACAGAACCTCATCTCCTTTTTTATGGCTGAATAATATTCCTGTGTGTGTGTGTTTGCATGTGTAGTGTTTTATTTGGTGGTTCATCTCTAAACAGATACTTGGGGTGTATCCATATTTTATCTATTATGAATAATACTGCTGTGAACATAAATACAAATATTTGTTTGTGCACTTGCTTTTAATTCTTCTCGGGTATACACCAGTAGTGGCATTGCTGGGTCATGTTATAATTGTGTGTTTAATTTTTTTTGAGAAAACACTCAAATGTTTCATCAGAGGCTGCATCATTTTATTTTCTCACCAGAAATGTAGAGGATTCTAGTTTCTCTTCATCCTTGTCAACATTTGTTTTCTATTTTTTGTGTTGTAGCCATCCTAGTAGTTGTGAAATGGTATCTTATTGTGGTTTTTGATTTGTGTTTTCCCAGTGACTAATGATGTTGAGCATGTTTTATGTGCTTATTGGCCATTGACGTATTTTCTTGGAGAAATGTCTATTCAAGTCCTTTGCACATTTTTTTAATCGAGCTTATTGTATTCTTGTTAAATGCAGGAGTGCTTTGTAGATTCTGGATAGTAAACAGTTATTATTAGATAGATGATTTGAAAATATTTTATTCCACTCCAGAAAATGTCATTGGGATTTAGATAGTCATTTCAGTGAATTTTCAGATCGCTTTGGGTAGTATTGATGCCTTAACAATATTAAGTCATCCAATTCATAAACATGGGATGTCTTTCCATTTATTCAGTCTTTTAATTACTTTCAGCAATGTGTTGTAGTTAGTTTTCAGTGTACAAGTCTTGCCCCCTTGGTTCACTTGTTTCTAGGTACTTTATTATTTTAGATGATAGTACATATGGAATTACTTCCTTGATTTTCTTTTTGAATTGTTGCTGGTACACAGAAACAACTGATTTTTGTGTGTTGATGTTGTACCCTACAACTTGCTGAATTCAATTATTAACTCTAAGATCTTTCTTGTATTCTTTGGGATTTTCTAATGTAGAATTTTATCATCATGGCTAGAGATAATTTATTTCTTCATTTTCAATTTCAGAGCTTTTGTGTTTTTAATGAATTTAATACTATTACTTTTCAGTGAAGTAAAATTCAGCCCTAATCTTATTACTCAGTGGAGATAATTGCTCATAATTTGACAGCTGTCTTTCTAGATGCTCTTTCTTTCCATTTATCCATGTATCATTCACTCCTTTATTCATATTTATTTAAAATTATACATTTAATAAATATATATGTCATACATATGTATATATTTTCTTAGAAAATTATTCATTTCACTTAGGATTGCAATTATTTAGACCTGAAAGAATTTTATTTTATGAACACTTTCAATGAACTGATTCTTTATTTTTTTCTAATACATTAATATAATTATTTTATTATTTTCTTCTTCCTACTAACATCTAATTATTTTTCCAGATTTGTGTTTCAAATTTTTAGATTTATTTATCCTTTCTTTAAAAATAAATTAATTTTGTTTTTACTTGTTGGTTTGCAATTTTAATGATTTTTCATATGTAGTTTCTAGTTGTGGACACATTTTCTTAACTTGTAACTGCAGTTTTACATTCTACTTTGACGCTTGAATTTTTTGGTGTGTTTATTTATCCTTGGTAAATCTTGAATTTATAATTGGAGACAGAATCTCGGGTATAGTATGTAGTAGTTTGTAGATTTGTCTTTACTCTCTTTCAGTGTAACTTAGTTAAATGCCATGTTTGAAGATGTTTCTTGTTCACTCAACCACTCAAATGTCCTCCTGGTGTATCTCTGGTTGATTGAGGTGGCATTTCCTTCCTACCCCCAATTTATACTTAAAATTTCCAAGTTTCATCATGTTCCCCCCCCCATTTTTTTCTGACTCTCCTTCCACTTAGAGGTGTAGGTCTTGACTATTTTACACAGTGCATTTTGCTACCACCAATTAGCTTCCACTTCCTGCCTCATAATTTTTATGACAGTTGAAGCCTTTTCAACAATGAAGCTAATAGAACTACTAGAGGCAGGAGAGGGCAGGGAACATACACATCCAGTTTCCCATTGCATCCCTCAAGACTCGTAGAGATGACTGCAGGTCTTGTTAGTACAACACTGAGTGTGGGAATTACAAAACATATGGTGATGGTAGGAAATAGGACATGCTCCTTTTTGAGACATTCTCCATCTTGTGAAAGGAAACTAAGGTATGCCATGGCCTGAAGAGAGTGTTATCCCATTGCATTTTTATCGAGTAAGCTATTGTTACTGTATTTTTTATAGGAGTCTTCTGTAATATCTAAATGTGACTGCCATATTCTCTGAATCTGTGACTCTGTTTCTTTGTTGGTTGGTTTTTTTCCTTTTAGATTCCATGTGTAAGTGAAATCGTACAGTATTTGTTTTTCTCTGACTTATTTAACTAAGCATAGTACCCTCTGGGCCCATCCATGTTGTTGCAAATGGCAAGATTACTTTTTTATGGTTCAGTAACATTCCATACAAATACTGTGTTCTAAGAAAGACAGTAAAGGGAGAATGGCATAGATGTAATATTTGAAGAAATAATGGATGAAAAGTGAAAGTGATGGAAGAGATCAAGCATAGATGTTAACAGCTTCTATAGATCCAAGTAAAATACATATAAAGGAAATCACATCTTGTCACATCAGTGTAAAACTGTCTAAAAGAGAACCTATTAAAAGAGGCCAGAAGAAAAGATCTATTTTAAAACTAACAATGATAAGACTTACAGCTCGCTTTTTATAGAATCAGTTGAAGATGGAAGACTATGTAATAATGATTTTTAAATGCTGAAAAAACTAATTGCAAATATAGAATTACTTGCTTAGAAAAATTTTGCAAAACAGGAAAAATAAAGACACTTTTAAACAAACAAGCAAACAAACAAAAACTCAGAAAATTCATTATTGGCTGATCTTATACTAAAGGGAATTTTTAAAGTAGGCAAAAAAAAAAAAAAAAAAATTCCAGATAGAAGCTGAAACATAGGTGAATGAATAAATAGATAAAAGGCTACTTAAATGGGTAATATAAAAACATTTGGCTGTACAAAAGAATTATATATATTATGAAGTTTAAAACCTATGGAATTAAATATGTAAAAAATTAGCACAGAAGTTAAAGCTTTCTAACTTCTTTATATTGACTGCAAGATCATAAACATAATTCTTATTACATTTAAAAAGTAAAGCATTACTACATACACTATCAGAGAAATTCTTAAAAATATGACCTAACAAATGGGGAAAGTTGAATAAAAATATTAACTAATAAAAAAGAAGGCAAGAAATTGACTATAAATTGTACTAATTGTGTAGTATGATTGTTAGTATCATTGTACTAAGTAAGCACCTCCATTGTCAGACAGTGGTTATCAGTTTAAATAACTAAAAATACCTAGTTAAAGATATATATAAAAATAAAAAAGAAATAAAAAGGTGAAAGTTAAAGCATGAAAAATGTTGCAAGTACTAAACAAAAGAATGTAGCTTTTTTAATATACCAAGTAGACTTAAGAGCAAATCAACATTACTAGAGATAGGAAGGCTATTTCGTAGTTACAAAAGATTCAGTTCATCTAGAAGATACAAACATTGTACCTTTGTATGCAGTTAATATTCAAAATACTGAGAGCAAAACTGGACTGAACTATGAAGTGCAACAGAAAAACCCACAATCATTGTGGAAGGTTTTAGATATCTGTTTCAGTCCCTGATAGTGCAAGCAGAGAAAAGAGAAAATAATAAATAGAGAGAAATGTGAATAAAACAATGAATAAACCTGACTAAATTAACATCTATCGAATGCTACACCTGAGAGCTGTAGAATATGGATTTTTTCCCAAGTGCACGTGGGCATTAACTACATTTAACTGAGTCCTGGATCAGTGACTGTAATTTAAAACCTTTCTACAAGGAAGCTGTAGTTCCACGTGGTTTCATTGGTGAATTTTTCCAACAACTTAAGGTAGAAAGAATGCAAAGTTACACAAACTCTTTTAGAGAATAAATAAGAAAAAATTTCCAGCTTGTTTTATAATGCCAGGATAACATTTGTTCAAAACTTGACAAGGATTTGACAAGAAAGGAAACTGTTATTTCTCTCTCTCCTATAATCGGATGTAAAAATTCTACGTAAAATATTAACCAATAGAATCCATGATGGATAATATGTCCTAAATTGTTTTTATTCTAGAAATGGGAGATTAATATAACATTTGAAAGTTAGTGAATATAATTAACAACATTAATACAACAAATGTGAAAATTTTATCAAAATCTCAATAGATTAAAAAAGACTTGAGAAAATTCATAATCCAATTGTGGAGGAAAAAGGAAACTAGAAAGAAAAAGAAGCTCTTAATTTATGTTCAGCATTTTGGTAAGTTCTGGCTGTAATGGCTGTCATCTGGTGCAATGGGTTAAAATGTGTTCCAGTAAAATTCCTGTGTTGGAGTCCTAACCTCCAGTAGCTCAGAATATGACCTTATTTGAAAATAAGATTGTTGTGGATGTAATTAGTTAAGATGAGGTCATATTGGTATAGGGTGGACCTCTAATCCAGTATATCTGATGTTCTTATAAAAAGAATGCCCTGTGGAGAGAAAGCCATGCATTCAGGGAGAAGACCATGTGGAGATTAGTTATGCTGTCATAAGTGAAGGAACTACCAGAAGCTAGGAGAGAGACCTGAATACATTGTTCCTTAGAGTCCTCAGATGGAGCATGGCCCTCCTGACACCTTGGTGTCAATAAACTGCTGTTGTCTAAGCCACTCAGTTTGTGATACTTTGTATTAGTGTAGCAGTTCTAGCCACACTAACACAAAGGACTTGTGGATCTCACTCTGTTAGATTTACATTGACCTGAGATGTATGACCCATGGATGTCACTTATACAAGAAAATGATCCTTCTGAGCCCTTATCAGTAGGGCATGCACTTTGAATTGATTTTTGGGAAATAGACATGGGTGTGCACTCTGGTGTCCATGCATTTGTTCATTCAACAACTAGTCTTTTCTGGCAGAACTCTCAATGTACACTGTATCCTAAAGGAAGAGGGAAGATAAAAAGACATGAGTTGAAGATACAGAGGAACAAGCAGGTGGTTGTCAGAGGAGAAGGGGGTTGAGGGAAGAAATAAATAGGTGAGGGAAGTTAAGAGGTACAAACTTCCAGTTGTAAAATAAATGAGTTATGGGTATGAAATGTACAGTGTGGGGGAATATAGTCAATAACTGTAATAAATATCTGTGTATGGTGACAGGTGGTATCTAGACTTCTGGTGATCATTTTGAAATGTATAGAGATCTTGAATCACTATGTTGCATAACATAGTGTAGGTCAGTTATGCTTCAAAAACAAACAAATAGCAAACGAAATTATAGAAAGGGAGATCAGATTTGTGGTAATCAGTGGTGGGGAGTCAGGGGAGGGGGAACTGGATGAAGGCCATCAAAAGGTACAAACTTGCAGCTATACGAAATAAGTACTAGGGATGTAATTTACAACATGCTATGACTAATACTACTCTGTTATATATGAAATTTAAGAGTAAATCCTAAGAGTTCTCATCACAAGGAAAAGTATATATTTTTTCTATTTTAATTTCATTTCTGTATGAAATGATGGGGTTTGCTAACCTTATTGTGATAATCATTTCATGATGTATGTTAAGTCGAATCATTATGCTGTACCCCTTAAACTTATACAGTGCTGTATGTCAATTATACCTTAATAGAACTGGAAGGAAATAGAGATTAGTTGAAAGAAAAATTAAACTGAACCCATATTTACTACAGAAGAAGTTTTATGCTTGCCTTGACAGTCCGTAATGGCTAAGTATCATTGGATTGGATGACAGTTAGAGCTCATCCATCCTTGAGAGACTTTGAAAGCCCTGGAAGTAACAGAGTGCACCTTGCAGCATCTGGGGCTGCAGAAAGCAGCACTAGAAAGAGGTGGGGGCAAATCTGAGCAAATGTTCTCCCCACCTAGTTCTGAGCATGGCCCTGCTTTCATGCGCTTGCTAACAGTCAGCCGACGTGGGAATATGAATTACTTTGTTATACTTAAGTGAAAATAACTGGGAAGATAACATTGTTTAAAACCAAACAAGAAATCATCCAACAAGGCCCCAGCATGTAATACACGCCAGAGCCAAAAAGAGATGTTTAGGGGATTATCCCCCACAGCGCGGTTTCTCTCCAATAAAGCAGGTAATTGAGAGCTAACCATATTGGCTTTGGATCCAGCTCTAGACAGCCTCACTAATTAATGCACTTAATTTGATATTTCATACTTGGTCTTAGGGGCTTATCAACACGTTATGCAGATATATGGAAAATTGGACACAAATGAATATTTGGAGCCCTGATGATTTTTAACAGAGGTCTGTCATATTTTACTCCTTAGATTGATTTGAGGACTTTTTTCCTTTGCAGATCAGAGCTTTTCCAAGTGCCTTATGGTTTTGCCTGCCTTTATCCCCTTTCTTTTGTGGAAATTGAATCAGTTTTGTTCTATTCCTGCCACACTTCTCTCTAGCATTAAACTTCCCTCGTTGGCCTAATTCTCTCTTATGTTCATGACTTGGGATGAGTCATTGTTTGAAGTTTTGAGAAGGAAAGACATCCATTAAAAAAAAAAAAAAGAGTGGAATTGATTAATGATCAGGGGAAAAAAAAAACTCTTCATTCCATCGGGGTACTGCAAGGCTGCAAGTGACATTAGATTTTAAAAAGAAATAAATGTTAAGTATTTCAAGTTTGGTTATTTTAACAATGTCTCCTTGACAATTTTAAATGGTAGTAAGGTTAAAAATGTCTCTGAAATATTGTAAGTTGAGAATGTGGAGACAAGGGGAAAGAATCTAAATTGAGTGGAGGAGCTGAATTCTGTGTGTAGGTCAAACATATGTTCTTGCTTTGAGGGACAGGAGTAATTGTCAGGCCAGTTGAGGGTGAAGGAGGCTTGAGACATCAGCTAGCTTTGACATAAAAGTATACTGCCTCTCTTTTAACCTGTCTGCCATATGTATCTGTCTTTCCTGTTCCTTTTTCCCCTGAGCATCCTGAGCTTCGGTTGGCCTGATAACTCTTCTGACTCTTGTAAGTCTGATAACCCCACTTTCCAGATGAATGATGGGTCTCCAACAGAGACAAATGGACATTCAGATTAGCATTCAACAGGGGCACCTTTCTCAGGATTTTGAAATTCATTCTTGCCTTGACTATTCCTTTTGCTAAGCCAGGAAAGCAGGGTCAGGAAGAGGCTACAGAATGGGAAGTTTTTCTTTTTCCGTTTTCCCCTCCTCATTTGTCAGTCAGTGACGGTGCACTTTTGGCTTTCAATTCTGCTTTCATTTATTTCCATTATCCATCTTTTCTATGCCATTTTTCTTCCTCTGGTTGTTCCCTCACCCTCACTTTTTACTTGATCTATACCTAGTTATACTCAAGGGTATACAAGGTGCAGGCAACGGCAGATAGAGGAGAGGAAAGAGACTGATCTAACAGAAGTTTACAAGTTTTCTTGATGAGTTTCATTTTCCTACCAGAACCCAGTGTGAAGCTCAAGCCAGTGATAGTAAATACAGGCTTAGAGAAAGGAGCTGTCACTGCCAAACCACAACCTTCAAGGAAGGAGTCGGGGGTAAATACCTTGACCTCCCTCTCAACACACCTTCTGGTCTCTTCCAGGGCCTTCCAATGGCTGAACTCAACCAGAAGCCACAAGGCATGAGAGCCTGGTTTATATTGTCCATTGAGGTCAGTCTTCTCTGCTGCAGATTAGGGTGAAGAAGGATAGAGAGTGAATGAAGAGGAGAAAACAGACAATATGCAGCACAGGGGATGAGACGAGGAAGAGACAGTTAAGGGCATTCGGCATTTCTGCTGGAACCCGAATAACCTCATGCAGGCAGATCTGTCATTGTTTCCTTTCTTTGGGATTCTTCTAAGGTGATGCTCCATTAATTTTTTGCCCGCCACGAATAGTGTTTCAGTTAAGCATGGATTTGTGCCAGATTAGTCTTTCTTTCCCTAGTTTTTCTACAAGTTCTCCTCCCTTCTCCCTTTGTCCCTTTTACACATTCTTCAGACTCAATGCAGAGCCAGTCTCTTCCACTGCTCAGCCTCATTTTGGCTTGTTTCCTCTAGTATTCATTTACTTCACTGTTCTTGGACACATTACTATATTTTTCTGGCACTGAAAGACATGAATTTATTTGTCCTTTTTGTCCAGCTGTAGACTGTATCTTTGTGTCCCCTGTGCCCTTAACATTTACAGATTTTAATAAATGCAGATTAGCATTTCTGATGATACTCCGTTAACATGGGAAATGTAAACCAAGAAAAATCAACAGCAACCACATACTCAAAAATAAGACTGAGAAAATTTCCTAGAAATTAAAACATTACTGTTAGTTTAATATACTTTTGTTATCAGATTCTTGAGCACCAGAGCTTTTAAATCTTACCTGGGGCTTCCAGGCAGAATCTTGGTCCTGCTCCTTGGTAGCTGTGTGACCTGGACAACCAATTCCAAGTTACTTCAATTAAAATTAGAATAATAATATTGGCCGCATAAAAGCTGCTGTGGAATTGAATGTGATGCACTGAGTAAAGCATACTCATCAGTGATTACTTTCACACACGCTCAATGCCTTTGACCAGGCTAAGTGAAAGCAGAGTCCTGCCTTTGTGAGAATCATAGTCAAAACAGAATTCAAACTGTATGCCTGAAACCATGAAGGATAATGTTCTTCTTTACTGTATTTTTAAATGGAGTAGTCTAAAGTTATATTTCTCTGTCTTCATTTTTACAGTGTGCCATGCTGAAAGTCTCAAGGATTTTTACAGTAAAGACAACTCTGAAAAATCTCTGTCCGTATCCGTTTGCTCCACACGTCCTTTGGATCTCTCATTAACATACTCGCCTCCCTGGTTACCGCCTCCCTCTCTTCTCCCCCTCCTTTCTTGGGCAACATAACATCACTCTTTCTCCTGTCTAGAAGTCGGGTTGTTCCACGTGAACTTCACTCCTATGAAAGGGGTCAAAGGTACAATTCGGTCAAGGGCAGTGTTAGGAAAACCATTATTTCCAGTATCTGAGATAGCACCTGAGACCACAGGGCTCTCTTGCTATTTCTCCAGCCTAGAAGTTTCAGTCCTGTGCTTCGTAAAGGGCATTTAGTGCAAGAGAAGTATCACAAAATATGATCTTTAAAAACAGAAAACAGGCTTCAAAAGTTGAATTTAGTTGAGAATTTTCTGTGTTAGAGATGTACCATGTATATTAGCATAGTAAAGACTCCAAAAAGTGTATATATATAAAAAAAAAAAGATTATCTTTAAACACATTTTTGGACTCAGTATTTCCCCAACTGAATTAACTATAGAATAAGTTTGCTCCTTTATCTAGGGATACATAGATCTACAAGACAGATTTTGAGGAACTCTAATCTAGGTCATATTGTGTAAAATACGGGGAAAATATTTCTTTAACAGTTGATATAACCAATTTTTTTTTCCTTAGGAAATGGCCATTTAGTTAAAACTTCTTCATAATAAAGGATGGATAAAGAAGGGTAGTGGGGTGGAAAGACCTGATAACAGGATGAAAGAAAGGTCAATTAAAAAAAAAAAGATGAAGACTGAGGTTTTCAATGAAATTAGGACTTTGGGGAAGACAAAACATCTAATAATTACTTTGCTACGTGGTGTGCATTGTAATAACCTCCTTTTCTTCCCCTCACCCCAGTTTTTCATGTGAATCTGTAATGTTCAATAATGCTTTGTGAAATGTACTTAATTTGGGGAAGTGGGAGAATACGCTGAGTCCTCCTCCGTGTCCCACTCCAGTACACAGTGAAAACAGAGTCAGCAGAGTAACAGACATATAAACTTCTATGGAACAAGAAGAGGGTCTTATTAGTGGAAGTCTTAATACTGTGTAAAATGGGAGCATTTGGATTTGCCAATAGAGAATGAGGGAAGGAGCATTCCTTCCTATGGGGAGCACTGCAGTGTTGACTGGGAGGAATTTTGAAGGCAACAGTCAATATGGGGCTAAACTTTCTACATGGGCTTGAATTTTCAGATTGTATCTTGAGTATGACTTTGGTTCCCATGGACTCATGGTTAACACATATCCATAGCATGACGCATCCGCAGACGGAGATTAGAAAGTAATCTCCTAAAATCGAAACTAAAGAAACAAACAAAAATCTCATCTGTTAGCATGAAAGCAAACTGAGTTTTATTGACTCATTGCAGCAAGAGTGAAACTCACACAGACAGTTCGGAAATGGCATCTTGTTATGTGAAGTGAATGTACTGTTTATGTAGTTTATAGGTTGGTCTCAGAAGTTCTTAGAGTTGGGGGATATTATGACCAGAGAGAGTCTTTGGGTTGTTCGGTTTCTTAAAGTGAGGGCTGGTCAAGGAAAAGTTCTCAGCAAAAAGAAATGTTACCCATTTCTTTTTCTAAAATCTTATCCAGAATATTTCTCCCTTGTATTTGCCTTATAAAGTGATTATTCTGGTTCTTGTGTTTAAAAACCAGTAGTACCAAAACATCTATTTCAAGGACTTTTGTTCCTCTAGTACTTAATTTCAGACTGTTCCATGCCCCCTCCCCAAGTAAATATCTGTCTAGGTAAAGGAAATTTCTATTCAGTGGTGTGATGGTAAAAGTTGAACAGACTCTGAGGAAACAAACAAACAAAATGTTCTGATTTTTATTATTTCCCATTTTGGGAGTATAAATTCACCCTTAAACTGTGGTCAGTTTCAAACTACTAATGTTAGGAAGAATTGCATGATAGCATACCAATATATATTATGTATAGCATATAGACACAATAGATATAAATAACCTTAAGAGTATGGGTAATGGAGTGGGTGGGTATAGCTCAGTGGTAGAGCACAGGCTTAGCATGTGTGAGGTCTTAGGTTCAATCCCCAGTCCCTCCATTAAAAAAAGGGGGATAGGAAATGGTAAAGTATTTAGGAATTCTGAATTTTATGTATTAACTTTGTTTTTTGTTTGTATTAATTTATTTAACTTTTTTTATTGAGTTATTAACAGTTTATAACGTTGTGTCAATTTCCAGTGTAGGGCACAATTTTTCAGTTATACATAAACATACATATATTCATTGTTACATTCCTTTTTGTTGTGAGCTACCACAAGATCTTGTATATATTTCCCTGTGCTATACAGTATAATCTTGTTTATCTATTCTACATATGCCTGTCAGTATCTACAAATTTCAAACTCCCAATCTGTTCCTTCCCACCCTTCTCCCCACTGGCAACCACAAGTTTGTATTTTATGTTTGTGAGTCTGTTTCTGTTTTGTATTTATGTTCTGTTTTTTTTTTTTTTATTCCACATATGAGCGATCTCATATGGTATTTTTCTTTCTCTTTATGGCTCACTTCACTTAGAATGACATTCTCCAGGGACATCCATGTTGCTGCAAATGGCGTTATGTTGTTGTTTTTTATGGCTGAATAGTATTCCATTGTATAAATATACCGCATCTTCTTTATCCAGTCATCTTTTGATGGACATTTAGGCTGTTTTCATGTCTTGGCTATTGTAAGTAGTGCTTCTATGAACATTGGGGTGCAGGTGTCTTTTTGAAGTAGGGTTCCTTCTGGATATATGCCCAGGAGTGGGATTCCTAGATCATATGGTAAGTCTATTCCTAGTCTTTTGAAGAATCTCCATACTGTTTTCCACAGTGGCTGCACCAATATTAACTTTGTCCTTTAAAATTGTATAATTGAATATATGTCATTTGCTGTTACTTACTTTTAATCATTGCTGTGTTAAGAACAGGTTTACAACATTCCTAAAAATTTACGGGTTGGCTCCCAAACTTGGTGTGAGCTATCACTACTTATATTTATAAAAGATGATTTGAGAATGACTAACATGAAAAAGGATTTGGGGTTTTTCTGCTTCAAATTATCTCCCAAGTTATCTCTTTAGCTAGAATTAATAATGTTTTTAGTTCTTGGCCTTAAAGCCTTGGATGTCTATGATGAGACATAAGTGTGTTGACCTGGTGAAGTAACTGACAGCTACTGAATATGCTTCCAAGTGAATGGAACACACAGGTGGTTGATGGGCTGGAGAAGGCGAGAGAATGTTTGTGGCACATGTGCTGATGCTTATGGAAGGTGGACACTGACAGAGAAGCAGAATTAGGGAGATCTGGGCTGTGGGATGGAGAGAAGACATCCTCAAAACTCTGACCTCTAAAATGGTTTGCTGTAAACACTGGGGACCCTTTTTATTCTTGAACTTTTGAACTAATCATGCTTAGACTACAACAAATGGACAAAACTCTTCTTCACCTACTTCCAATAAAGCAAATCGACATTAATTCTACATAGTAACTTTGGTCACAAATCATGTGACAAAACCAGATTATAGCTATAAAAATTAACATAGAAATCCATTATCTCAATAGAAACCAATGCCTTTGGAGAGGCTAAACAGGAGAGTGTCCAGACCCTAAGTTCCCAGATATTTTTTTCCCCTGTTTCCCTTCCTTCAAAATTGCTGAAGTCAGAAGCCAAAGTGTATACAGAACAAAAACTGTTCTACTCTGCAGTTAGAGTTTCCTTAAGTATACCACAGTGTATTAAAAAGGGAGCTTAAAAGTTCTGATTTTTGCCACAGGATCTTTAAGTGTAAAAGCCAGACATAACAATAGTAACTAACTCTTTCAAGTGCAAGTACAGCGAATGAAAGCAGGGTTGGTATCGACCTCACCTGGTTATCAGTCTCTCTCCTCATGGATCTTAAGCTCTGTGAGAGCAGAAACTGTCTTGTTTAAGGTGTCTCCCCAGTGTTGGTGCAGTGACACTGAGGGTTCTGTGCAGAACACAGAAGCTGTTCTAGTCCCAGTAATATTTGTTGGATGAATGAATATGTGTATGTTTCCTAGGACATACTTCAGTGGGGTCAACTTTCTCTGGATTAGGTGTCTACTTTTAATACCCGTGTGACTATTGGCATGATATGTAACATCTCTGTGTCTAAGTTAACTCACCTATAAAATGAGAATAATAGTGCCTCCTCATATGGTTGTTTTGAGGTTTAAGTGAGGTAAAGACCTCAGTATAGTGTCTGACTTATGACAAGGTCTTAATTGGCTATAATTGTTCTTCCTTTTGATGAGGAGAATTTGATTATATTCCTTGTCACCTATGGATAATATCATGATAAATATAATCATATCCAAGACACTTTATTGTGTTAATACACACCTCTATCAGGCAGTAAGCCTCAAGATCCCAACATTAACAAAATGTTAGGAAAAATCATCAAGTTTTCTCAAATTTTACCAGCACGAACTCAGAGAAGTACTGACACTATTATGTTAAAAATTGTCTTTCTTATCTTGTAAAAGCTTAGCAGACAGTAACATTTTGTATTAACCATTTATGAGAAATAAACTCATGGGTTAGTTCCTAGGAAAGGTTAAGCTTGCCTTGTTAACTCAAAAGTGGTACTGTTGCAGTGAGGGGCAAAATTGGATTCTTTGCATGATCATTTCACTAGTTCCTGTTTAAATATGCTTTTAAAATTCAGACCATCACCACCTTAGGGTTTGACATAATACATTTGGTTGGCTTTTATCTATAGCAATAATGATGGCTGAAAATGTCACTACCATTATATAACAAACCATGTGTTCTTATGATACGCCCTTCAGCAGCCTGTATGCTAAATGGGACAGCAAATTGCTGGACTTTGGTAATCTTCTTTCCATAGCCTGGTATTTGTGTTTTTAATTGTCAAAGCAATTATAGCGCCTTCTGCTCGAGCAGCCTGTGTTGAGTAGTGGGCAAATACAAGATGGTCATTGTTTCTATTTAAGTTTTGGAATCCATTTGTCTTGTTGGGAGACAAACTCTTTGCTGTGTAGCTGAGGTCCAAGTTTAGAACCAAAACATTTTCCAAAATTTTCACGCAGACTTCAGAGCCTTGCCTTGGTTTAAAAGAATTTTGTCTTTCAGAATGCTGAGCTGAATATTATTTTGTTGCAGTTCTGCATGGGACTGAATTGTAAAGTGAGGAAGGAATTGTGGAGAGTGGAGAAGCCACGATTAATTTAGCAGCGTGGAGAGAGCCACGTCTCTGGGTTGTTGCAGAGGAGGTCGGTGTGAATTCAGTGTATGTCAGTGCAATCTGTCACATCCTCCAAGGTTTCATGTATACACTTTCTGATCTCTCACAGTTCACGCCTTTTAACAGGTCTTGAAAGCAGCAGGGTTGTGAATTTGGTACATTATAGCATGGGTGACTATCACTGTATATAGATACTTTTCTATTTATATGTTCTCTTCCACTTTTTCAGCTTTAAGTCATAGGAAATCTCATCTTGTAATTCTTATTGAACTATAGGCACAGTGTGCTTTGCTTTTCTTAAGTCCACTCTAATGGGATGCTTCTCTGCCAATGTTCCCTGCAGGTCAGGCATCAGGGCATCATTTTAGCACTGTCTTCATGAAAAGGCAATAAATATGAAACAGTGTCTGAAATCATAAGCAGAGTCTTGCAAAATGATGATCAAGGCTCTAATTGATGTTACCCTTGACACAATATTCCATACTCTCTGAAAAAATATTAGCCAGCACTCTAAGTGAATGATGGTCAGAAGAAGCGTAGACACTACTATTAAATGGACCAAAACTTGTCTCAGTGGCAAAGTATCTGGTGCATTCAGTCTAATGTGCATGAGAGCAACAACCCGTCAGTATTGTCAATTCAGTTCAACTTTGGGTCACAGGAGCGTCTGGGCTTCCTTTCTAATGGTGGAAGGCCTCATTCCCAAGTGCTAACTCTTTGATAAAGAAGAGTTGGTCAGTACCTCGTTTTCCTCCGTCATATCTAGGTTTTAGTAAAAGAGTCGGAGCTTTCAGAACATATCAGAGTTCAAACATGCTTGGATACTTCTCTTACCCCACCTGGGCTTTGTTTACATATTGAATTTATGCTTATTTCATAAGTACAGTTGTATTTATGAGATGTGGTGTGAACAGGACCTGGACAAGTGGCACATGGCACCCTGCTCACGGTCAAGGTCACACCTCCAGCATCCAGCTGTGGTGCTCCTGTTCTATACATGTTGGAAACGTCTTCTGAAAGCCTGAACCACCCACTCATCTATTTCTAGCTGTTGTCACTTGGCTTAGTTTCCTTTTCTACTATGAGTTCCAGATAAATGGCATTGCTTTCTTTACTTTGCTGTATGTAGAGAAATACACAGAGAAAATAAGTTGTTTGTAAGAAATAACCAGTTTACTCAAGCCAAACAGTTGATCAGTTAGCATACGTATGGGCAGAGATTTTCCTTTTAACTGATGTATTTTGTGTGCCTTCGGGAAAATACTTAACATTCTGAGCTTTGGTTTCCTTGTATATTAAAGTCAGTGCATAAGATAATCTCCAGGAAACCTTCCAGCTTGGAAAATATGATTCTGTAAACAGAAGAAAAATGCATCTGAGTTACACCATTTGAAATTAGCAACGTATCCCTAAATATCAATATAATACAGGTTTTACTAAAGTATATGAGTCAAATACAGGCTCCCAAATGAATTAATATGGTAACTGAGGATCCGAGTTTAGTGACTTGCCAAAGACATTTACTAGAGAAAATGATTCTACCAGAATATACAAAGCTAGTCAATGAGTGAAATAAGTTGTATCAGTTAAGTCCCTTTATGTTGCAAATAAGAGGAAAAAAATTCAATGTGGCTTAAATAACAAAAGAAATTCAGCACCTCACATCACTGAAAAGTTCACAGGTTGGTTTGAAGGCAAAGCTTTAAGGCAAACGCTGGTTTAAGGCAAAACTTGATCTTACAGCCCAAAAGATTTCAGAAATGATCTGGTTTCTCTTCATCTGTTTCCTTGGCCTTTGAGTGCCCCTGGCAGCTCCAGATATCCTGTTTGATGTTAACACAATGACTTTTGAATTTTAAATTTCATATTTCACTCCAAAAGAGTCAGGGAGGAACATAGCGTCACGGAAGTGAATTATCCCAGAAATCCTTGACAAATATCTCTTCACATTTTATTTGATTTATTTCTCTACCTGTTCTATGAGTCAATCATGGCAATCTGGGAAGTGAGATGCTTGATAGGCTAATCCAATCAGGGCCCATCCCTGGGGCCTTGGGTGTGGGGTCGAGCTACACTGAGAATCCTGGAGAGATGATTGTCTAAAGGAAATTTAGAAAAGCTTTTCAATAAAGAGAGAGAAATAGATACAGGAGAGCCCAAAACAGATAAACTCTTAAGAAAGTCAGTTTTTTCATTATTTTTTCTCATGGGAACATTTTAGGAGTATTTATCATGTAACAAGCACTGTTAGCAAGGAGGAACCCAGGCTGCAGAGGAGGCAGCCAACATAACCGAGATGGCATGCTGTGTAACTCATGGGCCTCTGGTCTGCTGGGCGCTGACCAGGAGCTGGGCGAATTCTCTTGTATCTTTCTTTTCTTTCTTTTCTTTCTCTTTTGGTGGGGAGAGGTAATTAGGTTTACTTATATATTTATTTTTTAATGGCGATACTGAGGATTGAGTGCAGAGCCTTGTACATGCTAAGCACATAACTTGAGTCTTGAAGGAGATACTCGTGGAGAAGGGGTAAGAACAGTCCAGGGGTAAGGAAGAGCAGTTAAGCCTGGAGACGTGGGAGATCAAGCTATGGTCGGGAGCCTTCAAATCATTTCATGTGGTTAGAGTTTTGGGTGCTTGTCAGGGGAACTGATAGGTATTTACTTAGCAAAGTGAAGCAATTGCCTGATTCTAAAGGGCCTTTTGTGTAACAGCAAGGAGTTTAGATTTCATCCATCAAATAAAGTGAGCCTTTGAAAGATTCTGGTGTAGGAAGTTACATGTTTCAATTTACATAATTGGTATTATGAAGATAATTACTTAGGAAAGAGACAGAAACAAGAGATAGGTAGAAAATAAAGTTGTGTCAATGGATAAACAAGTGGATGTGAGGAAAATGGAGAACTGTTAGTAATGCTCATATTTCTTCCTTGAGAGAGTAAGTGGTGGTACTGTCCCACCCTCCTCCACCCACAAACGGAACAGGGAGGGAAAGGAAGATGGGGTCTGAATAGGAAAGGAGGTTTTGACTACATCCCTCAGGTGTCTTCAAGTGATGATACCTGTATCTAGTTAGAAGTTGAGATACGAATTAGAGAAAACTTCATGGAGTTAACAGCCTATGAAACTATAGGTGTAACCCAGAAAGATATGTAAAGTAACAAGAGCAGAATGCAAAGGATGGAATATTAAGGAATATCGATATTTCAGGTTCAGTGTGAGGAAGAAACTATAGCAAGACAAGCAGGAGGAAAATCAGAATAGTGTTGTCTCTATCAAGATTATCCAGAAAAAGATAAAAAAAAATTATTTATATATCAGAAATGGACTCACGGACATAGAAAACAAACTATGGTTACCAAAAGAGAAAGGGATTGGGGAGGGATAAATTAGGAGTTTGGGATTAACAGATACACACTACTATGTATAAAACTGATAAACAACAAGGACCTATGGTATAACATGGGGAACCGTATTTAATTTCTTGTAATAAGTGAGACTGGAAAAGAATCTGAAAATATGTGTGTGTATATATATATATGTATATATATATGCATGTACATGTATAACTGAACTGCCTTGCTGTGCACCTGAAAATAATATTGTAAATCAGCTACACTTCAATAAAAAATAAAATTAAAAAAGAAAAAAAAGTAAAAAAGAGTGTCAAATGCCACCAATATTATTTTTAAATGGCAGAAGACAAACGGTTGAATTTGATCAGTACATAGATTATTAACCACATCAGGGGAGAAGTTTTGTAGCTCGGTGAAAGCAGAAGTCAGATACGGTGGCCTGAGGACAGGAGGTGAGGGAATGAAGACATGGAGTGTTGACTGGGTTTCCCCCAAGGTTTGTGCACGAAAGAGAGGAGAAACAGTATGGTAGACCAAAGGAGGGGAGAGGAACATTTTTCTTTTAATGACAAGTATTTGAAAATAATTATATATCGTGTTTTTAAAAAATGAGATGAGGAAGCTGCTGATGGAAGGAACAGAAGAAGATTATTGATGAAGAGAGGTTGGGGAGCTGGAGAGCAGGGCTGGGAGCCAGTGGCAGGATTAGGCTTGGACAGAAGGAGGGTCATATTTCAGTCCACAGACCAGTGACATTTGGCTCTGTCATGATCACAGACTTGAATTTCTACAGAAGAAATTTTTGAGCATTTGAACAGAATTGTGAAAATTCATAATAAAGGCTTTTACGGGTTATAATATCCATTGCTGGAAGATATTAATGTCATATTAGCCAGAGTGGAACATTTTATAACTTCATTTAAGTCTTGTTTCTGAAGTAGCGTATTGGCATAAAGGGGATTTTCACTCTTAATGTTTCTAATATACCGAAGAACAGGCTGGCCTGATCCTCTCCAGATGCTGTTTTCTTGCTTATCTAATTAAATCCAGATGCATGGTGCAGCTTGGAAAAAAACAGATATAATCATTATTTAGGTAACAATTGTAAAGAAAATTATGATGCCTATGTTTAAAATTCGCCAAAAGAAATAAAATTTAAGGATTTATTTTGTTCTTCTGTGGCACCTGTATATTAGAAACTATGAACCTGTATAAGAAAAAAAAAAACTTTGGAATTTCGTTGAATTAGAAATGTGTGTTTTAAGGAAATAGTTCATCTGCAATGTGGTTTGACACCCCTAGTGTTGCTCCGAGAAGCCCCCAGCCCTGTGTTGTTTCCCCTCCCTGAAGGCTAATGTTTAGTACTAAGTTCCAATGTCTTGTTTTGTTGGAATGAAAGGAGGTGTAATAGAAAATTAAATATGAGAGTTCTTGTTTCATACTTAAGTCTGAGCAATGTAACTTCTGTATAGCCACCTTCTAATGACAATGATTTTCCTTTTTTTTTTAATTAAAGTATAGTCAGTTACCGTATGTCAGTTACAATGTGTCAGTTTCTGGTGTACAACGTAATAGTTCAGTCATACATATACATACAGATATTTGTTTTCATATTCTTTTTCATTATAGGTTACTACAAGATATTGAACATGGTTCCCTGTGCTATACAGAAGAAATTTGCTTTCTTATTTATTTTTATATATAGTAGTTAATATTTGCAGATCTCAAACTCCCAATTTATCCCTTCCCACCTTCACAATGATGCTTCATTATTGTTTCTTTACTTAAATGTTCTTTTGCTATTTCTATTTTAATATTTATGCACTCTTCTTTCTTATTATTGTCATTGTCTCAATTTAAAGAGGCTTACAAAGTGGTTCTTTTTAGGCTACTCCTGTTGGCTTCCTTCACACCTGATTTTACAGCTTTCTCTGAGGACTCTCTTCTGAAACTTTAGCTTAAGGTTTTCCATCCGAATGTTCTAGCTAATGAGCCACATTCTCCCTGGCCTTCCTGATGTCATAGCTTATACACATCTTCAATATACAGTATCTTACTTTATCCCCCAAACAAGACTTTGGTGATGGTCCTAATTTTGTGGAAATTATTGGAAATGGCGCTGGAATGAAAGACAAGAGCTCCAGGTTATATTCCAAGATGTGACACTAACTTTGAATCTTTGCTTTAACAGTAAAATTAAGTATTGTTTTGAAACCATTCGTTACTTAATTTTCTTAAGTTATATAACTACAGTTTAATAATAATAAAAACTATGTGTAACCATTAGACTTTAGTCACTGGAATCATCTGAGAGTATCTGGAAGAGGATGCTGATTGTGGAGAGAATCTTTCTAGCCTCCCACCACTTTCCATGAGCCCACGAGACCCCCTGGATGCTTCTAGATGCTCCATCAGGTTCCTTTCTCCTCTAAATCTATTTACTCAAACTAATAAAACAAAGCCTGAGAAGCAGAAATAGTGAAGGTGTGAGTTGCGGGCCAGATCCAGCCTCTAGGTGTGTTTTGACATTCACAATATTTTTGAAGGTGTTGAATTAGTTTGGTAAAGTTAACATATCAGAGGATTTCACATAAAAGCTGGATTTTTAATTACCCTAGAAATAGCACAAATTTCAAATTCCTTTCACATTTTTTTCCCACAGACTTAATCAATAAATCAGCTCATTAAAGAAAAAAGAAAAGAAATAACAGAAAATGTGACATACTGGACGGTGGCAGAAATCAGCTGGGGCTGTGTAGAGAATGTTCCCTTTAGTTATGACATGGAGTCTCCAGTTGGCTGTGCTCTTGGTATGTTGGTCCCCATAGTCTTTTTTCAGTTTTAAGCCTCTGGCTTAGAGTTAGGTAACTTGCAAGAGGACACCAACCTCTGCCAGAATTAGAAACCAGGGCTTCTGTTTTCCAGGAGTTTTTTTACATGACTCCTCAGTATTGTCCGTAATTTGACACCAGGACTTAACGTTCCATTTGATCCTGTCATGTGAAAAGTCTGTGCAACTGGAAAGTCTGTTCATGTCTTAATTCCACTTTTATTTTTTAATGTTAGAATATTAATTTGGAAAATAAAGTAGAATCACTTCCCTTGTCCCTCCACACTGGAGCTTTCAAAGCAAGACCTCCAAGACATGTCAGTCAATTGATGAATATAGAGGTCCCTGGGTTTCATGGGTCTTGAAAACTCTGTCACATTTGGATGCACAATTCAGAACAGTGATGCATTGGCAGAATAATTTTAAATATGGCCAACATCATACTCTTTAATAGGAAGTCACTAAATCTAGTTGTGGTCTGTGTGCCCATGAGTCCTTATCTTCCTGGGGATCTTCCACTGGGTTTGATAGGGCAGCAACCTTCAACCTGCTTCAATATGCAGTTTTATTTTACCCTCTCCTGCTTGTGGAAAGTACACCTTCTGGAAGTATTTGAAGATAAGCTTTCCTTACTCTCAAGGAGAGAATGCTTTTTTTTTTTTTTTTTCCTACTGCTTCTTTTGGTAGAGGAGAGAACTGACAGCAATTGAGTCTCTTGGTTTTATAATCCATCGGGATTTATTGTGAAAGGAAAAGAAGGAAATATGGCTTATAAGAAATTTTATGTTATGGGATAGTGCCCAGTGAAAGGATGGGAAAGGAAGGAAGATTCTGGTGTATGTATGTGTGTGTAATGAGTGTGTGCCACCTGTAAGTGTATATAAGCAAATCTTAGGATGAGCAACCATCCCAGTTTGTCTGAAACTGGATTTCCTGGTATGTGGGATATTCTGTGCTAAAGCCAGGAAAATCCCAGGCAAACTGGTACCAGTTGCTTTCCCTAATTAGCCTATGATTTTCTCTTCCTTTTACACAGCTAGATTTACCCCTTAGAAAAGTCCTTCTCCCATTGTCATGGTCTGGGGAAAGTGCATAAAAGCTCCTAACTCATTGGCCACTAGAAAATCAAATGTCTCGTTTATGTAACTGAGGAGAAAATCAAAGACTCCTGGTAACCGGAGTTCTGTTTCTTCTTTCTGGGGGATGTGTGGCCAGGCTGTTTCTCTTAGGAGACATGTAATTCCTGATTCAGGCAATTCCCAAACCACTTTGGACTCTTCTGATCTTGGAATCAATCTTCTATGACTGAATAAAAAAGTCTGAACTGCTACAGAAGATTGCTATAGTTAGTGCCCAATTCACAATTTATGCCAGAGTATTTGTTGAAGAAAGGAGAGGGTATGCTGTCCAGAGAGGTCTAGAAGGGTGAATCTAGTGATGGGGCTATTTCAAGTGCCTGACAGGCTGCTGTGTAGCTTGAGTGCTTGCTCCTGACTCATCAAAGTTCACAAGAGCAACCGCAGTTCATCATTTCCACCCAGGGCCTGTGCCAATCAATTTTACTAATTCTGCTAATTGCTAATCAATTCTCCAGCAGTGAGGTGGTGGAGAGGACATTGTTCAATCCACGCCAGTGCTTCACCATTAATGGCCAGGAAGGTGTGCCTGAATGTTTCTGTCATTAGACTTTTTTCTGTCTCTAATTAATTTGAGTGGACTCCTCACTCCGTGCACCAGCATACCTGCACACACACACACACACACACACAGAGGTAGAGGCTAAAGGCTTAGTGGGATGTAAAGAGATTTCCCTTGTTCTTCTATCTGGCGGTAGAGTAACCGAGTTTACAACTTCAGAGCTGGGATGTGATTCTTAAAGACCCTTTTGTATTGTTCTTTCATACCAGTATTCACACACACTCAATTCTGTCTTAAATTATTCGTTCTAAACTTTTCAATATCCATTACATTCTCATAGACTTCAAAGGATAGAGTGTTGTTTTCAAGCTTTATAAACTTGAAAAGCAGGGAGACCCGTTTTGATTATGCAGTAAATGGAATTGGTGACTACTTGATGGAAATGTAGATAGTACATACTTGAAAAATCGTTAAGGTAATTTCTAAGTTCCTTTACCTCTTGGGTACATACTTGAAAAATCATTAAGATAATTTCGAAGTTTCCCTACCTCCTGGGAATCAAGACATCCTTTCTGAGTCGCCCTTAGGAACAGTCTACATCCAATATCTGTTGTTGCTTTTGACTTGCTTTTCGTTTTGCTTAGCCTTGTTCTTCTTATCATATAGTATTAATAATTATTTTGAAGATGTGACTTTTCTCAAATATGGTGCCTCAGTGCATGGCATCATTGCAGGGATATTGAGGCAATGCAATATAGTGGTAGGGAGACTTGATTCTAAAGCTAGACACCTGGGTTTGCTGCCAAATTAACCTTTGGCAGATGGGCAAATGTTGTAAGTGTTTCAACTGTGATATGGTAATAACAATATGCCTATGTCACAAGGCTATCTGGGTTAAATGAGGTGATATATGTAAATCAGTGCCTAGTGAGATATATAAATCACTTTAAATTGTGCATTCAGGTGTGACAGAGATTCATGAAACCCAGTGATCTCTACACTCAACTGATTGACATGAGAAAATTATAAACTGAAGATATACTGGCAGCAGTTCTGGTGTCTTGGAGGTCTTGCTAGAAAGCTCCAGTATGGAGGGACATGGGAAGTAACTTTATCTTATCTTTTCTATTTTTTCTTAGCCAGTAAATTCTATATGCATAGCCTATTCTAACTGTTATACAGAAACAAGTGATTTTGGCTTATCCTTCTGAACCTGTTCCCACAGATTTTGGATTTTTCTTATGCTTTATTTTTACTAACATTGTGTGTGTGTGTGTGTAATGAAAGTGTTTTCTCTATTTAAAAAAAAGTTTTTAGAAATTGCTTTTTTCATTTATTTTTAAAAGGGATTTTAAAAAGAATAATCTAAATTGAATTTCTATACTCAGTAGTAGGGATGTAGTTCCCTTCAAGGGGAAAAATTCCTAGTTGCAAAGAGATAACATAAATTAATGTTAACTGTTCAAGATTAAGGAATCTTGATGTGTCATATCAGCAAGTAGATTTATACCTGCCTACTCTGAGCTACGGTAGACGATACTTCCGCGTTTAGACAGTGAATGTCTCTTCATGAGACACAAGTAATCATTACATAGATTGAAATACTTCTATGAAGAGTAAAGCATGTCTTTTTAACTGGAAATGAATCCATAACACAGGACAGGAAAAGAAAATATGCCTTTCCTTAATCTATGGTCTAGAGCTACTGAGAGATGTTTGAAGAGAAAGAAAACAAGTGCTTCCTTTTGGAATTTTCACCATTATTATCATTTAGAAAACTTTGTTTAAATGCCCAGTTGTGTGATACTGTGCTATGTGGACTAAAAATAAAATCTGAACCAACTTTTTAAGTAGTCACTTGGGATCTTTTAATTGGGCTATGAGACATCATAGATGAAGTCACTTAAAACCCCATTGTTAAATATAACATAATCACTATTAATTCAATAATTTACTCATTAATTCACTCATTACATTCTTATCGAGTGTGTCCTCTGCAATAGGCACTGTGCTATATGCATTAAAAGTTCAGCATTGTGGAATAGACTGTTGGTCACCTACTCACATGGGTTTTTCAATATTTTTTTTCCACTAACAAAAAATTGAACTTGTTTAGGGTAATGTGCTTAGATAAAAACAAAACAGTCTTTTGGAAGAGTTTGAGAAGGACTGGTATGAGTTCGTCTTTGTACGTTTGGTAGAATTCCCCAGTGAAGCCATCTGCTCCTGGACTTTTGTTTGTAGGGAGGTTTTTGTTTTTGTTTTTCTTTTTTTTATTGCTGATTCTATTTCATTTCTAGTGATAGGTTTGTTTAAGTGGTCTGTTTCTTCTTGATTCGGTCTTGGTGGACTGTATGTTTCCGGAAACTTGTCCATTTCTTCTAGTTGTCCAAATGGAGATCGCCATTGTAAGTGGAATAAGCCAGCAATAGAAAGAAAAATACCATATGATATCACTTATATGTAGAATCTAAAAAAATAAAATAAAGGAAAGAAAAAAAAAACCAACCTGGACACTAATGAACTCATCTACAAAACAGAAATAGACTCGCAGACATAGTAAACAATTTTATGGTTACTGGGGGGACAGAATGGGAAGGGATAAATTTGGAAGTTCGAGATTTGCAAATGTAAACCACATATATAAAAACAGATAAAAAAAATTTCTTCTGTATACCACAGGGACCTATGTTCAATATATTGTAATAACCGTTAATGAAAAAGAATATGAAAATGAATATATGTGCATATATGTATGACTGGAAAACAAATATATGTATATATATGCATGCTGTACACCAGAAATTGACACATTCTAACTGACTGTACTTCAGTTAACAACAAAAACAATACAAAACAAAACAAAACTTGATTTTTTGGGGGGCTTTAGCAAGGAGGGTTGGCTGTATGGTATAGTTTTTGCTAATAGGATGGAAGTGAATGTCCGCAGGATGGCTCTTCTAGGGAAATTACCAGTTTTCTGTTTAAAGGTTTAGATTGGACTGGCCCATGCCTTTGACCTTTGTTGTTTCTTCATTTTCCTATCTAGAACTGGCATGCAATGCCTGGAGCTGTAGCAGCCATATTGTGATCATAAAGATAAAAGGCAAAGGTAGCATAGAAGAGAGATGAAAGGAGTCTGGGTTCTTTATTACTTCCTTGGGTATCTGGACTGTGTCTGGACTGCTTACTTCCAGGTGTTTTGTTGTATGAGAAAAATAAGCTTCTCTTGCTTAAGTATCTCTTGTTGGTTTATCTTAATGTGCAGCCAAATACAATCCATGCTGATACAATTAATAAAACATACATGGTGTTTGCCGTTGGGAAGCCTGCAGTTTTGCAGAAATTAAAAATAGGTTTTCTTTCTCAAGTCAATTTCAGTTCATTATTAGTGTTTGCCTGTAATGCACTTTGCTGGGTTGAAAGTGATTCTGAGGCTGCCTCTAAGTGTATTGGCAAAGAGTACAAAGATTGATCAGCAATAGGTAGAATGGTGGAAAGAGTGATTAATTTGCCATCCTTGGTAGAGGATACAAATGTCTATGTAAGTGAATCTTGATTATAGTTATGCAAAGGGACAATGTATGAAACTCATACACTAGGTGAAGCATTTGAAAGTCCAAAGGAAATAGGAACTCCGTATAGGCTCAGTGATCTGGGTATAATTGTGTCTGGATTATGTGTGGTTGATTCTAAGCCTTTAAAACATATTACCAAGTTTCTCTCCTGTTGATAGTGTGGAAGGACACCAATTTAAAATGACAAGTTATGAACTAATAGGGGAGATGGGAGAAGGATACAACATTGCTTCTGCTCTTGAAAGACTTAACTAATTAAAGAAATAAAACAAATATGTAATGTGGATTAAAAATACTTAACGTGCTTTATTGTATGTAGAATATGAAACCTGGAGTTTATAAATTCTACTAAAGAGGAAAATAAAGTTAGTTTATAGAGAGAAAGTAAACTAAGGCTGGTCTCCTGGACAAGATAGGTCTTGAGTGGATGAACTAGATGAATGGATAGAAAAGAATGGAGAAAATATTTTTGAAGTTGAGAGAAGTTAATTAGTACCCATAATATCAAAAGCAAGCCGTGTATATACAATAAATATAACAACTCTACTGGAGCAGAGATCCCAGAAATCAGAGTCTCTTGAGACTCAGAGAGCAAGATAAGATAAAGGCAATATATTTGGTTGGGGCACCGACATACCTGGGGATTTCCAAAGGTCACAGGAAAGGCTTTGAATTCTATAAACAGACAATACAGAGATAATTGATCTTCCTTTCTTGTTGCATTTCAAAAGGAAGTAGTTTCTTTGGAATTTTGTCTGTTTGTGTCCTTCCGGTTTGGTCAAAGTAAGGCACAGAATTACAGAAGAATGAAATAATATATACCTGAAGTTTGCAGTTTAATTGGAAATTGGAGCATTTTAATGTAAAATTTAACATTCATATTTATCTCTCCATGTACCCCCAAATACAAAAACAAACATAACAAAACATTATTATATATATTTTTTTCCCCTTCCCTCTATCCCTTTCTTTCTATTTTACTCTTCTGGCTTCCTTTTTTATTTTTAAGCAAAAGGTTTCTTGTACATCAAATGGCTCTTTGAAAACAACATGCACTGAAGTGAAAGCAGGTCAGCCCTAAAGGAAAAGGCACACTTATTAGGGAACACACAACTGTGAATAAAGGGAGGGAAGCCTTTCCTTCTATGAAGAAAAAGTTTCCTAAAAGGGCAAGGGATGCTTTTGAACCCAGTGACAAGACTATCTTTTAAATCCCCAAAAGGTCATATAATAATTGAGATTCAGTGGTTTTTTCTTTTTCTTTTTTTTAACAGCAACTTCTACTAAGTGAACCAGTAAAAGTTAAGCACTTAAATTAATTGAGCTGAGTGTAGACCTTAACATCCCTAAGGCAGAAACTGTCTTTTGCTTTGACTCTCCAAACTTTCATATCCCTGGTGACTATGAACACATGCCCCAAAGTCATTGCAGCTTAAATACAAAACACATGAGAAATTAGAAGCAATTTCAAACTTTGGTTTCTGCATTTCTAGAGCTGTTACTTTGCAACAGCTTTGGGATTTTTCAATCCTGAATTCTCCAGGGCCTAAAAATTCTAGCCTCATTGCTGACTTTAGCTCTCCTCTATGGGATTCAGCTCTTGCCACCAGCATCTGCTCTTTTGCTTTAAGGCCTAGTTATACTTTTTCCTTTACCTACATTGAGATCTTTACCTGGTAAAATACTAGCTTCTTTCTATATCTAGCTCGAGTGCTGTGACCGTTATTGAAGCTCCCATGATACTACCTGATTCTGTGCTCCTTGAAGAAAAGAATATGCATCTTATTTAGTTTTGTGTTCTTTAGAGCTTTGATCACAGGGTTTTGAATGCAGCAGTTTTCTTATTAAAATTCTTTCAATTAGACTGCATGACGTAGCATCAGCATACTCACAGTTTACCAAACTCAACCTCCATTCTTGTCAGACGTATTTAACGAGCACCTGTTCTCTGATGTGAAAGATCAACAGGTTGATGCATACACAAATATGCATGTAAATATATATATAATATACCGTGTATTTACATATATATAACATAGAAGTCTATATGTGTACACACATTTTTCTTCTGCTTATATGATCCCTCTTTATATAAGACATAAAAAAGAAGCGGTTTGCAAGTAATATGCGCGTCAACCGAGAAACAGAAAGTTCCCACGTTTCATAAATAATGCTTCTTTGAGAATGAGTTTGAAAGTCAAATGTGACAAAGTCACTCTAAAATAAACTTACATACTAGAAATGAGATTCCTAAAAAATACTAAAAAATCTCTAATTATATGTCTTATTTTGGCTTATCTACTGTGAAGTCATAGTTGATCGGGTTAAATTTGTTCAGCATCACATTGAGGTGGAGGCATTGCTTTCAGCGTCTCTGAAGGTTTCTCATAGCCTCTGGGTAATCCCAAGGCTCGTCCTTCTTCCTTCTGTGGCTACATCTCTCTGTTCTGCCTCCAACATTTTAGAATTCAGCTGAGACGTTCTGACCACAAAGAGGATGGGTGGAATTCTAGCTCACTAATTAAGGCATGGTTATTTTTAGAGGTTGAGCTTTCAAAGAGGGTTAAAAGGCCAGCACAATTGGTTGGGGGAACTTTTTCTCGTGCCACCATGTTTTTTTGTCCCCTCTTTTCTCAGGAGCATCATTTCTGGCCTTAGCACAACCCGGGTACTCCTGCACCTCACTGATACTCTGAGCATCATGATCCTTTAATTTGTGAGTGGCTGAAACTCAGCTCAAAGGAAAGAGGTCAGCTAGATCCATGGCCTCAGCCAAATCCTCTCTCTCTGACTTTTGACTCCATTTTACTGTAGGTTGGCTTTATTTAAAGGTTTTTTGTTTTTTTTTAATAAGGTGACAGTGATTACCAACAGTTCCAGGCTTATATGTACAAAAGAAGAAAACCCTGTAAAAAGACAGTGCATGGCTCTTTTTAAAATTTTCTCACGAAGTCCTTAGAGAAGGAAGGATGCTTCAGAGCCAAGTGACAAGACTCAGTGACTCATGCATCCCCACTTGTAGCCACATCTCAGTCAGTGTTCTTTGGCAGGCTTGTACCATGTGCCCACTCCTGTGATTGGTGTCAGGCTGACACCTTTCTTTTTCTTCCTTCCTTCCTTCCTTCCTTCCTTCCTCTCTTTCTCTTTCTTTCTTTCTTTCAACATTGTTGTTATCTTTAATGACTAAATTCCCTTTTAGTTATTTAATTATGTCATCCTGAGTTTACATAACATTATTTAACAACTTCATTATGGCATGATTCCTGTACAGTAAACTACACATATTTCGGATGTACAATTTGATGAATTTTGATAGATGTATCCACCCATGAAACCACCACCACAATCAAGATACAGGATGACATTTTCTGAATCTCAAGGACTGAGAAAAGATGAGAGGTAGTTATAAGTAAAGAAAATCAGGATGGCACTCTCAGAAGAAGTGGGGATGAGTCCCAGGAAGGCAAAAAGAGCAGATTTTCACCTCGAAAGGCAAACACACTTTGTAAGTTGCCTCTGGCTTTTCCCCTTTGCTGATGGCAGTGTGTGGTTTCTGTTTTACTCAGTTGGTATGACCTGAGATAGGAGTGAAAGCATGCCCATATGGATAGAAACTGGAATCCTGTGAGGATTCTTCAACATCTTCCAAGTTGGGTTAATCCAGCCACACATCTTTCATGTGTCCCTCTTTCAAAAGTTTGTAAAAGTTGGCAGGATGCATACAAATCACACTGCAGTGGTCCACATGCACAACACATTAAAAATAGTGATTCTTTGGAGTTAGCTTAATTATGCAAATATTTTCTTATGAGTGAGTAACTCATAAATTCCCCATTTGTAAGTGGAGAATTCAATTGGAAGAAATACTTCATTAAGAAGGAATATCTCTTTTTGGAGAAAGTAGACTCAACTTGGGCATTGATACAAGATTGTAAAGCCAGGAAGCAGCATAATACAGCCAGGGAAAATGGTTGACATTGGTTTAATTGTTTCTGGATATGTAACAAACTTTTTTCTCCTCTAGTCATTTGTCTTCTAAAGATAAAGAACTTAGATTTAAGAAGGCCATCCTGGAAGAGGTGGATGATGAAACTTTAGTGCTAGAGAAGAGTCATGGAATTGGAGAAAAGACAAATTGAAACAACTCTGAAAATTAAACTACAAAATGCAAAAGGTGCTGTTTAATGAGGAAAGATGCCTCTGTGTGAGTGTGGTAACATTCACGTAACATGAAAGTTACCATTTTAACTATTTGAGTGTAAATTCAGTTGCATTTACTGTATTCAGAATGTTGTGCAACTGTCACCACCGTTTATTTCCAGAAGGAAATCCTGTAGTCTGTTCTAATTTCTCCCCTCTTCTCAGACCCTGGAAACTACTCATCTTTTTTCCTGTGAATTTGCCTGTTATAGAGATTTCATATGAATGGAATCATACAATACATGAACTTTTGTGCCTGGCTTCTTTCTTTCTTTTTTTTTTTTTTTTCTTTACATATATATATTTATTGAAGTACAGTCAGTTTACAATGTTGTATCAGTCTGGTGCACAGCATCATGCTTTAGTCATACATGAACATATATTTGCGTTCATATTCTTTTTACCGTAAGTTACTACAATATATTGAATATAGTTCCCTGTGCTATACAGTATGAACTTGTTTATCTATGGCTTCTTTCAGTTAGCACTGTTTCCAGTATTCATTCATACTGTAGCATGTATCAGTACTTCATTCATTTTTATGGCTGGATAATATAGCATTGGGTGGATATGTCACTTTTTGTTTATCCATCTAGTAGTTGATGGACATTTAGGTTGTTTCCACCTTTGGGGCTATTATAAATAGTTCTGCTTTAAGCATTCATATCCACCTTTTTGTTTAAACACCTATTTTCATTTCTTTAGGGTATATATCCAGGAGTAGCACTGCTGAGTAATATGGTAATACTTGCTAATATATTGAGGAACTGCAAAACTGTTTTTCTCAAGTTGTAAAGTCAGGTTATTGATTTGACATCTTCTTTATTAATGTAGGCAGTTTATCTATAAATTTTTCTCTGAGCACTGCCTTCACTACATTCCATAAGCTTTGGTATGTTATGTTTTTGTTTTGATTGTTGTTTGCCCAGTAATACAGATTTATAATTATTTTTATTATAATTATTATTATAATTCTTGAAAATCACATAGGAAATAAAAACTGGCATTACCAACCCAGAACACAATAATACGGCTTTGATACTGATTTATGTATTTAGCTTTACCAGAGATCTTTAAGCTACTGTCTAATGCCCTGGAACACTCCCTTTAGCACTTGTTGTTGGGGAGGTCTTGTTCTTTGAGGCCAAAGCCTGTATTTCTCCCTCTGACATCAACAACTGTACCAGGAATGGGGGTTGCCATTCATTCTGCCTTCCTCAGGTTCTGCTTCTAAATTAGATGAGAACCTAGATGAGCAAACAAACTCTACTGACCTTTGCTTATATCCATTTCTCCTTGTGAGGTTGTCTAACCTTTCTATTTGTTCTAAGCAGTCACGAGTTCAACTCAGCTCATCTGCAGTATTTCACACACAGTGCTAGGATAGAATATTTTTTCACTTTTTATTTTTTTTTTTAAATTTTTTTATTGATTTATAATCATTTTACAATGTGTCAAATTCCAGTGTAGAGCACAATTTTTCAGTTATACATGAACATATATATATATATTCATTGTCACATTTTTTTCTCTGTGAGCTACCATAAGATCTTGTGTGTATTTCCCTGTGCTTTACAGTATAATCTTGTTTATCTATTCTACAATTTTAAAATCCCATCTATCCCTTCCCACCCTCCACCCCCATTTTTTCACTTTTTGAAGAAAAATGAATTTTAATTGTGAACGCACTTATTAGGTAAAAAGGATTTATTATTACTTGCCAAATAATAATCCTGATGTTTAAATTTTCATGACTGACTTGCTTTTCTCATGATTAAACTATACCTTTTCTTTGCGATACTGAGTTACACAGTTATTCCAACTAGAAGCCATTGAGTAAATAGGTGTCGCTTGGGTAGTTTTTGCTTTAGAAGTTCTTTTGGGTCAGGGTTAGCAATAGCATAGATTACTTACACCCTCTTCTTTGGATGTAGAAAGGTAGGGCAGTTCAAACATTTTTGAAGCTTTCTTTTTTTTAAATCTATATCCTGAAAATGAAATGTTACGGGGTAAAGAGAGGCATTTCATGATTACTGTGTCACCCCAGGAGTGTGTTATTTTAGAGGGCTTGCTATTTAAGAGTTTTTTTCATTGTAAGATGAAGCTACATTGAGTTTTTTTTTTTTTTAATACCATGAAAAACAGATGAAGGGAAGATGCTTCTCTTAATTCCAGTATTTTTCCTCTTCCTGTGGTGCTTCCTAGGAGTCAGGTTTAGAGCTGAGCCTCCTGCTACATTGCCTTGTTATTAATGATTCTACTTTATCAGTGCCCAGATAGAGCTATAATCATTTTCTCCCTGTTGGTCTTCACTTCGGTGAGAAGATGAGTGAAACAGATACATCTGTCCTCAAATGAGCAACACTGCCTCACCTTCGTCTTGTGTCCCAATTTCTCTCTGTCAAAGGGAAGTATTTTTGTTTTCGTTTAGAGTGCAAAGGAAGGAAAGGACATTTTCTCCTTGTTGAATATGTTAGTCCGGAGTAAATCCAATCACCCTGCACTATTAGACAGCTGGGAGTGGAGAGCAATACTTAAACCTTCACTGGGTGATGAAATAGTTCCCAAGAAGAGGAGGCAAGGACATCCAAGGCATTGTATTAAATGATTTTCTTTTGTATTCAGAATCTGAGAAGAAATACTTTCCTAAAATTCTAGACACACCATGGCTTCCAGGTCCCTGTGCTTTTGGAGTAGAAATACTACAATAACTATTGGGATCCAGGCTCTATGAAACCTGTGATTTGAAAGTGGGATATGGACTATTATAAAATTACAACTAATAGGCCTAATTAATATTTAAAGTACATGAAATCACCAGAGGTATCCTGATGATCCTGAATTGATTTAGGCCTTATCAAAAACATAAAACTGGGTTAAATCAAGGATTGACTTTGAAGGAATGCTTTGAGTTTTGACAGTAAAGGTTTTACTTACCAGTAGAAAATAAGGTTGCTGAAATACTTTTATTTGTTTGTTTTTGGCCAATGTGCCAATTATGACCATTATTGCAGTAATAATGTCTGTAAGGACTGTGGTATAAGATGGATTTCTTTGAGTATCCTTCAGTGTGTACAGAAATAAAATAATAAGGTCAAGTCCTTTAACTTTAAGCTCATGTCACAGTCTGAAAAACCAGAGTTTATCTACTGCAATTTCAGGCAGTTGTAAAGGCCACACTATCACTTGGACCTTATGGTCCAGCAGATCTAATGGTACCTGAAATGTTTATGGCAAGTGGAGATGCTGTATGAAATCTCTGGGAAGCACTAATAAAAGAATCATAGCTCAGAGCGCTAGGATTTTGGAGAAAATGTATGCTGTCTCTTACAGCTGTTTTGAGAAAGAGTTACTGAATTACTACTGGGCCTTGGCAGTGATTGAATTCTTAACGGTGGGACATCCAGTGACCACATGGCCTGAGCTTTCCTTCATAAGCTGGGTGTTGTCTGACATCCTTGGCCATAAATTTGGGCATGTTCATTAGTAACATCATAATGTGAAAACGGTCCATAAGAGATGGAACTCAGGCAGGTCTTGAAAGTATGGGTAATTTGCATATGCTGGTACCACTCACAGGTGAACAGCTTTAGCACAGGCACGCCTTGGAGATACTGCACATTCAGTTCCAGATCACTACAATAAAGTGAGCGTCACAATAAAGCTAGTCACTCACATTTTTTGGTTTCTCAATGCTTATATATGAAAGTTATGTTTATACCACGTTGTAGTCTATTAAATGTGCAATAGCATTATGTCTAAAAAATACATGTACCTTAATTTAAAAAGACTTTATTGCTAAAAAAAATGCCAACTATCATCTAAGCCTTCAGCAAGTCATAATCTTTTTGCAATCGTAGCATCAAAATTCACTGATCACAGATCGCCATAACAAATATAATAGTAAAGGAGAAGTTTGAAGGTCTTGCAAGAACTACCAAAATGTGACACAGACAGATGAAGTGAGCAAATGTTGATGGGAGAATGGCGTCAATAGACCTGCTCAGTGCAGAGTTGTGACAAACCATCAGTTCGTACAAAATGCCATACCTGCAAAGTTCAATAAAGTGAAGTGCAATAAAATGAGCTGTGTATGTCTGTACCACTGCCCCTCTCAGAGGTGGTCTCTGAATGACTATAGAGAAGGAATTCCTCCCAGTGGAAAAAACTTAAGCAATGCATGTGGTTTTCCAGTATGCCTACAATGAAGGATAGCTAGCGGTAAAGATTTTCATTAACTTATGCATAATTGCTAGTGGTTTGGCTGGATGGCCAGGGACTTGAAAGAAACAAGGTTTGATAGCTGGCAACAGGTAAGTCTGGGGAAGAGATGGAGGTGGATGGACCTCACAGAATGGGCACAGATTATGAAGTTATGTGTGGCCCCTGTGAATGCTGACCAAAGTTCATCCTCTGCAGAGGAGGATATTAATAATCAGGTGGACAGAATGATCCTTTTGTGGATCATCTTTCCCACCTCTCTTGCCCAGGCAATTAGTTGGCCTTTCTATATATTTTAACAACCAGAAATTATAGGGTTAATAGGTATATAGAAAGGCTTAGTGAAGACTCAGATCCAGCGCTAGCTGGGAGGTAACACCCTGAGCAGATGAGGCTCTGATATACAGGGTGAGTATACACTTGGGAGCAGAAGTGGTTATGTGATGCTGTCTCTGCCACAGCGAGAAGACGTGAACCTGGGAATCTAGGGATGGACATGAAGGTGGGTTTTCTCATTGTTCTATCCAGTAAGCCTCTTGCAGAATATTAGCTTCCTGGCCCAACATCCTTGAGGTGTGCTGGTTTGGAAATCTTAGTCTCTAAGTCAGGCATACTTCAGCTACAGGACACAAGATGGTTCCATTAAATTGGAAGATGTGACAGCCACCTGGCCCGTCTGGGCTCTTCATGGCACTGAATCGGTAGACAGAAAGAGGTATTACTGTGCTTGTTGGAATGATGTATCCCAGCTACCAAAGGGGAATTGGGTTTTTGCTCCATAATGATGACAAACAGGACTAAATCTGAAACCCAGAGGATCTTCTATGCTGTTTCCTGGGACTTCCATGCTCAGTGATAAAGGTGAAGGACAAACCGCAGTAGCAAAAAAACACACACAAAAAATGGCAGCTTAATTGAGGACTCAGGCGTTCCCTGAAAGACTTGCCTCACTCCACCAGATAGACTCCTGAGCAATGGAGTTCTAGCTGCGGGCAGGGGAAATATGAAATGAGTAGTGGAAGAATGAAGAAATATTTGTCAGTTGGGTCCTTGTCACCAGTGACAGAGATGAGGAGTGTAGGAGCTTGGCATAGATATTTTTGCTTGTTATCTATCTGTGTTTATTGATATATACAAAGAATTTTCTTCTCTCACTCATTTTTATTTTATATAGAAGTTGTTGAAAGTTAACTTTAAAATTTAGTCTTTAGTTAACAGATCATTCCCTGGAACTGTGGTAGAATTTGAGGAGTATTTATTAAAGCTAGTAACTGATAAAATGACAGCTGGGGCTGTGTTTCTCCTCATTTGGGGGAGCAACTAAGAACTTCTTTACTTTTAAAAAGAATAAGTTTACCTCGTTAGGTGAAAATATATTGGTTTTGTTGTTGCATAGAAGTAAAATATGTGTAGAAAGGTGAATGTGGAAGCTGAGGTGCCGGATTGTGGACTATGCTAGTTACCAGTTTAATGTCTGCCAGTTCCCAGGTCACCTTCTTCATTTACTGTGCGAGAAGGGAGAAGATGGCCCTGTGTTTTTCTTTTGCTAGCAACCAGGGGAAGGCCAGTCAGTAGAGGGCCCTGGAGGGACACTGGGACAGAAAGAGGCTCCCATGTGCTTCTCCTGACAGGCTCCTGAAACATGCACTGCTTTTCTATCCCCAGGCTCCTGCAGTGTAGGTGGCTTCTCCCCTGGGTCCTTCTGTACATCGTGACCACCCGTGCCCAGGAGCAGGTGGATTTCCCCATCATTCCTTTGGCCACCTTTGCAGCAAGTTCCAAGGTGCCATCTTTCCCCTTGGAGGGCTTCCTCTGCACCTTCAAATTCTGAGAATGTGGCAACTTACTTGCCACTTTATCATCTGTGTCTCAAGCCCTGATGGTGTTAGTGGGAGTGTGTGTGTATCCCTTCCTTGCACATTCTCCTTATATGTGCTATTCCTGCATTTTTAAGGGTTTCCTCGTTATTACTAGAAGGATTCTTTGTTGTGACATTCTCCTTTTTAAGCTATTAATGTTTATATTAAACTTGTATCGATTAAATTACCAGGTGGCTTCTGTCTCCTGACAGGGTCGTGACTGATACAGTTGAGTAAGGAACCTCCTGCTTGGTTTAAAATACAGCACACGAGAAAGACCCTTGCCCTTGAAACATTTCCCACTATCTGCTATAAACGTCTGGCTTTTCATATCTGCAGATCATTTGATTTCGTAGATTTTTATGAATAATCTAGGTGCTGGCTCTGTGCTATGTGCTGGGAGGTAAAATAGAATAATAGTGTTCTTTTTTCCTGGCCCGCAGGGCAATAATTTACAAGCAGAGTCTTTTAAATTATATATTTCCAGGGAGTTAATAGATTTAGCCAACATACAAGCAATCATATAAATTGGCTTATATGATTTTTTTTTCCCTTACTGAGCTGTTAACTAATATCAGTGAAGTCAGACTTCTTGGGAAGGCGTACTGGCTGTGGCTGAGGAAACTGGGCAGAATGTCATGGAAGAGGTGGGCCTTGAGCTGAAGAGGCTGGTAGTCCTAGCTTTGGGGGGAAGAGGAACAGATCATGATGGGCTTTATAAGATGCATGTACATTTATGTATGTGCCGTGGGGAAAATGGCCCAACTGAGGGGAAGGTGTACGGGGAAATGGAAAGGGATAATCAAATATGGAGCAGTTTGATGGCCAACGTGCAAAGTTGGGTTTAAAAAAGATTTGACCAACTCTGTGTAAGATAAAAATGGAGATGAGTGTGCTCCTTCCCTGTGTTCTTTCCTTCTTCCTTAGTTACGTCTCTTCAACAACAAATTATTCCTTCCCAAGGTATCTATTGAGAATTTACTACATGCTAAGCAGTGGGCCAGGCAATGGTGCAGAGTGAGGCACGAAAGGCTGGAGACACTGCCCTCAGGGACCTTCCAGTGTCGCCCCTTGTTCCTCAAAGCGTCAGCATCAGACATCATCTGGGAGCTTGTTAGAAACGGATAGTTAGTCTCAGGTCCAGCCTAGACCTGCTGAGTCAGAATCTGCATTTAAACGAGACACTCATGCAAGTTTATATGGACATTAACGCTTGAGAAGCACTAGACAAGTCAGCTTTTAACACTGTCCTACTCTTGTCATTCACTGAAATTATCATCATCTGTGAAGGATAGTCTGAATTGGGAGAAGATAAATACATTTCCTAGGATGAGCAAAGTAAATAGAAACATATGAAAATGCAAGGGAAGTAAAATCCCTGATAAATGGTCATCAGGTGTGTGATCAGTTATCTCTAGTGATGGGGAGGACTCTCATCACCTTTTCTCTCTTTTTTGGCTCCTCACTCAAGGCCAAGCACTTTGCTGCTGCCCCGTGAGGACTGATGGGTGGTTCGAATGGTGGAGACACTAGTGAAAATGAAGTTAGAAAATATAAATTGTTTTTGAGTATTTGCCAATATGTATTAATTTTTTTTGTTTACTTAAAACACTAGAAATGTATTTTTCACAGTTCTGCAGGCTAGAATAATAGAATATTTTAAAGTGATGGCATAGCTGCTTATGTCAGACCTGGGTGGGGTTCCACATTTGAGAAGCTTAGGTTAAAAAAAGGTTAACCTAGGACATTGGGTGACACTGGAGATGAGGAAAGTGATAAATAGTGCCTCACTACCACTTGATGACTGTGCAGTATGCGTCCAGCGGTCGGCTAATTGTTATTTTAACCAAATCCCCATTCGTTGTATTTCATTATCTTGTTTTAAAGATGTCCATAGATGGTAGTATATTAATAGGTTAGATTTGTCCAAGGTTAGTAAGCTAGGGAATGTCAAAACCAGTATACAGGAAACATGTCCTTTTAATTTGAAAAAATTTGAAGCTGTACTTTGAGTACTACATAATTAAAGTTTTTATTTCAAAACTTTACACCATATAGAACTGTATAAAGTAAGTGCTTAAATGCCTTTCTGTTTTTCTCCATGTTTTTACATAAGCAGAACATTATTATTCATTCAACAAATATTTATAGACTGCGTACCACTGTTCCAAGTACTCTTTTAGAATGTCTTTGTTCTCGTACAAAACAAAACTTGTTTTGAAGACTTTTGTATATCTTTGTTTCTATTTCTATCTTTTTATCTATGTGTCTATCTCTATCTGTGCATACCTTTTCCTGTTTAGTGGTTTGATAATATTTCATAAATATACATACTCTGATTACTCATGAACGTTGAGATTGATTCCAGGATACAGTTTTTAAACATCTGTGTGTAAATATCTTTTCCACACATGTGGGAATTTTGTAAGATCAATTCTTAGGACTGAAAGTATGGAATCAAATGGTCTGCATTTAAAATGTATGAAAAATACCAAATTGCCTTCCAAAAATATTTCACCAATTGACATTCCTATCAACACTGCAGTGGAGTTCTCATTTCCCTTCATCCTTACAAAAATAGATTTTATCAGTCTTTTAAATTTTGCCAACCTAAAGTGTGAAAAATGATGTCAGTGCATTAATTTACATTTTCCTGATGCCTTCATATGCACCCTCATCTTTTCAAACAAAAAAAAGTTTACTGAATGAACTGTAGTATAGACAATGCAATGCAGGAACCCCAATTATATTCCTTTTTTCCTTGCCAACCGTTCAAAGCTCCTGCTTGTTATCATTCCTTTCTGCCCTTGGATGAAACCTGGGCTAAGTATCATAGCGTTTTCAGTCATTCCAATCATTAGCACACTCTCATGTCAGTAGTTTGAGAAATTCCATGACGTGTCAGATCGATACTAATTCTTGTGATTCATTTTAAAACTCCTCTTGCCCAGCTGGAAAACTTCAGCGGTGAGGAGGGGCGTACTTTGTGAACTCATCTTTTCATTCTTCTCTCTTCCTCGCTCTCCTCCTTCTTTTCTAACCCTTGGAGGATTGGGCTTAGTGAGACAGTGTTAGGAAAAGAGGACACCATCCCGTGGTCTTGGTTGGATTATAATTTCTGGTTTGTGCCCTCCTGGCAACAGGTATAAAGTTGTTGCTGTTTTTCTCTGTGGGAGGCTTTTTTCACATCCTTGATATTTCCCTGTGAGGGAGCCCTGCTCCGGCTTTCGGAATCTCCGTGACACTTTTTGCTAGGTTTTGGGTTTCCAGTGGTCCACACCTCTGCTGGAGACTTCTGCATCTTTAAATAGTTTTTAAGGAGTAGGGTCCTTCCTTTAAATAACATTTATAAAGCATATCAGACACATAGGAAAGTACTTCCTTAAATGTGCGACGTCAAGAATTTCCTGAAGGGAATAGATCCACATATTCACCCCACAGATCAAGAAATAGAACCTTTTCAGCAGAGCAAGAAGACTGCTCAGTGCCCTTTCCCAGTGACCATCAGTCCTCATGGTAATCACGACCTTGACTTACAAATAGTTTTGCCTGTTTATCTCAAATAATTCTTCTGATCTTAATATCAACTTCGTATCATTTAGTATAGGGCCAACCGCCCTCTTTTGGTTGGTATTTGCATTACACATTTTTCTCTGTGACCCTATATTCAATGTGTCTTTCTAAAGTAGCATATAGTCACATTTTTAATAGTCTTGCCATTTTTGCTTTTCAGTTACAGTACTCAGAATGTTATTTTGTAATGTGATTATTTATTGAGCTTAAATCTATTATCTTTTTATTTATTTAAAATTATCCCACCTCTTTTATGTCTCTTCTCTCTTTTCTGTTTTTTGAGTTACTCAATTTGTTGTTATTCCATTTCCTCTTCTATCATGTTACTACTTTTGTATTCTTTTACTACTGTTATATCACTGGTTACCTTTGAGATGACAGCATACATAAATTTGACTTCGTCAGGTGTTTTATAAATTGCTACCTTTTACAACATTCTGAGTAATGCAAATATCTAAAAATACTTTAATTCCTTCCAAGCTTTCCTGCCTTGTGCTTTTGGTTTCATAGATTTTATTTCTATTTCAGAACCTTCAGTATATGATTATTTTATATTGTGCACTTACATCATTCTTTCCTAAATTTTTATGCTCTGCCAAGAAGCATCTTCCTTCTGCCTGAAGAAATTCTTTTTGTCCTTTCTTCTTTCTTTAAGTTTCATTGGCTGGCAAGAAGATTTATTTCTGTTTGAATACCTGGACATGTTTTTATCTGGTTCCCATTCAGCCTGTAGCAAAGTCATTTTATTGTTTTCTGGCTTCCATCTTTTTTTTTTTTTTTTTTTTTTTTAAGAAGTCAGCTTTAAGTTGCAAAATTGTGCCCTTCAAGGTAAGTGTTTTTTCTTTGTAGTTTTCCATAGTTTTACCATGATAGGTTTAGTGTAGTTTTCTTTGAGTCCTTCTTCAAGTGCATGATGCTTTTTAAATCTGTGGCTTTATATCCTTTATCAATTGTGCTACTGCAATTAGCTGTTATATTTCCAATACTACTTCTCACCATTCTTTCTTAAATTTCTGAGACTCAAATGATACCTATGTAAGATCTTTTCATCTTGTCTTATATGACTGTAAGATTTTTAACCTCTTTCTGTATTCTACATTTTTTTTCCTTTTGTACTTCATTCCGGATATTTTCCATTTGTCTGTCTTCTTAAGCATTAACCCTTTTTACAGATATTAATTAATCCCACCAATTGCATTTTGAATTTCAGCCGAGTATTTTCACTTCTGTTGTAACTATAATTTTCCTTACAGTTGTTATTTCTTTTGAGAAATTATCTTTATTATCATCTCTCTTCTTGAACATACTGATCGTTCTTGAGGTCCACACCTGGTAACTGAAATTCTGAATCACCTGATGCTCTTTCCATTTTCTGGTTTTGTCTCATGCTGTCTTTTGATATACTTGCTGTTTTTTGGATTGAATGTCAGGCATTATAAATTAATAACTGTAAAGATCTAAATTGTGCTTTATTCATCAGAGAATATTTTCTTTACTTTTTGATAGGTAGTTAAACCAAGATCAGACCTCATTAATACAAGCAGTGATAAAGTATATTTGGAGTTAGTTTTCAATCTCTGTAAAAACTTTCCTGTATTTAGATTAATGTTTTCTTAGAGGATCATTCTGAAGTGATCCCAGTAAAAAACCTGAGATTTTCACAAAGGTGTCTCTGTCTTGGTGAATCTTTATTTAATTTCTGTCCTTCCACCAGGTGAGACTGCCCATAAATCTGCTTACCTGCTCAGGCTCTCAGCAGCTGCTTTTTTAGTTTCTCTGACTCAGATGAGCTGCCTAAAAATAAGTGATGCCTTAAGGACAAAGAGAATCAGACTGTTGGGATTCCTTCTCTGCACTTGGCTTCACTTCTGGATTGTGGACATACAAGTCTTGATTTGTTGGTATCTCTGAACTCTATTTTTTGTTTCACCTGCTCTGTAATATTCCTAAAAGCTCTGCAAAAATGTTCTACCCTAAGAACACCTGCATCTCTCTCTCCTTCTCCTCTCTCTCTTTCCACCTCTTAGTCCTTCTACCATCACTGCTACAGGTGAAAAGTAGCATGGAATGTATGGTTGACCTCAGTGAGTTTCTTTTCTATCTCGAATTTCAGTTCTTCACGATTATGCTGACTTTATATTTCTCTAATGCTTTTAATCAGGTGCTTTTTGTATTTTTTTCCACTTTTCTAGTTATTTTTGAAGAGTTTCATGATCTACTACTAATCTATCCTAACTGAAAGCATATAGGTTTCCTTTTAAGATAATCCCTCTCAAAAAAAAAAAAAAAAAAAAAAAAAAGACCACATGAGACAAAGTCAGAAAATGGAAAGAGCTCATCAGGTGATTCAGAATTTCAGTTATCAGGTATGGGCCTTAAGAATGATGAATATGCTTAAGAAAAAAGATGGTAATACAAAGAATTTCTCAAAAGAAGTAACTATAAGGAAAATTATAGTTACATTAGAAGTGAAAAATACTCGACTGAAATTTAAAATACAATTGATGGGATTAATTAATATCTGTAAAAAGGGTTAATGCTCTAGAAGACAGACCATGGGGGAAAATATATATATATATATATTTTGTGTTTTATATATATATTTTTTTTTCTGCCTTTGAAATCATGGTAAAAAGTTCAGAGATTGTGCTGAAATGCTTTCCATCTTTTTACTCCTTATTCTTTAAAGTGGTTTGTATAACAAAGGAATAATCTTTTTGTTAGCTATAACTGATTAAGCTGATTCAACCTAATGCCTATTTTTGGGATAGATTTTCATTTTTATCTCCATTTCCCTCTAGGTGTATTGTATTTATTCATATTTTCTTTTTCTTCCTTAGGCAGTTTTGGTAATTTTTGTCTTTCTAGGAAATCACACGTTTGATCTGGATTTGAAAATGTGTGAGCACCTGCAGCAATTCCACAGGGTCAGACAAATGAAAGCACTCATGAAACTCCACAGGGTTTTCTACACATTTACTTTTCTGTCTGTCTCATCTCCCTTACTACTTATTTGGTCACATGGAATTTTATTTCCCAGTCATTACTTCTTCATATTATTCATCAGTAGTTATTAAACATGAATTTATTAGAAGACTCAGTTTTTCCACTAATAATTCTTACATTATATACTTTTTATCTACTTGAAATCCATAATTTATATGTTTATGTATATTCTCAAGCACTTTCTTAATACATGGTCTTTGAATCTTCTAAAATGTTCTTTTTTTTCCCTCTTGTTTGTATGTTAGCTTGGGTATAGGATTGCTACGTGGTATTTTATATTTTATTTTTTTTGGTTAGCATTTTGAAGATGTTGCTCCATTGTATTCTAGCACCCAGTGTGTGTGTTTGTTGTTTATTGAAGTATAGTCTGTTTACAATGTTGTGTCAATTTCTGGTGTACAGTATAATGTTTCAGTCATACATATACATACATATATATTCCTTTTCATTATAGGCTATTACAAGATACTGAATATAGCTCCCTGTGCTGTACAGTAGGACCTTGTTTATCTATTTTATATATAGTCATTAGTATCTACAAATCCTGAACTCCCAATTTATCCCTCTCCACCCCCTTTCCCTTCTGGTAACCATAAATTTGTTTTCTATGTCTGTGAGTCTGTTTCTGTTTTGTAAATAAATTCATTTGTGTCTTTTTTTTTTTTAAGATTCCACATATAAGTGATATCCTATGGTATTTTTCTTTCTCTGTCTTAATTCACTTTGACAATCTCTAGGTCCATCTATGTTGCTGCAAATGGCATTTACATTTTTATGGCTGAGTAGTATTCCATTGTGTAAATATATCACAACTTCTTTATCCAGTCATCTGTTGATGGACACTTAGATTGTATCCATATTTTGGCTATTGTAAATAGTGCTGCTATAAACATTAGGATTGCACCCAGTGTTGATAATAAAAAAAGTTTGATGCCAATTTGATTTTCTTTCTTTGACCTCTGAAAACTTTCGGGCTTTCTTTTTATCCTTCACATTTTGAGATTTTACCATAGTAATTTTTTTCTCTTTGGAGAATAAAAATTGTGTTTGTTGAGCTTGATCCTTCTATTTCAAGATGATGATTATGGAATACTTGGTATCTATCTATCTATTTTGATTTCCAGATACTAAGAGGTCTAGTTATACTGTTTCTGGTAATATCTCTGCCACCTGTCAGTGGCAGACCTGTGTGTGTGGGGACTTCCGTACCTTCCTGTGGTCAGTTGTTGCCATAGATACGACCCTGCCTCTCCATCTTAATAACTCTTACTGGTCCAGTCTAAGGGCAGAGGCTAGTGCTGCTTGCTGCATAGCACAAGGAAAGCACAAGGCTACCTGGCTGAGCTGCTTCAAATGCAACCCCAAATTAATCATCATGATAGATATCTCAGCAACTCTTTCTTCTTTTTGTATTCACTTTATATACTCTCAGATTAGAAGTCCCTGAGCCTCCCCTATTTTCATAAAATACTTTTAGACGTTTTAATCATGGTTTTCTGAAGTGTTTGTTTCTTCACAGGCTCTATCTTTCAACAGTTCTTCAAAAGATTTCCGTTCAGTTGATGGCTTTCTTTGTTGTTTCGCCCTCCTTTTATTGATTTTCTTCTTTTAAAAAAATATAATTCAGTATGTTGTGTCATGGTATTTTTAAGTACAGGCTGGCTTTGAAATCAGTATTTAAAATGTGAAGATTATGTTAAATACCAGAACATGACAGAGAGGATCAACAGAGAAATTAAATATGGAACCTATGTGATTATATTTCTTCTGTGTCAAAAATTTAAGGGAAGGCTGAGCCCATCCACTATTAATTTTGCCTTTCCATTCTCTTACGTTACATTTAGCTGTTTTAGCAAAGATCCTTGCTTGATCTCATCCACATTCCAATATTTAACATTAGCAAGTCTGAGGAGGCAAAATAGCTTGATTATAAGATTACTGGTGAAAAATATTTTTTGAGGTGCTTTTATTTACTCTGACACATCAGTATGATTGTATCTTCTCTCAAAAACTACTGAATGCACAGTACTGAAAGTGTACTCGGGCATTCTCTGTATCAGTAAGCTGTAAACAGTACAAAGCAATCTGCCCAAGAGTGCTTGCTCTCCATGGAACTACACATTCTTTTGTATTTAAGTTCAATAATAGTGTTTTTTGTTTTGTTTTGTTTTGTTTTTTGGTGCCTGGCTTAAAAAAAGCACTAATCTCCTGGGTTTTTATTTTTGCTTCCTTGTGCCCCAATTAACATATTGTGAAAAACAAACAGCATTACCTCTAACAGAATTTTGGTTGCTTTCTATCTGGTTGTCAGAAATAAGGATAGTGACCTGTGGCATTAGGCAAGATTAGGCTAGATGATGCCAGGAAGAATTTGCTTTAGGTAAATGGTTCTTGCTCTCTGAAAGTGATGGACCATCATCTTGGTGTCTTTAAATATTGCACAGTTGCTGTCTGATTGTTTTTTAAGGAGGATTGGTGTTTCAGTTATGCTCTGTTTAAGTAACAAAGAAACCTGTTTCACGCTGTCTTAAGCTAAAGAAGCTAAAGTTCAGAGGTGGGGTAGGTGCCAGATTCTCTTGGATATGCCTTCCACCGTATTATGTACTGAGACGTACGTATACGTTGCTGTGATGGATTCAGATAGCTCCTCCAGCCACACCAATGCCCCAGAGAAGAGGTCATCTCTTCCTGTGTGACTTTCCTAGAAGCCCCCTGCAAAAATAGCTCAAATGCCTCACCAGCCAGCATTGGGTCACATGCTCACTTCTAAATCAATCAATAGCAAGTGATTTATTACAAGTTTAGAATCCCTGAGATGGGATCGTGTACTTCTGACCTATATGTCCTTGTGAAGGTGGGTGGCTCTGTGAATTTAGCCAGGTAAGAGGAAGGGGATAAAATGAACATTGAGTCAGCAACCCAATATAACTGTCTGCTGTATCTTAGTAGTGAGGAAGCAACTGGATTTGGAATTTTTAATTAAAAAAATGTTCTTTAACTAAAAATTTTTTAAAGAGGTTATATTAAGGAAACTGTAATTTCTGTAATCTAATAAAATCTAATAAGCAGTTAATAATGAAGAAGAGAATTAGACAGTTTTTCCCAATAATGTATTTTAAATAGCATGGTTTATAAAATTAAATAATGATGATAAAATATTGGTAATCAAGGTAGAGCATGAATATAATGGGTATTATCATATGACTTTTTTCATGTTTTGTCCCGTAGATACATAAAGCAAATGTAATATAATTTTTATATTAATAAATTAAAACACTTTGTCATTCCTTTTGTCATCAGACTTTCTGAATATGCTCTATATCTTTGAGTAACATGATTGCATTTGGGATCAAATGTGTCCATTTAGGGAAAATAGTTCATGAAATATATTAAAATGCAAGTAAATTTTTTTATGTAAAGAACAAAACTGGAGAGAGAAATAATCTTCTAATTTTCAAAGAATCAATAATTTCATAGGATACTTAAAGTATAATGATACTTGATAAATACCTAGGAGTTTTATCACATTTTATAGAAGTCTTGAAAAATCTGGGATAGATCACCTCAAAAATCTGTTCTGTCTCTATAGTTCTGTGATTCTTGCTTCATTCACTAAACAAAGAGTGCCTGTTAGTTTGGAAAGCATGACGTTTAGAAACAGAAACTTGCTCCCAGCTAAATTTGGTAGTTATCTCTCTAGCTCAAGTGTGAAAATGTGTATACTATACTCTGCAGTTTAATGTTTTCCAAATATTACCAGATACTCAATTTTACTCCTTTGAAATTCGTAGAAGATTCACTCTTCTTGGAAAACAGTAGTGGGTCTTTAGTTTCATTCGGGATAGGCTTTATGGAGACTAGTCTTTTTTCATGCAGTCTTAAACATTATGTTTTGATTAATATGGATTTTAATAGACTCCAGTGAAGCCTTGAGGAAGTCTTTGATCATGAGGAGACAATGGGAATATGTTATCAGTGCTACTATAAGCAAAGCCTAGGGCTAGACTTTGGCAAAAATGTCAAGATAATAACATGTTTGTCTTTGGTGATAAACATCCAATTTATAGGGTCACCTCCATGTCAAATCATCCTGAGAGGCATATTGGCATTGTTACCACCTTAGTTTGAAGATAACTAACAGTAGCATACTGTCGTGTCCGTAATTTACGGGACTGGGAGAATGTTACAGTGAAGATTTGTTTCAAAATACAGACCTTTTAGCACCTAGGACATTGCATCTTAGGGTGACTACTCCCGGCAAGTGAGAGCATATAATTTGCAGAATACTCCCCAAGTATACTGTTTGATGTAAGTCCACAAAGAACGGTGTCTCCAAGTGATGGTGTATTTTTTCCTATAGCTTGAGATCCCCTTATTACTTTGAACTCCACCCAGATGTGAGGAATGACAATAACTTTCAGATTTATTCCCAAGAAATTCCCATGATAATAAAGAAGCTGTCCCTAACATAGTCCTTAGTAAGTACTCACTTACTAGTTTTTGAAATGAGAAAAAAAAAAAAACCTCCCCTTAAGTCATCTTTAACACAAAATGAGAGAAAAGAAGCCGTCCAGAACCACAGGAAAGTGAGACACATCATGAGGGTGCTTCCTTTAACAGTGAGAATATCTTTAGTTCATACAGAAATGGATGGAGTGAGATTTCGGGGCTCCTGGAAATGGTTGAGGATAAATTAATGCATGAAAGTATTAAAAAAGAAGGAATGAATTTAAATTTTTAAATATAGTTTAGAAAAAAGTTAAGATGTGCTAAAAATAATTTGGATTGTATTTATTTCTAAAATCTAAGTTATGGTTTATAAAATTTAGTGTAAGAAAGAACCACATGGGGAATTAAGTGAAAATGCTTGCTTCTTGAGTTGTGATGTAGTCTCATCTGTTCTGATGCAATAAGTCTGATTTTGGCAGAACATCTACCTTTTTAACAAGCACCCTAGTGATTCTGAGGCACGTTGTGTCCTGGCCTGTTTTAAGACTGAGAAACAATGGTCTATGTGTAGGAATTAGGGAGAAAGAATTGGATTTTTCATGTACTGGCACTGTTAATTTTATGTACTCTTGAAGATGTATAGGAAGGAGAAGTTGGCAAAACATAAAATACCACTTCAAGAGAGAATTCTGAAATAAGATTTCATCTATTTTGTGGACTGAGTGTTTATATTCCCCTCAAATTCGTACTGTTGAAACTTTCTTGTTCTAGTATCTCAGTGGACACATGGATGCAAATGAGAACATCTGAGTGGCTGAGGGACATATTAGACCTTCTGGAAAAATAATGGTGATCCTTTAGTTAAGTCAAACAGTTTGGCATATGGGTTTTCTGGGTAAGTGACAAGGACCACACCTAGGCCAAGTCTGCTTCATTATCCCAGGGTTACACAGATGTTTGATACGATTAGAAGTCAGATCACAGTATACTCAGATATGAACAAGGTTTTCATCACTTTCAATTGTCGCAGGACAAAATAATGGGCTCTGTGGTCATTAGTGACCTGAGCATTGTGGAATTTGGGTCAGATTTTCAGGTTTATTTTCTGAAAATGGGGGTCAGATCTTCAGGTATTCTGAAAATCAGGCTAAGAGCCCTTAAATCATTCATAGAGCTTATTCTCCATACTAGGAATAAAAATTTGGGGATAAAAGGTACTCATTATTTTACATTTTATAATATTATTACTTCTATGGAAAATAAAATAGCACATTTTTCCTCTTTGGTTTCAATTCAATTTTTAGAATATTTACTAAGTCCCTATTTTGTGTAAAGTTACTGTGTTTGCAGCTCTAAGAAATACAATTTCAGACTGTCTCATGGAGTGGATACACTCAAAAACCATGACCTATGATACAAATCAGACTGGGATGTGTGCTCTAATTATATGAATAAAAACAGCAAGTTAAGAGATTCAAGGAGCATTCTTCATCTGAAGTGATTCTCTTAAGTGTGAAAGTGGTAAACAATTTTGGAGAAGGTAATCGCTGTATTTTTGAAGTCTTTATAATTTAAGCACATCATTATTCATTTCAGCACTGTTAGTAAGAATTTCTAAAATCAAACTTCTCCTTTAGTTATTAACCAACTCCCTGGATCCACTTATTAAACTGTTGACCTTCAACCTCTCATTTCCATATTTCCACCACACAGTGACAACTGTGTGACATTTCTACAGCATTCGATAGTTCAACATTCAATAACAGCTCATCTTGTGTTTGCCTCTGAGAACGCGTCTGGATTGTTAATTTTGTGCAGAGTGTATGGATTTCTGTCACATACTCTAAAGGTGTTCTCCTCACCTTGTTGGTTATACCTTTTCCTAGTTGTCTACTATGTTTGTTTTACTTTAAAGGCAAGACTGTTCATTTTCCACAAGTACCCTAAAAATCATCATTTTGAAGCTAAACTTGAAAAGGTGGTGTTCATTCAGTCCGGATGAACAAAAACTGTTCTATTTGAGTCTTAAGCTGAGACAACAAATAACTTGATAGAATTAAACTGTGGTATGATTGAGTAAACACCCCTAAAAGTAAACAGTCCTAGATTTGTGAGTGAAGACAGCCTAAAGCATGAGAAAATTAATATTGTCTTGAATCTTTCCTGTTTGTAGAACTTAAACTATGGTGTATGCATTTAAAGTTGTCTCACTATAACTTCTCTGTATAAAATAAGGCAATATGACTTTTGTGGATTTCAGCTAGAAAGGAAAACTAAAGTAAAAGGAACTGTAAAGAAGACAAATCTGGTCGTTTTGAGCCTAAGTCTCTCTCTCTTTTCAAGTACTAATATGGGGCTGCCTGTGAGAAAAGTGCTTTTCAATAAAACTTGAAGGTCAGAAATTAAATATAATTGGGTTAGACTACTTAGGTGCAAAGAAAATAAATTTTAAGTATTTGTTTTAAAGTATTCTTCCACTTGAGTTTTGTTACTAAGTAACTGTAACATGGATAACTCACATAGTTTTCTTTCCAAAATGTGAGTTGGAAGTATGGATTCATAATTCTAAAGTATGTCTTTCTGTTTCTAAATATATTTCCCTTTGTTGAATATGTTTTGTTTCCCTATTAGTTGGGAAGGTGGAATGAGAACAAGTAAGATCAAGGCATGTCCAGACTAGGAGTAGAGTCAGGAAGTATGGCCACGGGTGCTACATGCTTGGGATCGTGATTTGGAATAAGTGGTGTTTTGTGTATAAGGAGAATATAGAGTTGCCATGAGTTAAAAGGATGAAATTAAGGGCAAAATGCTGTGTTTTATATTCAAGGTTTTAAGTTCAGATAGTAAAGAGAAAAGTGTAGGTGGATCAGGGTCATTCTTTCATTTAACAAAAAATTATTGAGACTATCTATACTCAGTGTGAGACACTGAGGTGACTTTGGGAATACAGCGACCTTCACTTACGGCTTACCCGTATTTCTTGTGATACACCCTTTTTTTCAGTAATCATGATACTTTTCTGTTTGTCTCTCCAAATTCTTTGACCACTTTTTGTTATTCTCCTCTCTCCCTGATTTTCACTCTCAAGATGGCTTTTCTTCCAAGCTTCTTTCCTGAGTTTCCTTCTCTTTTCTTTTTATGTTCTCTCCTTTGGTATCATACCCACTCCCATATTTCAGTAATCATCCACCATCAGTCTCATTTCCATATTCTAGTTTCTGTCGTCAGTATTCAGATCAGGGTTCCAAATCCATGCTAGAAGAACTGATGACATTTTTCAAGCAGTGTACAATTTTGAGTCACAGTCTTCATCCAAGATGAAGAATTTCTAGCTTTGTTTCTTGCTTTACTTAATGGAATATGTTTTCTCCATTTGTAACGTGGAGTCAGTTACCTCCCTTACATGATTTTTTTTTTTTTTTTAGCAAAGGACACTTGTATATAAATGTAAAATAATTACTGCTTTTTAAGTGTGACACTGTCACTGTGTTCCACATGAAGATAATCTCTATGAAGATTTTCTTCATTGCCTTAGCTAGAGATGAAGCTCAGTTCTGGTCTGTCTTGTATTTTAGTAAAATTTATACTTGTTTTATCTCCAACCTAAACCCACCCCTGACTAAAAGTTCTAGAGAGGTAGGAACTCATTAGTGTATCTCTTTAGTGCTTGAAACAATGTCTAGCAAATCAGAGGCACTAGCAAGTAGTTGTTAAATTAAACTGACAACCAGCTTTCATATATGAGAAAGAAAAACTACCCATAGACTCTATCAAATTTATCATTTGTTAACACGATGAGATGCATTAAGGTTTTTCAGAGAAATCTATGTTTCTGATGATGGATGAGAATTAAATCTATGCTTGGCTCAAAGGTCTGCATGCAGGCTGTACCTGCCTTGGCTGTCAGTGCTCAAATTTGTAATGCCAGAGAAGGTGTTTCTCCTCATTGTCAAGCATTAGGTAAGCAAACCTGCACTTTCTATCAATCATACATGGCGTGCATTGTGTGTGCCTGCTGCCTCTTGAAGTTCTATTAAAATAATGTAACACTGGACGGGAACTGTCAAAGATTTAATCTACCTGTGTCCGCCTCTTTCTGCATCCCAGTTGAATCAGACTGATGGGAGATATTGGCATGCTGACAACACACAAGATGGGAAAACCTTGTAGCTATCATTCATGAATTGTATTTTATTTCTGTTTGGAAAGATTTGAGTTCCACATTTTGAGTTTCCACATTCTAGCTGTATACCGCATATGCAAATTTGTGTTAGGGAAAGGAATATGTAGATATTTTAATATTCAGGATGCTAGCAATGAGGTCTTTTTTTTTTTTTAATTCGACTTTGTTTAGTGACTTGATGTGCTTCCTTGTTCTGTTGTGAATCAGTTTATTCTCTTTATAATAGAAAAGAATGATGACCAAAGGCATATACACACAACATCTACCAGCTCTTCAATGGGGATGCTGTTATGTTAAATCCCAATTAGTTATCCTCCGGGAAAGATTTAGTGTGAAAATTTAAAAAGTAAAACTGGCAAATGACAACAAAATGAATATACCTATTTGTCTGAAGGGATGGCCTCTTTCCTGCCATGTCACTCTAGGTTCGTCATATGAATCTTTAAATAAGAGACTGACTGACTGTAAAGAATGGTATGTTGAACTGTCTGTTTTCAAAAGATGTAGCTCTTCTAGAGTGATCATTTATATTATTGTTATAGTGTAAAAACTGGCAATTTGTCATTAACTTTTATTTTAGTGAAGTCAAGCTATTTTAGTGAAGCTTAGAGACACTGCTTTATTCAGAGCTAATACAACACAGAGAAATTTGAATGCTATGGGATAATATATCCTAAAGTCCATCTCATTCAAATGTCCTCAGTAAGATTTTGTTAAATGTTGGATCATCAGTTCATAATTAAACATTCTGATAATGCTTGAATTGTCAATATTCTACACTGTTAATTTAGGAGAGATAAGAATGCTTTAGCTTTTAGAAATGTCAATAGTGGAATGGAGATTCTGTTTTAAAAATATAAATTATTTACAAATATATTTTTTCATATTGAATTAAATTGCACTTTCTTGTGAATGTGAGACATAGGAGACCCAAACTATATAATTGAACATTATGATTTAGAAAATTTTATAGATGCTATTAATTAACTATATTGACTGTAAAAAAAAATCTTAGCATTTCTTCTATACAGTGTCTTATTCTGTTATATCTTTGACATCATAATTTCTTTTTACAGAAGCCATTAGTCCTAAGAATCAGAGAACATTCAGATGAGTTAAGCTTTATGACACTGTGATAGTTAATTTAATGTGTCACCTTGAGTGGATTGAGGGATGCTCAAATATCTGGTTAAACATTATTTCTAAAGGTGTTTGGAAGGAGACTAGCAATTTAGTTGGTAGGCTGGGGAAAGTGTGTTGCCCTCTGCAGTGGGTGGGCATCATTCAATCTGTTAAGAACCTGAATAGAACAGACAGGAGGGAGAGGGAAGATTTGCCCCTCCTATGCCTGACTGCTTGACCTGAGACATTAATCTTCCTCTGCCCTCAGTGCTCCTGGTTCTCAGGCCTTCAGACTTGGACTGGAATCTACGTATCAGCTCTCTGGCTTTCAGACTGCACCCTTGGCTTTCCTGGGTCTCCAGCTCGCAGATGACAGACTGTGGGACTTCTCAGCCTCTGTGATCTTGCGAGCCAAGACCTTACAATAACTCTCTTCTGTCTCTCCCTGCACGTATACTGTTGGCCCTGTTTCTCTGGGAAGCTGACTAATTTGGCATATTCATACAATTGAATGCTATGTAACTATCCACAATCATGGTGCATTAAAAATTTTTCTAGATTAAGACTCAGAAAACATTAATTACTGTCTCTGTGTTCCCTTCAGGGGAAATTATTTCTCACCTGCTTTGTAGACTTCCGCTGTGAGCCCACACTCAGCAGAGACGGCTCTCCTCTATGGGAGTGCTGTGTGTTCCACGCGGTAGAACCCGTCCTGCAAGTTGAATTCTTGCTTCTGCTCCAGGACCCAAGGGTTCACTATTTCAGGACAGAGCTTACTTTAATTTCATAGCTTGGGATTCCTTCCCCATGTCAATAGGAAATATTTGATTCCACAGCCATCAACCATCAACTATACATTTAAGACAAAAATTCACTGCCACTTCCCTAAGCAAGACAGCCAGAGGCTTGGAATCCATCTCTTAAAAAGAGGCCTGACTTCGCAGATTCCTTTGCTTCTAGTGTGAGTGGATTTCCTTTTTTCTTTTTTCTCCTTCCTTCCTTCCTCTTCCTCTCTTCCTCTTCTGTTTGTTTTGCTATAGAACTTGTATGCATATTTTTTATTACTGCTGTAACAATTCCACCCCCCCCGCCCCCCAGGATTCAACCTCTTTTAGGAAGAGGAAGGGTGATCCTTATTACTTCAGAATTGGAAGCATTGAAGTGAATTTAAAGTACACAGTCTACACTCCACTTTAAATCAGGTCACTCGAATCATTCCTCCATAATGGTGAAAAGTTCTTTCTCTGTTTTCAGATCATGAGGTAACAGATAAACGCACAGAAACAACATTTTATTCATATAGCTTACATCTGTAGTTACGCAAAACCTGAAAAGCAGGCATTATTTAACATATTGCACAAATAAGGAGACTACAGTTCAGAAAAGCTAAGTGACTGACAAGTGCACTTTGAAATCTGAAACTGATTCCAAACCCTCTGAGCTTTCCACCAGGGTCTTGTAGCTGTCAATAAAAATCAACCCAACTACTTGAGTTTTCAGTGATAGGCTATACGTCTTAGTGAGTCCTTTCTGTATTCCAGACAATGCAAGGGACTCCAGTAACAGCACTGACTTACACAATATAAATTCCAGAATAATTCTGCATATTTGCTTACAGGGAGGTGGTTAAGAGAACTAACTCTTGAATCATATGTCTGGGGCTCAAAACCTAGCTTTGTGTGACCATGAGCAAATTACTTACTTAACCTGTCTGAGCCTCAGTTTGCTTATCCATAAGATAAAGACCAAGTAGTGTTTCCTTGATTAGCTTGGTGACAAAAATTAGCAAATATAGATAAAGCACCTGGAATAGTATTTAATACTTAGTAAGAAGCATAATACATGTTAGCTATTATTCAAATGATCCATATGGAATTATGTTGCATCAGTTGGTCTATAATTGACAAAATATTTAGTATGCATCAAATATCACAACAAAGTTCTCAAATTTGTGAAATGTGATTTACCTTATTCTAAGTGGATCCGCTAATTAAAGTCCTTTCTAATTAGCAGCTGTGCTTTTTTATAGCAAAATATTTTTATACTTTCAATTTATGAAAAGCTAAGAAGCATATGACAATTTTAATGAGGTTCCTGTCTACTTAAATGAAATACAAATTTTCTACTATTTTTCTAAAATAAAACTCTCAATAGAATTTTAGTGCCTGTGTTTTACTGTTTTCCAACCCATTACTGACATCAGCACTGAACCTCTTACTGTAGAGTTAAAGTTATATTGGAATGCTGTGAATACATAAATATACTCAGTAAAAACACTATATGAAATATTCCCTGAAATTCAAAGTCATAGAATTTAGTGATAATTTGTGTACTTCTATAAAGAAGACTTAAATACTTATGATTAAATTCTTAATAAGTATTCTCTGGTTACATTTTAGCGACCTGTCTCTTTAACGTTTATTTAATTTAACTAAGGACTCTTTGTAGGGATGGTTTAAGATGAAAATGTATTTCTGTTTTTATCTTATTTTTTCACAGCCAGTGCCATCTGAAGATTTCTGTATTGAAGGTTTTCCCATCAAGTGGACATAGACTCCGTAGTTTCTACATTCATCTACAGATGTTGGGTCCTTCTCTATTCAAAGCACTGTGGTACCTAATGTAAAGTGAGAGGAGGAAACAGGAGCTGAGAGAGTGAGGGGTAAGTAGAGGATGTTGGGAGTCTCAAATATTTGGAAAAGATTTAGAATAGTATGGTGGGGGATTAAATAGTGGATCACCAAGATATGGTAGAAGGATATATTAAAGTTTATGGCAAACTCTCAATATCATTTAATAGTTTCCTTCAGTAGGACCCCAGCCACCTAAGGTTTACTTAGTAGGGAGGCCAAAAGTGTCTCTATAATGTTTCTTAAATTACCCACCATTGCAACAAGGCTGAGCAGGGAATAAATGAATTAAAAAGGAAAGAGTTAGGAACATAGGAAAGACTTATAGCCTGTAAAGAAGAAGAGAGCCTCTAAGAAGGAAGGAGATGGGGGATTGATCAGATTGAGTGAAAAGGGAGGGACATGATCCAGGAAGTTACAGATAGGTAGAAGTTTAGAGAATTTTAGAAATTAAACATTTTCAGAGGAAAACATAGTCTCCACGTGTACTTTGATATCAGTTAGTATGATATACAGATGAAATACTATCCTCAGGCAGTGATTGCGTCCTTTGTTCATTTATTTGTTCATCCATCCATTTGGTTAGACACCAAAGATTTACTGACTCTAGAAGTAGATCCACTATTAAAAAATGGTCAAAGGACCTGAATAGACATTTTGCCAAAGAAGATACATAAATGCCCAGCAGATGCGTAAAAAGGTGCTCAATTCAGCATCACTAATCATTAGGGAAATGCAAATCAAAACCACACTGAGATGCCATCTCAGTGTGGTTTTGATTGGCTGTCCTCAAAAAGACAAAAGATAAAAAATGCTGGTGAACATGTGGAGAAAAGGGAATCTTTGTTAGTGAGACTGTCTATTGGTACTGCCACTACAGAAAACAGTATGGAGTTTCCTCAGAAAATCAAAAATAGAACGAATGTGATTCGGTAATTCCACTTCTGGGAATATATACAAAGGAAACAAAAACATTAAGTTGAAAAGTTATCTGCACCCCCAGTGTTCATATCAGCGGTATTTACAATAGCCAAGACATGCGAACAATCTGTCATTGGATGAATGAGTAAAGAAGTTATGATGTGTTATTATATATGTATAAAGGAAACTCCACCACATGGGTGAACCTTGAGGGCATTATGCTATGTGAAATAAGTCAGACCGAGAAAGTCAAACACAATGTGATCTCACTTATAGGTGGAACCTAAAAAAAAAAAAGAAAAGGAAACTCACAGGAAAGATCAGATTTGTGGTTATCAGAGGTGGAGAATGTGGGTAGGGGGAGTTGATTGGAGGAAGGTACAAACTTCCAGTTAGAAGGGTAAATAAGTACTAGGGGTGCAATGTCCAACAGGGTAACTATAGCTAACGCTGCTCTATGGAATATTTGAAAGTTGTTAAGAGAGCAAATACTGAGTTCTCATCACAAGGATTTTTTTCTTTCGTATTTATATGAGATGATGGATGTTAACAAAACTTTTTAGTGGTAATCACTTCACAGTATGTGTGAGTGAAGTCATCATGCTGTACACTTTAAACTTATACAGTGCTGTATAGAAATTATATCTCAGTGAAACTGGAAAAAATAAATAGGTGGATAGAATAAATAGATAAATAGATGGATAGTTAGATGGATAGAAGGGGATCCAGTTTTATGGGGCCTAAAGCATATGCAATTTTGCCGCCCTTATAAAAATACAAATACATAATTACAAGTATACAATTAAGAGTCTTGGAAGGGGCCCATGCAGTTCAGAGGATCTGAAGCGTAATCCAAATTAGTTTTTCAGTAAATTCACCCCTGTTGTGTGCCGGCATATTTGGTGTGTGCCAGGCCCAGTAAATACCAGCACAGTGAGACTCAATACCTAGTACAAAACCAGGGCTGAACCACACATAATCATGGACTTTAATAAACCAAACACCTACGATGTTATTCTGAGTGAGAGGAGTGATTTTGTTTTCAACGGCAAGAATTTATTTAGTGTTTTGAGGCTCTGGGGATCCGTAGGCTGCACATGGGCATCTTGAGAACATCGCTTGCTGTTATGTTACATTCTTCATAAAGGAAAGGTAAGTGATGTTTTAGGGCTCAGGAAGTCTTCAGTTGTTTTTACAGTACAGCAGTTGAAATTACTTGATGGTCTAATGTCTTTATTGTATGCAGTACTTCCCTTTTATTATCCTGTCCATACAATTAACTAAAGTTTTTCCTTCCATCTTTTCTTTTCCTGTCAGCCCCTAGAATGAAATGAATCAGAAGTAATGAGAAAGGAAAGATAAATAAAATATGTTTTATAAACCATAAACAGCATGGCATTAATAAACAAAGAGTTTGTGGCATTATCACTGTAACCTCTTACCACTGCTGTTGAAAAGGAAAATTGTCTCAGATGTAATCTGACTTTATACAGAAATCTCTGTATCATATCATGTAATATTTTATTAATGTGGTGACAACAATACCATTCATAATACTGGATTAACATTTTGCAGTTACAGAATACTTCTTTTCAAGATAAGTGGGCTAACAATAGCCTTGATTTTATTTCTTAATAAAACAGTTAAAATAATAGGTTTGTGATTTGCATAAGCTGCAGATTAATGGTGTTTACTGAACAGTGGAACTTGTACTTAAATTCAGAATGCCAATGACAGGAGACATATGAAAGTTGGAGGCATCGCGTCCTCCTGTAAACCAATCACGTGTTTATTTTTGGCAAAATGATAAAAGCACATTAGCATAGCAACTCACTCAAGCTTAATGCATAAATAACTAATTGAAAATCCTGGAGGTTCATGTAAGAATAAATTGAGTACTTTGTTTATTTAATTAAAGCAAAAGTAACTTTTTAATGACCCGTTTAAAACCAAAGACACTTGAAAACTGAGCAGGAAGTTTACAGCCTTATTAAAAATTATAAAGTACTTTGAATATGTAAATAAAAGTTCCTAAAAGTGATAATGCCATTATAAGCTTCCTCAGGAGAAACAGTGCTATTTTTCATTTCACCCTTCCCCTTCCTTCTTTCCTTCCTACCTTCCTTCCTCCCTCCCGCCTTCCCTCCTTTCTTTCTATTGTCTATCCATCCATCCATCTTCATCATCATCATCTATCTACTGTATTTAATCTTTTTCCATAATAAAGACAGCATTCATCCTTTATTGTCGACAATCCTAAGGAAGGTCTGCTCTCTGTCCTTGGATACACCATGAGGGGAAGATACACATAGTGTATTTGCAGTCACAACAGCCTGTGCTTCTTTCCAAGGCTGTTTTTCCCCCTTGACCAATCCCCTGGTCCTTCAGACATAATGAATGAGCTTAGGGAGTTGCATGAGATTCATTTGTATTTTATCCTAAAGGAAGAGCTGCCTTTGACAGAGATCAGTATGCACAGAAATGAATACTTTCTGCAATGAAGTGTTGAAGGTGACTTATGTCAGTAATTGATACAAACATAGCTTTTTAAGACTAGAAAGATTGCTCCCTAGATATGTATTTATTCTGTCTTAGATTTTAAAATGGCAAACCAGGTCCCATAGTCTTTGAAAGAAGTACTTAAATGAATAGCCCCTTGAAACACTTACCAGTTTGAAGTTTTGTTCAAGATAGTTTTTTACCCTCATGAAGAGATAAAGAATGATTAAACATATGGTAATGTCTATGTGGGGTTGGATTTTGTTATCTACATTCTGGACTTGAAAGTATATATATAAGTACTTATTCTTATACAAAAGTATGATGACAAGTTTGAAGAATTCAGACAGAAATTCCAGATCTTAGCAGACCTTAGAACAAAGATGTCAGAGTATGACTTACCCATCCTCACTTTTGTAGAATGCTGTCTCTTCTGTGAATGTTCCACCTTCTGCCCTTGGCAAATGTAACTTATTTCTCTGGCTACTTGCTTCTATCTCCATGAAGTTCAATGATTCAACTCCTGTTTGGACTGTCTCTAATGGTATGGACTGCCTTATTTTCTACCAAAGCATTTATAAAGCATTTTGTATCCCTTTTCTCAGGAAGGGCAGCCCATCTTTAGGTGATAAAGAGAATGCTTTCAATATATTCTCTTTTTTGACTCACCAAACATAGACAGACAGTGAGGATTGTTATGTATCCACATGTATGTTGGTACACCCATATTCTGTTCTGGTTTGTTTGTTCATTTGGTTGCATATATGCTCAATGTAAAGAACAAAACAAAACAAACAAGCAAAAAACAGTCCAGAGAGATTTAGGGAAGAAAGTAAAAGTTCCTTGAAATCTCATTAAATAAATATACCAAAATAAACACATTGTTTAGCACTCTTTCATTCATATCTCTGTGAACACACACACAGTTTTATACTCACAGGATTACATTTGGAAGATGATTTTCGTGTGCACTCTTCTGCCCTGTCCATCATTTGCCATCCTTTCCCTCCCTTCTGTCCTCACCACACCTGAGATCACCTGGTGTGTATTCTTCCTCATTTTTCTCCAGCTCACTCCAAAATACACACATTGTATGAAATTTTTCTTCTCATCTTGTTCTCATTTGTTTATTTAGTTTTGGTTCTAAAAACGGACCCTAGTGTATACATTTGTCTGCATCTTGCTTTTCTCACTTGAATAAATTACTCTGTGTCATCTGAGAGAGGGCTACCTCATTTTTCAATTAATGTCTCATTTTTAATGGATTTATACTTTATTCATTTTCCTACTAATGAGTATTCATTTTGTTTCTATTTTTGGCCCTTAAAAGCATTACTGCAATAAACACTTTATACTTACATCCTTATGAATGTACTCTTTTATTTAATGGAGTAGGTAATCCAAGAATAAAACTGTCAAGTTATAGTGTAGATGCACTTTCAACTTTTAATATTAATTATCCTAGCAATGTTGGATATCCTCTCCTGTGAATTGCCTATTCGAATCTTTGCCCTTTCTTTAAGTTTTCTGTTTTTAATCAAATTTTATGTTCTTATTTTAAAGATCTTTTTATGTTGTAGATTTTAAACCTTTCATTGTTTTGCAATATTTTTCTCCCATTAGCTGGTCTGGCTAGATCTCAAGAGAGGTGTAGGATTGCTTCTGTCTGCAAGGTAGAACTCTGATCTAAGGCAGGGAAATCCTGGTGTAAGAATCAAGTCTTCTTGATTCCTAAAAAATCATAGCCATCAAAGAAAAATGGACTTGCTTTCATAGTTCTTTCTGATAAGCAGGCTTCCTTCCTCTCACTTGTCAAGTTCCCTCTTGTTGGTTACACTGCTAATACTTCCTTTGGTTCCTTTGTAGCATCTAGCCAAGAAAACTGGATAATAGACATTCCTTCTTTGAAACATAAGTTTCTGAAATAGGAACTGTGAGTCTTGCTTTCCATAGGGAAAATACTTTAAAGAAAATGCTGAAAGAGAGCTCTTGGACTAATTGATATTTTTATTTATTCAGGCACTATGTTAATCATAGCTTCTGTTGGCTATAAGAGAAGTCAAGGGTACAGAACTTTTAGGACTCAGAGAACTAAAGACAAATTTACTACAAATAAAGTTGAAACAAATGTCAAGTAAGATTAAAATCTGACTTACTCATAACTATCCTTTTTTTTTTTTTTTTTTACTATTTAATATAGAAATAGAATGGGGGGGAGGGTATATCTCAGTGGTAGAGTGTATGCTTAGCATGCATGAGGGCCTGGATTCAATCCCCAGCACCTCCATTAAATAAAGAAATAAATAAACCTAATTACCTCCCCCACCTCAAAAGAAATAGAATGACATATTGAGTTATTGACAAAAATAATTTAAAAGCTTTAGTTGGTTTAAAATCATGAAATATATGTTAAAGTCTATTATTAACAATTTAAAGCTTTGAATGGTACAGAAATTAATAAGTTTATAAAAATTACTGATTTTTAATCACTTCATCTTTTTATCTATCATCTTTTTTCGTATCTAGAATGAACTCTCTGAGCTTCCTCATAAAAACAAACTCAGATTTATTTTTCAAAACTATATTCAAAACAAAATAAACCAGAGCTTTTGGTTTCAAAGACAGCTATCTTAATCCACAGGCTACCTCCAGCAGAAATTAAAAATAATTTTGTATGAGGTAGTAACAATGTTGGTATTTGTCTGGGTGGTTTTCTCATTAGGAAAATAAGGACAATAATAGTACCTACCTCATAGGACTGGTAGGAAGATTAAGTGGGTCATGGAAAGCACTTATCATAATGCACAAATTATGATAAGTACTATAACAGGATTTGCTGTCACTGTCACTGAGCAAGACTCAGATATTAGGTACACTTGGTTATCATTCAATCACTGCTTTCAGTGAGCCATAATCTGTGAGGAGACGCAGGCAGGCAGGCAGGCAGACAGACAGACAGACACACACAGACACACTCTCACTCACATTAAGCTATAGTAAAATCTTTAATTGAGGAGTAACTGGAGTGTTGATTACATGGATGACAAATGTCAGGTTTTACGACTAAGAGTTTTACTCTTAGGGTCCAGTATGTAAAGTCTGCTGGGACTGGGTCAATTTAATGCCATTGCATATGCATTGTCTAGTTCATTTTCTGATCCACAGCTATTCATAAATATTGAGTGAGTGAATGAATAAAAGCATGATAAAGAATTTTGATTTTGTTTTGAAGTTCTCCCAACAGAGAAGTAGTATGCTTAGATTTACACTTTAAAAAATATTTATCTTGTTTGGATTAAGAGTAGCTAAGTGAGTTGTAGAGAGATCAACTAGGAGGCTGTTTCAGTAACTTAGGAGCCAAGTGATGAGAATGGTCTAAAGCAAGGAAGTGAGGACAGAGATGAGAAAAAGGATTCAAGAGATGATTTAGTTAGTAGAATCTACAGAATTTGTTGACTCATTCTTTGTAGAAGTCAAGTCAACGTAAAAAGAAAGTCCCAAGTTTCTGGCTTGGGCAGTCAGTAATGAGGTTTCTAACAATGGGGGATGATGTTGGTTTTAAGTTTGAATACTGTAACGGTGGAAATAAACACCCAGAGCCCAGGAGGTAGCTCCTGGATGGAGCCAGAGCTTTGGAAATCCTAGTCACATACGGTAGCATACTTGACAGTTTTGCCTATGGCGAGGAGAAAAGGTATGGAAGACAAAGATGAGGGCAACATCGGCATCTAAGAAGTGTAGGAGAAGACTTTAAAGGAACTTGAGAAGAAGTGAAGAAAGAATTAGAAGAGTAGGAAGATTGTTCTTGATGTTGCAAAATGAGTGGTTAGTATCAAATCCAACAAAGCATATAACAAATTGAAATGTGTTCAAGGTATTGATCACCTTGATTGGAACTGTTTCAGTGCTGTAGTAGGGGTTACAGTATACTTGTAGGGAGTTGATGTACAAATGGCTAGATGCAAGGGAAGATATGCAAGACAGTCCACCCTTTGGAAGCATGATTGAAGAAAAGGGTAATGAGTCCAATGTTTCTCATTTATATGTTGATGGATATGGGGCCAATAGGGAAGGAAAAAAGATATAAAATAATGTCATGAAAAGTGAAAAAAGGTGTCAGCACGTGGACAAAACAATTCACTTCGCGTAGAAAATAGAGGTAAACATGTACAGAGACATTAAAATGTTAACACACTTGTAAATGAGAGACAGGAAGTTGGCAGCATTTATATGATAGTGTCTGTTCTCTCTGTAAGTTAGAGAACATCATGCTGAGTAAGACTGGCAGGCAAGGGGCTTAAGGAAATGAGGTGAATGAGTGGAGTGACTTTTGGGATAATGGAAAATGGAGCTAGTCATGGGCAACTTGGACTGGCCCATGCAGGGCATGCCGATGGCTTTAGGTATCAGAAGTGTCGGTTGGGTGAATTGCCCAGTTTCTGTGTTTTCCTCCAGCTATGGACAGCAGTACAAGTATAATTGTAAAAGGGAAGTGTATGGATTAATTATTTCCCAGGATTGTTTTAGGTCTGGATCGATGGTAGGAGGAAATGGAAGGGGCTGCCAAGACAGTTTACACTAGGGTTCTCACTTAAGAGAGAAGAAAATGAAAACAAGTTTCTTGAAAGATTTAGCAGTGATGAAGTAGAGAAATTACCTGCCAAGTTTCCTGAGGAATTACATGCATTTCAATTATGCTCTGATATTAAGAATTTGAAATTACCATCCCTACAATGAAACATTTCCAGTGCTTGACAAGGTCCGAGGGGTCACTGAAATGGATTGAGACATTTATTGAAATTAGGGGCATCAAGGGGCTGAGAGCCTGGGCATAGGATATAGAAAAGACCGTGGGTGAGTCAGAAAACCAATCACTTCTACATTCAGAAGTGTTCAGCAGCAGTCGCGGTGATTCACAGTGTAAACAAAACACTTCTAAATCCCTGAATAGTGGCCAGTTCACCTAAATATTTCATTAGCGTGTCTGTCCTAAAAGATTGAAACATTATAAATATAATCCACTAAGGGTTTTCACTTGCTATTATTGGCAGGACTGAATCGTATTCACTCCCTTATATGTATTTTAGTTTTGTTCTGTTCATGCATATGCGTAATATATGCACAAATAATATACACATCAATAATTATGATTCAGCATTCAAAGTTTTATTTCATTAGAAATTTCAGATGAATAAACACTTCGGTTTGCGTGTGTATATGTGTATAATTTGTCTTTGCAGATTATTAAAAATCGCCATGCTTATCTAGATAGAGTGAGCCTGTGGCGGTCTGAACGAACTGCTTGCACGCTTGGTAATTTCTGCTTATTGTGTGAATCATATCTGTTGTTTTAGAAAAATTTAAACATGTCTTCAATAGCTGCAGTGAGGAGAATCCTGAAGGGAGTGTTAAAATATAAGGTTTAGTGTTGATGTGGGCACCGTTTTCGAGAGATTTTCACCTAAAGTGTTGCGGTCTCTGGGCTGACGATTTTCTTTCGCTTCACTTTTTAGCCTAGTTCTGCGCTGAAAAATCTGACCAGCTCTTTCTACCTGCAAATCTACAATCTCCTGAAATAATATTTGTTCAGATAACATCATTCTATTCCAGATAAAAACACCCCAGCCTTCCCCACAAGAAATAGCGTTATGGCAAGCATGAGCTATTGAAAAAGTTATATTGCCTCCAAGGGGGAACGCAGTCTTAATAAGACATATCTTCAAGACACGAAAAAATGTACTTTTCAAATCCTACATGCGTTATAAACCACCACTTACGAAGCCTTTGTTCTAAAGTGTTGCCAGTTTTACCTGAGGCAGGCATTTTACTGCATTTAAGAAGTCTCCAAGGACCTTAGGGAATCTTAGGTGAATCTGCAGGCCTGGTGGATGTAATGAAAACCAAAGTTTTTGTTTTGTGAAGCTTTCTCAAGGCTTTTCTCCTGGGCATTGAAATGTAACTTCCATTTTGCTAGTCTAAGTTCACCATGGAGTGCTGGCAGAAGTTTTAGGAAGAGAAATAGCCGGTGAATGTAATGAACTGAAAAATAGGGCTCTCTTCTCCTTCACCTGCTGTTCCACTCAGGAAACTGGTGGCAGAAAATATTGTTAATCTAATTAAAAATGAATGCATCAGTCAGCCCATAACAATGAGAGACCCGTGGTATTTTTAGAATCTTTTACATTTGTAGTTCATTTTGCTAGTTAGCTCTTGAAAAAATTACCAGGCAGATATCCACCAAGGTTGATTTTTCTCTCTCTCCCTTTAAAGTTCTCTCCTTTCTTCTTCAATGAATTCAGTGTTTCACCCAAATCGATTGAGTAAACCAGTTCACACCAGACTTCTAATGCTTTTTTTTTTTTTTACTGTGTTGCTCTTTTCTGAGATATTTTCTGTTCCTCTTGCTTTATATATGTGAATTGTTTTATCATTTTTTGTTGAAACACATATTTATTTTTTTAACATATACTATATATACCTACTGCTGTTCTAGGCCCTTGAAATGTAGGAGCATACAAGGCCTTATAGACCCCTGCTGCCGTGGAGCTCCCGTTTTAATGGTGGTCAGACAAACAACACGCAAAGAGACTTCATAATCTACATGCACGTGACTGAGTGGTAAGTGTGGTGAAGAAATTAAAACGGTAAAGAACTGCAGAGTGGTTGATGGGCCTGAGTTTGTCCATTTCTTCTCGGTTGTCCTTTTTTTAGCATAGAGTTGTTTGTAGTAGGCTCTAAGGATCCTTTGTATGTCTGTGCTGTCGGTTATAACTGCTTTTTTCACTTCTGATTTTGTTGGTTTGGGCGCACTCCCTTTTTTTCTTGATGAGTCTGGCTAAAGGTTTTTCAATTTCGTTTATCTTTCCAAAGAACCAGCTCTTAGTTTCATTGATCTTTTCCATTGTCATCTCTTTTTACCTTTAAAAGTATGGCTTCTAGAAAATTGCACATTTTACATGTGTGGCTCACATTAATATTCCTGACTGCAGCACTGTGCAGAGCTCTTGAGGCTTGAAATTGGGAGTTGGCAAACTTACCCTGTAGAGAGCCAGACAGTAAATATTTTAGACTTTGTGGATCAAGAGAAAGGAATTGCACACATTATGCCTGTAGTCATGTAACCATTTAAAGTACAACTATGTAAAAATGTAAAAATCATCTTTAGATTGCAGGTCATATAAAAATAGATGGTGGGCCAAGTTTGGCTCATAGCCAGCTCTTGCCTTAAATTATAGGAGAAAGATGAAGGACTTAAGAACTCTGGGGTCAAATCCTGACTCTGCCACTTAGCCAAAAGGACTGTGGGCCAGGTGTATCTTCTGAGTTTCTTTTGCCTTGTTTGTAAAAAATAAGGATATTAACATCTATACCTTCAGGATATTATAGAGTTTAGTAAGATGTGATGCAATTGGTTTGTAACCCATTTGACAAAATGTCAGTTCTTTGTTTCTTACAAAATATGAGATGGCCAACAGATATTGGGGTATTTGGGAAGCGCACTTCTGGGGAAAATAGAACCCTCATGCTCACTCACACACGCAGATTCTTTTGATATGAAAATGGGTCATGTAATAACATCCAAAATTGTTAGGACACAAGGTCTGTACATCAGAATGTGTGTGTTTTGACCCTGCAAAGAAAATGTGCAGCCTCTTAAATCAGATTACACCAAAATGTTAAGATTTGCTGAAAGCAACAAGAAGCTCTCTGATGGTGAAATTTCAAACGCCTAGGTTGGGAACTATCTCTGAACAAAGGCCCTACTTAAAGTGTATCAAAACAAATTGTATAGAAAATAGCTTTCATATAGAGCACTTCCTATTCCTGCTTCTTACGACTTTTTAGGAGTGAGAGGTTTTGTCAGATCGTGACATGATGCTAGTATCCATGGGTTGAGGGAAAAAAAAAGTGGAATGAAAAATAACTTCCAAAAACTCTCTAAATATTTTATTACTTTTTTGTTTTATTAATCACAACAGCACACAAATGAATTTGGCAAGTATTAGTAACAATGTGTATGAGACATATAATTCATTCAGGATACAAATCAACTTTTAAGAGTACATGAACTGCAGATTCTTTGTATCTCTGAACCCTTAGGGCTTAAAAATCCCATATGCACCACCTTGGGAGAATAATACCTATCCTCTGTGATGAATTCATGAGAAATTTAGAATTTATTTCATTTTTGCAGTGTTACTGTTTTGCACTAAAGCACTCCCATTTGCCGCCACTGTGTACCCTACAGTAATGCCCCTAACTTCTATAATCTGTTTCAGTCTTATCCATGTCCTCACTTTTTATATGTGTCTTACACCACAGTCTCACTGTATGCTCCAGCATTTGGCCGTCTAGCATAATTATGCGTCGATCCTGAGGGTCTCTTTTGCGGGTCTCAAAGGCAAAGGCAGAAGATGGAACTATTTACTGGTGGCCACTGTTTCAGTAGCTCATGGCTCAAATGCAACGAAAGATGATGGCTGAGTCTAAACAGATGCCCCTTTGAGAATTTTCAAAAACTCAACTTTACCACCATTGCATATGATGCACTGTAATTGTCATGCAAAGTTGTTCTATGCTTTTTCAAGGTTTCTATGCAATTTAGTGAAAATATTAAAAATTGTGAAGGGGAAATCAGCCTGAGCTCTAAGCTTCCTTATTAACTGATGGAAATGTTCATCTGCCAGCATTTATTTAACGCCTAAAACAGAGCACAACTCTAGAGACTTCTTTGTCACTCAAAGTGACAATTATTTGGAAGGTCAGTTGTTCAAAGTAGAACTTACCTGCTCTTCTCTCCATAAAACTTAATTACTATTAGAGGCTTGTCCTCATTATTTGTTAGTTTGGTTTTATACTTATGTGAGGGAGGAGTATGTGATGTTATCCTACAAAGAAGATAAAGCCAGATTGCTTGGATTCAAATTCTGGGGTTTCCATACATATTATGGGATCCTAATAAGTATTTTAACTTCTCTGTTCTCAGTTTCATCTGTAAAATGGATATATTAATAGTATTTACTTCATAGGGTAATTATGAGGTTTAAATCACTTAATATTTATAAAGTGTCTGGCATGGAGAAAGCCCATATAGATGGTTGTTAATTATAATTGGGAAGCAGAACAGATCTTAATAGTTTAAAGACTTAATTGGCAAGATTGTATGCCTTTCTATTTAGAAAGCTTTATAAGAACTCCTATAATTTAAATAGGAAGGTTTCATCATAAATATCCTTTGAAGATTGTTAAAATTTTGAACTAAAAAATATCTTAGAAAATTTAAATTCCAACTTTCCTCCTTCACTAATGGGAAAACTGAAGCTTAGTGCGGTGATTTGTTGAAGAATACAAAGCTAGTCAGTCACAGAACTTGGAATAAAACTGAAATATTTTGATTGCTGACCTAGTGTTTCTTTCAGAGCACCGTACTGACACAATTACCTTTCTACAACCAAATGTGTCTGTGGTTCCAAATTTTTTCCTACATATTTCAGGATCCAAGTTTAAAGAAAATAGATGCATTGTGACTATCAGACCAGGAATGTACTTTGTTCTGGTTTATAGTTACCAAATATCATACAGGACATTAGTTGTGTTTGAATTTCAGATAACACATTTGTTAAAACTATTACATGGGACATACTTCTCTGAAAAAATGTTCCTTGTTTATCTGAAATTAAAGTGTACCTGAGGAGCCTGTATTTTAATTTCCTAAATCTGGCAACCCTTTCCAGCCACAAAGATGATTTAATCAGTGAATGAATATACATGAATTAACAATTCTTGTGTGGACAAGTGGGACAAAACACATAATCTAAGTTTGTGGCACTTCGTGAAGAGGGGACAAAAGCATCATATTTGTAAAGAGCAGATGTTATCATCATTACAGCCTCATCTTTGACCTAGATATGTGTGTGATATTAATACAGCCAAACCTCCTTGTATTACATTTCACCTTATCATGCTTCAAAAACACTGATTTTTTACAAACTGAAGGTCTGTGGCAACCCTGCATTGAGCAAGTTTATCGGCTCCATTTTTCCAACAAGATTTGCTCATTTTGTATCTCTGTCACATTTTGGTAATTCCAGCAGTATTTTCAACTTTTTCATTATTATTAAATTTGTTATGGTGATTTGCGATCAGTCATCTTTGATGTTACTGTGGCGAAAAGATTACAACTCACTGAAGGCTCAGATGATGGTTAGCATTTTTTAGTAATATTTTAAAATTAAGGTATGTCATTTGTCTTTTTCAGGCATAATGCACATTTAATAGACTATAGTATAATATAAATATAACTTCTGTATGCACTGGGAAACCAAAAATCGTGTGACTCACTTTGTTGTGAAACTTGTTTTATTGAGGTGGTCTGGAACCATCTCTCTGAGGTATGCCTGTAATAAATGTGAATGTTGAACGGTCTCCAAGTGCCAGACACTTTATAATTTCTTTATGGGTGTTTCTCATTTAGTGATCACACAGCCTAACTCATTAAGTTACCCTCATTATATATGAGATGGATGTCAGTCCGGGCTTATATCCACAGAAGTTTATTTTTTCTCACAGTGTGTCTATCAGGGGTGTCTGGCAGTCTTGCTCCATGGAACCTGATAAAGCGAGAGGCTTCCATCCAGAACATCCTGCATCTCGTGGTCCAGGTAAGAGAGATCGTCGTGGAGCTTTGTCATGACTCTTAATGCTCCTGCTTTCAGGAGCACATGCCACTTTGACACACGCATTGGCCAAAGTAAGACACACATCCGCACCTGAAGTCAGTGAGGCAAGAGAATCTAATTTTTCCCCAAGACAGCAGCAGATATTTTGAGCAATAATAGCTTGTACCTGATGAGGAAGTCGAGGCAGAGAGAAGGGATTTGCCTGCAGACACATAGTAAGATTTTTGATTTGACCATTCTGAGTCCGCAGCCTGTGTCTTTAACCCTCTACTATCCTGTCTTGTTATGGGAGGACACAGCCTGGACACTCACTTACATCTGTTAGGATAAATACTGGGCATGTTGATTCTGAAAGGAGAAGACACTGGGATTTGTGTCAGGCTGGGTACTCCTGGCTGCCTCCCCTGGGGTGGCCGCTCCAGAATTAGCAGTAAGGTCACACTGGGGACCTTGCTTTCTGCACTGTAGACAATACTGTAATTGAAATAGGATGTCATTTCTGTTGTGTCATAGCGGGTTTTTAAAAATGTATAAATAGTGTCCTGCACTTTAAATACAATCCATTAGCGAAGCCCAGACACTATTAGCCAGTGGAATGACTTTTGGGTCCCAGATGTTTGTATACTTTTCCCCCCTGATTCCCATGATTGCTGCTGAGTGGCTACACCTCCTTTACCAGGTTGAATAATACATCACACTTAAACTGACACCTCGCCAGAGACAGAGTGCTTCTGCAAGGCCTTGCAGAGCCCGAGCTGTTGAAAATGAATGGATATTAAAGTGAAATATTAGGCCACATAGTAGAACATGGCTTGTTGCATAAGAATGTTAAAATGATGTTATTGGCAAGTTGGAGAACACAGTAAGGAGAAAATGATTATAACAGCTAGTAAAAAAATGATGTCTTATGAAAAATTCATTTACTACCTTAAAGGGCTTGTTCATAATTGTAACCATTTTCCCATTGTGGTGAGAAAGCATAAATCCTTTTTTCTTCCACGCTAAGGTAGGTAATTTTTTCTGTTTTCTTTTTGAACATGCTTTCATAACTTAAATCTCTTTGCATTTCTCTAATTGATGATAGAAATAAATTTTCCTCAAATCAACATCAAGCGAAGCAGAAATTTGCATATGATATTTCTGAGAGGAGATTCTGAGAACTCTTTCTTTGTCATGTAATTTTACAAGTACGTTTTATGGCACATAATTTTACCATAAACAGCCACTTCACAGTCAAGCATTTAAGGGATCCAGAGCAAGACTTTATAATCAAGAAGCATTTGGAAAAATTACTATAGGTCCAGACTTTTGAAACTTCTCCTTCTGGGAATGTATATAAACCTTAAAAGATAAGGCTGACGTTGGGTTCCACACCATATTTGATATTCTTCTTCAGGTAAGAAAGGACATTTTTATTGGTAGTATGTTGTGGGGTCACTTGGCTTCTCTTTTTAAAAATAAGCCTCACATAGAGAACAATGCCAAGAAGCCTGAAGTCATGTGTTTCAATACATCCACCTCTCTTCAGCTAAAATAATACACTGATTAAAAAATTTTTATTCCATCATGTTTTAGATTAACTGGGCTTAGAGTGCTACACCAGAGCCAACAAATGCTCAACTGATGATGGTTGAATATGGTGATGAGGATGGAGCAGAGAAATTGTTCGCAACCCTGGCTCATGTTGGAATCACCTGTAGAGACTGACAAACTCCTGCTGCCTGAGTTGCATTCCCAGAGTTTCTGATTTCACTGGTTTGGAGTGCTTGCCTCGGCACCAGGATTTTATACTTGCCCGGGTGATTCTAATGTACAGCTCAGGTTGTGAATCACTGGCATCAGAATCAGGGGAGGGAAAGCACATTGATCAAGAGTGGGACAGACAGGGATCTTGTGGAGGCATTAATGGCCTCATTCTTTTCTGGTAGAATTGCCAGTAACCTGTTCCTGCGCCTTCTCCCCCGCCTACTGGTGTCTGCCGCCTCTTTTTCGCTTTCTCTATCACGTGTGGAATCCTTACTGTGTGCCAGAGAGAGTGCCCTACTTGGAATCACTCACTGAATCCCCAATACAAACGTGTGCTTTAGGTAATAATATTACCCTGTTTTGCAAACAAGGAAATGGATGACCTGGCAGGTCTAGTAAGGCAGCATGGACACAGTGCTGCATCCACGATGGCTTCGTGCTTGGGTTCCTGTTTTAAAGGGATGAACCCAGAAATGTATCTGTTCTAATTACCATTCTCTCAGTTGCAAAAGTGCCCAGTTCACAATTTGTGTTTGAATTAGTGTATGTGAAGTGGAACTACTTTTGAAATTTCAGAAACACTCCTTTTCCCAACCTCTCCCTCTTTAGTTTCTTGTTACCATGTAAGACTCACTCAATCGGCAGCTATTAGGCAGGATTAAGTACTATATTCTGTTTATATACGGATATCCCTAAGTGAGGAGATGAGTTTGGTAACAGATTTTGCTACTGCATTTTTTTTTTTAAACATGGTAACCAAAGCTTTCCAGATTCTCATACTGACCTTCCATCATTGGGAACTTAGGTCAAATCTAGGAAATCGTGATAAAGGAGCAAAGATGATGTTTGAATGATGACACTGTACTTAGACGTCACATGAACACAAGGACATGAAGGTGGATACAAGGAAAGGAAAGTGCTAATTCTCTAGAGATTCCTTTGCAGTCAGACAATAGCAACTTTGCAAAGGAACCATCTCCTCCTTAAGACTAAACTTGCCTTCTGCAGTCATTCTCTTTGCCTTAAGTCTCAAGCTCTTATGCGTGTGTTTTGCACCATGATTTTGTATCCATTTATATTTTTCAATACCATTCTTGCTCTAATGCTCTTCTTGTATACTTTATACAACAAAGCTAATTTATAGCATGAGCATGGATTATAAGCAACTAATATGTGGTTAGGGAGGGAAAAACCCTGTGGAAGGAGGAACAAGTCTGGAGATATTTTATGATATTAATAAAGTGGAACACTGTGGATGGATTAGCTATCAATTTGCCTTTCTGTTTATCTTTTATCTATCAATCCGTCGATCAATAGATCGATCCATCATCTTGCAGGGAAGATTATGAGACCAAAACTTACCTCCTTCAAAATTTGTTTTGTGTCTCCTTAGGAAATTTTGACATCTCAGTATGATGATTTTATATAAGCATAGCACTAAAAGTGGTTTATTTTAGTTTTGTTTCCCTCAACTGATGCCAAAGATAGTGATCACTTTCATTGAGAGCATGACCATGTTTGCTGCCAAAGAGGAAGCCACAAAACTCCCTGCTACTGACTGAGATTCTCCAAGGAGTGTCTTTAATCATAATGAATGTGATTAAAGATAAACTATGAGGTCATAAGACATATAACAAGTAACCACCAGTGTGCTCATTGCTGTTAAAACTCACCTCAGAAATCAGTTGAGTCCCAAGGGGCTTCTATTGTTCTCAACGTTTTGAAATGCTTCTGCTGAATATATTTTTCATGATTACTGCATCAACTTTTTTTTTTCCACTTTTGGAATAACTATGTACTTGAAGATGTTAGATATTTTGTTGATTTTGTACGTTCAGTGATAAAAGCAAGATGTTGTGCTAAATTTAAACAGCATAGCCCTATATGCAAGAGTTCTCCCTCTGAATAGTGACTCTCTTTCTAAATAATCAAGAACTAATTTGCACTCAGAGGAAGACCTGATTATTTTGGGTTAAAAGACTTTCTCAGTAAAAGAGCTTGAAGAAGCAACTATATATATTATCTTCAGTTCATTGTGGGAAAAGCATTTGCTGCATTCATGGGCCATCTGAGGAGCACTTCCCGAGAGATTTTGAGTTGGACACTTTTCACTTTTCACATGTCACTATTGTGACATGGTCACAATAGATCTGGGAGAGATGAAAGGGAATTCCTCCCAGTTTTCATTTTCTAAATGACACGTCAGAGCTGGTGCTTCTTTTGGTGCTGTCTATGATACAAAAATAAGTGTTTCTTGACTCACTCTCCTGCATCCCAGACCCTTACAGGGTGACCTGTGCATTTAGGTCCAGTGGATGCACTGTCACTTACCTTTCTTGCTCCATCCTCTGCGTCCTTAATTTCACATACCTCCTGTTGAAGACAGGAGCAGATACTTAGCAAAGAGCATTTTACACACAATCAAGGATGCCAGATTATTATAATAAGTAAAAGTGAATTTGATTAAGGAAACTGCCAGAACCTTTTAGATTCATTCTTATAAAGTGAGAGATCAAGTTGGGAAATAGCCAGGTGACTGTCTAGATGTGATTAAAATATAATGGGGCTGCTTTTCTTGCGTGGGATATAAAGTGGTTTTGGAGGCAAAGCCAAAAAGAGAATTGGGAAGGTATTTTGAACAATGAAAATTACACTGGATTAAGAAGATAGCTCTACAAGGTGACTCTTTGACAGACTGTCGTCTTGTCTGTACCTAATCTGTGCAACTTTTCATGAAAGATGTAGTACCTCACACTTCATAAATTACCAAATGATTGATTTATTCAGTGACTTCAAAGACTCTTCTTATTCTGTATAGTCATGTCTCTGACAATACAAAGTGATTTAGTTTGATCAGAAAAGTTTTGCTTAGTATTTATTTATAAACTTAACTAACGTGAGTTAAGCTGAATAAATAGTGATGGTAGTAATGACAGTGGGAGAGGTGTGCTGTTTCCAATACTCTAGGTTTCATATTATTAATCTACACAGAATGAACCGAGTGGGAGCCTGTGGAGCAACAAGTGACCCCTAAGGGTACCTGTGGCCCTCAATGGCATCTGTTTCTTTGTCCTAATAGCCAACAGTTTAGTACCAAGGCCCTGGGATGTTGTTAACTCATTTTTGTATTGTTGGAAGTTCAGTTTAAAAGCGTCACATCTAGGGAGTGATGTCTAGCCAGATGTCTGAGTAAGTCATCTCTCACTTGTGCCCTCCATGGACAACAATAACTTGGCATTCATTCTCAGACAGAAGTGCCTTTGTGGTGGCTGTGGAATTCAGGTGGGAGATGGTGAAACCTTGGTGCAGTCCCAGGAGGCTGCAGTGAGGAGAGCTATTTTGAGAAGAGATCTGCATGCAGGCAGCTGACTTGCCGAACCTTGTCCCAGCTGTAAACCTGAAACAGCTTTGTGCCCGGAGGGATCAGCTGAAGCCTCATTTGCTTTGGTTCCATCGTCAGAACCATACACAGGACCCAGAGGATACTCGCTCACCCCTATGTTAGGCAGTAAGCAAACACATGTAATTTGCCAGGAGCTGAGAGGTGGAGAAATGGGGAGATGTTGACCAAAGGGGACAAACTGCCGGTTATAAAAGGAGTACATTCTGGGGATCTAATGTACACCATGGTGCCTATAGTTACAATACTGTATTATATACTTGAAAGTTGCTAATAGAGCATGTTATTTAAATGTTCTCACTACAAAAAAAGAGATAATTATGTAAGGTGATGGAAGTGTTAACTATGTTGTAATCATTTTGCAAAATATAGGTGTGTAAATCATATATGCAGCTTAGACTTACAAAAATAGTAAAGTGAGTCTCTTGTAGAGAGTAAAAAAAGTGCACTGATATTATATACTTATAACTTTCTTTTTAAATGGCTATTAATAATACCATATAGGCAAAACTATAGTAGTTACTTTGAAAGCTTTGTTATGAAAACTTACTTTAAAAAAAATTAAGCTGAGCATTGAAATTCAATAGGGTTTCCAAAATGAAAATTGTAGTGGGCAAGGCAGAGCCTACAGTTTAGGGGAAATAGTGAAAATCAGAGAATAGAAGAAAAATGTCCTTTGAGGTAAGAATGAGGCCATCTGTTATATCACTAAGTAAAAAAAAAAAATTAAAGTTTTATCCTACTTTCCTACCACTGAAATGCTTTGAGGATCATAAATTTGAGAAAATGAATTAAATTTAATATAACTACAATACAAATGTTTAAAATATGCTAATATTTTATAGATACTGGCGTATCTGGAAATACAGTAGTAAACACTAGTGAGTTGTAATGACAGAACTCACGTGGAAGAATACGTGGCTCGTGGCAGTACTAACATGCTAGCCAGTCAGTTTTCAGTTATTATTTGTTAATTTGAAGATGTTCCCAGTTGGTTAGCATTTTAAAAAATATGTATGGTTGTCATACCTATTCAGCTAATTGCTGAATTTTATTTTAGAGGAAAAATGCTGCATTTTGTGTTTTAAATGTGTCATTTTCAGGTTGGTGAAAAAAATGATTTCTGTATAGGTTGGCCAATTAAAAGAAGCTGTAAACTTTCTAGGGTTTGAAAACACTATAAAATCCTTAAATCACACGGATTCTCTTGCCCCTGGCAATTGGCTTTGGCAGTTATAAAATTGATTTTTGGGGGGTCTTGAATCTGATCCAGCATCCCAGCTAATTGGAAAACCATACTTGTGATATAGCATGTCTTTAAAGTGGTCAAGGCAGCAGATGGTCTCTAAAGCAAATTACAAGCTAACATGCCCAATTCAGACATGTTTGACAGCAGCACTCAAGATGCAAAAGGAAAATGGACAACATTCTATTACTCTTACGATGGCAGTATATTACATATAGCCATTTGCATTTTGAAGGAGACCTGAGGCATATGCGTTTTAAATAATAGTTTCTTATTAAAGCAAAACCTCCTTCCTCCAGTACCTTGGTGAAGTCTCCTGTGCATTCCTTCATGTGGGGTTTATATATGCAGTCTTTCAGTTTGAAAGTGCTTTTATGATCTTGTAGGGCACTTAGGTCATAATAATCATGCTGTGTCCTCCCCAGCAAAAACAGTCATTTCCTGGTATCTCTTCTCCTCCAGTTATCTGTACAGCACACCCTGGTGTCTCAGAAAGTCAGATATAATTAAACTGTGGCGAGGGGGCGCTCACACTCTTGACTCACTCTCACTGCTCTAGATGGATAGATCTCATCACTCAGACATGGCACAGGAGTCTGAGCTCTGTTACTTGTGTCAGAGACACCAAGGGCCGTTTCCCTTCATTTGCTTACTCAGCATCTGGGTGAGACTTGATAGGCAGCTGGCGGGTCAGAATCATCTCCCCCTCAAGCAGGTACCATGGAGTTTTTCATTATGAAGGACGCTTCCCCTAGAAAATTTGACAAGATCACAGGAGTCTTTCATGGCTCTTTTGTGGGAAAATCATACTAATCATATAGTTGAGGGTCAGATTTAGTTGACCACCAAACAGTTCCCTGCCTTTGTCTGAGTAAGGGAGCTAACTCTGCTTAGCCTTCATTCGTCACAGTGTTTATTTTACTTTGATGGCACGGCGGCAATGAAATCATTCGCTCTTTAGGTTTTTCTTTAGGGTCACATGAAACATACCAGACATTTCCACCCTCTGATATATATTTCGTTAGCAGGAATGAATATTACATTCATTCTGTATCACACATCGTATACTAGGCATATCGTAGACACTTGGAAAATATTGCTTGACCAACTGATTATATGCCAGGCCCATGATCCTGCTGGTTTTGTTAAATGATCAGGAGTGTTGCCTTGCTACCACTTATCCAGCATGTGACATATTTTGGAATCTCTCTGGATGTTTCTGGCAATTCATTTGATTTTGATATATTCTTCAGGACACTTCCCGTCCTCCAAGTAGCTGTAAAATTTGAATATTTTCAATAGTTTTGTCAGAGATTGAATGCCATTAAAGGAAAGTCTAAATGATGAAGTTTTCATTTCTCATCTGGATACATTTTATTACAAAGCAGATGCAGCTGCTTTTGGGGAGTCTGTCAGTTCAAGGAGACAGCATTTTAGTTCAATAGTTTTACACTGTTATACTCAAAGCTTAGGAGGGAAATGCTTACCACCAGCCATGTGGATAGAAATGCTCATTTGCCAAGAAAAGCTTAAGAAAAAAAAAAAAGATGCCCAGTTTCATCTGTTGTAGAATGTATGCACTTTGCAACTCAGCAACTTGATGTGACACAACTTGTATGTGTATTAAAATGAAGAAATAGGCAGGGGTTTTCCGCTTAGTCCACCTTGCTTTCCTGTCCTTTACATTTCACGAGTACATACCAACTGTAATATCTTTCATAGTTTGCATTTTGTATTAACATGTAGGAACACGGCGTCTGTGTGTTTTACAGGCGAGGCAGTGACACTGCAATTTTTACTTTGTTTGGCCAAGGGCATTTGGCTGAAGCTGGGGGGTGGGCCGCTTTTCTGTTAGGCTTTGGCTTTGCTGATACTCTCTAAGTGTACCCAGAAGCATCACTTCTTGGGCAATTAGTTCTTGGGTGTTGGATTTTTTTTTTTTTTTAATGTTTTTGGAAGTTCTTTGGGACATGAATGAAGCAGTCATCTGACCCTTGCTGAAAGAGAAAGACATGTGACTCTCCTGATCTATGCAGACGTTTTGGGCAAGCAGTTGGGTCTCCTGTGGGTCACTGTGCAGTGCTGGTTAGTGTTGATGAGGGCTGTGGCCTCTTACTGAGAGATGCTAATGGAATTATTTTAATAATCTTTTACTGAGCTTGGGACAGCTTGTTTCAGAGGCATCCTGCATGGAAAAAACTCCAAAAAGGGGTTGCTTTTACTCACCTGCTTTGTGTTTTGCACGAACAGTTTGGCAACTAGAAAATACACACAAGATGAAAATTCAGTAACTCCGGAGAGGGAAGGAGAATCTTGAGGAGAAATATGTCTCCTTTCCTCCCTCCCAGGTGCTATTGATCTCTTAAATCAAGACATTGAGACTTGAGTTTGATCTCAAAGCTAAGGGTGAGAGCAATTGTCTCTGACAAGTCAGACTTCTGCCCCTGGGCAAACTATCAATCTGAATTGTGTTGCCAGGCCTTTAACCTCTCCATCTCTGCTGCACCACAACGTGGACTGATGCAGAGACATAAGGTGAGGAAAAATGTGAAAGACTCCTCATTTTTGGGCGCTGGAGTATTGTGGAATCTTGGGTTTTTAAAGGAACATTGTAAAGTTAGCTAAGCAGTTCTCCACCTTCTGATGTCTAATACAGACCCTCCTAATGAGCTGAGAATATACCAGATTTTCAGTTCAACCTCCCTGTGACTAGGAGGAGGCCAAGGAGCCTGAGCTCTTCTTCAGAACTAGTGAATCCTGGGATTTTCTGAGATGTACAGCTTCGGGGAATTAATCACTGTTAGTTCCATTTAATAAAAGTCTACTCTGCTCATTATTTAGTTTATTTATTTTTATTTATTTTTTATTGAAGTATGCTTGACTGACGACACAGCTACCGTGGGTGTGCTGGTGTGCAGGGCTGGCCTCCGGCCTGGTTGGCTGCCAGGACCTGCATCATGGGAGGGCTGCCAGCCACTGGTGGGTGGGGCTGGGTCCCAGCATAACTGGCAGCAAGTCCCAGAAAGACCTGGCACAGGTCCAGGGGCTGATGTTGGCCTGCTGGTGAGTGGGGCTGGTTCTTGACGATCTGGGGGCTGGTGCCTGCCCACTGACATGCAGGGCTGGGTCCTGGTGTGCGCCGACTATGGGGCTTGGGGATCCTGGAGCTGGTACCAGCCCACTGATATGCAGGGCTGGGTTCTGGGGAAGCTGGCTGGGAGGCCTGTGGCCGGGCGCATGGCTAGTGCTGATCCACTGCTGGGCAAGGCTGCGTCCCTGCATGGCTGGCTTCTTAGAATGGCGTGTCCCAGAAGAGGTGCTGCCGGGAGTAGTGTGTGGGTAATCCCCTTGTGCTAATTCCCTAGAGGGAGTGCTCCAAAGTGGTCTTATCATTCCAGTGTCCTCATGCAGAATGAGTTCCCCCAGATGGCTGCTGCCAGAGTCCTTATTCTTAGTCCCAGTTGCCTCCTGCGTCTCTGAAAGGCTCTTCAAGACCAGTAGGTAGGTCTGACTCCGGCTCCTTTCACATCATTGCCTTTGTAGTGTCTTGGGGGCATGTGAGATTTTCCTGTGCCATTGAAGAGTGGAGTCTCTGTTTCCTGTAGCCTTCTGGTTCTCCTGTATGCAAGCCCTGCGGACCTTCACAGCCTGTGAGGGTTCATCTTCCTGGTTCAGGACCCCAGGTCTGGGGAACCTGATGTGGGGAGACCCCCTGGGGAGAACTTCTGTAATTGTGGTTATCTCCAGTGTGTACTGGTCACCTGCTTGGGGATGTGAGTCTTCATTATATCATGTCTCTGTCCCTCACACCCATATTGTTGTGGTTCCCTCTTTATATCTTTAGTTGTAGAAAATCTTTTCTGCTAATCTTCAGATTGTTCTAATCAATTGTTGCTCTGTAAACGGTTGTAATTTTGCTTTGCCTGTGGGAGGAGGTGAGCTCAGGGTCTCCCTACTCTGACATCGTGGCCACACTGCCTGTGCTAATTATTTTATCAACACAATACTATTTAATTTGTACAACATGTTTATGAGGTAGATGTTTTTACAGATAAAGAAGGTGCAGAGAAATTAAATACCATGTTTGTTGCTTATCTCATTTAATTAGTTGTGGATCTGGGATTCCAGCCTAGGTTTATCTCGCTGTTAAGACCATGCTCTCTCTATCATACTAAGCTATTTGAAAATGCTTAGCTCCTAGAAAACTAATGTTTTTTTCTTTTTCTGCTAGATTTTTCTTTTTTCCCAGTTGAAGCAATGTGTAACTGTTTGCTACTAATAGTTTACTAACAAAGACCATATTTTTGTATCTTTGTTGAAATTTTTGAAGTCTAAGTAGATATTTGTATGCAGTGCCCAGTCTTGCATTCTCTTCCTGAGCTTAAGATGATTTAACACCTCCAAATCAAATCCAGAAGCCCAGGGAAACCCAGAACCTATGCACAGTATTATTTTTAATTTTCTGTCCTAACTGAGGTCCTTGATCAGTGCTGAGCCTTCTTGTAGTGCTGCAGTGCAGGATGACTTTCACTCAGAGTCAGTCTACCTACCCTCAGCTGCCAGTGCTACTATGTGTGGTCTGAAGAGAAAGGAGAAATTTGTCTTGAACTATGCTTAAACGATTTTTAAACCTTGTTTACTAAAATTTTGAATGGGCTTGGATTTTACAATTTGAACATGTTCAAACTGCACCAGCACATTTATGTCCAAGCATGATTTCAGCCTCTCTATTCCCTGAGGACAGCAGGTGGCCCATTTCCAGGGCTTGGTCCCTCAGTTTTTCTGTGCCTGAAAGGATCTTCCTCTAGTTCACTCTGAAGATATTTATTCCTTCTTTACAGTACTGAACTGGCATTACTTTCATGGTCCTCCTCCCGTTTTCTTAGTCCTATCTCTGTTTCCTATCATATCTGCATCTGACTGAGAGTCTGTGTATTTCCAAGTGTAGGTATTCATAAATCTATATAACAGATAATTCATTTAGCCCATTGTAATGTGAACCCCTCCTTCTGCCTCTTTGAATCTAAGAACCTAGCACCGTGTCTAACACGTAGTAGTCACTAGGTAGGTTTCCCAATTAAAACTAAACACTCTAAATTTCATTAACACTCTGAATTTCTAAACACTCTGAGTTACATTATGGAATAATTGGTTTAACAGATTCTGCTGGGTTTCACTAAAGAGGAAGATGTACTTCTCAAGGCAACAGATTACTGAACAGCTGTGTCTTACTGAGATATTTGGAACATTGAAGGAATTTCTGCCACCATTTTTTTTTAATTGAAGTACAGTCAGTTACAATGTGTCAATTTCTGGTGTACAGCACAATGTCCCAGTCATGTATATACATAAATTCATTTTCATATTCTTTTCCATTAAAAGTTATTACAAGATATTGAGTATAGTTCCCTGTACTATACAGAAGAATTTTTTAAATCTTTTTTTATGTATAGCGGCTAACATTTGCAAAACTGAAACTCCCAAATTTATCCCTTGCTATCCCCTTTTCCCCAGTAACCATAAGATTGCTTACTATGTCTGCCGTTCTTTTCTGGGGGGGAGAGTGTCTGTTAGGTTTGTTTGTTTATTTTTAGGGGAGGTGCTGAGGACTGAACTCAGGACTTTGTGTATGCTAAGCATGCGTTCTACCACTTGAGCTACACCCTCCCCCCACCCATGTCTGCCATTCTTTAATTGAGGCAAGATCTAATTGTTGCCTGCTTCTTATAAAAAATTATGTAGCTTATTATTTTAGAAACTTGAAAGAATCACTAAGTGTAAAAATGATAAAACCATTACAACTGAATTACAGTGTCCCTTGATATAGGCAGTATTCTTTTCCAGTCAATTAACAAAATGTTTTAACTAGCAAGAGACATGTTTCTATTTTCTTCCTATATATGTGTCTTTGTATTTTAATAAGATTTAAAAAAAAGTTGGCTAGAGTACTCATAGAAGATATATTGTTTTGTTTGAAATAAAGTTCTAATAGTTCTTAGGGAGACCCAGTGTTGTAATGGCTGTAGACCAGGGGTTGGCAAGCTAGGGCCCGTAGGTCAAATCCAGCCCATCACTTGTTTTTGTGGGAGTTATGAGTGATTTTGAAAATTTTAAGTGGTTGAAAAATCAAAGGAAGTATAATATTTCAGGGCATGTGGAAATTATATAAAATTCAAATTTCAGTGTCTATGAATGAAGTTATGTTGGAACCCAGCAATGGTCACTCATTTATATATTGTCTGTGGTTGCTGTTGTGCAACAGAGGTAGAGCTAAGTGGTTTTCACAGAAACAGTCTTGCCCACAAGTCTAAAATATTTGCTATATGAACCCTTACAGAAAGTTTGCCAATCTGTCCTCTAGAAAATGTGCTTCTAGTGTTTCTTCCATTGTCAGTTTATCTCGGGAGAAATACACCATTAGTCCATATTAACATGCTGCACTGGCCAGTCTGTGCTCACAACCTTGCATGATGAGACATCAGTGTGATTCAGTCCTGGAGTTTCTGATAAGTCTAGCTTGTATCATAAAAAAATAAATAAAGTTTAAATGTAGTCTCCATTCTTGTTTGTCTCGCACATTTCAATTAATAAGGATGAATGGAAAACGTTCCTCCAAGACTCATTAGTGTGTCACAGAGATAATAGGGATTTATTAAACCAAAGTATTTTCATTTTCTATAATCCACTAATTATTCCTAGGTGTCATCCTGCTCTGTACCCATTAAAATAAAAATTTTTATGACTCCTGGAAAAGGCTACAGATTGGAATAAGAAATTCAATATTCGGCTATGTCCTTCAAAATAGTCTTCTCAAATTTAAGCATCTTTGTAGTCTGAAGCTTTTGGTTTGAAAAAATGAGGTTTTTTGATAGATAAAAAACTTTTATAAAAAATTTCATATCTAAGCCTTAACAAGATTACAAAAAAAAAAAGGATTAAGCCTCATTTGGGTTTTTTTTTTTGTTTTGCTTTGTTTTTTGCTATCAGCCATCCAAGAAGAAGGGTATATTACAATGACAATTCCTATTAGAAAAAGGAGAAACTAGGAATCCTCTACCAAAACACCTTAAACTGATGCGTGAATTCAACAAGGTAACAGATTATGCAGTTAACACAAAACGTCAACCACATTGCTGTATACTAACGATAAACATGAAGAAACCAAAGTTCCTGGAAACCACAATATTAGAACCACTGTGGCATGGGATGCTTTCTTTCCCCAGCAGTTCCTGCGTCACCCTCATTAGCATGGCTAAAACCACATGAGAGCGACATTCTACAGTGTAGCATTTCCTCATAGAAGACACACCTTATGAACAGATGCCACATATGCATGGCTTCAGCTTTTCAGGAAGTTTTCTTCCTAGTTACCCCTGCTTTGTCCAGAGTGACCAGATAGGATACCTGTGTACTGACATGGCATGGTGCTTTAGCCAGCTGGCCTGCAGAGCCATCAACAGAGGTCTTCTTGGAGCTGTGCAGTGGCCTGTGGCTCAGATTTCTGAGTTCCATTATTGGTCTTCTAGGCTTTTAGACAAATGCACAGCAGTAAGCACCTGCTCTTGCAACACATGGCAAGCAGCTTTAAAGGGATGTCTGGAACAATTAAATTTAGCAGTTGCTTTTAAAATTCCAACCATATTTAAGGCATGATAGTAAGGACTGCAGTGAATTCAAAGATGAGACAGGTAGATTCTCTTTTCTCTGCCTACAGTCCAATATATCATACATTTTAGTTTATTTTAAGTCCTACATTTTAGCTTACTTATTTTCATATTTATGTTGTCTTTTGATCCACAAAATGATCCTGTGAAATTGTCAGTGAGTGCTGATGCTCCTGTTTATAGATGAGAAAGCTGAGGCTGGAGATACGTGACTTGCCTGAAATTATAGACCCAGCAAGTTGGGCAACAGTCGGTCCTGAGGCCACATTCTCTTGTCCATAGTCCAGCCCATTCCTCTTTCTCCAAATCCATCTCTCTGTTCACATTGTTCAATGATTTGCTTGAATTTTTAAATTACGGGTAATACAGCCTTTCTTATTTTCTTTTGTTTTAGTATATTGTCTTTTATCAAGAAATAGATGTTTGATGTGACCAGTATCTGAAAAATTGATGCCAACGTTATATATTCATATCCAAGCATTCTGTGCCTCAAGTGTTATGCCTGTTTTATCTTTATAGGAGTTAGTAGACTTGGGTCCAAGTGCTATCAGTGTTTCTCATAATTAATTGAATACTGGTCGCCTGCTAGAGTAATAGGCATTTGATTGAATCACCTAAAGGATGAAATGTTTAATATTTTAGTACAGAAGGATGTTCTTGATCTTCTTTTTTCTGTCATAGTCTCTGTCATTGTCTTCCCAAAATGTTTATCAGTTATCATACAGAAATGTATTCTCACTGCCAAATGTATCCATGAAAAAACATTAATAAGATATTTTACATGTTAGTTTCAACATCTTTATCACATGGATTTTACACTTTGGAAAAACAGACTTTGGTGTATTCATACCTTTCTCTCCTGTGTTTATTTACGTAGGGAGGAAGAGCTTCCTTACATGATAAACATTCTATAGCGCTTGTCTGCAACCTGACTACATTTCATTGATGAAATGAAACTTTCCTAGTTTTCCAGAGATAATGCTATGTTTTCCGATGCTATTTTAAAGGTATTTCTATATATGTTTAATTCGCAAGTGGATACTGTAGCTTTCTTAAAAAGCAAGATGAATTTGCTATTCAACATAACCACTGAAACACTGAAAGCAAAAAGATATTTTTAATTGATGAATATGTTTGAACTATTATCTTGATATAACTCACGTAAAGATTGACATCTCAATATACTAAATAAGCAAGCTAACAAACAAAAGATGTTCTCTCCTCAACAAGGGAAGAAAACAACCTGTCTTTTTTTTCTTGAGTGACCTTGGGCACCTTAGCCTGAGTAACTTTTACATGTGAATCACAAACCTGACACCACCAAGTCTATAGGTGTTTGGACTTTGACCTTATTTATTTTTAATGACGGTACCAGGGGTTGAACCCAGGACCTCGTGCATGCTAAGGATGTGCTCTGCCATTGAGCTGTCACCCCCTCACGATGCTTTTACTGTTTTTAAATTACCTCCTTATCTCCTCTCTCACCTAGCACTTTCCATGAAGAGTCTGCTAATTTTTACACTTCAATAATTTTTCACCTTTTCATGTGTTATTTTACTCTTTTCCCATTTTTTTTCAAAAATGCAAATATATTTCCTAGATTTTTGTGGCAATCGAGAATACAGTTGTACTTTCCTTAACGTTTAATAAGAATAATAATGAATAATAAAGGAGTCAGAGGATAGAGTTTTTTCCTAGATCATTTTTCTCTAAGTATTATTCAACCTGTTCAACAATTTTATTTTTCCCTTTGATATACAGCAGTGTAAATCACCTGTTGTTTGTGAGAAGCGTTCCCTGTGAAACTGTTTTCATCTTTTAGTATGTTTGTATTTGAGCACAATGACTGTTTCTTCTCTAATATTTGTTTGTGACTGTTCACAGAAAGTCTTTGACAGTAGATCTTGAACCATCTAGCTCTCAAACCATTTTTAATCCAGAATGCTTTTTAACAATTCATAGGCACCCTTTCAAAGCCTCAGATCTCTTTCCCATCATGTCAACATCTGTGACATGGACGACAACAGCCAGTGCCTCTCTACCTTTGACTGGTAAATTAGCCACCTCTTCTTTGATCTTCGTAAACTTACAAATAAATCCCTCTCCTTTCCTTGACAGAAATCTTTCTGTATAACTGAAATGCTGCAGTCTTAATACTCAAAATATTCCTTTTAGGCAGGCATGCAATTCAGTACATCAGATTATCTTACTAATTTTTCTCATGGGATGAAGGGCAGCACAAAAAGCTTTCAGTCACTCAGTGAATAATGAGCCTGTGCTAATCTTTTTATTTTTGTGTAAACATAATTAGAAGGGGGAATCATATTCCTGTGAATACCAACTTTTGTTAATTTGACTTCTTCACTTCCTGTCACACCCAAAATTTAAATGTGAACAACAGTGCTGTCCAAAGCCTGACAAATATTCAGTTCATAAATGCACTTGTGTCCACCCAAGCCTGGATGCTTTATTATAATGCTGTTCCTCTCTCCATGAAATAGAGAACTAGGAAATGCTAGTTGTTTACCAGTATCGATTTTCTTCTTCTTTCTTATCCTGATTTTATTCAGGACAGCAATGTGTTCCATCTCCTTTTAGCCATGTGAGTCTGTGTTTCTAGTTCAATCAAATGAAATGAAAATGAATGTAATGGTTAGATCTTTAGGAGGCATTTAAAAAGGAGCTGACTAATATCCTTTGTGCTTCTTGGAATTCATACATGATGGCTGGAATTCTAGCAGCTATCTTGGACCATGGGGTGACCTTGAGGATTGAGAGATCCGCAATAGATACGGAGCCACAGTCCCATTCTGAGCTGTCTACTCCCAGACTTCTTTTATGTGAGAGATAAATATTTGAATAATGTTTGAGATGAATTCTAACTAACAAACTAAAAAGAAAGGGAAAGTGTGATTAAGTTCTTTGCCTTTCCATTTTTATTCAAGTTTTATAATGTGATTTTATAGTGGGTGTTGTTAGGTTTTTATTTTACATAAACAACTAGTACACATATTTATGTATAAGAATACAAATGCTTTTAGAATTACCAACTCAATTATTTTTATATTTAGTAAGATGTATTTTGATGCCTATGCTAATTTTTTTCACAGATACAATAGTAGCCAAGATTTGTATAGCACCCCACATTTTATAAGACATACAAGGACTTGATAGCTGATAGCCAGTGATAATTACCTAGAGCTGACTTTTCTGAATGGTACACTAAGCCAGTCATTATTTAGCAGAGACGTTTCAGTTGGTGTGAAACAGACTTGAGTCCAGTTCCTTTCTGTGCTGTTTATTAACTATGTGGTCCTGAACAAGTTACTTAACTTCTTTAAGCATCAAATGAGGCTAATAACACTTATCTCTCTATTGTAATATTAAATAAGATCATGCTTCTAAAGCATTTAGAATAATATCTATATATATTAACATTTAATATCCATTCAGTAAATGATTATTCAGTTATCGCTATGATCTTCCAAACATCTTACACACATTTCTGCTCCTTTGATTATGCTGCTTCTCTCACTCTCAGCCTAAAATGTCTTAATTGCTCCAGCAGACAGTAATCCTAAATGTCATATTGAGTGGAGTTATTTCTTACATTTTTGATGAGTTATGTTAGTGTATAATTATATTATAATTTAATATATATTAAATCCTAATGAATATACATTAAATCCTCCTATATTATAATTTAAACGTTCATTTATATATCTCCAATTGTTCATCTCTATTTTAAGTTCCATGAAGACCACCACTAAGTATTGTGTTTCTTTATAGCTCTCCTACAGTTGGCCAAGGCTGTCCACAGAATGGACCCCCAAAATATATTTGTACATACATAAATGGGTGACTTAAGTCTATCAGTGTGCTTACTTATGGCACAGGTTCCTCAGCTTAAATGTTGAACAGTAGCCTTTTTGTCATTGCTTTCATAAACTTGAAGGTCCCCTATTACTCAAAGACAGGAGTTAATCTTCTTAAGATTTTCTGGCTTTGTTTTTCACTGTTCCATTCATGGTAATTTAGCTGCAAACATTTCTGAGTGTCTCTGTTTCATTTTCGATCACACAATTCACCTGTCAGGGTTATGGCTTCGAGGTCCTTGACAGCAGTGTCACTGAAAGTATGCTCTCTAACCAATGCTTATGCACAAACTGTTTGTTACCTACTGGGATGAGATGATGACAGAAACTGAGGTAAATAATTTAGAAATTTTTCTAACAATTTGACATTGCCTGGATATTCAAATGTATGGGCTTCACACTTGCCTCATTGATCTGGGTACAGATTAGTTTGAGTATTTCATAGTGAGTTACCTTGCTGTAAACAATGAACAAGTCATGGACAGCTGAATAACATATGGGTCCATGTTGAATTAAGGATGAAACCCACATATACATGCACACAGAAAAAAAATGCCATGTACTATATTAATGGACCCTGAAATATGTGGGATCTCACAAGCTGTTAGATTCAGCCCTTGTTGAAATTAAACACTGGAGGTGGCTATGATTTTAGAAAAACAGATTTTTTTTTTCCTCTGAAGACTCTTACAACAGAGCCATAGCCTAAGTATTCCCCACCACCTCTCCTTCCAAATGAACTGCATGAACTGTGAATTACCAATTGTTTTTAGGTTGCAAAGTCTTAGTTTTCAAGGGCTTTTGGTTCATCAGTATCAACTCTCATCAACATCATGACATAGAGTAATGGGAACCCTTGTGTTACTGACTCTAAGCTGAAAAAAGACGCAATTGCCACTGTACGTTTAATCTTTCAGAGCTTTCCTGGTGCCCATTGCCATCCTCAGCTCTAATGTTTTTATCTTCTCCCTCTGACTACCAGAGAGATCATGGATACTCATGTCTAGTTAGCAGCAACCAGTTACTTGCTGTTCTCACACGTCCATCATTATGGCCACTGACATTTAGTAGAGCTTCATCAGAACTAGATTTCTTTGATTACTTAATGCAAACATGCCTTCAGATCCCTTTCATTTTCTAGTCTAAGTTAATTCTTACTAAGTCCAAATAGGGGTAGTTATTGAAGAAGGTAAGTGAGGTGAAATATATTGAGAACCTACTATGTGCTTGGTACTGGCCACCATTTAGGATATTAAAAATGTAGTCTGATCACTTAACATTAGATTCATGTCCTGGGCAAAGAGCTAAATGAGATATATGTACTAAATATCTACTTACAAGGCACCATGCTAAATGGTGCAGAAAATAGAGCAAAAATATCTATCTCCTTTAGGAGAAAATACTCTAGGGCAAAGTATAAGACAGAAATAATATCCATGAGGCCAAATGCATATCTAGACCCTAATGTTTTCAGATAAAGTATCTTTGCTTTTTATCTTTGCATGTTCAAAGTTCAGTTTAACTGATACATTCATTCATTTTTCATGCATACTGATGACCATAATATTGTAATTAATATCAATTGAGTGCTGATTATTTGCCAGTCAGTGATCAAAATGCTTCTACCTGTATTAGCTTATTTAATAATACCCAGAATCACAGAATCACTCCAGGAATTGGTGCTATCATTATCTTCATTTTTATAATATTTGCTCATTTAATCTAAATAAAAAATTTAGTATCATACAAAGTGGGTAACTGAAGCACAGCGAACTTAAATGACTTAACCAAAATTTAATAACTATAATTAAAACAGTCATTTAAAGAGTTGTTCTAGATGGTTTTGGTTTATCTAGCATAATCCATCAGTTAGAGCGAACCACAGTCTCCCAATTCAGCAACAGGAATGCACTGGCATTTGGAAATCTTCCCTAACCACAGGACAACCAGTGAAGGCCTGGACAGTTTTTGGATTAATTAATTAGGTAATTAATTTAATAATTGCTTAGGTATCTACTGTGTGATAAGAACCATTCAAGGTATCAGCATTACAGAGGATAAATGAGACGGACAAGGTCTTGTCCTTGTATCTTGTGGACTCTAGAGGAGGGCCTGGGTAGCATCCACCTGTCTTAATGTTTTCCTAAATGGGAGCCATCTCCATGGGTTATTCTTAAAAAAAGGAGTAAAGTCAATATGTTTCTTCAACCTCTGAGAGATGGAGGGGTTTTCTCTCTTTAAAAAATTATCTCTGACCATTTTCTCTTAGCCTCTCCAACATTCTTCCTTTACGTTGTGTGACTGATTAGTCACAAGACTCAACCATTCTGTGTAGAAATCAATTAGAATGATAATGCAATAAATTCCAGGGGACATCTGAAAGACGGAGCAAATTATGGATTCTGTGTTTAGTCACACATCTGCCTTGTTTTACATGTCAATCTGTTTCTGTCTCTTCCAATCTATTTCCCACTCAGGCTGATTCCCTTGGAAGAAGCCAGAAGTTTTTCATGTCAGGAAGCAGGTGAAACCCCAGCAGACATTTGAACCAGAGGCTGTGAGGTCAGGGATGTCATTTTGTAGGGTGTCCGAAGACTTGGATTCTACCACTTTTGAACTAGGTTAGCTGGGAAAGCGTTTAATTTAACTGAGTCTCAATTTATCTACAAGATGAGGGGAAAATAATAATTAATAAAACATCTTAAAAACTAAGTGAGACAAAGTAACGGACTACTCGGACAAGTGAAAGCAGTGTACCTATATAAGGCGATGGAGTAGGGTGAAAAGAAAAGGGCTTTTGACCTCAGGCAGATAGAGCTCAGTGGTTTAGCATAGAGGCTTCTGACTTAGACTGTTTGGGTTTAAATCCTGGTTAACCCCTTGCCAGTGGTATAAATTTGGGCTATACGCATGATCTCTCTAACTCTCTTATCTGTAAAATGTTAACGATAATTGCACCTGCCTTGAAGTGTTTTTGTAATTTTTAAATGAGAAAAATAAATGCCCTTAGCATAATATCCTAAAATAAGGCTTGTATTTCATTACTTATTTAGTGGATGCTAGATCAGGTTCTATATGTTTTATCAGTACTGTCTTGTTTTGCCTTTAGTATGATCAGTACAAAAGAGCCTAATATTATCTGCACTTTGTAGATGGGGACACTAAACCACAGAGAGTTAAGTTGCCCAGATTCATAAAGATAATAAATACTGGAATAAAAATTAGATCATTACACTGAGTTCAGACTTCATGCTCTTAGCATTCTGCTTTACTGCCTGCAATGATGAGGGACAGGGGAGTAAGTAGGGGGAAAGCTATTACCCCAAATTCCAATTTAGTACTTGTGTGACCTTGGGGAAGTTCAAACACTCTGGGTCTTAGTTTCCTACACAGGGATGAACGAGTGTGTTATGGGCATTGAATGTAAAAACATATGGGAAAGTATAGCATATAGCTTGCATATATGTATAATGAAGGCTAGTTTTGTAATAATTAGTTATGAATGAAATGCTGCCTATTAATTATTCCTCACTGAAGGTTTATTCTTTAACCAGTGTAAGTAAGAAAACAGATGTCATCTGGGCAGGGTTGTTTTTTTTTCGGATCTCACAGTGAGCTGTCTATACCGATCCAGCAGCTTCTCAGAGCAAACTTTTGTACAGATACTTGGTCCCAAGTGTAAAGCATGCTGCTCAATGATTCTGTGTCTGAAGTGAGACCTCCATGTCTGTGTCAGTGTTTTGGAGGGCTGTCGAGTGCTGCAGTCACAGGAAGTGCTATTAATCACTGTTGGGGAAAAAAAATCAAAACCAACAAAGAATCCTGAATTTTTTTCTTAGATGTAGAAGTGAAATCAGTACTCCCCTTTGTTCTATGCCGGGGCACTTCTGGTGTTATCCTACCACACCTTCCCCTAGCTCCACCCCCAGCAAAGGTTCTTCAGCTGTTACTGCTGAACATCAGTGTCAACTTCTCAGCATCAATGTAGTTGTATGATATTTAAATCCCTTAGTATTTTTTTTAAAATATTGGTAATTCCCCATGTTGAGGAGGGTATGGGATAATTAACCCTCTCACCCGCAGCTGGCATGGTGCTCTTAAACCATCTGGCAAGAGTGAAAGATGGAACAGTCTATAAAATCAAACAGCAGAATTCCTTAAGATAAATTAGCACCTCCCAGAGTCTGAGGCACAAAGTAAAAGTTTTTTGAACTCTAAATATTATTTTCAGGGTTTTGTGTATTTTTTTCTGAAAATGGAAGTAAGCATAAGACATATATTATGTAGCATTTGGAAAGTGCAAGTATATGAAAAGCAAAAAACTCGCCAGTGTTCCATGCGGGAGTGACCACTGGAGTTGCCAGAATAATGTACAGTAAGGAATTTAAAGATATTTTCCGTTTTTTTTTTTTTTTTAAGAGTTCTTTCCTTTTTCTTGCTTTTCAACACTTAAGTACAAAGGAGAAGACTTTATTGAGCAACATGTACCATGTATCTTCTTTGGATACATCTACCAACTCAGAGAGCTCGCTGTTTGTACTGTTTATTCTGGGCTATTGTGGTTTAGTGGCTGCCTAGCTTCTTAAAAGGCTCCCAAAGTTTCCTGTCTTCTGCTATTATGCCTCTGTGTAATACCCTCCCCTTGTGTGCAGTTGGACCTGGTAACTCACTTCTTATTAATAAAATCCAGCCAAAGGGAAGGGACGTCAATTCTGACATCTTGGCAGCATGAAGTAAAGCCTTTTCCAGAATAAGGCCAGCACCAAAAGAGAAAAAAAGAAAAAGGGAGAAAAAGAAGAGAGAAAAGAAAGGGGAAAAAAAGCCCAGAATACACAGGAGGAGAAGTAGTATCAAAAATACTGTTTGAAAAAAATATTGTTTGAAACCAAATCAAGTCCCTTAAGGCAAGCCTTGTTCTTTGGTTTAAGCCTTCTCCTTTGGCAAAGTTTTCTATCATCTGCAACGAAGAGTCCTAAATAATATATTAATGCCAGTTCTTAATGCATAAACCAAATATCACACCCCAGAATGTCTTCATTCACCAATAAGCAGGTATTCACTCATTCAGTGACTATAATGTCTACAACATATGTTTAAATCACCAGCTGGCTAAACTGCTGTTTGCTTTAGGAAAATAGGATGCGATCAAATGAAATACTACCAATTTAATGTTTACATGCCATTGAAGATGAGGGACGTTCCTTAAAACATGATTTTATACCGTATATTTTTCAAAATAGTTTCTCCCAAAGTAAGTTAAATAGTGGCAATTTAGTGATTTGTTTATATTTTGGTCACTTAAAGCTATGATTGGGTTAGGATTTTATCTCTTCTTTGGGTGTTCAGAGGAAAATTTTAAAAGGACATTGGCAACCCTTTATCCATTTTGAAGTCAGGCAGTCATAGTACCTTGTCTGCATTCTAGAATATCATAAGAGATTTAGAAAAGGCTTTTACTGAGAAAATGAGACATTTATCAAACATAGATTTGAATTTGCTTTAGGTTGTGTTTAATATAACTAAAGTCCTTAGCTCCTGGCTATGTTAATGTAATTTAAAGGGGACCATAAAATTTTGTTCTCTGGAGCTAACCCTTTGAAAGCTAGTTGCTTTTTAAATTAATATGAATAATACATGAAATGTAGATGGAAATTTTTCTGGGCTCATGCTATTGCATCGTTACGAAGATATGGCAAATAACTGCCCAAGAAAGTTCAAAAATAAAACAGAATAACGTCTATTATGCATTCATATTATTGCTACACATCAATATTTTCTACTAACTTTTGCAGTACACGACTACTGAAAAATCATTGAAAATATCGATTGTAAAGTACATGCCCTGCTTTAGAAAACTGATGAAAAACCCTTAGCTCCACAGCCTGGTTTAAAAACAGGACACTCATTAGTTCTGTGTGAAGTTCTCGCACATAATTTGCCATGCCTAATGGTTAAAATAGTTAATATAAAATGTTTTAAAATATAAAACTGTTTTAAGCCCAATTACATCTTTCTTTGATAACTTAGCAGACATTTTGCCTTCATTCTATCAAATTCATTGTAATATACAAAACTCAGAGGAAATTTGTTCTAGATTTTTTTAAGTTTTGATTGCAATGACTTAAAATGGTTGAGTTACATTCACACTAGCTGGAATAGACTCATGGAGTTTAAAATGTTTTACCTTTTAAAACAACAGCTTGATACAGGTAGACATCTAAAGGACTCTCAGAAATGCTTGGTGGAAAGATCAGACTTCCTCTAGTCAAGCTGGACAATGAATCTGGCTATGTTTGGATAACTGTAAGGAGGAATCCACCGATGTGAAGATACTAGAGACGCGTGAGTTTCCTGGATTACATTTTAGGCATAAATGAACAGGTTAGTTAGGCATTATCCTAGATGAGAAAACTTTCCTAGCACTCAGGAATCACAGAAGACACACTTCTATCTACTAGTGCATACACTGGTCGTACTGGTTCTGTAAAGAGTTAAATTATATACATATATTTGTGTGTGTGTATATATATATATATGCATAAACACATATGTACACATTTTCTTTGATTAATGAGTCAAGAAAAATTCCAGGTCACATGTTTTAAACTAAAATTAATTTTTAAATGTTGAAAATCACAAGTTCTTCCCAGTTGTTTTCCCTACAGTTCTACTTCCCAGAGACAGCATTTCCAAGGGAAAGTAACATTTGGTTCATATGGGCCCAGAGAGTTTCTCTGGGCAATTCTCCTAAACTTTCTGTTTTCAGATAATCCCAGTGCCACTTACCTTGTTCCAGGGAATAGAAAAAGAAAAAGAAAACTTCTAAAAATAACAAAACAACAATGAAATCAGAATTCCTACTTAATGGAGAAGCACAAGAGGCATTCCCTTGGAGTCGGGAACAAGATAAGGATGTTCAATATTTTCACTACTGTTTTAATACTGTGTTAAAGCAGGGTTTCTCAACCTTACACTATTAACACTTTGGGCTGGATGATTCCTTGTTGTGAGGACTTTACTGTGCATTTAGGGTGTTTCATAGCATCCCTAGTGTCTACCCATGAGATGCCAGTAGTACCAGCAACCCTCCTCACCCATAGTTGTAACAACCAAAAATGTCTCCAGGTATTTCCAAATATTCCTCGGAATACAAAAATTATACTCAATTGAGAACCACTGTATGAGTAGTATCAAACAATGAAATCAGACAAGGTAAAACTGTTAAAAATATAAGAACTGGAAGAAAAGAAGATAAACTATCTTTATTTGAGATGCTATGACTGTATATATCAAAATTCTTAGAGAATTTATAATTAAAAAAATAAATTGGTAAGTTAGCAGAATGTCAAAATTAATACACAAACTTTGTAATCTTTTATACCAACAATAACTCTTCAGACAATATAGTAGGATAAATAATTTATAATAGAAACAAAAAGATACAATGCTTAAGAATAAATACGTAAAATCTCTATGAGGAGAAAGTTAAAGCACTTCCAAAAAGCACATGGATGGATTTGAGCAAACATAAAGATACATCTTTTCTCTTGAACAGTTCCACTTAATATCATAAAGATGTCACCCCTTCTAGGTTAATACATAAATATGTCAATAAAAAGCCAGTAACTTTTTATTGAACTGGACAAGTTGATTCTAAAGTTTATATGGGGATATAAACTTTAAGAAGAGCTAGGAAACTACTGAAAAAGAAGAGCATCGGTGGGGTGGGAGACAAAAATCTCCACCTGAGCTTAAAGCCTTCTACAAGGTGACTGCAGGTGTAGTATGTCAGGGGACACGAGCCATTGGAGTAGAATGAAAAATTTAGAAATTTAGCCTATGGTAAGGTTGGTTTCTGATTTCTTTAACCATGGATTAGTGTTACCTGTTCTAGATCTTCACCTGAGTGGAATCACGGATATGTGCTCTTTTATGTCTGGCTTCTTATTCATTCATTCATTTATTTTTACTCAGTAGAGTGTCATTATATTATATGAAGATTTATCCATTCTCTCTGGCAGGCACTACGCTTTGCTTCCTCTGGCCAGAAAAAGTCTGCTCTCTGGATTAGGAAGGCACCCTTGGGTAGAAAGTTCACTTTGAGCTTCTCCTTTGAATCATGGAATCACAAATGGATACTGTTTGTTGTCCAAAGCTTAAAAGCAGTTAGGTCATATATTTTTGTCCAGTTTTACAGTTGTTTATGGTAGGGGGTTAAGTCCAATACCAACGAAGTCAGGATGGCTGGAAATGGAACTCAATTAGAACTTTAAAAATATTTTTATAGCTCTCTCCACAGAAGGAATCCAAAAGTAATGATATCCTAGCAGCAGTGGGCAAATTTACTGCCCCTATCTTAGTTTCTAAGTACTTTTTCTAGGAAAAGAAGCCAGGGCTTCGTGGAGCGATAACTGATTCTAGATATGGTGTGTGGAAGGTAGAAGTTGGGCTTGGAACATCTTTTGTGCCAAAGGCAAAGAAGTGCTCAGAGGCTATTGGATCATTCAAAAGTCTTGCAAATCTTCCCCTCTGGGAAAAAATGGTCTCCAAGGACTCTTTCACAATTGGGTAAATTTTAACATGAATTGTATGCATTATGTGATATGGAATCAGTCTTGAACTTTTGGGAGTCAAAAAAAAGTATGTTTTGTGTTTTTGTTCTGTTATACTAATCATCATAATCATCATGACTTTCAGGCACTTTTCTGAGTATTTTACTTACAGTAACTGATTTAATCATCAAAACAATCCTTTGAGTTAGATACTATTATCTCAATTATACAGACATCTGTATTACTTTCAACCTTTTGCCTTGTCATTTTCTATAACATCACTACTTTTTCAAAATAACTTACTACTCATAATAAAGTTCTGAAGTACATTGAATTAAAAAAGCTATCAACTATATCAGAGCTTTAAATTATATCTATCATCAACTACATCAGAGAATGTAAATTAAAATGATGTATCTTATTACATATTTACATGATATATTTAAAATTATATATTATATAACATAATATGACTATATTTATATCATAGATTATATTACATGCAACATATTGCGTAATATGTATAAATTTATTAAATATATAAATATTTATATGATAGAAAATTATATGTAAGTAAGTATATTTATATATGATAATATACGATAATTATATATTTATTATGCTAGAACAAAGTACTATGAACTGATTGGCTGAAACAACAGAAATTTATTGTCCCACAGTTCTGGAGCCTAGAAGTCTGAGATCAAGGCACCAGCAGAGTTGATTCCCTCTGAAGGCTGTAGGGAACTATATGTTCCATGGCTCTCCCCTAGTTTCTGGTGGTTTGCTGGTATCTTTGGCATTCGAGGCTTGAGATGCATCACCCTGATCTCTGCCTTCATGTTCACATGACTTTCTCCCTGTAAAGTGTCTGATGCCAAATTCTCTCTTTTTATAAAGATACCTGTCTTATCAGAATAGGGACTTACCCTACTCAAGTATGACCTCATCTTAACTAATTACACTGTTGTGACTCTGTTTCCAAATTAGGTCTATTCTGTGGGACTAGGGGTTATGACTTCAACATAGAAACTTTGGGGGGATGTGATTCAACCCATAATAATACCAATGTACATAGTCCTAAAATTGTGGTGTAGTTTTACTAGCTTTTAGTTTTCCTAATCATACTGCACAGATTTTTGATGACTTGATTCTTCACACAATATGATATTCTTGAGATTCATCTTTGTTAACACTTATCATATTTATTGTTATGTAGATATACTACAATTTATTTATTCATTCTACTACTAATGGATATGTAGATTCATTTAATTTTTATTTTTCTACTACAGCAAATGCTGCCCTGACCATTCTAAACATACAAGTCTCCAGGTGTTTATTGCAAGGTACTCATTAGGGCAGTATTCCCAACTAGTAACTGGCTTACAAATGTATAGGGTTATTGGCCCCTTCCATCCTGGAGCTGCAGACATCCTTGCTCACTACCCTAGTACGCTGTAAAAATATCTTCTTCTGTGGACTTGAAAAATCCTAAGAACACCGCTTAACTATGAGGTTGCTAGAATATAGGGCATGTCCACCTTTACTAGATACTACCAAATTGTTTTCAAAAATGGTAGCGGTTTACACTTCTGTCATCTACACCCTTGAGAATACTTGGAATTGTCAGGATTAAAATTTTATGAATCTGGCAGTTCTGAAATAATACTGAATTTTGCTTTCACTTTACCTTTGATTACTAAAGAGCAGATAATATCATATTTATTGGCAATTTATATTTTTTTTCTGCAAATTATCTGTTCATGTATTTTGGGTATGTTTCAGTTGGATTGTTGGGCTTTTGTCTTATTGATTAAAGGAGTTTTTATATATTTGAAATGCTAATTGTTGCGTATATGAATACAAATACAGCTTCCCAGCTTGTAGTTTGCCTTTTAATTTACTGCTTGTACTTTTTGATGAGCAGGTTGATTTTCATCTCAGTTTATTGGATTTACTAATCTTTCCTTAGATCTTTCTTTGAGTCTTGTTTTAGAAGTCCTCTCTTGCCCAGAGGTATGCATATATTCTCTTAAATTTCCTTGTAAAGTTCAAGATCTTGCCTTTAAAATAACTAAAACATATTGGTTCTGAAGGTCTCTGTAATATGCTTTTATAGGATGTAAAGTTGTGATCTAATACTATTTTTTCTCATATGAATAATAAATTGTCTTAGTACCAGTTTTCTTTTTGAATAATTCACCTTTTCTCTAGTGCCTGGTAATGGCACTATTTTTGTGTTCCCAAGTAAATATGTCTGCTGCTGGGCTCTTTGTTCTCTGCTGTCGTTTTATTTGTCCAGTCTTATACCAGTACCACAGTGTCTTAGTCACTGCGGCTTTGTTGTGAGTCATGTTTTCTCACTTGACAAGGTTCTTAGCTCTGCCTCAGAAATAGCCTTGACTCTTTGCTGTTTCCTGTACATTTTAGAACCAGCTTATCAGGTTCCATAAAATACCTTGATAATATAAGAAATAAAATTGCTGTTTTTTTATACATTAAAGGAAATGGACATTTAAAAAATTATATTCAGTCTTTCTATCCATGGAAATATTGCTTCTTTCTAGTTTACCTAGGTCCTTTAGACTATCTTTCAAATAACTTAAAATCTTCTCCAGAAAGATTTATTCCTATATATCTTATTTTTTGCTGTTGTAAATTGTATTCTTTTAAAAATTCCAAGAAAGAGAGGGCTTTTTGGTTGGCAGTCTCAACTCAGTTTTTGAACTTTTATATGTTTGCCCAAGTTTAGCTCCAAACATCTTTCTTTAATGCGCAATATGACTTAAGTCACATGGGAATGCAGAAAATTAAAATAATCAACACATTAGTATGTGCAGCACATCGTAGTGTTAAATATTTATGCAGCGCTAATAAGGCCCAACTCCAAAAAAACAGAGTTGGATTCTGCTGCTTCCCAGGACAATATTAAAGACATTGCAAAACAGTAACACCTGTGACAGCACTCAGCTCTAGCTCCCAAGACCCACACGTTTAAAATAAAACGTGTCACTGGGACCAGGACATCCTTAAGCAATTGATTTCATCTCTCAGGGGATTTATGTTTAAACAATGAAGAGTCTTTCTCTCTACAGTCAGCACCTTTGATTGTACACTGTACACTTCTGAAAATAATCAGAGTCAAATAGTGTGTTCCTAATTCCAGAAACATTTTTGATTATTCTCTCTGAAACTTAAATATTTGTTGTTGTCTAACTCTAAGAAATCTGTTCAGAAAAACTATCTAATGTTACAACAAAATTGTTTAGTGATCATTATACTAGAAATATTTATTTAATTCTAAATAAAGGCATAAAAATACTATAATAAGATACAGATTACTTTTCAAGGTATTATTTGTTTTAAAAAAATCCTCTTCTGGAAGTCTGATCAAGAGCAAATGATACAAGGTAAGGAGGTATTTGTAGTGAGTCTCATACTTCTGAAAATATTTTTATGGTTTGAAAATGTCAACTACAACAATAACAGCAATGATAGTTGTGTTGAAGTGAGACATTTGCTTTTCCAAACAAACATTTTAAGACTTCTTTTCTGGACTGATTGGCCCATCTGTACCTTCTCTGTGGAATTTCATCTGTCTGCCAATCTTGATGTTTGCCAACACTCAGTCAGAATATGATGCATCAATTGATTTCATTTGCTGTGACTCTTTAAGTGGTGGAATTTCTTTTGGAACATAGCTGGGGCCTGGATATATTTATATTCATAGTGTATTTCAAAAGAGGATCAACAGGGGTAAGGAAATTAGGGTGAGGCTTACAGGATTTGAAAGAATGATGAGCATGGGGAATGCACCCCTAAAATTCTACCGTCTGTTTGTTCAAATGCATACATGATTAAAGTAACCAGATTATCACTTGTTTATTCATCACTTATTCAGTGATCCATTTAGCAAGATTAAAGTCCCTGTCCCGGGTACTGAAATACCTAACTTAAAACATAGCTACTCCTTCAAGAAACTTGAGTTCTAGTACGGAAACTTGAATACTATTTTTAAAAACTAAAACCCTCCGTATTTTATAATCTTCTGGAATGCACTCATCCATTCATTCACTAACATGAATTCATTGTACGTAGGCATGTTCATTTAGGACAATAACTTTCTGTTGGAACGTAGTGCTTCTGAATTAAATAAGATGCTCACTTTGCTTTTCAAGATAGGATATTAGTAAGGGAACCAGGAGAGGAGGATTGGAGAACAGTACATTCTTACTTCACATCATGTCTGCCACAAAATGAAATTAAGAGAGTTAGTAACATTATTCCTGTGGTCGTACTTTCATCTCTAAATCTAAAGCTTCTGTCAGAATACTGGGTTCCCTTAGTAACTGTATTACCATCTTCCATGATGCTTTCAAATCTCCTTTGCTTAGTTTAATTCTGCCATGTTACCCATCACAGCCCAGTTCCAACTCTACTTTCTCCATAAAGGTTTCCTTGGTTCTTCCAGTCTGCATTGTTTTCCACTTCTGTTGTTCCTCAGCTTGTGGTCTTATTTATATATGGTCTTGTAAATAATTACTGTGCACATTTTCTTTATCTGATTGAGTTTAAGATTTTAGGAAGAGCCAATGTCATTACATCTTTGGTTTCCCTTGGTTGTGTGAGTGAATGCTTACTGCATATGCAGTAAAAACTAATTACTTACTGATTGGTGAATGGATTGATTAGTTGCTAAGTAGGTGTTCTGGGGGTCATGCTTCCTTTAAATATTTATCACATAAAGAAATAAACAATACCTACTGCTGTTGCCACCTCCTTCCGTCTTCAGTCCCTTCTGGAATCTATTGCTATGTGTCTCCAGATCCCTGATTTTGATCCTTCTAAGAGACCCTTCGCTTAAGATTTCTGTAATTTAAAATAAAATTTTCTTGGAATTGAGTTATTTGGATGAGCTGATTAGCTCAGTGAAGTAAGTTTACTCTTGTGATGATGTTCACGTTGAAACTCCCTGTTTTCAGAGGAAAGACTATCAAGGGAAGACCATTTAGAATTCACTTAGCATGAATATAAGGTGATTCAGCTGTCATTGTAAGAGTTCTTAGCATTGATTTGTTTTTAGGACTCTGCTTGTTTTAAGTCAGGTCTAGCTATAAAATACTACCTTTTCTAGTTGCTTCTACTTCAGTGTTTTTCAGACTTTAATGTGCATACAAATCATTGGAGATCTTTTGAAAAGGCGCATTCTCATCCAGGATGTCTGGGCTAAAGCTTGAGATTCTGAAACCCTAGCAAACTTTCAGGCAGCGCTGCTGCTGCTGGTACGGGACCACACTTAAGAGTGGCAAGAGTCTAGAACACTGGTTTTCAATCCTGGATATGCATCAGAATCATACGTGTGGCTTTTAAAAAAATTGCACATGTGATTCAGGAAGTCTTTGGGGGCTTATTTACATCTGTAAAACTCTCCAGGTGATTCTCATTACAAGCCAGGTACGAGGAATCCCATTGTGAGAGTTGTTTTACCATTTCAATCTAAAAGTGTGTCATATTCTATTCATCATTTTAGACCTACATTGTCATGGGTACACATATGAAATTTAGGTCAGGAAAAGGTTATCTCTCAGTACCCAATAATAATAACAAATATTTTTTGAATTGTCTCCTTGGTAACTCAGTAATTTACACCTTCATTCAAACTAGTTTGTTACCTTATCTAAATGATTAGGTGCAGGGTGATAACTTAGTTCTGATAGATGAGGCAGCAGAGAAGGTCCTGGGAAATGTATTCTGTTCAGTTCTATTACGAAAACACAACGGTGTGTGGTGGTGGTGCTGATCTGGGTAGATGGGAGAGAGGAGTCAAAAACTGTACACAAGAGAGCACAATTACTTTTCTAAGTTTGCCCAGAGGCAAAACTAGAGGAAGAATAAATTACTCAGAACTTGAAAAGGAAAAAAAAGGCAAATGTCTGTGCTTAGGATCCTGTGTTCAGGTGCATAGATGTGTGTGTGTGTGTGTGTGTATGGAGAGAGCGAGCACTTGTTTGAGCTTAGCAGAAGTGACTGGCCTCCTTAGATTTTCAAGCGCAAGCAAGAACAGATAGATCTGACAAGAAGCAGAATGGAAAACGCATGTCTGTTGAATCACCTGCATAGATCTACCTCCTCCCCACCTCCATTTCTGAATTCCAGGACAGTATCTTTCCAGTCATGGTATTAGTTTAATTTCAAGTATAAAATATGTGGTGAGTGCCAGTGGGAAATAATGGTGAGCATCTGCTACAGGTGACTTTTAAGTGATTAGGTCTCATCTATCTCTTGGGACCCTACTCTTGAACTTGCAGGATTACTCTCCCTGGTATGGACTTAATCTGTATCTTTTCTAATGTTGTTGGAGGCAGAAGTGATGAAAAGTTGCAGTGATTTCTTTTACCTTTTTTTTATTTTGCAGTGAGTTTTTTTAAAAAAGGAACTCCAACATGAATGCAGAAATAGCCTGGCTAGACCTGCAAAATTGCTGGACAATACTGAACTGTATAGACATCTATTTCTGCAATTATGCCAATTGGTTTATTACTTTGAGGTGACATTTTTGAACCTTTCAAATGTATAATAAATGTACAAAAAGAATTTATCCTTAATGGAACCAGAATAATACTCAGCTGCAAATAATTATATGATATTCTTTCAAAGAGACCATCATTAAATTCAACTATAGATACATTTTCTTTACAGTAAAATTACATGGATTCTGCACATTTCCCCACAACCATAAAGAATACGAGTTAGTAATTTATAGCATGCTTCACTTTCCTCTTTGTTCAAGCTGGTTTATGTCTGAGGTTCTAGCAAAAAGAGCTACTTGGAATGCACCAGTAGATGTGATTTTTAGAGAATATTTCTAATGAGGGGAGAAGGACAATGAGATAGGCAATTAGTTTTCAATAAAGTCAGTCATTTAACCTATTATCCTGCAAAGAAGTGATACAGACTTAAGTTTAGAACAGAGAAAAAAAAAAAAAAAGCAAGACCATGAAATTCTATTAAGTGAGGAAAAGGCTGATGACATGTTTCTTATAGCATGTGGAAATCAGTCTTCCCGACTTGCTCTTAATTTGTCTGTGGTGAAGGACAGTTTATAATATCTTTGTTTCCCTGTGTGATGGTTTATACTTCCATGAAAGACAGGTAGCCTAGGAATATCATATTCATCCTGGAAATTTGTGATAACCAAATAACTTGTACAACAGATTTTTTAATGATGAATTGTTACTTGTTATAATATACTTAAAAGAAATTGAATTTACTTTAGCTGTAAATGAATAAAGCAGACTTTGTTACATAGCTCATTACTGTATATACTGTCTATACTGTATGGTTTATCTTGTTAGAAATCATTAGAAGGATATGATACAATCTTTCCCACTGTCTGCTTTTAACAAAGAGTGTCTCTGATCCAAACGTAATGAAAGGCTTTGATCTAGCTCAACACATTATAGTTTTGAAGTTTAGTTATTTGGTGTGGATGACCCTGTCACTCAGCTAATGTACGTGCTTACGTGAACCTTGATGAATCTGTAGTAAGGGAGAAGGCTAAGAGAAATTATTTAGGTCATTGCCAGAAAATGGAAAGTTGGGATATGCTTTTTGTGTTAGGAGAGCTCACCATCTAGGAAAAGAGAGAAATAAAAGGATTAATAAAAGTGTTTTAGCAAGTACTGTAAAATAATTTCTCAATAAGAGAAAATTGCTTAGTGAAATTCAGAAAGTGGGAAACTTGAGGTGTGAGATGCGCCCAGAACACCCATATGTGACTGTGGAGATATGATTTGGGATAAAACCAAACAGTTTTGCGGCTGTTAATTGAGAGTTCAAGCAGTCATGTCATTCCTCAAAATAGTCACGGTTTCCATTTTATAGAATTATAATGAGTATTGCTTTTCTTTCCTCCCTCATCAATTTTTTTAAACCTTTATTTCCCATCACTAAATTAAGTGACATCTATAACCCATCAGCTTCATTTGATGTTGCCTGCCTGTCCTTGAGCTGACTTGGATCTGGATATGTTTGATGTTCAACTTTTCTACGATAGAAACTATGTTCTTAAAGTTTCCTTCACCTTATATAGCCCAAGCTGCTCTCTGATAATAAGTACTGATTATATCTTTGATGATGATGAAGAAAAAAAAATAAATTGTGAACTTTTGCCTTTGAAGGAATATTTTATTTTCTCCAAGAGTGGTTCTCTGAAAATTATCTCATAGCAATGCAAAGATTGTTTCCTGTTTGTGAAGTCAAATTAAACTTTAATATACGTTAAAAAACGCTATAGCTATTTTCTTAATTCAGTTCACTTGTTATAATAGATCTTTATGCAAGCAGAAAATTATCATGACCCTTAGGCTTCTTCTGTATCTCCACTATTTATTTTTTTTACCATCGATAAAGTGAGCCCAGTGTTATAAGGATACTTAATTGCAAAGACAAAGTGAAGATAGATGGAAATTGAAATTCAAAGGCTGAGTTTCTCTTAGAAGTATGCTGTACTGCAGATTTAGTGATCACAAGGGATAAACTAAGAAATAGTACAAAAATCCTCTTAATTGTCCTGCACTCTTTGATATGGATCATAAAATATTTTCAAAGCCCTTCAAGAGGAAAATATTTGTTCTCAGGAGGTGAACAGATCATTGAGTTGATAAATTTCAATATATTCTCTTCTATAAAAATGAAACTTCAAAAACACAGATTAATTTTTATTTTTTTAAAGAATTAGTCACTGTATCATTTTCATTATGCCCTTTTCCACAGCTTGATACACACATATGCTCATACATACACTTTTCTTTACAGATATTTTAAATATAATTTTTGTTGTCACCAGAAATAAGGTATAACTTACCACCATGCTCTTTCAAACCAATAATTTTCTCACTACTCATCTTGAACTTACATTGCCTTTTCTAGCATGTATTGTGCTATGTGATCCTTTTCTCAAGTTTCTGAAAATCAAAATATTTATGTTTTTCTTTTCAAATTTTTGCTATTTTTTTCTTTAAAATTTTTATTGTGGAAATTATATATGCATGGGGATTTGCAAAGATATGACAGAGAGGTCCTCATGGACTGTTGGTACAGATTTCCCCAGTGGTTACATTTTATATAATTATAGTGCAATAGTAGAACCAGGAAATTTACATTGGTACAATAAGTGTGTATGGTACTGGTAAAGTATTAACAACAGTGATTTTTATTACATGTTTGTATTCAGGTAACCACCACTATAATCAAGATATACTACTATTCTGTTACCACAAAAATGTGTCTCATTCTCTCCCTTTTTAGTCACACCCACCTCCAGTTCTCCTGACCATCCTTAGCCACTAGCAACCACTACCATGCTCTCTCTCTCTATAATTGTGTCATTTCAATAATGATATATAAGTGGAATTATAGTTTTTGCCCTTCTCAGATGGGCTTTAAAAAAAAAAAAAACTAATGCCACTGCATTGAATTATTGTTGTTTTTAATCCACTCTGCCAATTTCTACTTTTTAATTGATATATTTAGGCCATTTACATTTAATGTAAATAACTGATATATTGGAGCTTGAGTCTGCCATTTCTTTTTTGTTTTCTGTCTTTTTTTTAATTCTTTGCCCTTCTTGTGGGTTACTTGCACTTTATTAAAAAATTCCATTTTGATTTGTCTATAGAGCTTTTGTGTATACTGCTTACTGTAGGTTGTTAGGAGCTGCTCTAGGTGTTACATAGATTATATGTATTGACATAGTTTCTCACAATCACTGTTGTTAATTCTTTACCAGATCCAGTAAAACAGAGAAACTTTACCTCCCTTTAAATCTCTTTGCCTCCACTCATGTATAATATACTTCTCTTAAATATTTTATGTTCATTGAAGAACCACATCTGAAAATGTTGTAATTTTTGCTTTAACCCTCAAACATGTTTAGGAAGCCAAAAAGAAGAAAAGCCTTTTTGTTTAACTATGTTTTTGTTTTTTCCATTGTCCTTTCTTCCTTCCTCATGTTCCATGATGTATATATTTTTATCATTTCCTTTTGGTTTCAAAACTTAATTTAGTCATTCTTTTAGGTTAGTGTTGGTTTTAAGTTCTCTTAGTTTGCCTTCATTTGAGGATCAGTATTTTTGATGTTGACATGAAAGCTGCAAAGACTCAGCCCAGAAAATGTATTACACTGTGATACAACCAAATACTGAAAGTGGAAGCCTGGACAACTGTAGTGAGGCAGTGAAGACGAAAAAGAAGCAAAGCTATTGTAGAATATCTCCAGTAGATAAGATTCAGAAATGTTTCTGAGTAGTCATAAAAACATATATCACTTAACACTCAAAAGATCTCTGGAAGTTGATGTTTCCTTTTTTTTTAACAGCTGAAGAAAGACTTAAGGAAGTTAGATTTCCCTGATTAGTAAGTAGGAGTGCTAATATTTAGATCTAGGATGATGGTCTAATTCCAAAACACATGTTTTCCCACCAAAGTCTGTGCTGCATTCCATAGTAGAAATTACATTATATAATGGTCCAGAAAATAAAGTAAAATTTTATTTTAATGTTCGCCCCTGATACTAATCTTTTAGTTATTAGATGTATGACTCCCTTTATAATTATGTATAGAGAAACCAATGTTGAAATATCAGATAATTAGGTGAGTAATCATGTGGTTTGTTCCTGATTCTGTCACCTTCTCATTCCTGTGTGTTACCTAACAAGTTCTTTAGCCTTTCTAAGGCTCATCTCTTGTACAGTTTGGTGAGGGTTTTCACATGGGGACGTTGACATACGTTGATTGTATCATTTATGTGCACTTACCATGTGGCTGCCTTCTCCTCTTCCTCACCCTCCTCCTTTCTCTTCTTTTCCTTCTTCTTCTTCTACTCCTCCACCTTTTTCTTCATATTGTTCTTATTATGTGATTGTAAAATATTCTTGCCAGTATTTTAGGAGTTAATGTTACTCTTTTAGTGAATCATTACACTTGACACTTGACATTTATGTTTTTAAAAGTCAACAGTTTTCTGATTGTGAATTAGCCAGTTTCTCGTTCTAATTAGCAGTTGTACTCTGACAACATTGGTTTGGTGTTGAAAAGCAGAGAACAACCAATTCATAAGACACTAATCCAAGAGGAACATGCATGTCAGGTTATTATTTTAATTAGATCTCATGAGCTGAGCTTCCTGAATAGTTTATTGTCAAAACATTTCTCTGCTTCCCACAAGTGATTAAGAGACAGGCGAATGACTTCTATACTAGATTTGATGGAGCAGAAGCAACTTTTAATACCTATTTGCAAAGTGCTGTTAGGCTTGGAGAGAGTCTAACTACAGAACCTGCCCTCAAGTCAAATGTTTAAGGTGAATAGAAAATATCTATGAACTTACATGGGAGATATAAACTTACATAGCTGTAGAAATATATGTTGTTTTCAAAATGAGAAAAATCAGAGCAAATGTCTAATTATGAAGTAAGTAGTCTAAAAGGAACACAGTTTTCTAAACAAGAGCAAGCTTTAATTCCTCTTAGGTTGCCTAAAGAATTCAAGCTTAGGAAAGAAATGGAATTTTAATGCATTAGGAAATGAAAAAAATATGGAAATTGGAGGTAGTTAATCTGTACATATTGGCATTATCTAAGAAGGTTTTATAGTAAGTAGGGACATGCCTGGTAAATGTGCTAATTTTTTTAGTATTATGAATATCAATTGTATGTCAGAGTTCAGTTTGTATTTCAGCGCTAGCTTTCTTCATTCACAGGTTCAGACAACATCAGGGAGAATTCTTTTTTATTAGTTGTTTGCTTGTGACTAAAGGAGATCTTTACTGATCTCGGGAGGTACAGAGATTTAGACAATCTTATAGCTATCTTCTCATACATACTATAGGTTCTTCCATATTAGTATGTAATTTTTTTCACTTCTATTTTTCATTTCTTTTGCAGCCTTTTTATTCAAAAAGCAATGCGCATTATAGTAGGAGTTTAAAAAAGATAAACAAATAGAATCAGATAAGCTTTATTTGCTACACAGTTTAAGATGGCAATTGGGCTGCTTTGACCAGAATTCTGTTTTCCTATGATTTCAAAAATATCACCTTATCATTCTATAATTTTTAATTCTCTTTCATCATTCACCATTTTACAGTCTTTTTTTGTGAGTGGGCTATTGATAAGATGTTTGAGCTGAAATTCTTGAGATTCATTTTATGCTTTTTGTCTTACACATATTTAATTGATTCAACTGGCAATAATATGTGAACAGAACTCCAGATTTCTCTCAGCCCAAAGCCCAGGGAAGGAAAGACAAGATTGCCTTAAGACACTGCTAAGGACTTTCCACTTTGAGGGTAAAAAATGAGTGTGGGTGCCTTGCCTCTCCTTGAATTAGTTTGCTGCTTATTCTGCTGTTGGAACAGAGTTGCTGACAGGGATGGAGGAGGGGAGAGGGGAAAGGACTGTGCACAGAGAGGTAACACTTCTCTGAATACGTATTAATGCATATAAAACACCCTACTCATGGAGGTGAGAGTTAATATTTCTGTATAATAATCTAATCCAGCTAAACTTAGCTTAAGTGTGTTTCTTCCTTAAGTTTTTCCATCACCTGCTATCACACTGCAGGCTGGCATCATGAGAAAACTGTTGTTCTGTAAGATTCTGAAGTCTGCAGTGATGCCTGGCTTAAGTTACCCAGTGACTTTAAGAAAGCCACAGCTACTGATAAGAAAAAAAAGTTATGTGGGGTGGGGGTAGAGTAATCTTTTTATTTATTGATTTTCTGCAAGAACCACTGATTGATTCCATATCAACAAGTTGAATCATGTATTCAAAAACATTTGTCAAAGGTACCTAGTTTTTCTGGAATTGTTTAAGATCTTGGAGTTACAAAAATACATATGTTAGAGAAGCTAACCTTAAGGAGATCACAGTCACTGGAAGAAAATAGAGAGTGTGGTGAAATTTAGGATAGAGAAATGAAGGTGTTAGGAGAGCGTTGAGGAGGGGAGTTTAGAGGTGATCGACAGAGAACAGTTTCTTGGTGGAGCTGATTCCTGTGCTAAATTTCAAAGAATGAGTTGGAGTAAACCAGGAGAAGAGAAGATAGAGACATTCTGGGCAGGAAATACAGGATGCACAGAAATAGGAAAAAGCATGACATGTTTCATGAAACAGGATCAGTCAGTGGGTCCTGGGACTCACAGCTTCAATGTTACCTGCAAAATCTCCCCATCCCCCCAGCCCTACTGAATCAGAATCTGCATTTTGTTAAGATCCCCAAGTGATTTGTATGCATTTTAAGTTTGTAAGCAAATTCAACTCATTTAGCAAGATCACTTCATAGGCATTGTGTGATTTAGTCAGAGGCGTATCATTTCTGATAGTTTAGTTTTTCTTTTAGTCACATTAGACACTATTGATTTCATTCGTTAGATTTGCACAGTGGTAGTATTCTGTCATTTCTTGTCCATGTGTTAGCTCAAACACTTTACAAAGAGATACTTCCCTTATCCACTATTAGGTTACCATGAAATAGAGATAATAATTATTTCCCCTTATTTATTGGTTTCAGAATGTTTGTTCTCTAGCATCCCCCAAATATTTAATAGTATTATGTATACACAGATTTAAAAGCATTTGATGTATTCTGATCCATTGCCCTTATTTTCTTTATCAGTGCTCAAATTGTCACATGTTTGGTAAAGGGAGCATCTTCAAGATGGTTTCTCAATCCTTCTGACATGAAGACAGTGATCTTTTTGAACTTCCTTGCTTTCTCTTACGTCAAGATGTGTTGTATATTTCATACTGTACACTTCCTGTCTCAGAGCTGGAACCAGCCATTTCTCTAAAAGACCTTGGTGTGTTTGAAAAGTAAATGGTATGATAGTTTCTTAGTTGGCTCCTTCTATTCTATCCCTGACTTAGAGCAGGGGTCCAGACAAGCATTTAAATATTTTATATGTTAGGCTACTTCATTAAACAAATTCTCTTAATGACTTTCTTTTCTTTAATTCATAGGACAGTCCAAATTCCTTAGCTTAAGCATCCACAGGGATGTGTTATCTTGGTTTAATTTACATTTGCAGTGTTTCTTGGTTAACATATACATAAAATATGCTCCAACTAAACAAGTCTATTAGTTATTCCTTGAATTTTCCTCACTCATCACTATTTTCAAAACTTAGTGTACATTTTAATAGTCATCTGGGAAAAAACCACATTTCTGTTCCCTTCATTTAAATTATTTGGAGCAACTGAGGATTCAGTGCAAATCCCATCTTAAACAGTTTTTGTTGTTCATTTATATCACAGTGTTCTTTTCCTCCTTTTCTAAGTGTATTGTACACCTCATTAAGGTAGGGACCTTGCTGTATTTTTTTTTTCTCTTTCATTGAATCCTTTGTTCCATACATAAAAGGAACTTTATCAACATTTGTAAATTTACTATTTTATTCTCAAAAATGATTTTTCCTAACAAAATTGTAAACCATATTTTTCTTCTTTATGCATTATGAATTATGCAAGTGTCAATATTTGAGAGAAAAGACAATCTATTTTGACTTGAAATCTGAAATAATTTATTTTCAAGTTCAGGATGACATAGACTTTTTAAGATGAATAACAATAAAAATAATTAAAGCCAGCAGCATAAATTGATATAATGTTGAGCCATTGATGCCAGATTCTTAAAAGCATTTCACATAAGCATTGTGTCATCTGTTCAGTATTCAGACTACCAGATTTTAATCTTTGGTCCCGACCCGTTTGCAGACTTGATAACGGTAGAAAATGAAGTGAGTTTCTGCAAATAGAAAGAAGATATAGGTGATATTAATTAGAAGAGGGGGATATGGAAGGAAATAATGTGATGTTGAGAAATAAAAAGTGAGGTAAGCATAAAGGGAAAAGCTGAATTGAGAAAGATTTTGTAGGCTAAATATTGAGGCAGTTCATTATCCTCATTTGTAAAATGGGGAATAATCAACTCATAATGTTGCTGCCAGAGCAGACTAAGAGAGTGTTTGTAAAATCCCAAGCATAGCGTCTGGCAATTGCAAGTGCTCAATAAATGATGATAATTGTTAATATTGCAGACAGATAGAGAATTTGAATATACCACAATGTGTTAGTATACTGCAGTCACCATGCCTTCATATAAATATATGCTTGAGTATGTTCGCTGCACGTCTACGTATGTGTATACATCCATCTGTACCTGCACACATATATGCAGTGTGTATGTCCCCATGTATGTGTGGGCAGGTACACATGTGTGTAAGTGGATACACACACACATACATTTTTCCCCTCAAAGGAGACCCTACACTACTGAAACTATAGAAGTTAGGTGTTATTATGCACTGATTTACTCACAAGTATATTTATTAAGCTGGAAGTCTTTGGAATGACTCTCAACTAGTTATTCCTAAAGAACTTGTTTTTCTGAAATGTAAAGAGTATAACCTCCATTTCTGAAACATTTGGTGGTGGTAGTGTCTGCAAGTCTTGCAGAGGAGTGCTGGAATCAAGCCTGTGTTCAGTAGTTGAAGTGAAAGCGCTTGATCAGGAAATCACGAAGCTATTCATTTTAGTTTTAACGATTGAGAACAAAGAGAGAACATGGGTCTCGGGTACCCAGGTGCCCAGGCCCATGAGTAACCCTCATGACTGTTAAACACCACGAGTGCTCAGGACCTGCCTGCCTTATTTGTTGTTGTTGTTAGTTATGCTCTTTTTTGGCTTTGATGGCTCTCTTTAGACAAATGCCATATCCTTAGTGGCAAAGATAAAAGGAAAAAAGAGAAGAAAGGAAATGGGTGGGGAGGCGCTTGCTGGAGTGAAACTCACATTTATTTAGAAAGCAAACCGCCATTCAACCCACCTGAGCAGAAGCACACCACAGAGGAAATTAATGATGTTAACTGGTTAGACTTGATGAAAACCTGTATCATAACACAGAGTACTACACAGGGGAACTAATGAGACAAAGCAATTAGGCGTTGATGGCGTAATGACCTGGGCACTTAAACAGATGAAAACTTACATCACTTTAGATACACTTCAGAATGGAATATCATTCTTGATGTCATTTGAGCTTTCCTTTTATAAGTGTCCTATTGACCACTTCCTATATAACAGCCATGACCATGGATGCTGTGTCGGATAAGTGTATGGGTAAATCTTTTAGGCAGACACCGCTTCTTCGTATCTTTTTGTCTAAAACATGCAGCATATGGTGTGACTCATAGTTCATTCTCAAAGGCTGTTTGTTAAATTCACTTGAAATGTAAACTGGAGTTTCTGTCTCTATGAGTAGGCAGTCAGAGGGCAGAACGAAACATAAACATACGTGAGAAGTAGCAAACGTAGTAAGTACTCGTAAAAGGTAAAGATAGTCTGAACCTGAAGGTGAGAGAGGAGAAAAAGATAACCCAGACTGTGGATGTACGAAGAACAAACGTTCAAAGAAGAGATTGTGTGGTTTGTGTTTGGCAGACAGTTCAAGAGATGAGCTGGGTGGGACACTGTGGTGATAAGAAATGGCAGATGCAGTCAGATACCTGCAGTGGGACCAGAGTGGAGCTTTTGGATTTTATCTTTTGGAAACATAAGGTAAAAAGGTTGAAGCGTAAGAATACTAGAGGCAAATGGATTTCTTCAGTAATTTAGCAATTGATTCAATAGTTACGATTACTTGAACTGATATCTGGATAAAGATCTAACTTAAAGTATCTTTAGTAGAAAGAGGATGAGCTTTGCAGGGAGACAGACATGATTTTTTTTTTCAGGTATGGATTTAAATCTTTCCAGCTATATAAATTTTATATAACTATAAATTATTTAAAAATAATTAAATATTTTTGAACCTCAGTTTCTTCATCTGTTAATGGACATAAACCTTCCACATTGCCAGATGGCTAACAGAGTGCAGAGCAGAATAGATGTGCCATGAATATCAGTTGTCTTCCTTTCACCTGACCCACATCCCGGTTCTTTTTGTAACCTTACCAAAGATTCCGTTTGCGGAAAGCTTTGAAATGAACTCTGCATGTAAGCATAATTAAGGAGAGTTGGTATGGTATCCAGGTGACTCTGCACCTTCTCACTCTTAACTCTTTTTCTGTATATGTGTATTTCTCTATCCTTTCCCCTCAAGGAAACACAGAGACAGACACACAAACACATTCACAAACACACATACACACACGCTCATTATTTATGAATCCTACTCAGACCATTTGTATTTGTGTCGGGGTGCCTTCAGAGATAGGTGATAACTGCTTTTGTTCCTCTCCTCAAGGCAGTAGAAACTGACAACTAGATCTTTTCACAGAGAAGATAACTTCAGTCCTACAACTTTTCCACCTATCAGAGGACTGTACTTTCTGTTTGCTCTTTTTTACCCTCAGGCCATTGAACTTCTTTGCAGAGAGGAGAAGCCAGATTTGCATACAGAAGCTATGATACTTCTTTTTTCAAAGTAAAAAGAAGCGCAGTTTAACAGAAAGGGCACAAGATTTGGACGGATAGTCTTAAGTTCAAAGTTTAGCTTTGCCTCTTCTGCCAGATAAGAAATGTTAGAACAAGTGAAAAAAAGTTAAACATTTTGAGCCTTGGTTTTCTTTCCACTAAAAATGGGGAAATGCAGACTTACTGGGTTAAGTTGTGTAAAGCTCCTGACGTAGTATCGGTGACATAACAACCTACATCAGCCTCTACCTAGTCTAATGATGAAGGCATCGCTCTTATAACAAAATGCCTTCTTCCTTTAGCCCTGTGAAGCAGAGAGGGTGGGCGGTTTCTTAGGGCTGCTTAATATAGACTCCCACAGATTCTCAGTGCAGCCGAAGAACTAGGCTCAAGGTGTACTTGAATACGACTCCAACAGGGTCATATTCGGACTGAGCTCCCCACTGCAAGCGCACTCCTGTCCTATGACCACTCCCTTTTTTACATTCCTCCCTTCTGTCATGATTCTCTTCCTGGCGTTTCCCACCATTTGGCAGGAGTATAGAGCCGTGGCTGCACAGGGGAGAGCAGGTGCTGCAGGGACATTGCTCCAGCTTGGGATCCATTGTGCATCCACCTTTGGCTGGAAACTTGTCATGGTGGACACAGGTGTGGGTTCTCCTGCCAAGCTCAGGGGCCTGAATAAATGCTTTGGCAGCATCAGCTTTGCTCACAGTCTTAAAATGATCTAAAACATGAATTTTCAATAAATTCTTGTTCCCTTCTCTAAAGGTCCATTACTTCTTTGTCTCATAAAATTGTAGATTAGGGTAATCAGAAGAATTTCTTAGGAAGAGTCATCACTATGTTTCCTTCAAAACAAATACAACTTAATAGAGCTAAAGTGGAAATCTGCTTTCAAATGTTAACTGATCCATTACTTAATTTACTATTTAATAGGCAACAACAGTAACAGACAGCATAGGAATCTTTATTATAGGCATAATATTGCCAAGTTTTGTACTCAACAAAATTGGGAAATTGCACTCCACATATTGACAGTATTTCCTAATGTTCAAGAATGAAGTTTCTGGAATCAAACTACCTTTGTTTGAAACACTAGCTCTGCCATTTATGAAATGTATGGTCTTGGGCAATTCATTTAATGTCTGTGAGTCTTCTCCCTTATCTATAAAATGTGCATAATAATGGAACCTACCTCATTGGATGTTTGTGATTATTAAGTGGATTAATGCAAGTAAAGAGCCTGTAAGTTCCTCTTCTAAGGCACTTTTTGAATATGCCCTCAATAAATGTTCACTATTGTTATTTCTGCATTGCTTCTTTCTACAGCTTTCCTCCTAGAATCCAGTTCTCTTATATTTCCTGTCTAACATCACACTTGCTCTGTCCAGATGCCCTGCCTCCTCCATGGAATACTGTCTCGGTCTGAGCTTCTGGATCTTACCTATTGCTTTCCCAAGAAATTCTTTCTCCCAGAGACTAGCCTCAGAGCAAAGCCTACAACAGTTCTGTTTTTACCCAAATAGCAAGCTACATTAATGAATTAATAATCAAAGAAGCTGCTGGCATCAGGGGTTCCTACCTGCAGTAATGGATGGCCCAGCAGTTAGGTGGGACGCACGCATGCCAATCCAGGTACATTCATCATTCTCTTAGCTGCTGGAAGTCAATGGCAGGAAGATCTGAAAACAGTAGGTAAAATGACCTCAGGTAATATACTGAGCTCAGCACAGGACTCCAGGTTCCGCCTGGGAAGAAATCCACGGGAATAATCCACTCTTTTCATCTTGAACGATTAATGAGAATTTACATACAATCAGTTGTAGAACCAAGGATGCTTGCTTTCCAGAAATAGCAATGAGGCAGAAACAGAGAGAGGCTCAGTTCTCATTTACTGAAAGGTGCTTCATGAGGTTGCCCTGATCTAGTGAGAAATCCACTGTCTACGTAGGTGTCTAGATTTGGTGGGAATAAGATAGAAGAAGACGAAATAACTGCATCAGTTGTAAGCCCAAAAGGGAAAGGCTGGGTAAGGTATGTTGGGATGGATCAACCTGCCTGGATAAAAAGGCTTAGGCAGTGAAAAATCTGGGTCTAAACTGGAAGAGCATTAAGTGGAAAGCTAAGGGATTAATATTTCTTCTTTAGGAAATAGGAAGCCATTAAAATTTTGAGCAGAGAGGTAGCATAAGGACGCAGGGGTTCAGGAATGCCGCTGCTTGTGTATATAACATGTACCAAAGGTGCAAAGGACTGTGATGTCAGTTAAGAAATAATTCTTTCAATTTGAGAAAAAAAAAAGTTGGTCTTGGATCATTGATGTGAAAATGAAAAGTCTTGAAGATACACTTAGGTTTTATCTTATATTCAAGATTTGTTACACAAAAACATACCTCTGTTAGTTTTTAAAAATAAAGAAGTCTTTGAGAAGTAAATGAATCCTGTTCTTTGGGGTTACTTAAGCTGTCAAATAATTCCTATATTAAATAATAAAACAGAAAATTTTATGTAATGATGAAACAGGCAACAAAGGTAAAGAGAAGATAAATTATCATGATATGCTGTGAGGCAAGAGTTACTCAGTATGACAGGTTGAGTGAACTATGCTATGACCTGTGAAGGAAGGGTTACTCAGTAGTGTGAATGAAAAATATTGCCAGCCGCAACAGTAAACAAAGAATGCTATAGCCATCAAGTCATCAGTCGCTACCACCACCCCTGACAGTGGGTGAGGGAGGGAACTCAGGATGCAGACAAGCAGGCAGCCCCAGCTCTGCAGCCACCCCCAGCAGTGCCCCCTGAGGGAACTCAGGATGTGGAAGAACAGGATACTGGCCCTAGAACAGGATACTGGTAGGATACTGCCTACCAAAGGAGTGATTTCACTGAGTCCTGACTTTGCACCAACCCATACATAGAAAAGCACTAAATTCCTTAACTTGAGATATCTGGTTTTCTTTAATTAACAGTTGTCTTTTGATATTCCAACTATCTGAGCTTTGTTGCAAAAACTCATATATCCTGGCTTCTACTTTGCCACTTTGGAACAGCTTCTTAGAGAGATCTGAGATGCTGTGTCCTGGGCTTGAGTCCTAAGAAAATATGCTGAATAAAACATAACTCTCAACTTTTAGGTTGTGTATTTTATTTCAGTCAACAATGTGGCATGACTATTCATTCCTAACTCCAGCCTGGCAACTAAAGGAATCTTGATTTTTTTGTAACTGTCCTATTCCCTGTCCGCTATACCCTGTAAGATGAGTTTTTTTTTTTCCACTTCTTTTGATATTTATCAAAAGTTAAACTGATAATCCCAAAATACTTTTTAAAAAAGTATTTATTACTTTTCAGAGAAAAGAAAAAAAATGCATTATAATACTAAGATACTATGTGTTAGATAGAGAGTGAATCTTCATTTTCAGCTTTATAGAATGTCAGATTCTTTCTAACAGTTCCACTGAGGAAACTGTGTTCTTGGTCTCCAGAGTAAAGCAAAATATTGAGGAATACAGTATGGGCTTATGAAGTCAGTGATTTGTTTGCTTTCAGGCAGCTAGAGAAGTTTTAGGTTGGCCACTGTCATCAGCATGATGGTGAGCTTCAGCAGCAGACATGGAGGGAACAGGGAGTTACATTCCATGAATCATCCAACAATGGAAGGGTCCTGGACAGTGTTTTTCAAAATGTATATATACTGATGACCTTCTTAAAATGGATTAGACCCTCTGAGGTTGGGTCCTGGCATCTGTATGTTTAATAAGATCCTTAACTGATTTAAATTCATGCTTAAATTTGGAAATTATTAGCCTATAGTTTTCTTACATACTCCCTCCCTTTTGTACTGGGACTCACTAAGAGTGATGCTTTTTTCCCCCCAGCTATAAATAACAAGTTCCTAGAGTGGAAGCTCCATCTGAGACAGTCAAAACTGTAAATGTCAAATTATATGTACATGTGCACGTGTGTGGATTTTAAGTGTATGGAACATAGCTTGCTAACTGTTACGCTGTGCCCTGCTACAAAGGTTGAGCTCTGTTGTGCAAATTTTCGTGTAATATTTTAAGCAATCAGAACTGAATAAGCCAGATAAGGACTACATTTCCCAGCCTCCCTAGCAGGAGATTGAGTCCTTGCAACTAGGTTCTGGGCCAGTGAAATAGAAGGGGAGTTTATGTGCACCACATCCTAGATTGGTTCATAAAATATCTTCATAGTTCTGCCTCTGTGTTTCCAAGAATGTCAGTAGAGGGCTCCAATACGGAGGATCTTCTCAATCTGTGACCTACTTTTCTTTCAGTATCCATTTTCTTTTCAGGTCTTTGAAGTTCTTAGGTATTTCTAATCGTTCCCATAATACACAGAAACTCAGCTTTTCTGTATAAGACATTATTCTCTGACCCTTTGCATCAATGCCACCTTCTGTCTTCAGAGTATAATTACCTTGGTTAAATTTGTCCATGTCCTTATTTATAAAGGTAAGGGCTAACTAGTCTGATAAGCTTAATGGGCAATGAGAGTTAATGGCTTAATTATCTCTCATTATTTAATTAATATGTTAATTATCTCTCCTTAATTAAATAATAAATCGGTTTTAAACTAAGTTCTTTAACCTGAGGCTCTTTGGATTCTTTTCCTGACTTTGTTTCCAGCCCTAACTCCCATTTATGCTCTAGGCATTAGAACACTTTGTTCCAACCAAATGAATGAGTCTTCTCTGCCACATTGTCTGTGGACCACACGAGGCTTTCTTCTTGCTGGCTCAGTTGCTCACTAAAAGTTTTCCCCAAATATAATTATTTCCCAGACTTCATGGTCTACCTCCATTCTTAGAACATTCCTTGATAACCCCTGACCAAAGTCCTCTCTCTCTCTCTCTCTCAATCTCACTCACTCACTACATCGTGACTCTATTAACGTATATTTGACAAATATATGCCGTACATACTACATGTGCCAGACAATGGAGATACAAAGAGAATTAAATTGAATCCTTGTCTTCCAAAAATAATGTGTCACGCTATGGGTACGAATAATCAAAGATTATATAGGGGAAAAAAAGATGATAGATAAGGAATTAGGGAAGTTCAGTCGGGAAGTGCAGTCTCCACTAATCAAGTAACGTGTGAGATGTGGGACTTCGGCATGCCCGGTATCTGTCATGCGTGATTTTTTCTTTAGAGCAGCTATGTGTGAGGACTATAGGATGCAGTTTATTAGATATGCTTAGAAATCTGTTATGAAGCCAATGAGAAGCAGAGAAAAAAAAAACAGGGAATGTCTCAAGACTGAAGAATATTAAGAGTAAGCATCAGGAAAGAGAGAGCTCATCTGTGTGGAAACGATGTTGTGCCAGCTTTGAGTTTAGAATTCAAAAGGCCCTGCCCATTTCCACTAGCCCCCTTGGAACCTGCCTCCATCAGGTGAACAAGCCCATCAGGTGAACTGCGGGATCGTGGGCGGGAGGCCCGTCACCACCGTCTCCTCTGACGAGAGCCTGTCCCCAGACACTTGTCAGCTGAACAGAGACTCAAGGGCAAACCCAGCTTAGACCTGGGAAGCCTGGCACCTATTCACAGAACTGCCCAGCTGACCCACGGGCTAATAATAATAAGCATTAATAAAGCATTATTTTTTATTTACGCTAAGTATGGAAGTGATATGTTATTTAGGAAACACTAAGTGCTAACATATTATACATGATTAGTGTTTAAAAGGACTTAAAGTGGGGAGGGATGGTGTAATAATTACTAACAATGGCTTGAATTTACTGAGGACTTACTATGTTTGGATTGCTGTTTGCATATGTACTGAGTGTTACCATGTATGGGTGTCCTCTGAAAATCACCCTGAATGGTAAATTTTACTCTCCTTTTTATAGATGAGAAAATTGAGACCTCAAATAGTTAAGGAATCTGACTGACACTGGCAGAGCTCTGAGGGGCAAAGTCAGCTCTTAAAACCCCTTTCTTCATCACTTCTACATCACTTCTATCTTGCACTCTTTTCAGTGAAAAGAGCAGATCAGAAGCAGGACAGATGTGTGTAGAATGTCCTTTAATGTGCTGCTTCTGGAAGGTCGTGTTCATTCTTGTGGCTTCTTGATGAGTCATGTTAGCCTTAATATCATCCATCAAAATTCCCATCCCAGTTTCTTGTTCTGGGATCTTAATCCAAAAGAGAGATACTGATGAAAGTTTCACACCCAATGTCAAACCACGGGGGAATACTTTGGATAGGCTGGGCTTGATGTTTTTGAGTACGTGGTCACAGGGTTACTTTGCCTCTGCCCAGGCAGCCCCTGGTGTCCGTTCACATAGCTCTGGAAGTTCTGAGACAACAAGGTGATAAGTGACCTTTCTCACCAGTAGAAACTAGTATATCGTATAGGTCATCCCAGCTTTCAAAATTGAACGTTCTGTTTGCTTTTTAATGAGTAACCATTTACTGGGGTGATAGTTGATGTCTGGTCAAAGGAGTCTTCTTAGGGCATCCTTTGATTGTGTTAATCTAAGGTGTTTTTTTTTTTGCTTAATGTGGGCTTTTTTGAGGTACAGTTTTTACATAGATGCACAGTTACATGTGTTTATTACAGATGTCTGTAGCTGTGTAACCACTAGCGCAATTAGGATGTGGAATATTTCCATCAATTCTGCATTTCCTAAATGTGCCTTTGTAGCCCGCGTTCTTCTCCAATCTCAGTCACTGCCAGCAGTCGATCTGATTTCTGTCCCTGTAGTTGGCCTATTCTGGAAAGTCCCATAGCAGAATTATGCAGGAGTTGCTTCTCTGTCTGCCTTTTTTCACTTAGCATGATGCTTTTGAAATGCATTTATGTTATTACATAGATCAATAGTTTGCTGTTTTCATTACTGATTACTTTTTAATTTTATGTTTGGATCACAAATAGTTCATCTCTTTCCCAGCTGAAGAACTTTTGGCTTATTCTAGTTCTTGGTAATTATTAATAAAGCTTCTGTAAATACTCATGTACAGATCTTTGTGTGGACATAAGTTTTCTTTCCCCCCTTTTTTTTTTTTTTGCATAAACATTTAGGCGTGAGATTGCTGGATCACATGGTATTATGGACCAAATGTTTTGTCCCCTTAAAATTCACATTCAGGGCCCTAATCCCCAGTGGGATGGTATTAGGGAAGTGTGTCTTTGGGAGATGATTAGGTTTGAATGAGGGTAGAACCCCAAGGATAGAGTTACTGCTCTTATAAGGAGGAAAAAAGACACCAGAGCCTCTCCTCTCGTCCATGTGAGGATATAGCCAGAAGACCCTCACCAAGAACTGAATGTCAACACCTTGATATTGAACTTCCCAGCTTCCAGAACTGTGAGAAATGAATGTTTGTTGTTTAAGCCACTAGCCTCTGGTATTTTGTTATAGCAGCCTGAGCTAAGACATACGTTAAGTATATCTAGATTTTTGATATTTCTAACCTTTCAGTTGTTCTATGGAACTCTAATTTTTTACTTTTATCAATTAGGTTTTATTTGTACCTTGAATTTTAAATCTTTTCAAATGTAAGCTAAATGTACTTCTAATATATTTTAATTTCCTTCCCTGCTTTATTAGTGCTCAAAAAACCACTCCTTTAAACTCAAATATCTGCTCTGCCTCATAAGCAAAATATGTGATAAATTCCATTTTTTTCAAGAAACAATTATACAGTATTTTATTTTCTCTCAAATATCTAATCTATAAATTGAAACTTATGTTTTATACACCGAAACCAAAGTAAACATCTTATGAAAGACAGTGGCAGGCAGAATTAGTGGAAGAAACTTAAATGTAAAATTCATTCAGCTCTTCCTCATGAGGACCTAATTTAATCAATGCACCTGCAGTTGATTGCTGCCTTTTAAAGTGTATATCATACATCACACAGAGAGTGAGGGGGAGGCACATCACTGTCACACCTTGAAATATGAATAAAGAGATAAAAATAGGAAAGGAAAAAGGGAAGGGGTTAGAAGTTTGATTACAGCATTTTGCAGGAAGCTTGCCAGACAGACTTTAAATTTATTTTAGATCTATTGAATTAAACCATGAATGAGTCATTGTCTGAGAAATAATTTATATTAAAGTATCAACTGTTACCCTGTTGGCACAGGAATCAATTATATAATGCATCCTACAGCACTAAGAACAGGAAGTTTTTTGGAAGGTATTTATATTCTCTAAAGGAAGGTAGGGAGCACGCTGAAGACAGAAAGAATAGCTGATGGAATCATTAGAACAGATTTCACAGATTTAAAACTGCATTCAGCAACACTAGTGAATATATCGGTTAAGAGATAGCCAAGAATCACTTTGCCCTGAAACAAGAGACAAGCCAAATTAATAAATTGAGGTTATATATATATAATAAATCTATTATATATAATATATATGTGCATGTATATATATATGTGTATATTTTGTTGTTGCTCTTGTTGTTGTTGTTAGCTCAGAAGAGTTCCTTAGAGAAATCGTCCCGTCATGCCATCCTATAGCCTTAGGGCCCACAGAAGACACCGAACCTCTGCACTCCCTCCCATCCCAGGCAGGACGGAGAGAGAGCCAGGATGACGGCTGGCCTTGTGACAGTCAGGGCCCAGGAGTCCCTGCCTTATTTCTAAGGCAGCGTCTGCTGGCGCTGGACCTATATGGTTATTTTCTAAACGGTTAACTCTCAGTAGATTCTGGTGAACGTCTTTACAAGATAATTAGGCATATTCTAGAGAGTGACATTTGCTTATCCTTGAAATAAACATGCTCTCCCAGCTGTATGCCTGCAGTCAGAGCCTCCGTGTTACAGTCCGTGACACTAGTAACAACAGCAACAAGAAAACTACCTTTTTTGAGCAGGTACTTTCATATCTTCATATGTGTCAGGCTCTGTGCTAAATGGTACCCGTATATTGTTCTCAATCATCACAACCATGCCAGGAAGAAAGAATTGTAATCCCTATTTGGCAGATGAAAAATGAGTTATAGGGGCTGATAATTTGCCAGAGGCCAGTCAAGTTATTAGCACATGGCTTGTTTGAATTGTGTGCTTATGTCTGTCTTGATGTTATTACTGGTGGACACTGATTTTATGTAAGAGGGACAGTTTTCCCCTTCTCCCTCATTAACAGGCCTGGTATTATTTAAATATTCCTCAACTGATAGCACTCCAGAAACACAGCCCTGTAACCCTAAAGCATTTGCAGCACAATGTTTTTCTAGCTACTTGTATTCGATAGGAAATTGACTAAGGTTGGCTCAACCAGATCAAAGAAAAAGATTAATACACAGTGCTGAGGTCGTCTTCCAGTGATTATGAATAAGGAATATTCTGCCTCTGTTGCTCTGGGGCAGATATGACAATAAGCAAAACTAATCTGAGGATGATGCCAACACTCCAAGAATGATGGATAAGAAAAGAGCTGGAAAGAGGCGTGGTCCTTGATACTACCATTTGGCCACTGTATCCACTAACCCTAGAGCACGCCCTTCCCCTGGGCTTCTTGTCATGTGCAATGATACATTTATCTGTATTGAAGGCCTCTTTGTCTGGTTGCTTGAATTTGAAAGCATGCTAATTTATATCCCATATAGTATCTTCTCCTCATCACCTAATCCATACCTGTCTCCATCCCCTGTATAGAAACATGTTAACTCTCAGTAATGTTTCTGTGCATCTCCATTTGAAAAAGAGCTAAAAATCTAGATGTAGCACGTGGCCTCTCTCTGTAGTAAAGCAGCTTAAATAATGTTTGCCTGCACAGGACTCTCATTTTATGACACACGGTAAAGCTGTATACACGTGTTTAGGGCCATAGTCATACATTACAGTTTATTCCTGCACCGAGCTCTGTGTAATTTGAAAGCAGTAGCAGAGAAATGATGAAGATTGCTCTCCTGGAGCATAACTGCAATGAAGATATCCAGCTCCTAAGCCCTAGTCACCAGTGGACCACCTAAGGTGAAAACCTGATAAATTAATTCATCTTGTAGCAGAGGGTGTCATTCCCTGCCTCTAAATATATTCAGTTTATCTGTTATCATCTGTAGGAATGGATCACTGGGCAACAAGCTATCCCCAGAAACATTTTCAGATAAGATGATATTTTTTTCTCTAAAAATTGTATTTTTATGTAAACCACTGCCCAAATCTAGTGGAACTGCAGTCAGAGAACACATTCATCTCCAAATTACGCATCGAGATGCATCTGATAACCTTGAAAGTATATCTATTTAGAAGGGTTTAGTGTCACTCTTAAATAGGTCTATATTTTTAAATATATTATGTTTCTGTGTAAAATATAACGAAATGTGTGGCTATTAAAAACGTAAAATCAATGCCTCAAGTTTAATATCATAAAAAATGAATTTCCATAAAATATGCATATTAGAGATATGGATGCTGAAGATAGAAAAGCAGATAGTTTTTGTGGGTAAAATATGAAATGCTTATATCATTCTGAGGTTGTTTTTCTTTTCTCTTTTTTTTTTTTTCATAAAGCCTTTTTTTCCTCCTAAAGCCACTGAGGCAGCAGTATTGTTACTGTTTCCTAATTTTGAAAGAAATGACAACATTGTAGACTGTCTTGGCAAATAAACTGAGCTCATCATTTGATTGTCCTATGGAAATGAATTAAACATAACTATTTCCTTTCTCATGCCAAGAAAGCTGCATGTTCTAGCCCTCGTCATAGCCATGTATATGTCCAGTGAAAATTTCATCACCAATTACATTCACATAAACAACAGGTAGTTTTAAAATTGCAGTAAATTGTACATTGACTTCTGCCATTTTCTTTGGAAAGGTTTTCTGAAACAGCTTGAAAATAGGGAGTTGGTCTTTCCTCTGCTTAGGAATTAAGCACTTGCTGTAAGCACCAGGAAAATTAAAGCTTAATATATTATTTTCTTACATTAGGTTAGGAGAAGAGAAGTAACTGGATTATATTCTTAAATCCCTGGACTGTGAAGATGTCTGTAAATCCTTTCAGAGTGTGCTGAGTTCAGTCCTTCAGGCACCCTTTTAAGGACCCTTCAATAAAAGCTTTCTCACTAGAGAACTGAAGGGGCCATTATTTACAATTACTCTCACCGATGCAGACAGGAAGTCTTTGGAAGTAGTTCAGAGTGGGCCAACCCCAAGTATTACCATTAATTGCTAAAGGGTTTTATTCTGTGATGGGTAAACACATCTCCACACTTGTGACTGGCATACAAAAGAATGCCCTGAGAATAGGTGTTGGCCAGAAAAGTTTAGGGAACTTTATTTATTTTCTTTTGACAATAAGATATTCCCAAGATGGTGAAATGTGTAGTTTTTTGTTTTTGAAAATAGAAGTATTACATCAAGCAGACCAAACCTCTCATCTGACTCTGAACAATTTAAATTTGGAATTTATTTTTGTCCCTAGTGAGCTCTCTACGTCTTTTAACAGATCTTTTGCCACTCCAGCCTTGTGAAATTTTGTGATCTTTGCCTCAAGCTCTTTATCCACATCAGTCATTTATTCATGCCAGTTCTTTATTCACGTCAAATCTTAGCACGGTTTATCTGCTTTCAACAGGAAACTCACTGGAACCAAGCAGACAACAGAAGATAAGGAGAGATTCTGTGTCAGAATTGTGAACACGCCCCAGGAAGGAATCCTGTAGATCTAGTGATTCTTCTAATGCTTAAGAAGGGCTTGCTTTGTGCTGTTCTCTGCTCTGAGCACTCTGAATGTATTAACTCAGTTAATATGAGTTAGAGTTCATTAGTTCCACCGTAACCCATCTTGCAGTTGAGCAGATTGAGCCCAGAGACCTCAGACAAATTCCAAACCACAAAACCAGGATCCAGATTCCTACAGATCATTTCCCAAGTCTGTGGACTTAATCTCATTTAACCTGATTACCTGAATTGCCCTCCTTAAATCTTCTACAAGTAAAGCTTGGCTTATTGTGTCAACAAAGGTAGAAAAATTATATTTGTCCTTTAATTCTTTGTCAGTCTGAGTTCTATTTTTTTTTTAACTTTCTTTGCTGTCATAATTTTAGAGTTTTTAGATACATTCCATGAGTTGAAGAAGGTGGTCTCTCCTTGTCCTTTTTAGTTGACATAGAAACAGTTCTATCATAATTTCTTCCTGGGGGCAAAGAAAATGGATTAAATATGGAAACTCTTCTACCAGGTCAACAAAAGATACACAGTAGGCAGAGGGATATTTAGTGATGAATTTAAATCATACTAACTACCAAATGCAAGGTAAATCTTTGCCACAGGTAGCTCCTTTTTTGGCTACCATTTGAAATTGATGATTAAATACCAAAGCCGATCCTGTTATCACCTCAAGTTTCTGACCCATTTAACTGGAAATTAAACAGAAAATTTGTTGTGAACAAATTATATGGTAATTACATTCACGGAAGTGAAGAACAGTGCCGATAAATGTGTCAAGATTTTTGTCCACACGGATCTTACAGGTCAGTTAAAGAAGGAAACAAACTGTACCCACAGAAATGGGAGAATCTGTAGTGTGAATTTATTTGTCTCTAGATGTTAAAATCTAGTCTAGGAAGAAAGAGATGAACATTTGTGAATTAATGTTGGCAGGGAGCATCAGTAGGAGCAAGTTGGTATCCAAGGGGACAACTTCAGGGAGAAGAGAGACTAGAGACGGCTAAATGCCATTTTAGAAGGTAGCACATTTTTCGTTGGTGCGAAGATGCATGAAGAAAATTATGGAAAAGAGAGCTGTGGAAGTAGCTCGTTTAGGGCACGTTTGAGGAAGCAGAGGATGTGAGGCTAAAAAGGAATGGGGGAGCTAGGAAGAGAGAAGTCGACAGATCATCCTTAGCTTGGGACTTGGCTGTATACTCAGTATTCTGTTGCTGACTGCTTAGCCTTCCCTGAACACGCCAGACACCCCAAAACACCTCTGCACCTTTGATCAAACTATTCCTTTAGCCTACAATTTTCTTTTCTCTATCCCCTGCTTATTAAAAGTTATATACCTTTCAAGTTTCCACTCAAACTTTTCTCTCTGAGTCACTTGCTAATAGTCCCCCAGTTAAACTAATTATTCCGTCACCTGCACTCTGCAGTACGTGAAAGCTTCTGTAGCTTGGATGTTCAGTCGTGTTGAATGTGGTTAGCTGTTTGCACAACTCTCTGCTCTGGAGAGCAGAGTTGGTATTTTTACATCACCCCATGGCATAGACATGTGCTTCTGAATAGATTTTTTTTTTTTTTTGATAATGTACATTGGACTGAGAGGAGACAGTTTGGCGGGAAAATAAAAAGCCCTGGGGTGGGATACAAATCTCCTGAGAGTAGAATTTATCCAAAAATAAAGTGAAAGGAAGATATTTCACCTAGGGTCCGCTCATTGTTACATGTGTAGAAGTACAGACGTCACAGGCCTGGGGCCATATATTTGATCTTGTGTGATCTGTTAGCTGTGTCCTGCTCCACAGTTACAAACGAGATCTCTCCCTTCCAGTTGGTTCTTTTATGTATCTGTTTTCAATGGAGGAGTGGATGCATTTCCCACAAATGAAAACAGACACGAAGACTAAGAAAGACATCCCATTCTCTGCCCTCTTGAGAACACAGCCTATTGTATTTACAAAGGGCTGTCATTATTGGAATCCATTTTTGTTTTTAACTTTGGATTTCTTCAAATGTTGGATGATTATATATATGTATCTATATCTCAAAGGGGCTACAACGAACTTCCATTAAATATACATTTATTTATATAAGTATCTATTAAGTCCCTAAATTTAGCCAACTCTGTAAATAGACCAAAAAGTGATTACAGGACAGACACTCTCTGTCCTAGGTCATCCTTAGTTCAGGCACAGGAAGACTAACTCTGAAGGCTGCTGAAGGGAACCTTAACTCCTAAAAAACTACTTTCTTGGCCCAACACAAGCCAAATTCACCTTCATCTGTGACACATAACGCCCCCTTCTGTATTATTAGATATACAGAAGACACCATATTATTTAAAATCATTTCTTTTTCCCTCCGCACAACTACACACATTTCTGATTCCCTTGAATTAAATGAGGGCTTGTGATTGAGATTCAACCAAAGGAATATGAGTGGATAATTTATGCTCCAATTTCAGGCCAGGCTGAAGTCTACCACACATGGAGCTCCCAAATCTTTCCCCATCTACTGACTGGATATCAAGTCAGGGTAACCTTAAAAGCTGACCAAGCCACCGGCAGCCTGGGTCACTGGATGAGACAAGCCCCACACCTCACTCCTTCCCAATCCAGACCCACGTTCAGCTGTTTTAAAGCAAGAAGTAGACAACTGTGTTCAGCCTCTGGAATTGTAGTTTTGGTGTTTTGCTTGCTTATGGAACAGCAATTAACCTGCCTTTAATAATAGAACCTCAAAAAACCTTTTCTGTTACTGTATACTGACTGTCAACCAGGGACCGTTTTACTCCCCAAGGAACATTTGGCAATGTCTGGAGACGTTTCTGATTGTCACAACTTGGGGGGAGATGCCATTGGCATGTAGTGAGTGTAAACTAGAGATGCTGCTGAACACTCTACAACACACAACCCCGCTCCCCTGTCCCCTGCAAAGAGTCATCTGGCCCAAAATGTATATGTCATTGGTGCCCAGGATGAGAAGCTTTGTGTTATGAGGGTAAGCACTAGAGAGAGTGCTTGTTGGATATGACTGGTAGAAGAGAAAGACTAGTCAAAAGGTAACGCACAGTTTCCTGGGTCTGTCAACAGCAGATGCGAGGTCAGAAGATGAATGGTTTGGTATGGCATGCGATCCCTTGTTTTAGGTACGCTGAGATGGAGGTTCTGCTGGCTGTCAAAAAGGTGGCCAGGAGACAGTGGATACAGTTGGTATTTGGAGCTGTGGGTAGGAAGGGTGGACCATCAGTTCAGAGGTGATAAGAGCAACTTCAGGATGAGTCAGGACTGCCAGCAGTTCCAGGGCATATGGAGAAAAAGAAAAATGGACCAGGCATGAAATGACCGTGCGAGAGGTTCTGACACTGTCATAAGAGGGCATTTTTCAAAAGAAGAGGATATTTCATGTCCTTCAAACCCCCTTATTTCAGCAGCTGCCATCTCTGCTCATAAAGGAGAGACTTGACCAGTGAGAACAGACTCCCCGAGACTCCATCTGCCTCACAGTGGAGCCCTATGGTCTGATACTTCCCAAGATACCTCATATTTGGCAGAAAAAAATGGCCCATCCATGGTTGCTGTGGAGGTTTTCTTTTAAACAAGCATTTCAGTGTAGAGGACACACAACCCAGAGATTCCCTTCTGGTAGCCTTGAAAGTAGGCAGTCACCCTTCTGAACTCTGTTCTTTGGTTTCCATTAGGGTAGGTCACATTTTCAATGAAAGTTCTTCTATCAGACCCCATTAACATTATTCTAGTAGATCTGGCATCAATAAATTATTATTTTAGTCTGCTGGGGAGTACATCCTTTGGCCCGTTTAAATTCCAGAAGACTTAGACTTTGGCCTTTGTTAGTCCCTGAAACTCTATTACATTAATTGTCTTCCTCTGCCCTACTTGTTTTGATGTTCATGATGGGAAGCCGATGCCTTAATGCAGTCGAATGCAGCGTTCTCTCTTCATTTTCCCACTCAGCATCCTCTGTCTCTTCTCCTCCACCCTTTCCTGTTTTTGAATGCAATTTATTTTAACATTTCAACATTTGTTGATACTAACTACTTCTGATCTTTCCCGTCTCCCTCCACAAGCTTTGTGGATAAATTCCAATTGCAAAATAGCAAATAAAAAAGTTACCAAATCTCTCAGGGAAGCTAAATAAATGATCAGATGCTCAGGCAGCAAACTAAATTACTACAGTCCTCTCAGGTATATGTCTGACTTTGACAATCTTCCAATTTCTCTGACTCTCCTGTTGAACTGACCTCTGAACACCAAATCAAATTTATAAGTCTTTTCACACAGAACCAGTATACATCATTATAACTGGAAGTCCAGACTCGGATTACCAGAGAACCTGAAAAACAGCACTCAGCACTCAGTTACAAGTTAAAGTGCTATGCAGACACCCTCAGGATTTAAGATCAGCAACCATCCCCAAATTAGATTTGACAGTGTTTTCGTTGCTGTGTTTGTATTTACCACTTTGGAGTGCTGAGTTATACAGTAAGATTATTGAGCAGGTAAATAAATGAAAACAATTGAGATGGAACAAAGGGCAAAGATTATGTATGGAAGGGTGTGACTCTCTTTGCAAACAAGCAAAACTCTGTTTACTGACCACTTTGAGATGTGTACATTTCAAAGGTTGATAAAGATTTGGAGGGCATACGAAAATAGTTCTTTCATAATAATTCAAGTTAAAATTATAAAAGCCAGCAAATATAAAAGAAGAATACTAACAGGACCAAGGTAGGTGGGAAACCAACATGTTTTCCCTAAGCATAAATAAATTGACAAGCCAGTACAGACCATTTCCACTCTTTTAAATTGAACTATATGTTCCCCAAAACACTTTGCAAAAGTAATATTCCCCACCCTTCAACACTGGTGTAGAGAAAACTGTGTTGAATTGCTATCTAAATGAACAGGCTTCAGGAAATGGAAAAGCTGTTCAAATCTAACATGGCAGCTTAAGATACAAAGTCCTTCATGGGAAAACTTTGGAAGCATGATGAATGGAAATTTTGCCATTATCTCTTGCATCACTGGGGTTGAAGCCTCTCCATCTTCTATTCTTAATTGGCTACAATAACCTGGACAGTTGGTCAGCCACAGTACCTTGCTTGGTTAAAAACAAACAGAACACAGAACAAAAGCTATTACTCAGAGCAAATGAAAGGTCTCTGTAGAGAGAAAAAAAATTCACGAAATGAGTGTGGAACATGAAATTCTAAATAAAAATCCCTTTAATGTGTCTTGGATGTTGAAATGGGGGCGTGCGGCCAGTGTAGTTTGTGTGCTTTGCAAGCAGTTTCTGAAAATGACAGTGCCAAGCCTATTTAACTCTTATAATTAACCTGTCACCGCGTGCTTCCAGGGACTGGCTGGAGACAAGGGAGCTGCATGCCTCACAGTGCAGTGCTGACGGAGAGCTAAAAACTGGGGATGAGCCTGGGGCTTGCTCATCCTAGCTCCACTGTGTGGGTAGACAGGCCCGCTGACATCATCCCCCGATAGGTAAAGCAGTGAAGTGGCCCCAAGCAATAGCACCTATGCTCCAGAGTCAAAGGAAAGTGTCAGGTGAGCTTGGCTGCACTGCCAGGACCAGAAATCAGAGACACTTCTATTAGATACACTCAATTTTTTAAAAATGTATAAATCTCATAAACTGAGTCAGTTTGCTTTATTAATTTGTGTTAATTAGCTTTTAGTTGTCATGATCAGTTTTACTTTAGACCTGGGGACCCTCGTGCCATCCTACTTTTACTCAGTTGCCAGCCCAGTTGTCTCGTGGCCAATGAATATGAATGATTTCTTGGAGTGTTGTATCTCCCTCCTTAGATATAGCTGGCCATTTTCATGGCTCATCTCCAGGTCCAGTTTTTGGCCGTGAGTACATTTACTTCTAAAGACGTCATTACTATGAATGGAAGGTGGTCCGGGGGTAGCCAGGGCTGTCCACGCCTACTGAGCTTGCCCGTTAGCTCTCTGCCAGTGACATGAATTAGGTGAAAGGCACTAACCAGAATCAGAAGACTTGATTTTAGTGGACGCATTCCATCTCAATAGGAAGATTTCAGAAGAAAAAATTGTTCTCTCAGTTTCTTCACTTGTGAAACATGAAGAGTAATATTATGCCTACCAGTTTCTGAAGTTGGCTGTGAAGCATAAATGAGATACCTACGTAAAGTCGTATTTTGTTCTCTAAAGCGCTAGGCGAGAGATAATGTGACAATAGTGGCAGGGACACAGCCTGAGCCTCATGGCAAATAGAAAGAGACGGGATAACAGAGGGAGTTGCATAGGTTTTGCTGTCCTGCTGGTTTGTCAGTTGGAAATGTTTATCTCTTACTTAAAATCAAAAGTTAAGGTGGGTTATTTCTGTTAATGGTTATGAAATCATCTAATATATAACTGGTTAATAGTATGCATGTGTGTTTATTTGTGTGTTTATTCATTCATTTATTTGTTAGTTCTGTAATGGGTTTTTAGCCCTCCAGGGAACTCAGGTCCCTCACTCAGGTCCCTCTCACACCACACCAGGGCTTTGTTCAAGATGATGTGAAAATTTAGCTTCTGAGTAAAGACACCAGCCACACTGCACAGCAGGATAAATAAGACATCTGTTTATTGTTCTGAAAGGTAGTCCCTTTGTGAAAGGTATTTACAACAAAGTACCAGGAATTGAGATTTATAGAGGGTAATTTTGAATCTGTCTTTAGAAGATGGACGAAGGCATGCTAACACATAGGTTAAGACCTGGGTGCAAAGAGAAGAAGGCGTCATATGGGCTTGTTATGTATCATGTGTCTATCTGGTTTTCTATTTGGGCCTTCTTCTGACTTGAATATGACTTTGCTTTTCATTGAACTGATACAGAACATAACATTATTATAAATGCATGGAAGGCTAAAGAGCTAGGTTGGAAAGCTTAAAGATTCCTAGCTTGGCTGCTGGGGTAGCTCTACTGTAGAAGGGATTTCTGTAGGTGAATGACCCAGTCGCATGTTTCTTCCACAGGCATTGACTGATGAAACTGTAAACTGCTGGGTTCACAAGATCAGCATATTTTCAGAAGGATGGAAAATAGATAAGGCTGCCAAAGTGCAATGAAACTGAGCCAAATTAATTACTGTCTGTGAAGTGTTGACATGGTTAAAACTTGACAAGTATATATACAATTTGATCGGAATTTATATTGGCTTCTTGAAGAGTTGTATGCATTTTTATTGTAGGCTAGAGAGACAGTAAAACCCAGAAATTACTAGAATATAACCAGTGAAGTGGCCTGGAAACAAAATAATGACTATAGCAGGAATCTATTGAGTAAGATGGAAGGGGAGAAATGAGTAAGATGGAAGGGGAGAAAGAACATTCCTTTGGTTTAATGCTAGATTTTTATGTCAATAAGATCAGATGACTAAAAGCTGGAAGTAGAAGAACCCAGTTAAATCCAAGTGGTGCCCATTTTGAGATGGGATGTGTGCATCCACAGGACGTATGTTAGCATTCTTCAGGGACCACAGCCACACGCTCATCCTTCAGGTGTTGATATCAACGATGGTGCCAGAGCTCAGTCTCATTTAAGGGGACACGTTGAGACAGTGATGCTCGTACAGATATGGAGGGAATTGGTAGCAGCCATCCTGGATGCAAGATACCACCAGAGGTATTGACAATGAGAGTTATTTTTAACTTGCTGTAGTAATAATAATCATAGAATAGGTAATTAATATCTGAAAAAAATTGAGTCTTTTTATAGAGTAAAAATAATTAGCTTAAGCATAATTCCCTCCTTGTCTCTCTCTCTTTCCCTCTCTGTAAAAAAGATGCGGCTCTAACTATATCATGTCTGATGTTGAGGACCAAACCTGCCACGCTAGGGTTTTAGTGAAACTCTGTCTTTGTTCTCGTTTAGGTTCTACCGTGTACTCTGTAATCTGTGTCATCCACTAATATTGACCAGAATCAAGTGGTTATGGGTTAAGGAATCTGCCCAGTCTCCAAGTACTAATTTGAATCCTGCCAAACATTCATTGACTTTCTAGCACTTAGTATGGTAGTAGGCAATCAATATGTATTTCCAGAATCAATATTTTACCTTGGTCTACCTCTGTACGTCAGACTAATTTTACATTTTATTCTTTTGCATTAGAGTGTCAATCAAACATCCTTTTCCACCACTGCATGGATGCATTCAAAATTCAGGCTTTAAAATACAGGAGTTTTATGACCCCCAATCATATTCTTGAGTTATTTCTAGCACCCTAGCTGGGTCTTTTCACTCCTTTTTGCTATATTAGATTCTGGGCAACATAGAACATGCTGGATGTTCCACTTTGCTTGAATGTGATAATGCCGTGCAAAAGGCCCCCTGCCTGTAAACACCTGTAAAGGATTGATGCAGTTGCAGAGGGAAAAATTGAGTGTTATCATCTCCTCGGCTGAGTGTTAACTGGACTGTATATTGGCCCCTATTAAATGATCCCTCAGCTGCTGCAGCTGGGCTTGAAATCTATTCCCTTGCAAGCAAATACTCCTTTCCTTGGTATTGCTGTTCATCTATCTTTGTGTGCTTTACATATTGATTATAATAGACAAATCTCAGTGTCAAATCATCCTGGGCATGAGAAACAGGACTTGTGACATGTTTCTTTTCTTTACACAGCATCCATCCCTTTCTTTGGCACCTCTTGTTCATTTTGTGAAAGATTTTCATTCTCCTGCTGAATGATATTCTTCTGTGACTATTCTCTTTGTTGGAGTTGCTTGTTTTCAGTTAGCCACAAATGGGAAGTCGTCACGCTGATAGGCAGGTATTGCTTTGTTCATGAATAGGGTTACTGTGTGAGGAGGACAGAGTAAAGAGAATGCAGCAACAAGAGGGAGAAGTACTTCCTATGTATGTTTTCATTTTCGTCTGCTGATAGCTTTCAAAGCTTTTAAGATCACATTATGACCTTTGGCTTAGGCGTGTTTTTGTGGTTCTGCATTGATTGAGACACTGCTGCATTTGGTTGACTTTTCTTCCAGCTGAGAAGGTGAAGTACAGCAGTACAATAGAACAGAATTGGAATTAGGCAGCATGCAAATTGTGCAAGTCAGGTCCACGGCCAGACAATAGCCATTCATCCTGGCTGTAGTTGATAACCTCCTGAAGGAAAGCTGTCCCTTGATTGGATTAAACCTGCTATTGCACATGCACAAAAGGCCAAAATTAAACAGAATTGTCTCTGAAACAGAAGGAGAGTTTCTGAAAATAGCTACAGAAAAAGCACATTTTCTCCAAAACCTTCTGCAAGGAAGAGAGCGGCTCTTAAAAGAGCTTGCAGAGTCATTGGAATGTATATTTAACAATAGGTTTGCTCTTTGACCAAGGATAAATTAATGAAGGAACTTTGCTCAAACAATGGAAATAACGTCCCATAAGGAAAACAAAACACTCTTCTATAAGTGGAAGGAGCTAGACTGGTTAGCAACCTAAAAAACTGAACCACAGGAAGCTCTACAGGGCCACTTTTCCCCAAGGATATTTTAAAATTCACCGTGGTAAAGCCTTTTGGCTTGGGCTTGATTCTAATTGCTCTTGGAGCTTAGATATTTTGCAAGGTCCTTTAAAACAGGTCCAGACTTATGGGAAAAGAAAGACATTGCCATAGGAGATAAATTGAAGAATGGCTGTGTAGATAAGAAAGTTAACAGCCTGCAATAAATAATCCTAAAATGATCTATAATGCGAATCAATTCAATTCAATTTTGTTTTAATTAGTAATGCTTTAAATATTTGGTATTATGATAAACAACTCAAATCTGTTACTGTATTTGGTCCTTACAATATAATCTCTTAAGTGTTACTCTCCCCATTTTACACATTAGGAATCTGATTAGAGCTATATTAGGGCTTAGTTCAGTGATGTATGGAAGATTCCACAGCCAGTAATTGGCAGAGACAAAGGTCTAACACAGACCATACTTGAAAGCCCATACTCTTGACAGCTGTACTACCTTTTCCCAAAATGAGGTCTGCAGAACTGTGTCCTTCGAAGTCATCTGCGGGGATATCTCTAACAAATTAGACAACGACTGTAAGCCATAACTTGTCCTTTCCCCTACACTCCACTTTCATGAGCCATATGGGATATTCATCTATTAAAGCGCTGAAAGTTCTGAAGTTTAAACATCTATACTTTAAAAAATACAATATTTCACCAATAAAATTGATGATAAAACTCTTCTTTTCTCTACAATACCAAACTGAAGCACCTTCATTTTGCTATGCTTTTGGTCAGTGATTCCCAGTTTAAAGAAATTAAGTATTAAGCACCTACAAAGTCAAAGTCACTGTGCTAGGTTTTGCTTTCAAATGTAGCCTCTGCACTTAAAAGAGTGTACAACCAAGTGAGGGGTTAAGGGTGCAGAACGTAAATGCATGGAAATCAGTGGTGATGATTGTAACTGGGTAGAGAGAGATGCTAATAGCCATGGGGGAAGTAATGAAAGGGCAGTTCGGTGATTTTTGAGTTGTTCTCAACTGATGATAGTGGGTGACAAATAATTTACACATGTCAATGCAGTATCTATAGCATACGTATGTGTTAATTGCCAATGGCTTTGGTATGTAATAAAGAGAAAATTTTAAATGTTGTTCAATCAAATGGTTTATGACTGGTAATGGAGCATGATAATTACATGGTATCCAATCAGAGATTCATGTCAGGAACATGATTGCTGCTATTAATGTGTTAGGTCCAGATCATGAGATGTACGTTGACTATGCCAGTGCTTTCTTATGGGTTTAATAAAGAAAATCATACCCAGGCTAGACATTACTCTCTCTATATGGACAATAATGTTCTGGGCAATTTTATTCTACTAATCCCAGGGAATTTTTGCATTCCATTTCAAAATGTGTGTATATATGTGTGTGTTGATCTAATGGGGGCACTTGAACATATACATGCTTGAATTACACTAGATAATATGATGATTATAAAGCTGTCTTATTAAATATTTTTTAAAATGTTTCAAATAGGTGGCTCTCTCAAGAATTTGTAATTTAGGTCAAATAGATTGAGAATTGAAAACCAAAGCCCTAAATAAGTGAACTGAGTCAGATGTCATGCAAAGTGTGACCCCCAAAATAAAACCTATGTCTTGAAATGGAGGAAAGAATTGAGTGAGTGAGATGGTATGTGACAGAACAGAATTCTTCATCAAACCTTAAATATGCACATCCTAAGAGACAGTTTTTGGCAAAATCTATGAATAATTAGCAGTGTAAGAAAGGTGAGCTCCAAATTTTTTTACTGTACTCAACACACACACACACACACACACACACACACACACACACGGATTCATGGCAACAGAAGTATATTATACTGAGGCTTTTACTGTTTTTATGAAAGCTAGACTGCCTTCAAAAAATCACTAAGGACACACTTTTTCCAGCCTTTGGAATTGGATATCTGTCTGCTAAAGAGTCATTGCTGAAAATTCAGGTCTTCCCTCAGGAAATTCTGGGATGGTCAATGAATGGCATGCATCTTGTTGACTTTTGAACAAACTACCTGATAATTTTAAGTTTCAATTTAGCACATACAGTCAGATCAGGTAAACTTTACCATGTTCTTTCTATAACTTAGGTGTGTTAAAGGATACTCAGTATTTGAATCCTAAACAGAAAATCAGTATTTATACTTGTCTTTTTGTGAAGGTCCCTTATGAAAGGAGGTCAACTCCAAGTAGGATTGACATCATTTGAACTTCTTCCCATTCCTTATCCCAATTTGGCTTTCTATTGAATGACCATAGGAGATTGAAATGACCACAACTGAACAAGTTGGGGACTCTCTGGAAAGGGTTTGCAAAGGTCAGTCTGAAAGTATCAGGGGAACTCTGTTGCTCCAACTAGCCAAAACTATTCTAGTGCTAGAATGAGGATCAGAAAGGACCTTACAGGGGTATCTGCCTAAGAGGGGTCTGAGCTCTTGACCATTCAAGAGGAATCGAGGGAGAAGTATAGGTGTTCTTATTCAGTGACGTTCCATTACACACAGAAACGAGGACTTGGAACTAGCACAGTTGTTTTGGATGGACTGATGTATACAGTAGACTGAGGAGGGAATGGGTCACTTAGCATAGTCCTTCTTAAGCCATCCACTTAGATGGATGAAATTAAGTTCTGCTAACAAGCACCCAGTCTTAGAAGCAAGGGTTATTTATTAAGGATAAAATTCATAAATAGAAAGTAGTGGCACTGTAAAATTGAGGAGTTCTTTGGTTGGAAATCCCAGAAACCTAACTCAAACTGACTTCAGATTAAAAGCAGTGGGAGATGATTATTTTCCAACATATCCAGAAAATCCAGGGGCTGATCATATTCTCTATTAGAATTAAGAACTGAAATAATGATATCTGGCTCCTGTCTCTCCAGTTTTTTCTAATTCTCTTACTTTTAGCTTTGCTTCCTTCTGTTTCTCTTTGTGGATCTCACATTAGCCCTGCCACAGTTAGGCTTGTGTCACATGATAAGAATGATAGCCATGAATATTTTGAAACCAACAACCTTAACAACAGATAACCCCAAGAAAGGAAAATAATTTTGTTTTCCGGAAATAATTATCAAGTCACACAGAAGGACCATACTAGCTCCCTGTGGGGTTCATGTTTAACTCCTGGACCCGTCACTTTTGCAGAGGGATCAGGAGTATCGTGACTAGTGGGGTTAGGGTATGTGTCCATTCTTCTGGGCAGAAGGTTTCTGTAAACCTAAAATATTTCAGTTTTTCAAGAAATAATAGGAAAGGAACAGGTAGTTCCCCAGTGGTTAAAGATGAATTGAGGAGAAAAACAAAACAGATGTCTATATTCTAGTACCAATTTATGATACTCCCATTTTTGTGACCATTGTATGTAAGGCAATATACTCTCACAATCGTGAATTGATAAATGTAACTTTTGGATCTTGCACTGGCTATTGGTAAGACCTCTCCCAACTCGGCTGCTTGTTTAAGGGGAAGCTGAGAAGTCAAACTGGGTCTCAAGGCATCATTGAAGACAACACAGACATACGCAGCATCAGCCCCAGCCTGTGACCAAATTTCAGTTCTGCCAAGAAGTTTCCCTTCAGATCCATTGACCAGAGGCAGAGGCTTGCTCCTTGTTCCTTTATCTCCCCTAAAACTGCTGCAGTGAACCAAGGTTTTATTTCACATTGATCTGATTTTTTTAAAATCTTTCTTAATATACTTAAACTCAGCAGCTAGAGCAGCTAACACATTACTGGTAGGCAGTAATGATTACAAGCTAGTTACAACTGCTGTCTTAGTATGTGGAACTTGCAATTCTAGAAGCTACTGGTGCTCATGCTCCTTTGTCTCTCAAGGTGACATAATCATACATAGAATACTTAGGGATTTTGAACACACCTGCCATTTGCCAGTGGATTTTGTATCTTCCTCTGCTTTCTACGGTACAGAAGTTGTGTGATGTATTTTTGAGTTTATATAAAGTTAACCCAAATAGTTAAAAGTAAGCTTGAAGATAAGCCAGAATACCAAAACTGCTTTGGCCACTGAGGTATATTTGCAGATCTGTTAATTAACTGTGGGTATTTCCAACTTTTGACTTCGTGTACAAAATGCTCCCCAGTCCTCCGTATGCCTTGGACTGATGAGTCTCTGATATTTTCCTTTTCAGCTCTACGTGAATTTGTTTGACTGGTTTGTATGAGTAGGTTTCTCATGTGAATGGAAAGTAAACCAAAGACCAGGAAGCAGGTGTCTTTTTTCCAGTTGTCTCCTTTAGTTCTATGTTTTAGCATTTTTCAAAGTAGCCTTGGCTGCAGTGAGAGGCATACCAGATTCTTTTCTTTTTATTTCTACAATTAAATTTGTAAAAGGTTGGGAAAACACCTCTAGTGGGGCTAGATGAGAAGGCAGTCTTATTTGGCTGACTGCTGTTTACAAACATTTCTAAATCCACCAACTTCCCCAAAACCTTAATTGCTCTTCACTGGGCTGTAACTTCAGGACTTCTTTCCATCAGCATAAGAAGCAAGAACATTCTAGCATGACACGTCTGAGGAAACTCAGAAGATTTTTTTTTTAAGAACAAACGAATATGCAAGCCATCTTAGATCATAGTCTATTCTCTTTTTTAATGAGCTAATAAGAACACTCTAGAAGTTTATGAGAAAAAATTTAAAAAGGACTCTGAAGTTAAGACCACAGTACCGTGTATTTGACACTTTGAAAACTGCAGTTTGCTTAGCCAGCTGGGATGCATGATCGATAATATGTACTGTGCACCTTATATGCATTAAATTTTTAAGAGTTTTGTCGCTTTTACGTCTAGGTGACATCTATGTGGTAGATCTAAAATGTCCTTCACTTGTCTCCTGCTTCAAATTCCAGGTGTCAGTGTATCATAGATGGTTAACAGACATCACAATAGCTCCCATTTCATTTTGTTTTATAGTTTATAATGTTCAGCTTACGTTGGGTTCTAAGTAAATGTTACTGACAAAGTGTCTGTGTTGACTGTATAACCCAATTTTTTCAAAATACCGAATAGTCTTGTACTTAGCACTTTTTTTTTTTTTTTTTGGTCTGATTGCAGGGTCAAGTATTTTCTTTCCTCCCACAAAATCCTTCAGTTTGCTTGCCAGCCAGCTTTGTAATGAGGTCTCCGTCTATGATACTACTTTGCAATTAATATTAGTTCTTACATTTCTGATAATGGTGCCTGGATTTATCCAGTGTGAAATGAGGGAATGAACATTTTCTGTGGAAAGCTGGGAACTTGTTTGTGAATCCACATAGCTCCTCTCAATGGAAGTTCCTGGTGTGGTTTAAGATGGTGATTTTAAATTAGTGTCTCGGAGGGGCAGTCTTGTGAAAGTTGCAAGCCACTGTTCACGCATTGTGCTTATTGTATGTCACAGTTAAGTCGTTTTCTTTTTTAACATTGCTATTCACTGAGTCTTTGTTGTTATTCGTGCACCTGGAGGTACCTTGGCAATGGGTGCACACAGACAAAACAAGAAACTGGCACATTCCAATGCACTCTCATAGTTTAGGAAAGGCAAGCACTGTGACAGAAACGACTCTCACTGTATTACTCTGCTCTCCTCTGAAATGCACATGCTCACATTCACAGATCAGTTTGCCTCGAGCTTTTAGGACAAGTACATCCCTGTGTCGTCTCCAAGGAGAAACAGTCAAATCCTAAGATAGTGCATGCAGTCCGTGTGCTCAGTGCACTCAGCTGCAGTGACCTGGGCACTGCACTCCAGCCATGGGGCTTAGTAACTCACTTCTTCAGATTATGGCATTTGGTGTGTTTGTGTGTGTGCGTGTGCAGGCCTGGAAAAGAAATAAAAACCACTCTTAAGAGGCAGACCTGAAATTTCCCTGGCTCACCTTAGAAGAGTTACTGAGAAAAACTGAACGAATGACTAGTCATCCCACTCTGTCTTCTTCCCTGTTCGATGGTCAGCTGAACACTTTGTTTCCTTTGTTCTCATTTTGGTCATTGATTAATATTATCTGTCTCCATATTCAGACTCTGTAATACAGTGCACAGACGACGGGTTTTGGCACTTTACTGGAGAGGAAAATCAAGCCCATATGTACCACACTTTTCTTAAGAGGTGCTAGAGGGAAGCTAAGCATTCAGTTTGGTACTCTCCATTTTGAAAGCAAAGATTGAAACACAATTATTAATAAGATTCAAAATGTCTATAAAAGAAGAACCAAATAAACCAATTTCTTGCAAAGCGGGTTTATTATTGTTGATCTTTTGGCTTACTTTTCCTGATAGTATGAATTGAACTTAATTTCGACCATGGATTCTCATCAGATAAACACTGTATAATGTATGAGACAAGGCATCTTGTAACACTTACAATATATAAGGTGATAAATCTTTAGGACTCCCTTTTTAACTCATTTATTTTTCATAAATATTTCATGAGTAACTAATACATTTTCAGACACAGGGCTCAGGATTGGGAATATAATGTTGGTTAAGTCATGGTTCCAACTTCAAAGATTACAAAGTTCAGTCTAGGTAATGAACAAAATAATAGATTATGTCAATAATGTGGTTTAGGTGCAACAATATAAGAAAATATAGGGTGTAATGGATCCGTAGGTGTGGAGCCTGGATGGATGGTGGGCTGAGATTTAAGGGTAGATGAGGGAAGGATTTCTGAAGAGCATGGGTCGGGTACTAAGGAATTAATAGGAAATATTTAATAATAACAATAATAAAATCTAGTGGAACATATGGAATTCCATATATTTTTGGCAATATTCTGTAAATGTTTTCCACGTAACTGTTTTTTAAATGCAATTTTGGCATTAGAGGGTTTGATATTTTATTTTCTGGTAAAAAATAGAGCAAAATATTTGTTTTGCCTAAATGCTTTTTTTCTTGCATTGAAACTGAGTACACCAACAATTCTGTCATGTCTAACTAAAACTTAGGGACTAGACTATGGAAAATCTGCTCATTCAGCCCCCATGCATTCATTCCACAGATATTTATTGAGCCCCACGAGGTGTTTGACTGTTCTGCACTGTTACATGTAAAAACAAATGCATAAGTTAGAAGTGTAAATAAGACAAAAGATGTCATCCATATACCAACATAACTGCAATAATTAAAAACAAATTCTAGATTGTAACTAGCAGAATTTTAACTATATGTTATATTGATGTAATCACAGAATTGCAACTCATTAGAAAGAAAAATGAAAAAGAAATAGAACATCTTCAAAGTTAAGCTCCTTTACAAGAGAGGAAAGGACATCCCTCAACTGGTGACACTGGCCTCAGATGCTCAGAAATAACTCACTTGAATGAACAACCATTCAAACTAGTTTCTTGGATGCCTGACTCGCTTAGATTTGGCACAAATTTAACTAGATTTAAATAATTTTGCTTATTAATCTATATTTTCCCCTCACAGGAAAAACTGGGGATAAAAGCCTTGTCTTTTTCTTTATACGACTGTAAAATTAAAATGATCTTAGCTGTAAAAGAGGAAAAAATGTTGATTTATTATTATTTTCTCTCCTAATATCAGTTTTACTTGTGTGTCATTTTTATGTTGGTATTAGCTAACCTTCAGATCCTACATTTTCTAAAAAATGCTTTGGGCTCTTAATGGGAAGTGAGATCTCTGTGGCTGAGGGCTGCTTGAGGTACATGATAAAGAGGATACTCTGAATCTTGTCAGTATCCACAATGACATCATGTCGTCAAATCTAAAGAAACTTCTGAGCCCTCATCTTACCCCACTGTTGATAGCACATTTGTGATCACTGCAATTTGCTCACCCAAAACTTCCTGGTTTACTTCCTCCGCTGACTGCCAGCTTCTTTTGTTTTGTTTGCTTGTTTGTTTTCTTTGTTTGTTTTTCTGCCTCTTCATCCTGGACTCTGAATGTTGGAGTACCACACACCCTGCTCTTGCCAACTCTTCTCTCCCTACACTCTCTCCCTACTGGACATCATCTAGTCCCGTGGCTTTAAATATCTTCTCTATCTGATATTCTGCAAAGTTTTCTTCTCCAATCTGGACCTCTTTAATGGAATCTAGACTTATGTATCCATAATCCACCTGACATCTTCACTTAGATTTCTAAATTTATATGCTCAGAAATAAACTTCTAATTCAAAATGTACCTAACTTTCTCTCTCCCTGATTGACTGTGCCACCGGGTGGATCTCTCTTCTACCATTTGATCAGGCTAAAAGCCTCATTGTCATGCAGGGCTATTTTCTCTCACGCTGGAGGCAGATATGTCATTAAATACACCTATGAATTGTACACATATGTGATCACTCTTCACCATTTTCAATCACCTCTGTTTACATGGTTATTAGCAGGAGCCCCTGAAAAGATTTCCCTGATGCATCCCTATATCCCCCTATTACATCTTCTGCCACCTCAGCTAGAGTGATGCTCATGCGACGTGTGTGAGATCTTACCACTTCCCTCTCAAACCTTCTCAAACTCAGTGTTCTTGGTCCTCGGTGTTTCAGCCTACAACCTACTTTCTGACCCCCTTTCTTACCACTCCTCTCCTTGATCACTTTCCTCTAGCCACATCATCCTCTTTGTTTGCCCTTAAACACATTCACCTCATGCCCTTTGGGTACTTAACACTCTGGTTAGCAATCTCTTGTCCATGTTCACTGTTGTCTCTTCCTCAGTTTCCATAGGTTTCTGCACAACTATCCCCTTCACAAAGGAACCTTTCCTGACCACCTCATATAAAATAGCATAACTCATTCTAACCTTTTATCCAGTTACTATCATCAGTGAGTTTTATGAATGCATTTATTTCCGTTTCCCCCCACTACAATGTCAGCTCCATGAAAGTGAACACTTGCATTTTATTTTCTACTGTGACCCCAGCACCTGGAATAGTGCACAAAAAAAAAAAAAAAAAAAGAGAAGAAAAAAGAGTAAGCACTAAAAACAAAACAAAACTTATTTCTTGAATAAATGAATTAATAAAGTGTATTGAAACACAGGACAGACATTACCTGGCATATTTTATTGCCTTTTAGCCAGATTAGTCTCATATGACAATATTTTTGATTCTAAAATATAATCGGGGTGGCAGGGATCAAGAATACTTTCATTTCTGACCGGAAGGAAGGCTGATGTGATGCAGGGTTAGCGTATTATGGCTGTTTGGGGTAGAAGCTTCATGAGGTGAAAACCCACACTGACAAAAACCCCAGAAATGATTAATGTGGCTCACCTGTAACTCACAACCAGCAATTTCTCATAGCTCTGGTAAGTAACTCTGCTGACTCTCAGGAATTATCCCAGTAAGTAATAAATCACAGAAGTAATTAAAATGCCCCCTTAGAGTTCAGTAATCTTCTATTCAACCCCATATCCAATTGTCTGGGAGACATTATTGATTCAGATGTAGCATCAGAAAATAGGACAAAGCTATTTGCATAACATATCGTAAGATATACTATTTTCAATTTTTCCCTGTCCTTTTTTGGTTCCTATATTCAAGACTATGACCTTGACATAGGATGACTTAGAGGAGTGTTGGGCATAGAAGGGCCAAGAAATCATTAACTCCTTGAAGGTGTAAATCTATCTTCTTAAAACTGGAAAATAAAACTTGATCTGAGTATCAGACTTATAATTGAGCCCAATGTCACCTTAGCCACAAATAAGGCATTGGAAGGAAGGCCCATTAACAGGGTTGACATGTTTCATGATGTTGGCTGCAGTGAGGTCTGTGAGGCCAAATGGTTTGCCAGAATTCTGAAAGAGGATCAGTGCCTTGTAAGTTCCCTCCCCACTTTGAGCCTGCCTCTCGTTTGTTCTCTTCCAGTTTTCCTCACACAAACCCTGCACAGCTCTGGGGATGATACATTTCCCCCTCCCAGCATCAGGCCAGACAAACAACTCTTTGGGGAGTACACATTTGCTTTGAAAAGTCTTCTTTGCTATGGGGGATTTGTGAGGGCTTTGTTTTTTTCCTGTGTCTATTTAATTCACTTATACCCTCTAAGATGCATTCTTTCTTTTGTGCTCGGAACAAGAATTGCTTGAGAGTAGAGGGGAAAAGAAGAAAATGAGGAAGAGGAAGCTGCCATAATAATGACACTGGACACCTAAATGTTGGATAGAAGGGAAGGCTTTCTCCTGAAACCTGGGAGTTAGGAAGTTTGCTGGAACCTCACTCAGTGCAACTCTAGTTTTCTGCTCCTCTCATTGGTCTCAGTTATTCAAGACATCAAGACATCTATAATTACAATGCACTCTCCCTTGCCCCAGAGGAGGTGACTGGGCACAGAAGTGTTGATGAGTTGCCTTCTCTAGCTCTCATTTATATTCAACCTCTCCACCCTCTCACAAAGGAAAGGGGAAAATTAGGGAAAATCTTTTATCATTTCAGAGTCTCATAATAAAAGCTGTGGTAGGATCCACTAAATAATAAATGAAAAAATACTCTTTGAGATATTGAAGAAAAGTGTTGTGTTTATAGAAAGTACTGTGTCATGATATTTTTTTCCTTACCAGACACTTCACACTGCCGCAAAGCACCCGAAGACTTTAGCAAATGTGTTTATTATTTCTGTACACCTCCCCAGGAGTATTTTTAGCTGCTTCAGACCTCTTCTTTTTCTCTTTTTTTATTCCTTTTTCTTTCTAGTTTACCTATTTTCATTTCCTCCTTTAGAATTCTCATTGAAAGAAATTTCTTTTCAGTTTGCTGTTTAATAACTAGGTCAATCGGATGCTCTCAGGGTTAGAAAAGACTTTAGAGGTCACCAAAAGCAGAGAAAAGAGGAAAAACAATAGATGACTCTTTGCAGTCAAGATTTATTGTGCAGTTACTTATTATTCATACTGCAAAAAAATACTAAAGGGGCTGGAAGCAAATTCTAAGGACCTCACGGTGTGTGTGTGTCTGTGTAGTATCTCTCTCTCTATGTATATATATACTTAAAAAGTAAAAATGGTTCAAACAGCTGGAAACAGCCACACTGAAACAGCTAGAGAGTTTCTAAGTACATGATTTTTCTCCCCTAAAGAAATTGTTTCAAAAATTCTTCCACCTATCTTGGGTCTTCTCATTTTCTGGTTCTGAAGGGAAGTTCACAGCCTGAGTGCGCATGAAGGAAACGACCTCTGGGACTGAGTCGCTCGTCTAATTGATGTGAACGCTGAGCCTCAGGGGGTACCATGGTGCCAGCATAGGCACTGGAGGACGGAATTTGTTAAATGGCTCCCGGTGCTGTGTTAATTTGTCTCACACCAGGAGCTTTCGCTGTCAGAATGTGGCATATAATATTCTCCTGGCCTGTGAGGGCTGGGTCTGGGAGAGGTAGAGCTACATGAACCTAGGCAGGGTGAACCAGGCCCCTGAGGGTGTGACATGGAAGAGGAGGAGCAAAAAGAAAATCAGAGGAGGTTTCTATTTAGTATTAATTATTCTTACTTGGCATTGCCTGGGAGCCAATATGAACTCATATAGTCACCGGTATTTCAAAATTCTAGCAATGATTTCTTTATGTTTATAAGCCTAACAGGCCCTTTTTGACTCAGACCCTGAAAAATTGATTCAAAATGAATGTATTTACATTATATAATATGTTAATAATATATGTTATATAAAATATGTAGCATTATATAAATTATAATGTCTCTTATTAGTAGGGGACCACTTATGTAATATTACCTCTTAATATTATGTAATAAACATTAATCTCTTACGAGTATTTTTGAGCACTCCAGTGCTCAAATAGTTGGACATCTAAGATAACACATGAAAAAATGTTTTTAGACTGTTCCTAATTATTGCCCGAATTATTGTCTTTATTTTGGAGGTGGAGAAACAAGTTCACATAATTCTTAAGGGGCAAATCTGTAAACCGGTGTTTTGACTCCAAATGCAGTGCTATTTCCACCATATACTTTTATATTTTGAAGTAAAAAACTAATACTATATGAACAATGATATTTAGCAATAATTGTTGAGTTACTGGAGGGTGATTGTAGCAGTTGCTTGTGTTGAAAACAATGTTGTGCAGTGGAATTGATGTGCAGTGCACTAGATAATGACCCATTTCCTTCTCACACCTTGCCCTTTCATTAACAGCTGTGTGTCAATGGAAAAATCGTTCTGCTTCTCTGGATCTCAATTTACGTTTTTATAAAAGCAGTAAAGGTATTGGTTTATACCATCAAACACCAGTGCTTTTTAAGTATCTGCTGTGTGTTGGATGCTACCCTGAGTGCTAAGATTAAAATGAGAAACAAGGCACAAAACCCCCTAAGTGCTTAAAATCTTATTGAAGGAATTAGATTAGACGAATTCTTAAGTTCCTTCAGGGTTTACGTTTCTAGACTCTACAGTGTCCAAGATACCACAACGCAGGCTGTCTGTCACTGGTAATCCAGACAGACTTGGGGAATTTAGAGAAAGTTTGGCCAGAGGCATCGCCACCCTTGCCACACACACAGAAATACCCACCTTGCACTGGGCTCATTTCTTATGGGCAAATCAAAGCTACTTTAGCAAAGCAGTTGATAAAAGACAGAAAGCTCTTAAAGTTCTGAAAATGAGCCATGAAATGGAATTGGAATAAATGGAGAGAAAGAGACACTGGCCGAAGCAGTGAGATGACTCAGACTGATATCCCTTCCAGTTTGTTGTCAGTGTGGATTTCTTTGCCTGTGTCCTCCTCCAGTGTAATGGTGTTTAGAGCTGGGAATGAGACGTTCCCTCAGATCTCAAAACTGGGCCCCTCCTAGTTGTTGTATTCCCCTCCAGCCAATTTCCAGCCTGAGTTTTCACAGAGCTCCCAGGGTTGGGGGGTGGAAACCGCACAGAATGTGACACCTTCACTGCAGGGAAGACAAAGCAGGCTATGAAGTCTGGGGAGGCTTTTTTTTTTTTCCCCCAGAAGTTAATTTAAGGGGGAAAAAAGCTCTATATATCTACTTACTGTGTGTGTATGTGTGTGTTGCCTCAATTTAAAAAAGAAAACTCTTTGGAGAAGGAGTGGTTCAGAAACAAAGAACTGAGAATTTGCAGCTGTTCTTGGCCAAGGGAAGCTCTCCTTTGCCAGATTTGAGCGAGTTAACTCTTTTTCCCGGGTACAAACTGAACTTCAGGATCACAGAATGTTGAACACTGATATGTGTGCTTAGTCTTTGGCAATGCCAAGATCACAAAACTTCAAATGTGGATGAGTCTGATAATTTCAAAAGGCAGGAGGCATAGGCAGAGAGCTCAGGCATTGCTTTTTTTAGGTAAAGGACTGCTGACTTAATGTTTTTAAGTATTGGGATCATCATTTAGGACATATTTAATTCTGTTTTCCCACAATGAATTTGTAAGAGTGTAATTAACAGTAACTTCTTAACTATGTATTCAATCTGAATACAACAGTTAAACACACAGGCCTGAATGAATGGTCCCTGAATGTACACTTAGCAGAAGAGTATTTGTACTAACCTGCTGGTAGAGTGTGCAAACGGCTTCCGAAATGGGAGGCTTTGTGTTTTGTATAAGGGTAACTGTGCCACAGTATGAAACCAGAATATTAGAGCTTAAATCAATCCAAATATTCTATTTAATATGTATGTTAGAGAAATAATACCAGTGTCTGGTTAAAATATATATTTATTACATATATGTATAATATACATATTACATAGAGATCTCGTATATATGAGAATATGAAATGAAGACATGTTGCATGATAATTCCCAATGTTAGGACATTTTGTTTTTACATTTCCTGTATTAATCTTTAGTTTTCCACTGTCTCAACATCCATGCAACAAGATTTTAAACCACACTAACAAAAAAGAAAAGACTAAGGAAAAAAGATGTGAAAACTTACAATTATTTTAATTAGAGGATGGAATGAGTTAATTTAATTTCTAAATGTCCACAGTCTTGTTTTGATTAGAAGGCTGATATATATATATATAGGGATTGACCTTGGAGAAGATTATTGAATATGCTAATGACTAGTATGGCTAAACATTTGCTTAGCCTGAGGATTACTCCTGAAATAAGACAGGTATGATGATGAGATCCTGGAAGACTTTGGCGAATACTTTATATAAACAAGACCTACGTGGGAAAAGTAGCATCAAGTTAAGACTTTCAAAGGATGTGTTTCTTTTGCTCATATGGGAAGTTTATAGAGCCTATTGTGTAAAAATAAGTGCTAGAATAGTAAAAATTGTAAGTTTCCAGAGTAATTTTTGCTGATTTTGATAGTTTTACTGTCACATAAAATCTTGGAATGAATTAGTTGATATTATAGGTAGGCCCTGTCTTGTCTCATTAAATTTGTTAATAGAAGACAATGGTTATCTTGTATTGCTGTATGATCGTTTTTAAAATAACCTGGCATTTAAATTCAACTTTAGAAGAAATTTGGAGACAAGGTTGAGTAATTTTTTAAACTGTTTCTAGATGGCTAGGATTAATTCTGAAGCAGCTAAAGAGAAGGGAGACTAAAAGAGATACCATAATGTGCTGTTCTAGTTTTTAGGGAAGCAGTTGTCCAAGTGGGGACTAGAGTACATTGCTTGTGCCTCAGCGCCTCATATAATTCTTGGTGCAATCGTCTGATCAATCGACATTTGTTGTAGTCCAAATCTACCTTTTCATCCGTTCTCACAGCCTCTCTCTCTTCCACCACCATTCCTTCAAAGACCATGAGGTTTTCAGATGATTGCTTTAGAAAGCACACTCATATATTTTTATAACTCACCCCTGGCAACAGCCATTTCTGAGTCATAACTTTTGTGATCAATTTCATCTTGACTATAACACTGGCCTCCTAAGGTGTGACCATGCTCCCGTGACGCGGCCTGGGATAAGCCTGACAGGGAGACTGACTCTACCCCATATGTGGCCACTGACACAAAGTGGGAAAAACATGAAAAGCTAAAGAGAGGGCATCTGTGCACACACACACACATTACACACTCACATTGTAAGTAATGGTATTCCATGAAACAACCACCTGATAAGAAAGTTAATAACTAGTTTGTAACCAAAGTTGGGGACCACCAAGAGTTCAGTGTAGTTGTCTTTACTGGAGGAACCTGCAGCTGGTGAGAAATGTGTTGTTAACATGCCAGCCCTTCGATGACTGTCCTAGCAAATGGAGAAGGCATGTACGTGGGTGATCTATGTCCCATGTAAGTCAGAGATCGGGAAAATATTTGGAAAATACAGTAATTTATCTAGGAAGAAAGTACAGATTTTTGAAGCTAGGAAAAACTGGACTTTTGTATGCAAAAAATAATGTCATTGAGAAAGTCAACCAATTAAATTCACACATTTTTAAAGCTCATTTTGGAACATGCATTTTTATTTTCATTAAAGTTAAACATTGATTATTGCAAATAATTGGGTTACGGTAGCTTAAAATAAATCTCCATTAGGCTATGAATGTCTTGAAAATAGAGCATGCATATTTTAACAATCTTATGTCTACAAAAACATTATCTATGAGGCAAGAAATCAGTGTTCAAAAGAGCTCACCTTACAAATAATCATCAGTTGAAAATCTCCTAGAAATTTGGTGTTTCAAAGAAATATTGTGAAGCTAATTGTAAAACTGTATTTTGTATTCTTAAGGAGAGAAAACACTTTTAGTATAGTGCTTTATATATGGTAATTGCACTATTAATTCAGTAAATAAGTGAATAAAATGTTCAATTTTTCAACAAATTAGTTAAATACTTATTAAACTCCTACCGTTTGACCAGAGATATGTTAGGTTCTGCAGGGGAATATAAATGAATTGTGTGAAACCCTCTGTCCTCAGATAGATTTTAAATATTTGGTGGGGCTATCATACACAGAGCAAAACAATTTTACAAAAAACGAAGAGAGAGAATGATCATAGGAGTAAAAACTCAAGTGCTAAATTGAACATTACTGACATCAAAATACAGAGTGTATAACACAATTACTGTTAACACAAAATGGAGAGATCAACATGGAACAAAAATACTACCTTTACTATTTGTGTCTTAGAAAGGGTCACATTCTTTTTAACATTTTCCTCTGTTTCTAATGTGATTGTCATACTTCTAACTTACAAAAGTAGACATGTTATACCTTGGGATTTCTAACTGGAATGTGAAAATATTGCTAAATATTTTTAAAAGTTCCCAATCTGTCAAGTTTTGACATCATTCCTTAGGAAAAATAAAAACTTTAAAATATTTAGACTGTTTACTTGCAGAGCTGAGTTGGTATTTTTCTCCTGTCATGGCCAACCTGATAGTTAAAGTAGAAGAAAGCACTGCAGTGATGAAATTGTCATGTATGTTTTGAAAATCAACTAATACAGAGATGATGAAGGTTATACTTTTTTTTTCTGATGCTACATGTATTGAGACCACTTTACTTTGTACTCAAACATGAATCTTAACGGCCTGGCAGTGGCTTATGTTAGCACTCTACAAATTAGTAGCACTGCATTCACCCACACAACTTTGAATCTCACCGACATTGTCGCAGATAACATCTTTCTACCATGAGTGCTTTTATGCTACAAATGTTGATATAGTATGTGCATATTTTTGCATAATACAAATATGCTGTAGAAAGAAAAGTACCTTGAAAAATAGATAAGCCTAGATTATCCAGTTTATAATCTTAATATGGGAAGCGTTGGTTTCCCAGTTCTTTTTAGTCACAATATTTAGTAAATCAAGAAGTAAAGAAGAATTTGATTTGGGTTTCACTGTTACCATTTAGTGTAAGTGGAAACATTCATTGACAGAAAATGGATAAACATTAGTATTTATTGGTTTATTCAAGAAACATTTACTGAGCACCTCTGCAACTAAATCAAGAGCACATCAGTGATTCCCTGGATGAGTATTCTTAGGTGGATGGCTTTGGCTGCCACAGGTGGGCTGGTTTAGAGAAGTTGTTTAGAAAAATGGGTGCTGCTCTGTCAAGGTTATCATTCCAGTGTCTTTATGGATTAGCTAGCATTGGCCTCCCTAGTTCTACAGCGTTAACTATCATCCTCACAAAAAGACTCTAGGTGAAAAGAAATCAGGGAAACACATTGTGAATGCCTCAGAAAAATCCTATGATCTCTCCAGAAAGCTGTGTGAGAGTGCAGATCATTCTGAGATTCAGAGTTATTACAAATACTTTTAAAAAGTGAAAGCTGGTAATTGAGGAGAAAAATGAGGAGATTGACAAGATGGTGTAGCTGGAGAAGCAATTTTTGCAGTTCAGCTTCAGGTAAAAGAATTGAAGTTAAGCATAAAACACTAAGCCTTAAAAAAAAGAGTGCACAGAGTGAATGGAGTTGAGACTGTGTTAGAAGAAATGCTTTCGCAGTCAGAACATTTTTATTTCAGGTCATGGTCTACAGGCACCTTGGGTGCAACTCAGATATCTGACCTCATATGAGGAAAAGGAAGGCAGTGCTGAGAGGTCGAAATCAAGGGTGATCACAGGCAGAATGGAAAGATAAAGATGCCTCGTGTTTCTACCCTGAATGTCTAAATTACTTTATGTCTTACGGTCAAACATCAGAACTGTCTTACATAAATGCCATTCTGTCTTTCTATTTCACAGTTAGAATCTATAAGGTCATGAGCAAAACATTACTGCTGAGATAAGCTCTCTTGTGTTCAGGAGGGTGAACACATGGTGTGGAAATTATGGCTCAAGAGGAAAGTGAGAGAGGTTTTTTTCTATCTCACAGTGTGAAAGAATTAAAAGTTTCTAAATAATTAGAGAAAGCCAAGACATAAAATTACTCAGTGGAGGGACGCTTATGGCAATGAAATTAACAAAACTGTTCACTTATGGTACAGCAATTGGATTATTTAATAAGCTAGTTGTTTCTCCACTAAAGAACCGAATCAGTTGGCCAGTGAGTTCAGTCACATAATTTATTTGATTCACCTTTCACTTAGAAACATCTAGCATAATGAATTCTGTGAAGTAAGTATGAAGTAATTGTGTGTTTGTGAAGAAGAATCAATTCTTTGAATAAATCCACTAACTGGTGTCTTTGAGCTTGTGAAAATGGAGCCCAAATACAAATATTTTTAAAAAAGTACTGTGTCCTCTTTTTTAAATGTAAGTAATTTTTTTTTTTAATTTTCTAATTGAAAGACTCTCTCTCAAGAGCTTGCACCCTTAAAGGGAATTTCAAATGCAGATTGCTTCAGGGGATCACAGTGTCAGATGCCGTCTGTATGTAATTTTCTTGACTGCTTGCCTTCACATCTCTTGCCCGTTGACAGCCTGTGTGTGTGTGTGCGCGCGCGCACACACGTGTGCGCAGGGGATGGGGATGCAAGTGTTAGTTACGAGGAGGTCTTTGAGAAGATGACGACAGTCTTAGTGTAAACCGTATGTTGTAGATTATATAATGACAAGTGAACCTGGCAAAAAGAAGCAATTAGGCTTTCCCAGTATCTGCAACAGAAACAAAACAGGAATGAACAGTCAAAAGTATCGAGTTCATTGCTGACATCTGAAATCAGGAGAGTTCATCTCCACCGTTAGCCAGAGCTTAAAAAGGCCTGCTGTTCTTGGCCCTTTTGTTTCTGTCATCCTCCTGGTCTCTAGGCATTTGAGTTTGCAACTCTTGATATTAGTTTTGGAAAAGATCTTAACAAATATTATTGGAGGGATGATTTATGTGCACTTAGAAATGAAATAAGTGATCACTAGTAACTGTAAGTCATGCCAGACTAAACTGATTTCATCTGATGATGGAGAAGCTAGTCTAAGAGATCAGAAATAATCATTCAGCAAACAGCATTTACTTATTTTATTCTATTTTCCATCAATATGTTTTGGTGGCATGAATGCATAATTACATTTTTAATACGAAAATGTTCTCTTACTTTTAGTTCAAGAAATGGATTTGTGGAATTTTATTATGTTTTTATTATATTTGTTGTCATTTTTCTTTGCCAGTCACATAAAAAGTAGTTGTATTGCTCAGTTACAAATGATACTCATTGTGACAAACAGCTTATTGAATGGCTTTTCTCCATTTTATAAATTTCTGGAGATTGAATTTTAGCAGTTTCTCATCCTTTCCCATGTTATTTTGTGAAAGGAAAGTGGACTTATGCAATCATATTTATTTTTATGTCAAAGTTACGGCATATTTGTCTTAATAGCTGCATTTTCCTACTGCTGATTCACTATTAATGACACATTGCCAAAGATATTAAACTAAGATCTAAATTTTAAGCATTTTTTGCTTCATTAATGAAACTAATAAGTATAATGTAGATGTATATGTGCTTAGTCTAATTAAATTTATAGTACATTTGTTTATAAGTGAGGCTTGTAACAATCCACAGGCTTAGCTGTTATGGGCAGCTTCTATATTAGGTTTCTCTACAAATATGATTTATCCATTTTTTTTAAATGTCACACTTCAAGTGACATCAGTAAAATAATTACTAAACTGTAATGTTCTTGAGGTTACACTAGAAATTATGAAAGCATGTTCCCTTTTTATTATAATTTAATGTCACAATTTTGGTGGTTCATAAAAGAAGCAAATGATCAATAATTCATATTTAGAATTTTAGCAGCCTTTCCTGGCAAACTGAATTTCAAGGAAATGCGGAGATATTTTGCTACTCTACCTTTACATTTCAGTTGTCATTTTTACAATACAGGTGCCTGATTTTATAACTTATATTAATATGTATTTCCATATCCTAGGGGGAAAAGAGAAGGCAGAAATATTATCTAATGGTATTTAGGAGAGAGAAAGAAAACCATGGATAAAAGTACTTACATGAATGAAAATAAACAGATCTGAGTGAGTTTTTAAATCTGAGACTATGAAATATAAAACCTTTGTGAATATGGAGAGAAAATGAGAAAGGGATTAAAGATGAATCCAAGAATTTGAACTTGGGCGATCAGGAAAGGCTCTATACTATCAGCATAGCATAGATACATATGATCAGTAGCAAATGTGGTAGTTCAGTGAAGGACCTCTGTGTCCAGGTTCCTATTTACTGAGGTAGAGGAGGTAAATTCACATGCAGTCACGGGCACTGAGAGCCACAGGTGGGTTGTGAGTTCCTGGAGGGCAGCATCCATGCACATTTTATTCACCATTTATTTACCGTAAATCCAGTATGAGTGCTCAGTAAATATTTGTTTAATGAATGAAGATGACACACATGCACATCATACTGCATATATATGTGTGTGTGTGTGTACGTGCGTGTGTGTGTGAGAAACAGGCAGAAATAGTTTGGTATCCCTAACAATTCAGGTATTTCAGATTATTAACTAGTAGGAGATGATTTGAGAAAATTGTTCCAGGGGCTGGTTTGGTCTAAGACTCACAGTATCCAATACAGTCATCACTATCCACGTGTGGCTGCTGAGCATTTGCAGTCGAGCTGGTCAGAACTGAAATGTGCTGTAACTGTAAAATCCACCTGAAAAATCTGAAGACTTAGTAACAAAATGTACAATCTCTCATTTATGGTGTTTATATTATTTATATTGTGTTAATAAAACACATTTTAAAGTTAGTTTGACCTCTTTTTAATGTGGCTACTAGAAAATTTCAAATTTCAAATATGCTTGTATTTGTTTCTGGCATGGTATTTCTAATGGAAAGCACAGGCTAAGAAAAGAAGTATCTTGAAGCTTCTCTTCTGATATCAAAACTTTCATAAATATGAGAATAATTAGAAATGTTTTTAGATTAATAGATTTATAATCCCCACTAAGTATAATTTTCCTATGAAAATGTGTTTTATTTCATTTACAAAGTTCAAGTTCTTAGTGTTATTAACTTGATTTTTTATATTAGAAAAATATTTCTGTTATGCCATGAAAATCTAAAGTGCAGTGACAACAAAATATTTAAGATAACTTTTCATTAAAATGATTTAACTTAAGAAAAAGATAAAATTAATCTTAATGATAATTTGGGATTGTTCAGTGAAGAAAAAATATGTTTTAAGGGGAACAACTTAAAGCACCTCAATTCAAATTAAAGTCAATTGAATATTGAACATATTTAAGATTCTTTGACAGCAATCACCTTGAAGCATCCAATGAATGGACTTAATTTGCCCAGAAGAACAGCTGAGAGCTTTTAAGGGATAAAATAATAAACATGAAATATTGTTTCATTATAGTGAACATTAATACTAAACTGGGGGTTATGGAATCTAATCACTATTCATAGCTTAATTTGCTATGACTCACAATTTCCCTCTACCACATTTACATTTCTGTACCCAAGTAACCAGCCCTGCTTCTTAAATCGTATCCATTACATCAACTGGATACATTGAAATAACACAGTTCTCTGTGTCTTTTATACTAGTCACCCCACTGACCCTTTGCGTATTCTCTGCATTGAATACTCTTCCTTCTCCTTGTCTTCCAGTTAACTGCAATGAATCCTTCAGAACTCGACAGAATTATCCCTCATTCCACTCTTGTCAGATCCTCCTACTCAAAGTTTTGTTTGTGGGGTGTACTGCATTTGCAGTGTTTTCTGTTTCTGTGTGGTCTTTTATTAATTTTGTCTTTTACAGTAGTATAGAAACAGACATCCCACTAAGGTCAGCGATGAAGTCTTGGTGATGCTCAGTGTTGTATCTCTAGCATCCTGCATGGTGCCTGGCATGTGGACCCAATACATATTTAATGACTAAGTAGAGCATCTATAGTCATAAGCTTTAAAGTACCCTTTTAGATTTCTCGCCTAATGGCCACTTTTGGGTAATACATTTTGTTTAGGCAATTAAGAATTTAATTGATACAGTTTATCTGCCCTGTGTTGTATTTCTTTTTGTCCCCAATATTATTTTATTTCAGCATGCAGGCATGTTTATTTTGAAGGGTACAGAGAATAATTTCTCCCTCCTGATGGGTAACTGCTATAAAAATAAATGAATTCATTCTCCAAAAATATTACAATCATGCTAGATGCTATGAAAGCTACAAATGTAATCTAGATAGACGTCTTTTTCTCAGTGAGTGTATAGAAATAGGGCAATGAAGATGCTATATAAATGCTACTTAGACAGTGATACATGCATAAAAGGGGTAGAGTTTTTGAAGTCCATGGAGGGAGTTTCTTCAAGTAAGATAACAATCAAGAAAGACTTAACAAAGGAGGAGCCATTGAAATAAGCTTTGAATCTTTGCAGGTTTGAGGACTGCAGATGTGTCTAACAAAGAAATGAATTTTCTTTGGAAAAAATATAAGGAATAGCATGTAAGCTGGCCATTAAGAAACATATATGAATGGTGAGTAGTTCACCGTTTCTATGAAGGGGTGAATGAATGCACTATAGTAAAGTTGTCCAGTGTAGACTTAGAAGGCAGGGGCACATGATTTCACTTCTTAGCTTTGTGATCTACTGTTCATGGGACTTTATACAAACAATACCTCCTCTCTAAGCCTCAGTTTCTCCACCTGAGAAAAAATCAGGGCAACAATATAAGAACTTTTGAGGATTATCAGGAGGAGTAGAGAAAATAATGTTTTTCAAAAATTTAGGACAGTAAATCCTAAATAAATCATTTAAAATAGATGTTGGTTCTGAAAAGTATTTGGGGACTAAGTTATGTAGGATCTTAAATGTTTGTAGTTTCATTCTGTGGTCGTTGGGTCTGTGTTGCCTCCACGAGACAGTTTTAGTGGTTAAGAGCACAGACTCTTAGACTAGGCTGTATGTTTGAACTCTTGATTTGTTTGTTCCAACGTAAGTAATTTTAGACAATTTACTTATACTTTCTGTGCCTCATTTCCTCATCTATAAAACAAGAATAATAATTATTATGAAGATCAAATAAATTAATAAGTGTGAAGACTATAGAAAAGTACCCAGAAGTATTGTGTATGTATGTGGGAAGTATGATATAAATGTTAGCAATTACTGTTGGTTAGTCATCAGATGCATTTTAGAGGAATGTTTCTGAATCAGAGATGTGCTTCTGAAGGAAACAATGTGCTAGCTCTAAGGTAAGGTAGAAAAAGAAAGCTTTTGCAGTTCTCCTAATTAGAGGAAATGAGGGTATGAACAAAAATGGAAATAATGAGAAATTAAATTTGAAGGAAGATTAAAAAAAAAACCCTTAGAATAGTTGGAAACGCATTGAGATGGGTGAAGGAGTAAGTGAGTCGTAGATGTCAAAATTGAGATTTTTCGGTCTGAGGATTGAGAGGTGATGTCTCAGACAGAAACGAAAAATTGGGAAAATAAGCAGACCTGAGATGGACGTATTTTGGACATGTGCTTGTGTTGCTTTGGGCACTTCTCGGGAGATGAAAATGAAAGCCCGGAGGCTAGAGCATTGAAATATAGATTAATATGTGCTAGTTGACGTTTGAGAATAACAAGGAAGAGAGGTTAGAGACATAACATAGTGTGAGGTTGAGGGAAGTTACATGTGAAAAATATATCGAACAGTACGGAGAAAAAAAGGAAAAGTATAGGAGGAAGGGGTAAGAGGGAACCTAAATCCACTTTTTTTTTTAAAATTTTTTTTCCAGTTGTACTGAAGTGTAATCGACAAATAAAACTTGCACATATTTAAGGTGTACAATGTGCTAATTTGATACATGTATACATTGTGAAATGATTACCACATCAAGTTAATTAACACACCTATCACCTCACAGACTTACCATTTTGTATGTGCGTAGAGTGAGAACTTAAGATTTACTCACTTAGCTAATTTCAAGTAGACAGTACAGTATGATTAACTATAGTTACAGTACTCATCATCAGATCCCCAAAACTTGTTCATCTTATAACTGAAAGTTCATACCATTTCATTAAGATCTCCCCGTTTTCCCTATCCAGGAGCCCCTGGCAAACACAGGTCTTCCCTCTGAGTCTATGAATTTCACTTTTTTAGATTTCACATGTAAGTAAGACCACACAGTATTTATCTTTCTGTGTCTGGCTTATTTCACCTAGCAAAATATTGTCCTGATTCATTCATGTTGTTGCAAATGGCAATATTTCCTTCTTTTTATGGCTAAGTAATATTCCTCTGTGTGTGTGTGTGTGTGTGTGTTTAGCATTTTATTTATTCATTTCATCTGAATAAGAAGAATTGACTTGAGCCGAATCTTTAACCTTTGACACTTCTGGATGCAAGGACAATTCTAAGAATTGTGTGTTGACTGCCCTAGTGTCTTAAAACAAAACTATGACAAATTTAGTTCAGCCAAGTATTTGCTCAGGGCATGCTGTGAAAGTCTCACGGCAGTTATTTAGAGCTGTCCATATCCTCTACCACTAGATTGCAGACTGTGCTGAAAATAACACTTAGGATTTAACCAAAGGGTGACAGAACTTGCAGAGGAGACTGAACTCTCACCCTTGATAGGTCCTCTGTGCTAAAGTCAGGGTCCCTAGTAAGGAAGACATAGGTGCCTGTGATCTGGGATGAGGGTAATGAATTGCTACCCCTGAGAACCTTCAACTTTTAGATACTGATGAACTCTCCAGGCTTGAAGATGCAGATCTCCCCTCCTTGCTCAATAGACGAGATCAGTCTTCCCTGGCTTGGATATAATAAAAGACCTCATCTGAGATGGGTACCTCTCAGGAGAGTGCCTGTCCTTCTTAAGATCACTCCCACCTACCTTCATTGCTTCAGTTCTCAGTGTAGCCCAAGAGGGGAAATGCTGTCTCTCAAATGGGAGAAAATACCACACTGCAGAAAGAAGGTACGCTTCCTGGCTAAAACTTTCCTGCCCAAGCCAGGGGACCCCTTGTGTAAGTGGTGGTGTATCAAGGCCAGTGAAATATAAGGCTGGATAGGACCTATTTTATTTATTAACAGCAAACAGCAGGAGGGAAAACCTCCAGATGGTGAGAGGAATGGGTTTTGTGGAGTAAAATTTCCACAGGGTTTCTCAACATCTAAACACTTAATTAGAATTTAATCTCCTCAACAATGGGACGCTTTGAAGGGGCTGTGCTTTGAAAAGATGAGTGTCATTGCTGAGTCAAGGCATGGGGACAAGAGTCACCAGAGGTGGAGGGAACGTTAGGAGGTTTTTATAGTCTTCCAGAAGAGAAGAAATAAAGACCTGGACATGTAATACTGGGTATATATGTTATGTAGTATTTTCTGTTAATTAAACTTCTTAGTATAACGGCACAGGAAGAGGACTTGTTCTAAATTTTATGGCTTTCCAGGAGTGCTAGGAAAAGGGGAGAGAATACTCCACTCAGCAATAGTCCATTAAAAATTGATTTCTGCAGAAATTCATAAAAACTTGAAGGGATGAAGTAGTTATATATGTACCTTACATAACCACTCCCTGATAAATCCCTTAGGATAATGCATCTGGGAGTCATATGGTAAAATGGGGTAAAATATAGGTAATATTTATCTGATAACAAGTCTGGTCAGATGGTAAAATAAAGACATTCAATGTTAAGAAAATTTGAACTGCTTTCCTCTGTAAATAAGCTACAGTATAAAGTACACATACATATTCTCCTAATGCAGTTGAACATTAGCATCCATGCATGAGTGGACAGATGATTAAACAATTAAATTAAATGTAATTCAGAGACTAGGAATGTGGGGACATCTGAAATTAATCTGTTAATTATTAGCCGCATCAGAAGAGTCTTTAGAAGAAAATAAACAAAGTGGTAAATTAAATTCCACCTTGCTGGAAAGTTGAATTTGGCTGACTTAATTTGCAAGTAAAAATGTGGAAGGTGTAACTGAATAGTAAAATCACACATTTTTCTTTAGCTCTTTCTATATACTTTGTCAGAGAAAGGGAAGAAGGCAACCAGGAGAGGATTGTTAAATAATCATTCAGGTGTTCCTGTGGAAGTTTCAGCCTAATGGCAGCAAAACTCAATCTGTTAAGAGTTTAAAAATAAAGAAATGAGAGAATTAAAGAAAATAACCTTTCCACTTTGTTTGCTTGAAAACTAGTAGGGTTTATATTTCAAACTTGTGTTTGGAAAGATGAATAAAATATTTAAACAAGATGTTCCTTTATTGCTTCCATTGTAACTAGAATTTTTAAGAGCCTGAATATGAAGTCTTTATGAAAAAACAATGTCAGGACATTACAGGTCACGTACAAAGAGGACCAGCTGAGCCTGGGGCCCATACATTAAAGGATATGGTTTTTTGCTTCTTTGGGGTCCTTTTCATAAGGAAGTGAAGAATCAAGTGACTTCCCTGTTTATAGGCTTCTGTAAGTTAACCTTGGCTCTGGAGATCGGTGTAGGTGTTCCTGTCCTACAGACCAGACCCCTAAAGACTGATGCTGGAGCAGATATTGCTAGCAGCCTTCACTTATTCCTGCAGCAGATAAAGAACAGTTTCTTTAAAAAACATATTTCCTGGGCCCCTACTTCATTTTGTAAAATGAGCAATTTCTATAAATGCTTGACGTAATGGAAGTATTTAGTTCAACAAGCATTTTTTAAAATTTGTCTTTTTCTGTTGAGGGTTGTTTTTGTTTCCAGTTTTGCCTTTTTCCTAAAACTAGACAAAAATATGATGAAAGTGCCTTAAATTAAGCAATTCATGGCTCCATTTATAACTAAATTTAAATAGATATAAGTAAATTAAATTATTATATATTATTTTCCCAAATATATACCATGTGTCTATACTCAATAAACAAACATGATAGTTTTATGAGCAAAAATACTTATGTATTATACATAATATTTGTGTATTGAGTATAATATAGTATAATATTAATTTAAAAATTAATTTTGGCATATTAAAGGGCAATAAAATGCATATATTTGAAACTTCCCAGAAAACTGAAACGATGATAAATCATATTCTTTAAAAACAACTAAAATATAGGAAGTTTACGGTACAGAATAGTGTGCAAATTTAAGGACACTGGATCTCACCTGTGCAAGTTCAGATATACAACGTAGAGGAGGAAGAGAAAGAAATAGAGAGGGAGACTGAGGGATAGGGAGAGAGAACGTTTTGAATAGTGTTTCAGCTTGTCCTTTCTCTAGAAACAGGAACAAGCAAGAGAAACGACATTGAATCTGTGTCCTTCCCCAGCTGCTCTCAGTTCCCTGATTCCTCTCAGAAGGCATACAGCTCACAATACTAAGAGTGATTTTAGTCTTTCAAAATATGTACCTATTTTTCATTCCGTTTGGCTCCTAAACACAAGCCAACTCCCAGATCCAGCGTTCAATGAAGAAAGAGTGATCTATCCCAAATCTGAAAGGAAAACAAATGGCGGTGTTGGACACTTGTAATTGGGGGACAGCACTTAATCCTCTAATGTAGTGCTTCTGTGAGGGGTCTGCATTAGTTTGCTTGGGCTGTGGTAACACAGTGTCACAAACTGAGTGGCTTTAAACCACAGAAATTAATTTCCTCACAGGCAGAAGTTAGAAGTCTCTAGGTATGGGCGAGGCCATGCTCTCCCAGATGGCTCTAGAGGGAGAATCAGTTCCAGGCCTTCCTCTTAGCTTCTGGTGTAGCTGGCAATCTTTGAGAGTCTTTGGCTTGTAGACGCATCTCTCAGTCTCCAGTCACTGCGTCCATTGTTGAACAGTGTTCTCTCTGTGTCTGTGTGTCTGTGTCTCTTCTCTACTTACAAAGACACAAATCATATTGGACTACGGTCCATCTGCAAAGACTGTTTCCAAATAAGATTACGTTCACAGGTACCTGGGATTAGAACTTTAATGTTTTGGGGTCAGGGAGGGGGCTTACAATTCAGCACACAACAGGGTCTTACAGTTGATTTTGACCAAGATTTTTTTTTTTTCCTTTTGTATTGACTTAGGCCTGAATTCCCACTTAGGATGTTACTCTATGGAACATGAATGTGAAGATATCAGAAATACTTCACCAAAAAGGTGTTTTATCTTTTCCAATAAGAAATACTGGTTCTTGTGGTCCAAGAATTCTAGATTATGCATTTTCCTAAATTTTTAGCTATACCAAGAGAGTCTCAGAGAAGATACTAGATTAATAACCACTTTACTATTGACATGTCCTTAGGTTTTTAGCTCTTCTGTTGACATTTGCTCTCCCCCAGTCCAAGCTGACAGTAGAAGGAGCAAAGACAATTTCAACCACAATTATATTTAATATGAATACATAATTATATAGAATAAAAAATTAAACCAAATTAATATCAAGTATCTTTGAAAGAAATAGCTTTCCTGAATTTGAACAGTTTTCCTATTTTGCTTTTAGGCAGCTTTAAATTCAGGAAATCTTGAAAAGATAAGGCAAAATCTCACTAATTTATATGAAAGATAAGCTATAAGCAGATCCACTTTTATTCACTTAAAAATTGAAATAACTCTAAGGCTCTTTATGAAGTAAGTATTGGTTAAGAACTGATTCTGGAGTCAAATAGCCTAGATCTATATAAATCTTAGTTCTGCTACTTACTAAGACTTAGATTTCTTGTCTGTAAAATGGGCATAATAATGATATAAACATCAAAAGGTATTAAATAAAATAATTCAAGAAAAAAATTTAGTCCAGTTCTTGTCAAAAATAAATATGCAAAATGTTGGCAGTATATTGATATGGAAATAACTATTCTTTCAATAAGAATTTGTTCAATACATAAATTTTTCCAAGTTGCTTTAAGCTAGATCCTGAGGTAATTAAGAAAATTCATCAGAGATTTTTCCTGACTTCAGGGATCTCTTAATTCAAGTGGGAACACTCATAATGGATTTTAAAAGCCATCTTAGTAAAAATGTGGGCAAATACAGTTAAAAAAAAATAAAGTATGTGGGCAGGGTCTAGAAATATCTTATTTCTTAAGAGAGTTTGAAACCAAGTATGACCTGCAAGATCTTCCTGGGGACAGACCTCATGTACCCCGCCTGCCTCTTGTTTGTAGACAAATTTTAGCCTCCTAGGCTTTCCTGAGTTCCAAACAGCAAATTTAATCAGAGAAGTAAGAAAATGTAGAAATGAAGAAAAAGAGTTAAGTAAGATGAATAATAATAGTTTAGTCATAATACAAAGTCAACAACTTTTAGTTCCTCCTCAAGGGCTGTAGATAATATCCTGAGTCACATCCTTAAGTTACTCTGTGGATACTGGAAGAAGTCAACTGCATGCTGACCACCAGCATGTAGAACCCAGACTGGTTGGAACCAGGAGATTGATTATTAAGATTCCTGAAATATCACCCCTGTTAATACACCATCAACCAATCAGAGAATTGTGCATGGGCTGGTCAGGCACCCTTGCAATCCACACCTTAATGTTGCCTTTAAAAACACTTTCCTAAAAGCCATCAAGGAATTCTGATCTTTTGAGAGTGAGCTGCCCATGCTTCTTGCTTGATGCCCTGCACTATATGCTGTACTTCCTTCACCACAACCTGGTTCAGTAGTTAGCTTTGTTGCTTCTCAGGCAGACAGACACAAGTTCAGTTTGGTAACAAGTTGGAAAGAACAAGGGATTAGAGATCAGAATCTGAATGTTGTTCTTAATTGCCCCTTAATCTACCATGAGAGAACATCTTGAGTGTGTTCTCCGATAAAGCTACACTGGTTTATATACTATTTATTTACATAAAACCATGCATATTGTATTTTATGAGACACTCAGGTTCCCAGAGTGATTTGACTGTACATGATTCTTGCCTAGTGCCCTGATAGTAAAAATCAACCTTATTGCATGATGTAAAGCTACTCTAAGATAGCCCAGTCTTACTGAAGGCTAATTTTACAATTCATACAAAAAAAAAAAATCCTTGACATGTAGACATGTAATTCCACTTCTATGAATTTATCCTCAGAAAATAATTAAGAATATGCACAAGTATTTAGCTGTTAGCATGTTTACTCCGGGCTATATATAATAAAAATTGAAAAAATAATATGAATGTTTAATTATAGGGGATTTTCTGAATGTTTTCATTAAAAAAATCAATAGACACACAGTCATTTAATAATATTGTAAATTATATGTAATAAAATTGAAATACATTTATGATTTTTTAAGTAATAAGAACATACTGCAAAATAGCATGCACTCTTTGAGCCCACTTACTAAAAAATTGATATAAATCACATACACATAGGAAAAAGTCTGTCAGGAGATATGCTAAGGGTGTTTTTAATTTTCTTTATTTTGCTTGTAAGGGTTTCCTATTTTTTTCTATACATATATAGCCAGCATAATTTAAAAATCTTATTATAAGTGAATTGAGTAAGATGGTTTATAGCCACAATCTGAAACTATGGATTCATTCAGTAGAACAATTAAGTTTTGTTGATTTTTCTAAAACCTTTTTATGGAAAATAGAGAACAGATTTTATTGTAAAAAATTTAACCCTTTTGGGATAAAAATAAAACATGGATACAGAAAAACACACAAAAGAAATATACATATATATTAATGAGTTATTATGAGGCAAACACCTTTACCCCCACTACCTGGGTCAAAATTAGAATGTTGTCAGTGACTCCAGGAGCCCCTCCATGTGCCTGCCCTTGTCTCATTCCCTGTCCTCTTAGCAGCAAGTAACCACTATCCTGACTTACAGCAATCATTTTACATTTATCATCCAAATGTGCCTATTTCTAGATACAGCTCTTTAGTCTTGCCAAGTTAGAATTTTAGTATGGCTGCCATTCATTCCATGGTACTATTTTCCATGTTTCTTAGTGCCCTGTGTATCCTACGGTTTGGCAGCTGGATCAAAAGGTCTCATCAGACTCAGGTTTGATACCACCAGCAAGATTATAGGTGGGGGTGTGTTTTTCTGTCAGGGTTTTCCCTCTTTGTAAATAGAAGCTACTGATGGTCAGTGATCTGTGTATTCATTGGCAGTTGCAAAATGGTGATATTTCATTTTTATCATTTCTCTTTCATGTACTAGCTAGACTAGTTTTATGAAAAGATGCTTGCTTTCATCTGTAATGTGATAACCCAGTGGGTTGATATAGGAGAGGTAAGATAAATACTCAATTCTTTAACGTCATTTACACATTTGCTGTCGTCTCTCAGGGGCACCAATTAGTTATCTGTGCTTTTAATCATTGTTAGTCCATTGATTTAAATGTATTTGATGAGTTTCAATGAATCATACTTATCTATTTTGAAGCTCAAATTGATCCTGTAAGAGCCTCTTCAACTTTGTTCTTGAGTGCTTTTGTCATGGAACTAGTAGTCTCAGACAGTTTCCTCTTGAGGAGTTGTGGAATGTTTCAAGCTCATCTTATGGTTCCTTGACTTGGATATGGAATTAGCCGTTTCCTAAAGAAGAAAACACTGTGAAAAATTTTGGAAAAATAGCATTTTAAAACTACAAGATATCTGGATGATAAGGACCCTTATTCATACAGCGCTCGGTCGTTGTTTGTAGGCCTTTTCAGTGCCTAGAGCTGGAAAGTGTACTGATCCATTCATCCACATATACATGTAGATACATGTTGGTGCATGTATATGCATGTATTAGAAACTGTCTCTTGAGTTTATACCACTTCCTTTTAAGTCAGATTTGGAGCTATACAGTGCTTTTAATTAATCTCTTCTGTATTACTTCTATATCCTCTTTCTTCCACACTAAGAAAGCTGCTTTTCAAGGACACAGGGAAGGGCAGAATTAGATATCCCGTTACTATTCTTTTACTTTTTGCCACATTATGCACACATTAGCCTCAGAACAACTGTACCAATATCATCACCGTCAGTATTACATTCTTACATATACATTATCCAATCTTTCCTCGTGTTTTATAGTTTTACCGTCACCCCTCTGTCTGAGCATATAGATATTTCATATTGTCTCTCCTCCTTATAATCCTCATCTAGTCTTACTTCTACAAGTAAGTATATCACCATCTATTCTCTTGTCATTTTGACTGTATGGAATTTGATCTCTGTAAGAATTCTTAAGAAAGACTTCTGGAAACAATATTCTGTGAGTTCTTGCCTGTTAATCCAAGTTTGGGTCCATTATATTGAAAGTCAGTTTTGCTGGATGTAAAATCATTGGCTCATATTTCTTGGAGTATTTTAGTTTTGTAATTCTTTTATTTTGACAAAGTATTGCTGTTGAAAGCCCTAGTGATAATTTAAGTTTTTCCATTATAAGTAATTCACTGTTTTTGCCGGAGGAAGGGATTCTTATTTCTTTTTCTAAAAAATTAGAAAATTTAATAGAATATTTCATTGTATCAGTGTCAGGTATATGATGTGCTTTTATTATATGGAGTATCCTTTTTTTAATTTTAGAAACACTTTCATAGTTTTAGTTTTTGTTCTATTCCTTTGCTTCAGTTTTCTTTAGAGATTGCTATTTCCATATGTTAGATCTGGCATATTGTTAACATTTGTCACTTTCTCTCAGATCTCTTATATCTTTTTTCATTTCTTTTTTATTAAAAAAATTTTTGTACTTCTCTTAAGGCATAATTTTCTGTGTTTATTCTTCTTCGTTTCCTTCTTATTTAGTATCCATTTTTAAAATTATTTTTCTCTTAGTTCAAATTCTTATCTTTTGATTCTATTATATAGCTTATGAATTTTTCAAATTTTGATTTTTAAAATTTATTTATTTTTTTTATTGAGTTATAGTCATTTTACAATGTTGTGTCAAATTCTAGTGTAGAGCTCAATTTTTCAGTTATACATGAACATACATATATTCATTGTCACATTTTTTTTCGCTGTGAGCTACCACAAGATCTTGTATATATTTCCCTGTGCTATACAGTATAATCTTGTTTATCTATTCTGTATATGCCTGTCAGTATCTACAAATTTTGAAATCCCACTCTGTCCCTTCCCACCCCCGCCCCCTTGGCAACCACAAGTTTGTATTCTATGTCTATTAGTCTGTTTCTGTTTTGTATTTGTTTTTTTTTTAATTCCACATATAAGCGATCTCATACAGTATTTTTCTTTCTTTCTGGCTTACTTCACTTAGAATAACATTCTCCAGGAACATCCATGTTGCCGCAAGTGGCGTTATGCTGTCAGTTTTTATGGCTGAATAGTATTCCATTCTATAAATATACCACATCTTCTTTTATCCAGTCATCTGTTGATGGACATTTAGGCTGTTTCCATGTCTTGGCTATTGTAAGTAGTGCTGCTATGAACATTGGGGTGCAGGTGTCTTTTTGAAGTAAGGTTCCCTCTGAATATGTGCCCAGGAGCGGGATTCCTGGATCTGTATTATCCTTTAATGTGCTGTATCATTTATTAGTATCTTTTACCTCATTTAAAAGTAGAAAATTGTAAAGGTTTAGTTTTGCTCTGTTCCTCGGACATGTCTTTCTGGTATGTAGTTAACGGTCTGTAAGGATTTTTATTCTGCTCCTTATTCTTTCTCTCTTTTCTATAATAATGCTGTTCAGATTGGTTTTGATGCTTTTCTGTTGCTCATTTTTATGTGAAAGCAATCTTCTTAAAATTTTAGAGGAAAACGTGGTTCAGGGTAGCTTTGATCACTTCACAGAATTCATTCTTTGTTATTTCTGTGTAGTGTTTAAAATGATGATGGCTTGCCGTCTCAGATTTCTGGTTCATTCCCCTCTCCCCACCCAGGTACTTTCATCTGCACTTTCTTTGCTGCTTCCCCAGTTGTCCCTTTCCTGCTCCATTTTAATGTCACACCACCAGTTTCTTCGTGGGGTAGATCCTTGTTCTGGAAGACAGCCTTGGCTACTCAGTCTCAGTGAGTCATAAAATCTAGACGTCCCCCTCCCTTTAAGATTTATTTCAGGACCTTTGTGCTCCCTAGAGACAGAATTGGGCAAAACCAATTCAATTACTTATTTCAACTATTGTTTTCAAACTGACCTGATTCCCAGTAACTACATGTTAGCCAGTTTAAGTTTCTCACACTCAGGTGCATCAGTCACCCTATCGTTTCTCTCTGCTCTCATCCTCCCAAGATACCGATACCATGCAAGTCTTGTGGCTGTCGGTGGATTCTTACCTGCTTAAATATTGTGGCTTGTGAGGATACCTTTTGTGGTAATTATTCTCCATAGATTTGATTGATTGATTGATTGATTGATTGATTGCATTCATTCATTCGTTCATTTGCTATCTAGTTGCTCTGTCTGTCTTTCTGTGGAGATTGGGAGAGAGTCACAAATGTGCCCCCACTGCTGCCACATCCCTCATTTAAAAAAAAAACTCTAAAGAGATCATTTAGATATAGCCTTAATTAATTGGTTCATTTGGTCATTATTATCTAGTTATTCATACATATGTCCTGTACTGTGGCAGTAGACATAAAGATTTGTCTTTCCTTTTGGATGATAATGAAAAAATGAAATCGTAGCTTGAAACAAGGAAAAAAAAATCTCCATTGCAATACATAAGAAAATGTCAGGAGCAATTTAGACCTAAGCCTCTAGGAGCTAAGGTCTAATTTTATCTGAGCTACCTTACTCCTGCACCTGCTTGAGGGTACGTCTACTCTGTGAAGTTGTATCTTAAGTGGAGACCTTTGTACATTGCTGATTAATGTCAGCTGGTGGAGGGAAAGCTCAGCTCTTCATCGCACTTAGCGTCAGTGCCATGGTCTGCTGTACTTTGGTTTATTCTGCATGTAAACTCCATCTCAGACTTTCGACAAGAACGACAGCAGTCATTCCCACCACACACATACTACCATGATTTAGTCACAGTACAAACTGATTAATAATTAAGCGAGCAGGTAGGTTCAGCTTTAAGAAGTTTTTCTGCACTATGAAATGTATCAGGTCTGGGATTGCTCACCAGCGGGTCTCACCCAGCCTTCCTTCTCTCCAGAGTCTGGTGGCGCTCACTAGGCCAGTCCTCTTAATGCCACAAAGCAAAGCTTTTTAGTCATACCAGGCCACTTAGTCTTTCTCCTAAAGCAACTGAGCCTGTATTCAGGATTTTGAAATCCAGTTGCTCTCTTCATTATCACAGGATGCCTGGGGAGAGATTGACTGGGGAGATAATTTATCAAGCCCCTGTTGTATGTCGTCTACCATATCATCCTAGAAATAGGCAATAGTCCAGGGGCATTGCTACTTTTCCTATATTTTATTGCTTTACTTGACCTGAGTTTGGGTTTTAGCTTTTTTGAGCCGCATATCTTAATTAAACAAATCATGAGGCTTAATTTTATGTGTCAACTTGGCTAGGCCATGGTATCCAGGTATTTGGTCAAATATTACTTGAGAGGTTTTTCTGAAGTGTTTAGTCAAGAATAGACTATTTCAGAATTCTGGTTATTATCTCCTAGAAGACAAAGTGACAGTAATAAGTACTGGCAAAATTGTTTGCTGAGTTACAACCATATGGTCCTTAATTGTTATTAATGATAGAAAAGAAAAATGTCTGTCCAGAGGCAGTCTTGTGCTGTACTAGCTTTATGAATTAATTCATTTAATCATTGCAGGGATTGTTCTGAAGGAAGCATTATTGCCAGCATTTTATAAATGAAGCAACTGAGTTGCAAAGAAGTTAATAACCTGCCCAAGGTTGCATGTGATTACATTTGAAGAATCATCTTGACATTTTGCAAAAAATCCATCATTAGTTTTGACTTCTTTGATTTTTATTCTTTCTTAAGGGCAAGGGCAAGTGAGTTCCAGGACAGATCTTTCAAAAAACTTAAGTTTCTAATCATTCTTCCCTGATTCCCCTTGGTCTGTTTAGCTTGATCTCTGGTACATATTTCTCCAGTACACTTCTTATGTGTATTGTAATGTTTCTTGACACTCAGACTGATTGAGCAATTTGCCCAAGATTGCACAGGGATTAATGGTAGAACCATAAAGTAAAAATTTCTGTTTTCTGTTGCTTTACTTTATTGAACTATGTTGCCTTCCCAGAGATATATTACAGACAGCAACATATCCTTTCAAGTAAAAGAAACTCATATATGTTTCTGGTCTTACAAATCTAGATAAGAAATGCATAACAAAGTTGTTAGGTTAATATTTTCATGATTATAGTTCTCTAAAGAAATGATGTCTGTTCTCTCATGCTAATTCTCGAAGTAATCAGAAGGATATTAATGTTAAATAGTGAAGAGAAATATATTATTATACACTAGTTCTATATTGCCTAGGGACTGTCACTCATTACTTTAAAAGTTCATTTGAATTTTTGTTGAATAGAAATTGTAGCTAAAAGAAAAACCTTAGGCAGAATTAAGCAGGAGATATTTTACATACACAGAAAGAAAAGGGTTAATTAAACTATCACATTTACAGACCCTTTTCCAGGACATTTCCTTTTACAGGAGCCATTTGGGCAAATGTATGCAAATTGTACTCAGATTTGGTGGGCAGTAAAAGGATATTGTAAAACTTCATTAATTATAAATTCTAGAGAAGAGATAAAATGGACTTTGAATGAACTGAATCCATTTGTTCCATTATGTACATTTACCTGCATGTTTGTGAAATTTACAGAATTGAAACTCCATTTAATGGGCACCTGCTATATGTCACGCAAGGTTGAGTGACTTACATTTGCTACCTTATTTAACCTTCATATTTAATCTATGAAATTGGTTCTAGTATCCCCCATCTTGCATGTTAGAAAAGTAAGGCGCAGAGTATCTTGTGTGAAGAAGTAGCAGATCAGTCATCCTAACCAGTCCTGACTTAACCGTCAGGCTTTTCAAGTGCCGTCCTTCCCTGTACATATTCCTTCCATATCCATATTCTCTAGATGGATGGCTAGATGGGTAGATAGATAGATACAAATATACTGAAGTATCTGAGGTATTTCTACTTCTCTAATATTAAGGGAAATAACTGTTTTATTTTAACTAAACTATTATTGGTCCAATTAATGGAGCAAAATTAACCATTCATCAAGTCTCCATTAGCTCACTCAGACAATATTTTCCCATAAGAAGAATGTTTAGTGTACCCTTCCATTTCTAAACTATCAAGATTTTTAATGAGAATAGATAATACATTCCATTAAATGCTATTGTGGCACATCTAGTGAGATGAAATTGGTTTTCTTCATTCTTAACCTTCGATACGGTGAATAAAATCAGCAGGTTTCATAATGTTGAAATAGAGGTGGTTGTGGTATTTTATTCTTTTAGTGCGTTTAATATCTACAACGTCAGATTTAGTTTGCAATTTTAGTGCGTTTAATATCTACAATGTCAGATTTAGTTTGCAAATGTTTTATTTATGAGTTTTTACACTTGTGCAGTTAGCACAACAAAGTGATTGACAAAACAGTGCAAATGTAGGTGGAAGATGTAAGACAAATGAGCACGTAAAGATGACTCCTGAGATTATGAGACTCAGTCACCCTCACTCTTGAAAATGACCAACTTTGGTGGTCTTCAAATCTCCTGAAAGTGAACTGCTGCCTCACTAGAGTGATAATCCACTAAAGAATCACAACTTCCAGGAGGGGTGTGTGTGTGTGTGTGTGTGTAGGAGTAGTTATATGTATCCCTATGGCATAGTCCCAAATGTGACCATTCTGGCTATGAATTCACCTGCTGGTCTGGGAAGTCAAATATAAAAAAATACATCAACAGAGTCAGGGAATATTCATTCCTCCTAGTACCTTTGAGTCTACAATTAGTCAATTCTGACATATTAATCCATGCACACTGTATGGGTTCAATCAGGACTCAAAACCACAGTTCCCCTGGTCTGACAGAATAGTCTTTAAGACCACTGATCTCAGCATTTGTGTTCAATAGTTCATTGATGTGGTTATGCAGTTGTGAGTTTTTGAAATCAGTTTTATTGTTTCCTTATGAATCGAGTAATTAGAACTGTTTCAAATATAAAAATGAGTGTAGAGAATAGTATAATGAACTCCTGTTGGGAGAAACAAATGATTACTGAATAATTTGAAACTTTCTTTGTTCTCTGTTCCCTTCCTTCACTTTTAAAGGTTTAGTACCATGTTCAAGATGGTTCATGTCCTTCCCGTTTGTGTTTATATACTACAGTGTTAGTCGTTTACCATATGGGTTTACAATTCTTTGTTGATGACAGGATGTCACATGTATCATTTTGCAATTTGATTTTCTTAATACGATGTTTTCAAAATTCATCCCTGTTCATCAATACTGTAGACCTGTCTTACACTCTTTAACTGCTGTATACCTTGTACAGAACATACCACATCATGTTTTATACATTTCACTACTGATGAACATTTTATTGTTTCTATTTTTATATTTTTACAGCAGATGTTGCAAATACATACTTATGTATGGTTTCCTATCTCTCGTGTGAAAGTTTTGCAACACCTAATAGAACTGTTGGTGGAAGAATAAGCTTATAGTCAGGTTTACTGTTTTTTGCCAAATTGTTGTCCAATAATGAAGGTGATCCCACTTTGGGTCAGCTGGTGTTGGGAGTCCTGCTTTATACCGAGTGAAAAATAGCAGTCTGATCAATCAGAAGTAGCCTCAGGGGACTGGAAGAATGGTTTGAGGGTAATAAACAGGTAGGTAAATGTCACTGAAAAAAAAAATCTTTTTAATTTTACAATTCTGCAAAGGATAGACACACTGTCCATGAGGACCATTATAAAATGGAACAGTGAACCTTCCCTCATCAGAAGGGCATCTCTACAACAGTCTCAGTCATGCAGAAGCTTCAATTCAAAATTTTACAATAATTTCAAGAACAAAAGAATAAGTTAAAATATGCCTCATTGGACAGTATTCCGCACAATTATCGTGAATTATTTTTCTACTGACCTTTCACTTCACTCAGAGCTTCAACTCCTCAAAAGATTTGCCAGAGAAGAGCCACCAGTCTCAGTGGCCCAAGCCAAATCTATATCCAGGGGTCCTGGTAGGATGGGCGAAACATCTTCATTTAAGGAACCTCAGAGTTAGATACCCAATCACCTATCTGGACAGTATGCCTCTTAGGATGTAAATACAATTCTAATACATCTAAGAAGAAGAAGAAGAAGAAAAAAAAGACAGAAACAGAGCATTGGAAATCAGCTGACATTCACACCTAAGCAGATTTGTTTTAAAACTATTTACTGTCTTTATTGGAATTTTGCATTTATTAGAATTTTGGGCTCTATATTTTTGTGTATATGTTAAGCTAAAAAGCCTAGAAATACAAAGAAGAAATACAGACATAGGCATTTTTCAGTACTATAAAAGTTAATGTATAGAAATTTCATTAATTAATCAGTGGGGTTAAAGGAAAGAAATTAAATTTATGCAGAGATCAGAACAGATCATACATATGAAACCTGTGGGCTTATCCAGTTTCTCTTCAGCTATTTTACTTAGTCTGTGGAGTTGGGAATGTGAGTTTTACTTCTGTTTTTTAAATTTGTATTTGATGTAAACATCAAAACATTAAGTCAACTTTCATTGATTGATTTTTCTGTGCTGTATAGCTTCACTGGGCACTTGGGGATTTTATATCAATAGCTACAACCAACTGAGCATTTATTCTGTGTCAGAATATTTACATGCATTTTTTTCAATAACCCTAAAATGACACTGTAGGGTAGAAATTATTAATCTTTTTTGAAAATAGATGAGGAAGTTGAAAAACTTGTTCAAGGCTATACTGCAGTAAGTAGTAGATCTGATATTCAAAACCAAGACCATTCTGATTCCAAAGTTTGTGTTTTTGCACATGTAGATTTCTTCATAGACGTAAATATGCTATCTTCACCTTTCATTCAGGAATGTCAGGCCAATGAGGAGAATGACGTGCAACAAAACTATTATATCATCATATATCTTAGCTGAATTCCTTCTTTCTCTCTTGCTTTTCTTGCTTCAGGTCCATTTTTGACAGAACAGCTGGGTGATACTCTTTTAAACATGAAGTAGACCATTTGACACCTCTGCTCAGACCCCTCCATGAGAGCTCTTTCCCACTCAGGTGCAAGCCATAGTCCTTACAATGGCCTACCTGGTCCTGAAGACCTTGTTTTTCAAATCTCATTTCCTACTTTCTTTCCTGTTTCCTGCTGCAGTTACCCTGCCCACCTTCGTGTTCCTTTAACACTCAAGACAGGCTTTTGCTTCTGGACTTGCACTGACTGATCTTTTGCTGGAAGGATCTTCCCACCTTGTTTTCCTTCTCTGTCCACACTCCCTCCCCACGAACTGTGCCATGGTTTTTATCTGCTTCATTCACCATTATAAGTCCAGTCCCAGAGAAGTGCCTGGCACATAGAAAACCCCTTGTCAATATGTATTGAATGAAGATGAATGATTAAGTGAATAATGAATAAATGAATAAGTAAGTGAACAAATGCAAAGAGTAATGTCATAAAGGCATGTGCAAGTAGTTAAGGACTGTGCAAATCAACTGTGAAATCTAGAGAAGGCTTGACAGAAAGGCACTTCAGACAGTGACCTGAGGGATGAGTTGTGGTTATTCAGATGGACAAGAGAAGAGATCTCCAGGTAGAATGAAAAACATAAGCAAATGGATAGAGTGGCTTTAAAAAGCATGGTTTGTCTGGGGAAACTACAAGCACAGCGATTCAGTAATAAATAGACACAGCACTTGAAAGAAACTCAAATCCTAGAAGGATGCCAGATTATGGTGCCATGTGTATCAACCAAGATCCTATCAAGCAACCGATGAATGCCTACAGAGCATACTTGAGGATACATTAATGATGGGGTTCATGCAGAAGCATGAGTAGGATTAAGGGAAACCAACAAGCTATGGTGAACCATCCCACAGCTGGCAATGTCAGGGAGTTGTCACTCATAGATCTGGAAGAGCAAGGGGAGAAAGTGATTACAAGAACACAGGGAGAGCAGTTGCAGCTCTGGGAGAGGACTCCTTTTTCAGGAGAGAAATGCAACCAACTTGGTGCATGGGGAAATGAATTCCCTAAACTCATTCTTCTTTCACCTCCAATTTCTCATTATTAAACCCAACCAGAAGCCAGATCGCAGGGTAGCCAACTGATGATGCCAGGGCAGGTCAGACTCCCAGGGGCACACAAGCAGGGTGAGGAAGGGTGGAGAGGGATCTAGAGGGAAGTAGGGAATATCCAGTAGAAGGGTAAGTTTTACCTCACAGATGTTAGGGAAGCATCTGAGAATTTGACATGGGGTAGTTATAGAATCAGATTGGATAAAAGAGAAGATGGCTCTGTCAACAGAAAAAGAATAAATGTAGAAAATCAGTGAGATGGTAGAGAGGGAATGGCATTAAATGGTGTTGCAAGGATCCTGGTGAGAAAATATGAGGGTCTGCCCAGAGCAGTGTCTATGGACTAGGTGGGGAAAGATCCCAAATTAAAGACATTGCAGCAATCTACATCATAGCTAAAGATCTGCCAGGAGTGTCTACAGGAAGAACAGTGATCAATTCCCTAAACTGTATATTAGCCTTCATGTCTAATATGAAGAATAACTGCTTTTTAGCCTCAGTAAGACTTTGCACCTTGCATTGAAAAGATACTTGCTCTGAAATTCAAATAATCGTCTTTACTCATGGCCAGTAATGATTTTAATCAAGATAGGAGTTACCCTCTCAGACTAAATATTTGATTTGATTATTGAACTGTGAAAAGAATCTAAGTTCATTTAATTTATACCATTTTTCCTAAGGATAATAAATATTAAGAATATGAACTATTATTGTGCCTCTAGCTGGCTTGCTAGCTAGATATACAGATAGAAAAGTTATGTGAACCTGTGCCAAGTAATGTTTATATACCTGTGTTCCTTGTATAACTGAAAAACCCAGCAAGTCTTCCAAAAACTCATAGGTCAAAGCCCCCTAAATGTAGCAAATAACACATTAATGTAAAAGATCCAAATCATGGGTTTAAAAAAAAACATTTGACTTAGGCCAGACTGCAAAGCCTGGTCAAGGTTTGAGAATTGTGGAGAGAGGAGTTGACCTTGGCTGAGGTTACTTTCAGTTCCTATAAATTTAGGACACAAACATGGTGAAGGGCGTGCATGAAATCACAGTACACAATTAAATAAATTCTAGGAACAAATTTTTCTTGCCACTAGAATAAGGCCACTGGGGTGTGGTTACAGTGGCTGGGGTAGCATACAGCTTTTCCCCCATCGTGGATGGAGAGGAGCATACAGAGTTCATCAAAGAGTCATTAATCCACCTTCTTCAGGGCTGTCAGCTCAGCAGTGCTTTTTCATAATTGATAATTTCCAGCAGATTACCTGACAGGACCCCTATTTCTAGCGTATGTGTTAGGAAAAGGGAATGATTTCCCATCTTCAGTTAAAGGATATTTAACCCCTGGATGACTTCATGTAGTCTTTGATCATCAGTGGTAAACTGTACTAGAGTCCCTAATACTTTTGTTTTGATATTTGGAACTCCCACGTTATGGATAGTTTGGGGAGATTTGGAAGTCTACTAATTAAATTCCTAGAAAGTTTGAATTTGCTAATGAGAGCTTAATGAGATAAGTGTGAATGTGAAACTAGCCAGACTCCTTTACAAATACAGAATACTCCAAAAAAAAAAAAAAAAAAAAAAAAAAAAGACTTAAGAAAATGCTAGGTTGGGCTGAGCTGACAGGAGTGATTAAAAAAAAAAAAAAAGTTCAGGGATTCCTTGATGTCCCCGTTGTGAAAAGTAAAAATTTTAAGCATGAGTGTTTTTGGTTTATGTTCTCAACTCTGCCGGGGAGATTGTAACTTCCTGGGGAGAAAGACCTTATTTTACATTTTCCACCTTGATATCTATCATCTTACCTTCTTTCCACCATGCTACAGATATTTTTTATCCTCTTTAAGTTAACTCATCAGCCAGTATGTACATACTTTAAAGGTTAGACTTGGCTGACCTTGACTCAGCAGAACTGAGTGTTGCAAGAAAGAAAACAGACTCAAAGCTATCTCACAATCAGAGTGGCTTTACAACTTGTATTCCATTACTAATCATTCTGCAGAAGATCGTCTTATAGGAAAACTCTAGAGATGTTATTAAAATATTCAAAGAGAGTTTTTAGGGACTGTGTGCAGTGTATTTCAGGATTCTATTTTAAACTCAAAATTCTTGAAAGTAGAACATGAATTATGTATCATTGCTTGAAAGTGAAGTGGTCACCTTTTTCTCTCTCATTAGGTTCTTAGAATTATCTTACATTTTTAAGAATATGGAAAAGGTATGTGCATACTGTAGAGCCTCTCCCACGTAGGTGTCCTTTGCTGTGGTTTGGGTGGGAATTTTGGATAACTCCTTAATGTGAACGTAAGGGCTTCTTGGATGGCTGGTGCTTTTTTGGGACCTCGTTGCCCAGTGGGCAGCAGGATGTAGAAATGAAGGATAGAAACGATTATTTCTGAAAAAGAAAAAAAGTGCTGCTCAAGAGAAACAACAAAATCTTATTCCGCTCACATCATTTGTAAAGTCCTGTTTGACCTTAACTCAGTGGGAGTGAGCACCAGGTAAGGAAATTAGACTAAAAGATACTTTATGATCACAGCCGTTTTTCAGGATTGTTATTCCAGTTTATAGTCATTCTTTAGAATGTCATCATCCTGAAAGACTCAAGAGATGCTATTAAAACATTCCAGGAAAGATTTTAGTGACTGTGCACAGCATATTTCAAGATTCTCTCCTCTGTATAATGATGTAGAGGGTACCTAGTAAATGTCTTAAAATAGGCATTTTTTTTCTATTGGAAAGCTAATGAATAATTTTCATGTAATTCAAGGAGAAATTAGAAAAGGGAAATAATTTAAAACCTGCTTAATTCAACCTAATTTCTGAAAATAAGCCTTTCTCTGCTGAGCTCTGCCTCTGTCCTTACTTTTTTAAAGACCATTTACTTACTGATCCAGGAGGTTAGCATTAAAGGGACACTAAGAGAGATGAGGACATGTTAGTGATGTCAAGGTTGTTTTAACCTGATATCGACTTTCTCCTTCATATTATATGAATATCTCTCAAGAGCAGGACCAAAAAAAAAAAAAAAGTTCTAAAGAAAAAGGACTTGTGGACATAGGCAAGGACAGGATGCTCCAGGGCACTCTGTCAGAACTCTGGGACACTGGCTGGTATGCTCCAAAATCCTTTGCTTCAATCTGAGCACACAGATAGCTCACTGACAGCAGAAAAATAGTGGGGAGGGTCCCCAAAGAGTTAGATGAGCCCTTGGGGAAGTGATAGCCTTGAAGCTTGGGTGCTATTGTCTAGTCATGGTGTTAAGGAAGTTTTCAAAAAGTCAAACCAGCATCCTTCCTGTAATTCTACGTGATTATAGTGAGGCCCAAGTTAGTCAGAGATAAGTTACCTCCAAAGAGTATTGTAATCAAACAAGAGGGAATTATTATATGTGTACCAGATGGAGATCTCATGTTAGCCTTGTGAATCCCTGGGCTGAGGTCAAGGTAGCTGCAGAAGGACTGGAAGACTTTCCACATGCCTAGTGTATTCCCTAGAGGAGAAATGTAACAGAGATGCTACTACAAAATGTTTCTTACATACAAGTCAGGCTTGTTTAGAGTGAGCTACGCAAATGGTGAAATATGTTTCCCTTAGCAATATAAAAGTTTAGAAAGACTTGGGTTTATATGTGTATTCTAGTACTTTGTATGTGAGAACACCTCAAACATATTAATTAACTACTCCTACTGTGAAATTCTTCATCTGTGAAATAAGATTACTTAAAATTATTTCCCTGCTTGACACCAAGGTTTCTCTTAAAGAGTGAATGTCCTTCGTTAGGAAAAGATTCTAACTGGGATAGAGAGAGTGAACCTCTATGTACGTGAGTTTGTAAGAAAGAAGAGGAAAGTGACATTCCATCTATTCAGATAAACTGGTAAAAATTGCCAAGAGGCTTTGTGTAACATGGAAGCATAAGGTTCTATTTTAAGTTGTCTGCAATATAATCTTGCAATGAAGTGCTTGTCTCCATTACCTGCTAAATATCTTCTGTGTAAAAGTCTATAAGCAACTCTGAATCTCCTATAAAAGGCAATTTTTAGGTGAAGGGACATGGAATCAAGAAGTGAAAACTGGATCAAGAGACACTCAATGAATAAACAGCAATAAGGTACATTAACAGAAAATTAAGAATCCATCAGGAGCATGCAAGCAAATTTGGAATTACAGGAATTAGTGGAAACATTGGAGAAAGTACTAGACTTTCCATATGAGTAGGATGGGTTTTGAAATGATTGTACAGAGATCTCAAGGGACAGGATGACTTGATAAAGCAGCTGATATGGTTGAGAGAATACAAAATGAGATTGAATTAGATAATGTAAGCACATTATTTCAACAATTCGGTCACTTCTACCTTTCTCATACATCTGTTGCTGCTTCTCTCTCTTCAATCCCCTGGTTTTCTTTGCTCTCATGTTTGAGATGGCTACGCAAAACTTCTACACTATGGTCCTATTTGGATCTGCTCTCACTGTTAACATTCAGTTATGAAACTCTGAGTCATTAAAATGGGGATTAAAATGCCTTCCTCAATAAGTTGTAAGACTCTACTAAATTAAAATACAGGAAGGGGGCAAGGTATAGAATTCAAAGTGCTATAAAATCTAGGTTTTATATTTAAACAGCAGCTCACAACTGCTCTAATAAGAAGAGAACAAAATTAAACCAAAAATAAAGGCTCTTCATCAGAGAACTACCACCTTTTCTGACAGCAGAGCTGGAAAGAAACTTAGCGACTCTCCAGTGCTTCTTGATGGGACCCTCTGTTTATTCATATATCAGAATCAGAACCCAATGGTCAGGCCAGGGCTCTTGGTCTTTTCCAGGGGCTTCTGTGCAGAAGGATGTGTTCTCAGTAGCCCCAGACTAACATGGTAACAGACTTGAGAAAGTCCTGGCCCCTCAACCCCTTCACAATCCAGAGTGTTCTTTCAACGTATCTTTTGATTGAGTAGCTAACCATACACAGAGATGGATGCCAGGGATTTAGAACAAATTCTTGTACTGGCTAATCTATTTTTATTTGGTTGTCATGGCTGAACTTGAACTATTTCAGAACTTACTGAATATGAACAATGGCTAGATTCTTCTCATTTCTTTACATGAGAATTGGCGGCACTGATTTAGGGCTGAGGGTGGGGTGGGAGTGGCGATGATCCCCAAAGAGTTAGATAAGCCCTCCAGAATTTTTCCAGCTGGCATTCCGATGTCTGGTCAATGGCAACAACGTGTTGCACTGATATTCTTTTACATACATGTTGACAGCTTTGCTGTTTCACTCCGTCTTCCTGTATCCTCCAGACAGAGCACACACAGTTCTCTTAATCTTCCCACATAGATCTTATTTTGTAAATTCTCCACCATCTTGTAGCTTCTTTTAAAAGCTTTCCATCTGTTTTTCTTTGTGAAAAGTCCATAAAGAAAATCAAAAGGGCAAGTAGAAATGAAAGTGCAAAAATATCTTAATTTTGCTTTTCTTACTTGTTTTTATGTTTGCTCATTACCAGGAATAATTTACAAAAAGGCGATAAACCTGATATGTAGATGAATACTTGCCTCTCTCTGAAAACAATACAAGTTAGATTTAGACTTGGTGCTAAATACAGTTGAAATCAATGCCTGAGTACAAAAATTTTTTTTTTCATTTTTCAGTTTTATTAGGTAGAATTGTTACTATTTGACTACACATATACAGTGTATTGCATGTAAATACATATATACAATATACTGCACATATTTTAAAAGTTTGTTTTTAATTCCATCGTTAAAAAGTTCACTAGACTAGATATTAGATCTAATCTGGGTGATGTAGACTTGAACAAGAATGGGAATGATACTTCTTTTCTTAAGCCTTTATCTCAGAAGAACACAATATGACCTTAAACCATCCTCTGTCAAGGTTTCCTGAGAGACTGAGTAGATTTTGAAGCCACTCAAAATTTACCACATGTTTAGTCATGCCTGCAGTCTTACTTTGAGATTACACAATATGCAATGAGAAAAAAATTTTTAACACACATACACATATGTGTTCATGGTCCATTTTCATGACGTTTGTTTTGGAGACTGAGGTTAATTGCTTCTGCCACCTCTCTTCCTTTTTTTTTTATTTTTTAAAACTAGGAATCCTAAGTATGTCTCCTATGTCCAGGTATTATGGTGATGGGATTTGTCCAATATGAACTTTACTAACAAAAGTAGGGCAAAACGTAAAGTAATGTGTTTTTTATAAAGCCGGTGTTTTTTCCCCCTTTTTCAATTTTAATAGTTTACAATGTTGTGTCATTTCTGGTATACAGCATAATGTTTCAGTCATACATACACATACATATATTTGTTTTCATATCCTTTTTCATTATAGGTTACTACAAGATATTGAATATAATTCCCTTGCTATACAGTATAAACTTGTTGTTTGTCTGTTTTATATATAGTACTTAGTATCTGTAAATCTCGAACTCCCAGTTTATCCCTTTCCACCCCCTTCTCCCCTCTGGTAACCGTTAAGTTTGTTTTCTGTGTCTGTGAGTCTGTTTCTGTTTTGTAAAGAATTTCATTTGTGTCTTTTTTTAGATTCCACATATAAATGGTATCATATGGTATTTTTCTTTCTCTTTCTGGCTTACTTCACTTAGAATGATAATCTCCAGGTCCATCCACATTGCTGTAAATGGTGAATGAATAAAGCAGATTGCCCTCCCCACTGTGAGCAAGCCTCATGTAATCCACTAAAGGCCTGGATAGGATAAAAAGGCTGAGTAAGGAAGAATTCTTCCTCCCTGACTGTCATTGAGTTAGGATATTGGTCTTCTTTTGTCCTTAGACTTGGACTCAGACTGGAGATTACACCATCAACTCACCTGGTTCTCAGGTCATACCTGGTCTGGAATGATACCATCAGCTCTCCTAGGTCAGGCTTCTCAACCTCCATGATGGCATGATCCAATCCCTAGTATTCAGTAAATAAATACCTTATATTATATATGATATCTGGATGTATGCATGTATTCTATATATATTATACACAGTAGTTAAATGTATTAGTCAACGTTCTCCAGAGAAAGAGAAGATATGTTTTGTATTGATTCTTTTTCTCTGGAGAACTCTAATACATTTAACTTATTTGAATGCTATGAAAAAGCAAAAAGCAAATCAGACTTGTGCTAGTTTTCAATGTAATACACTACTTTTCTTACCTTTATATTGTATTTTAAAATTCAGAATGTATAAAAGGAGTCCAGGCTACGTTGGAGTAGTACAGAAGTCACTTCTGTAGGATCCAGCCATGGCAGTTCCTATAGCGCAGTGCTGAAATTCCATCCGTACAATGGGATTACCTATTTCCCTACCAAAGATGAGGCTTGAAAGCTAAATACTTTGGAAGAGAGCATATATTGACTTCAATTTTTGTGGAAGTGAATGGGTAGTATTAGATCCCTTTGAGTACTTGTTTTCAAAGAAGGGAGAAGAAAAAATAGCTGAAAGGAAGAAATGTCACAGTAGGAGAAAGGCCATAGGGGGGTGATTGAGTGCCTTGCAGGTTCTTTTTTGCCTGTTTCACATTTGTGTAAAGGCCACCCCAGTGAATACCACTTTCCAAAAACTCGCTAGGCATGTCTCCACTCTGCCGGACCCTCAGGAGTGATGCCAAGGAGTGGCAGTTACCTGCTTTTAAGATTTAATCAGTTCTGCAATGAGAACTGTGTGAAAATGTCAACTTCTCAACAGATGACAGTTCGCCATCTAGGGCAGCCTGACCCACTGTATAGACGCGAGGGAAGCTGGAGAGAGGAAGGATTCTTATGTCTGTACTTACTGTCAGCGTGAGTACTAGAATATTCTTACAATAATGAGTAGAGTCGTGTCTCAGATGTTTACTTATCAGGATCAACTTGACTGCTGTCTGAAGATCACTGTGACACAGTAAATGTTAGAAAAGATAAGGCAGATTCTCAAAAAGAAATAGATTAGAGCCTGAGCTTTTATCAGTCACTGAAAAGTAAAAATAAAATCTATATATCTATTTTTAATATGCACCAAATATCAAATTCAATTTTATGCCGAATTGATATTATTATGCAGTCATATATATACACACACACATACATATTTATATATATCTGAATTCTATTGGCTGCTATTTTATTAAAGATTTTTCTGTCCATAGTCAAAAATGATACTGGCCTCTAGTTTCCTTTTTCATTTGTCTTTGTCTAATATTTGGCATCAGAGTAATTCTAGTTTAATAAACTGAATTGGGAAGTAGTCTTTCCTGTTCTATTTTCTGGAAGTGATTATGTAGAATTAGTATGTTAATTCTTCTTACATATTAGAAAGAATTCTCCAGTAAAACCATCTGGGTGTGGAGAGGTTTTGTTTGTTTGTTTGTTTGTTTTTGTAGCTTTTAAATTATGAATTTAACTTCTTTAACAGTCACACGGCTACTCAAATGATCAATTCCATATTGGATGAGTTGTGGTAGTTTGTGAGGTCTGTAGTAAAATCCTCATCATTTATGGTATTGGTCATTTGTATTTTGTCTCTTTTTATTCAGCAGTCTTGCTAGAGGTTTGTCAGTTTTATCACTTTTCAAGAACCAGCTAGTGTCATTGCTTTTCTCTATTGTTTTTCTTTTAGTTTGTTTCAGTTTTATCAATTTCTTCTCTTTAATAGCATCATTCCTGTGGATTGGTTTAAGTTCATTTTGCTCTCCTTTTTGTTGGTTCTTGAGGGGACCTCAGGCTGTTGATTTGAAACTTCCCCTTTACTCATGTTTGCATTTAGTTCTCTTAATTTTTTTCCCGGCACAATCTGTGTCCCATGTGAATGTATTTTTTTTGATTATGGAAAAATATCACATAACTTAAATGAATCATTTTAAACTGCACAATTAATTGGCATTCAGTACTTTCACAATGTTTTGAAACCATCACCTCTATCTAGTTCCAAAATATTTTCCTTTTTTTCACCAACTTAATTTAAATACGATTGATATATAATATTCTGTAAATTTAAGATATAAATGTGATGATTTGATACATATATATAGTAAACTGATTATCACATTAAGGTTCATTAACACATCCATCACTTCACATACTGTAGTGAGAACATTTAGCGTCTACTCTCCTAGCATCTTTTAAGATATAATACATTACGGTTAACTATAGGCATCATTCTGCACATTAGATGCCCAGAATTTATTTATCCTATAAGTAGAAGTTTCTGTGTTTTAACCAACATCCCCATTTCCCCCACCTTCTCAGCCTCCGGCAAACACCATTCTGTTCTCTGTTTTTGTAAGTTTGGGTCCCTTTGGATTCCACATATGAATAGGATCATTCAGCATTTGTCTTTCTCTGTCTGGCTTATGTCACTTAGCATAATGCCCTCAAAAGCTTGGTTAGTGACCTATAAAAAGATAGAAACGTAATTAAAATGTTAACATTATTTTACACTTGTTAAGTGATCAAAAGATACATAAATACTATAATAATACGACATTTTATCTTGAAAAAGAAAATTCCTCAAAGCCTAAAGAATTTGGTGCTTAATCCACCACTGGGAAATGTTTTATTATGGTGATTCTTATGGTTCTTATATTTTTAAAGATATTGCAAGGTTCTGATGAGGTTTTATGAGAAGAGAAATAAAAACCAGGTTTTTTCTTCTCAGACCCTTACCAACTATGATGGTTTTTGATAGTAATCAACAGCATAGTAGGAAACTACACTAGGAAGAAACTTCAGGGCATAGATAATCTTGTCATTTATTCAAGGGACTTGATCAGTCATAATATAAGGGAAGAATAACTATTTTTTTAGTACTAAGCTATCATGCATTGAAAATGAAAATAATTTTAGTTAGAAAGTATTTTTTTTCCTACAAACTCTGTAGAGGCTTGGAGAAAATAGGGAAATATAAGTATCTTAGCTTCATTTTAAGCTGATCTCTGTAAAATGAAATTCTTCCAAAGTAAGCATTTATAGTATCATTTTGAGGGAAATGTAATATTGAAATCTGAATGAATATGCATTAATTTGATCCATGTGTGCCTGCATTCAGTGACCAACTAGAGAATTAATATCTATCCCTTCTATAGTGATAAAGACTCAAATTCCTCATAACATCATAAACCCTTCTTAACTAAATCATGGTTATGATAATAAATTCACATCTTGATGGGCTTAAACACAAGAGAATAAAGGACTTAATGATGAAAGTTAATGGATTACAATCCATTTAAACTCTATATTCAGAAAGACCATGTTTCATTGGGGAGCTTTTGCTAGCTTAATAAATGAGAATCGTCTGTCTTGATTATCAGAAATAAGCCTGGTTATCCACACAAGCAAGGTCAGCTCACTGATCAAAACACGACTAGGGAAGAGAGAAGGTGTTTGAAGGGCACTTTATCTCCAAACCTGGACCATGACCTTGACAGAAGGGCATTTTTCCTTTATTAGAAAACAGCCGTTTACTCTGCATTTGTGCTTGAATTAGTCATTTGAGAAAAGAAGTAGTTTTCATCTTACAATGTGAAAAGTTACCTATAATGGTGAAACCTCAAATTACTCCCTCATCCACTTCTTGCTTGTGGGTCTCAAAGACAGAAGCCACCTTAATTCAGGAATTAAAATGTTCCGTGAAACACAGGATTTGGTGATTTTCCATGAGAATCCGTGAGGCTGGATTTTGGAGTTAGGCCATATAAACCCCAAGAGATCCTCTTTGTTCCAGAGACAGGTCCATTACCTCAATGCTTTAGAATGCTCTGCATGTTCATTAACTAACCTGCACTAACTGAGCAGCACTCTGAAACAGGTGCCCAGCTCTGCCCCTTGTGTGTCTCTAAAGATGCACATGGGAGAGACTCAGAAATTAACATTGTGAGTCAGAAATGTATAAACTGGGCAGATGGACAAGGTTTTGCTCAAGGGGTGGAACTAGAGGGAGAGATCATGGCTCTCTGAAAGAAAATAGCCATGAGTGAAAGGAAGTCTGGATGGGGCCATTTGGCACATCAAGTCCTGCAGGCAGAGAGAATGGCGGGTCACCATAAGGAGTGAGACTGTGTCTGACCATCCGGCCATTCAAGGACATACGCACACAGACTCACATAACACATAAACACACACCCCTTTCTTTCATTGTGGTCGGAAGAGATGCTTGACATGATTTCAAATTTCTTAAATTTACCGAGGCTTGCTTTATGGTCCACCATGTGATCGATCTATCCTGGAGAATGTTCCATGTGCACTTGAAAAGAATGTGTATTCTGCTGCCTTCAGATGGAAAGCTTCATATATATTAGTTAAATCTGTCTGGTCTCATCTGTCATTTAAGGCCAGTGTTTCCTTATTGATTTTAAGTCGAGATGATCTGTCCATTGACTTAAGTGGGGGTTGTTGCTTCTTGAGGTAGGCAATTATTATTATGAACTTGCCTCTTGGAATTTTTTTTGCTGCATCCTGTAAGTTTTGGTATGTAGTATTTTCATTTTCATTTTTCTTCCTTAGTGCTTGTACTTGGGAGAGAGGAGACTAATATACAGAAAGGAACTGTGATCTGGTGCTGCAGTGGGACATTCTTTAAAATAAATTGGGTATCAAAGTGAAGGAGGAGAAAAACAAGTACTTAGGAAATCTTCCATGGTAGAGGTAACAGCAAAGAGGACAACAGACATCTCTGATTATGTGTGTAGGTGGTACAAATCCCAAAATTCAGATATATTAAGAACTGTAACTTAATTTTCCTGTTACTCAAATTTTTAAAATTCTCATTCAGCTGGAATGGAAGAGATGAAAATACAAATTTCTCAGAGATCTTTTCAACCATAATTTTGTGTCGGAGTTGCAGGAGCCTTATGGAGGACCAAAGAGAGAGAGGACTCTGGTCATTTCTTCACTCAGATGAGACGCCCATCATCCTGTCTGGCCATCGGCCACCAGACCTGGTACATAAATGCCAGGTCATTTCTTGTTTTTCACCCAGATCTTTTTGTGCCCCACTGCTCTAAGTGACACGGGGATTACCTCGCCCTACTCTGTTTCCCTGTGGGGCAGAAATGTCAGTGGGGCTGTCTCATCATCATTAATTTACACCCACTCCTTGGGCAGTAAGTGGATCCTGAAGTGCTCTCAGAGGGCCTCCTCCTTCCCAAGGCTCTTCCAGGAATTCCCAGTGCAGATCTTCTCTCTGCAGGATCCACTTAAGTTATATGTTTATTGGGACTGATGAAAATGTTCATCTGTTCAAAGTCTGCACATATGGAGGATATATTGTTTGACTATATGTAGTTCGTTCAACAGTTCCCTCCAACCCTGTGTCAAGGTTTTCTCCCTTCTTAGGGACTAGCCATGGTCAATCTGTGCCTGAGTACCTGAGGTCATAGGTAAATGTGAAGTGCAAGACAGTAATTAGTGTCTCTAGGGAAAAACAAAAATGTAAGTTACTTTACTAAAGAAACCCACAGAGCATATCGTCCAATCACACAAAATTTTCAGAAAATGTGGCATGTGGTGGGGAGGAAGATTTGGAGTCAGGCAGACTAGAATGTGTACTTGTTTGCACTGTGACATTGCATAAGTTGCTTGACTTCTCTGATTCTTAGTTTCCTAACTGTAAAATATAAACAGATACACCTTGGCTGGCTGTGAAGATTAAATGAGATAACATATAATTCACTTTGAACACTGGTGATGGTTACTTAATATTAGCCACTATCTCTCTTTGAGCAAGATCATTATAATGACACCTAGGAAAATTGAGTTCTTATCACTAGCTCTCTGAAATCAGTCAATAAGACATCGACTGAGCATTAAAAGTTCTTGTCTTAACTGTCAGGAGTTGCAGAATAACACGACATTGTGGCCATACTTTCAGGGTTGAATCCTGTATCTAATGCTTACAAACTGGTGATTCTGGGCAAGTTGCTTAATGTCTTTTAATGTCTTAGTTTATTCTGTGTAAAATGTGCATAATGATAGTATTCTTACTGGCTGTTATGAAACTACAGTAAGATATTATTTGTAAATTTCTTAGAGCAGTGACTTACACATAGTCAGCGCTATGTAGGTATTTTTAAACAAATATCTTCACAATGCATTGCTAATTTAAACTCTAATAATGGATTAGACTGGATGGTATTTTTAGTCACATGCATTTCTGGTATTTTTTGATTTCTGATTCAAACAGACAGATAATTATTCCATATCTTGTAGAAGTAATCAGGGGTGGAAACTTTTAGATATTTAGAAAATACTATTTCAGATGGCTGATTAGTTTAGCTTCACAATGTTGGCCTGAAGCTACCTTTTTAATGGGGCCACAAGCTACATATTTGGTTTATATTTTTTAATTGAAATTTTAGTGTCCTTTGTGTATTTAAACTGCAATAAGCCAAGTAAAATTTTGCATTTATTATATATTCCCCAAGATGTCTGACCTTTACTCCCCTTGTAAGAGTTAAAGTTCATGATGGAAGAAAGGAAGAAGTCTGAACGAAAGTGCTATTACCTCGACATCAAGGATTGTGATTATTAATAGCAAAATAACAGAGTCTTATGGAATTGGGTAGTCAGGAGTCCAAGTCAGTAATTTCCTCCAGTCCTTAAGTGTTCTGTTGCTTTAATCTGCAGTCTGTTACCAGCCAATCAGATTGCGCCCCAAATATGAACTCCATTCTCCACGCTGGATTCAGGGTGTTCCAGACTTATTTCTGATCTCAGTGTATGATTAGATGCTGACTGAATGAGTGTCTCAGACAAGTGATGAGACACCTTGTGAAGGTTATAGTCAGACACTCCATCTCGTACAATTTAGAGTTGGAAGGTGGTAGCTGCATTTATTTCTGTTAAGTGAGCTTTAGAGATAAATGGCAGGGTTCATTTTCCAACTTAACACTTCTGTGAGGGTGAATAATGGATAGCTAAAAGCAAAAGTGATATCTTAACAAAAGCCAAAATGGGAACAGGGATTTAGCTTGCTCCAGTTGTCTAAAATAGTATCTCCTATTTTTACCTATTATTGCCATCTCACTGGTACCCCATACATTAAGCTTACTTTTGACAAAAGCTAAACGTATGAGAATCAACTAAAGAATTTATGATTTCTATGGAGTGGAGACCATCCATATAAACCCCTAATATATTTTGTCAGAAGGTAACATCCAGCTTGAAAGTGAAACTTAAAATAATTCTTTTTTTTTGGATATAGTTATGAATGGTAACTTAAAAGGAGTGCTTTCTTGATAAAACCGGAAGTCAGAGTCCAAAAGAATGGAATTTGATGCACATATAGTTAAACTTCAAAAAACATAGACCATGCTTGGTTTCTGGGTAGGAAGCCAGAGGCACACATCACAATAACCAGTTCTGATGCCTATCCCGTCAAGATAGTGTAAGGCTCTTTCTAGCCTGCAAAAGGATGGGCATTGACTTTCAAAACTTTGATGGAATAAAATGTAAAATTTCTTATCCCTGCTGGCTCTTCATGGTGATTCTGTTGATTTGTGCTGAAGATGAGAGGAGAACAGGGTGGTTAAATGTGACTAACCCATTGACTTCAGCATTCAACAAAATATGAGTTTTTAAACTATTCACTCCCCTTAGCCATTCCTGCCTCTTGGTTTAGCTATTAATCTCATTATCAAAGTCAAGCTAAATTCTCTAGCTGCCAGGTTTTGTTAGAAACCACAGCAAGAGAAAGGTTAGTGGTACCCATCCCTTGATTGCTGAATGCCTGGGGTCCTGTTATGTGGCAAGATGATGTATTGCTCCTTGTGCTTTTCTTTGCCATAATCCTACTGTTCTACAACCCAGTATATAATTTCACAATCTTTCTCATTATTAGCACATTTCAATAAAGTTCAAATTTGTATAGCCTCGAAGCCATTAACATTTTGTAGCATATTCTGGGTGGCACATTCCTCATCCAGAAAAATGTCTTCCGAGGAATGTTCTTCTGATATATTACACTCCTTGGTTCATCATTTAAAACTTGAGACATCCACCAGCATATACATCTTATTTAAAGTGTCAAAAAAGGGCAAAAAAAATTGCGCTGACTTAAAGAGCTTTGTTACTTAAACTTCAGGGATCACTGCATCCATTTTCCCTTTTTGGTGTTAACCATTTTCCCCCCCTATTTTTCTCTCTATTCATTCTCTTCTAAATGAGTGTGATAAAGAGGGAGAGAATGGGTAAAGCACCTTTTAAAGAACAGCTTTTAAACCTGAATTTTGGGGGAGAAGTATCAAAATGATTATTTGTCCCTGCATAACCATGGCAACATAGAAATATTTAAATCCTTGGGAGCATTTTCTTTGGGGATTTTGATGGATGCAGAATAATAATAATGTGGTCTTCTGTTAGATGCGGCTTAAAAAATGGAAATTTCTCACTCATGTAGAGAGACTCAATAAAAATATTAAAGTCTGAAGGGAGGTTCTTCGAGTTTGAAAATAAAAGTGTTGATTCCTATTGTAATTTGAATTCCTTTAGGAATTCATTGTGAGATAAATCACTGAAGAGCATGAATATGGTTATGCTGAGTAGAGGCTCGGTATCATTGTTCACATGCACCTGTGTGTGGTGGGAGTAGAATGGATGGTCGTCTTCAGGTTGCGATGGGAAGGGCTCTTCTGAGGGCCTCTTCTTTTTCTTGTTTTGATAGTTTTAATTTCACCACTTGAGATTTATTTTTTCAGTGGTTTTCAGTGGACTCTGATTCACCCAGGAAGTTTGTTAACAACAAAAATTCCAAAGGCCCACATGCAGAATAGTCTGTAAGGGCAATTGACCCTTAAACAACACAGATTTGAACTGTGTCAGTCCTCTTACGCTTGGATGTTTTTTCAGTTGGAAATAGTACAATGCTATACTGTCTGTGGTTTGTTGAATCTGTGGATCCTGAACCTCAGATACAGAGGAACCACTATACAGAGGAACTGTATATACACAGGGGTCAGCTATAAATTAAACACCAACTTTCAACTGCAAGGAGGGTAGGCCCACCCAACACCCACATTGTTCACAGCTGTAATCTGGGATAGAGCCTTGACTACTGCAATTTTATGTGCTTCTTATGGAATTCTGATAGTTTGGGAAATAACTGAGTTCAAGTGATTCTTTAGTGGATTCATGTTAAATATAAATGATCCTTGGAGATAAGACATTATTATACATTTATCTGCTAGATTGAAGTACTTTTTCTAATTTATTTCTGCCTCATAGGATGACCCTCAGAGGACAAGACCAGCCTTGTGCTGATAAAGTGGCTGGAGGTGGAGGTGGATGGTAGGTTTGGAGATTGGTTGGAGCAAGTCTTGATTTGTAACATTTGACAGTTTCTATGGTGTAATCCCCCACAATGGCTGATTTCTAGCTACTAATGGATTAACAAGCATCTTGCGAAATGTCTGAATATTTAACAATCAATGAGATGTGGCTCCTGCATATATACAACTGCGACTGCGAGTTACTATTTCTGAGAAAGAGAGAAAGTAGGCTCTGAGTATATGGCCCAGGACCAGTGAGGTGAGGCTGGAGTGGAATGCTCTGTTAAGGACATCCAGGGAAGAATTAGCGTCAAAAGCCAATAAACTAAAGGACAGAAGAAGGAAGATTCTGTTTAGGAGTTCAACAGAATTTCACTTGGGACATAATTCTTTGGACTTTGTAAAGAGGCCACATAGGACTCCAGGGGGTAAAACTCCAGGATGGTGGCTGAGGTCAGGTTTTGGGTTAATGATAATGTGTAGGCAGTCCAAACAAGAAGCATCTTAGAGAAGAATTGCTGAGCCATTAACTAGAAATTTAATGGGTCCACACAAAATCAAGAAATAGATCAGTCAAGATGGCAAAGAATAAAGAGATGAAATCTCTCGGGCAGGGAGAGGTTAGCAGAGAGAAGACAATTTGTGGTTTTGATTGAAGGAAAATTCAGGACAAGTATCGAGAGTCTATAGATACTGGTTGCCTTGCTACATTTATGCAGCATTGAGAGCAAAGGAGAACCTCAGTAGAGTAGAGCTGTGTGAATAATTAACACCACTGAAATAGAGAAATTTAATAGGGAACCTCAAATTAGTCTAGAAGTGAAGACTTTCTAAACTATCTATGTGACGTCGAATGGTACCAGGGAAGGTAACTTCCTGAAATACACTGTGGGAAGCTTCTCATTTCTAGTGTCCTCAGTTGGAGGCCACTTTCCAAGTTTTTTCTTGTTGAATATTTAAGATTTCTTTTTCAGATATAATAATATTAAAAGTGGCTACCAGCTTCCTGAAATACCACTGACCTAACAATTTCTCTGGCAATAGGCTAGGATCTTCAATTCATATATGACCCTGATCCTGGTGCTCACAGTGGCAGACCCTTGGAGTGTTTGTGAGCTTTTGTTCTGTCGTCTAAGAGTCACTTGTAGAACAGGAGGGATTGTGACTTTATCCACTTTCCAGCTCCCTCAAGATGGAGGAAATATCCTTCTTATTCCAAGCAGAAAAATGAATGCCCAGTGATTCAGGGACATCTTAAGAGTACTGTGGGGGCACACGAGCACATTGGAAGACAGCCCATTTGCTTTTTTTCCCTCAAATAATGTAAAATTAATACAGTATGTTAAGATAATAGTAATACTTCAGGAAATAATTTGCCTCTGTTAGAATGACAAGAACCTTATATAATAAATTATAAGGAAAAGGAAATAGAGCTGATTTGTACCCACAGGAACAAATGCTGCATGGATAACCTTATTATAAATGTATATTCAATTTCTTATTTGATTTTGTTCAAATAATTCCTCACCCTGACACTCTTCTTGTAATACAGTCAAGCATAAGGATTTAGCGAAAAACAGTCTTCTCTTATATGGGTTTTATATGTGAGCTGCCTCCCCAACCAAATTGCTTCACAAAAGGTGAAAAAAGAGAATTGATATCACAGAATAAAAAGGAGTACACTGCCTACAACTGCCAGCCTTGAGAGTCTCAGATCAAAAGTGATTAAAAAAAAAAAAAAAAAAAAAGGCCTTGAGATTTTAAGGCAGATTAATTTACTTTACATTTTCCTAGCTCTCCTCTGTCCTTCAATTTGGACCCTACCTAATTTAAATTATATATTGTAATACAAGAACATTACATTTATTAAATATAGGCTTAATATATTTAAATATATTAAAGGATTGGAGTACAAGGCAATCTTTAGTGTATGACAATTTAAGAATAATCAGAGACAGAATAATGCCAAACTGCTTTTATTTGCCCAATCCTTAATAATTAACAATAAAATAATAATATAAAAAGGTAAAAATTGTGATCCAAGAAAATAATACAATTATAGCTATCATAAAAATCAGTATCATTTGATCCTGAGCTTCCTAGCAACCAGAGAAAGTAGAAAATATAATTGATTTTATGATTGTCATCAGATATAACAAAGCAAGCCAAATTTTTCAGGAAATAAAATACATTTTCTTTGGACTCTACATTAATTTATATAAGGGATACTGAGTAATGTCACATTCAAGGTCTTCAATTATTTATAGTTCAGTGCACTATGCACATATCATGGTGATTCCATAAGAGAGGAATCAAACGTGGTTCATACAAGGGCTTTGTGTTTGAACAATGGATCTCAGTACTCTGCAGAAGTCAAATTTCATCATAAGAATCAAAATTATGTTGGAAAGTAATCCCCTAATTTTTCACCCTTTATGAGTTCTTCCATTTAAAAAAAAAATCTACTTGTTGGTGATCTTAGTATATGAGAACCTCATTCAAGGGGATGGCCTTTTATGACAGCACTGTGTGACAGGAATGATAAAAGAGCTTCTCCTCAGATTGTTCTATGTGAAAATCTACCTATTTTCCCAGAAAAGTTGTGAAAAAGTTTTCCGAAGTCATTAGAATTGACGTTTCAACAAACCAGTGAATGTGTGTGCAGGTGAAAGGAAATCATGCATCAATCATATTGTTTTACAATAAAAACATTAGATTAAATGTAGGTAAGAGACCTGTATCTCATTACAAATGTTATTTGTTTTTTCCCATGAACACATTAAACAGGTAACTGTTGTGTTCAGAATACTGCCACAAATTAATTTCCTTAAGAACAGAAGTTTTAAAAAGAACAAAGAATGAGACAGATTCAGTTGCTCTGCAAACAGCATTTGCAATTGTTTAAGATACAGGATTTCTCTGAAAAAAAAAAATTACATAAGGAGAAAACAACCATAGACAATGGTTCTAGTGTTCCTCCAATGTCTCAATATTACATTTTAAATCTGTTGCTCAGTTGTTGGTACTTAATTATTTGAAAAAGATAAAGACAGAATTCCCAACTATAAAACTATTTACAAATTCCAATTTCCAAAAAACCTGAAACTTTGTTAGAGACAAACCTATACAAGAAAAGAGATGAACTCCTATCAGTTTGGAAGCCTTCTTCTAAAAATCTTTTTGGGTCCGTGCCAAATTGAGAAAATAATAATTATAGCCTAAACTTGGAGTAATAAATAACAGTTGGATTTTTTATAGAATTGAATAGTTTAAATCGCTGTCATTAATAAATGATGGCCACTGCCAAACAATAACAATAAATGTGAATACAATAGCAGCAGTACAATAGATGCATTCTTTTAGGAGGAAATAATTCTGTGTGCGGACACTAAACCTGCAGTGATTGTTACCTTGCAGGAGATGTTCATTTCAGTTCTATGAGGCATCAGCTGGGGCTTCTCAAATGTGATTGGAGGGTCCATTTTCAAGACGGCTAACTCACCAAGACGGCAAATTGCTACTGGCTTTCAATTGGGAGGTCAGTCAGGGATATTGGCGGGGGGCCATTTCCTGTCCATGTGGGCTTCTCCATGGTACTGCCTTTACTTCCTCAGCACATAGGTTTAAAAAGTGAAAGTTCCAAGAAACAGGAAGTGGAAGCTGCCGGTCTTTTATAAATCTGGAAATTGGCACAGGCCATCTTTCACCATCTTGTTATTGGCCAAGCAGCCACGGCCTATTCTTATCCAGGGAAAAGGAATATTGACCCTACCTTTCGGTAGGAAAAGTGTGAAAAAAAAAAAAGATGTGGCCTCCTTAAATCTACCACAAATGTGTCACACACTTTGGTTTCTCAAAATATTAATATGTTCCTGCTTATATGCAAAGTTACAGTCATTGACCATTAACACAGTGTGACTTTTCACACATTCAGATTAATTTTCTTGACAGCTTGCTAGCGTTTAGTCACTACGTTTTAAAGCTAAAATTTTTCTTTGTCTAATTCCCTCATTTTAACAATGAGAAAGAAGGAAAAAGGAAACTTGAGAGTTAAAACCAGAGTCAGTAGCAAAATTCAGGCGGAATTCAGATGTCTAAGCGTTTTCTTCTCCCATCTTTGGATTACACATTGTCTTCAGGAAGTTTCCATTACTGCCTACACAGGCAGTCTAGGTAGTCTCAATAGTGTCAGGAGGTAGATAAGGTTACCTAGTGAATAAAGGACTTTGAAGGTATCAAGTACATACATTTGGAAGGCGGACAATACCTTAGAAAGATTAAAGATCCATGTACATAGTTTATGCTTAGGAAGTGGGTGTATGTGGAAATAAAATCAATGGGGTAGACTTAGAAGAAAACATACAGACACTGGGTGACCTAAATGTATAAAAGAGAGAAGTAGAACATGAATTTTGAGGGAAATTCTTAGGTTTCACCCTGAGGGAAAAAAGAAAGGATTTGGCTGGTCTTAGTTTAGTTTAATTCAAGCACCAACTGGAATAAAATATAATTACACTATTTTGATCTGTAAATATGTAAAACTGACAGCTCTTTTGCATATGAAAGTATAAAAATGATCTGCACTCTGTTTTGTTGAAGAACAATAAGGGATGTCTTGAATATCACATAAGCCCGTCTAAATGGCTTTTACACAGTGGCTTTATTCAGTTCTAGGAGATTTTAAAAACCACTTGAAATTGATTAGGCCATTTTTGTTCCCTAACATAATAAAGCTTAGAAAATAGCTTTTCACTGTGCTGAGGTGTATTGTAATTTAAACTGAGTGATTTTCTAGCCAAGTCAGGAAACCAATGAGCCAAACCACTGTATGGTCTTAGGTGAACGCATTCTAAGAACAAGCAACTTACGTGTTAACTTGTTTTAGCGGATAAAGCACAGGAGAGGCTGTTGATTAACCTTGTCCTCTGCGGGCAGAGGTTCTGTATGTCATGGTGCATCTGCATGGTTGGACTGAATTAACCAATTTGGTCAAATTGACCATTCACCTCAGAACTAGTGATGTACAACCAGACTTAATTATAATTTAGATGGAGATACCAGCTTTTTTTTTTTTCCCCCAGAAAGGTAGAGGTAGTTTGCCACTGTATTTTGCTAGACTGGAGAGAGATTCAACCCAAGTATTCAGCTATTTTTTCTTCTGGATAGCACAAAGATAACCTATATTAAATACACAATCTATGATAGATATATGATAATAACATTTAAAAATAGCTACTGACATATGCTAGACTGTTAGCTGAAAGTAATAGACACTGACTCTGGCTAATTTAAACAAAAGTTGGGTTTATTCAAAGGAGGTTCTGAAAAATGCCAGAAATCCAGACTCAGAACATTTGTGGCCAGAGGTGAAGCCTCAAGCTCCTGCCATAGAGCTGGTGCAGCAGTGGTACCAGTGGGCTACCACAGTGCCCCTCCTCCACTGCTGTGCCGCTGATACCCTAGGGTGGAACCCTGCAGCTAGAAGGGCTGCCATGGCTTGCCACGTGTCACCCGGATGGCTTCTCCTGCTTCCTACCTTTTATCTGGACAAGTACAATCCAGAGGTGGAGTCAAAGTGTCTTCGTCAGCCCAGGCTGCCATAAGAAAATGTGGGGTGGCTTAAACAACAGACATTTATTTTCTCATAATCCTGGAGGCTGGAAATTCCAAGATCAAAGTCTGACAGGGTTGTTGGGGCCTCTTCCTGGGGTACAGATAGCCACTTTCTTGCTATGTTCTCACATGACTCAGAGAGAGAGGGTTCTGGTTTCTTTCTTTTCTAGGGCACTAATCCCAACATGAGAACCCCACCCTCATGACCTCATCTAAACCATCTAAACCTACTTGCCTCCCAAAGCCCCAATTCCGAATACCATCACATTGGGGTTTAGGACGTCAACATAGCACAGTGTTCCCTAACATCAAGTCATTTACTTTAGGAGTTTGGAGAGTGCAGAGTACCCTTGGCAACTCTGAACAGAGAGAGGTAACTAGGAGAGTAAATATTCTGACTTCATTCTCCTTCCTTGTTCCTCTTTGATCGAATGTTGGAGCTCTCCATTGGCTGGAAGCTCCCAAGGTTATGGGAGTCCTTTTTGTCAAAGTCCCTATATGCTAAGCATTTCTGGGCACAGAGTAATATAAAGGGAGAGAAGTGAATCTGGAGGCACATTCAAAAGGTATCCGCTCCTCTCTTGTTTACCATCTTACCATATAAGATATATATGTGTGTGTGTATAATGAATAATTTGTAATATAATTATAAATAGTTCCTCATGTTCGTCCTGAATTATTTTCCACTTTATCATATAAGGTGAATGAATAATTACTGTATAAAGTGAATGAATCATTTCCCATGCTCATGCTAAATTCTGAACTTCTCTTGTGCACAAAATGTGCCATTTTTGTTCTGACTAGACATAGTATCAGAGCCAGACTTTGTCATGCTGGCCCTGACTTTTTGCAAGTCCCCCAGCCTTAGTGTCTTTGGTGTGAGGATTCTTACTTCATACTTTTCTCCTGTTTGAACTTGTCTTTGTCCAGGTGCCTTCCCCACTTCAGATCTTTCTAGACCTTAGCCCATCCAATTCTGCTTCTGCCTCAAACTCACTTTTAACCCAGATGGTGTCTAGAAATTAGATGGTATGTTCCTTCGTGGTCAAATGTTTGTACATGTCTTTTCTGGCCTGAAACTGAAATGGTTATAGCCTAAAATGATAACATTCTTTGAGAGAATTTCTTCATTGTTTTACAATAAGAAATTATGGCATTTTCCCAGATGTTCGAGTTTGACTTGTCTTTCCTGTGGGTACTGGTAATATTGTGCCAACAGAAATGATAACAATGACTTAACAAATCCTATAATATTTAAAACTAATATGTGGAATATATGGTTCCCAAACTATACATTATTGCATTCTCAGTGGAAGTCTTTGATATAATTGTTGAACATGGCTTAACTCTGTAATGAGGTAGAAGAATCTAATTTCCACACATTTGATATCTATTAAGATATCATAAAAGTGTTTATTGATTTGTTAAAAGAACAGTGAGACAAAACATGAATTGATTGTTTATTCACCCAAAAGTTTATTAAACAGAGATGTAACTTAAATAGATTTTTTGAAAAACTCTAAATTGGACTTAATTGACTAGTAAGATAAAGCATCCATGGAAACCTCAGTATATCAATAGTTGAAGTAGAAAATAATACTTGATTAACTCTCCACAATCAAAACAAATGTGATGTGCTCAATTAACATTGGTTTCTTGCAAAGCATATACTCACTGGTAATTCTTCTGAAGTTTTAGAAGAATAACATTAATTTTCTTAAGACTAACATTTCTTTGTCATCAAGGACCTTCAGGTCTGACTGAGGGCTGTGCGTAGACCAGTGGAAAAAGTAAGGATCATCGATGAGCAATTTAAGGAGATGTTGTGGGGTAGAAAGGACACTGGGCTTGGGAGTAAGGAAATGGGTTCAGGTCCCAGACCCGCTAACCAAGTGTTTGATCTTGGCCAAGTGCATTACTTCTCTATTCCTTGATTTCCTTAAATGGGAAATAATGACATGAGATTGGGTAACTCCTGAGGAATAAAAGCATACTTTGTCCTTTATGAAATGGTGGCAAATCATGCTTTTATATAAATGCTTTCTTTAATTTCCACTTATTCATTCGATAATTTTATAATCCCTCTACAGCCTCCTTTCTTATTCTAGAAATATATTATGCACGGGAAATACCAAGTTGAGTAATGAAAATAAAAGCAGATATATTAGAAAATAAATAAAAGTTGTAAAATAAAAATCATGGTTCAGATATAAAGTAAAGTAAAATGTGGCATGATTTTAACAATCATTAGAATCTCAGGAAAGAGAATGCATTTGCCATTGATTCTAGGATTCTCCACCAGAGACTTTGAGAAGGATGTGTAATTCTCTTAACACAGATGGCCTTGAATTGAACAACATTTACAAGAGTAGTATAATAAACTTTTTACTTTAATTTTCATTGACAAATCTATGGGTAACAAAGACTTTATTTCCATGGCAGAGTAAAGTTTAGTCCTTAACAAATTCCTTAGCAAAATTTAATTGTTTCAAAGTGGGAAATACAGATTATTTTTCAAGAGGTAGTAGAAGAAACAGAGGTGTTCATTTTATGCAGAGTAGAATGGAATTACTGATTAATGTCAAAGGGACAAGTAAGGTAAGTACATGATTTTAAGTTGCAAAGGAAGTAAGAGAATAACTAAAAATAATGCTATAAGAAAAATTAGGAAAAGGAGGGAGAGGAGATTCACAGGGGGTGCTGAATGAGATTACTGATTATTTTGAAATAACGGGGAAAATGATTAGAACTGAAAACATAAGTGACCTGAAGGAAGATTGCTTCTGAGGAACAGAAGGAAGGCTGGAGAAGAGCTGTGCTGGAGAACTTGGGTTTCATCTTGTTTTTAAGTCCTATTGGAATCATTTTTTTTCACTCTGAATTCAGAATATGTTGTGTATATATGTATGTAGGTGTTCTCTATATAGACTCTGTCTGTCTGTCTATCATCTATCAATCTGTAAGTGGCAGGTAGAAATTCTCAGAGAAGATGATACTTGAGATGAATTTCAAGGAAAGAAAAGTTAAACCAGGGAAATAAAGAAGGAACAGAGGCATTTCAATCCAACCGTAGGACCTTAATGTATCACTTATGTCTTCTGATTCAAAATATGAAGTTTAGGTAATGGTTGATTTAAAGAAAAGCTGACTTGAGGCAAGTCATTCTTTCTGAACCAGACTGTTTTCCTTAAATATAAAGGTGAGCATGACATTTGAATGAATATTCTGCTGTGGGAGAAGACAGAAAGCAAGCCAGAATCAGACATTCTTGGTGAGGGAGCAACCTCACCAGTGTGGGATGAGTAGTGTTTTCATGAGGTGAAGAAACATGGAAAATCCTCGATAACTGAAGTTTGGGAGTGTTGAAAATGAAGCTTTGAGAATTCTTGATGGAGGTGGTTCTTGATGCCAGATGGGGTTGGAGTCCTCTCTGTGAGTGGTTTTGAAAGGAAATGCAACTATTTACAGCAGAGTCCAGCTCAGAGATAAATAGACTGACAGGACCCAGCATTATTTTTCAGGTGTCCTGGTCCATGGGCGTGGGTCACTCCGGGGGGCTGTCACTCCAGTGGGAAAACAGGGCAGAGGATTCAGTGCCTTTTGGACAATCAGACTAGTCCTTGGGTCATCATCAATGTGTCCTTAGCATCAGAGGCCACTTGGCACTGGAGCAAAATTGTGAAAGAAAATGAATTGAAACCAGAATTCTATGCTTGGCCATACTAGAATTCTAATATGAGGGATAGTTGAGATATTTCTAAGAAGTTGTATGCACCATAGAAAGATGAAAGTAAGCCTATGAACAAGAATCAGGAACTACAAAAACAATGTGGTAGCAAATAATTTAATACATCTTAAATTTAACTCTAAACAATTACTGTACTTACATGTTGAAAAATATTGATAGCAATATCCTCTATCAAAATATAAGCTGTGCTCAAAAGAAGGAACAGGAGTAAAAGCATGTTTGCATTCTAGTTTGTATAAATATTTATTATATCTTGTTTAATAAATACACTAGAAATATGAAAGAAGTCATCACACTATAATTCTATATATACATTTTCAATCATTAGAGGAGAATTATTGGAATTAAGAAAACACATTCAATAAAGGAAAAGGCAGAAAAGAAAAGAGGAAGAAAGAAAGCTCAATAAAAAATTTAAATATAATGGTAGGAATAATGCTAAATACATTAATAACCACACTAATAAAGAATGCTACATTTTGTGTTGAGAAGTAAATTCTTATTTGAATTTTTTGAAAAAGTAAATCCTATATAAAAGAGAGAGAGGTTGAGAATGACAGAATGCAATGTTAAAAGATTTGCCAGGCAGATGCTAATTTAAATTATTGCCACATAGAAACACTAACATTAGACTGAATATTCATCAATACTAACCTGTAAATGCTATTTTAAAAAGAGATAAAAATAAGCTTATAATAATAATAGTTATCATCTAGTAGAAACACATTAGTCAAATATTTAAGAGCCTAATAGAGCAGTGGAAACTATATTAATAATTTCAAGTTTAACTTAAAACATATACTAAAATATGAAAATATTTGACAAGTCATAATCATTGGGGAAGAGCTTCAACAAACGTATCTCAGCAATTTTAAGATCAAGAAACTATACTGAAGATTGGCTAACAGAGGTATAAAATCTGAAATAATTTATAATTTCCTTCAGGAAGTGAACATTTCTAAAAGACAAACCAATAGAGGAAGCAGATATTTCACAAAAGATACACAAATTAAATGGCTAGGACACATTTACGTAGATGTACAAAAGCATTACAATCAGAGAAATGTACATTTAAACAGTTTTTTCACTCATTTTCAAACTTTAAAGAACGAGATCATACCCAGTGTTGCTGAGGATACACACAAAGAAAAAACAGTGGACTCATAATTGGTATATCCTTTTAGAAGCAGTTTGCAAACACGTACAAAAATTTAGGACACCCAGTCTTTGATATACAGCAACTTTAATCCCATGAATTTATCCCAATGAAATATTTATGTGTTTGTTTAAAGATGCTACTGTAACATCTCCATCAATAGGAGAGTATTTTAATACTTTAAATAATTATAGGACACTCCTGAGAATTAGTTAAACCTACATGTTTGATAGGAATATGTTGCTGAGATATATGGTTAACTACAAAAGAGTACTAGAAAAATACATAGAGCATTTATAAGAAAAATAATATTTGTATATAAACACCTAGACAAATTATCGAATGTCTAGACATCAAATTCTTACCTTTAGAGGGGTAATGATAATGTTCATGTGTTTCTCTGCATAACTGTTGGAGTATTTTTCAGAAAGGATATCAGTGCTCTATTTGTGAAATTAAAAATATCAAAAGCTGGCTGGATAGATGTTTACTCCATAGTACAATTAAGAGAGTTGAATTATCAGGGTGTTTAGTTATTAAACTAGTATGTGGAATGACTGATATGAATTCAGGAAGGTTCATTCCATATCTTTTTTGTTGATTTTTGGCTTTTATTTTGTTAGAAGCCTTAAAGATGTATAGGATTTAGTAACACTTTTTTTCTCATACTTTCTTTTTCATTAACGAGGCACCTGTGCTTCATCAGATTCCAAAGGTATGAATGTATCGGACTGAAGTTTGATCAAATGGTTCATGTCAGCATTTTTGCAGAGTTTTCTCTGTATTCAATTCAGTATGGTAGCAAGTTGACATCTGTTTTATGGCCCGCATCACTTGCGTGTGGGAAAAATATAATTATTTCTAGTGAGCATCAATTGAAAAGAGAACATTGAATTGTTTTCAACTCATTTCTTTTAAGATGTTACATGCTACAAAGATGTCAATCATATGCATTAAATTTTTTATCTTATAAATGTTACATAGTCTGAACAGTTTATTCTGCCAATAATTTGAGGTAATGAGGATTTTATTGTATATTAGTTGAAATAAATCAGGTTTACAAGGCATTTGATGAAAAGGAAAATAACCAGTCATGTAATTGTAAAAGCTAATGGCTGTTTGCCTGCAGAATTATTTGGAAATAGATTTATTATTACCTTACAGAAGTCAGGAGGTGTTCATAATTGGTGGAGGGGAAAAAACACTATGTTGGTTCAGGATACATAGACCTGATGTTTTGATTGAATCTAAATTTTATTCGTGGCATACAGCCTAGTCTGTTCCCTGGTGATTTTACAGTTTGGGCTTCATTGGTCTTCTATTATTGAACTACATCATTTGCTAAATATAGCATTAGTATTGGGAGTACTTAGCAACTTAGCAAATCCTAGAATGATTGCTTAGGTCCAGTCCTGGATTGGATCTTTACAATAGAATTTATTCATCTTTTAAATTATATAAACAAATTCTTCCTGTCTTTGCAGCTTTAGGTTTTATACTGTGCTTATGAAGATCACTGCAGTTGTCCGTTGGCATCTGTGGGGGATTGGTTCCAGGACTCCCTGCAGATACCCAATCTATGAATGCTCAAGCCCCTTATAAAAATGGCATAGTATTTTCATGTAATCTATGCACATCCTCCCATGTATTTTAAATCATCTCTAGGTTACTTATAATACCTAATACTCTGTAAATGCCATGCAAATGGTTGTAGATACAATGCAAATGCTAGATAAACAGTTGCAAATTCAAGTTTTGCTTTTTGAAACTTTTTAAATTTTTTCCTTCAATTCTCTTGTATCTGTGGTTGGTTGAATCTGCAGATGTAGAAACCATGAATATGGAGGGTAGACTACTATAATGTTTAACTTTGGTGTTTTGTTACTGGAAAGATGATTGTGTGTGTGTGCGTGTGCGTGCACACTTATATATCTGGGTGCTTATAAGTGAAGAATCTGAAAAGAGGGAAGAGATCACAAAAGGGAAGATCATTTTCAGAATTGTTTCAGGATGGAGGACCTTTGTGAAGACAGTCAGTTAGCATCAGGAGTCAGTTCTATTCTCTGCACTTTTCTCTTTACTTTTTATTTGTGCAATACGTGGCCACAGTGGTCTCAGTTTTCAGGGGTTGCATGAGACTTAACTTAGGGAAGATGGAACAGGTCAGTAGAATCCTCAAGGACTTCTTGTCAGTCTGAGAAGTAAGTCTAGGCATTCTCCTTCTCCTCCCCAACAAGCAATCTAATGATTAAAATCTGTTAGTTTTCAGAGATAAACCACTGGGAAGTTTCAAGAGATAATGATGATAATGGAAAGGTAATAACTGCCATTCTTGGATGACCTCCAAAACAGGGTTGTATGATGTTTCTGCTGGCTTTATTAAGACATAATACCTACTAACTCTGCCTAGGACTGTTACAGTATTATCAATGATAACATAGCTAATTAGCCCTCCGCCCTCCTTCCCTCCCGATCAGAAACAATTCTCCATGCACTGAAATTGTGGGAATACACCTATTCGTATTGAAGCTAGACAACAAACAGGAAGCCATCTAAATGGCCAGTAATAACTATTTTAAATAGGTAATGAGAAATGCATCCATATGAGGAATAGAGTGATATCACCAAAAATATTATTGAAGTAAATTTATTAGCATCCATGTTGTGATGTAAAAGGAAAAGCATTCACTACAGACCAGTCTATGAAATTTACCATAATTTAGTTTTTGCAAAACATAACATGTGAGTGATTTTTGTACAGTTAGAAAGTGAGTCTGAAATCCTGTGTTGACTGGTAGGTTGGACGCTGTGCAGATGCCAGGGAAACCTTGTAACTGTTGTTTCCCAAACATCTACCACACTGTCTGACACATAAAATATGTTTGGTACGTATTTTAATCATTGAAGAATTTTGTAAAGCAAATAGTTCAATGCCTGCTGAGTGACATTTGGTTAACAAAGGGGGAGACATTATTATTCTTAATGAATATCAGGAAACAGAACTAGAACTACAACTTGAAATTATCAGAATAATTGTTGGGCTTGTACACGCGGTGCCCTGTGGGAGTTGTATGAGGTCAGTGGAAAGGGTCCACGCACCCATGTGACTCCATATAAGGCTTTAATAAAGAGGAAGGATACGGCACAACAGGAGAAAGAAAGCCCAGGCAAATATCAGACCGGCCCAAGACCTCCAGGCACAGCTCCTGGGGCTTTGTCAGGAACACAGGAAGTGCTTTATATTCAGGCCATGAACCTGCAAGAAACATGCAAGTTACTTTAGTCTCAGAGGAGCCGAAGTACCGGTAAACACCGCTCAGTCCAGACTGGGGAACCATACAAATCAGGCGCAAATCATCAACCTGCACCTTTTCAGTAAACATTATAAGCACTCTGGTACGTGGTACCTTCTCAGGGGTTTTGGTCTATAAAAATCACATTATAAAGCACTGTCTAGTAACGCTCGTCCCTGTCTTGGTCACGAGTTAGCACCTTGGTCCTGGGCATCGGTGGAGATATGCAGAGACCTACCTAAGCTACCTGCACATTAACCTCTCCTTACTCAGCCCTTCCATGCAAATTTGAAAAAGGTAGTCTCCTGGTGTACTCTGAAGTAGATAAGGCTTCCTGCTCTTGGAAACACAGCGCCAGAGGCATATGGCTTGAGAAATAAATGTGGATTGCCCGCTGGTCCCCACCTGTCCCTGCTGGTAGTTGCTTCTGTGTAGTGGGCATTGGTGTGTGGTGGGCATGAGGCAAGAGAAGTACGTGGAAGAACTACAATCTGGACACTCGACATTTCCACTGGTGTGACCCATGCGTCAGGGGACAGATCTGGTTGTGGACAATGGTCAGAGGCTCAGAGTAGCAGGTATCCATGTGAAACTGAGATTTTTGATGACATCTATTCCTGCATATTCTGAATAGTTCACATCCAAAAGCTCTAAACTGTTACAGTAATAAGGTAGGTAGAGCCTGAGCAGAAGGAGTGTGGGCTTATTCGTGTGGGGAGAGCAAAGCCAGCAGGCAGTGGCTAGATGGTGAACAATGACAAAATATTTAATGTGCAAATCAACAAAGGACTATTGCAAGTCCCACCAGCCACTCCATGTTCAGAGGCAGGACACGTGATTTTGGAACGCTTGCGAGAATGAGGCTAAGTCTTGGCTTTGGGACAGCTTGATGCCAGGTAGGTGCAAGGCAGTAGTTCGAAAGCGGAAGCAGCAGGGCTCCATCCACGTACCAGAACTGAGGTTTAAGGGGAGCATTTGGTCCCAGCCCCAAGGCACAGGCCTAGATATCACTGCAGGATGGGACAGAAGGTCAGCACAGGGATGGCAAATACAGCACTCTGATGCTTGCTTATTCATTCTGTAGATCTCGCTGTTTATAATCTGGCCTAATTAAAATGGCACCGAGAAGCAAAACGGCATGGCAGTTAAGAATCAAATTCTGATGCCAGAAGTCTGATTCAAATCCTGGCTCTGTGACTTATCACCTGGGTGACCTGTGTTACTAGTTTTAAACCTATTCTTTGCATCAGTTTCCCCATCTGTAGTAATAGCACCTACTTCAAAGGAGTATTTTTAGAATCAAATTACATAGTAATAAATGTAAGGTTCTTAGAACAGCGTCTGGCACAATAGTAAAATATAAGCATTATGTGTTAGTGGCTACTGTTACGATTCCCCAAGGCTAGAGCGGAGTTACGCTACAGCGGTAGGGTAGAGCATGGCCAGTGCTTTAAAGGGCTGGCTGCCTCTGCTCTAACGTGGCTGGTAATCGATCAGAACAAAAGCCTTGCTTCCTCTCATTAATTCCCATGCCCTGCTGAACAATTTGTGTCAACAATTCCTCTTTAATGCTACACTTCTGACGCCCTGCTGACCTCTCTGACTCCTAAGGATTGAACTGTTTTCCTTCTCTTGGATTTTATGCAGTAGATTGATCTCTTGGGACTGGTGTTTAGCTTACTTCTCTGACCATTTCTACTACTTTTAAGCTCCATGCAGGCAGGAGTTACATCTATTTTTTTTTTTACCACCGGTTATTTAACATCTAACAGAGCACCTGAGACAGTAGAACCACAATCGATGGTTTAAGGAAGGAAGGATTTACCCTCACCATGTGGACCTGGCATGTGATTCTTCTCCTTTGGTAGTGACCTCTGGTTCCCTTCTTTGAGGCTGCTCATGGCTCAGTCCCTTTGTTAACTCTACTGTCACTTCTTTATGTCCCCCCCCCCACAATTTGTATATACACTTCTTTAATATCTTAACTCACTTCAGCTCAGTCCCTAGAGTTCAACCTAGTAGAGTTTCCCAGTTTGGGATCTGTGAGCGGGACCTACACAAGAGGGACATTGAGATGTCAGTATGAGAATCAAGGAAGTTACTTCAGAATGCATTGCATATTCAATAAAAAAATAAAATAAAATTGTTACCTCATTTCAGTACACTGATTTTGTGCATTATACTTAAGTCAACATGCATTGACATAATGAATTTAAGAATGAAGTAGATAGCTATTGTGGAAAACAGTCATCTCACACAGTAGTGGATATGTAATCAGTTATACCCTCAAACTATATCTAAATGATTTAGACTTATTTTTTCATCTTTTATTCTAAGTATATCTTACCACCAAAACCCATCTTAGTACTAACAGTAAGCTTAAGGATACACTGTCATTGCCTTATAATAGTATAGAACTGAGAGTGTTTCTCAAAGATTATTCGGTAGATGTGGAAACTGCTCCTTGGACGATGGCCACTTGCCCTAACTTATTATATTAGAACATTGCTGCAGAGTGTGTTCCTTCCATTACGTTAAAATGCTCCTATGGACCTGTTAAAATAAAGAGAAATGAGTCATTTCCCTTTGGAAAATATAGCGTATATCTCCATCAGGATCTATGACACCTTATATAGTGACAGTTGGCCGCAGACTTTGGCAGTGAGGTTTGGTTTTTTTTTCCATGGGGTGTATTTTCAAGGTTCATCCTTCTGCCACTAGTGATTTCTATATGGGCCATGTCTTTTTTTCCTTCAAAGTAAGGACACACACGGACCTTGTAGGGTGTTAAACTAATTGTGGCTTTGAATTTAGAAATTGCTTTCCAAGCAGGATGGATTGTTTACTTGTTTTATCCTGGTGCTTGTAGCAGTGGAGATTGGGTAGCCTTAATGACGTGGGATTCTCTTTTTATTATGCTATTGAACACATTACAGAGCTAATGAGATGAATACTAAATGGAGAATCTCTACGTCACCCGCTGTTTTATGGTTTTAGGGAAAAAAATTGTTGGTAATTTTTCTCTTCCTATAATTAGACAAAGCTTTATTTTTAAACAATATTTTCTACATAATATAAATTATAAGCTCACATGATTTCTTCACAGGCAATATATCTGATGTGGTAAATGAAATACGTAGTTTACATCAAGGGTCTCCTTGTACACTGGATTGTTTAAGCGAAATAATGCAGTGGTATGACCTATGAACTAGGTTTGACATTGGGAAACCCGAGTTCAAACCAAAGTTCTGCTCGTTTTAGTTTTTAAGTTGGACAAGTCACTCAGTATCTCAGCCTCAGTTTTCTCAGATGAAAAAGTGAATATTTCTGTGAACTATATGTCAGGATAAGTAAACATGTGAGAGAGACTAGGCCAATTCCTAGAACATTATAAAATTAGTCGTGGTGGTGAAGTTGTCATTGAAGTTGAAAACCATGTCCTTAACTCCATGTTTTGTACAGGAAAACTGAAACGTTGGTCTGGGTGGAGATGAACAATTCTTTAGGATTAGAAAATACATGAAATGACCTTTAACCCTTCATTATAGACTCTCACAAGACAGGATAATAAAAAAATAAAAATAAATAATAAAAAAATTAAAAGTAGAAGGGAAGTAGATTTGCTAAGAAGGGCAAATCAGAAACCATTATCATGATAGGTTAATACCTTTATGTGGACTTAATAACGAGGAAGACGGTTTTTCTCAATTTGATTGAGTAATAGTTTGTGGCAAAGGAAAAGGTGATTAGAATAACAGATGTACCTTGGTTGTAATTCACATGGAGAAATTATTTCATTCGGAAGTTTGTGTTTCTTTTTCTGTCCTCTTCTTACATAACCCAAGACTTTTTGCTCCGTGTTGTTCAAGTATCACTGTCGTTCTGAAAGAAACTTATACCAGATAAACAGGCTCACAAATCCAAATCAGATCTCGAAAAAGAATGGCTCTCCCTCTATCCCGGGAACAGCTATGGGTTTTTTTTTTTTTTTTTTAAGTTTCTAAACAATAAAGGAAACTACTTTCTTAGTACTTCGATAAATATTTTTGTGGCGCTATGTGAGGCACCCAGGTTGCCACTGAAATCTAGATGAATGATTCAATAAAGATACACAAGAATATAATAGAGGTTCATGTGGTCTGAAAAAGATAAGACACACTACATTAACCCTCTCTGTGAGAAACAAGACAAACACACACATCTATCTAAATACCTCTGCACTTGTGAGCTCAATGCATTTATATCATTGGCTGAAAAATATGTTGCTGTTGGAATATCCCCCTTGCTGAGACTTTTCTATCTCAAGCTCACTGCCAGTTTTAAGCAGTCCTTGGTCAAGCAGCCATAAAGCAGCAGAGGAAAATAAGTCTGTGGGTTTAAAACCTGCTGTTTGGTACAGAAAAATAAAATACAGCATATTCTAAAGTAGTTGTGGTTTTATCCCGTGAAGCGCCTCTCTGCTCCAGAGATTTGGGGTAAGCAGTTCATCAAAATGAGGATCACCAGATCACAGGCATGCCTGAGATTGTTCCTCAGAATGGGTCCTGCTGAAATCCATTCCTCCTTGTGCATATTCCTCCCCTATTTCACAATGTTTCAAATTCCTTAGAGAAATAAAATCTTTTGATTTTAACACTTAAAAATGTTTAACACACAAATAGCCCTAGAGAAGATCAGTGAAAGATCTTTTAAGCATTTATTCAACAATTGCTTATTAAGTCGCTTCTGTACGTACTAAAGGCTGGGTACCTTACCAGGTCCTGATGATAAAGACACAAACAAGACTAAGAGGCCAGGAGACCTACAGATGAATGGTAGATACAGAGAAGTGAGTGAGCCAACACAGAGAGACAGGGCTACTTTCCCAATAGAGGGTGTAATAGGAGTGTAACGGAGAGGAACATAATCCTATTTGATGTATCGAGGAAAGCTTCTTGAAAGTGGCTTCTAACGGGAGACCTGGAAGAGGAGAGCTAGTTGCAAATGAGAGAATGACTTGAAAGAGTAACTTACAAGGCAGAGACCTGGAGGACGGGAGGACGTAGGGGCCGCCTTTCCTAGAAAGAAAGTCCTGGCAGTCCTGCTGTGGGTGAACTTGAAGTCAGTTAGTGTGACTGGGGCTTGGAGCACACCTGAGAAGGGGTTGGGGGGTGACACAGATGAGGCAGGAGAAGGAGTCAAGACTTACTGAACTATATTCAATAGCTTGTAATAACCTATAATGAAATATATATATATATATACAAATCACTATGCTGTATCCCAGAAAATAACACAACATTGTACAACATTGTAAATCACCTATACTTCAGTATAAGAAATTGTCACACAAGTCTTCATCAACTGGAGCTTCTTGAAGTATAGTCGGCAGACTGGCACTTGCAGCATCATTTGGGAGCCACATAGAAATGAAAATTCTGATTTCGGGGGTCTGGGGTGGAGCCTCAGATTCTACAATTCTAGCGGAGTCTCATACACCCACTTTTAGTAGCAAATTGTGAACTATATTAGGAGTTTATTCTTCATCCTGTAGACAGTCTGTGGATGGATATGATTTGCACTTTAAATACCTTGGTTGCATCAAAGGGCATCAAATATTTGCATCAAATATTTCTGGGCACAATGCTTTGTTCATAACAGCTAACTGAATTAATGAATGACTCAATAAGTGACAATTTCTCATCATTCTTGGTATTCCAATTCTAACTCTGTTGTTTTTAACTGAAATCATTTGTAATTAGACTCTCTCTGAAGAGAGAGTTATTGAAATGTGCAAATTGTGGGAAGTATATTGTGCTGGATTTATAGACAGTGGACTGAATACTGTGAAACATTTTCCTTTCTGATACCCCAGTGCAATATATATCCAGGATTGTTTTTATTGAATATCATTGCTAGTTGCTGTCAATTTTTCATGTGTTTCTGATGAAACAAGATTGGAGTTTGGGCTGTGCTTGGACAGTCCTGGGGGCCATTGAATAATTGCCAAGTGACCGTTGGGCAAAGCTGCTCATTAGAGAGAGGAGAGAGGATCAGTGTTCAGCTACATTTGCAAGTTCTACTCGGTAGACTGACTTCAGGGGAATTGGCCCCACGTGTTTTATCTGCTCTGAGCCAGGGTTGTCATGAAAAGTAGAAAGCAGGTATTTTAAATTATTTCATATAGAGAGGAAGAGAAAATGAGACGGAGGGCACACAGCTGCCTGTTTCTCAAGAATATTGCTCAGCTCAGAGCATCTGAGTCAGAGAATTCCTCCCAGGCTGCTGTTGATTATGACTTATGAAAGGGCACCAGTCCGACCTGACAAGTGTACACAGTGCTGGAGGCTTCAACTTTCCATTAGTAACAAGAACCCCCAAAGGTTAATTTGTTTTGGCACCTCCTGATTACCTCCTGTGTTCATCTCCTTCTGAGACTTCACATTCCCCATCTGATTTAGGGGCTCTACGTAGAAACATACTGTCATTTTTCTCGACTTACCACTAGCTTTGGTCCTGTGATCTCCAAATGCAGTTAAATAGCTGAAATCAAATTTCTGTTTAGAGGGGCTGATGACACCTAGAGGAATTTGCAGGTCCTTTTGAATGTACGTGGGAGCCGTGCTGAAGTGTCCTCCCAGACGGGTGGAATTTGGAGGCCTCGTCTTGTCTCGGCCTGGATGCGGCTCCCCTTAGTTGAGGATCATTTTGAGTCCTCATTTTGGGATGCTTTGTCTTGTCAAGCATCCCATCACCTGAAAACTTGGGGGAAACTCTACTATTTTAGGTCATTTCTTTAAAAAAAATTAATAGTTAAAAAAATCCCACTCTGCTTGTTCACATATGATGCCTCTAAAATAGCCCCAGTGTCTTAGATGTCTGTGAAAAGCCTTCAGGTGGTTTGATCTGGCAGAACAGATTACCTGCATGATCTGTCACTTGGGTGTTAAGCCTTTCATTCACTTACTACCTTGATTTCCATAAACTATGTGTGGGTTTTTATACTATTTTCTTTCTTTTCACTCATTTATTTAGAACTTTCTACCAAGAGGTTATTATTGGCCCATAGGGTTTTGAAACACATGCTTGGGATCTAAGGACTGCCTTCTTGAACACCTCCCCATCAAACTGTTGCTGCATGGTTACCCATCTTCATCAGCCTGCAGCAGTTCCGTGTGAGATGTGAATGGGAGCACGCACATGCCCCCACCCACGGGCCTCTGATGTTCACAATGCTTCTGATTGTTCCATTGTGTTGTTAATGTGTTTATTTTTATATTTGTTCCTGTTCCAAAAGGGATTGGAGTTCATATTATGAAGACCTTGTTATTGTAAACAATAATAGCGATTAGTGGTAACTTGTGCCTCTGTAGCTTCAGTTGTCTCATCTGTAAATTTAAGTATTAGGACAACTTGCAAATCTAAATTTCTGTGGAAGAAATTATCACTCTTTGTGCTTAAGTACCAATGAAAGTGCTGACTTTTGTGTCCTTTTCACACTTGGGGTCAAGGGATGTATCGTCACCTAGAGTCTGTTTCAGAATTGATTCTGTGTTGTAACCCACGTGGATGGTCCAGGATGTGTTGGTGGTAATTTGACTACTACTTGAGTCATCTCACTAGTAGCTGAGTTTAGTTTAAGGGCTGCGACTGGTTAGCTAAGTGGTGTCTAACGCAGTTGATTTCAAGATTCACTCAGCTCTGGCAGGACACGCAGGACTCCTTGAATCAAAGATCATTCTAGCACAGGTTCAGAACTCATGGACTTGAATCATGAATTGTCTGATTCCATCCCACCCACCTCGGGCTCCTTCAGGCTCACGAAACCACAGGACCTTGGTACTTACCCTGGTTTTACTCCTTCAATCTCATGCAGACTTCACTTTTCCTTCCTATTGAACTTGGCTTTTCTGCTGACTGAAACCTTATTCCTTTTTCCCCTGGGAGCATCCATTAATAACTTAGAGAAACATCCTTCCAGACTTGAAATTACTCCCAGAAATGTCCTTTTCCTATTTTCTTCTGAAGATCATTGTTTGATTTTCCCTGTATGAAACCAATAACCATTGAGAAAATAAAACATAAAGATATATTCCAGTCACGTTGGAAACCAACATAAGCTCTTTAGGGACAAATAAAAAAAAATGTAGATGATTGACATACCTCCAATCTCATTAAGTTATATAAATTAGGTATGTACGGCTTTTTGTATGTCAATTATATCTCAAGTGGTTAAAGAAAGACAATGTATGCCTCATTCAAATGGACAAAATTAAACAAAAACAAAAAACCCTGATATTTGTAAGAATCCTATAGGAAGACCCAATATGTTAAAAAAAAAAATTCTCCTGGATTGACCTATGAATCCAATGTAAACCCAATAAAAATATGATTAGAATATTCTATTTTTAGATTTTTTAAAAAAGAGTAATGATAAAAATTAGCCATCTTCACACACAAACGTGGTATATACATACTAAATATGGAGAAAGCATAGGTTTTTAAATAGATGGCATTGAGATACTTAGCTAGCTTTTTGTATCACACAATGTAAACTTAAAAATAAAACTATAAATGGAATAAAACTGGTAGAATATTTTAAAGGTCTCATCATATATCACATTTCTAAATGTTTAATCTTAAAGGAAATATGTGATAAAGACGTGTGCAAAACATTTGTCTAAACACTCATGACCCATACCACATACACTAACTCAGGAAAATATGTGATTTTTTTTTTTTTTGCAAAACTGGTGACAAAATTTAATCCTTAATACACAAATTTGCAGAGATTTATTGTGATTCATAAGGACAAGATGAACAATATAATACAAAATTTGACAGAGCTGCAAATAGACAAGGCTCTGAGATGGGCAGGGTACAAAAGTGGAAATAGAAATAACCAATAGATATGAGGAGATACTAACCTCGTGGATATCTTAATGGCATAAAATTAATATAAAGAATTCTTTTAGCAGCTGGGGCTGGGTGTGTGGTCCAGCACAGTGGATCAGAGCAGGGCACCAAAGCATCCTCTACAGTCCTGTTACCCACCCAGAATAGCGTATCTAGTAAGTAATAAAGAACCACATTAATGTTTTCCTTAACCCTAAGTTTAACTTTGTTTTCTAAACCTGGGGTTTGTCCTAATTCCTGATAATCTGGTGAGATTTGAAACTGCCTGGCTCTCCCAATGCTAGAATTCAAGTGCAAAGTCTGCTTTATAGAAGCCCATGTTGGGTAAGGCTGAGGGATGAGCAGCTATCTTCTGCTTCTCCATTTATATCTCTTCTCTGAATAGGGCAGACTTCGGTGCCAAGAGTGACTTCCTGGGCAGTGAGAATGGCCCCTGGCATCTGGGAGTGACCTTGGCCCATAGCCATTTCAGTCCGTATCTTCCTTGTCATGGTGGCTCATGTTAGGACTGGGATGGCCAGAAGTTTAGAGAGTCTCTGGGATGGTGGGAGGCAGGAAGAAAGTTCCAAAGATCTCAAGAAAGATCTGATTCACTCTGGTTATTTTTTCTAGAAAGTATGATTCTAGAGCTGGTGCTCCCTCAATCGTAAAGAACTGAACACACAAGGAAGTTCTGATGCATTCTTTTTTCTGCAGCTGGATTAGGAGTAATACGTTCGAGATCTCAGCTGAAGCTCCAGGAACTCCAGGGATTCCTGAGTTTTGAAGAGTTGTAGGTTGTTACTGGGCGGAGAAGCATAGAATGTGGCAGGTCGTGTCCATAATCACTAGAGATACGGCACTGCCACTGACACCACACCATGAGTGTCCGGGAAGGTCAGGCTGTTGCTATTTTAACATCACCGTCTGACTGCTGTGGTGCAGCTTCTGCATCCCAGTGACCAGGTAGCAACATCAGTCTATTTTAGCTCATTTCTTTTGACACATCATCAAATAATAATGTGAGCTAATTTTAAACAGTCTAGCAAGCTGCCTTTGCAAGAAATGTGCCCATGCCGAGAATATTTTCACTGTGCATAGACAAATTTACTATTCCCGAGCATGCAGCTAATTTTGATTAAAAAGTGATTATGATTTAAATTCACCTGTATATGGGGCTAGACGGGACCCAGCATTTCTTACGGAAATATTGTTGACTTTCTTCCTGGAAGGAGGATATCTTACAGTAACTGGAGAGATATGGGGGAAACTATCAAACTTCTATTTTGTCTCGAGGCGGTTCTGAGTGACCATTTAATATGGCAGGAACCTGTCTAAAATGAGTGGCTCAGGTGAAGGAGCTGTAATTTATTTTTTAACCTCAATCACTCTGTCATTTGGCAGTTTTCTGTTGGTAAATATCTCTCTTTAGCTCGGGGTCATTTCAGAACAGCAAATCCGAGCGAATCTGTCAGGACTGAGTTGTCAGGGCTAATCACCGCAGTTAGACTGGGTAGTACTCCCATCTGCGATGGAAGAGCTCAACTGACTCAAAAAAATCCCAAGCCTGAGGCACCCGTGCTTGTGCTGAGACATGAGAGGCTGACTTAGGAACTGTTTTTCCCTTCTCCATTCAACCCTCACATACTGCACCCCCCCAACACACACACCCATTTGTCTATATGTTATTTAGTAGAAATCTCTATTTCCTTGGTCACTATCTCACTAGGGATGTTTAGGGGGAAAAAATACTCTTGCCTCTAAATCCAAGACTTGTCCCCGGAACTCTTCTTATGGATGATACCTTCCTTCAACCACATTTCTCTCTGGCTTAATTTCTTTAAAAAGGAGACAAATACCTGCCACCACCTTCTCACCTCCTCTTAGCTTCTTATCTCAGGGTGATTGTAGTTCCAGTTTTACAACTTCATCAAAGTTACTCTTGTCCATATAAACAAACTCTTTTTAAAATGCTAAAACTAATGGATACTGGTAAGCCCCTTGATAATTTCATCTCTTGCACTGTTTAACGATGCTGTGTATTCCCTCCCTTAAACAAACCAAATCAACCAACCAAATCAAAGAAAAAACCCTTTTCTTATCGTGGTTTGGGATCTACCACTCTCATTTGAATTTCTGACTGCCTCCTCCTGGCTGTGGCTCCTTGATGTTGTTTGAGGCATTTTTTCCCTGATACTGCATCTTAAATGTTGATGTTTCCTAGGGTTCCATGTTTCTTCCTTCCCTTTTCTCATTCTGTAAAGCTTCCTGGGTAAGCTACCAACAACTATGGCTTCGAGTTTCACTGATGTGAACATTTTGCCAAGCCATCAATATTTACTGACAACAATCATTTTCCTGTTCTTTACAAAGAGATGGTTCAGAGCATAACTGATCAGTAAATGCCACTGAACATATAATTCATTCACATCTTCCTAAGAATCCTACCTGCCCTTCAGCCCAAGTGTCCAATGTCCGGCATAAGGTCTCAAGCACCACACGCAGCATTGGGCACATAGTAGGTTTTCAATAAACTTGTGTTGCATGAAACTGAAAAGGGTGCATAATAGTCTCTAAAAAGATGTTAAGCCAAGTTACATTATAGCAGTGGTGGCAGCTTGATGTGCTGGGTGAGCCAGTCAGAGAGATAAGAAGGCTGGTGCTCTGTAGCTGTGTAAACTCTCAGAGAATGTTCCTAACCTGAGTCTCATTTTCTTCATCCATAGTATGAGGGGATTGGACAACATGATCCCTGTTGTCTCTCCCAGCACTAACTAGTGAGGTCTGGTTCTGCAGGGGAGAGAGGTCTCATTGAAGTCTGTCCTCGGGAAGGTACAAGCTTCCTCCAGACGTTCGGAGTCCTGTAAAAGATACGGGCCCATATATTTTCTCCTCTAACAACCTCAGTTGAAGGGGTACCACAGAGATGAGCCTGTCAGAAACTGGTATTTCCCTCTTGACAAAATATTTTCATTATTTCACTTCCTAACGGAGTGGTCCCCAAAGAGTTTGGGTGTTTGTTTTGCACAAACTGCACAGATGCAGAAGCACAGAGGAAGCTGTGTCTTGTCTACTTCCCGCGGAGCAGCGGACTAAAAAGTAAATGATGTGTCTAAACAGCAAACCGCTTCTTTCTAAATATAGCAGCTTAATTACTTCTCTCGTCATAAATACATGAAGGGGAAGAATATCTCTAGGTATTGAAATCCAGGCAAAGGTTTCAGATCAGACAAATACGTCCTAATTCAGCTAAGTTTAAACGTAGCCACAACTTTTATTTTTCTATTCAAATGCTTGAAATTAAAGTGAAGAGACTGTGTTGGCATACATTAATATGTGACAATGGGGTATTTTTAAGCACTACCTCAGATAAGCCACAGGATGAAGTAGATGAATATACATATGGCAAAGAGCTTATGAGAACAAACATTCTGCAGGTGCTGCTTTTTTTGTTTCATTAAAGACTTAAGCATCTAATGTGTTCGGTCTTGGGTATCTGCCCTGCCGGTCTTAGTTCACCCATAGCTCTGACTGTCAGGAGTAGAAGCTCTTCACTCATGAGCACAGGCCTCAGCTCTGAGCAGAAACATAGGACGTTCGAACTTTGCTGTGATCAACAGCATCACAAAGCAAAACCTCCCACAAAGCATGAAAGCTTCCTATTCCCTACCTCCACCTCCCCAAGATGTTTTCACTCGGATTCAACCATTAAAGCCAAGCCAAAAACAGCCATTGCATCAGCGTGTGTAATGTTGTTAGTATTTGCAAGAAAAATGTTATTGTCACGCGTTTCTCTTTTTTTTTTCCCAAGGTGAGAGGTAAATTTAACATAATATGAAACTTGAAATCTCATTGCTTTTTCACTGTAAATGTATATATTTATTGTAAGGCTGGGAGTGCAGCCTTTTCTGGGGTTCTGCTAATCTTAGGATTCCGTTGTGGGATGGAGCATCGGCTGTTTTTGTCCTTGGCTGATGAGATGAGACTCTTGTGGTGTAGGGCTAAGAAGACCCTCTGGCTTTTCTAGTTCACCTTGTATCGCTGATTAACCAGTGCACTGATGGCTCCCATCTATCTGATTCCATAATCTTTATGCATACCATCTCCCTGGACCTCTCAGATGCCTACTGCACCTCCTAGTGCATTTCCTTCTGCTAGATTTCAATGCTAGTTTCACTATTGGTCAAAGTTTTTTAACAGTGACCCTGAGGCTACACCACAGGCTCTCAGTCCATCTCCCACCTAACACTAAAGATAGAGTCTTCACTGCCAGCCAGTCAACGGGCTATCCCTAGTACCAACTCTGCTAGCAGTTTTTGGAATACATGTATGAGAAGTTTACCGGGGAGAATGTCCAGGAATAAGACTTGGGAAAGGTGGGGAAAATGGGACTGAGCAGAAGGAGCAGTTGAACTGAAATGCAGCCGTAAGCGAGACCTCAGCTGACCCCCAGGGGAGCTCAGGAACTTGGGTGTTTTTTCCCTTAGTGGGGACATCTGTGCTCTCCTCATCAGTTACTAGGTGCGGGCTGCCCTCTAGCAGGGGACAAGCTCTCTTTGACAGAGAGCAATTCCTGGAAAGGAACTCAGCTCTGTATAGTTAGCAACCAACCCTGCTGATGACTGGAGAAGTGTCTCAATCCACCACCTCCACTAAGAGTATTTCCCATAGTGATAAGAAAGATCTGCTAAGGATGATAGTTCAGCCTTTTCTGGAGTCAATGATTTCTATGACTTTAGTACATCGGGATTTCCCTAACTTTGGACAAAATGAGAGGCTGAAGAATTTAACAGACTGTAGCCTTATGGGCACACTTTCTTATAGGCATACATCTAATACCGACTGTAACAGGTAAGATTCATGAAGGACTGGAAAAAATTGAACTTCTACATCATTTTTTAGCTAATGCTCATACCATGATGAGAACTATAATACGAATTTTTAAAATTTTAAAATTAATCATAGAACTTTCATATCTCAGACCTCGTAACTATCACATGTGTATTGTCCTGGCAATGTTTTTTTTTTTTAAACAGAAGACTTTCTCATAAAGTCAAATTAAAATTCTCAATGAGCAATGTAGTCTAGGTACAGCTTTAGAAAGTTTCCAAATCCAGTAACAATTGAAAGCTTTAATGTTAAAACAACCTAAAATATTCAGAATTATGAAGTAAATATTTAAAAACACGAAAGGATTCAAATAAAGTATTAAAAAGAGTAAGGACACCTTTGTAAAGATTCCAAAATCCAGTATTCAGCAAGAGACAATGAGGAAAATTGGACATTTTGGTGATATCTGTAAAAGTATAAAATGAAAGAAATAGTCCTTATACAAAGGAGCAACAGAGCTGATCTGAACAGGGCCACCTCTGGTACCTTTATGCAAATTTAGCAAAGAATCAGTATCCTCTCTGGGCAGATTTTCCTCTAGGAAAACTGCTTCGCAAACAGCTAAGTTTCCTTGTAAGAATGAAGAAAAGGTCCCCTGTGTTCTAGATGGATATAGCCCCAAACTGGGGAGTATACTTGACAAGGAGAGTGTAGTCTCAAGTCCAGTCCGAACTTGCTCCCTCAGTTTGATGCTGTTGTGCAGTGAACAACTTATACAACTGTATCTGATGACCCTGGGTCCTATAATGGCTATTGAAGGCAGCCATTCAAATGGTGCATTTGGAGAGATCCTGAAGAATTGCAAAAGAGCCTGTTCCATGGCCTGTATTTTTCAAGACTGAACCAATATTAAATTTACTAAGTTTCACATTAATATTTATTTCTGTTATCCATAAGTGGTGGTAATATCTTTTTTGCCTGTTACCACTGTAATCTAATTAAATTATCATTTGAGTTGGCTGAATAAATAACACTTACAAAAGGCAAATGTTGACTATTGGGGAAAAAAGTTCTAATATAGGAAACAACACTCAGAAATACATAGGAAGGAAGGACCTAGCAGAGGGGGTGGCCTAGAATATTTTGGTGCAATAATTAGGAAATCAAAATGTCAGACTTAGGAGCTGACCTAAAGTACAGGGTCTAGAAAGTAATATGGATACTTTAACTTTCTGGAATAAAATCTCTTGGTTGTTAGAGATGACTTGGAGGTTACTGCAATGTCAGTCGTGCTAGAATACGTGGAGGGAAAACACAACTGCTTTACATAAAGATGCAGCTCAGGGACACCTCAAAAGATGGGAGAGGAAGAGACAAGCATTTCCTCTCTCACTTAGCACTGTGACAATTTCCCCTAAACGTTTCCAATCAAATTTTTGTACTTCTTTAATAACCCTTATCTCACTTGTCACTGATATGAGGTACATTTTCTCAGGACTTTTTCTGTCTAAAATTTTTCAAAACAACAAACACATATTTTACACATTGGTAATCAAGGGATAAGATATGGATAGTCTGTGTTGAAATTTATGGGGCTATTTTTAAATCCTAATTTATGCATAACTTTAAATGATGCTGTAATGAAATAAAAGTAAATGAATAAGTAAATGAAGCTATGTAGATGTATGCTCAGTCAAATAGAAAGTGGGGAGTGGAACAAATCAGACTATCATGTCTAAGAGACATGGTTCATATCAGCAAACTACTCCAACTCTCACTCATAGGATCCCTAGATTCAAGACCGAAATGTCTCTGTGTGAGATCCTTCAGCTTGTCACACGTTCCTGACAAGAAAGCACTTTGTAACAATCAAGGAAGGATTGCACACAATATGGTTGCATCCTTCTCGAACGTGGTGTGAAAAGGGCTGATTGTTTAAATCCTGGCATCCTTCAAATACCACTGTAATCACCCTTTATCATCACTTGCTAATGTCACCGTCACCCTTAAGATTGAAATTAAACATCTAGAAGCTTGATTCAAGAGACCTTTGTCAAATGCTTCATTAGTTTCAGTTGGGCTGCTTATTAGAATGGATGCTAAAAGCTCTATCCAGAAAAAGCTCTATGTTTTTCAATGCTGAAGGATTAGGGTGGACATCCGAGGCACCGATCCAAGTGGAAGGGGTAGGAGAACAGTTCCTAAGCAAAGTTCAAGGTCTGTTCAGACCAAATGTGATGGGTGTGGCATGAGGAAGGACGCATGGCTCAGGTAATGGTCTAGAAATCAAGATATCAAGTCTCTGGATGGCTAAGGAGTTCTAGGCCTCTGTCAGCAACAGCAGAAAAGAGAATCTGAGAACTGGGAAGTCAAGCAGAGGCCAGGGAGGCCAAAGTGTGTTAATCATTCACTTAATGCACATTTATTGATTACAGGGCGAATCATAGGGCGCCTCAAGTCCTAGACTCCTGTCTGTCATTATCTGTTAGAAGTAAGTAAAATTTAGAAATCTGCATGAGAAGCAGAGATCAATGCTTTTTTTAAAAAGAGTTTTTAAAAATTCAATACATCAAAAAGATTAGAATAATAAGTAGTGATTAGAATAAATTACTTAATATAACTGAAATTATCTAAGTTAAGGATAATGGCCTTTTCTTGTCCTTCACATAACTTGTTCATACGCTTGATTTATTGTTACTTAAAAAGTAAGAACACCAAGTATTTCCAAGAATAGAACTTTGGTTGTAATTCTTACCCTGTTCTCTTTGATTTAAGCAGTCATTTGGTCCCATGTTGCTCTTGTGTGTCCTTCCCATGCATATGTCTTAGCTCCCTAAGTAGCTGGTGCTTTTTTAAGTCCAATACGTGATTGTTGATAAGTTTTTAAATCTTATTCATAAAGGAAGCACTTTATTTTTACCTTTTTATTTTACTGTAGTTTTCCTCTTAATAAATAACTATTTCATATTGGGGGAAAAAGGTACTTGCTTTATTTTTCTATCTAGAGATTTAATCAGTATTTTCATTAGTTCATTCATTCAAAATTGATATTATAGATAGCTTACTGGTGACAGATTCTGTCCACAAACATTCAGTAGAGAAAGTATGAGCAGAAAATGGAGAAGTACGGAGCAAATAAGGAAGAGGGGGTTGTATGGTAATGTGGGCTTTGAAGGAAATCAACAAGGTACAATCAGAGAGAGTAAAGAGGAGAAGATATCAGGGAAGAAAGGAAAACAGGAACCTGGAGAATGCATAAAAGTAACAGAAAAAACAACAGGGAGAAGAGAGAGAAAGATCTATGGCGGGTTGGATCATAGAACAGTGGTTCATCCTGGGACCACGTGGTTGAGAACAGACGAAGAGTGTTCTCATGGAATAGGCAGACAGCCCAAAGGGCTGGTCTTCCTTACAAGCAAACTCTCGAAGGGTTTCATGCTTAGTTTCTTCAAGTTCTAAATATTCGGTATCATTGGAAAGGAACTGCAGTAGATTGTTGATGGCTTTCTAGAGGACTGAGATGTAAGCACAGAACCAAGGATGAGATTTCACTGTTAGAATTACTAAACCTGCTGTAAAGTAACATGATTGATGCCCAGCTGGCTCCTTGCTCAATATGCTTAGACTTTCTCAACTATTATGAAAATATTGAGATGCATTCCTATGTTCTTCAATCATATTCTTATTTAGCTGTTAACTTCTTAGGTTATAGAATGAAATAGAAGAAACACCCACAAATTAGAGGATATTTGTATAGGTGAGCATTATTAAAAATGAAGACAGAGTAGCAATATCGAATTCTTTTTCACTTCTTATTCCCTATATTGCCAGTTTAACAACCTTTAAACATGTTCTTCCAAAGATTATGTGACATAATAATTTCTTTAATCTGAAAATAACTCTTTGGTAGTTGGAAACTGTTAACTCAGACAAGTAATTAATAAACTTTGATTCCCAAAACTGTTCTAGTTGTAGAAGGGAAAAATGCTCAAAGAAGGCATAAATACTTTTAATACTGATGCCAGAGAAAAATTTATACCCCATTGGTTCTCAGAAAGTAAATAATGTGTAATGAAATAGAATAGAATGTTTCCTAGTTTATCTATTAGACAGCAGATATCAGTAAGAAACCCCTTCCCTTACTGCTGCTTCAGTTTGTTTCCCATCACCTTGTCTGATGAACTTGCCTGATGAGCCTTAGATATAGGTGAGAGAAACAATAGTTTCTTTTAATCGATAAACACCAGAATTTAAAGGCAAGGACTCAACACTACATCAGACACCCAAAGTACGTGAAACTCACATTCATGTACAGGCACGGCTTCTCTGAATTTTCTCCCTTTGTCAAGACAAAGGAGGAGAACCCCAGGTTACCCCAGAGCAAAGTATGACTGGTGCCATCATTTGGTGGTGGCAGCAGAAAAAGAAGAGAGCAGAATGACTAAACTCTAATAAAACAATATTCTGAGAAATTTTATAACATGAATTTATAGAAATTTTTCTGCTTTAAAACTGATACTTTGTGTTTTATTTATTATATTGTTTTCAGGGTATGTGCACTCATTAAGTGCCAAACATTGCTCTAAGTATTTTATTTGCAATTCTTATGCAAGCTTATTATTGGTACCACTATGCTAACCAATTATAAGATGAGGAAACTAAGGTACAGTGTAAGTCATTTATCCAGAGTGCGCCAGGTACTTAGTGGGTGAAGCTGGGATTCAGGTCCACTAGTCTGATTCTAGAGTCTTTGTCTTAACACTCTACATACATACACAAGTAGTTCTGGCTTAAATGTTTCCCTATTTTCAAGTAAATCTACCCTGACTACTTAATTTTACCCATTATTTCATTTTTAACATAAAGCGTTATTAGGCTACACCTAATTTCAGTTCATATTTTCAGCTTTCATAATATCTTGTGGTATCATTATTTAGGTCTGTACGTTAGCATGGAGATTATTTCCTTTGCCATTGCCATTCATTCTTTAAGATAAAATCCTACAAAGTTCTGACACATTGAAAAGTTTCCTAGGATGTTTGGATTACTCTTTTAAAATGCAACCACTGTTACTTTCTTCTGAGATGGCATTGAAGTTATTTCCAGCTCTGCAGTTTGGAATGCGTTCAGTTCAGGGAAACGAGATGGCTGAAATTATCAGTAATGGGATATACTGAATCTTTCACCTCTAGGCATCTGGTTTAGATATAATGCCTGAGGTGGGAGAAGCAGAGAGCTCTTTTTGTCTGACAGTTTCCTGTTAGCCCAGGTGAAATGAGTTGGTGGTGTCACAGCAGTTGCTACAGTCGGGTATCTGCATTGTAATTGACACAAGACCTCACAGTCCCTGCAGTGCAAGTGGAATTATCTCTCATTACTGCGAGGGAGCCCACCAGGTGAAGTTTCAGTCTCAGAATGAGAGATGTCCCCGTTTCCCTACCCTTGTTATCTAAATTCTAAGTACAAGTAATTCACTGCCCTCTGTTCAAACATAGTTATTAGGCTAGTGGGAAACCCAGAGATAAATGACCATCCAAATTATTTTAATATATTTAAAAAATAACTGTTTACCTTTGTCTCATCTTCTTGTTCCTTCCTTCCTTCCATCCTTCCTTTCTCCCTTCCATCATTCCTTTCTCCTTTCCTTCTCTTTCTTCTTTCTTTCTCTCCCCACCACCGACACACAGACACACACACACACACAAACATCAAGAAATAATATGCAAAATACATAACTAAGTAATTCATATTTTAAAAGCCTAGTTCTAGAGTAGAGATGGTCTTTGCATAATATGTTACATTATAAAGAAAGAGACAGGGAAAGAGTTTTGTATGTATCTTCTTTTACCAATTTTTTTCTCACTAAAGATACAAACATCCTCAGTTTTGCACAGACAACTTGAGTCTTCTCATGGGCAGCCAGAGGCTAAAAAAAAAATGACACTAGCTGGTTTGGACTGATCTCACCTTCCCTTGAGTGTTGGTCTATAAAAGGCAGGAATTTCATCTGGGGTTGCATAGTAACTTTTTGAGAGAGCTGTCACATTTCTTTGGTTCTCTAAATACTGGAGACCACTTCAATTTGTTTCACTTTCCTGAAGTTGCTCCATTACTTGGGTTTTATTGAAACCCTGATTCTTGGAAAGAAAGAAGAAGAGTGGGCCACAAAATTATCTTTACAAAGTGAAACTACTTAAATCTGAGCAGATACCAAGTCGTGGTTCAACAATCATTTTTGTGTGTGTTCTCCAGACATACCCCGTTCAGTGCACCTAATGTAAGCTGCAAACAGGAACCACTGAAATACTTCCATTTCCCCTCTTAGTCTTAGTCTTGCCGTGGCCAGTATCGGCATGAGAATGACATTGCTTCCCCTCAAAGTGTAATATTTTGTATTTTGCAAAATAGAGAGTGGAGACACAGGTTTACGTTTCATAAAGATACTGAATCGAAGAACATTAGGGATTCTTCAGATTTCTTCACATTTTGAAGAAGTAGAAATTGAGTACTGAGCAGATAAAGTAATTTGTCTAAGATTTGTTGTTGTCATTTTATTTTAAGATTATCTTCTAAAGTAAGATCAGTGTTTTATATTTTGCCTTCATTGCATAAATCACCTTTCATAACAGCTGTACAGTGCCAAATAGAACGTGTAATCCAACAAACGTAAGGTGAATTCTGACTCAACCTAGCCTGTGTGACTTGACTGTCAAATTTCTCTCCTTTTTTTTTTCTGTTGAACAAACAAACAAATAAATAAACAAAGCTACAACAAAAAAGAAACAAAAACACCATAAAGATATGTGCTTCTAACTTACAGAAATTTCTTTTTAATATAGGAGCAATTGAATGAAATGTATAACGTTATGCAAAGAATCACTCGTGTCATCTCATCTTCTGTTTCACAGAGAATTGATAAGTGGTGTCAGTGTTTTTCTTGCCAAGTTCCTCTTCAAGTTCAAAAGGGGCAGTGACCTCACTTCCCTCCCTTTTTAAAAAGTCCTTACTCTTCCCAAATATATAAACTAAAAGTCATTTGGGAGCATAATTTAGTCTCTCCACAAGTTTTCTTTGAAAATGTAGCAGGAAAAGGGATTGGCATATATGTATCATTCATTGAGTTATAACCTACTTGCTTCAGAGATCTGGTGTATTTGCTAGCACATACAGTACATGTTTTATTTAAACATTTAAGTGAAATCAGCATTAATAATGAGCTGAGCCATCCGCCCTGATGGATTCTCTCATGAGATGCAGGATGTCACCCTGCTGTGCGTCCTTCTCTCTTGTTCAGTTTATGATATGCTTCGGTTCCTCTTAAGGGCATAAGTGGTTTTCTTAACTCCAAATTGGAACAAATGTTTTAAGTCTTTATTGTTATTTCACTAACTGGTTTTACCAATTCTATCGCAGAAGTAGTGATGAAAAATTATTCATGAGCAGAAAAAACTACTCTGATATTAAGAATGTGCAGCTTAACCTATAGCCCCCTACCAATTGGACAAATATAACAGCTTACTCAAGGCTCAGGAAGACATCATAGAGGTGGTGAGAGGAGCTCTGAAAGCACCAACGTGCATGAATTAGAATCCTTCTTTATAGCAAAACCCTGCTCTTTTATGCCTTCATATGCTCGTTTCCCTCCAAAATTCAAATAACTCCCTGAATTTGAAAGCAGATTAATGAGCCATTAACAGGCTCTGCAAGAGTTTCCCCTCCAATAACAATCAGCGGCTCCTTTGTCTCCCATTGGATGGATAGCTTCTGTGTTCCCAGAGATGTTTATTTGATTGATTGATCATTCCTGCCGTTCTGGATAATGTGCATTTACAAGGAGATAGCAGAAGCTTTAGCTTTGAAGACAGTAACAGAGTATTACCTATAACAAAAACTGCATTCAAGCAATAGCATGATAAAAATAAGTTCTTCCATGTGATGCGTGTGTGTGTCTGTGTGTGTGTGTGTTTGTTTATTTAAGCTTTGTTGCCACCTCAGTATTATATCTTTTCTAGATGTACTCATTAGCCCCTGAAGTAATGAAAGTAAATGTGATCTTCTTCGTATCTGACTCTCAGGAAAACAGCAATCTGACCCAAGCCTGACTCCAGTGCTACAAAGAGTATACATGGCCGCTGATATCTCTGTACCAAAGGGCTCCTGGATCATCTCAAAACTCACAGAAATGACTTAAAATGTTGTCAAGTTAGGCGTGAAAGCAATCCTTTGAAATATGCATATATTTTATGGGAGGACAAAGAGTGTTTCAATGTAACTAGGTCCACATCCTTAAAACCAGTTACATTGATCAAATTGACTGGTTTTGACCCAACAAGAGTTTTAGACTTGAGGGAAGAGCCTTTTAAGATCTAAGGTACATAAAATGTAGGTGTGGGCAAACATATTTTAAAGTTTAGGATGAGAAGGGCTGACATTGTGTGCAGTTCTCGGGTAGGGCTGAGCAAGGGGTTAGCAGGGGAGGCACTGGAGCATTTTGGAAAATGAAAGTAAATTTAGAGATATTAAAGTAGTCCCTGGAATTAACTAAAGGCAGGTTTTAGCAAATGATGCAACAATGCTTGTGAAACATAATTTGATCAATATTTTCCCGTATCGCTTCTCTCCATTTGAGTGCATGGGCAATTTCTGTATTCTCATCACCTCAACTTATGTATGTAACAAAAGTATACAAAGAATAAGAAAATCTCTTTCTTGCTTTTGAGTTTCAAAAGCCTAGGGTCTTCAGGAAAAGATAAGGACTTGAACTATTAAAAAAAAATGGGGGAAAAATCTCATCTGTAGGAGTGAATCCCTTTGCCACTCCTTCAACTTTAAGAACAGCAATAATGAAAATTCTTCATCTGGAGTGAAGGCAGTGAGAGAAGAAGATCTGAAGGGACAGGAGATCTGATAGTTGCAGAACCACGGTGGGTTCAGAACACGGGGCCGTGCCTGAGAGGAAGGTGAAGGTAGGAGCACCACCGCGGAAGCCTGCAGCAGGCAGGAGGCTCCGTTAGGGCAGGCAGGAACTGTGCACGTGAAGGTGGAGGAATGAGGGCCAGGTCAACACCTGGGAGAAGCAGGACCCTGATGCTATAATCCTCTGCATGCCCTGAACTCAGTCACACCTTCACCCATTGTCTCCTTAAAATACTAGGTCAGAAATTTGGTTACTTTTAATGGGAAACAGGAATAACTCAGCTTCTTGAACGTGACGAAGATTATACAACAAAGTTTACATAGAAATATTTAAAGAAACAACTGAGTTTTCCTAGGAAAACTGTTTTTATTGCTATAAAACATCTTCAAAATCCACACAGAAGAACAATAGACTATTTCAAAAGCTAGTGGACAAGAGGTGAGGATTTGAAAGATGAATTCATGAGTAATTGAAATTCAGTGGAAGCAGCTTCTATATTTGACAGTGAAAATTTTAACAATGTCCTTGTATTTAATTCCATAAATTACTTCAATATATGGGCTCATGTTCAAATAAGCTTTTAAGTATTTCTCATTAAGTCACAATTACTTACTAATAGGGGAATGAACATAAAATGCTCCTTCTTTTGTCAGAGTTGCCTCCATTTTCATCCTGAGTTATTTCCTTGTTTCCGTCCATTCTGATCTCTCGTGACCTGGAAGGTTCTTCTCGAGCCAGTGCTTCATTCAGCAGGCAGGAGAGAGCAGGCTTGCGTGAGACATCGGGGGCCATGGTAATGCCCGAAGTCTGCCTGGCCTGTTCTGAACGTTCTCTGGGTTCGCAAGTCCTGCTGCTGTTCTGAACGTTCTCTGGGTTCGCAAGTCCTGCTGCTGTTCACTCAGTCAATGGCATTGATCACATAAGTTGCAACTGAAACACAGTGAATGTAGAAAATGATATAAAAAAAGAATATACTTACTGTAAAATATATGAACAAACTGTGTTATCATAAGAAAGTAGCTTCTGAACGGAAACTTGTTATTCAGTGGAAAGGCAGGCATGTATTCACTATTGATTATGACCTGCTAACACCACCGAACCAGTTTAACCATCAGGTTCTCAAGTTCGATATCATTTCTGATGGCTAATTGGCTGGTTCCTGGCTGGCATTTGGGCGCTTTTTTCAGGAAATACATTTACGTTTATGTTTGGTTTTCTTTCCCCTGCTGGTTTTTTTTTTTTTGTTTGTTTTTTTGTTTTTTTTTGGAACTCCAACATTTATTTGTTGGAGAATCGTTTATGTCATATTTTTTAACGCCCTTTGATTTCTCTCCTGGGTGGCTAGTTTTAATGTGATTTTTTTTTTTAATTCATAATTTTGAAGCAACTTTCCTCCCTTCCAGAGCTCCTTGCCTCTGCCTCGGTGGTGTTTTGCTCTCACTTGGAAAGGGAAGTTGTAAATTGGAGAGGATTCTGGGGTTACTGTCCTCATCTTGGGGGTGGGGAGATGGAGAGAAAACTTAGCTTAGAAAACAGCTTGTGCTAATGGCTGGAACATTTGCTCAGGAAAAATTCAAGTCGGCATTTCACAGTTTCTACATTGCCCTCCTCCCCACTGGGTTCCAATTAGTTCAAAGTACATTTTTTTTTTTTTTGGTAGCACCGCTTATAAGGCATAAGGGAAATGATGTTAGCTCTCTGCCAGCAAAAACAATGTTTAAATACAGATATAACTAGAATGAACCAGTTTCTACCCCCCAAAAAAGCTTTCTTTGCATGAACTTTGCATAATGATATGTTCTTAGTGCTGTCATAATTTCTCTAATTATTGCTTCATGCATCCCAACATTATAATTTTTTTTAAAAAGCATATGTTGAGAAATTCACCAATGGCTTCATTATTTGTGCACCAGTTCTTTTAAATCCAATTCCACTGCATGATTCATTTTGAAATGAGTTTTTGCATTTTATTATAGTGAAATTGGACGAATCTTCCCAAGTTGCCTGTCCAGGCAACAAGTCTAAAGATAAAGACTATAAAAGCTGTCCTCCTCATCTCTGACTCCTCCAATAAGGTTCTCTGGGAGCAGAGTAAAGGTTGGAAGGGATGTGGTACCTTGGGAATGTTACATAATTTCGATTTGGGGAGGGTTACCAAAGCAGTGGGGTGCACAAAGAACAGTTACAGGCAGAGCTTTAAAACAAGTGGTTAAGCCTGATAGTTTAATGATAATTCAAATACTAATTCTTCTGTATATGCCTTGTGAAAATATATCCAATATGTTAAGATACAAAGATGTTACTCAGTGATTCCAGATGATCTTAAGACGATTATGCCCCAAGAGTAAAAGCAGATGCTGTTAGTTTATCGTGACTCTGCTCATGATGCAAAAACCAAAGTCTTCTTCATATACCTTCATTTAACATAAATCTCTGCTAAGGGAAGAGTGTGCCGGCATGATTAAGGACGGGCTCTCTGGAATCTAACAATCCTGTACTGAACCCCAGCATTCCCATCTACTAACACTGGGAGCCTGGGTGGGAGATTTCATGTTATAATGTTAATTCTTGTGGCCACACAGGTGGCATACGGATCAAATGAAATGATATTTTTTAATGAGTACGTTAGACGTGGAAGTGATGGTGATCGTGACCCTTCAAATTAATTCCATGGTTCTTTGCTGTGTAGATGGAAGCTAGAGCTAGCTCAGGGGTGGCATGGATGTGGTCTTGATAGAGATTAGTTCTCATGGTTCCCATCTCTTCTCCTACGAGCAACACTCTCCTTCCATTTACCCCACAACAACAACCCTGGAACACTCACGCTGCTCCCAAGACGCCCAAGCCCCAGAGTCTGATGAGTCATTCACTTCTGATAACACTGAAAGCCCTAAATTTGCCTTTTTTCCCACTCCTATGTTCATATGGGTGTTTTTAATATGGGTGTTGATGGATCAAAATGCTGTGTCACTTTCCAAGACAACTTTCTCATCTTAGCTTTGCGTCTCAGAGTTTCAAACATTTAGGTGAAGATTGGAGGAGGATTTGGGACAGATGCTTTTCCAATACATTGTTACTGAGCACCTAAGGTTTCATGTTACACAGTAGAACTACAATATAGAATCAATGAAACTAAGGTCTTACCTGTAGTGCAGTGAACTGACACTGAAGAGGGAAATGGGATCTTTTTAAGTGGATGAAAGAGATTCATAAAGGGAGATTTAACCAAAGTGGAAAAATCTAGTCCACTGAAGAGAATCACCAAAATCTTGATGCTTTATATATGCAAATACATAATTATAATATATATGAACTAAATATATTGACTCTGTGTGTGTATATATATATATATATATATAAAATATGACTAAATATTATATGTATAGTTTAGAATTTTGTTTGTTACTCATTAAGTAAAGAATCTGAAAGACACTGGTTTTGAAATCTCTTTGGAAATTTGTTCAGATTATAAAAGTAACAAAGTATATTCTTACAAATGTGCTCATTGGATAAATATCTTCATAACTCTTTATGAAATAATTATCTCTTCATTCAGTCAAATGTCTTGCAGACATCTTTAAGGTCTTATTAAAGCCAGGTTAAAAAGAAATGCACACACACTGCACAGATAAAGGGGAAAAGCATGGAGGTACTCATTCTATATTAGAATATCATTGTCACACTTTATAAGTATCAAGAACAATTTATCTTCAGGATCCTTTCAGAATTACTGACACTCCTTAGGCAGTGACATTTTAAAGAGGGTTTTGCTGAAAATAAAAGACTTTTGATGGAAGCAGTTAATTTATATCAGGACCGTTCTAAAAAGTAGCCATCTGGAATTTACATTGCTTTATCATTGACATAGCCCTGCCTGGAGTAGAAGCCTGCCTTTGGGACCTTCATCTTCTAGCATCCTAGGCCCGCATAAAAGCATAAAATACTAAAGATATTTAATAGATATTTAGGATGGAGAGAACTTTAGTCATCCCGTAGTCAAATACCCCCTCTTTACAAATTTAGGAGAGATGGATGACTTACCCTCTGCCACAAAGCTTGTGTAACAGCCGTGTCTTCTCTCTCTACTGTCCACGCTTTTAAGTGGACTTGGTGAGGCACATATTTTCTGTGCATCTACCATCTGTCAACTTATGTATTTTACTAATTATATATCAAAAGTTTTAGAGATAGCTATAGATACAGTAGATATACTCATGAAGTGACAAGCTGTCCCTGTTGAGCCCTGACAAAACTGAAGATCTTGAGTGAAATAAATGATTGTTTTAAACCATGACTTTGTTGGGGGGCTGGCTGGTTATAAAGCAATGGACGATTGGAACAGACTTGGTGCCTGGAAGTAGGGTGATGCTGTAGCAACTTCACCTCTGTGCACTGGCTTTGGGGTTGGGACTGGGTGGAGGGTAGACTTTGGAAGGCCGTTAAGGACGTTCTGTTAGTGAAAGCCCACAAGGTTTAGAGTTGCATATGAGAAACCTGAAGGGCTTGAAGGAGGCTATCAGTGGGAGTGAGAGAACGTTACTGACCGTAAACAGAGAATTCGTATTATGTAGTGGTGGTGAGTTGGGCAACACTGTTGCAGATGGTAATGTGGAAAATAGAAAATGCACCTATAATTTCTAGGTCCCAGTACTATCTGATTTAGTTTCTTCTATCTGCCTATAGTACAATGTAAAATGGGAGAAATCAGATTTTAAAAAAAAGAGATCTTCTCTTCCAGAGAAAAGACACCCTTCCCCAGCTGTATCTTAGTCTTAATAATAATAATAAAAAAAAAAAATGAAAAAAAGGCTATTCAATTTTTAACAAAAGTCTAAAGGAAATATATATAAGCCAGGAATTACCGGGTTGAAAATTAATCTTTTTCTCATTTCTAGACTTTGCAAATGGCAAACTATTCTCAAACTAATAAATGATATCAGGAAAATCATAAAAACAGGTTGGGCTTGTGAGATTCTTTGTTAATATCTGTGTGTGTTTGTGTGTGTGAACTGGGTTGGCCAGTCAATCTAGTTAACAAGGTAAGATCACTTATATGTGTATTCTCAGTCAAAAACTCAATTTACCTTCAAGGACATAAAACAAAACATCAAATGAAAAAGCGTGAAAAATACATAAATAAATTTGACAAGTTGGCCAAAGACCATTAATCATCTTGGGAAATAGAGAAGTCACATGCTTTATAATGAAGTAAACATTCCCAGAATGTGACATTCAGCTCTCTTAAGATCAACAATATATTCCATTCTGATTCTATTCATTTGAAAAGAAACAGAAATACAGCATGCTTTTTCTACTAATTATATTCATAGAGGATTTGAAATCTGAATTTGGGTGTAGAGACAAAGCTATTCTAAAGAACTGTAATTGAAAAGAATGCTTATTACTGTCATTTTTATTAAAACTTCAAGCACTCTTCAAACATGGAGTTTCATGAGATAGGGTATGAATGCTGATATCTTGAGAGATAAAGGACTTTGCGCTTCAAATTAGGAACAAAAAAACCTCATACGTAAACTAGATAACCCTGCTTACTTTGTTTCTAAAAATGTTGTGTATTTACAAATTAAATCTACTCTGAAGAGGAAAAGTACCTATATTCACAACAGCTTTTTTTTTTTAATGGTCTTCCTTTTACAGGAGCCTTAAACTGTTAAACTGTATGCAAATAGTTATAAACATTCACAGTGGCAATGAATAAAAATGAGTGTAAATGGGTTTAATCTGACAGGTGTGTTCCTGTGCAACCCTGGCTAACCTTATTCTGAAAGGAAATGCTGGGAATGAATGTGGAGTCTAATTGAGAAATAAAAATGGTGGACCAAAATGGCAGACCATCTGCTGTTCTGCTGTGCGAGTAGGTAAACCTATGGCATAATGGAACTGAGGGGAATTTGAAGAGGCTCTCTGATGCATCGCTAATGCCTCTGCTCTCGGGTGATAGAAAAATGATGCCCAAGTAGAAAAGCTATTTTCGCTTTTCCATTTTGCTGCAATTATTGGAGCATTTTGAAAGGATTGCCCCCTCTACTTCCCACCCCATCCCATGGCAGTGTCGGTTAGTCAGAGAGGAAAAGATAGATCCTCCCACATCCACACTCTTTTTCTTAAAATTAATGTCACAGCCCATGATGTGAGAGAGCTGGCTCCCTTGGTTTTATTAAGTAAATAAAAATGGCCATTTAAAAGATAAGACAGTGACATCCGAGGTGAATCTGGAGTTTGGAATCAGTTGTCCTGTTTGCCAGTGTTAATCTAAATTTCTGTTTCTAAAACAAGCTCTTTATGAGATAAATCCTAAGATGGTTTGGTCTTCATCCAGTCTTCAGGCAGCATGGTGTCCTTTGGGTATGTCAGATGCTGAAATGCGCTTTCTCCTTGGGTGGCTTTTGTGGTGTCATCAGCGATCACTACCCCACTTCTCTGTATCCCATGGGTGATATGCCTTTGACGAGGCCACTGACTCCCTCTCCCTTAGTTGCAGTGGCTTGGAGTACGTCCCACAGAGGCATTTTCTGTTGAAGTCACCCAGCTCTGGCATGCAGAACTAACAGCCTGGGTTTTTCCGCAGATGTTTTTTAAGTCTGGCTACTTTTTCAGAGGCTCTTTTTGTCCACAAGAAACTCAAATATTTGTGCCATGAATGGAAGTGTATCTTCTCTTCTGTTCTTGCTCTGGTCTCATAGGCAATTCTGTCTAAACTTTTGCCAATGAAGGCTTCCAGGTCAGAGTCAAGCAGTAGGATCTGTATTGTTCAAACTCTAGAACTACAGACGTAACCATCCTCCCCAAACTTGGCCTGAGGTAGATGAGTTGTTCAGGACTCACTCGACTCTCTTCAAAGAAATCCTTACTATGCTGTCTCATGAAGCCTTGTTTTTCTCTTAAATGATCTGGTGGTAGGTAATATGTTACATGTTTCTGAACCAACTTTATAGTCTTTTCATGTGTTTTATATGAATGGGCGAGTACCAATAGAAAGAACTTGGATCTCTGCCAAAATGGAAAACCTGCTTAGTTCCAAGTCTAAATTATGTAATAAACAGGTGGAAAGTTTTCCAGTGTGGGTTCACAAGTGATAATTCTATTTGGAATTAGAATGATCTCCTTGAGAGGGAGGCTGATTTTACATTTTGGAAGTATTTTCACATTTATTTTATCCAGTCTCACAGTCTACCTTTCTCTTTCCTTCCTCTCTCACTCCGCCCCCCGCACCCCCGCCACACATGATGTGTTATCCATGAAGGATGAGTATAACACAGGAGCATATCTCAGCTAAGGATCACTTAACTGCAAACAGAAAAGGCAAGTGGAAGTTGAATAGAGAAGCTAATGAATACAGCCAGACATAGCTCAAAGCACTTACGATCTGGAGGTATAAAAAACATGTATCAAAAATTAATCACAAGGGAACCCTCCTACACTGTGGGAATGTAATTTGGTGCAGCCACTATGGAAAACAGTATGCAGATCCCTTAAAAAACTAAAAATATACTTCATATGATCCAGCAATCCCACTCCTGGCATATATCTGGAGAAGACTCTAATTTGAAAAGGTATATGCACCGCAGTGTTCATAGAAATGTTATTTACAGTAGCCAAGACATGGAAGCAATCTAAATATCCATTGAAAGATGATTGGATAAAGAATGTGAGATATATATACATATATATACACACACACACACACACACAAACAATCACAATGGAATATTACTCAGCCATAAAAAAGAATGAAATAATGCCATTTGCAGCAACATAGATGGACCTAGAGATTATCATATTAAGTGAAATAAGTCAGACAGAGAAAGACAAATATCACATATCACTTGTATGTGGAATCTAAAAAAATGATACAAATGAGTTTATTTACAAAACAGAAACACTCACAGGCAGAGAAAAGAGACTTGTGGTTACCAAAGCAGAAAAGAGGTGAGGGGTAAATTAGGAGTTTGGGATTAGCAGATACAAACTACTATGTATAAAATAAACAACAAGTTTCTACTGTATTGCACAGGGAACTATATTCAATATCTTGTAATAATCTATAATGGAAAAAAAATGAAAACAAATATATATATATATATGTGTGTGTGTATAACTGAATCACTGTGCTGTACACCAGAAACTAACACAACATTGTAAATTAACTATACTTCAATAAAAAATAATTAATCTCACAAGTAACATGAAAATGAAAGATAAAAGTTACTCACTTCATCTGTTCCAGTGTTCTTAATCATGGGGGTTATGCTTCTCTGAAGCTGTGTCTTTGTTCTCTTTTAGATGGCTTTATGCTCATGCTTCAGTGTGTCCAAGTCTCCATCACGCTTGTTCATGGCCGCCTCAACCCCTGAAGTTAACATACTTTTTCAAGCTTAGGTCACCATTGTTAAGTGACTCATTTTTCATGGCCCAAATCCAACTTCATGAGACAGAAAATTCAATTATCCCAGCTTGTCTCAAGCTTATATTCCACCTATGGCTCAGTTAGGGGTGGTAGTAGGTCTAGGAAGAGTGGGAGCAAGCAAGTTCTAGTGATTCTCTAGGAAAAGGATCTCCAGCATTATTTCTAGCACAGATGGGTTAAGAAATTCAATAACATAGTATACTGTGTAGCATAGTAACCCTTTTTTATAATACCAACAGGATGCAGACAGCAGATTTAAAATATGAGGCAGCTTAGAGTGATTATAGGTCCAGGTGTCACCATTAATTCAATTAAATATGCTGGGTCCCATTCTTTACCATCAGAACATGACTGACACAGTTTTCTTTAAGGCTAAGCATTTCCATGGAGTCCTTATATGTCTTAAAGAATGAAAAGGAAAAAAAAAAAAACAGCAAGAATGCCCTTGGCGAGGAAAAGCTCTATCTGATTAAGTAGAAAATATTGCAAGCAATAGATCATGATTCAATTATTAGCAAATTAAAATTTGGGTTTCCTGTTAGCCTTCTATTGTCTTACTGCTTGCTTTCGGTCACAGGTTCTTTCCTGATTGTGCATAGAAATACATGTTCTAAGTTTTGCTCTGTCATGTAATATGCAACCCCAACAACACCATGGAATCTGAATACACATTAATTATTTTGATGGATCTATTCAAAGCAGAAACTCTCAGTTTAACAAATGGATAGTTTAACCTTTATTAAGCAGAAACAATATTTGACTTGAAAATGTTCTCCCCTTCTGTTGATATTAACCACTGTATTGGCACTTGTAGTTGTGTGCTGGTCTGTCAGTCAGTCCATTCTTCCCATGTTCCCTGAATTTTGGCTGACCTAAAAGGATAACAGTAGTTACATATCCAGATAATGGTGTCGTATGAGACCTTGGTGGTTTTTACAGCTCATTAAGACACAAGAGCTCATCTTCACTTGCCTGGCCTTCTATCAAATTTAAAAACTTAAAAAAAAAAATTATTTCCTCCAAAACCAATTATTTCTTCAAGCAGTGTTTCTTTGGTAAGCTTGTACCTCTCAATAAATAAACACTAAGCAATGATTATATGCTACAAAAATTTCTAGCTTGTTAGCAAGTTCTACTTGTTTTTTTAAAAAATAAAGTCTCGCTAAGAAAGCTAATGATGTTGTTAACCAGCCATGAATAAGGGTTCCTAGAATGATCTGATGAAAATCATACCTGTATTTCATGAATTTGCTATGCACTGTGAACAGCACTTCAACACTGTTGCCATGTTTTAGTTAATGAATTCATTTCTGTAAAATATGAAGGACAGTATCTGGCACCTCAAAAGTAGCTGGCTGTGTGAATATTTTCTCAATAAATAAAAATAAAGCTTCAACAGTGAAAGGCTGGAGACATGGGAGAGGAGTCTGTAAATCTTGGTTCATAAGAATATCTTTTTATTTCCTTGCAGATACTCTGCTTAGAAAGATGACACTGCCTTTTAAAAAGTACGAGTGTAGACACAGAGGATCTAGAATAAAGACAGAAGAACAAGGAGCTGGCCTCCAGGAAAAATCAGAAAAATGTTACAAAGTTCATGTCCCATAACTGATGTACACATCAGTAGACATAAAATTTTTTAAAAAAGGATAATTTGGACATAGGCTTTTTATCTAGAGCTATAGATAAGGTATGATTAATGACTAAATTGTAGCAAATATGCATAGCAAGTAAGATGGATGAAAAAAATTCTTGGATTTTCCTTTTCTTTAATGACAAATAACCTTCATTTTAAAATGAAGGTGTTTGTAACTTTTGGTTCATTAAGTTGTCTTGATTATAGAAATTAAGTTTGATTGAGTGTTAAGTAGACTACTTTAAAGGGTAGTGGAACTCAGGCATGGGCTTATTTTAGTGAAGAAATAACTAGGCTTAAGGATGCAAGTGCACATAGAAGCAGGCTCCTAACATTACTTCAATGCTAAACAATATTTAATTGCCTACTATGTACCTCCCCTCACTCTAGGACTCCTGGCACATTGCACTAATAATTAACTCCAACCCTTTACCATAACCTACAAGGTCTTATAGAATCTGGTCCCTTCCTGATTCTTGGCTCAGCTCTTAACATTCTCCCACTTGCCGCCCATGTTCCAGACTCCCTAAGCATCTTTCAGCCCCTTGACCGTTTTGAGCATCTTTTCAAGTTAGGCCATTGCAGTCTCCTTATCTCTGCCTAGTTTGCTTTTGTGTCTGCTGCCTCAAAAAGTCTTTCCCTGCCAATCCTACATAATGCCACTATCCCAAACCATGACCTTCTTTTTATCATATGATTCTGTTTAATGTTCTTCATGGTACCAATCATCATCTGAAATTATTTTGTTAATTTGCTGGTTGTCATTAGAAACACCATTCATAAGAACCAAAACTTGTCTGTTTTGTATCCCATTGCATCTCTGTAACCTATAACTATATCTGGCTCCTGGCGGGTACCCAGTTAATATTCATTAAGGAAATTCAAAGAGGAATAGTACATAGCTTTCATGATTAAAAAATCTGGAGATTATTTCTGCACCTTTGCTAACTATTTCCTGTTGACCACACACAGACTCTTGAAACTACCAAACACATAAAAAGTCAGATCAATCCCAATTAGATAAAGTCTATGACCACTTTTAAAGGGCAGGCAGCTTGGAGGGCTGAGCAAAAATATTTCTCTGGGAGAGTCATTTTTCCTTCCCTTTATTAACCTGCATATTCATGGCACATGAATCCATGTAGGAATCCAGAAGCATCTAAAACAAAGGAGAGAAAATACTTCCTTTTGGGACCCTTCATTTCCTGCTGATTTCAACCTAACTCAGTGGTGGTATTTTGAAATCAAAGTGCCTTTTCTTCCCAGGCTATATCTATTACAGAGCTTCAGATCTAGGTGTATTTTGGGAAGGAAATAAAAATGTCATTTTCTCTCAATTAAGTAATTTTTCAGATTGTACCTACTTCATTTTACACACCTTGTCTCTGTTTTTTAGAGGACAAGGAGACTGAGGAGGGTTCACACCTAGACACACAAATGCCTGAGAATATGGAATTACTCTGGGGATCTGGGTAATTCCCATAGTTCATGTTTATTTATCTCAACATCTCCAGAGATATCCCTTACAGGCCTCCCTCATGTTCAAAATTCTGCACCATCTTGTCCTCCAGAGCTCCTGAGATTTTTCAGGAACAAAGTATCTTCTTTCGTTGGCTAGATGGGCATTATTTCCTTGAAGGAGATCAAACACATTTAAAACAAAACACATTGCTGCTTTAGCATTATAGAAAACTCACAGTGCTGTAGGTCACATACTGACTAAATAGTCACTCTTTTGTCTATAGGGTAGTTTTCAAATTTGTTTTTATGTTACATCCTTCTTGATGGAAATGTGTGAAGAATGACTACCCTTGTAGCTTGCTTCAGAAGCACTTTGCCAGGTCATTCATTGTCTGATTTCCATCCCTGAGGAAATGTTTAACTGTATGTTAAACTTTTCTAATATATATTGTAGGCATATTTATTTAACATGTATTTTTCTTCTAGGGCAAGTGTGGACATGCATACTATTTGTATTTGACATGAACTGAAAAAGACAGAGATCTGAGTCCTTTACAGAATTTATACAGATGTAAGAGATAACAGCTGGAAGTCAGAATAACATCTGACTTTTAAGAAATTCTCTTAAAGACAGATTCGAGAACAATCTAGGGAATCTATATTAATTATTGCTGCTGGCAAGAATATAAATATAAATGATAGCCTGTTGATGTGTGCATTAATCTTTTAGGAAACATGATACCCCTAAGACATGATAAGTAACAGGAAAACAGCTTGGATCCAAACTATAAGATGGAAGTTTGGGAATATTTGTACCCCATGGTAGTCATAGTAGCAGCAACTTAATTTTGAAAGATGAATAGTGGATTTGAGATAGTTTGCATAATGATAAACACAAACTATATATGCTTTGAAAACGAGAGCTGAATTTGGGGAAAATTCTATTAATTCTGTCGATTATTTCTGCCATAGGACCATTTATTACCAGAGGAACCAAATTAATTTGTGAATGAATGTGAAATGAGAACATTGATGCTGATATTTTTCAGGGGACCTGTATTAGGGTCAAATCATGAACAGAACTGTGAACTATAAGAAAGCCTTGTTCATTCATCTATTTTCAGCACTTAGCAAAATAATCGGTATGTAGTAGATAGTTAAGACATTGAGTTGAGTAGATATTGGATAAATTAGCAAATAAAATCAAGGAACTAGTTAAAAATAATGTAGCTCATGGTTCATAGATTATGTGTATCGATTTAAAAACTAATAAAGATGCTGCTTAATCCAATCAAACTGATAGAAAAAGATTCTTATAAATCAATAAAAATAAGCCCAGGAATCCAAATAGGATACTAAGAAAGTCAGTGGCGTTAAATTCTTGATTAAAAGTGTCTGGTTCAGAAGCTGATTTCAGATATTTATAAAGAACCATTCTCTGATCATCAGACTCTTTCACAATGTAAAGAGATGTTTTGAGAGAGTGCGAATGCTTAACCTGTAACTATGTCCGATTGTATTTGAATGATACTCTTTTCTCAAGAATGTCATAAAAAATTTTCAAACGAACTATAGTACTTTGGACTAATTTCCCCAGAGATAGTAGTTTTTGGTAACCTGTTTTTGGTTGATTGCTTGCTTTAAAAAAAAAGAAATTAAGAGAAAAGAAAATCTACCCTGAGCTGTCAGAACATTTCCATGAGACAGGAGGACACTAGTTGCCAGACACTTGTTTTTCACTCAAGCCTTTGAACCTAATAATGTACAGCCTTGAAGTAAGTTGGTTAACTATTTGGGAAGGGGGTCTCAATTTTTTTTCTTACCTGTGAAGTAACATTATATCTGCCTGCTACATGAAGTTGTTGTGTGGTTCAAATAATGTGTTAGATGTTAGAGATCTGTGGAAAGTTAGGCATTCCTGTTCATGCGCATAGTTAGGTATGTGTTGGTATCAAAGGCTTCTTTCCTCCAAGTGCCCAGATATAAATGCAGTTGTATATTTTTGTAAAAAATCTGTGTGTAAAGAGGGAAAGGTGTTGGTGTGGTAAGCATAGGATGAGAGAGAGAATATCAGTGCATCTAAAAAATATTAATCTGTGATGCCAAATATCTGGTTTATCCTTTTTTTTGAGTTCTTAAAACACATTCAAATCTATTATGCAAAATATACTAAAGCACTTGCTGAACAAAATAATAATAATACACTTTTCAGGATTTACTGAATTCCAGGCACTTTATACTTTTATCATTTATACAACTTTATGTGTCACATAATGTCATTCCCATCTTAGAGAGGTGATAATCCAGAGACCTACTGTTGAGTCGATAATCTCACTCCAGATGCCCTTTCTGCTATCCACTATTACAGCACTACGTTGTGGCACAGGAGGAAGGAAAGACAATGTCATTTGAGAATATTAACTAACATTTGTGCAACATAATTTATGAAGCAATCACATTCATTATCCTAAGATGTTTTATATGACTCTGTTGATCATTTAAATGGTTTATACAACTAATTTAAGTTCAATATGTGTGTCAATATAAATATTTACATATATATGTATTTATTTATGAACATTTTCTTAGTATCTATATTGCAACAGTAATAACCTTCAGTGACAATTCTGATTAAACACCCAGTGGTCTGGGCCAGTGTCCCACTTGCCCTTTTCCTTTCTGCCATTAAGTTTCCCCACCCACTGAACCACCTTCTTCATCAGTTGTTGGTTGTCCTGACCGCCTACCACAGGGTCTGCCTGACCAGTTTCATGGCCAGATTCTATGCTGATACAGGGATCCTGGCTCTCCAGTCTCCTTACCTACCAGATTCTGCCATGATGGGAGTATAGGAGAGCGAGAGCCTGGCCAGAATGGTAGAGGGTATCCAGGGCAACAAGGATATCTGACAGACAGACTAGGCTTCTCTCTGGTCTAAGGAAAGCACATGGAGATAGATAATTTAAAACAAGCAGAGAAAATCTGAAATAACAGGAAAAACAGAATAAAAAAAAAAAAAAGAGGACTCCAGGTCAGGGACTAGGGTGTGATTTCTAGACTAGCTAAGAGCTGGGGATTCAAATATTTACAAAATCTGGACAATTTTGCCTACATCACTTTGCACACTGACAGTACATGTGTGGCTGCTGATGATTTCAGAGTCAACTGCAAGGCCAAGCTGGCCAGGTACCTTTATGAGAAGAAGGATGAATCTGTCCTGGTTTCAAATGGAGATGACTGAGGCTCCGAGGGAGCTGCTCGTCATGAAAAAGAACCAAAGAGAAAAGGGAAGAGTTTTCATTCAAGTCCCTACTGTTAGCTCTGAGCTGACCATGGTTGTGGAAACCCCCAAATCTGAGGATCTCTATATGAATATGACCAAGTATCCAGGGCCTTTGTGACCAGATATGGAAGACCCAGAGGAATCTGAGAAAGTGATTGATCAAATTGAGGAGAACTTCATAAGGCTCATTTCTCATATAATGGAGATAATAATGAGAGGTACAGTCCAGTCTTTGAAGAATGACCTTGACTCAAGGAGAAATATGAAGACCAGACTAGATAGTAGACTATGGGAGATGAAGGCCCTCTAAGTCACACAGAGGCAGCATCCTTGAAGGCTCCTGTTATACCCTGAGATAGAGCTGGCACTACTACCAAGTGAAACTTCACGCAGACCATCCACAAGACAACCACCTGGAGGGTCACAGATAGCAACGTGGCATCTGAGACCAATGCCTCCAAGGTTCTGAGGGACAGGGACTATGCCATAAACTGAGTGGTACTTTGGGAGCAGCTGTTCAATAAAATGACTGGAAGTTAAGCAAAAATAATCTTATTAAACATCAAAAAATTCTTATATTGCAAAAAAATTACAAATATGATATATTTCCAAAGTTCCAAGATGTAGCTTCATAAGATGTCTCCTTATATATATGTGTGTGTAATCATATGTTCATTGCACACTGAATTAAATAATAAGTGCTACAAGTATTTATGGTGAAAGTACAGGTGTAGATGGCTTAGGACATATCAGTAAACAAGTCAGATAATAGTCCTTGTCCTTTTTCTAACAAGAGAATCATTGATTTATGATATCCTTCCAACTTCAAGCTGCATGTAAGCTAACAAAGAGACACCCAAAGAAGAAGGGACAGTATAGAGGTAGAGATATTCTATTCCCTCCCAAGACAGAGGTAAGGGCAAAGAGTCCACAGTGACATTTAAGTGCCCCATGGCTTAGAAAAAACACTTGAAAGTGTCTCTTCTGCCTAACAAGCTTTGGTTGAGCAAGAGAATTTTGTGAAGAATGACATAAAGGGTTGTATTTCATTGGCTTATTCAGTCTGAGTTCTACGTTGATTATTTTTAAAATTAGAGGGTTGAAATAAATCACCTTCAAGATACCTTTTAGTTGTGCTATCCTATAATTCCCTAAAATACTTAGCATTTATTACCCCCTGTTACTATTACTTCCATTTTACTTGATTTGCTGCTTTGTCTTTGAGTGGTTTAGCCCCAGTCGAGTGATCCATTGGATGATACCAGTCTTGGAAGGAAGATAGGGTAATCTCCTGAATTAGAATCGTGGACATCTGAGCTGCTGCAGCTTTCCAGGGACTATGTGACTGCTGGTGTTGTCAATGAGCAGGCAAGAGTGAGGCCTCAGCACATGTTAAAAATTTGAAGTTAAGTTTTAGACAACATGTGATCTTTTTGAAATGAGGTCTTGCCTGCAGAGCAGTGTTTCAAAATTGTTGAAAACAAGTAATTTTTCATTAATTAACCAGTGTAACACCTACTGCCAGTGAAAATGCAGTTCCCTGTTGTATTATCTACATTGCTAGTGTAGAGAACTCTTTAATTCTCAAAAATCCTTAAGAAATCAGTATGACAGAATAATCTAACATGCATTACAAAATGCTCTGGCACATCCTAGAATATTTGCATGAAAGATACTCTAATCATGAAAAAGAATTTTTTTCTTTTACTAAGTACTGATAGTTCACATTCAAATCTATTTAGCAGTACATTCAAGCATACAGATAACATATGAGCAAAATGAGAAATAATACTGTGATTTCAAGCTTCATTGAACTGGAGTATAGAAATTCTGAACTAAACAACTGCTAAATGCTTGCCAGAAAATGACTGTGGATGAATTATTTTAACTCACTGTTTCTTCTTAGAAGCGACGAATGAAAATGTGCATTTCTGTATGATGCAGTCACCATATTTTAACTAATGTGATACTTGCTTTAGTCATCTCACGGACTTAGAAACAAGAGAATCAATAGGGTCCCTGCTTGAGCATGTTCCAGTTGGGTAGCAAGGGAATTTTTATCATCCAGATCCTACCTGGTTTTTAGGTGTGTAAACTCAGGAAGGTAATACAAAAGAAAAAAGATACGTTAACATTAAACCAGACAAATCCAAGAACGACCTTTTTCAGTTGCTTTTCTGTTGTTTTAAATCCTATTTTAAGATTCAAAATTCACTATGACAGAACTACACTCAACATAAGGATTGAGTTGAGGACGCCTTAGAGACCAGAAATACTAAATAATTGATGCCTAGCTGCCAACATATAGAATATACAATTTGGTGATCTTTTTGATCTAATAGAAATAGTGTGATTTCCAAGCACTATAATGGAGGTTGAGAGGTCACAAATGTATGAGGGAATAATGAATAAAAGTTTAAGGGGTGATTGCAATGGGAGGGATGGTTGCAATGACCTGCAGGACAGAAGCTGGCAATAACATTTATGACTTTGCTTAACCTCTTAGATAACATTATGGCTAATAACCTGTGCATTTGAAGGGAGCTTCCTGGTGATGACTTTTTGGGCTTGATTTCTCACTTGGGTCCAGGACTTGTGCTATATGGATAGTTTCCAACACCAGGTTGTCAGAAAGCTGGACAAGCTAGAAGCAGATGTGCCTGGTGCATATCAGGCCGCGATGATGGTTTCAGGGTTGTGGTGTCTAAAATAGGCGTGCTCTGCAGCTCCTACTGTACCTGTTGGGTACCAGGTCCTTCCACATCACCCAGAGAAATGCACGGAGCCTGTGAAAGATGGTCTCATATAGGATCCTGCTGCCTTCTCCATTTCCTCCAGCATATTGTTATCAAAACCCAGCCATTTAGGATAAAGGAGAGAAGGAGAAGAAAAAATGATTTACCAGAGGTATTTTTATGTGTAACCTACATATGGCCCAGTGGATGTACGAGTTTTCTTCTGCCTGCTCTGTTAACCTAGTACGTTGCTGATGCTGATGAATGTCAAAAACGTGGCTCAATTAAAATGATGTGCGAATTGCTCTCTTTCTATATGTGTTCTGTCCTTTGTGCTGAGGCCTTTATCTTTGAAGAGAAAGGCACTATGTCATCTATCAATAATATGCTGGAATTTTTTTTGGTCCTTTACTAGGATAATTTTTTCCTGCATTGTGAATCTCCTTCTTCTTGAGTTAAAATAATATAAATGTCTTTCTTTTCTAAACAAGCTGTTTTTAAAATGCCAGAGTGCAAATGCATTTATTTGAGAGGTACTTAGGTACTTTAAATTGTGAATAATAACAATACTTGTATATCTAGGTAACCCTAGGAATTATTTATTGAACTTTGTCAAGCCATCACTAAAATCCATGCATTCAGGGGATCAAACTTACGGAGCTTTTAAAACTTAAGTGTTTAATGGACTTGATTTGGTCTGTTAGACCCAGGAGGGTGCTAGCTAAGTGCCTGAGATGTTCAAAGTAGCCATCATAATGACTAAGTCCCTCTCTCCCTTCCTCAGGGAGCTGTATGAGCTCAATCTTTGAAAAGGGTTTTTTAATCTTTTATTCATTATTCTTCAGAAAGCATTTGCCTGATAATAGGGTACAACCTGACAGTAGGATGTCCCTTTTCCCAACTTCAGAAATCTGTTTTCTCTACCTCCTGCCTCTTCTCATCTAATGTGACCTCCTCCTCCCTGACCCTCACACACTCTAATTTTACCGCTTTATTGTCTTCCAGTGTGGGGGCTCAAAGTGTTCAAACCCCATTTCCAAACCCCACTTCCAAAGTTTTGCTGGGCATTGTAAGAGCTGCAGGAAACTGACATCACCTCCTGTGTTAATGGGGTCTGCCCCTTCACCTCACAGAAGTTCCTGAAATGGACTAGGTCTTCTCTTGGATGGCTGCTCAGTCACAAGACACGCTGAATAGTGTTTGCTGAGCATTTGCATTGCATTTATTACCTGAATCGTAGAATCTTAGAATGGAAATAACTTACATGCCATCTGGTCAGTCCCCTGTCATGATCCCTTCTCCAGTAACTCTATGGACGTGTTTAATCTCTCATTACAGCCTTTCTAATTTTGGAGCTCACTACTCTCTCTGAAAGACTTTTACATTATTAGATAATTGTAATTTCATAAAGGTCTTCTCATTATTGAACAGAAATCTCATGAACTTGACTTTCCCATTTCTGTGTTCAGGCAATTTTAAATAACAAATCTAAATGCCTTGGTAAAGCATGATTTTAAAACTGTACATAATATTTCATTAGTTGAGGCATTTATGTAGTTTAATGGTATGAATATTTTGCAATGTATAGTAAGTTTCTGTATATAGATTAGTTGTTAAATTTGCTTACATATCAAGAGCAAAAATGAGAGAAATACTCTACCAACAAACACAAAGGGGAGAAAATCCTGAAGGAAAGAGGAAATTAGGGCAAACCGAAATAATGATATTCTGTTCTTAAAAATCTCGATAGTTCCTGAAGCTTGCATAGCTTATGCAAATGAAAATGAACACAAAGAGTTTGATAATCCAGGGTTTGGGGTTAATTCCATCTAATATAAGTACCATGATATTGAATTTTAACAGCCTCCTAAGGATGAGACATTCTCTTGTTGTTATTATGTAATCACCTCCAAATGTTATTTATCGAGTCCCTGAAAGAATTTTCTTACAGCATCTAGATTTTCCGGGGAGATCTCATTTGTGGACAGCCCCTGCTTGGCTCAGCTTATGAGGCCTGATATGATCTCATTTGAAAGCGATACTACAGGGAGCCATTTATTCTACAGAAATAAGCAGTATCATCATGGAATACTGTGGAGCGCAGGATGTGATTTTAGGGGGAAGAAAAGCATTTTTCTTGTGCAGAATTTTTTTAAAAAATGAAGTATCTTGCACATTTAAAATATCAAATGTAAAAAACATTCACATAGTAAAAATTAAACCAGATGAGGTCAATCACTAATAAATGTAGATTTTCCTTTTTTTTTTTTCCTGCTGGTATACTCATCTCATTTTCCACAGTTTATCTTTTGGTTATTTTCTATTCTATTTCTACTACGATTTTAATTCACTTTTCATAGAAAAACTCAGATCTCGAGAACAACAGAAAAAACAGCAGAAACACCCTGTAGCATCTCTGTTAGAAGCTTTAGGGTTAAGCAGATCAGGGCCCAAATCCCAGAACCACCACTTATCAACTACAGGATCTTGGCTGAGTGTCATAACTCTTTAAGTCAGAAAAACGTGAAAATTCAATGATAGAATTTTGATAACTGTTGGTGCTGTTTACCAAGTATTTCCTATCTCTGCTTTCTAAACATGGGGTAGGATTGTATTTCCTTGCTGCCTCAGGTCTGGGTGGGGACAAATGATTAGTTCTGGCCAATTGCTTATCAGTAAAAAGTAACGTGTCAGTTTCAGGCCAGAGCGCTTATCATCTGCAGATGCTTTCTGGAACACCCTTCCGTCTCTCAAAGTAAATTTGGATGGTGGCTTCTTTGTGGGCTTTGGTCCGGTTAAGAGACCTAGGGCTTGACCTCCACTTGATCAATATTAGACATGTTGCAGGAGAGGAAAGGACACTCTAGTACAATATGTCATTTAAATTGAAGGGCTCTTTCTTGCTGAAGCATAACCTAGCCTAACAACTATGTTTTGTCTATAGCAAGAGCCTAGAAATGTAATATTGAAAGAATGTCTCTAAATGTCACTTTCATGGATTTTATTTTTACGTAGAACAGAAAAGGCTTACAGGAGCACCCCTGCCTTGGTTAAGGTCTGTTGAGCATATTGAATCTTTAAAATTAACAACACTGTGCAACATTAAAAAGAACGTCTCAATGCATTTCCTAAATAGAGTGTTTATTTTCACGCCACCCTTAGGAGGTTTCTGTGGAGGGCTACAACAGAACTTTTTGAGTCAAATTCAGTCATCTATTCTTGGTTGAAGACTGATAAACAAAACAGTTTCCAAAATTCTCATATAGTTTTAATTTCTCAAAAGGTACTGCTTATTTATTCATAAGTTTATATTGCAATATTTTCCTGGTTTACCAAAAGCCCCAGCTTAATGCTGTAATCTAGTCCTGTGAATAACAATCCATCTGTATTAGTTTCTCAGGGCTTCAGTCACAGAGTGCCCCAGACTGGGTATCTGAAATAACAGAAGTGTATTGTCTCTGAGTTCTGGAAATTTTGTTAGCACTGAAGATGTCAGCAGAGTTGGTTCCTTCCAAGGGCTGTGAGGGACCAACTCCATGCCTCTCTCCCAGGTTCGGGGGGTTTGCTGGCTGTCGTTGGTGGTGTTTTGCTTAGATGTGCATCACTCCAACCTTTGCCTTCAGATTCACGTGACATTCTCCCTGCGTGTCTTCACATCACCTTCCTCCATCTGTGTCTGTTTCTCTTTCTTCCTGTGTCCAAACTTCCCCGTTTTTAAGGACACCAATCATATTAGATTAGAACCCAGTCCAGTCCTCATTTTAATTTGATTTACGTCTGTCAGGAGCCTCTTTCCAAAGAAGGCTAGAGGTGAGGATTTCAACCTGTCTTTTGTGGAAGGACACAATTCAACCTGTAATGCTGTCATTAATTCAAACTAATTCTCATTACTAGTAGAATTGAATAGTTCATAATGTGCGTAGCAACATGTAGTGGGTGTGTGAATTTTTTTTAAACCAAATTATTGTTATAACTAACTCCAGACTATGCACCTTGTATGGACTGTCATTTGTGGCACAAACCCTCTTTTTCTTCACTTGACTGAATCACCTGACAGACACAGACATAGAGAAAATTAAGTGAATGACCAGGATTCTACAATTTTGAATATAAAATGTGTGTGTATTTTGTGCGTATGTGTGTGTGTGTGTGAAGATTGCATTTCCTGGCTGCCTTATATTTAGATGGAGACAAGAAACTTTTACTTTACCTACTTCATCTTTGTATTTGAATAAGAATGAATAAATTCATGTGTTCTTTGAGAAACTCATGATGTCAAACTGTCTTACTTTTGCTTAACAAAGCCCATTTCCTCTTCAGAATGACCAAAGTTAAAGTCTCTTTACAAAATTAGTTTTCTGAGTCATAGCAATCTTTCCATGAAAGATAACGTTGTCCTACAATTTCATTATCATTTTCAAAAGAAATACTTTTCTTTGTGTCTCCTCTTCAATGCCTGTTAAACAGTGATTAACAGAATCTAAAGTAGAGAAAATCAGGGAGTGATAAGTTGCATTTTTCTGCAGGTAAAAACAGATACTAATGGAGAAGAGAAGGTTAATTGTGCCCGCAAGGTCAGAATGCCATTTTTTCCAGTTGGCAACTAGACAATTCCTAATGAGAATGTCATCCATATGCAAATATCCTGTTTGGCTACCTAGGGGCATTTTCTGAAAGTTACAATTACATAAATAATGTTCGAACATCTGGATTGAATTTACTTTGTGTGTGTGTGTGTGTGTGTGTATATAGTTTTTTATTGAGGTATCATCAGTTTACAATGTTGTGTCAATTTCTGGCATACAGCATAATGCTTCAGTCATACATCAACATACATATGTTTGTTTTCATATTCTTTTTCATCACAAGTTACCATAAGACATTGAATACAGTTCCCTGTACTATACAGTATGAACTTGTTTATTTTATGTATATAGTTAGTATCTACAAATCTCAAACTCCCAACTTATCCCTTCCGATCCCCTTTCTCCTCTGGTAACCGTAAGTTTGTTTTCTGTGTCTGTGAGTCTGTCTTCTAAATAAGTTCATTTGTCTTTTTTTTTTTATTCCACATATGAGTGATATCATATGGTATCTTTCTTTCTCTTTCTGGCTCACTTCATTTAGAATGACAATCTCCAGGTCCATCCACATTGCTGCAAATGGCATTATTAGTTTATTCTTTTTTTATAGCTAAGCAGTATTCCATAGTATATATATATACCACAACTTTCTTTATCCGATCATCTGTTGATGGACATTTAGGTTGTTTCCATGTCTTGGCTTTTCTTTATCTTTAAAGATGCATGTACCCAAGTGTTCATAGCAGCACTATTTACAATAGTCAAGACATGAATTTACGTTTGATTTGGTAATAGCTACCTCTCAGTTTGACTCAAAGGGTGAAGCAGCTCACTTTCCAATGTATTCACAACATGTCAACAATAAGATGTATTCCCTTTTTTCTCCCATCTTTATTGAGATATAATTGGCACATAATATTGAATAAATTTAAGATAGTCAACATAGTGCTTTGATATATGTACATGTTGTGACGTGATTACCACAGTGAGTTTCGTTACCCCTTTTATCATCTCACAAAAAAAATTTTTTTCTCATGCAGAGAACTTTTAAGATCTACTCACTTGGTGACTTTCAAATACACAATAAAGTATTGTTACATATAGTAACCCTACTGTACATTACATCCCCAGAACTTACTTATCTTATACCCGGAAGTTTGTACCTTTTGATCTCCTTCCCCCATCTACTCCACCCCCACCCACTGGATGTATTCTTACACAAGAGAGAAGAGGTGGCTTCATGGGCCATTTTAAATCACTTCTTATGCATGTAACCTCAAACACTGAACTGGGAAGTGGGGGTTTAGAGATGAAAATGACATGCGTAACATGTTTAATGTCATATAATAATGCATTTGAAATTGAATCCTAAACAACTGAGGTGATTCTTTACCTAGAACTTCCTCAGTGAATGTTTAAAATAAGACGATGTGCTCAATTTTTAAAGCGAACATTCAAGACTTATCTTGTACTTAATAGTAAAAGACTGTGTTTCAGCACCGCCTTGAAAAGATTTCTCTGCAGAGGATCTGAAAATTACATGCACCAAATTACCCTAAAAAATTTAGAATTGAGAAAGTATGCTGATACAACTATTTTAGGCTTATAACTGACTAATGGACAAAAAAAGTACCCATTTCATCAATGGACTGAATTCATATTTACCAAGAATAGTCCATTTTATCTACATTGCTTGAGAAGTATTTCTCCTTAAAACCAGGAGTCATGTGGAGGGTGAAGTTTAAACTGTATGTGTAAATGAAAGCTGAACTTTCAACCTTTTCTTGCTCCCTCAAGGAAAGGAAGAAATTGAAACCCATTCTGTGAATGCAGCCGTTTAACACAGCACTGAGTTTTCAGCTAACATGGGTGATCTTAAGAATGGAAGGCTGGGCCAGCACAAGAGGTCGGGTAGTCCATTCCTCTTATTTTTGGAGAGAATGTGCTTCACCACATCAGAGAAGTAAGACTCCAGGAGAAAATTTCTAAAATCTTATAGACAGATTGCATAAATTCTGTAAGAGCCTCATTTCTCAATTCTTTAAGCAAAAACTGAGAGATGACTTATTTCTTATTAGGTTAAGTCTAATTTTTGGTTTTACATCTTTTAATGCAAGACTCCTTACATTTTAAAGTATAGGCAAATCACCCAGGGATCTCATTAAAAATGCAATTTCTGATTCAGGTGGTCTCTGGTGGGGCCTCATATTTTCCATTTATAACAAGTTCCCCGTCATGCTGATGCTGCCAGTCTAGCGACCACACTTGGAGAAGCAATGATCTAGAGAATATAGAAATTTAGATCCAGATGTGTCTTAGAGCCCACTTCGTCTGATACTTTTGTTGTATTAAGTGATTTCAGCCACTTTGAATGGTAGCTAGCTCTCTTTATGTATTCATGAAAAAATGTTGTTGTTGTTGTTGTTTTTAAATATTGAATGGCAAACAGGATTGGAATGTTTTGTTCCTTTGTACCTAGCATAGAAGCTGGAAAACCACGAATCGAAATGTTCTAGAGCAGGGCATGTATTTGGCCAACAATGTTTGAAATTTCATATTGAATGAGATTTAGGCAAATTTCATATTCAAATGTGAATTAGCATTGTTCCCATCACTTGTCATTTTATTACACACAGCCATCAAACACTTCTATATATTGATCTCATTTTCTGAGCTTTGGATCCCTATTGCTGGCCAGTCATGTGTTTGATAGTTGACAAGCTAAACTTGGAGTTCTTCAACTTTATGATTCTTGCACAGTGAGGCATGAAGTAATTAAGGAATTTGCTGAAATTCACACAACTGGCCAGACTCAAAACTGGGAATTTAGGGTCTTTGATTCTAGGTAAGTGATTTTGGCAGTATCTGACCTTTCACTCGCATGGTTCTTTACTTAGTAAGATTGCAAACATGCACACCAAAATTGGAGAGCTCTCATTTGATTCTTAAAAATACCAGAAGTATTTTTAGAAATTTGGCTTATTTTGAGCAAGTAAATGGAACATCTTGATAAATAATTAACATGTTTCCTTTGTGAATGTGTTGGCATCTAGGCAGGACTATTAAAAAAATGCATATTATCCATGCAGGTTTGGGATACTCAAATTGTGGGAAATGTCTCTTAATAGTTGAAAATTTCTAAACAAAATGTGCTTTCTTGAAGTGAATCCTGTCTAGCAGTACGTCCGTGCATTGCCCTCTGAACTTTTCTTAAAGCTTGTTTTCTCTGTAGTTTGAGACTTCTTACCACTCTTTGTCATAAATCATTCTACACACGCATGCGACTACAGCCCATTCCCTGATACAGTTACTGTCTTCATTAGGAAACTTGGGAATGGAGTGTGAACATGTTTGTTCCAAGGTTGCCCACTCTCTGATCTTTTCGTTCATCTCATATTTTGGTATGTCTAGGAAATACGCCATTTTCAGATTATGGAATAAAATGACTTAAATAGCCAGTTGTTTCAAACAGATGTCAGGGCTGAACCTCACCTATACTTTTCCTATTAAAATACTTTTTTTTCCTTTCTTCATCCTGAAAATTAAACTTGAACATAAATAATAATCAAATCTCGTTAACAAACAGGCTTTAGATGACACTGAAATAATTAAAGGCTTTCAAAAATCTAACATTTTCAATATGTTTTTCTTCTCTGCTTGAAAGTGCCAAGCTGACTCTATGGTGAAGCAATTAGTCTGACAATTGTTCAGTCAATAGAAATTGAATTTAAAAGAATGTCAAGTATTTATCATAAGACTGAGAGAAGGTTACATACTCAGTCATCTATACTGCTTGAGAAAATAATATCAGAGGATCAAATAGATTATTGTCTACAGACTAGCTTATTTTTAATGTACTGTATTAGGATCAGTGTCACAATACATACAGCTAAAAAAGACTTTTTAGGGGTAGGAGAGTGAAGTGAAATGTAGTTCAGTAGCAGGAAAGAAATATCTTTAAAAAAAATAAGTTGAGATTTTTAAAATCACTCTTTCAGGGCTCCTTGGTCACAGAGAAGTAGGGTATCTAATGTTTGTTGAGCATCTTCCAAGTATCAGATATTGTACTGGGCACAGGGAGCCGGACAGACATGGTCCATGAGTTGACACTGTAGTAGAGGAGGCATCCAAGTAACCAGGCACACACCTCAGTGTGTAAGAACCAGGAGGGTGACACAGAGGGAGCACTAAGAAGGGTATCTGCAAATCTCACACTCTCACTTTATCCCTTCCCACTCCTTTCCCTACATCTAAAATAGACAAACGACAAGTTTATACTGTACAGCACAGGGAACTATATTCACTATGTTGCAGTAGCCTCTAATGAAAAAGAATATGAAAACAAATATATGTATGATTGAACTATTATGCTGTACACCAGCATTGTAAACTAACAGTATTTCAATTTAAAAAAATGTAGCTGCTGTCTTGAATTTCACATGTCCTGTGGAAGCTCAGAAGGAGCATTATCACATTCTGGGAAAGTTTCGGTAAATTTTAGCCCACATATTATCTGGTTTATCTGATACTTCCCAAAGAAAAATAAAATGTTTACTTTTGGTAAATGGACAAAAAAAAAAAAAAAAAGAAGGGTATCTGTATCAGCCTTGAGGTGAAGGAAGTTACCTCTAGAGGTTAAGGACTTGGACTTGGAGTTAAAGAGAAGTTGGTTCAAATTCCGGGTTCACCATTTTACTGCGTTGTGTGGTCTGAGGAATGTTAACACAGCTTTCCAATATTTAGTTCCTTTGTCTTTAACACTGAGGTATTAATAGTATAGTGGGCTTACTGGTGGGTCCCAAAAGATATGTTTGTGTATTAATCTCCAAAACTTGTGAATATTACCTATGGCAAAAGAGTATCACCTTATATGGACAAGAGACGTGGTTAAGTCAAAGATCTCGAGAGGAGGAGCCTGGATTGGCCACATGAATCCTATTTGCAGTCATGCTAAGAAGCAGAGGTTGTGTTGGGAGAGACACACAGAAGAGGAGGTAATGTGCAGACAAACTGGAGGGAGGCAGCACAAACCATGAAAAGCCACCAGCCACAAAAGCTGGAAGACGCAAGAAACAGATTCTCCCCTAGAGCTTCTACAGAGAGTGTGGCCCTTTTGATACCCTGATTTGAGACTTAACCTAGAGAACTGTAAGAGAATAAATTCCTGTTCTTTTGAGCCACCAAGATTGTGTACTTTGTTATGCAGCAGCCCTAGGAAACTAATACAAACAGCATCCACTTTTGAAGATGAAAAGAGGTGCTATGAGCATTAACTGATGATACATGTAACTTTCAGGCTAATTGTACTGTTAGCTGAACTTGAAGGATGAGCAGAGGCATCTAGGAAAGGAGGGTGGGCAGGTAGTGCTGGGAGAAGCGTTTGCCCAGCCCAGGAAGTGAGAAGTGTTGATGGTGCTTCCCAGCTGTTGAGAGTTCAATAGAGCGGGTCCTGACAGTTTTATAACAAGTTTGTTTTTTTCTTCCAGAAGTTACCCTTTATTCTTTACAAAATAAACAGTATCAACAAACTATACAACAAAAACAATCACAGGCAGTTTCCCACATGAACCAGAAGTATAAAAATTCACTGCTTTTTGACTGTCTTAGAGCTCCATCCCCAGCTCTTCCAGAAGAGAACAGTGTAGGCGGTGGCAGTGCAATCAGTAGGTATTATGGTTTCTCTGAAATTGAGCAAATCGAAAGCAAACCCAACTGAGTTCCTAGATTACAACTCTCAGAAAATAATTAACTGGGTAACTGCAGCTCAGCAAAAGGCCCTTCTCAGCCAATCGGGGGAGAAAACTGCACAGATCCTTATGTCAGACACCAAATCCAGGTGGGACACAAAATCTCCTGTACCTCACTCTCATAATACAGACCTCAGAAATTCTAATCCCTGCTCTGGGAACAGAATATCCTCACAAGCAAGGGGAGTACACCAACAGCATTTATGTCTGAACACCTAGATTTTATCTTTACTCGAGGGTTTTCCTGGTTGAAATATTGCCTCCATGCTTATAGCTACCTCTTAGGGATACCGTTGTGCTTGTAACATTCTCTACTAATGAATAAAAGTACTTACTTACTCTGGCACGTCTAAGAGAGGGTGAACATAAAATATAAGCACTTTGCCAAAGATTGAAAAAGAAGTAAAGCGAATTTGAGAGGTTTTCCAACACAGATGATAAGGCAACACAGATGGGTTATTCCTAGGTGTTGCAAGCCTCTTAATACTCTATTTTCTGATTTTCAGGAAAGGATGATAGCTGAAAAGGGCTAGCCATATTTTATAGGCAGCTCACAGGAATTTCTGTTTATCATCTGTGCTGTAAACATAAACCCGCTGCATATGATTTCACTTCCTGATCAAGAATGAGGGTGATTTCAGTGGGGTAGGATATAGCTTAGGGTTGGAGTATGTGCTCAGCATGCGTGAGATCTTAGGTTCAATCCCCAGTACCTCCATTAAAATAAGTAAGTAAATAAATAAACCTAACTACCCCCCCCCCCCAAAAAAAAGAATGAGGGTGATTTCTGTTCCAGGGATATACCTATTTCCCAAGTGATCATTAGGACTTTAGTAATAAGCCTTAGAGACACCCATTCTACTCATTTTTTCTATCAAGGATGTGGCTTGATTCTTTAAATTCTTAATAATTTTGCAACAACTTAATTATGCCAATGCCCATAACACCCATAAAACAAAAACACAACACACACACACACACAGGTGATGCATCTCAGTTGTCTACTTTGAACCCTTTCTACAGTATCTTAACTATCTCCCTGCTCTTGTGTTTTCAATTCTTGGTGGTAGATACACCCATAAGAGAATCACTCGTACCACAGTTTTAAATTGCATTAAGAATATTTTTTTCCAATCTGGAGATTTTCTTTTTCTAACTGTCACGTGTTGTGGAAAGAGAGAGAACTCTGAGTGAAGAGGATAGGAAGGTCTAATTTTGACTGAGGGAAGTTACACAATTCCTCAGGTCTGTGATCTGGGGCCTCACGGGGCTGTTAACCTGGGAGACTTCCATAGCGAGTGCTGGCGAATTTTCTAGCCACATGAACATCCTGAAAGCTGAGAATAGTGTCGAGCTGTCATGAAGAGTTGAAAGATGAGTGAAAGCAAGATAATGAAATTAAACTTACATGATTTACTAGGATGGTATGGTTTTCATACGTATCCAATGGATTAGTTTTTTGTTTTTTTTTTTAAAGTTTATCTACTTTCTGCAAAATCATGAGCTCACCCATCCAGTTGCTGGCTGAAAAGTTCCACTGGGCAGCTGAAAACACTTCAACTGTATTGTGTTAAGGAGTGGACAGGAAAGAGGGAATTTACAAATTGGCACTTGAATAAACTGGTTTTAATTCTACTATAACATTCCTATTGCCACCAAAGTTGTAAGCAGATGTATCCTGAATAAATTTTATATACACTTAAATACTTTTTTGCCACATTACAAGTAACGTTAGGTGACCATCAGTTAACTCAGTGTCCCACGTGGGTATCAGAGGCACCGACACTAAACTTGCCCTCCTCTCACTCATTGAAATGTCTCTTTCTACATCACTTGTTCTAAGTTGTCATATGTCCTTCAGCTGTAAGTTTTTGGAGAAGGAAAAAATACAGTAAGATGATATTCTGTCTACTGTACAAAGGCCTTCCGAACAAAGGCTTAAAGTGGGAAAATGAAGAGAGGACTATGGAAGGAGGCGTACAAAGCCAGTTTCCTCATCTGACAGTGAATGTACCACACAGTTGCCTCATGGAAGTTTTGCTTGTTTAAAACCACAGTATCAAAACTTTCATAGTGTTTTGTTTTGTTTTCAGAAGCCTGGCAATCTCCATTGTATCTCCCCTCTCTGTTCAGTGTTCTGATGTTCAGTAAATGTCTACGTTATAAAAAGGTTGTCTCTTAGCTATTTCTCAGCATCTCCTGTGACCCAGATTCCATGCACTTTCCCATCAACTCCATCCCTGTAGACTCCTTGATTGCCTCTGAATGGGTCTCTGCACAGCGGTGCCAGCCAGTTCTCCATGCATCTGGAGTGATCTTTGTAAAAGTGAAATCTGATATTGCAGATCTCCTGTGTATAATCCTTCCATGTGCTTTCCACTGCCCTTAAGGTCAAGTCCAAAATTCCTTACACAACTTAGAAGCCCACAAGGATCCAGCCCCCGCCTTCCATGTCAGATACCTCTCATGCTGCTCAACTGAGCAAACTTGTGCTTGGTGACTAGGGGGTGAAAATGTCACCAGGGGAGTATTGAGTGTGGAATCATGGATGCTGGCACAAAAGGGGACTGAGTGGGTATGAAGCACGTAGGTTTTGTATCCTTTCTGCACTGAAATACACCTGATACCTAGAACTTGGCTGGGCAAGGTGAGCTGGAAAGAAAGACGCTCCCTCAGGAAAAAAAGGGAAGATGTCTTTCCAACTTTTAAGCTAACAAATGGAAGTAAAACATGATTCTATAGAACATGTGGGTGGTTTTTCTTACCCAAGCTGCCTTTTGGTAATGGAGGCTTGCCCTTTTCCATGCGTCCCCTTGGGCAGTCATTGCAGCTCACCTTGCTTATTTATAATGCGGTGAAAACTCATGCTTGCTTTCACCAAGCCATTGTGGAAAATGAATGTTTGCTGTATGTTGGAAATTAGGGGATAAAAGGCAGTGTAGGACAGAAATGGTGTGTTGAAAGGTTATTAATGATTCTGAAGGCTAAGGGAGAGTGACAGGCAAATTCTCTTTAGGGCTCAATAGCCTTTGGTCCCAGGAAGGAACAGCACATTTATTTTTAGGTATACATTTTGCTGTTCATCACAAATAGGATTCATAAAGAAAAACAATATTTTTAAGATAAAATAAGATCAAGATATAAAAATAAGTTAGCAAACAAACAAAAAAAAAACCCTGAAATAAACATATTCAGTGAATAATTAAAAAGTTGTCTGTGTGATCATATAAAATGTTTTAAATTAAATATATGCAAAATACATTTATATAGATTATGAGTAAATTATGTATATATAATACACAAATACATTTATTTTGTCCATTATGAATATGACTATTAAGTAGCTTTATTTTTTTCTCCCTCTCTAGTTTTCACAAATCATTTTCATATGTGTTTTTGATTAGGAATCATTTTTATTGAATTCTACATAATTCAAGTGGAATTATAACCCAACGACTCTGTGTGGCTCCCCCTGCTCTGACCCCAGTCCACACTGCTGCGTGGAGAGAACAGTGCAGGGGGAAGTCTCTCCTGGTTCCCTGTGTAAGAAGGCTGGGGCCTGGGACCACAGACAGCTAGGATGCTGCTATTTAAATTGCTCGTTTCACCAGTGCCATGACTTTGGAGAGTGGCACTTGCCCCGTGTGCTGAGAACAGGAGTGCTGATTTGATCACAATTGACAGAAGCAACTTGTCTGCGTTGTTCGGAAGTTCTCTAACATGCTGCCCAAGTTGACATATCCTATCCAACCCTCAAACGCCACTTTCTTTGTTTCCCTTTCTGATTCCGTCCAGGTTCTCACCCAATGCCTTGCTCAGATGGGTTAGAATCACCGCCAGGGTCTTCTCACAACTTTGCCTACATCACCTCCTTGTTGTCATTCATAACAATGAGATGAGGTTTTGTTTTCCTAAATCCTATGTTTAGTGACCCTGCCATCTTTCTTTCCTGTCAGTTGATTTTCTTCCACATTGTATGTAAACTGCATTATGTTTCTTTAATTCAAATGATGCTAAGATCCATAATCAGCATTATATCTTATAGTTATATATTGATGTGAAAATGACCCATCTGCATTATTCCGCGTCCTTGTAATTACACGTCCTTTATGTTATCTTTTGGATCTTGGAATACTCTTTTCAAGTCTTTATTTCCTCCTTTGTAGCAATCCCTGATTCACCCTAAGCCAAAGTTGATTAGAAAGTTTCATTTTTGTTTTGGTTAACATCATGGACTCTGAAATTAAACCACTTCCATTTGTTCGGTGGTTTCCCCACTCTCTATCTGTGTGATATTGGGCAGGTTACTGCACCTCTCTGAGCTTATCTGAACCTGTATCATAGAACTTACCATAAAGCTGTTAGGATTGCTGTTGTCTTCACTCTGATACAACATACTTTGGAGGCCTCTTAACAGTTTTGCTCTTTTATCTAATTTCTGCTGAGATTTTAATTATCCTAATAAAAGTAATTTATATCTTAATTCAAAAATGTATTAGATCAGTGTATTAGTCTGCTAAGGCTACCAGAACAAAGCACCATAGATTGGGTGGCTTGAACAACAGGACTTTTTCCCTCAGTTCTGGAGGCTAGAAGTCAGAGATCAAGGTATGGGCAGGACTGGTCTCTTCTAAGGTGTCTCTGGCTTGTAGATGGCCATTTTCCCATGTCTTCATATTGCCTTTCCTCTGGGTACATGTGTGTCCCAGTCTCTTCTTCTTATAAGAACAATCATACTGCATTAAGACCCACTCTGATGACTTCATTTAACCTTAATTACCTCTTTCAAGACAGTGTTTCCAAATTGTGTCACATTGTGAAGTACTGGGATTAGAATTTTAGAGAAATACAACACAGCCCATAACAATCAGCATTTCTGAGATTCCTGAATTCAGGAATTCAAGGTTTCCCTTTTATTGGAGATGAACAAAATAAAACAAAACATAAAGAACCAGAAGAACAAGATGGAGAGAATGAGCACTAGCGTAAATGTTGTAATTATTGTTTTACAGATTGGCTTCCTTTGTCTTTTCAGTGAAGTCCATGAGACCATTGTCCTACACTTACTTTTATTTCACCTCAGGAAACCTGCTCTTTGAAGCCCAGAGCTTATATTAAGGCTAGTTTAACTTGAATGTAACTAATATACCAAGGCTCATAACAGTAGTTTTTACAATCTGGCATCTGACCCAGAACTTATTTCTGGAACGTTTCAACCAATATGTAAACACAACAAAGCAGGTCATTTCTCTAAGGCTTGTGAGGGAATAGGAATTGTTCCATATTAGTAATGACGATGGTAATAGCAAGTCCTTCTCTAGTGTCTTCTGTGTGGTTGTCACTATTCTGAGTTCTTTACAGGTATTTGTTCTTTTAATCCTCTTGCGAAATTTAAAGTTCTATTCTTGAGAAATGCAACATTAACTTTTGCATTGTTAAGAGACAGCAGTAAGAGAAATTTCAATACGCTGTGGCTTATGTTAAGTAAATGACCAGTCTTTTCTCAGTTTAAGAATACCTTGAGGAAAAATACGAGTTTTTATCATTCATTTATGAGGTTTTAGTCATTTTTCAATTGTAGAATGGAGTAGTTTCACTAATGAAAGGCTTAAGAATTAAATCGACATTTCTTTTAGACCTAGATGCTCCTCAAGCATTAAAATGTTTCACACAATATACAGCAAGATGCTTAGACAGAAGAAGAGTGTGCTAAACTTGGTTGAGAAATTGATATACACAGATTTAGGGGAAACTGACTTGTCCAAGGTCGCAGGCCTCGAACATGGCTGAGCTCTCTAAGCCCAAGTTATCAGTAATACGCTACATGTCTCCTGTTGTTGTTGTTACCTACAGACACAAAGAGAAACATGTCAGCAATGAGGCAAATTGATTAAAAGAAAAGAAAACGGAACCTAGTCAAACAGTTCCTCATTATAGGCTGTTCTGTTTCATTTGTAGAAAATTTTGTGGTAGTCACTGTCCCATGATAAGCATTGGTTCGCTGTTTAACCATGCTGCCCTGTAGTAACTGGTTATCAAGATGAATGTAGGACCAGGGGGCACAACAGCAAGGAGTGTATTTATAGTTTAAACAAATTTTGGAGACCTACTGTATGTTTAATTCTTATTCTGTGACAGGCACAAGGGAAAAACTTTACTTACACACATTTCTTAAATCTTATGCAAGTATTTTTCATTTAAACCAATTTTCTAGGGCTATGTTGAATAAATTCAAATTCATTTTCTTTCATACCTAAGAAACCATTTTAATAAATAAATTTATTTAATAAATACATTTAATATTTTAACTTTATATTCTGGACTACTGAGATAGTTTTTAATTGACTAACTTTGCTTGAGATGTACTATAAAGAACTAGTATATTTATGGTTCTAAAAGATAAGTTTAGGGTGTCATTTTCATGGCTTCAGAAACTCGAGTCCAAGCTGCATTAGGCCTATGCAATGTTAGCGCTCTTACCTTTCCTGGCCTCAGGGTCCACTGCTTCCCTTAATTTACAGATACCTAATTGAGAATATATTATTGTAGATCCACTAAAGAAATTTGCTGCCCTTATTCCTCTTTTTCTGACACATGATTGTCTTGCCCTTCCATCATTCTCCACGGAAAGAAAATTTACTGAGGTATCAAGGCCCAAGTTCAGTGTTACCATTGGCGGGAAAACTTCCCTGACCTCCTCAGACTGGATCACAGCTTCTCTTTTTCTAAACTCCTGTAGCTCTCAAGTTGCTATGATATTGATCCCATATTAACTTGTAGCATTACATTTCCATGCAGAAATTATCTTGCATCCTATCCTGTAGATCTTTCTGTGCAGCTCTAAGCACCACAGCTATCATATGTAGGAAGTTCTCAATAAATATTTATGGGAGGAAAGCAAACAGAAGAATGGACACAAATAAAAAACACAACATTTGGTGCACTGCCCTTTCTCTCCTTCCTAAAGGAAAGTGCATAAAAACAATATTTGCTTTAAGCCAACATAACTACCTGAAGGGGTTGGACAGACTTTTGAACAATCATCTAATGATTCACTAGCAATCCACAAAAATTTTGGAATAACTAGTATGTATTTACTTATTTAACAAGTAGTGATCCAGCTCTACCATATGTGGGTCTTATGCTAAGTTAGGAAGATGACGAACTGGGTAAGAAATGGGACTTTATCTTAAAAATCTTATAGTCTATTAAATAATCTCAATATAATATAGTAATTCTCATAATAGATATCTACAGAGAGATCTATGGAAGCTCAGAGAAAAGACACATCTAGGTTTGACAGAAGGCATCCAAAAAAGTTTCAGAGAAGAAATGAGACTTGTTCAGAATTTTGAAGGATGGAGATGAGTTTACCAAGCAGATAAGGAATCGTACATTATTTTCAACATTGAAAAACAAGTATGAACACAGTTGATAAAACTATGTGATTCACAGAGAGATCAGAGATTATGGAGTGAGAAAGGCAGGGAGTGACCATGTTGGGAGGCAGGGAGCCATAATTACAAGCTTGGCTTTTGCCTTATGTGAGATGGAGAACCACTAAAGAGTGGCAGAAAATGACATGATCAGATCTACCGTGTGTTAATAAATAAATGAAAATGATGAGCCAACACTGGAAGCAGGAAGATTTGTTATGGTGTCACAGGAAGTCTTTAGGAAAATGCCAGAGTCCTGGACCCAGGCAGTAGTAATGGGATGTGGAGAAAGAAGCAGTGCAGATTGTAGAAACTTAGATTGGGTGATAAGGAGAGGGAGCGAGAAATGATGGAGTCTGGCTTACGGTTTTGGATAGATAGTGATGCCTAGAGTCAAGAACTGGATTAAAAGGAGGATCTAGTAAGAAAAGGAAAAACAACACGCTCAGTATTGGCTGGTTTTTACCTGGCTGTAGAAAATCAGGAGGACCTGCCTAGGAAGCAGTTACAAATATTTTTCTGGCAGAAGATGTGACTCAGCTGGATACCTATGTTCAAAAGCCAGCGGTATATGCATGGAGGTGAAACCATAGCAGTATATGAAATTGGCCAGGGACATTTCCGAGAGAGAAGAGGGCTAAATAGAGAGGCGTCAGTGAAGAAGAATGAAAAGAATGATTTGAAGTCAGAGGAGAACTATGGGAATATTGTGTCATGAGAAAAAGAGAGGAGAGAGTTTCAAAGAGAGGAATTCTCAACAGTGCATGATGATGTGAAAGATACAAAGAGAGACTCAAACAAGATCTTCAAGATGCTTACGCTAATAAGCCAACTGGCAATTCAGTTGAGCAAGTGTAATTTGGTGTGCTATTCATTATTAACCAATAAATACAATTTTGAAAATTTAGATTATTGCCTGGATCTGGACCAGGAACTCTTCATGAGATAAGATGTACTATGTTGCATATTCTCATACAATGTACATTCAAAAATCTGGCAAAGGTCATTTACTGCGTATCTATTTCCTATAGACTTATGCATACTTGCAGATATTTTAGAAAGAAATTAATTGTCACAAACTCTTTCCATGATGATATAATTTGATTAGGAAACTTGTCTGTTTTTTCCACGTGGTATGGTAATTTATTTTATATCAAGGAGCCGGGATAGAGAGTCCATTGACTTCACACGGCAAGCAGTACAGACAAAACCAAACTAGCATCTAAAAACTGGTGCTCCCGGTCTTTCACACAGTTGAAATTATCTGTGGCAACAGTCAGTCTTTCTAAGGTGGCTCTCAGGAGACCAGAGATCGTCATAACAAGCAGAGCCCCAGAAGTCTTGGTGTGCCACTAACTGATCAGATTATGTTATTTATTCCGGTCATTTTCCATTCCTTTCACTCTGCTGGCCGTATAATAAGCTGGCAGACAGTTCAGTATTTATCACTCCTGCATAGATAAGGAAAAGGATCATAATTTAGTGTAACTCACGTAACTGCTATGATGAATGGCACGAGGGGTTTGGAAGGCTCTGTTTCACTGATTCCAACATTCACGTGGGTCCACCTACCCCGTGTTTTCCTGGCAACCTCTCAGCGCCTGCGGAGGATGCTTGTTTTGTTGTGAGTCAAGTCTGCACCATGGACATGAAAGCAATAATACATCTCTATTTAGAACACTGTTTTATATTTCTTTGTTGCTTATTCCAATGTGATACAAGGTGTTTTCATTTGAGGATCAATTTTCTCCTACTTTTCTGAAGCTGAAAAAATTCACAACTAAGCTTGTAAAATGCTATTACTTCAGTGAAACTCATTTATTCTTATTATTCCTCATTACTTTTTATATTCTAATTGCTTTTCAGAGCTTTATATGAGTTGTACACAATCACCCACTATGTGAGCTTCTCCTGTTAGAATTTTTATAGCCAACATGGTCAACATGTACAAATTGTACTTACCAGTGATTCCTTAACTGTGGTAATTGGATACTCCATGTAATTACAGATGGTAATGACATTTTAAGCACCTCATACAGGTGCTGGAAGAGGGGGTTTTTTTGTTTTTAATTTTTTATGTGAAAAAGCATTAAGAAAGTGTAAGTTCTAGGAGTCAGTCCAGACTACAGAGGTGCCTTTCAACTGTAAATAGCAGTTTTCATTAGAGGATAATTACAACCCTGACCACCTGCACTACTGCTTGTCCCACCAGTCAACCCGGGACGAGGAAATCCCGAGAGGAAACTCAGTGTTTTGGGCTTTAAAAGCCAGGAAATTAAACACCTATTCATTAGCAAGCGACATTCATAGATGTTGGATCAGATTCTGATAGAGTTTAGGTTGCAGATACTCTCTTGAGTATCGTGAACAGGTGACTGCCCAACTACAAAAAAAATTCTGGTTCAATTTATTCTGCGTGATCAGGAATCAGAGTCTGTATGATTAAGCCCCAAATCATGTGTGTGTGTGTGTGTGTGTGTGTGTGACTCCAGAGCAAAGTGGCTGACATGATGGTTTATCTACTTATACACTTGTGGTCACATTAATGATGTTTCACTAATGATGCTTTGACCTGTTGTTCTGGTCAATCAGTCACTGTGTTTATTGAGAATTCAGAGGAAGCCAAACATGTGCTGGGGTCTGAGGGGGAGGCTGAGAAGGAAGAGAGATTTGATTTTGCACTCCAGAAGCTAACTCTACCACTTAATGTGCTGCGTGATCTCACTGAACATCTTCGCCTTCATAAAATGATGGTGACAATACTTACTGTGTAGGATTTGTGTTAAAGATTAAATGAGGGAACGCCCGCACAGTACTAACATTGTGCCCAGCCAACATCAGGCAGCTGATGACAGCAGCTGGTGTTATTAAGAAAAATCGAATAGTTGGAGGAGACAGACACAGATGTTAGTGTTTACATACCAACCTAAAATAATGTGCAGCGTGAAATACACTGAAATACAGTGAAAACAAGTGGATAGTCTTGCTGGGGTAAAACACTAAAAAGATCAACTGCATGTGTATCCATTGAAAATCACTGAATTTATTGAGGATGCTCTGACAAATATGAAAGGTCCTCATTTAATTCATTTTTAATGTTGAATTCATGTGCAATTTTTGTTAGGCTCATTTCTTAATGTAAAGTAAAAATACACACCCAGCTTGTCATGCCCTTTTGCCTCATTACTGATGTATCTTCTTCCCTCTGGTAAATGTCAAGCAGCAAAATCGAAAATATAGTTCGTTTGGGGCGTGAAGTGCAGCCAGAAAGGATGCTGCGTGTCTGAGGGAGGCACTGCCGTTCTTCAGTTCAGTCTGTCCCTTTCCCACATGTTTCAACGGGTCTGGCTCCCAGCGCAGGTAATATTGGCTGTCCTTGTCCAAGGGTGGTTGTGCAATCCCTTGACACAAGTGAGATTAAGGAATATTTGACCTGCTTGCTGAGAAACTGATGGTATTTCTGTCGACATACTCATCTTTTATGGGAGAGCTTCAATTCCCTAATCAATGACTGTTCTTGTCTTGTGCCTTTCATAACAAGAAAGGTTGGCAGAAAAAAAGAGACTTGTGAGAGCCAGTCATTTTCAAAGAATTCCTATAAAATGGTGGGTATAGCAAAGGCAGATTCAAACGTAGTGCTAATTTTTATTGTCTGCATTTTAATAAAGATTGAGTTACAACATCAGTACAATGGTGTTACTTGTTTTCACCCTTTCAATGTCTGTCTTTTGAAATCATTAGATTTTTGGTTCTGCTTTTTAAGATACACAGGAAAGGTGATTCTTCAAGCTGCAGACATTGCTAGATATTAGTAGTCTACTAGTCTGCAGGTGTCCTTAGTATTACCCTGTGCAAAAAAGAGATCAGTAAACAATAATAATTCTCTGGTTTAGTATTTGCCAGGCAAAGGAGACATCTCCACCTATTGTCTTGTCCCAAGTGCAACAAGGGATCAAATCTTTATTGGAGTTATCTCTGGTCTTTTCCTTTCTATAATATCTCTAGTTACATCCTCAAGTCTCTACTTCCTTTGGTTTAGTATTTACTAAGGTAGCCCTGAGGGAAAATACAGGCTCAGGACCTGATGACTTTGTCTTATTGTTAGGGGTCAGGGGATGTGGACAACTGGCCCCCTTCACTGGGTTTCAGTTCTTCTCTCAGGAGTAGCATTGTTCACCTCCCAGGCAGCAGCAACTTGCACCTTAGGGAGCAGAGGGGTGCATTCAGTCAGCCCAGCTCTCATAACTGCCAAACCGGTTAAATTCTGTTCTGATGATGAAACCACCGATCGTCTGTCTTTGGTACTTTTCTACCATGATAGCTTTTGTTCTGTCAGTTTATTACCCTGCACGGCAAGCATGCTTTCTTCTTGAATAAGATACCTGAACCCAATGCGATTTCATATGAGAATAACTTACAAATAATACAATCAATGAAGAAGTATTTATTTTGTGCTTAACCCCTTGTTACGCTTGGTGAAGGTAACGGACATGTAAGTCATGATTCTTGCCCCACAGGAACTTTTAATCTCATTAAGACTAACTCTGATGAAGTGACCACAAAGAATTCTAAACTGTGTAAGTAGCGTGGTTTGTTTTGTATGCCAGTTGGTGGGTACAGAGAACCGTCAGCGTTCAGGGAATGTGTGAATAGTGGTTCATTGGGGGAAAAGTAAAGGGTGGGCAGATGAGAGAATGAGTATTGGGAAGAGGGAGAACATACATGTTGGTACTTAGATTCGGAACCGACTGTAGAGGTCCCTGAACACCCGCCTACAGGGCTTAGGTTGGGTCCAGTGAGAACTCGGAGCCTGTGAAGGCTGCTGACGAGAGTGTGAGGCTGTGAATAGGATACGGTGGCTATGACCTTAGAGTATGTTATCTAAGTAAGGAAAACGTCACCTCATTTTACTCTCCAAATCAAGTAAACTTCCATCCATCAGAAGTGGCAAGAAATCCTCTCAGACATTTGGGGCAGGGGCGCCCCCGGGAGGCTCCTGTGACAGTTGCCGGCGGGGGAGGGGCTCCTGGCCTTCCGCGCTGCGGGCTGGTCCGGGCTGCTCTCGCCCAGCCGGCGTGGTGCTCTGACAGTGGCCTCCCTGAGCCTGTAGCGCCACGGCCTTTTGTGTTTTGCCATCTTGGTTATGCTCTTATGGGTCCAGTGGTCACTTGGCGCCCCGTGAGGGAGTGGGACCCGGGTCCAGCTCTGCTCCGCACCCCCATCCGCTGGAACTGCCCGTCCCGGCTTCACTGTTGAGCCGGCTCTGCTTTCTTCCCCTAAGCACCAGCCCCTCCTCAGCGGACTTACTCTCACAGCAGCCTGGATGTGGGGGACTGTGCTCTGGGTTTCCGCACTTCTCTGCTTTTGGCCCCATTTCTCAAAAATGATTGCCAGCCTAACAGCCCAGACTCAACACAAAGGGCGTTTGGGTTGCACGTAATACCTACCTCTAATTAGTTCACTCTCCACCAAAGTAAAAATAACGTCTCAAGAGTTACTCTGTGACAGGTGTTTAAGCACCGGATGAGGGCCGCCTGGGAACCAGGCGTGAAGGCTGCGGCTGTGGCCCACTGGTGGCCGCTGGGGGCCGGCCCAGGACACCAGAGTGACTTCCTGTCCGTGAACTGAGGAGATCCCCTGGCTGGGAGAGAGGGCCATATTTCCAGGGTTGTCAGAGGCGTGGGCCAGGCACATTTTTAAATTCTTCAACATCCGACAATAAGGCAATACTCTTATTAAGGGATCAGGTATTTAAAAAAAAAAAAAAAAAGTCTGACATCCAATCTCCTTGTTATTTCACTTTCCTCCTTTCCTCACAGTGATTCCTGCTGTGAGGCTGTCAAACAAACAGGCAAGACCTAGTGTGGTGCTTGTAGCCTGGAGCAGAAGAGAGCAGTTTCTCACCATCTCTGCTGCTTCCATATGGGAGTTGCAACAACTGGTTTTTTTTCCTCAGACACATTGTGTTTAGCATAGAAAAGAAGGGGCGCAGCATTGAAAGCTGAGAGCAGACAACCCGCATAACAGGATGGTAGGTAGCACTGAGCTCTTGAGCTTGGGAGTTGCGCTGAACTGTGGATAATGGAAAAAATGATGGGGAGAACGACCACCAGTTGAATTTGGACGTGGGGGTGGGTGGGAGAGATCAGGAAGATGCAGCTAACTACAGGATCACAGAGAATGATTGTAGAGAGTATGGGGTGGAAATGATTCCTAAAAGAATATAAAGAGAATCTGAAAAGAGGGAATTTTTTTCTAGTTATAATGTCTTGACTCAAAATCAAAATACACTTTCTGATTCCTCCAGGCCCATGTAAATGGGAACTAATGAAAAATGAACCCTTAATGAAGCAAGAACTTAACATTTACTCTAGGGTTGTGCTAATATATCTAAAACTCATACTATTTAAGTCAGTGAATCTTACATAATTTATATATATATATCTTCCTCCCTGTGGACAATAGACTGGGCAGACAGAAACCAGGAAAGTTGTAGAGCTGGCGGGCACTCTCTGGAGTCACAAAACCCCCACCCCTGGGTTCTCTGTTTGCCTGGAGCCTTATGGACACCTTCACCCCATTCCCCACTGCAGGACCCTTCGGATGCTTGCATTTCTGCAAGGCAAAAACATCTCTTGATGTGTGTTTACCCTAACAAAGCTGCCCCAAGAAATAGCTGTCTCCCTAGGTGGACTTGCCTCATATCCTGCCCTTATCAGAGTCATAAGTAAATGCTATTATTCAGAGTAGAGCCCCTGACAGATCTTACAACCGATCAGGTACCTGTGCACGAACTGATCATGCAGCCGCTGCTCCTTGTGTGCACAGCCCCCTCCCCACAATAAAAGAGCCTGCACGCCCGCCCTCTGCGCTCACGCAGGCGCCTCTCCTCTGTGTGGCCCACTGCTGTCTGCAGCAGCGCACCTACTGAACTCTCCTAAACTTTCCTCATGGCGTTTGGTAAATTTTTTACCTTCCATGCAACTGCTATGTTGTGTCCCACGAGTTCCTGAGGCACTCATGGGTGGGGAGTTGGTCCTGAGGTTTTCCACAAACGTTCTCAGCCATCTGTTTCTGCCCACATGTGGCACTGTTTGCCATCACCCTCTGAAGTTAGCTATGGTCTTACTTTGGCCAATGAAATGTAACCAGAAGTACCCAGAAAGGGCCTACATTCCCCCTCCAAAAAAGTGTCATTTAATTGACCCTGTAAGGCAAGGCATGTTCAGTTCTGCCTTCCCAGGTGAGGAAAGTCTGTGTTAAAAATAAAGCCTGTGTCCACCTGGATCTACAATGAGTGGAGACATGTTGGCCCACGTTGGATGTATTGTGAGAATGAGACAAATCTTCTGTGTTCTGCCACGCTAAGATCTGGGGGCTGCCACTGCAGCATGAACTAGCCCAGTTTGACTTTTACAGGTGGACTCCAACATTGACTTTCACACTTGGAGTTCCTCAAATCTCCTTTTTGAAGAGCTAGAAATTTGAAATGAAAAAAGTATCAAAGACAAGAGCAGGTCCAAGTTCCATATACAAGTGAGATCATGCAGTGTGAGGCAGCTCCAGGGTGACATCCTTGGGAGACCCAAGTGCTCCAGTGTGAACCGTCACATGGAAACATTTTGCCAGATATTTCAGTTTACTTTTAGCGGCAGAAGGGTCAGAATTTGTGTTAGACTTCACGTATATACATTGTTTATGTTCTGCCCATCCTCTGTAAGTTAGCAGCATTTCAGAAAAAAAAAAAAGAACTTAATTTAGGATTCTATTGGCCACATGCCCTTTTTACAAAGGATTATAATAGTTTTAGTAGGACATCAAGAAGGAAAGAAGTAAGATTGCTTAAAAATTAAAAATTGATCTGCCGTACGATCCCACAATTTCACTTCTGGGCATTTATCCAAAGAAAACAAAGACACTAATTCGAAAAGATATATGCACTCCAATGTTCACTGCAGCAATAGTTACAATAGCCAAGAGATGGAAGCAACCTACATATCCACTGATAGACACATGGATAAAGGAGATATGATGTACACACAATGGAGCATTACTCAGTCATAAAAAATGAAATCTTGTCATTTGCAACATCATGGATGGATCTAGAGGGTATTGTGCTAAGTGAAAAAGTCAGAGACACAAACAGTGCATGATCTCAGTTGTATGTGGACTCTAAAAAACAAAATAAGCAGAACAAAATGAAAACTGACTCTTGGATACATAGAACCAGAGGGAGGGGTGTGAGGGGATAGGTGAAGAGGGAAAGGGAGTTAAGAGGTTCACAAACTCCCAGTTAAGTAATAACTAAGTCACAGGCTGTAATGTACAGCATAAGGAACATGGTCAATAATGTTGTAATTACTTTGTATGGGGACAGATGGTTACTAGACTTGTGATGATCATTTCATAATGTATGCAAATGCCAAATCATTATGTAATTCACCTGAAACTATCATAATACCATACATCAACTATATTTCAATTAAAAATAATAATAAAAAAGGAGAGGAGTACTAAAGAAGAATCTAGGTGGTACTGAGTCCATCATCACTAATCATATCCAACAAGAAGCAGAATGCTTATATAAAGGGTATATTTTAAGCTGAGCTTACTACTCACTGAGAAAGTTGTAATTTAAAACTTTTGAAATACATTTCTCTCAGGATTGTGAGGATTTCCTCATAATGTTTCCTTATCCTTCCTCGCCGTTGTCAAGTCGTACTGGGAGATGCAATGTGAAACAGAAGGAAGGAGTCATAGGAAGTTATACTTTTGAACCTTCTGTAAGTTTCAAGAAATTCTGAGTTTCGGCCGGGTATTTTTTGACTCCTATGGCGTGGAGTCTATCTGGTGGCCAATGAAATCTCATAGGAGTCTGCTAATCGGCTTTGTTTTATTGTACTTTGCTCTAGAACAATGGGTTCCCAGCTCTGGAATAGAACAGATCCTCATGCTATAAAGGTGGAATAGGGCCCATTTGTGAGATGAGGGCCAGGAGTAAACCGTTTTTTCTTTCCTCCGAGGTGAGGTAACTCAGATGTTATTTCTCAACAGTGGCATCCTATACATCCGTAGGCAACAATCCTTTACAAGGTAGAACTGGTCTGTGTGTTGGGTTTCTGACCTTCACTCCACAAATCCTAATGTCATCCCCTCCAAACCCAAAACGCCCCTATAAGATTCCAAATGTGCCCTGGTTGGGGGTAGTATCAGATTGGCTAGGAAATAAATCAACTCAGCATATGTTTATAATCTCCAAAGCACCGATGGGCTGAACAAATTACATAAAACATTGAACACATCCAGTATTCTTAGAAAATTTTGAACAACCCACCAAATACCCAATGCAAATTAATATAAAGTAAAAATAACCCCCTCTTCCTCAATTCTCAAAACAGTCATACTCATTACTTGAATAAACTTTGGGAACTCGTCCATTCAATTAAAACACTTGATCCAAGTTCCTTGTGGCTCACTGCCACAAACACCACTTAGGAAGGCCAAGTCCCTCTTGTCTCTTATGTGATCCTCTTTCTGTTTGAGATGTGTGATGAACAAGCCAAAGGTGATGAGAGGTCTGAAGAGCGTTACTTGTCTGTAGAGTGAGTGCACACTGGTGATTTTGTATCTTGGCTCGTGGTTTATATTTTTTATAGCTTAATAGGTAAGCGCATTCGGACTAAGAAAAGAAGCAAGATGCTTTAGTTTTATAGTAACTGATGCATCGTCTTCGCCTTTCTTTCCTGAGGGCCAGAGCCCCCCTAGGAGGACTGCACAGTGTGACTTCTGTATATAAATCACAGCCTGCCACCTGGTATTTAATAGCTAGCAATGCTGACTCAATGACAGCAAGATTCTGTAAAATTGTTCCCTCCAGCCCTGGGTGTTCCCCATAGAGGTAATTGTCTAGAAAATAAATTTCCTGGACAAAAAACAAGAAGTTACCGACATAGGAACATCTTTTAATGTCATAGAAGTTAACTTTCGACTGTGCTGATGTGTTTGGTTCTGCATTCTTCAGAGTTATTTTTGTAAATTTTCATGACACATAAATGGATTTACATAATTTGTTTTCAATTAAAGGAACTTGAAATACCCAGTGGGCATCTAGAATGATTGCAGAGGCTACTGGTTACTCAGAAGTTACTCAGACCTACATTTTTTTCCCCCAGCAATTCTGTCAGCAGCAAAGTAATGTATTATATACAAGAAAAAACACGGTAGCAAAACCAATTTGCTAAGGGGCTTGTAAAATCCAGCTTTAAAAAGTTACTGAATCATCAAAGTAAAGGACCAAAGAACTAGATATTTTGATCAGTTTCTCAAGGTCAAACACATTACTAATTCATCAAATATCTCTTTCTGCTGAAGTTATTTGAAAAACAAAACAACCTGTTCTGTGCAGATGTTGTACTTAACAACTCTAATGCTTCAAGAAAAAAGGCGGCGATGGAACAAACAATTTTCTACTGCTGTAAGGAATGCCTTCACTGGTCTTAAAAACACTTGCATCATTAATAAATACTTTGAATATTCTTAATAAGAAACCTGAGAAATTTTGACTACAGTAGTTTTAGATGATTATCTTTTATGTCACTTATATCTGCTGGTTTAGAGGACAAACCATTACAAATTCTAATTATAAAGAAGATTGAATATTCTATGGTGTCTCGATTATCTTTGTCTTAGGAATCGAAGTTGCTCAATTTCTGCCTTGATACAGATTAGTCATGACTAAATTGGAAAGTAAAATTGGCTGGGGGATCTGAACATCTATTATAACCTCTTCACTGACTAGTTTCTTAGACTTTGGCCACAAGACTTCCTTTCTCTGGCCTTATAAAATGGGGCCGTAAAAATTGATGACTCCAAAAACTCCTTTAGTTCTAAAGTTTACATTTATCTCTTTAAATTTATTTAGGACTATTTCATAACTGTTCCACTCCACGCATATAAGAAAACTGTGTTACTTAAAGAGGAGTTAGCATGGCATTTCTGGGTAGACCCTACCATTTTGCTTGGGGAGACTGAGGGAAGACTTAAACAGGTATGAGAGTTAATTTTATATCAGCTGGACTGGGTCCACTGGTGCCCAGATTAATCATTATTTCTGAGTGTGCCTGTGATGAGAGTAGCTGGGTGGGATTAGCCTGAGAATCAGTGGACTCAGTAAAGCAGAGTACCCTCCCTAATTTGGGTGGGCTGCATCTGATCGAGTGAGGGCCTGAATAAAACACAAAGGTGGAGGAAGGAGGAATTCACCTCTGTTTGCATCCTGCCTGTCTGTTTGAGTTGGGACACTGATCTGCCCTTGGACTGGGATTTACCCTATCAGCTCCCCTGGTTCTCAGGTCTTTGGACTTGAACTGGAATTACACCTCTGGCTTTCTTGGGTCTCCATCCTGCAGATGTCAGATCATGGGAATGCTCAGCCTCCATGATTGCATAAGCCAGTTCCTCATAATAAATCTTTATATATACGTAAGTGTGTGTATGTGTGTATATATATATATAGAGAGAGAGAGATTATACATTTTAATTTATAGAATATTCTATAATATACAGGATATACACATCCTATATTCTGCTGGTTCTTGTTTCTGTGGATAACCTGACTAATACCTTCATGACCTGAAACAACAGTGGGTCACAAGTATTAATTCTATGCAGCTTGACCTACATACGCGGATGTGGGCTTATTCTACCACTGAGGCACACCACACATGGTAGTGGCTGATCAGTTTGTGAAAAATCTACATGAGAATAAATGATAAGCACAGACGTTTAAGAAAGCCATGAGGAGGGAAGAAGAGGAGAAGGAAGAAGAGCTAAGAGAAGTGGACGTCTGAGTATTCATAGCAGTGGTGGTGCTGGTGTGCGTGGTCCCCCCTGCCGTCCGGAAAGAAGGGAAATCCCAAGCTCAGGTAGAGCAGAATGAGAAGAGGCACACCTCCCTTCTTATTCTAAGTAGATGCTGAAATCATTAAAAGGGCTATGACTATAAGAATTCTTGGCAGGAAAGAACACAGGGTCACTCATATCATGGACTCTAGTGCAAGGTCCAACCTGTAAGAAGGGCGAGAGGAACTAACCATTTAATAGAGCTACTCCACTGAGTTTTCTGGATTACAGAAGAGAGCAAATAGGTAAATTACTTCTCAGGCTGGACAGCAGTAGAGCGTTGACAGTTGGCAGACTGACACCTGTGTCTAAATGCCTGCTGCCTAAAAGATTCTCTTAATACCTTGGCTTTAGTCCCACAGCAGTTAAGCTTTACTTCTGCATTGGTGTTAGTGAGATAAGACTGTCTGCCAGTGGAGTCCGTGGTGTAGGATCTGTCAGGATGCCAGCAGGTGGCTGGGTGCGAGTTGGGGGCCACTGGGCTGGAGCTGGAGTTTAGCAGATGCTGATAATCATGTGTCTTCTCTGACTCAAACCCCATGGAGTTCTAATACAATTTATTCTCTCCTGGCCAAGCTTTATTTCAGGCAAAATCTCAGGAAATGCCAAATAATTTCCTGGCCAAAGTGGTTTTTACATCATACCTAGAATCATATTACGAACGGTAGAATTGAAAATAATTCATGTGTATGTACTCAAAAGTTTGCTGAGCATTTCCTTCCTTTTCTTCACTCCCTTCCCCCAGAACAAGGATCCTGTGCAGGTAAATTGGAAAAAGCAATGGGAGGGTAAACGGCGCCTGTGTATTACACACCCGTGTACTATACACTCATCCAGTATCGACAAACTCTGCCCAAAGGAGAAAACGATCTCTCCAACTCACCGCTTCACACAAACAACTACTCTTCACTTACATGCTGTACGAAAAAACATCTTATTTTAAGCTGCTCCATTAGGTTATTGTCTGCCAATCAGTGCTTGCCTTTGTCCAGAGATGCTCAAGGGCATGGACTATGGACGGATCTTGTTCTGTGTATCACCTGTCATCTTGCCACATGAAAATAGGCACATGCATTTTTAATGATGGTGATAATAATAAAGCCACCTAGACCTTGTGCTGCGCAACTGTGACCGGGTATTCCCAAGTAGCTTTAGCAGAGTAGTTTCCCAGATCGTCTGCCTGAGTTTTCACATAGGGCAAAGGGTAAAAATTCACAGGCACCAGGGAATTCTATAGGAGGCAAATGTTCATAATCAGTTCTACTTCAAATCTCTGAATTCACTGCCTCTAATGAACCTGACAGAATCAGGAATTGGCGTGTATTGCAGACTTAATCTACGTTCAGGGTTATCTTCCTTGGTGTCTGGCTAAGGCAGATACCTATTTTCAGCAGACTCTGGCCAGCCTTCTCCGTCATTTCTTAGAGCAGATTCAATTTCCTGTTAGTGACACATTCGAACGTCATATCGAGATAGGGACTTGCTGAAGTGGGACCCACATTATCCTAATGGCAGCCCTGCAGTTGCGGGAGAGGAGCAAGATACATGTCATGTCACGGAGAGGAGAGGCAGTGAGCGGTCTGAGTGACACTGACAGCCTTCTTCTTGGTGTGCCTCTGACATGGGGGAGTCCTGAGTCTTGTCAAATAAACTCACCCACAATGCCCCCTGATGGAACAGACTTGTCTGAATTATTAAGTAATCTTTGTTCCTCATGTCTGGAAAAATGAACAGCATCGCCCAGAACACATAAATGTATAAATTTCGACAGAGACGTCCATGATCGTAGTCTTGACTGGCCTGCTGACTACATCAGTAATTCTCAAAGTCTGGTTCCTGGACCGATACCACTGGCATCATCTGGAACTTGTTAGAAATGCATGTCGTTGGGCCCCTGAACTGCCGGATCAGATATTCTGAGGGTGGGTATAGCAATCTGTACTCTAAGAAGTCTTCCAGGTACAGTAATGTTTTAAGACACTAACTAGCCTATTTTCTTAAGCCGTCTGAGCTATCCCTTTACCACATCAGAGACAGTCTTTAAAGTGTCATCCAGCTTTATCACGTAATGATACACTTGGTTATAGTAGCATAAAATGCCATTTTGATGGCTTAGTTTTTATGCTTCCTTTGACATCATTGCTTCCTTAAGAAGATACCAAATCTGTAAAATAAATTATTTTATTCCTTTAGGTACAGCCCAAGCTAAGGGTCTCTGATGGAACAATAATTAATATTTAAACTGTGGTTCTGCTGTCCATTCTAGTTTCATATTGGACACATGGGATTTGTCTCCACTTGTTGATTTTCTTCATGACCATCACTGAGCCACAGAACGAGACCATGGACCGCAGAGTCCCAGGCAGGGCTTCATCCTGAGTTAAATCACCACACGGAATGATGTCAGGATGTGCATAAACATCTGAAATATTTTGAGCTAAAGGATAAAGTAAAGCAAGTCAGGACATCACCCTGTACCCCACACCACCCCCAGATCCCAAGTGCTTTCAAGATCCAGTGAAATACAGAACCACTTCCAAGTCGTAGGGTACTGAGAAACCACTGTAGAGGACCGGTCCACCAGGTCCCCTCCTTGGTCCTGCCAACGGTCAGGATCTGCTCATCTTAGTCCCCACCAGACACTTCAGTTATGTTTCTTCAGTCTCTCTCTCCAGACACACATACTTCTGTCTCTATCTTCTTCACGTTGTCATTAAGATTCTTCCTTCATAATGGTGCCTCATATCTATTTGGTAATTGGCTTTATCATCACCTTCAGTTTTAGTTACTTGAAAATTTCTTTGAAACTTTAGAGGCACTTTCCCAGTCTTAACTGTCGCATCAGCTTCTATGTAACGCCTTTGTGTTTGTTTGGCTGATTGATTGTTTACTTTTTTGTTCTGAATGTTGTCACCTTTTTGTTTTCCCCTCTACTTGTACCATCCCATCTGTTCACCCGTCCACTTATTTTCTGAATGATGATCCCTATGCCTCAGCTTCTTTGCGTATGCCGGTCTCCATCTTGCCTGGTTCCAACTCCAGCCTTGCTTTGATCTTGAATATGTGTGTGTAGCTCAAGTTTATACCATTCAACAGATTCTGGGGTCAGTAAGGTGTTTTACTATACATTTTCTGGCTTCTTCCTTGAATGAGGGATATTTTTGACTTGTTAACCATTCCCGTGCCCATGCACAAACTGTGGCTTTTCAGTGTACCCCACTACATGCAGAAGCTCTCTTGACTTGGGTTCAGGTCTTTTCTGTTTGATATTCCTTGCTACTTATTTCCTCTTTACAGACTAATTTTGACTGGGTCCCAAGAAGAAGATTAGTGAAGCCTGGTGATGTTTTTGGCTGCAGTTCCCCACTTCTTTACTTGACAACTGTCGGTAGCCCAGTGGTCACAGTTGGGCACAGTGTACCATGTAGGGATAGCAGCCTGCAGCAGGGCCTGTCTGCACATATGTACTGTATGCACGTATGTACTGCAGCCTCTGGTCTGCAAATCAGTCTTGAGCACTCCCTATGCCACTCCCCCTACATTTGAAGACCCCTGAATGATAACATCTTTAGAAACTATTCTGCTTCTAAGTATTATAGGATTTGCAATTCTGTGCCTGAATTGCTGCTGTCCATGTTCCTGGCTTGAGCGAAGGCTCCAGGCTGACCTCTTGTCTAAGAAGCAGTTATTCAAAAGCTGAAGATGCTAATCAAAGATAGAATTCATCTCTACTTAGTGCTGAAAGTATAGATGGTCTTGTAATAATTATTTTTTTTCAATCACATATCACTTGTCCTCATAAAGAAAAGAAGTTCTGCTTGTAGTTGTCTTGCCTTGGGAAGTGGAGAAAGGAGAGCAAGTGTCAGCTTGCTTAGAAAGAGCGAGTTCTGTGATTAAAAATCAAGATTAAAAAAAACCTCATACTCTTTGGGAAGATCTGAGCTCAGGACTATTTTGATTTCTAGCATAGCTAAACTTGACTTATATCCCTAAGAAAACTTGGTAGCAATAAATATTTAAGCCCCTGATTCTCTAAGTCTTGGGGAAAGGAAGAGAATGAGGGAACAGCAGTCTCTTCTGAGCTACGAGCCTTGGGAAGGAGGGTGATGGACCACTGTGACCCTGTTTCTATTGGACAATAGAGGAGAGAGGTTTTTAAGAAGACTATGCATTTGTCATAAAACAAGACTGCCAGGCATATATGTAGCATAAAAATGACATCTAATAGAAATATATTATGAACTACATATGTAATTTTAAATGTTCTGTGAGCCATATAAAATATGTGAAGTGACATGTATGATTTTAATTGCAATAATATATCTTATTCATTCAAACATAGATAGAATTATGACCTAGTATATAATCAGCAGGAAAGGTTTTTAACAAAATATTTTCAATGATTTTATGTGAGCTAAGTTTTTGAAATCCAGAGTGCATTTTAAATTGACAGCACATCTCAGTTCAGAGTAACCGTAATTCAAATGCTCAGGAGCATGTGTGTCTAGTGGCTCCCCCACTGGACAGTGCAGGTCAAGATGTCACAGCTTTCCCCATTGAACAGCGATGGAAGAAAGGAGTCCAGTTACGGTTCAAGAAGAACATCCAGTGCTGGCTGCGTCTACTCTAGTCATAAATAAACAGGCCATTTAACCATTATGATTTGGGGAAATAGACAGTGAATGCCACATCCTTGTTTTACAATGGGCTCAAAAAATAAGTAGCTTTTTTGTCATATAATGCTTGATGTTACAGATTTTCTACTTGCTTGACCACATGGTTAGGTTAGAGAGAACAGGAACAAACAGTGCCTTCAGAGCTAATTCTTTCAGCTAACTTGATTGTCTGGAAAACTGTTTTATATCTTGAAAGCTCAAATGGGCTTGGCCTACATGTCATACAATGTGCAATTATAACAACAAATGTAAAACCCACCAGAGGATTAATTTAATCCAATTCAACTCTAATCAGTTCAATTAAGCCATTTACTCAGTGATAAAACTTAGTCACATTAGTTATGTCATTACCTAACCAGAGAATTCAACTGATAGTTTTCATCTGATAGTCATCTTTATGGCTTATAACTGCAAGATTCCTATATAATGAGGGCTTTAGATCTACCCACTTCAAAAATATTTGGCTTGACAGATTATTCTCCGCCCCCTTGGTTTGAATAACTGCCTTGAAACAAAATAATGCTTCATCTATTCGGGGAAAGAATTGCTAATCCTGTAATACTTAGAAGAATGGTTTCTAAAGATGTTATCGTTTAGGGGTCTTCAAGCGTAGGGTGGGTAACACAGGGGATGCTCACATGCTGGAAGGTAGTCAAAGATTTTCCAGGGCACAGTTTTAAGAAATTTAATTTGTCAATCCTCAGTAACAGGTATATCCAATTCAAGATAATTTATCTGGTAAATTGTAATTTTTAACCTCTTTTTCTTTTACAGAAGAAAGAGATTATACACTGATTGTTAATTTTACTATTGTGCATGGCTTACTGCATTAAATACCCAGGGCACTAAATGGAAGGGAACCCTCATTTCCTGAGTAATCGGGATCTTATCATCTCATAGGACTTTTCTATTTTTCTATTTTAGAATATATATTTTTTTTAAGAATGAAGCAAGGTACTAAAATTTGGATGATAAAATGACTTGGGTGCATGTTGGTAGACAGAATTTTAGCCCCCATGATTTTTGTCCCCTGCTGTTAAGCATGCATGTGTTATAGTACGTGGCAAAAGGGAGTTTGCAAGTGGAATTATGGTTAAGGACCTCAGGATAGGAAGATTACCCTGGATTATCTGGGTGGACCCAATGTAATTTCAGGTGCTGTTAAAAGCAGAAGAACACTGATTGCTCTTCTTAGACCATCCTTGGGCTCCTTCCCTCAGTTGCTTTGCTCAAGGCAGAAGAGCCAGTTAGAGAGATGCAGTGACTGAAGAGGTAGGAGAGAGTTTCAAAGAGTGAGAGAGATCCACCCTGTTATTACTGGTTCTGAGATGATGGGGGCCACAAACCAGTGAATGCAGGTGACCCCTGGAAGCTGAGAATGACCCCCAGCTGACAGTCAACAAAGAAATAAGTCCTCTGTCCTGCAACTATGTGAAAATAAATTCTAACAACCGGCATAAGCAAGGAAACAGATTCTCCCTAGAGTATCTAGAAAAGAATTTAGCTCTGCTGAAACCTTGATGTCAGCCTTGAGAGATTCCAAGCAGAGACCCAGCAGAGCATGCTGGATGTCTGACCTACAGATACTGTGAAATAATGAATGGGTTGTTTTAAGCCACTATGTTTGTGGCAATTGTTACAACAGCAGTAGAAACTAATTGGAGATGGAAACGATAATTTCCTTTAAAAGCTTCCGTTTTTTTACTAAAATGGCCACTTTATTTATGCGACCATTGCATTACCACTGAGATGGCCAAGAAGAAAGACATCCTAACTTCCACAAAATGAATAACTCCATCTTCTTGTTCTTAGAAAATTCCTCTTCACCAGGCCCTCTCTTAAGGGAATTACCTTGAGATACAAAAATGTACACACTTTATGTTCCCTACCATGGAACAGTTTCATACCCTTTTTCTAGGCCTCCTTGTCTCTAATTTCTCTTATTCCTTCCAGACCCCTGAGTAACCAGCCAACCTGTTTGCTATTTCCCAAAAGCTTATGTACATCTGCAACTCAGATCACTTTATTCTATACATAGAGCAGATGACTAAGTGTTTTCCCACAGCCTTGTCTACTGAGAGGATTTCTCTTCAGCACACTCCTCTGTGGTCACCCATGAGCAGGACTCAGGTGTACTAGCAGTCCATTCGGGGCTGATCCAACATCAATGACCAGGCTGAGGTTTTCCCCCTCCAACACCTGGTTCTCATTAATCCCCAATAAGTTTATAACAATAAATTGAAGAGGGGCAATAATGCAGTAATGGTAGGCAACATGGAATTCCAAACCACTTCATGTATCTTAGTCCTGTTTTTGGAACTGCATGGGCCCAAGCCCAAATATACCATTTTCTCCATGCTGTCAACTGCCTCGTATAGACTGAATGTTTGTGTCTCTCCTAAATTTTTATGTTGAAACCCTGACTCCTAATGTGATTGTATTTGGAGGTGGGGCCTTTGGGAGGTAATTAAGTGTAGATGAGGTCACAAGAGTGGTGCCCCCATGGTGGAATGAGTGTCCTTATAAGAAAAGGAAGAGGCAGGAGAACTCTCTTGCCCAGCACACAAACTGAAGAAAGGTCGTGTGAGCACACAGAAAGAAGCTGGCCATCTCCAAGCCAACAAGAAAGCTTTCACTAAAACTGAATCAGCTGGCACCTTGATCTTGGACTATCCAGCCTCCAGAATTGTGAGTAATAAACACCTGTGGTTTAAGCCACCCAGCCTCTGGCATTTGGTTATAGCAGCCCAGCTAAGACACTGCCTTGCTTTACGATCCAGTGGGACTGATAACTCAAAGTTGTGCAGCCCCAGTTCTGCTCTCACTTCACGACCCAAGGTCAGATAATCAGCTTCATTTAGGGCCCAGTAGCCTATTAGGAGCTGTTTTTAAACATACAGTAGTTTCCTATCCCAGAATACATAGCCTTGCTTCAGAACCTTAGGGGTCTTCACTGTGATGATCCTACTAAAATTTGAGAGCGCCCCCCTCTAGCAACATTAGCTTGGCTTAAATACCTGGCCTGAGTGGCTTTAACACAGGCTGAAGTTGCTGCAGGGCTCTCGCTGTCTCCAAGCCCTACTTGAATCTGGAAATCTCCCACGTCATCCCATAAATGAATCAGGGCTGTATTCCCAGGAGTAATATGTGCTGTCTCCAAAATCCAAAGAGACCCACCCCGGAGGCCTCTTTCTTACTTGTCGGTGCCATGAGGGGCAACAACTTATTCTTTCTATTAGAGGGAATAACCTAGAACACCTTCGATCAGATTCTATGCCTGAAAAAACCTGGACCTAGAATCCTGATAGATCAGAATCTGGATGAAATACTTCAATTTCCATTCTGGCAGGTGACACCAGCCTTCTGCTTGTCAGCACTTAATTTTTTAAAATTATTGTTATCACACAGTTCTAGTGACACCCAGGTTGACTGTCCAGTTCTCTCACTCTTAGGAATATCATGATCTGTAATTCACTGCCATAGATTCTTGTAGGAAGGAGCCCTCATTGACACTCAGCTTTGCTGTCTGTTGTGGTGATTGTGTTCACCTTAACACTGACAGTTAATTATAGCCACTAGAAGCCTCTGCTGTTCCAGAATCCATTATCCTCACTGTTAAGACAGAGTCCTGTTGCCAGGCAGATTTCTCATTGTTGTGCTACAAAGGACAGACAGGAATAAGGTTTTCAATGATGCTAAAATATCGTCTATTATCTTAGTAATGAAAGTACTCTGGGCCTACTGGGGAACATGGCCAGGTAGTGGGTTCTTAAGTCTGTGATGGTAAATTTAACATAACATTGCCACCCTCCCTGAGCCTACTGACTAATTTCTCAGTATTCTTTCCAGGAAGCCTTTTCTCACTATTGACCATCTTCAGAGAATTGTGCTTCTACAAAAAAAACAAAAACCAAAAAACAAACAAAAAAAAACTTCACATGTGCTGGCTGGAACACTGAAGCCCAAGTCATGGGTGAGTGGCTTATGTAATAAGCAACTCCAGAGCCCATGTGTAGTCTAATTATTTTGTCCTAATCCACAAGATCCACTCTTATATCTGCTTCTGGTCCCTGGCAGTGCATGTAGGCAGTGTCTGTAATTTTTCCAGTGCATGAGTGATCTCTTCTGTTAAAAAGAATTGTACTTGCCTCCTTGGGATTTGCTGAGACTGATTTTGAATGCTAGTATGAAAGCAATAAAGTGGCATGTATGGACTTTAAGGAAAACAATTACATTTTATAAGTTGCTGTCAAAGACTTTCTGTCTTCCATACTTTGCCTTTAGTTGGCAGATGACTTCTTGAGATCCTTTTTTTAATTGGGGCTGTCAAGGTAGCTAAAAAAAAAAAAAAAAAAAAAACTGGCATTAAAAAAGCCTACTCTAAAATCCTTAAACTTACCATGGCTCCCATGTAGTTCGCATGCCACATCCTCATGTCACACCTTCCATACGTGCTTCATTCCAGTTAATCCCGGGGGAAAGCCTTAGGAATTGTGACACCACCAGTGATGGACATTTCTGCAATCCTGCTGGCGAGTAGTCTTTCTCCAGACTCTCATCCTGAGACATTTTATCGCTGCTCCTCTTACCAACTATTTTAGCCTGAGTTCCCCAGAAAGGACAGCCTGAATCAAGAGCTTATGTGTTCCCACTTTATTAGGAAGTGCAGCCCCAGGAAGTGAGAGAAGTCAAATAAGTTAGGGCCATAGGAAGAGACAATATGAGCTGCATTATCAAGCTGAACACCATCAAGTACAACTGATTCCTCAATCCACTGTGATAGTTTTTAAAAAAATGATCAGGACTGCCTGCCAATGGGGAGAAAGAAGTAATTTATCCACAGTATACCATTTCCCATTGGTCGGAATTTTCCCCAGGGTTCTTAGCTCCCTGCCTCTTCATTATTACACACATGTGGTCTCCGAGCAGGATCAGCAACAGTCAGAAGCTCCATGACGAAACTGAGAAGTTGGCATCATGGGTATGAGACAAGGCACTGTCTGATGCACCTGCGTGGAATTAACTGAGGTTCACACAGAGCAGGAAGTTGAAATAAGAGAATCAGACCAGAAAAACAGACAGCAAAGTGGTGATATGTCTGGCATATTCACCAACATTCATTTTTACACTTTAGGAAAGTGAGGCCCACTAAAGTAAATGGCTTGCTTGAGTTCTCACATTAGAAAAATAAGAGAAAGCTGACCCATCGTGTGAACTTGATAGGACCTAACTTGTGAGCTCTGTCTTCTGATAATAGGGCTTTTTCTCGTACTTGTGTTTCTCAGTAGTCAAAGGCCAACCGGCTTAGAGTATGGTAAAGCAAACCTCCTTGTATTCATATCCTAAAGGAAAATGATGAAAAAAATACAAAAAAGGAAGGGGGGGATTTGTGGATTTATTTGTAACTATGTGATCAGTTATGTGGAATCCTGGCTCAAGACTTTCAGGGGCAATGAAAAAGTGCAAATCTAAAATGAAGTAGTTAATTTTATTTTAATCTGAGAATGCTAGAAGGAGTACTGTTAGTTCATTTTGATGATAAATCTGATATAATAAATCATCTTAGGCCACTGGGGATATGTGTTCTGTTTTAAGGACTTACAGAGGATGTCCCATTCATTAAGGAGAAACCTAGCAACTGTTGAGTGCTTACTGTATGCTAAGTAGAGACTTACATCCTTTAATACACCTCACATACAAATAAAGTTGTTTCTATATCTAAATTTCAGTTAACTTCAGATGTAGAAAAAAATCACTAATTTGTCCTAAATGACAACTTTCTCTTCAGCAAGCCCTAAATGTATTAGACTCATTGAAGCAACACTGAAACGGACATACACTTGTGAATCTCTGGATTGAAGTGTGCTCAAAGAAGCTATGTGTCTACAGTGAGTGAGCCCAAGATATGTGGGTGGCACTTTAGAGACTTGAAACACTAGATTTGTAGCTGGCTGCCCGTGTTCATTTCAGCACGGTGAGTCCACTAGTCTAACAGCTTCCTAATGCGCTGATGCATCTCTCTCTGCCTAAAATAGAAAAAAAAATCCAATTTTTCAGCAAACCATTTGAATAAAAAACATTTTCGAGGAAAAATAGTTATGTTATATGTTACACTTACTAAGGTTCTGAGAAAACTTAAAATGTGTTATTTATTCTCAAGTTTTAAATAAATATCTTAATTACACTTTTCATTTTGAGATAATGGTAGACTCACATGAGATACCCTGTGTACACTTGACTCAGTTTCTCCCAGTGGTAACATCTTGCACAACTGTCTTACAATATTACAACCAGGATATTGTCATTGTTACAGTCAAGATACAGAACACTGCCATCACCACAAAGGTCCCTCCTGCTGCTCTTTTATCACCATTCAGATTTCCTTCCCTGAGCATCTGTATCCCTGACCACTAATCTGTTCTCCATTCATGCTAGTTTGTTGTTTCAAGAATGTTATGTAAATGGAATCACATAGTAAGTGACCTTTTGGGATTGTCTTTTTGCACTCAGCCTAGTTCTCTGGAATTTCATCCAGGCCATTGCATGTATCGATGGTTCTTCTCTTCTTATTGCTGAGTAGTAGTTGCTGGTATCAGTGTATCACCATTTGTTCACCTGTGTAAGAGCATCTGGGTTCTTTTCAGTTCTTGTTTATTAAGACTAAGGTTGATATAAATATTTATGTGCAGATTTTTGTATAAACGCAAGTCTTTGTTTCTCTGGAATAAATGACCAAGAGTGAGATCACTGGTTCATACGTTAAGTGCATGTTTAGTTTTTTAAGAGTCTTCCGAACTATTTTCCAAAATGGCTCTACCATTTTACATTCCCAACAGCAATGTGTGAGTAGTCCAGTTTCTGCATCCTTGCTAGCGTTTGAAGTTGCCATATTTTATTTTAGTCACTAATGATAGATTTATAAAGATATCTCATTTTGATTTTAACATACGTGGTTTGGAAATATTTTCTCCTTCTCTATGGGTTATCTTTTCATCTTCTTAAAGACTTTTTTAGAGCAAAAGATTTTAATTTTGATAATGTCCAGTTTATCAATTTTTCCTTGTATGGACTGTGCTTTTGATGTCAAGTCTAAGAATTCTTTTCCTTGCTTTAGTTCTGAAAATGTTCTCCTATTTTAAAAAAAGTTTTCTAGTTTGACATCCATTTTGAGTTTTTTGTGTAAACTGTGAGAGAGTGAGGTCAAGGTTCATTTTTTCTCCTGTCTTTCCTTTATTGAATTATTTTTGCATTTTTGTTATATTTGTGCTGAGCACTTTTGTGTTGGTCCATTTCTAGTTTCTCTTTTCTGTTCATCCGTGTATTTATCTCCACACAAATACCACACAGTCATAGTGCTACAGCTGTGTAATATACCTTGAACTCAGGCTGATTGATCCCCCCTATTTTATTCTTCTTTTTCAAAAAAGATTTAGCTTTTCTATATTTTTTTCATATTTCCATATATATTTTAGAATAATCTTGTCTATATCTACAAAAATCCTGCTGGGAATTTGATAGGAAATGTGTTAAATCTGGACATCAATTTGGGGAGAATTGACATCTTTACTGTGTTTGGTCTTCCAGTGAATACAATATGTCTCCCCATTTGTTTGCATCTTCTTTGATTTCCATCGTCAGTATTGTGTAGTTTTCATCATACAGGTCCTACATGTTTCTTAAATTTACACCTAAGTGTTTCTTTTCTTTTCTTCTTTTTAGTAATTGTAAATTACTGACATATTTACTTTCAGTTCCATTCATTCGTTAGTAGAAATGCAATTGACTTTTTAATGTTACACTCAGGAGTTTAAAACATCAACAGTCCGCCTATGTATTATATACTTCTACTGTGTCATTTTACAGACGTGAACACTGAATGGAAGAATGTGTTACATGCTCTATCAGTTGCTGCTGCTACATAACAAACAACTTCAAATTTCCAATGGCTTAAAACAATTATTTGTATTTTCTTGTGCATCTGCCAATCCCCTGGGGAATACATGGGAGTCAACTGATCGAGGCTGGGTTGACTGAATTGCAGGCTGAATCTAGTTCTGTTCTGTAGTGTCTGCCTTTGGTCAGTGGGCTAACAGAAACATACTTGTCTTACAAATAAGACAGAAATACAAGAGGACAAGCCCAACCATGCCAACACACGTCAAACCTCTGCTTGGATCATAGCTGCTAATATCTTATTGGCAAAAGTAAGGTCGACGCCATAGGCTGGCAGCAGTGAGACAAAGAGATACATTCTACCTCCAGTGGGGAAAATATAACTTGGCACAGGGTGTGGATACAGAGACAGATGAAGTATTGGGGCCAAAAATTCCATATTCTCCATGTGCCCAAGATCAGCTGTTAGTAAGTGACATAGCTAAGACAGGAGCCAGATCTGTCTGAATTTAAAGTACATTTATTATTTTTTAAACAACTGGTGTATTCCCAATCTCTTATTACAGGGTAGGCAATATTTGTTGAATAAAGGAATGATGAATGGTCTACTGCCTCTTGCTCAAATATACTTTAGTAATATAGATAGAAAGATATGTAGATATGAATTGAATTTTTGCAATAATAATACTAAATTTCTCATCAGGTAAGCATACTTGTTAATTACTCTGCCTCGTTTTTTATTCCTTCAATACCCTAAGGTCCTCTGATCTTGCTGTGTCATGGGACCTGAAAGCGAGACTGCCTCATAGTCACAGTGCGGTTGTTTTCGGACTTCAGTAACATGTGTTCTCTCTGACATTGTTCTGCCTTCTGCTTCCTGCCATTCTCTAGCAAACAGTGTTACCATCAAGGGTCCCATGCGTTTTCATTACCTGCTCATCTCCTGATGTTTTCCAAAGACCTTTCTAAGAGTCCTTTTAGGAAGTTGTCTTTAATGTGTGCATTGCTTTTACAAGCCACTTGCGTGTTTTTAACAACTTCTGTAATTGCTCTCACATGGAGGAAATCTCTGTTTAATATTCGAGGAGTGCAATTAGTAGGAAAGAATGTCGGGAAGAGGGAATTGAACGATATTTCTTTAACCTGCCTGTCAATTATGGATTTTTTTCCGAAATGGATGAGTATCTCAGAGTTGGGAGTTTTTGGGTTTTTTTTTGTTTGTTTGTTTGTTTGTTTGTTTTTTTATCTAAAGAGATAGTTGGCATCTTTGAGGACAAAACTTGTGAGTGATCCCCTGAGTGCTGTGGAACCAAACGTCTGGTGTATATTTATATATGACGCAGCAGGAAGCACGTGCTAATGGTTGGACGATAATAGGCTGCAGTGTTGTCTTTAGAATAGTAGCATGAGGTTTTTTTTTAGTAGATCATTGAGAGTTTATTTTATGCAGGAAAATTCATGGAAAGCAATACGATTTTGATCTAGGTATCTTTCTATTTCTGTCTCAATAAGCTCAATCAGTGATGCTTTGACTAAATGTAACACCAGGTGGGGTGGAAATAAATTCACTAGCCTGTGGATGTCATGAGGACTGTTGATTGATGTACCAGGACAACTGAGTTTATCCAAATCGATGTGGAAGGGTCTAACCTCCGTCTCATTCTTGTCTTGCCAATGTCAGACCCAATAAGTTATCAGCAGCTGAGAATATAAAATATATAAAATTTAGTGAGTTAAATTTCTGTACAAATGCATTGACAGAAACAAAAAACAAAAAAACTCTGCAGTGTTTCAATGACCAAAATAGACTTTTGGCTAATTTTGCTAAACATCTGGACTCCAGTTGCTTATTAATAGTTTTCCAGTGGTGTGAATATATAACAGCAAGAGAAACAAGCCCACCCTCGCTGAATTCCATTTACAATAAGCAATTATTTAGTTTGAGACTTTATCTCAGGTTGCTTATGTTTCAAAGCTGTCACTGTGGCTCTGAGTCACTCACTGTTTCTTTGCAAGGGAAATTGGTTCTTTTATGTTAACTGTTAAATCTGTATTACTACTCAGTTGCCATCAGTCTGAAAAAAAAGATTTTCATTTTCAACCTTTGCCAGTTTACACAAGTCATATTCAGACTTATGACCCAAGCATCCACTTGGGCCATGGACTGGGCTTGCCTCAAATTAAGGGCCCCTGCCGTCTGGCAGTTTATCATGTAAAATTGGGGAGAAGATTGCAGAGAAATACACTATTGAAGGAGAAAAAAGCAAACAATCAAAGCAAGTTCACTTTTGTAAGACCAACAAAACAGGCTGACAGAAAGAAAATGCAAACTGGTGTTCTTCATTATCCTAAAAAAGAAGTTTTATTTGTGAAACAAATTAGCTAACTGAATTCTTTACACTTGTGTATGGAGGGTGCCTATGTCTGTTCTCTGATAAAACACATAACTAAAATCTGAAACTCTCAGTTAAACATCTAATGGACATGATTTTATCATTCGTTGTTTTTAGCCTGCACTTGCTATAGGCGTAGCAACAGACCAAGACTGATACTACATTTATAAAGCATAATCGTTTCTTAATTTTCCCTTTGTGGACTGTTACACAGTGCTATGTGGTTGGCTCCAGTCGTCACACCTGGAAAATTGTGGGCTATCAACAAATAATTTTGCATAAATAAAAGTCTGAGGCAGTATAAAGCCATTATTACTATGATTGTAAACTTTGGGGCTAAGCTGCCTGATTTTGAATTCTAATTTCAAAATTTTCTGGCTTTGTGATCTCAGGAAATCTGCTTCATCTTCTGGGGACTAACATTTCTTCTACTAAAGTGAAAATAATATTTTTTTACTTCATAAATTAAATAATAAACAAAAAGAACTTTGATCAGTGCCTGGAACATAATAAGCACTTAAAACTTGTTAGTTATTGTTACTTAAGAATTAATCATGTTCTCACATAATGCTGGTAAAAAAATTCATCATGGAAACTATATTTTACCTGCTTGTTTGGGGACCATTTTTCTTACTTTCTTTTCTGAACTCTGGGGATTATGAGCTAATTTCCTTAGCAAAAAGACCATAATAATAAATATGTAACAAAAAAAAATACTGAATCCTAAAATCAACATAAATTGTTTTGTGCATAATTTTGTGTTTTATTTTACCTACAACTTTATTACCACAAATTACAAAAAAATTGCTTTTTAATTAATGATTACTTAAATATTATGCTTACTTATGTATTTCAAGTTTCTGCTCTATTTCTTTTCCATAAAATATTTCAGGCCAATTGAAACAAAAAGCACTATAAATATTTAGCAAAATATAAATGTAAGTAGAAATTCAAGATCATGGGAAACGTAAATAAAAATACAATAGCAATAAAGAATAATATAGTTTTATGATTAGTCTAATCTTTTTCACTGAGTTGACAAGGATAGCTCTTCAAAGAGTAGTGATCAGGTATATAGCTGTTTTATTCATTTACTTAATGAATATTTAAAGAGTACCTACTATGTTCAATATTGAAAAGTAACAAACATATAACGATTCTACAGGAGAAAGGCTTTTCCTAGCCCTGAAATCTAGAAGTAATTTCTCACAGGAGTTATTGTATAGAGGGCATGAAAGAAACGCAAGCGGCAGTGTATTCAACAACATCGTTCCTGTAAATGTAGTGATCGATTTCATATGGCAGTTACTGGCGTGGCCTTTGATAAAAGATAAAAGCAATAATCAAACTTTGACTGTATTACATTATATTAATATTGTGAGCACTCATGTAAGTAAAATTGGGGATCTGAAAAGAAGCAGCAAAAATAATTGATTACTTGTCAGAGTATCTGAAGGAGGACTACAACTGAAATGAAAATCACTTCAGTGGAACACTCGTAACACATCTGCTGTGTACCCAGACCTGGGAGACGTGCTGAGGTTTTGAAATTAATGAATTCAAGCAGACTCATTCATTCTGCTTGATAGAGTAGACTTCAAATATAGGTCAATGTCTTTAAAGTAGTGGTCATTTTAATTTGATTAATAAGCAATGATCTCATTTTAAAAATGAAATAATTTTTTATACTATCAGTTATAATTGCCAGAATGCCATACTGAAAGGTTAAGTATAGATTACTTGCCCAGATGTAGATTACACTTAATCCATCATTAAAAAAAAAAACACTAAGTAACAATGACAAAACATGTTTCCGTTTGAATCCATGAATCTTAGAATTGATCTTATCAGTATCCTCCCAAGTACATTAATCCCTTCTGTGACATCCTAAAGATATGGTCCACCAGTCTGTGCTTGAACATTTCCAAAGGCGGAAGCCTATTACTTTGGCTTCTTTACATTACGTCAAAAATAGCCTTTCTTTTTGAATCATGAGGAGTTCAGTTGCTGGTAACACACTAACCATGGCTTAAGTGAGATTGTGTGATAGACAGCTTGAGTTGATTGATTTCATTAAGGATCTAGGTTTTTGTTCATATTTTACTCTACTGTTCTCAGAATGTTTGAATTCATTCTCATGCTTGTGCACTTATAGTCAAAATGGCTGCAACAGCTCCAGGCATCATTTTCAAAAGAAGGATAAGGTTTATTATTGTTATTTTCTGCACAACAGTCACTTATTTCTGAAGAATACCGTTTGTTGCATGCTTTTTAAATACATTAAATACCTGAGTCTAAAGTTGACAGGCATCGGAGAATGACATTAACGGAAACAAACACTGAAGTGTCAGAGCATCACTATACTCACATTCTCTTTTTTAGTGTTAACATACTATGTAATGGTACAAGGTACTTTATTTAGTTAGCCGCTGCTCAGACCCACTCCTAATATTTGCAGAGTTTTGGCCTACAGTATAAATAGGCCCCCCCCAACATTGTATTATATCTAAATATTTTAAATAATGAATTAAGCTACCACTGAGTTAATACTATTAGTTAATACTAATAGTACTATGTACTATTCTATTCTGTTACCAGGCCAGGGGTCTCTCTTTTCTCTGCTATTGCAGGTTCTCTGCTTCCTGTCCTAACTCAAATGTGAGGTCAACAGTTTAGCTGAACTCCCTGATAAAGGACTCCCTTATCACTCCAGTCAGATCACTGCATCCCCTGGACATGTGAAACAGGAACTCAGAAATGAGGACAGCTGACGTCCTAGTTGTCTGCTTGCTATTTCTACAATTGTTAGGGCTGCCTTATAAAGGCCGATAAACGTTACCAGAATTCCCTGGATTTCAGAATGACAGTATATGCATAAACTGACTTTGACATAACGCTGCCAATGGTGTGTAGACAGCAGCCTAACATCAAACAATATTTTTCCAGTAAAAATATGAACATCCATCCTTAGTAGGATAAATAGAATATGATTAGCCTCACATCATCTGAGGTCAGGTTTTAGGTCAACGGAGTTCAGGTCAAGTCAGGTTTTGCCACTAAATAGCAATTAAAAACAAAGCAATACCAAAACTTCTGTTTTTCAGAGCCTTTTGAATTTCATAATTATAAGAGATTGTGGATCTGTTGTATGTCAGGCACTTCCCTAAGCACTTTAAGTATATTTTATAATTTAACACATTATCTTATAATTATCTCATCATTATTCTACATATGGGAAAAGTAAAGTTCAGAAAAGTTAAGTAACTTGCCATAAGAATTATGATTCAAACTCAGGTTTGCCTTATTAATCCCTCTAGGGCACACCAAATTGCCAATAACATATAAAGAACCTGGGGTCAATTCCCCTGTAAATTTCATGGAGAACTTTCTTTAGAATTATTGTTATGATACACTTAGACCAATCCCTCTGACATCCCAGCATTGTCCATATTCTCTCTTATGCGAAGAGGACCCAGATAAGAAATGATACAAGGCACTTCACTTTAGCATCTTTTTAAGAGAACTGTGACTTACTAAATTCTGATGCAGTGACACAAACTGTTGGATTAATGAGCTATTTATCAGTGACTTAAGGAAAATTTGCCTAACAAATCAGATTCCCATTTGTCTCGTGTTTTCCTCTTTCCAGAATGTAAATAATTTTTTTACGATCCTTCTCATGCTTGCTTGCTTGAGTTCTCTGGGTAATTTCCATTCATACCCTAATGACTAGCCTTGAGGAGCATGTATTACAAATGAAATGCACTTCAGTAATGTTTACTGTGACAGAACTGAAAGGTCATCTTCTTTCTCCTCCAAACACATAGCAAATCATCAGTTGTTAGGATATAATCTTATGTTTTTAATTTGTTTGTGTTGGTTGTTGTTGATTTTAATCTTTTTTTTTTTTTTAATGCTGATCTGAAATATGTCCTTGGAATACTCAGATGACATTTTTAGTCCCCTGGCAGTGTGACGTAATTCTTCTATGATTCCTGTGTTCTTTCTGCTTTTTGTTGCTGTTTGTTTTTGTTTCGTGGTATCTGTAGCAATCATCTCTGGTCAAGTTGCTTGCTGTAGGCGTCTAATGTCGGACTCCATGAATGCACAACAATACCCCAATCAGTAGTCCTGGTCCCTCATCACCACCTGCTTCTCTTATGTGATTAGTTCTTCTGTGCCCTTGGGCTGTAAGACTACCCTTAAACAACGATCTGTTTCACACCAAACTGAGCTTGACTTCTGCCTCAGATGCTGGTCTCTATACCCAACCAACTCCTAGACGCCACCATCTGGAGGTCGAATAGCTGCCTCAGAACTTATCCCCTCTCCCCACCAAGGGCAATTGTTGATTTCTACCCCTCATCTTGCTTCACCCAAATAAAAGTGGCATTTATTCGGGTGCACAGACCAAAATATTGAGATGAGCTTTATTTGTCTTTTTTTCTCACTCCCCACATTCAATGTGTCAATAAATTCTATCGACTATAACTCTTTATAAATCTTGAATATAGCAACTTCCCTAATTTTTCCTTTGACTTCAATGCTCTCCTCCTTGTTCAGAAAGCTGCCCTCTCCCCCTGGGAGAGCAGCAACAGTCGTGTAGTTGGGTCCTCTGGTTTCACTCTCGCCTACCAACTCAACATCCAAAGGGTAAACGGAGGCTTCTTTAGAATGTGAATTACAGAATCACTTATCACCTAAAAACTGAGAAGTTTTCAAATGTCTTTTAGTTACACTTAAAATGACATCTAAATTGCTTTTTCTGCCCATTACAGTCCTACATGATCTTGCCCTAATGACCAGTCTAGCCTCATCTCTTCCCACTCCACCTGCCCTTTACTGTTGTCCACGCTTCACCCCCTTCTCTCTGTGTCTCAAATAGAAATGCATTTTCACCTCAGGCATTTGCACTTACATCTCCGTCTGTCATTCTACCTGCAAACTGACTACAGGTTTTTGCGTGGTTTAGTCCTTCTCATCATTCAAATCTCATATCAGATGTCACTTTCTCATAGGGGTCTTCTTTGACTACCCCATCTAAAATAGCCTTCACTTCCATGCTGTTATTTTTTATAGTAGTATTCTGTTCTGGGTCTTCAGAATACGTATTATTACTGAAAGTGTTTTATTTGCTTACTTGTTTATTACAGTAGCCCCCCACCCCCTTATCTACAGTTTCGCTTTCAGTTGACTCCGTGGTCAAAAATATTAAATGGGAAATTCCAGAAATAAAGAACTCGTAAGTTTTAAATCGCATGCCGTTCTGAGTAGCACAATGAAATCGTGCACCATTCCTCTCCATCCCGCCCAGGAAGTGAATCATGCCTCTGTCTGGTCTCTGCTGCCCGTTTGTCCCTCCCCAGCCCTCTCTGTTATCAGATCTCTGTGGTGGTATCGCAGTGCTTGTGTTCAAGTAACATGTATTTTACTTAACAAAGATGCCAAGCACAAGAGCAGTCATGCCGAAAATTTGGATTTTCTCTTACTGTGTCTAATTTATAATTAAACATTATTATAAGTGTGTATGAATAGGAAAAAACATAGTATTATAGTGTTCAGTAATATCTATGGTTGCAGGCATCCCCTGGGAGTCTTGGAACATATCCCTCGTGATAAAGGAGGACCGCTGTATCTGCTTTTCACACTAAAATGTCATCTCCAGGGATGTGGTGCTTACCGGTACCTGTTTATCCTCTACTTTCAGTCATACAGAGGACTGACTCTCTGACGCCTCTTGCAGGTTCATGGGGCTGAGTGATCAGTTCCTGCCAGTGCAGAGTGAGTGAGAGTGTTGGATGTCACCAGTTTGCAAGTTTGTGTTCTCCTGATTCAGGGCCCAGGAAAGCCACGGTTCCAGATCATTTGCTGCAAGATAGAGGAGCCTTCATAAACCTAGATCCCTAAGTGTCCGGTGGAGCACATGCCCTAAGTACCCTTATTGGACATGAAGTATGTGTGAGGAATGAGTTAGGACTTTGAGGGTTTTTTTTGGTTTGGTTTGGTGTTTTGTTTTGTTTTGTTTTGTTTTTGGTAGGGGGAGGTAATTAGCTGTATTTTTTATTTACTCTTAGAGAAGATACTGGGGATTGAACCCAGGACCTCATGCATGCTAAGCATCCACTCTACCACTTAAGCTATACCCTCCCCCATGTGTTAGGGCTTTGATATGCTAGGTTAGATTATTCTGTAGTAATCCTATCCCAGTGAAAGCAGCAGCCTTAAATTCTATTTTATTTTTTATTTCACTTCAGCAACCAGAATAATGTCTGGGACAAAAAAGACAATTTTAATAAATGAATGAATCCCCGCTGCCCTGCGGTTCCCCTTCTGTGGGTGACACCTATAGCTTTGAGCTTCACAGCACCGTGCTGTGTCCCGAAGACTGAAATTGTCCCACAGCCCAGGAGACAGCATATTCCTTTGGGAGATGTCACCTACCATATCCTTGTTTTAAATATTCATTTCTGTGCCGTAAAAGGAGGTAAATTCCCAGTCATCTGTGATTTTGGTAGAAGAGAATGGGGTAATAGATTCTTTTTAAAAGGAAGATGAAAAGGGAATCATAATGCTGTTTATTGTATCAAAACTATTCTTCCCCTCTTCAGTTCCACTCTTCTTAGCTTAGCAGTCCTCCTGCAAACTCACCACACCCAATCCTTTTCCTAGTCTGGGCTGAGTCAACATGGCTTCCAGGGGCACCATCAGTGTTGAGA